>NC_088839.1:8413000-9772375 GCF_904066995.2 Poecilia reticulata
AATCCTTTTGGAAGAGAGGTCATCTTTTTTTCCTCCTACTTGCCTGAATTTAAAAAAACAAATCTCTTCTTCTCTTACACATTTCCTCTAAGTTCATCCATCCATCGTCTTCCGTTTGTCCACGATCAGGTCGCTGGCTGTAAAAAGGGCAGGAAGGATACTAGATTAGATTCCAAGTTGTTTAGGCAACAAACGCCTGCCAAGAAGTGAAAAATCTGACTTTAGCAGCTTTTTTATCAACAGTAACAGAGTAAAGTTGTTCGGTGCATCTGGAACTCAGCGGCTTTTGCCTTAAAGCAACAAAGGAGAAATTAAAGCCACATATTATAAAACTGTTTGTTTCTGTATAGTTGAAACTGGAATCTGAGTGTTGGAGTGTTTTTTATTCTACTTCGTCTGAGATCGCTCTTTATGATTTGATTTAAATATAGAAATACACAATCTGTCAGATGCGCTGGAAAAGGTCGCCAAGATTTTATTTTTGTATTTTTGTAAATGTTGGATGGATGCATCTCAAATTTGATGATCATCAAAAGTTTGTTCATTTTAGTAATTCATTTACTGATTCTCAAATCTGTATAGCTAAGTCAAGTCAACATTTCTTCCCCTAATCTGAGTAAACGATGTATTTTTAAATCCATTTTCAGAAAGAAATCTATCATAAACTGTAAAAACAGAACGGTGCAAATTAAAATTGAGAACTTGACTTACCAAAACCACTCCAGTTCTATCAGAAACGGACCAGAATTTGAAACATTACTTGGAATATTTGAACCAAGTCGTACAGTAAAAGGAAATATATTGAATTTTATGTTGTAAAACTGTTTTCTTCCTCGTCATCCTGCAAATAGAAATAACTTGGGTGACCCTGTTCAGTGATTGGATCATGTGGTTTCTTACACATCTGGTTTCAACTGTATTCATGTTTTTGGCAGATGTGCATGCTGCTATCAAGGCCATTTTTTTCTTTTTCTTTTTTAAAGCAGTTGTTCAGTACACAGCAGGTAACAGTTAGTGCTGATCAGCATTGAATTTTGTTTTATGTTGGAGAGCAAGTCTTTAGTTTTAATAGATTATTTTTTCGGTTTGTTTTCGTCGCCATTGGAGTCGGTTACAGACTGGTGCACATGATGACAGGACTCAAAAAGCCAGTGTTTGTTTTTCAAAAATAACAATCTTACTGATCCTGAAGGGACTTTAGAGTTAAATGTGCCAGACGTGCAAGGAAATGAAATTCTTAAACCTGTCCCAATTTCAAAACAACCCCAATCGGTCTGGGACTGGAACAAGACCGATTGGGCGCTCCATGGACAGGCGGCGCGCCTCGTCTGTCCCAGGGGCCGAGCACCGAGGCAGGGTTCAGATCTCTACGTGAAGTGGATTGTCTAACGCCTTACGTGTTTGTTTTTTGTGTCACAAATTTCAGGATTTAGTGCAAGTGAAATAAAGATCTACATTTCGACTTATTCGAAACACATTGTGTTGCAGTGTTTCCTCTTGTTCTTACGAGGTTTTTCCTCCTTACTGCGACATTATTTGACTTCAGGGTAATTTATGGTCCACATCCAGTTGTGTGGGATTTTTCAGATACTCCCTGTAACCCACAAAAAAATAAAATAAATCTGTTTACTGTCATCGCTAAACGTCCAACTTCAAAAGCGGCTTCTAGTTGGCAGGAAAAACGAAGGAATAAAACTGCACCTGATATATAAAACTTTCTGTGTTTGGTTTCCAGGAAGCAAAGGAGAAAACGCAGAACCCCTCATTTGTAATTTGATCTCATGTAGAATATTTTTTTCCTTAGATTTAATCTTGGATTCTCTCTTCACACAAGCTTCTTGGAATTTGCTCCACGGAGCATGATATCTGGGTGTCATGCAAAATCATTTTATACCCTGGAGATGTAGGACGATTGGATGTTTTTCTCGGATGATTCATGAAAATAGATGGAAACCAAATGTAACTTTCCCCTCAAATGAAAGAAAGATGTAGCCCATTACAGACGTGATAATAGCAAGAGGTCACTGCTCCTGAAACTAAAACTATTTTACTAAGACAATGGAAAATAGGATCCATGTTGAATATCTGGTCCATCATGTTACTCAAAGACCAAACCAAATTGTGATTTGTTATGACCGCTTCCTAAAATATTTCAAGTTTTTTTTTTTAGCCAAGAGATTTCATCTGAAGTGATTAAAAATGACGCCTTGTCATTTCTTGTGACAGTCCACCGCAAAGCAGTAATTGATTAAAAAGTGGAACAAAATAAAACCAGTGGTGCACATTTGTACAACTGCTGATTCAATGTTTCGCAAAGCCACAGGAATAACAGCTAGCAAGCCTTTTGTTCATTCTGGAGAGTAAGCGAAACAAAAAACCCGCTCTTTGTCAGATTGGAAAAAGAACAAAAGTGTTTAAATTTTGCCTCACACTGTAGAATGTATTTTGGTTTGGACTTTAAGAAGGCCAAACCAAAATACATACGCAGGTCTGGCTGTGAAAGTAGTTAATGAACACGAACTTATTTCCTCATCTTAGGAAGTATTCACACCAAAAAAGTGAACTTTGGTCCCCTTAAATTCCTAGGGCTCGGTTCGGTCGAAGTGAACTCCGGTGCGGTTTAAATGCGGATGTGTGAACGCCGAGCAGACTGGACTTCAGCTCAGGGCATTCTGGGTAAGTACAACCTACACCAACGCCAGTCTAGCATTAGCGGAAGGAATGGCTCATGGTCTTTTAGCAAAGACAAACAAGAAATCCATCAGCCATTAAAATCTGACGCTACTCCATTTTGTTTACGTTTCTTGAAGAAGGAAGTTCCGCTCCGTGTCTCATTCAGGAGTTTTTTTCTTCAGCGGTTCTTAGTCCAGCGCCACCACAGGCGAGGAGGGGAACAGGTTTTTCAAAGGGTTTGGTTTGTTTCACACGGTACTGAAAATTTAGGAAATTTTGTAATTTCGATCCCCAATCGAACTGAGTCTACCGTATTATCAGGTATGAAAACATCCTCAAATCTTCTGCAGCCTCTAGCAAGTTTGTGTCCCCAAGAAAGTAAATAGGAAAGTACAAATAAAACTTCTCAAGGCTTTCTTCTTGCTACTCGCCTATAAAAGCCAGATTAACAAAGTGAACAACCAATAGTTGTCTTGGAAACTGATTCTCCATCATAGCTCTGTTGACACCGCAGAGCTACCTTTAGCCTCTTAGTCGTTTTCCTGATAAATTCTCAAAGGCCGTCATGTCTTATTAGGTTGCCGTTGTGTGAAAGCCACTGTAAATAAGTCAAACAACACACAGTATAAAATACTATTTATTAATGTATACACTTAACAAAATAGTACTGTATAAATGTATTTAAATGACCAAGGCCTTTACAGTATTCACATATATTTTCATGTTCAACCTCACACATCACTCAGTAAAGACTGTAGCAAAACCACTCTAAGTCTCCTTCACTGGGTTTCATTCACATGTGGCTAAAAGCAGATATAAAAAGTTCCATGAATCACATTCAGCTACTGATTTAACTATGATGCAAAAAATAAGAAGACTTTATAAAGGGTAAAGAAAACAACACGGGAATATATCAGCTCTATTTATAAAACCAAAAGAGTTTCATTAAATGCATAATTTAATAAGTTTCTTAGAAACAAAGCGATAAATTGTTTTGGAAGAAATTGACAAAAAAAAAAAACAACTTGATTAATGTTTTCAATATATTTTGTTAAAACTGTAAAATGCATATGAACAATTGAAACCAAATATTTAGAACCGATAAGAAGAGACAAAGCCTTTTTTAATTTCTGATGATTAAACATTTCCTGTTTGATGTCAGCTTGGATTTCCCAAATTATTTGTTTACTAAATACTAAAATAATAAAATTTCTATTAGTTTTTTAAATTACTTCATAAGTTTACGCTGCAAAAACACAAAATGTTGCCAAGTATTTGTGGGCCAGTTTCTAGAGCAAATATCTTAGTACAAGTTAAAGTACACTAAACTAACTCACAGGTAACTTTTCAGCAAAATATGGAAGCTTATTTTAAGTCAAATATATATTAATATTGATGAAAAATTTCTAGTTTTAAGTTTTACTTATAATATGGTAAAAATGTCATGTTCTACTGGCAGATTATTTCACTTACAGACAACAAAGTCGATGTTTTGAAGTGAAGAAATGTAAACGTCCAAGTTTGAGGAAAGTAAAAAAAAATAAAAATCCTTAAAACGTTTTGGCATTTATCAGATAGAAATCATTTTGATTATCCTAACTGACCTAAAACAGGAAATGTTTAATCTGGTTTAATGTGAGGCAGTGAGAAATAATAAAAAAGGTTGTCTTATTTAAACACAATGTATAGAAATGACAATAATAAACACTATATCCAAATACCTGGTTTCAACCGTGTAAATGAAGGACTCCCAGGTTCAAAGATGGATGACAAAGTCAGCAATCATGTCTTTAAAAAAAAAGGGGAAAAAAAGCCCAAAGTTTTCCCAGAATCCCCCTGCTGCGAGGGCGACAGTGGGAAAATATTTGGTGCTTTTATGACCACAATGCAGTTCAAGAGACTCTTAAAACGTCCAGTCAGCTGCATACACTTTCATTTCTTAAATCTTTTAAATAGCGCAACATAACAAGTTCCAGCAACAATCATGTCTTTGCGTTGGCAGCTTAGTCTGACTCAGGTGAATGGCCTCGGGAAGGCGAAGCGGACGCCTCGCTGGGCGGAGGGGCTTACACAAGCCCTTCATGTTCCTCGTGCTACATTCACAGAAAAATAGAAGCTACATTGTCATACGAGGATCATATGGTGTTTTTCTCGTTTTCCTGGACGACAGCAGCCCTCTTGTGACTGAAAGCAGAGATAAAAAGGATTTCTGCTGAGCCACTCTCCACATGACTGGGAGATTCACAGTAAGGGCCCCCGATTCTTTTTTTTGTTTCTCTTTTTCATGCCGGGAGATTCCGTGAACTCTGAGCACGGACTGCGTCTTTTGCCAGATAAGGCGGCGCGCTGGTCTTTGATGTCTCGGCAGCAGCGATGCCTCTGAGATGCGGAGACTCTCAAAGGCTCCAGTCCTTTGAGTCTCGAATGACTGTGTCACGGTTTCCCCTGCGAGGTATTACAGCATCACCGGTAGGGCTGATTGATCAGCGCTCGTTCGTACTCCAAGCACTGCAGCTAGACATAGGCTAAAGTCTGTATTCTACATGTAAATAACCCTGTACACACATTTACAAGTGGCTTGACCTAACTCTACTTCATCTGGTCCATTGAGAGGCTTTGTATCCTCAAACACATTCATGTAGCGTTGGTTGGTGGCGTGAGTTACAACGGCTTGAACAGGTGACAATCCTGTAGTTTCATTCTCCACCTTTGGGTCGATCACAGTCTTTCAGTCTGCAGAAGGAAAACGAAACAAAACCCCTTCAGCCTGGATCATCCTTATCCCACTTCTGACTCCAAAGTGATGGTGTGTGTGTTGGCAGTGACACAGCTGTTTCTCCGGGTGGGAAAGCAGATTCTGGGGAATATCTGTCCGGTTTGGTTGGACGGCGCGGCGAGAGAGAGAGAGAGAGAGAGAGAGTGAGTGTCTATGAAGAGCTTGTGTACTTCTGACTGGAGCGGGAGCTGGTGCGGTCCAGTCCGTTGCCATGGCAAGATCCCTTCCAGCGTCCTCCGGAGCAGCGGTCGTCCAGAGGAGACGTCCTGTAGCACCAGCAGCACAGGCAGGACTGCAAGGCAAAAACGAGAGCCGTCAGTAAATGTATCGTGCTTCATAGAAGTTTTTGCAATCTTAACAAGGGTTGGCTACTAACAAGGTTAGTTTACTTAAGTACATTTTTGGAAAAAAAAATTTACTTTTAAGAGTAGTTTTACTACAATATCCTTTTTACTTGGGTAACTTTATCATGACGTATCGCTACTCTTACTTGAGTAAAATTTCTATTGTGAGTAACTTCACTGAATGAGGAACAAGCTCGTTTTAACCATAAGTTCACCAGACGCCGACACACACCTGCAGTTTTTGTTGGTTTTATTTTATATTGAAACAAATTTAGAAAAATCTCTTTTCTCTGATTGTTTTGTAATCATGTTATTTATGAGTTATTTTCATTTTGACCTTTAAAATATAAACATTTCCAAATAACTTCATATTTCAGTCCATCTGATGATGACATTTTTAATTATTTGACAACTGATAATATGATCAGAATCTTTACCAAATACTTTTTTACTCTTACTTGAGTAATTTCTTGGACGGATACTTTTTACTTTTACTTGAGTAAAAATAAGTTGTACTAATTGTTGCCTGCTCTGCCAGCCTCTATTCTTAACATTTTGTCACACAACCACAAACTGCAGTGTTTGATAAGGTGTATCGTATTGTATCATTTATCGTGATAAGGACTTTTGATTTATTATTGTCACCATAAATTCCTAATACTGACATTGAGTCAAGGGGGCTGAATACAAATTTTTACACAGCCAGAGTTGACAGTGTGACATGACGAAATGGGAAAACTGCGTTTGCTTCCAGCGCCCTTTGTTTAAAGCCAAAGCGATCCTCCTTACCTGGAAACAATTTTTAAACTTCTGGCTGACAAAGTAGAGGGCAATCGGGTTAATGCAGGAGTTTAGAGAGGCCATGTTGATCCCGATGTAATCCATCACCAGAAGGAAGCTGACAGGAGCAGGAAGAGGGCAGAGTTTACTGTAAAGGCTTCAGGAAGCCGGAGAAATGGAGAACAATGTGCTCTTATGAGGCTTTCTCCGGGTGTCGAGGTGGAAATCTGCTTTCCTACCTGAGCAGCTCGCAGCGGTTGGGGTCATTTTCGTCGTAGACGGTTTTCTTCAGAATGCGGCTGAGGTGGAGCGGCAGCCAGCAGAAAGCAAAGATCAGCACCAGGCAGAACACCGTCTTCGCCACTTCCCTCCGCTGCACCAAACGCACACAGAGGAACGTAAACACGGGGTTTCAGCGGAGAACGTCTTCACTGCTTTAGAAAGCCCTGAAGGTCTTTGTTTTTTTTATTAACATAGACTCCTCAAAAGCTAAAGCTAACAGCTAGTCGGAGCAAGTTAAAAATGTGATGTCTGTTTATGCAAAAGGTATTTTGTAGAAGCGTAGATACGCGTTAGGTTTATCTGTGAGCCTTGAATCATCTTTATACAGGCAAACTGGAGACTTTTAGAAAGCTAGTCACAAATAAAGTTAAGTACACCCTCTGCCAGTGTTGTTATATCTCATTATTTAACAAACACATCTAACCTGAAGAGTGCAAAAACACAAAAAGATTGGCGTTATTTCTAAACGCAAAGCCAAAAGTAAAACCTGCTGTGAAAAGCCAACCATGTTTTTACTGCTTTACTAGCAAGTATGTAAATCAACAATAATTAACTAATCATCAAATATTCTGTCCCCACTAAGAGGAATCTACTATTTTCACTTCTCATACCGATATCTGATGCGGATCGTATCGACCGATACGATCCGATACAGAAAGACATTGCTGCATCGACTTAAAACGTTTCCTTTTTTAAACACACAAATTTATGGAATTGTAATTTTATTTGATAACTTAAATGCCCCAGTAGCTTCTTCACAAGCTTGGCCTTTTAGGCTCAGCTGAACTCTACTGTCAGGTTCTTTCTGTGTTTTTTTTGTTCCTGCACACCTGTTTCATGTGGTCGTTGAGTGCGATCCGCATGCCTTTCTTGCGACTGAGCATCTCGCAGGACATGAGGGTGTAGAAGACGCCGGTGCAGGCCAGCGGGAGGCAGAAATAGAAGCCGAACAACCACCAATCTTTAACTTCCTGGTACAGCTGGCAGAAAAACACGCACACACACACTATTAGTTTTGGCTAAAAAATAAAGCACAAATCATTTCATTCTGGTGTAAAGGCTTCAGATTAAAGGACGAAATGCAGAAATAGGCTGTGAATGCAGTCTCAAAGAAATGAGTTAATAAATTATCCTCATAGACTCTCAAACTGCATAAAAAGATCCAAAGTAGAGTTTTAATGCTCGACTTTTTGCTCCAATAATTCAAAACTGGATTCAAAAACACGTTTAATTATGATCCTCCTTCTTTGTTCGGAAAAGAAACTGCAAAAAGTTTCCTCTGCAACATGAACGTCTGTTCATTATATAACGCTTTGTTTACCCCCCCCCAAATGTAAACCTTTAACTCCGGGTCTTTCCCTCTGAATTAAAGGGGTCACATGTTTGACATTTCTTTCCAATTTCCTCCTTCCTTACGAGTTCACCACGAAGATCACGAGAGGCCGTCACATCAGGGTGATTTACACGCAGCAGCACCTCGTCGGGCTCTGTGATTGCTTTCTGGCAAAGACAAAAGGGAGGCCCTGATTAAACGGACCGAGCGTCCGGGGCGCTCGTAGCGCCGACGCGAACCGGTTCTGTTGGAACCAGAAAGCAAACACCAGGTGCACACGCTGAACGCCGTCCAGAAGGTTCTCTCCTTACCGCTATGCTGCAGAAATTAAAAATAAAAAACCCATTCATGCAAAGTTACAATCATCCCAGCTGATCTGCTCTTCCCTCCACGAAAGAGAAAAGCAGTGCAGCTCTTGTAAATACTGAAGTCACTCGTGTTTTCATGAGTTTTCTTCCTCCCTATCTGAGTTCCTGATAGATAATCCCCCCAGCGCCTGGTACGGTCAATGTCAGAAGCTGTTTGTCTTCCTGTTTTACCTCGGCGTTGCACACGAATAACCTTTGCTAGCCGCTTCCTCCTGTTATTGCTGGACCAAAAATCTAATTAACTACATTACGGATTACTTAGAGGCCCGCGCAGCGACGGGGCTGGCTCTGACGATAACCTCTCATCGCATTCCCAACACTCTTCCAATGTTTTTACGTCATTATTCACCAGACGCGCGGCTGCCAAAGCCTGAACGCTGAGCCTGCGAAAAACGCTAAACCGACATGATCAGTGTGACGAATTTGGTGGGAAGGTGAAGGAGTTGCTTCAGTGGAGGACAAGGTTCATGAACTCTGCAGTCCATGCAGTTTGTTGTCTCCAAACTCTCCTTTTGTGGGTGTTTAAGATCAGGATGTAAAATGTATAACACAAGTGACCAAACATATGACCTAATCATCTTTTTCTCTTATTTACATTTTTGGGGATTTTTAAGTGCCTTCCTTCTGCCCAGATTTATCCCCAACCCAAACTGATTGGCCAAAATTATTGATCATTTTTGTGACAATTGCAAACATTTCTGTGGAAGAATTTTGACCCCACTGTTCTTACTGAATTGTTTATTTTTAGCCTGTTTTAGATTTAAGTCCAGACTTTGACTCTCAAACATTTGTGGGAACAGAGATTTCCCTCAAGGTTAACCGCTCGTATGGATCCATGCAGAAGCAGCACTGTGCTCTTTTTTATTTGTTTGTTTGTTTACTTTGTTTTAATATAAGGAGGAAGGACTTTAAGGAAATGTGCAAGATCAAGAACAGGAGCGTTTGAACCAGGATATTTGCCTTAGCCCACAATTATTAGATGTAGGAAGTGAATCAAACGCCGTTCATATTTGACTTCACAAAATGTGTCATCTTTACTCCGCTGCTCACTAATATTAGTGCCGGGACTTTCACCCGTTAATTTCAATTAGTTAATTACATTTTTACATTTGACGCGTTTACAAATGTCAACGCCATTAATCACATTTTTCTTTTTCACATACAAAATGTTCTGGCCGGAACATTTGTGTTGCGTTTCCGGTACACCCAAAAATCTGACGCACAAGCGTCGTCCGCAAACAAAGATGCTTTTCTTGTTTGCTACAAAAACAATCTAACTGGACTGTCGTTGCGTGAACGTTGTGCTAAAGAGGGCTAGCCAGTCAACAAAGGAAATCGAGTCCACAGCAGCATCTCAATGCTAAGCATGTAGCTGCAGCACAGACGTCTGCAATGATGATGTCAGCATCCTGTCGCAATAAAATCTCCCAGAAGTCCCTGCACTGAACAATAATATTCCTGTTTTGAGACCATTTTCAAGTAATATGAAGCTAATGGCAAAATAATGCAAGATCACAGTCTGAAAGATATTGCAGTAAGTATTGTTGCTGAGCTCACATGTCTATTTATTCAATAATTCAGGAGCAAAACGGTTTGTTGAGTTGAAAAATGATGCTGGTTTTATTAATTAAAATGCTGGCATTAATTCCAGACTCTGATTAAAAACCTTAATCGAGTCCCACCGCTAGTTGAACTGCGATAAACCGTAATGTTTGGAACATGAATTGAGGGAAAAAGACATTGATCACCTGCGTCAAGCAGGATGAACAACGTACCTTCATGAAGCTGGTGGCCTGCTCCGGGTGTAGCAGGCAGATGCGCAGCTTGTTGCCTCTGTACGACATCTCTATCATGTCGAAGGCCACCGCCTCGGGGACGGCCAGCACCACGGCAACCATCCAGATCACGGTCACCTCCATGGCCTTCCACAGGGGGATCCCCATGCCCTTCACCCGGCTCCACGAGATCACGGCGTGGTAGCTGAAAACCGTTCAGACGCAGTCGCTCAAATGTGCCCACAGTGGTGGTCAGTAGGGAGTGTGCGTGTGTGCGTATGGGTGTGCATGTGTGCGCTCACCGGTCAATGCTGAGGGCACACAGGCTGAGGACGGTGATTCCCACTGAGGCTTTCTGGATGAACGGGATCAGCTTGCAGACGTGCACGCCGAACGGCCAGTCCTCGGCTAGGAGCTGCGGTAGAAACAATAGAAACTTGTAATAAGAGAGACGTCGGTACCGCCTGTGCAAACACACACACGGATCTCTCAGAGGTTCACTTAGGGCTCCCTCTGTCTTTAATTCTTCCAAAATGAATTTAGTCGAGGCCAAAACCCACAGCCGAGGGCCGCTCCTCGCTGAGGGCTGCAGGGGGGGACAGGTTCAGTTCTGGTCTGGACTGAGCAAGGAATAACAAATAAGACCACATGTTTAATTATTCTAAATGTTTTAATGGGTATTAAATAGCCATCATCTAAAAGGAGATCGAGATATTCTCTTTGTCTTTGTTGCTACTTTGGCAAAATGAACAAACTTAAAAGTCTATTTTGTTTTTAATTCTCTGGAAAGAGAAAAGACATTTCAGGTGATGTTTACAGAGCCGGTTTGTGAGGCTGTAACATCACCTAAAACTCACAACGAGGGACGAGGTTGGTAATTGTATTTTTGACAAAACTTCAAAAATCATATTTATGGTTCATAAATAAATTCCGACCCAACAAACTGATTTCTGATTTTTTTTTTTTTTTTTTTGGATGGTACATTAACATTTCCCAGCTGCTCTGACTGTGATGTAGCTCAAACCCCCTTGTGACATCCATCCACTGGTTGCTATAGCGACGCTTTCTTCCTCTTTCAGCGTCTAAACAACTTGTAACTCTTATATTGATCGAGTCCCGTCTGTCGCTTTATTGTTCCTATTTGAAACGCTGCCAAACAAATTATTTAATCGTAGCCGGAGCGCCATCTATTGTAACGTCCCGATCCGATATTGATATTGAATCTATATTAGACTAAAAATAAGTATCGGATTACGTTGTGTTGTGATTATTCTCTTCTCGTGTAATAAAAGGACAGATCTTCCCATGACTGCTGCGGTGTCAGGAACCCGCCCGGCTCTTATCTTGTTTGTTTTTGTGTTTTTTTTTTCTTTTTGGATGGACTGTGTTTGAAACGAACTGCGTCGCGTTTCTCTGCTGTGAAAATAAAGTCTGATTTTTGTATTCAATGGAGCAGAAGAGGATTTTTGTTTCTTCCAAAGCAACTCAAGTCCATCTTTCTTTTACTGTGCTTGAACTACATAGATATTTGACACATATTTATTTGGTAAAATGTTGAAATTTATGAAAGTACTTTCTGCAAGAACATCATGTGATTGCGTTTGGGACAAATATTTCATTTACGTAATACAGATGAAGTTATTTTTTATGAATTTCACTCATAAAATCTGTATGACAGATTTGACATTTTTAGTGGCTCTTTAAGGTGAAATGTTTCTGAAGATTTGGTTTCCTTCAAAGAGCCGTCACTCCCATCGCTAGCTGACGGTCGGTTATTGCAGTCACGTGAATTATCAACCTTTGTCGCAGGTTTGTGGAGAAATTTTGAGATCTGTTTTCTCAGAAATCTGGTTTTCCGAGTGCCGGTGTCCACACAGCCGTTCCTTCTCCACTTCTTTTTTTGACATCATATAAAACGACTCAAAACTCCCCCGAGGAGGCTTGGTCGTGGTTTTGTTTGGGTAAACTTTACAGATTTTGAAAACCATTTTTCTCTTTTCATTACTTCGTGTTGATTCATCACATAAACCCACCCCCACACCCCCTCCTCACCCCCCCGATGGGGACATGTGGGAGTTTGAGTCTGTAACATAAAAAAAAAATCACAATCTCGTAATTCATATCCCTCAACTTTAAATCCACGTTTTTCTGCCACAGACGTGCATTTCAACACAAGCTGAACTTTTAACCCGATGATAATAAAAAGTTAATATGAAAGGCCTGATCGCTGGATGAGGTTAAAGGAAACATTTGACATTTGTTTGATTTTTTTAATTTATTTTTTGGGAAAGCATTCTGCTTCAAAATCACATTAAGCTGGAACCAGAGTCAGACTTGTATGATAAATATAAATGATTAAGAGCATAAAAGTCCTGGTTTCTTAATTATTATTGATGTGAATTAAACAACTAGGACCTTTATTGTAACTTAATAACGATTTCCAGAGAGTCTAGGTTGTTTTTCGTGGCCTTTGTCCCATTAAAAACACCCAGAAGGGAAACTGGAGTCAGACGCAGACGTCACGTTGAAGTCTACCTTGTACACGTTGATGGGGATGGCGATGATGATGTACAGCAGGTCTCCGAGTGCCAGGCTGCCAATCAGCACGTTGGGTCCGTTCCTCATGCACTTATTCCTGTAGATGATCCTGAGCAGCGTCGAGTTGCCGATGATTCCCACCACAAAGATCAGGCAGGAGATGATGGTGTTCACGTACTTGAAGGCGTGTCTGATCTCCGTCGGCTTGACGCACATGGGCGGGTACGGCCTCCGCGGGCGGTCCGGCTGCGGCGGCGGGAGCTGGACGGACACGTTGCCCTCGGAGGGCTCCAGGGGGTCCGGGACGCTCTGGGAGTCGCGGGCCGACCTCGAGGCCCTGGCCTCCGCCGCCGCCAGGAGACACAGCAGCAGCACGACGGCCCTCGTTCTCACAAACATGTCGACGATCGCTCACAGGCCCGCCGGGGATTCGGTCCGTCCAAACTCTGATCCTGCGAGGAGAAACACAGCGAGTGTCGCGTTGAGCAAAGAGCAGCGTGTTTTTGCCGAGTGTGTTTAGGAGAAATGGACAAAATTTTGAGGAAATGAGGACTCTAATAGTTTTAAATGATCTCACTTTGAGTCAAAGTCTTCCTGAAAAACCTCAAGAGTTCAGAGTTCTTCCTCAGGACTACACGTATCGGCAAACACGCAGCATTTCCAAGTTATTTTGAGAAAACACATCAAGTATTTTTTGGTCTAGTTCACTTATTTAGTCTAGTTCTTATTTCTAGTTCACACTTTGAAATAAGACAAAGCCGGCTTACAAGTAACTTTTCAGCGATGTATAGGAGCTTGTTTTAGGTCAACAATTCCTTAATATTGATGAAAAAACATTCTAGTTCCACTGGTAGATTATTTCACTTATAACAAGACATTTTTCTCATGTTATAAGTGAAATAATCTGCCAGTGGAACTAGAGCGTTTTTTTAAAGTCAGTATTAAGGAATTGTTGACTTAATAAAGGTCATATATGTTGCTGAAAAGTTTCTTGTAAGTTAGTTTTGTTTTATTTCAAGTCTTAAGATATTTGGACTAGAAACTAGACAGAAATACTTGGTAAGATTTTATGTTTTTGCTGTGAATGAGTTTGTTATTGCTGCGGTTTTCTGTGAAACATACAAGAGAGCCAAAACAAGCCACACATTTCTTTCATAGAACCTAATGATTTTTGTGACTGCTGTCTTGTAAAATCTAGATTTAAATTGTATTTATATGTTTTTCTATTACCTAAGGAACGAAAATCCATAGATGTTGCTATTCATGTTTCAAACGGGGCCCATTTGTTTGAACTGTTGAATCTTTTGTTGCTTAGAGAAAGTGTGGTGCTTAGTTTGACCTTTCACACCTGCAGCCCAAAAAATCACCATGACAACCAGCACTTTTGGATGTAGAAATCTGACTCCATGACATTAAGATTTAAACTTAGACACTCAAAATAGTGACAAAATAAGAGATCTTAAACGGTGATTAGAGAATTTTTTTTTTGTGCTTTAAAAAACAACTATTTTTCAAAATAAGAGACTTATTTTTATATATATTAAATTTCTGCAAAAGTAGGTCTCAAAGCACTCATGGACATAAACTAGTGACGTAAAATGAATCATACATAGATGATAACAGATGATTTTCAAAGTAAAAGTCGAGCCACCAGGGGGGGCTAGAGGAGTCTCAGGAAACTTAAGGGAAGATACGAAAACGTAAAATAAATTTAAACTAATTCATTTTTACATATTTTTTTGATTTTTAATTTAAAAAAAACCCTAATATTTTCAAATCACTATTGTTAAAAATACAAACTAAAATAATTTATTGAAATGTTATTTACCGTGACTGGCTGCCGGTCAAATATCTCAAGCGGTTTTGCACGGCCAGCTAAAATCAAATGCTACGAGGCAGCATCTATGCTAAACACGTGTAATAATTATTGAAAGTAGAGAATGAACGTGAGAAAAGCATTCTAAAAATGTATGTTTCTTTACATATTTTGTCTCCATCCAGAAGCTAACACTGTTTGGGAGCCGCTGGGTTAGAGAGCGTAAGGAAAACTGGTTCAGAAGTCAATGTGGCTCCACAGAACAACGCGGATTTATGATAAATGTTACTGCAAATTTAACGGCAAAGGGGTAAATCTTGTACATGAAGCTGTACCGACTCATGACATCAGTAATGCCTGCTTGTTCTCAGATCTTTTTCACCCTACAAGATTTGATTTTGTGTTAATTTTTAGAATATTATCTCCTGCATTTCATAGTGCCTAATAAAGTTTTATTTCTACTTTTAGAAACAGTCATTTCATAGACTTTGTATCACAGGTCTGCTAACAGACTGTATAATGATGATCTGAACTCCTTGTTTGGTGGCTTAGCCTCAGAAATTAGCTTGCAGCTAAAATAAAACCACAGAAGCAAGATGTTGCCTACAGCTGTCTTCAAGTGATTCTCTCTGAATTGAAAATGGATGGGAGGAGGAAAACAAAAATCCCTGTGCTTTACTACTGCCTTTTAAAATCATTTGAGCCTTTTTCACAGTAAGTGTTATCAGTTACCAGCTTGCTTATCCAGCCACATAATACGAGGAACATGCAACGACTCTATTTCTGATATCTGAGCTAAGAACCAAAGCTCTGCTGGAAATCTAACAAAACTTTGTATCAACTGCTTTGAGTCCCTGCTTTGCTCCAAGAACACCCATAATGTGTCCAACACGCAATCCTAATCTTATCATGCACACTGTGTTTTCTCTGTATGCTACAGCAGCGTAAGTTTCAGTAAAAATACCACCATGTCACTGCATTAGTACAAACTTTAAACAAAAATAAAATGTCATTGCTTTCATTTAATCCACAAAAGCTACAATTATTCCCACTGCAGCTGAAAAGCACAACACACTGACCATTAACCTTAAACCCAAACACTGGAAGCTCATAGCTTGATTTAAACTGGTTTCTAAAGGAAACCAGGAAACCCTGGATCTCAAGTACAGAAGGAGGAGAGCTCCAGGTGAAACAATAACCAGGTGTGTCTGAAAAACTCTCCAAGTCAGTGAAATAATTTGAAGTTGTAAAATAAAGCAGAACCCTGTGTAGTCGTATCGACATGGGAGGCACATGAGAAAACTTTTAGGGTTTTGTCAGAAGCCTCACAGCAGCATTTTAAACGACTTGCAGCCGTTCCGGAGAGGCTTTACTAAGGTTTGCGTTTGATGCTCTGCAGTAATCCGAGCGCGATGAAACAAAAGCAAGAATAATTGTTTCCAGTTCAGGACGTGAGAAAATGTGGCTCACTTTTCTCAGATGATAAAAACAGCCACGAACCAGAGACCTGACGTGTGCATCTGAAAGTAAAACCAGAAGCTGAAGGTTCCCAACAGAGGACTGAACCGAAGAGCCGCAAGATCCAAATGTGGAAAGGGAAAACAGCAAAACCCATCCGAGTTATGCTAATGGAAAGTTGAGTGAAAGGAAAACAACGAATGACAATGACACAAACTCACCTGATCTAGTGTCGTCAAGAGGAAGATTTTTCACAATAAATCTGAAAAACTGAAATTTTCAACAACTGTAGGTTTACGTGAGCGACACGAACACTAAATCAAAATCTAAATTCCTAGCACGATAAGAAATGTATCATGATAAACGATAAATGACTATCCTGTGAGCAACAGTCATTAAAATTAATTTAAACAAATACTTAAAACAATTCACGCACACTCTGCTTAATAAGTCTACGCATCATACAGCCTTACATTTGTAATTAGTGCAATAGATGAATGTTTCAATAAAATTCCAACTCTGACCGAGATATTAAAAGCGCCCCGAACATCCACACTAGACCAAAATTAATAAAACGGCGAACACAAAGTCACACAAAGCGCGTCATTTTCATAGAACAAAATAAAGGAGCTGGGGGGAAGAAAGCTGAATAAATGAAGTTCAGTGTGTGTGTGTGTGTGTGTGTGTGTGTGTGTGTCCGCTCTTTGTGACAGAGATCCTTTATGGGGTTTTTGTGGACAGATTTTGGCTCTGAGCCTCTGTAGAATCATGTGTGTCCATAAAAACCGCCAAGGGGCATCTGAGGCCGAACAGGCGGTGGGGTTGTGACGGCCGCAGACACTGGAGCGTCGGCGACGAACACGTTCACACAAACAGAGCCTCTCTGCACAGGCCTTTATATGATGGCAGAGGTCGGTGCTGAAAACGCACGTCCTCCTTTATACGTTCCAGTGCAAAATAACAAACGGCACAACAAAACAAAACAAGGACGACTGCTGTTCATCGCAGCATTCGGACGATTCGATGCGCGCATCACAAGAAACCAGTTTTGATTTTTTTTGGCCAAAGTCTGTGTAAATATTCCCTCCTGTGAATGATGCCTTTGTGTTGGGTAACATGGCGGCTCGTTATCGTATATTAGAGCAGGGTTTTCTGATTTAATTAGGAAGCTCGATCCTTTTATTCTATTAAAAACCATCCCTGACCTTTAGCTCTGATGGCTTTTTTTTTTGTTTTAAGAAATTAAGGAAGGAAAAAAAGTTGGCTGAAAGAGCGGATGTGGGGAGATTTTTGTTGGTGGTCAGAACATGTGTGACCTGATTGAGGTCAGGATAGAGGCGTATAAGAGAGGTGAGTGTTGAAAGTGTTTTTTTTTAAGAAACCTGCAGAGGGAGAAGAAGAAGCTTTCCTGCTGCAGAGTTTATAAGAGCAAAAGGAGGAGAAGGCATGCAGTGGAAAAATAAAAGTGAAAAGAAAAGGCTGATATCTGCACTTCTGCAATCAGCAAATAGCTGGAGCACCGTTCCAAATCACATTTAAAATGTACATAATTGATTCGATTTAATCTGTGCAAAAAATGAAAAGCTAAAGTTGGTTTCCGAATATAAAGATTTCTAAAGTGTATTATTTTTTTGAAACAGAAGTAAAACATGACTTTGGTGACAAAATCTGTTAAACTGAACGACGTTATGACTACATCGACTGCAGAAGTCCGCAAAACAAAATAAGTTTTTATCGAATAATAATGTATGTGAAATATGCTATAACAGATTTATGTTTTTTGCATTAAAATGTAAAAATGTCCATCCCATTTAAATAAAGCTTTTGGGATATTTATTTTTGCTGTGTTTATGCAGTTGTCATCGATACTAAAGTAAAATTAAAATAAAATAATTGCAACCTTTATATGATTAATCGGTTTCATGCAAAGTTATGATTGCTAAAAGTTAGAAATCAGTAAATAAATAAATCCCACATATTCATACATTCAATCAGAAATGCAACAAGTGCCTGTGATGAGCCACATTTCCAGCAGTTAGAGAGGAAATCAGACACACTTACGGATTTCCAGAGTCACGGTGTCAGTGTTGGGGGTCAACCTATTCGCATTAATGTTCCGCGCACAGTCGATCTAATCACATCGATCGTTTTGTCATTAATTAACGAACATTTGAAATAGCGCCGTCCCGGAGTTAAAGATCCCAGTTCCTCCTCCTCCTCCAGCAGCAGCAGCAGCAGCAGAAACAGACGATCCTCCTCCTCTCTCTGCACCTTCTGAGCTCCGCCGCTGCATCGCTGCTTTTATAGCTGCAAGCCAGGAGGCTGCAGGAACAACCAATCACAGCCCAAACTCGACCATCCTTCCTTCTGCGAGAATCAGTCCATCCATCCATCCGTCTTCTTTACACCCTTGTCCCTCAGTGGGGTCGGGAGGGTTGCTGGTGCCCATCTCCAGCTAACGTTCCGGGTGAGAGGCGGGGTTCACCCTGGACAGGTCGCCAGTCTGTCGCAGGGCGTGAATCAGTCTGAACGCAAAATAATTTTTCAACTTTCTAACTTTTACAGATGTCATAAAAAAAGTAATATAAACAAACTCCACCATATCCACTTTGATGTTTGTAAAACCAGACAGAAACTTTTATTATCGTCTTTCTAGAACATGGTGGAACTTTTCATGTTCCCCTCAGTGACGAAAGATTTAATGAGTTTATTTTCAGGACACTGTAAATCAAGTTATTTTGCGGAAGATAATTAAAATGAAAAATCTTCTACAATTACCCAATTAAACTGTGATAATTTGGATACCACTTTTTTCTGAGCAGGAATAAGGCTAGCTGTTTACCTATAAAATAAATAAATCAGTTAAATTGTAATTATTGAGATAGTTTTAGTCCTCTGGTTTGTGAAAATAAGTTACAGGAAACGGATAAACCTTTTAAATCTGTCCCACCAAAGCAGAATGTGGATGTTTTGCCCGGCGACCGAAGTTTGGATGTTCCATTCATAAATAAGCAACTGCTTCCGGGAAGCTTGTAGCTAGTTGGACGCTTAGCTTTAGCACAAGCTAAGGTTGGTAAAGTTGTATTCAGCACAAAATTATTGACCCAAAAACTCATTATTGTTATTGGTAATTTGTTAATGAACACCTTTCCAAACTAACGTGCTTGACCGAACGTGAAATATTTTTTTATTCAAACATTAGCAGTGCAGCTGAAGCTGATTAGCTGATATTAGCTTCCGCGGCATCCAAACTTTAGTCATGCCAGCTACAATCAACGAGGTGAAATTACAACGGGGTCAGGACAATGAGTTTTTTCTTTATTATAAATCGAAAAAAAATAGTATTGTTATTTTTTTTCCCACATGCTCACAAATAAGACAAACATTGAAACATAGCAAGCTGATGTTTCAATGTTGAACTGATTTGAGACCAGAAATATAAACAGGATGTCACGTGTCTGCCTTATTAAAAGGAAGCCATAATAGTCCCTAGAGTTTGGGTGTTAATTGTTTTCTATATTCGGAATCAGAATACTTTTATTGTTATTGTAAAGAAGCACAAAAAAATTTATTTCAGTGCTGCCCTTCCAAACAGGGAAGACAGGTGCCTAAGGCTGCTGGCACTGATTGATTCTTACTCTATAAAAACTGTGCAATTGTTCTATTACTACATGAAATTAAAACTAAAGCTAAAAAAATCCACATCACTGAATATTTTGTCCCAATTCAAAGAATCAAAAGAGTCTGGCAGTCAAATGTATGAAATTCTTGAATTGTGGTCACAGTCTGAAGAAATAAAAAATCATTTAGCTAAAGACATTTAGTAGAAGGCCAACCCTGACATAAACAATTCAACAACAAACTGTCTGCAAAATCAATGGAAATGAACTCAGAAAAATTAAATAGTAAATAAAACCTGAAATAGATCTTTTCACACTAGCTTTTTTTTTTTATCCTAAAAGTTGCTCCCATTTTGTAATGTTTTGTAATGCTTCTGGATTTGTTGTCTGTTCCAGTGACCAAATCTACTTAGACACGTAATGGGCCAGAGAAACCGAAGACAGGGACAGTTTCCAACCCTCACATGCTGAAAACACACACGCACACACACACACACTCTCATGCATGCACACACACCCAGCAGACAAAGGCCCTTTCTCTGGAGTCTCTTTAATGACACCCATCCCCTGCTCTATTTTGGGAGGTGACTATTCCTGGGACACCATTACTGTCATTAACAAAGTCTCATATTATTACACCATTATCTGACATTAGCACCATTATGCATGGCACTCAGTGCCTTATTACTGTGCACCTGTGTGTGTGTGTTTGCGTGTGGACGTGCTGCTGTCCCTGATGCTACACAGGATGCCGCCTTGTTGAATGGATCTTTATTGTTTTATGGGACATTTACTCTTGGAGAGCTATTGTAACATGTTTTCTGCTTCCTCCTCGCCTTTCTCAGGAAGCAACAGAACTTTGAACTCTTGATTAAAGTTTGGTTATTTTTTTTGGCCGCCAAACAGAGGCTGATCAAAAAGAAGAACGCCGATAAGAGCGGGACAGATCCCCTCATTGTCTTGGAGCTGAGATAATTGCCTGAGCGGCACGGCAGGGATCCATCAGGCTGAGGTCCAGAGGGATGAACGGGAATAAAAACCACTCCCTAGGAGGGATGTGTCTGTCTGTACCGCATGACGTCTGGAGCAACCATCAGGCACTGGTAGGAACAGAAAATCCAATTGTTGAGGTTTTTATGTCATGTCAAATCGCTCAAAAAGTTTTTTTAATGGCATCAACCCATTTACCCATGCGGGTAAATTGGGCTGTCATTTAGATAAATTAAGAGGTCCTGAATGTTTTAGACTTTCTTGTTTGCATTATTGCAACATTTCAGACAAATTCCTTTCCCACAAAAGCGGGAGAGGTTTTCTCATTTTTTCTGACTTCAGAAATCTCGGCTGGAATTTCAAAACAAACATTTGTAGATGCGAAACCGTCTTTTGTCACACAACATTAGCTTTTTAAAGGCTATTGCGTTTTTTGGTCGGCCAAACTGAATTTTCTTGTGGTTTCTTGATGAGACAAAACACTAACAGTCTTCTCCATCTCACACGACGGAGGAACGCTGCCTGAAGCAACACTGCAGACCATAGAGGAGTTTGTACTGGTCCGGTCTGTCCATCCAGTTCCAGCACCTGCTTAGTCCCCTATAAGCAATTAAGTAAAGATTGCTGGAGAATAATTTTTCTTAAAGCAGCTTTAAGAAACTGTTATTGTGTCGTGGTATGAGGCTGACAACCTGAAAAACATCAAACTCCTTCCCCCTTCTCTCAGTGCTCACCAGAAACAGCCAATCAGAGCCAGGAGGAGGGTCTTGGCGCTATCAATCATGCTCGTGTTTTCGTTTTCTATAAAACATTCCTAAAACATTCTGAAAAATCGAGTCAAGTCGTCCTACCACCTCACGGTTTCCACTGCGTTGTTTTCCTCGATGAAATACTGTAAACGTGACAAAATGCGGAAAGATTTAAAGTGGTTTTCAGTGTAGCAGAAATATTCTGGAGAAAACCCAATGGGATACAGCGAGAAAATGTAAACTCTACAGAACAAGGTTTATGCCGATATTATAAATAACCATGACTTCAAACTTGTATAGAAGAGAACACATTTTGGTTTCATGCTGTCGTTCTTTTCTTGCCCACATTGAAACCTTTTGCGTTTTAGAGTGCTGCTTATTTCCATTGTCGGTTGTCCATCAGAACCAGTCACCCATTTGCGTTTTTCCTCCCTTTTTTTCCATTGGAGTTGTGTGCATTAATTTCCTCCTCTGTCCGCTGATAATAGACATAAGAGATGCTCGAACCATGAGGAAAAAGAAAAAATAAACCCGAGGTACCATGCAGCTGTTTGCCATAATTACAGTAATTATTTATGACCATCTGCAGGTGAAAAACCTGAGACTCCCAGGGTTTTATGTTTTATCTTTGAAGCAGATGGCTCACAAATCTCTGGTTCGCTATCAAAAGAAATCTCCACAAAGTTTTTATAAATATGTCGAAAGGAGCGTCCCAGTTGATGATAGCGATCGAGGGGATGGAAGTAAAGAAATCGCTGACCGATATTCACCTCAAACGATGCATGAGGGCTCTCAGTCACCTTCACCATAAATCAGCCGGAGCCTCAAAGATGTAAACGCAAAATCTGACCAGGTATTTTCTAGTTTCTACTGTAAATATCTTAGTACAATTGAAATGAGTTGCAAGTGACTTTTCAGCAAGATATAGGAGCTTAGTTTAAGACAAGCATTTCTTTAACATTGATAAAGAAAGTATTAGACTATGTGTTGTTAAAAGTGAAACAATCTGACTGGTTTTTATGTCTATATCTTGCTGAAAAGTTACTTGTGAGTTTGTTTTTTTTAAGTTTTAAGTGTACTATTTGTGCTAGAAATTAGACCGAAAATACTTGGTAAGATTTTATGTTTCAGCAACGCGACTCCTCGTCAGAAGTAACTCTGGCTTCAAATCTATACTTTGTGTTTTAAGCGCAGGCCAAAAAAGTGAGATTGTGCAACATGAAGCGGTGGTTTGCACACAGCAAAGAATGCAAACGAAACAGAAAGGAAGAAAAAAAACACGCCCTGGAATGACAAAAGGCATGTAGGAAACATCCGATTAGTGGCACGACTCTCCCAACACAGCAAACCGCACATCCATAATGAGCCGTAACGCTGCACTTTCTGTGTGTTTTCCTTTCTTCTGTGATGTTCCACCGGATCAAAGCGCAGTGGTTGTAATGTCGGTCTGAGTTCGTTTGAGTCTTCGCCTCTGGGTTTAGAGATCAAAACATGCATGGCTGTCTTTTACAAGAAGCGGTTCCTGTTGTTTTATTTTTACGTTTCAAGAAAGAAAGAAAAAAAAAAAAATCATATTTGTTGTTAGGAGAAAATGTTTTCTTCTGGACTCGACAGCTTGATTCTGCCCTCGACAGTTGTTTTTTCTGCGGATATCCTCATCAGGATGCCGCTCTCTCGCTCTTCTTCCCGTTTCTTACCCCCCCCGGCAACAAGGACATGAAGTACAGCCAGAGTTTCCGAACTGGTGTGTCTCCGCGCCGTTTCCCTTCCCCAACACTCACGGTTCCTTCTAGGATTTCCTCAATTGGTTCTCTGCTGGGAGATGGAGTGCGGTCCGGCTCATCCCAGAGGACACTTACCTCACATGGGTTGGCCGACCGTGTAATGCGCCGTTCTGTTTCAGACAGATGTTTGTGGTTGCTGGTAAAGGCTCCATTTATTATCTCACCTAATTGGTGTAAGATGGTGGTCTTCTACAATGCCACTCAATATCTTTGACTATAAATTCTGGTTTTAGAAAGGAAGTTTCTTCTACAATATTTACAAAGAATGACACTACAAGTACAAGCAATTGTGCTTTTTGATCTGTTTTTCATGTCGTTAGATTGGAAGCTGATTTGTTTTTACGTTGTGTTTCATCCCACAAAATGAGATTTCCATTATTTTCTTGCAAAATTCTATTTTTACCTCTACTTTGAATCTTGAAAATGTGCATGGAGTAGAATAGAAACAGCATTTGTTGTCCCGCAAGGGGAAAGTTCAGGTGTAAAAGCAGCAAGAGATGTAAAGCTTCACTCAAAAAGTTCTTCAACTGTTCAAAGCAAAACATTTAAATACATACATGATTGCAGGAGAGTAAAAATACTTTTTTTTGGTAGTAAAAGTTGCAGACCTCTAGTCTAAGATTATCCAACGTTACTCATGTTTTAAATAGTAATTTCAGAAATGCGGGTGGTGGTGGGGCTTTTCTAAAAAATCCTGGAGCGTCAGATTTAGAGGGAAAACTTTCTGTTTTCCTTCCAGTTCTGAACTGAACCGTCAGATCTGATGTGGCAAATCCCAATGTTGTTTCTGAAAACTAAAGCAGCGTATAAGTGTCAGATTGACCATAAGAGAAAGGAAATGAGCTGCATTTTGAGTCAGACAGAAAATGTATGGATTGTAAGATTACCCCCAATTTATGCATGGAAGCGTTTGTAATTAACTTTTATCAGATTTTTATTAAACTCTTGGAGTAGTACTGGCAGGTTGGGCCATTTGTGGCTAATAACGCTCACTGTGAGTCCCAAACAGAAATGGGTCAAAGTCACAATGACTTTATTCCTCATCTGTTTTTCAATTTCATTTTATCAAAGTGCGCTGTGTTGCTTCTTAAGATTATAGACTTATAGACAAGTTCTATTGAACCGAAATGAATGGCTCTAAGTAAATAATCCCCCAAAATTGAATTCTAAAAACATTTTAAACCTTTAGCTTTCACATTTTGATCACCAGTTAAGTCAGCCTGATCTGGAAATGTTGAAGGATTCCTTGTGTGCCGCTCATACGGTTCTCTCCAGTGCAACAGAATCGAAGCAGATCTCCTCAAATATTGCAGAAGTATTATAAATGGAAAGCTGAACAAAGATGGATGGCACTAAACAGGATGTAATCCTGAAAGAAAACCTGCGAGAGAAAATTATTATTATTATTATTATTCAATCTCATGCAACTTTGTGCAGATGCTCTGTCTGTGCTAATGAACATTTGCTCACTTCAAAGCAACAAATCCTTGGAATGGCTCCTAAAGACGCACCCTTACTTATTTCTTTTAATAATAAAGCTCAAGTTTCATTGGCTCTGGGGCGCTCTCTCTTACGTTGAATCCACTTCTTTGCGTTTTTTTTTTTTTTTTCTGCAGGTCACTAAGCATGAAAATAAAAGGCTAACGCAGTATGACACTGAACTCTACGTCCTTCCTTTTGGTTCAAACAAACTATCCAAAACAAAAAGAGTTACACACGCTTCAAAGACAAGATGGGACTCAGCTTAAAAGCACGTGAAGCACGTTTTTAGATATGATTCAGATTAAAAATGGCAACCTGTTTAAACTTTGTTCCCCAGAGCTTTAAATGAACTTGATCCAGTGCCAGCTGAGGGTGTAAACACTACAGATGTTTATTGTTGGCTTTGACCTTGTTTCTATTAGATTGAGGGGTTAAATACCAGCTATTTTGAGAGTAGGTTGGCCGATGAACAATTTACGAGGCAGTAAACGGGGATTGTTGTTCTTTTTCTTGGTTTGCAGCATCTCGTCAAAGATATCTCCTAACAGGACGAGACAGAAACACCGAACAGCCGTGTCAAGCCTGTTACGTTATTTATGTTGGCCCGCGCGATCTGGTCTCTCTGAAAACAAGGTAGAAAATGTCTAAAAGGTCATCCCAAACACTACTGATTATTTACTCACTATCTCGAACAATGAGATCGTTGTTTTTCAGCCGGGGAACCGACCGACCTTGGCACAATTTTCCCTTCCTTTTTTAAACATGTTTTCTGTTTCTGGTGCCAAATTCAAAGCAGAAAGAAAGTGACAATAAAACGGTAATTTATTTTGTTTTCCTGTAGCTCCGACAGCTTTTGGAAACGGCGTTCTGGCTTTTCTGGATCAAAACCGCATCTGGCAGTTATCAGTCCTCTTTCTCTGCGCTGCTTCACAGTGCGAGATGTGCTTAATTGTGCGCTCGCCGCCGCAGTTTGGTTGCGTCAGATATGGGACGCTGCGGCTCAGAGGAGACCATCATGACAAAACAATGGGACTCCACAAAACCTGTTTTTTTTTTGTTGTTTTTTTTGTTTTCACAGTGAGAAAAACCAAAAGACAGGAAAAAAACCCATCAAAAATGCACATGTTTGAATAAAGCAGCAAGAGGAAACAGCAGGAGAGTGACCTCACATTGTGTTGAGGATTGATTTCTTTTTTTCTTTCTGAGGCATTTATTTCTTCCAAGTGGCAACGCCGATAACCCCAGTTGAGCACCGGAGACGTCAACGCTTGGTGATCCATCATCGCCTCGGGAACAGGAACGGCACCTTGACCTCCAGCAGCAACGAGTTGGGGAGGGAGGGGTTATTATTGGCTGGGCAGAAGTTGCTGTGTTTGTTAGTGTTGAGACAAGGGGGGGGGTTAATCTCCCTGTTTAGCCACAGTATAACAGTGGAGGAAAAGCACAGTCAGGATAGGTGTGTACTTCCTTTCCGCTCAAGCTGAGTGCAGGAAGCCACATACTGATACTTGAGAACAGGAATACAACAAAATATTTAAAAAGTCATCCTGAGGGCTTGTTTCAGTTCCCTAGATGTAATCTAAAGATATGCACTTGTCAAAATAATGACTTTTTTTTTTTAGATGAAAGCAGAATATGAATGCAGATGTTTTGTTTTGTTTTGTTTGTTTTGTTTTGTTTTGCCTGAATTGACCCCGCCTCATCGGACACTTCAGAACAGAAAGTTTTTGTTACGAGAATTATCAAAACCGTGAACTTTTCCACGGTTTGTCATTTGCAACCCACCAACTTCACTGAATTATCTCAGGATTTTATGAGACAAACCAACACAAAGCAAAGTGAATCTCGAAGCAGAAAGAAAAGGACAACATGGTTTCCAGAAATCACCAAAGTGGGAATTTAGAGTCCACTTATTATTATTATTATTATTATTATTATTATTATTATTATTATTATTATTATTATTATTATTATTATTATTATTATTAACATCCATCTGCGAAAGGCTCAGAGGTTTTGTTAGAGAACAAAGACCAATAAATACAGCAGACAGATCAGGAAGAAAGATGTAAATAGCATAGACGTTTGACCTTTTCCTGGGGTCGAGAGCCATCTTCCTGGAGGACAGGAAGATGGCTGTCCTCCATTAGCATGGGCCTGTTAGGTGCCTATGCTAACAGGCAGCAAGAGCAACACAGGAATGAGACGCATTATAAATTCAGCATCTGTATCAAAACTAAAACTAGTATTACTTCACTTAAAAATATTAACAAACAATAAGTCGTTTCTCCATTAAGCATTTTTGTTTGCGTATTTCTGAACTTTTTCTCAAAGACAGTCAGAAGGCTCCTGATGGGAAGCTGAGAGTGAGTCAGAGTCGGTGGCTGCGTTTCCATGACAAATACATGCACAACGTTGTTGACGTTACACTATTGTCGGAAAGAACGCAACGGTGTTTCCTTTAAATTAGAAACGCAATTAAAATCACGTGTGAATAAGTTTGTTCACACGATTAGTCATTAAGTAAAGTCTCCGACTACTTCCTGTTGTCTTCTTCTTCGTGGTTTCCACCAGCGGCAACATCCGGTTGTTGATTGTGTGACTGGTGTGATGTGAAAAAAGTTTTTGTATTCCACTTTTGCCAAATAAACCAATTATGATAAAGCCAAAAAACAAAACAAAAAAAGCCCACCTCATCCTAGCAGCAAAGCTTTGATCAAAGACCACATTTTAGTTTTGAAAGTGCGCAATTATATAGTCAATGGAAACGCAGCTACTGTGCTGCCAGTGAATCACTGTATTCTTACATGTGAATAAACAGCCAACCCACAGAATAATGATAGTAATAATAATAAAACCATTTTATTTTTATTTTTTGTTAGCTCTATGTTCCTGCCTTCCTGGACGCGGAGCAACATTGTCGATATAAGTTGCCATTTGAAATGTGAAGACATGTTTCTCCTCACTTACACATTCGCTCTTTAATTGATTTTTTTCTTCTATCTTCCGTTAATCCCTTGGGTCTGACGCCCCAGTGAGTTCGGGATCTGGGCCGGCGTGTCGTCTGGTTTCCCCATCAGCAGTAAGCTGGCTGTGCTGCAGGTGCTGCAGGCTTTGCAGTCTGCCTCTGTTGGACGATTACATGCTGATTCACAGCTGCACTTCCAGAAAGAAAAATGGAAAGAAGCCTGGTATCTCTGCAACATTCTCATGAACTTTCTGATTGCTGTTTTAGCTTTCAGCCTTAGCGACTTCACAAAAAGTAGAGCATGAAGATGTTTTTAAGGAAAACCAACATATGTCTGTCTTCATGCTGTCTGAAAAATAGCTTGAGAAAACCTGAGCAGCGAGTTGCAGCAGGGATTTAACTCCCCACCTATCAGCCTCAATCAACATCTACAGCAGGAGCTTTTAGCGTTTTCCGCAAGTTCTGGAAAGTAAAAAGCCCGTCCAAAACGGCTGACATGCTGGTTTTCCACATTCCTTTTAAGTGCTCATGTTTTTATCAAATTGACCTCCAAATTGCAAATGCGGTTCTGAAGATTAGGGTTCATTACTGTTTTCTGTAGATTATCTTTAAGTAGATTATTAGCGAGATAACACGCAGCATTCCTGGAGAGTTCACTCTGTTCACTGAAAACTAAATCGCTGTTTTCGGTTTAGCTTGGCTGCAGGACACCTTTTGGCTGTGCGCACAGCCCGAAAATCAAACAGGGGGAGATGTCACACTATGTACACATCATACGATCCTCTGAGCCAAAAAGAAAGAACAAAAATGACTTAAAAAAAAGCATGTGAATTATGTTTTTAACCAAATTTTTTACTGATGCTCTAGAAAACATCTGAGCTTTTCCAGATCAGTTTGAAATCTGACATAAGATGACATCATGCTAATCAACAACTGTATACAAAGCTAAGCGATTCAGTTTATTGATCATAGCCTAATATTCACATATATTTTTTGACTATTTTAAAGTCTTTATTGGACTTTTTGCCTTAAACAAAACACAAAAAATCTCATTATTTTCTTTATTCACCTTTTAACTTCACATGTGTCAAAGTTAAATGTAAAACGTCTTCCAGTTGCATTACAAACCTGACATACAGGATTCACGTTTACATTCATACGTCATACTGCTTCTTTCAGGAATATATTTTTATGCACATTATTGACAGTAACAAATGCAATCACCATCTCACCTTCAGGACACGTTGAAAAGTGAGGTCAAATATTTACAGGAAGTGGATTTAAAGAGGAGTCATTCATCTGGTGACCTCTGTACAAAGGTCACAGGCCTCAAAAATGGAAAGGGGGGAAAAACAGTTTTAACATTAAGTGGAGGATTAGCTTTGGGCTAATGTGCATTTTCATGCTTTTTCTTGCAAACAGATGGTGAAATTCAGTGTTTGTGTGATGGGAATCTTTAATTTTGATGTCTTTCAATCGACGTCCAACAAAGGACTGGGTTTGCAAATTAGCCTGTGGCCAGAAAACCAGCGTACAAAACAGCTCTGTTTTTAACATGTAGCATTGTGTTACTATGTTGTTCTTGATCAAATAAGTTTGAATTGAACTGAAATAAACTGAATTTGAATTGAAATTGAATTTAACCCAATTGAACTGAACTGAATTTGACTGAATTGAACTGAAATAAACAGAATTTGAATTGAACTTAATTGAATTGAGAAACACAGAAAACAGACTGGAAATCCGAAACCTGCTGTGCAAATAACAATTCAAGCAAATTCAACCAAAGCAAACTGGAAGAAACCAGATGAATTTATGTGACACACGCCACTAAAACCAACCGTACACTTTAATCTCTCCACTTTCACACACTCACAAATCAAAATCAGTCAAACATACATCTGGAAACCTTCCTGTCTCCCTCACAGCACCAAAAGCTGCTCACCAAGCAGCCTGTTCTGCTCTATGTCCTGGTAAAACGCGTCTGTGTGAGTCTTGGGATACAGAGAATAAAAACATTTTTTTCTTTTTTTCAAAGAGATGAAACCTGGACTGTAAAACATTTGGTTTTAAATATTTACTGAAGCATTTATTTACAATGAATAAGTTGTCCTTGAATGAGACTTTTCCCCTTTTTGCTTTCCTGAATCTGTTTTATTTACAGGATGGGATTTTGTCTCTGGATTTTAATTGAGGAAACTCCCATGATGCCTCTGGGTGATCAACGTCTCGGTTACCAGCTACTATAGAGGTTTGCGACCATATTTATTCAGTCCTGCTCAATGAGGCTGGTTAAATAAAAAGACAGTTTATTATTTTTGATAAACATGTACTTCAGGAAATTTATTTCTTTTAAATAATCACATCTGCTTTTAGTTTTTAAAATAAATTAAAAATTTTGAGAGAAGAAGACGGATACGTTTCATTATGTGGGATCTTCTGTATGAAAAATGAAAAAGAAAAAAGCACACCGTTTCCAACTTCATGACAAAAATTATAATCTAAAACAATATCTCTAGTATTTTAGTATTTTTTACATGGACTTTTATTTTCACACATCAGAAAACTTTTGTGATTTTGGGCCCTGCCCACGACGTCATGTGAGAATCACAAGCAAAACTTTGACTCCAACTTAGAATATTAAGAAAAGATTTCTGACATGCAAAATAAGTTTGTTTTGCAAAAAAATCCACTTCATGAGACAAATGTGATTTAAATGTTTAAAAAAGTTTTTTAAGCAAAACTCAATAGGCTTTTCTCATGGTGAGAAAAGCCTACTCACCACATTAACAATTCAATGTTTGCTTTTGTTTTTTTCTTTTTTCTGCAGTTCCACGTTAAAGTTTGATGCAGCTCTGCTTTCCTGAATGGACCGTCTTCATCTCCACCTTAGCAAACAGGCAGCTCTTTTTTATAGATTACAGTCACTAAAAGGTTGCATTGTGTCCTTGTTTATATTTTTAATAGTGTTATTCTGTAAAGACAAAATATGTCAGGTCTAGCTCTGATTTACATATCCTGCTAAATTGCTGGTTTGAATATTGCAATACTTTCTTATAACAAAATAGACCTGCAGAAAGAAATTACTAATAAAATATCTTACATATAGTAGTATGCTCTGTATAGATATTTCCCTTAGCTTTGATTGTATATCTCACAATTTTGTAATTTATCATTGTTTATTAAACTCTGAAAGCTGAGAGGCTTTGTTAATATTCTGTTCTAGAATGCGGTTAGATGTGCCTTTTTTTTCTTGTTGAGCAGCTGCCCCTTTAGTGGTCTCTGCACAGGCCTGCTCCCTTTCTCTCTAAACTCTGATCAGATGATCTGAAGTAGCGATAAGTGGAAATGTTCTCAGACAGAGTTTCTCTGAAATCCAATAAAATCTCATAAAACAACATTTACCCAGTCTGTACTGGATCCATTCAGTTATCACAGCAGAACTGGGTGGTTTTGTATTTATTTTTATGTCATTTTGATTGATAAATAAAATGACACATGGACTCAATTGGAGAATCCGTGGTTTTTCTCCAGATCATCATGAGTTTCTTATTATTAGATATAGTAATAGAGCGTAGCATCAAAATAAGTCAGATGTTTATGTATAACACAGATCACAGAGGAAACGTAAAGAAATGTATATCAGATAGGTAAACTGATAGTCTAATTGTGTGCATGGAGGATGAGAATTACGTTATTTATTAATTAAATACTAGCATAACTTATTACAGCGCTAACATATTAACAGATTGTCTTGCTAACTGCATTAAGGATTTCCAGGAAACGTTTTTTCTCCAGTTGAGCTTCGTTTATTTTCTGAAGGAAAGTTTTACCGCAGAAACAAAAACGATAACGTGTAACAGTGAGACAAAAAAAAGAAAAGAAGAAGAAGAATGAGCTGTATTTCTGATGAAAAAGTAGAAAAGCTTTTGAGCCAGCGAGCCGCCATCTTCTCTCTCCGGACGCTAATTTATTAGCTGTTGAACCGCTGCTGGGATCAAGTTCATCCGTTATCCGCAGCTTTACTCTGTCCACTTTCACAGATTTCCTTCCCTTCCCAGAGCTGTGAAGTAAGTGTTGGAACAACAAGCAGTTTCTCATTTAAGAAAGTACAGTTTTTTCTTGTTTAAAGATATCTTGGTTTTGTTTCCTCGTGTCTTCCTCCATCCTCAGTGCGAACTCAAGATTGAAGAAATATCAATCAAAATGAGAAAATAATGAGACTTTTCTTTTTATGCAGGTATTAATTTGCATGCTAGAGCAAACTTAGTGGTGTGTGTGATGTGGTGAAAATATATTTAAGTGTGTAAAACGACCCGTCATGACCTCAGTCGTTATCCGTGCAGCGATTGCGCATTCATTCCGGTTCAGATGTAAAAATTTGTAAGCATGATAGGCACAAACGTACAGAAGAAGAAGACACCAACTGTGTTTACTTTCTTTCTCAAGTGCCTATTGTGTTGGCCTCTACCCATCACATGACACCTGGTCACGGTCTCCTCATCAGGCCTTCCCCCGCCGCCACCCTCCACTTCCAGCCTCACAAAAATACACACACTCAAAAATCATGCACTTCAACGCACACAATGGCCCGCTTGTTTTCTCCAGCAAGTGTACAGAAAGGGAGATACGGGAGCCGAAATCATGATGTCGGCGTGCTGCCCGCATGTTCCCCTCGCCCGCTCGCCCCCAACGACCTCATCAATGCGGCCCATTGACGCGGCGCTCGCTTCCTTCGGCTAACGGACGACAGTTAACCATCCCCGGCTTAAATGCCAACATTAACGTACGAAAGAACGTTTATGAGTTTATGAACGCATGGAGGCCTTATCTTATTCTGTTTCCTTGAAAGAGTAAAATTCCCAAAACAAAGCCAGCATAAAAATTCAGGGCACAAATATGCCATGTTCACATTTTTAGTTGTGTAAGAGTGTGAGGAATCGGGTTTTCACTAAACACACCAGCAGTCATCCTCCCCTGCTTTGCGCTAAGGAGCATTGAAGAGGGGAACGATCCAACCAGTGACCTGGTGACAGTCTCTCAGGGTTTTTATGACTTTCTTGGTCATGGTAGTTTGGGCTGGCTGGTATTCATCCATTCATCGAGACAAAGTATCTATACCCGCTTTGTCCTGTTTTGGGCTGCGGGGCCGGAGGGGTCGAGTTGGTCCCTCCAGTCGTCTGGAGGGCAACCCGTCCTGAACGGGTTACCAGTTCAATTTAGGGCCAAAGCGAAGATGTACGAGACAAGATTCTATTCATGCTCACATAGAGTTGCAAAACCCTTAAAGCCGCTGCATTTAACTTTTTTAATTAATTTTTGTTTGGTATGAGACAGATAATCTTCTCCTGGAGCTCCTGGATGGAGAAATCCAAAGACTCTCAACTACATTTAGGTCCAGCCTTTGATTAATCAATTCTAACTCATGGATATCCATTCATGCATCCATGAACATTCACAACATTCTTCTTGCCTTGTTTGTAAAAAAAAACAAAAAACGGCAGATTTATGGAGTATTAAAAGTAACCGTTGTCTTCTTGACCGATTCTCCTACCTGAGCTGTTAACCAACATACCTCGACAGGTAGGTTGTAATGTGAAAGCTAAGAATTATTGATATTTCTGCGAGGAACTTTATAGGGTTCGTTAAATAGCGTCTGGAAATGTACGACTAAATAACAACGAAGCTACTGACTGACTGACTGGGGCGTTTTTCAGCACTTCCTGCTCTGGCACCTTCATCACTCCGGAAGATTTTCTGCTGGAGAAACAGTTTTGTTTCCAGTCACAGCTGGAAATGTGACTGAAGGCGTGTGCCAGTCAGCAGCAGGCTGGACACGATGGAGGCGGCACACAGTGAAATGTTGGACGGTTTTCTCCACACTGTATCTTGAAAAGAATGAGGTGCAAGTTGGTTCTATTTGTATTTTCAGTAGTATTTCTTTTTTTCCCCGCATTGTGAATATTGGTAGCAATAAATCTAATATTAAGAATGCATCTGTGACCTTCAGAACCTTCAAACTAACTTTTCCCATACAGCTCATAAATTCCCAAACATTTTATGTGTTTATTTTTATGCTGGGTTATAAAAGAAACCGTGTTTATTCCCAGATTAGATATGTAAAACTGACATTTTTTTCCTTTCTTTTTTTTGGTGGGGGGGGGGGGGGGTTTACCTCTGCCACCTTATTGTGGCGATTTATGCCTGAACCCTTTCCTGCGTGACCTTCCGTTCAGCTGTAAGCATTCGGAGTTGTAACGTAGACATGCATTTTTGGGATTCCAAAACAATTTTCCCGTCTTTTTTTCCTCCTCTCCTGTAGACGATGACAATAAAAGGTTGTTGCCATTTTTCACATGAAGGAAGGGGGGGGGGGAAACAAGATGTAAAGCAGATGTACAGCTGCGATTGTTAACGCAGCCAACCCCGTGCCCCCACAACCCAGCAAAACAAGCAGCATTGAGGAGCTAAAGCATAAATTCTGACAGGACACCACCCATACAGGCCAAACGATGAGGTTAGACGTTTCAAAGGAGATGGCGTATTTTTCTTTGTTTTTGTTTTTGTCGAGTTCAAGTCTCATCCGGCGGCTTCGAAAACAACATACACAGAGCGCGCACAGATGCGAGAAAGCTGCGGTCCCAGCAGACGTTTCACAAGATCTGAAATGTTAAAAGATGCTGGGATTCTGCTGCCAGAGTAGAGGCTCGCACTGAGATAGGGTAAAAAAATCACCCCAAATCACATTTACTGTTATTTTCATGGCTCCTTTGTGAACTTTGAAAATTCTTCTTGTTACTTCTTGTGTGGATGAAACGGACGATAATGTGTGACGTATACTTTATCTGACAGAAAAACAACCGGCAGCTACATGCTTCCAATTATGCCGTCTGCCAGTCAGTAATGGGACGCATGAGAGCCTTATTAGGAGAAGATGAACCCCTGATTTGTAGAAGAAAAAAAAACAACCAGGACGTCTGCACACACACACACGCACGCACACACACACACACACACACACACACACACACACACACACACACACACACACACACACACACACACACACACACACACACACACACACACAGCCTGTGTGCTAGGAGCAGCTGTGGACACTCGGTGGACAACCACTCAGCATTCCTTACCAGCTGCCACACACACTGAGCAGGGTGGCCCTATGAGCAGAGGAGCCATCTTTCAGTGGAAGGACAAAAGATTTTCAGGCATCTTTGTTCCCAAGCAGCCACCACGAAACGCCCTGGGGCAAAACATCTGTCCCTTCTGACGGACGTTTGTGCCAATGGACAGACAATCCTCCCTGTAGAGGGGGCACACACACACGACCATGTGAGCACCGAAAAAGCTAAAACAAACAGCGCTTTACACTGAGTGTGTGAAGGAACGTTTAGTCGCATCTAACGAGGAGTTAGAACCAAATCGGAGCTCAATTAACTAAGAAACATTACTTCACACTAGGTGTGTAATGTTACTGTGAGCAGATCTGTTATAAATGTTGTTACAGGTTTGAAAGAGGTAAGATTGCACATTAATGTTGCATCATTCAGTTTTCCTGAATTTCTTCTTTTAAACGGGGATTGTAATTCCTGGGAAGTAAACAAAGACACACCAGAGATTTAATGTGACGAGGTGATGACATCATCTTTTGCTGCATAACAAACTCTGATTAGAGATTACTGACCAGTTTCAGTGCACACAGTGCATCCAGATAATTTGTAGTGACTTAACAAACAACAACTAGCTTTAAGATATGATATGCTAAGCTAAGAGAAGACGAGATACGCTAAGCTAGGATAAGCTAAGCAAAACTAAGATAAGAAAATCAATGACGTTTATTTTTATAGCACATTTCAGCAACATCTCAGCTCAAAGTTCCTTCACCTGGTGAAAACATCAACAGTTAGTCAACAGTTGTGAAAACCAGCAACAGACATCACATTTAGTCAAAGTGTCGTCAAATATGGTGGTCAAAGTTACATTCATTAATGTTCAAAAGCAGACCTAAGCAGCTGGAGGTTTAGCCTTGATTCAGAGGAAGTCAGTGTTCCAGCTGTTTTGCAGTTTTCTGGAAGTTTGTTCCAGATTCTGGATTCATAGAAGCTGAATGCTGCTTCTCCATGTTTGGTTCTGGTTCTAGGTGTGCAGAGCAGAACCAGAACCAGAAGACCAGAGAGGTCTGGACTTTAATCTGACTTCTGTCTTATCTGAGCGATAGGAAACAAAGCGGGTTTGACTGTGACGCATTGAGGAAAAGACTTCAGACCTGGCAACTGCAACACAAAAAGAACTTAAATGTTTTATATCACACAAGAAATGAATTCTGCATGCAGTGGAAAGGCAGCGTTGTGCTATGTCGCTCTTGCACAAGGGTTTTCTGGCACCGTGTTGTGATTTATCACAAGTGCCTCAAAACTGACTGCCTCTGTAAGTCAAACAGTATGTTGACATAGGATCCAAACACAGGGCAGGAAATGGGCAGAATCAGGAGGGAAGTCAGGATTTGATGTAATAAACAGTTCAAAACAAGAACAAGTGCAACAAAGGAATAATAAAAAAAAAGCAAAGCTCTGACCACAAACTGGGCCTGGAGCATTTGAACATGGAGAAATGGAGGAAGGAGAGCACACACTGTCACGCTCCCAGGGGATATTTCTGACCCACACGTGCATTTCGGGACACAGTGGGAGGAACAGTAACATGCTGGCTGAAGAATGGAGCAGCGTCCCACAACAGTGTGAGACCAAGTTACGACGAGGAGCTGCCAGGCTGCTGCGGTTTGTTTAAGATTCTCCCACACACCAATAAAGCTACACAAATAAAACAATAAATAAAACTGTTAAATTTTTGCTTCCCAACTCAAGTCAGGCAAATCGTTTTCCCCACGCTCTCACTGACTTCTGTGTCGACTGTTTTTTTTGTCTTCCTTGATCTATTTTCATCTTAAATCAGATTTACTACGTAAAATCTTACTAGATTTTACATAGTAAAAAACGTAGTAAAATCAATTACTTTTTTTCCCCCTGAGAGAAAAAACAAATCCCCAAACGACGTTGTTATGCCTCTACAACTACATTGTGTCTAATTTAATAGCCATCTCTCAATGCTTTGGAAAACGGTTTCTCTAACTTTTACCTGCGTGTGTGGCCTGATTATGGCCGGTCCTCTATCTAATCAGGTTTTTAGAAGTTGTATTTATTATTGTGTAATTTAATAGTTCTTTTTCTTTTATTTTACGACACTCCCTTGTACCTTTAAAAAAAACCTCAATTATGTGCTGAAGCCAAGTCCTGACCAAACTATCACGGGACACAGCAGGCCTTCCAACAGTCTATTATGTTTTACTATAAGCACTGATGGATGTGCAGGACCGCAGCCCAGAGTGGTGGAGCTAATATCAGAGTGTGTGTGTGTGTGTGCGTGTGTGTGTGTGTGTGTGTGTGTGTCTTTCACCACAATGACCCAGTTTCCTTGCATGCCACTTGCTACGGCGTGTTAGCGGACGCTCTGTTTGCCCCGTCCTCCCTCTGACTTCTTCTCCAAATCCTTTCTTTTTTCTTTTTCCACGTCATTGACTTACAAAGATTTTTTTTTTTTCTCAGATTTGCTACGAATCATTTCCTTTCACCCTAAACTGTAATCCAAACCGTTGTTCCTCGTCTTTGCCAAACATTCATTCACAGTTCTGGCGAACAACAGCTGCAGACTCTTACTGAGATCCACCGGCTCGAAAGGCCAGTTTTAAACATGCTTTCTCCTCATTAACCATCTGCAAGTCAGTGAGCAATTTAAAAAGGTAAATACTTGGAATAACTGTGAGTATTTAGTTGGGGTTTTTTTTTTTTGGAGAATGAGAAATTTAGGTCTGCGGTTTATGATGCACATCTGCTCGAACTGCATTGAACCGATTTGTTTAGAAGGGAGGGAAACTTAAAACAAACTTTGTCTCTGGGAGCATAGATTAAAAAAATAAAGGAAATGACTTTCCAGTAAACAGCTGCACTCTGACTACAAAATACATAAACTAGCTGGTTTACTTTATGTTGTACAGTTTTTTCCAAAAGAAAGAAAAAGAAGCTAAGATGCTGTCGTATGCTAAAAACCGCAAAAGCCTACAGAGAAGTTCAGTAGCACACGTTGCATTCAGAGAAAACCACAGGCTCCAGAATGTTTTGTTTTATTTATTTATTTTAAATCCACTAAAGGAAAAACCTTTTTTTTTTTTTTTTTTTTACTTTTTTTTTCTTCCTTCGTTTCCATGGAAAATAAAAGGCCAGGAGGCTGTATGTGATTTTTGAGGGGCGGGAAGCGATGTGGTGATAACATTTTTAAAGTTAAGCAAACTGAAGGCCCTTTCTCTCTGTGTGCGTCATAGTGGGGGATAAAAATACACTGGCAGACAAAAATACTTTCAATGGGATACACAGTCGCTTTTGGGGACACTGCTGCCGTTCACAAGCTTCCTGTTAAGAGAGACGGCAGACGGCCTGAGCAGGGGGGCGGTGCCTCATCTGCAGGGTGAGGAAGTTCGAGACGAACGAGGAGGGATGCTTTTGACGGCCTGTCTGAGAAAAGTTGTCTGCTTTTGATTGACAGACGTTTGGTTCGACTTAATACCAGTAACTTCAGGCTGCAGGCTACTGTTACCATTTTTTTGTTGTTGCAATTACCACCTTATAAAAACACATCCCTGAATGTGACGAGAAACATAGGGACATAATCAGTGAGCCAAAACAAGCAGCCTGAGGCCGCAGTAAAGAGGAGCAGAATCAGTCATTTGCACCAAGATTACAGAGAGAAATGTGGGAAACCGACATCTACCGCTCACATTTCATTAGTTCGTCAAAATTCAGAAGCTGCAGCTGAAGCAAATAAACATCGGGTGAAGCATTTTACCAGATCTGAAGCTTTATAAGTGACATGTGACGATGGTTCAGGAATTTACATCAACACAGAATCAGCTTTTCGTGTTTCGCCATCTGGAGAACGAGGCTATGCGATACTGAGAACGTCGTAAAACTGAAATATTTAATTATTTATTGCGCGGACCGGTACCAATTGGTCAACGGACTGGGGGTTGGGGACCACTGGTCTAGACTACAACTCTGCTACTGGCTCCTCGGTTGCATGTCCTCACCCCCCCCCCCATTTCACAAATATGTTGTAAAATGGCACATTTCTAAGTATTAAATTTAAATACGATCGGTTCACTTAATGATATTGTATTAGGGATTAGGCAATGCATTCAGCAAGTACTTTACTTTTAATACAAGTATTTTTAAAAGCCAGTACTTTTTAACTTTTACTTAAGTACAAATGTTAATGTGGTAGTTTTACTTTTACTTGAGTACATTTGTGTCTGTGTATTTGTACTTCTACTTAAGTACATTTTTTGAGTACTTTCTCCACCACTAGTCCAATGTCAGAAGATCAGGTGAATCGTTTATTAAAGTATTTAACTGCAATCTAATTTCCCTTCAGTATTTAACACAGAAACATGATGGCATTTTCTGTCTTATTAATATTTGCAAACATTACAAAGATATAAAATTCTGCCCTCTAATTTAAATATGTAAGCTCTTGATATTTGGCCTTATAATTCCTGCATGAACTCTGTGAGCAAGTTTGTGTAATTTATTGGACATATAAAGCAAAACAAACATAACAACAGATCTCATCTCGCTACCGTCAGTCCGATACCAATACTCGCCTGGGGATCGATAGTATTGATATTTAGGTCGTTAGCCTAAATATCAACCTTGGTTATTAAATGTAAAAGGGTTGAAATTACAGAGGTAATGTACAATTTTATAAAGCCACAAAATTTCTAATCAAAGATATGGGAAACTATCCCGTTGCGGATATCAAGTGAATTCATCTGTTCATTTCAAATTCATGGTAGTTTTATTAGCCTTTCATTAAAATGTGACTTCTTTCAGCTGTATACCCTGCTTGAGACTCTTATTTTGAAGCAAAACAGGAAGTTGTATTTCAGTTGCTCTGCTCTCCTATCAGAATAAAATGTATCTTGCCGCCGCTGACAGCTTTCCGTTACGTTAACGCAAATAAAACTACTTTTCACATTGCAGCACTTAAGAAAAGAAAAAGAAAAAAAAAGGAACATTAAAAAGAAGTAAACACCTGAGGAGTTAGCCTATGTCAGAACAAAACACCGGACTTTACCGATTGATAGCTTAATCAGAGACCTACGTTCCTCCAGTCCACCCAGTTCCAACTTACATGCGTTTATTGACCTGCTGCCCCCTGGTGGTGCATTGCCATTTTGTTTCCCCTCATTAATTTTTGTAAACGCTCTTACTGTCTTGAACTGAGCATCTTTCATTTTCTCAGCTGGATATTGTGGAAAGGACAGGTGTGGAGTGGGATCTGGTTACCTAAAACAAATATTGTCCAAATTGTTCTGTAGAAAACATTCAAGCTAAATAAAGATGGTTCATGCAGTATTTATGTGCTCATTAGAACCAGAAATCCTTAACTCTTTGTGTGTAATGTTTACGAGTAAAGGGCAATGCAAGGTCACGGACTGGCGATCATGAGCTTCTGTGCGAGGGAATCATGTGAAGCCAGTAAACGGAAGAAGGACGAGTTTTGGTTGCCAAACTCTGGCTGCTTTTCACTCAGTCGCCAAAGGCGTCAGAAACATGCTGTGTTTGAATTATCCTCTGTATATCAACACATTCAAAGACATCTGAGTCTGTGCCTTCTTCCAAATCTAATCAACTACTGGGTATCTTTTGCTTCTTTTAACTAGCGATTTACAACTTCTGTGAATTCACAGTCACAGATTCTTTTACATCAGCTAAATTTATATTGAGGACAAAAAAAGGCAACGTTGTCAACAACAGTAGCTCCTCCGGGCCCCACAAAGCGTCACAGCTGAAGTTTAAGGAGGTCATTAGATGTTTACTTGGTTTGCTGAGCTCCGAGCCAAGGTTGATTTAAATCTTTTTAGGGAAATTTATAACTAAAGTAATCCAGTTAAAGCTGTTTTCAAACCCTCTACCATCATCTGGGGCCAACAAGTAAACAGTTTAAAAAAAGAGAAAGGATAGCGTGTGAAATGCAGTGTAATTCTTACTGTAACCTGGAGTATTATTTCATTACAAAATGTATGAACAGGTAGTGTATATAAAATCAGCAGATTTGACCTTTCACCTAATCCATGAGCAGAGAGAAAGCCCCAAAAACAGAGAGACAAAAAAGGATGGAAAATACAAGATTAAACAGATATTTATCAAAGGTGCTGTTTGATGAGCCAAAATAAAAACACAACACTTTCAAAGGAAATTCTTTCTTAAAGGAAAGATGTAACATTTTTCCTTTAAGACAGACGGTGAGCCGTTTTCTCTTCCCTCCATCTACAGTGAGTAATTGTGTTGGATAACCCAAGGTATTCAGAAGAACTTCCTCTGATAGACGTTGTGCGCAATTGGACAATTACGGCCCTCCAGACATGGGAGACACAGGGAAAAACAAGACAGTTAAACCCTGCCTTTACGTTTTGACGTTGTGATTCATTGGGATTTTCTGTGACAGGCCAGGACAAAGGGGTGCATTATTGTAAGAGGAAAGAAAATGGCTTTTTTCGTTTATTTCAAATAGTTTGTCCCCAATTTCAAGGGACACGAGTAGAACAAATTGACTCTGACAATAGAATTCATAAAATTCACACACGCTATATTTAATATATGTTGATAGTAAAAAGTGGTTTGCCAGTTGCCTTCAGAAGTTGAAATATAAAATCTGTTTTTCTGTGGAGGCCTTTCTATCATGATCCCATTGACTTTGTCATAATTTATCTGAGTTCTTTGTTTGCATTACACCCATGATTATAACTAATTCTCATGTGTCTGCTTGTATTATTTTTTAATTTATTGTAGCTACCACTCATCAGTAAGAATCAGTCACTCCCATCTTTCCGTCATTGTTTTGAGCTGAACACACGTCACCATGAGGCAGCAGCTTAATTCACCGTCGGTAAAATCGAAAATTGTCGCACGTTATGCAAATGTAGTAAGACCTAACAATGAGTAACTTAAAGCAATCTAAGTCTAGACGTAGCTTAGACTTAGACTTTAGCACAATACTTAGCTCCCGTGAGTCTGAACTGGAAGTGATCCACGCCACTGAACCACCATCTTGGTAGGCAAGTGCAGTGCAAAGCAGAGATGAACCAGGGCGTCAAGACCAAATAAATAAAAAAATTATAATTGAGTAATAGTTGTAATGTTTACAAATTAGATAGGAACGAGCTGAGAGCTGGTTCTAAGCTTGTGGTTTGTTTGTTTTTGTCATAGCAACTCCATAGCAACTATATTGACAGTTGGCTACTGATGTATCCCTACCAACATGGCATCGCAAATTATTTTGAAGTAAAGCGACTCATATTTGAGTATAATTTATGGTTACATCACCCACCTTTGCTTGAACCAGAGAAAAATCTAAATCTTGTATTTTGCTAACTGAAACCAACCGGCAAGAAGAGCAGAGAAGAAAGCTACGGTAACTCTGGAGGAGCTGCAGAAGTCCACGGCTCCGGTAAGGAGAATCTGTTGACATGACTACCATTAGTCGTCGGTTTTCAGTTATTTTTTATTTGGAGGAACGATTTAGAGCATAGCAACGGTCTTATCACAAAATAATTGTAATAGAGTACATGGGGGTCTGTGGTCTTGTCAAAAAATGTCCAAACATTCTAAGTTATGTAAATTTTTTAAAGGAATGGCATGTCTGAAGCAGCAATAAGTGTTTTCAGATATAATTAGGAGCGTTCCAAATATATTCAGCAGCGATGCCAAAGATCACAGGTGATTTACTGCTCTGGTTGTCCCAATTATTCACACACATGCACAAAAATCATTATATATTTACTCAACTAACAAAACTCTGCCTTATAAGTGTGATAATTTAGATCCTGCTACTACACAGAGCAAATATGTACATTTTATGCAGCTGCAAGACTTTCTTTTCCCCCCACCCTCCAGTAACAGCTGCCTAATTCTTTTTTGGATTGAAGCTCGTACCTTGTGGACGTAATAAATATGTCCAAAAGAGCAGATGTAGGGATCAAAAGGAGGAAAGGATGACGAAGTTGTCTGGCGATGTGTATGTACACCTGCTTGCACAGTATAAGCAGTGTGTTTCAGAGGAAAACTGGGTCCAGTGGTACCGGTGCTGGAGCATAGTAAATCAGAAGAGTGTTGCATAATCAAAGTTTTGACCTCAGATACATCACTCGTCTGATTTAGTGCAGAAGACTGCACAAGAGCCTTCGAATCAAGAGGCCAAAAACCGTAACTCTGCTTACTGACCTATTCATTTTTTAAAGCTAATTTGAATGTTATGCCACTGGATTTTATTTAAAGGCATCAGAGGAAAGGAGGTGGATACAGCTGTGCCCTAAGTTTACAGTACGAGAAATGTATCTGTACATGGCAGGAAGATTGATCAGACTCAGAAGAAAATGGAAAAAGAAAAATGAAAAGTACCATTTGGAAATCCCAATGTTCCTGTGGATGTTTTTTTTTTTTTTTTGTCTGGTTGGACCGATGATCAGGATCCTGAGCTACCTGGGTCTGCACAAATATTACCACACCTTTGTCAGACGCACTGAAGACTGGCCCTGTTAGGATCCTGTATTTTGACGTTTGTTTAGTCTGTGCTCCTCGGCCGCTTTCTTTTTGTTTGATGAGTCTTGTTTCTGTTTCCTTCAGTGATTCTTATGTTTATTTCTTGTGTCTAGTTAGTTATTCTTTGTTTCTCTAGTTTAGTTTCTTAGGTGTAGTTATTCTTTAATGTTAGATTTATTTCCTAGTCCTCTGTACCACTCACTCACTCACTCACTCACTCTCGTTCTTTCTTTTTGATTGCCATCTGCTTTCCTCTCACACCTCCAATCAGCCCAGGTCCATTGGTCCACATTCATCACCCAGTACCTAAACACTTCTGCTCCTTTCCACTCTTTGCTGGTTCCTCCCATTAGATCCAGTTCCCCGATCTTGCTCTTCTTGTTTTTTGTTTGCTCCTGATGTTTTTTGTTCTCCTCTGGCTCCCTGTGCTTCCATCAACTCTCAGCCCATCTACACTTGGATCCACTCAGCAAACACACGCCGTAACACTGCCCTGGGTGGAGAACATCAGCAGGAGTTGTAAAACAAAACAAGTTTTATTCTTACTCTTTCTCAGAACCTAATGATCGTTTACGTTAAATCACTTAAGGGGAGTGATGACTTTAACAGCAGTTTTTCTTTTTTTTTTTTTTAGAAATATTCAGCTGGGACTTTCCTTACACGTTTTATATAGCGAACGTCTTCGCAAGGTACATTATTAACGACGTGACCCACCTCCTCCTAACTCGGAGAGAGATCAGCTTTGCAGACTCAAAACAAACATGTTCTTGTGCAAAGGGGAGGCGGGAGGCGATCATGTGCTCGATATTATCTGTTTATGAAGCAGAGAGACAGTGGTCCTCTATGTTCCAATCAGCAGGCAGGCCTCAGCAACATCCTCCCCCCCCCGGCTGTTTTGTATTTCTAATATAGCTGGAGGCCCAGTGCACAGGATGTCTCATCACCATCGCTGTGTATTCAAAGATAGAAGAGGACACGCTCTTACCGTTCTCCATGATCCATATAGAGTCACTTAAAGTGTTTATATAGCATTAATAAAAACAGCCTCGTGACTCATCTGGTCAAAACAAATTTAATTTGTAAATTAGCCTAGAAGAGCTGAGGAGGAACATTATGATGAGTTTTGCATGCAGGGGAAAAAGGATAACGACCCACAGACAGGAACTAAATGATGTGTTGGTGCACCCCCTGCTGGTCAGAGCGTGTAACTGCATTAAAGGACGCGCTCAGAGAGGCAGGTGTGTTTCTGATGCGACGTTCATATTTACAGAAAATATACGCAGCAGTTAAACTTAACATTAACCTCAAACGTAGATTCAGGACTTGTACTCAGTTTAACATCAAGACTGGAAACGCTGACAGCTAAATGCCGCCATTTTGTACCAAGCTATATTAATGTTCGTAGGAGTTTCTTGACATTAGCAAGGCCACACGTTTTGTCCGCGTCTTCCCGGGCGATGGGTTCAGCCAGTCTCACTGCCTGTTTCTTATTTACCTTGCAAACACGAGAGTGGTGTCAGTTATGTCATCCGAGCCAAAACAAAGAAGGCGCAAGCAAAAACAATCTTTCAGTTACTCAAAAGGTTCACTTCCAAACCCTGTTATTAGTTTTAATAGTGTTTGTGTTGTAAGAGGGAGAAGCTTTATGAGAAAGCGAGATAAGATGAATACAAGAGATGAAATGAAGGATTTCTCATAGAATGTAATAAAAAATAGAGTAGGAAAAGCAACAAAAGAAAATAAAGTTGAAATTGAGCAGACTGCTCAATGTTGGAACTGAGCATCTTTGAGCAGTCTCAAAGTTATTGCTTCATGCCAACTTTGAAAAGCATTAATTGAGATCATTTTTGAAAATAATCTTTTCATTATCTGCAGTAAAGAAAGCTGTCACAATACTCAATTGAAGAATATCTGTCAGAGAACAGTTTCTATTTTGGTTTAGTCAGGGGTTCTCTCATCTGTCTTTTCACTAATAAATGGAAATTCGGTGTAATAAAACATTCCAGAAACATTTCAGTCCATTTCAATGGACTTACATGGCATTTGATCATTTTAATGATCAATTTATCCACTAAATGCTCCTTTTATATACAACATTAGTTTATGTTGTTCTAGCTGGTTGATTAGATGTTTTTTTTTGCTAAGGTTTAGCTGTCAATTGATGGATAACAGGGTTATTATGAATATTTTTGTTTTTTAAAGTGAGGTTCTGAAGTTAATAGTTCCTTAATCTGTAGCAGAATGTCATGCAATCCTGAGATCGTTGAAGGGCAAATACCTTATTACTGTAGTACTGGAAGTTTAACAAGCTGGTAAGACCTTAACAAAATAAAAGCATTTTAAAAGTTTAAATAAACGAATGCAGCTTTAAAAACATTTCTAAACTGACAATCGCTGAATGTAAACACTGCAGTGGAAGAAAAAGGATAGAAATATTCATTTATCTACATGATTTATTGTCTTGACTTTGTGTTTACTTCCACAGTATTTTACAAAGACGGCACATGTCCTTCAATAGTATGAAACAAGACACATTCATGACACTCAGGGTTCAAAACATCTGTTAAAATATTATCCAGGAGGCATTCCTACAACGATATGATCATACACTAACCTATGAAGTACAACAAGTTGCTGTTTATTGTTCATGTGATATTATATTACTCATTTAAATAAGCAGTCTTTTGAAAAATAAATATTCATTTCAATGAAACCTGTCTTCATTAGTCTTATAACTTACTGAACGTTTAATACTCATGCTGTACGTTAACCCAGCAACATTAGTAAAAAAAATTTTTTTTTCTTTTCGTGTTCTTTATATGTTGCTTTCATTCCCTGCTTTAACCAGAGACCCTCTGCTTGTTCGATGATCCCCCAGGCATGCTGGAGTTAAGCCTTCAACCTGGTTCTGGTTCTCCCCGGACTCTGAGCTGATCATGTGCTTCATCTTGGACGGGCGACGTATGGTGCTGTGTCTCATCGTGTGGCGCAAGGAGGACAGGCGACTGCGGAAGCTCTCTCCGGAGAAGAAGTACAGCATGGGGTCAAAGCACGAGTTGCAGGCGGCCAGGCACAGCGTCACCACCACGGACTTGTGCATGAAGTTCTTGTCCTCGCAGCTCATCTCCGTGGAAAGCAGACTCAGGTGGATGGTGCGCTGTATGTGGTACGGCATGAAGCTGACCAGGAAGGTCAGCAGGACGACGACGATCATCCTGATGGCTTTCGAAGCCGAGCTCTTCTGTCGACGGGCAGCCGGGTTGCGAGAAAGCAGAGTGCGGACTATTCCGGCGTAGCAGATTAGTATAACCAGGAAGGGCAGGATGAACCCCAGCACCAGAGCAAAGTAGTTCAGCGCCTGCAGCTTGGGTAGACGTTCGCTTTTGTATTCCGGTGGCTCGAAGCATTTGGTTTTGTTTGTCTCTGGGTCAATGGATTGACCAGACATGAGAAAGGGAGAAGACGCGAAACTGCTGAAGACCCATATCCCCAGACACACAAAACGAGCACGGTTCACCGTGGCCATTCCCAAGTTCCTCACAGGATAAACTATAGCCAGGAACCGCGTGACGGACATGGCGGTCATGAAGTAAATGCTGCAGTAGAGGTTTACGTAGAGGAAGTAGGAGCTGATGCGGCAGAGGAAATCCCCTTGCTCCCACTGACCTTTTCGGACGTAGTAGAGAACCCGCAGAGGCAGAGTCATCACGCACAGCAGGTCGGACATGGCCAAGTTCATCATGTAGACGTGAAAGGGCGTGATCTGGCGGTACGTTTTGATCAGCACGATCAGGGCGAAGCCGTTCCCCACAAACCCTAGCACCGTGATGAGGGAGTACGACGTGGAGTAGACCTGGTTACGGAAGTTGTTGATGTCATCAGGGGGGCATGTCATGTTCGGACCGAGTGTCGTGTTTGGGTGCTCCATGTCTGGTCGCAGCTTGCCGAGACAGAGGGGAAGATCCTGGGATAAAAATCTGCAAAAATCTGTGAGCGAAACACACAGGTCGAAAAAATACATACATTAGCCGAAGCTTTTCTGGTGAGATAGGTTGACTTAGATATTTTGAGCAGCTGTACATACACTGGAGGAAACAGAGAGAGCAGATAAGCATTTTTAAGACTGTCATCCTGTCATGTGACAGATTTTATCAAAGCAGGAAAGGCAAAATTGCTAATATCTGCCGCTGCTGCACAGGTTTTGACAAATGCAGTCCTGTCACTTAGAAGAAATTGGCAAAAAGCAAAACCTTTCTCTGAAACCAACCCCATCACTGATGACAAAATAATTACCTGCAAACAAATACATGCAGACTAGTTAATGGAAGGTTTTATTCATATGCTTATGGTATTATCACATCCTTCAGAGAAGCCAAATTCTTGACTATTATAGTTTTATATGCTCTTAAGGCTTTGTTGAACATCGTTGTTCAACAAAGGACTGCAGTTTTACGAGCAGTCCTTGTAAATTTGCATAATTGTGGTTTGCTTATAGGAATGCCTATTCCTATAATAGGAATAGGATCTACAAATATTTTCAGTATATAAAAACGTTAAAATGAGAACAAATCTTGAGTTAGATACTTTGGCGTTTTGTTTTTTATCCGTCTATCAGACAGACTCAAATTTGTTCCATGGACGTTAGTTGTTTTCTGTTGAAATACTGAAGATTAAATAGTTTAGCAGATGGAGAGAATTCACAAATTGAGGACTTTCTAAAAGTCTGTAAAAAAAACAAAAAACGTTATATATTATTTGGATTAACAGGGCAGTTTTAGGTTGGTTTTGCACCTGTTGTCTCCTGATTAGGGGATTAGGATTTGATCTCCAGTCCTTATTGTTTGTTGAAATATCTTAAATACATGTATTAATGAAAAAGCGAAGTACATTTTATAAGGACAATGTTTTCATTCTTAGTTTTTAGTATTTTATTATTTTTTGAATTTTCAGACATCTCTTTATCTGCTGGCGATGTTTTTAAACCTGTCGCTTCTTCTTTCGTTCTTCCTCTTTTCCTTATCTAAGAGTGACACTCCACATTATGCTGAAATATGCTAAGTAAATCATTGAGTAAACAATTGCTTCAACAATTTCCTGTCACCATTTCAGGTTATCCTGTAATTTTTAAGATGTTAAGAAAACAATGGTACGTATTGACAATGGTGTGAGGAAAAAAGTGGCTAAAATGTGAAAAGTATATATTTTTAAAACAGTTCACCAATTTTTAAGTTGTGTTGTTACATTTTCTAACCCCCAGGCATTTGAAAATACATGAAATTCACACATCCTGGGAAAAATATCATAAGAATGAAGAAAATTACTTGGAATTGTTAATTAAATGTAAGGAAAATTAATTTATCTAAACTTTTTGTCATGCATATTATCTTACCATATTAATTACAGCTTTTGCATTCAAGTTCACATGTTAAGCATGTGTTAAAATGCAAACATTGTAAAAACAAAAAACAAAAAAAAAACAAAAGCTGTACGCTTAAGCAAACATTCCTGGTCAAGTCAAGACGGCAGAAAGTGAAAACAGCCGAACAAAAACTTTCTCCTTCATCAAATAGGGCTTCAAAAAGGTCGTCCTTACCACCAACTTTCTGTCCTGTTAAAGCAGGTCCAGGTCTGGCCAGTGAGCACTGCAGTAGTGCTGCTTCTGAGTGTCCCCTCCACCGCTTCGCCTCATCAGCTGCAGAGGGATGAAGGTCTCTGTCCTTCTCTCTCGCTGTCTTTCTCTCTTCAGGCTCTCAGCTGTTTTAAGTGTTTTTCAGCGTAAGACCGGTCTGTCTCCTCAGCTACGCGGCGCAGGAACCCGGTGACATCACAAAAAGCCACAGACAGTGCAGCAAACACATGAACCGGTGAGAGTGCAGGGGGGGAAAAAAAGAAAAAGAAGAAGCTAGAGGTGCAGCGGGCCAGAAGGTTTTGGTTTCAGTAATGGCTCTTTCAACTCTTCATCCTGCAGCCGTTTGAATACAGCTTAGAGCAGCTCTGCTTTTTATGTACTTCTTGATACGTCTTGAATCTATTTCCTGCTAATTCCCCCCTCCTTACCCTCCCTTCCACACACACACACACACCCTGAATACAGGACAAAAAACTTAGTCTCTTCCTTATTTGTCGTCTCACGTTTCTTGGTTAGACATTTGCTCTGTCATGTCTAACCTGTTGTAATGGATTATCTCCATGTTTACAAAGTAGTTTTTAACACATAGTCGAGCAGACCATGCAGTCAGTGCACATTTTTTAACAAGGCATGCACTGAGAAACATGGACAACACAACCGGACTGCGACGCCTTGAGAGCCAGCGGGTCTGCACTGACGATTCATTTTTATTCATTGCATAATGTGAGAAGAGTCTCTGTCGTGTCTGGCGTGACTACAGTGCCGTGTCTATACTTGTCAAGATCTTGAGGAAACCTGAGCTCACACATGTTTACAGATATATACACACACACGCACGCACACACACACACACTTAGGCCAAACCCCATTGATGTGCAGTATTTCATCTGCGTTGGTAATGAGCGTCATTTGCAGTGAGTTGATGGCGTTCGGATACGCCAGTGGAAATAGATGCACTTGTTTCAGAGGCTGGCGAGGGGGTGGAAGGAGAGCCCAATGACGCTCCTGTAACTCGATTTTAGTGGGTCGACACCAGCGACGGGGGCGAAGATAAAAGCGTGTCAACGCCAGCGAGTCTCAGATGCTTATGGCTTCACTGTGGCCTGTGCATTAAGCTCATCTCAAGCGAGTGCATAAAGTGTTTTGACCCCATCTGCGAGTTGATGGAAGTGCATTTGTATGTTTTTTGAGTAATTCCCTATCGATTCCTCTGAACCTTTTAGTAGTTCATGAATGCACACTCATGTACACACATAGCGCAGCGGTGGCTTATTGTTTGAACTTTTGCAAAGTGGAATAGTCAATTCCTTGGAATCCTTTAAAAGTTCCATTTTAAAACAATTTAAAATATTGCAATTCACGTATGCTGAAATTGTCAAATCAGATTTAAAAGCATTCCTCTTTTTTGATAAATAAATCTAAAATGTAATGGTCCACGGTGAGATGAAATTCAAGCTCTTACTGGGTTCTAGACTAATTTTTCATTTTATTTTCTTTACTGGTTGGACTGGTGCAACACCCAAATATTTACATTTCAATTTCACATCGCAGTTTAAAAGGTTTTTTTTATTTTTTATTTTTTTTTATCACTGTCTGTAAAGCTAATATTGACTTCTAAATGATCAACAATCTATTAAGCATAAAGTTCCTTATTTGAAGTTGAATTTTCCAAGACGGGTTAACTCACTGGAAAAAAGGAAAGTGTTTAAAGTTCTTCAAAGAGACTAAATTAAAACTTAAAAACCTCTCACGATAAAATGCATGAATGAAATGAGGAGACAGCAGAAAATCTAAATGACAACTTCAAAATTTTCAAGGGCAAAGCCTGCGTGACAAACTGCACGTTTTGTAACGTCCACGCCATTTTTCTGAAGAATTACTTAAGACTTTAATTTATATTGAAGGGGAATTACTCTTTTGCAATATTAAATGCGTGAATATTATCTCAGACGATGTATTTACCACTAAAAGGAAGCAGAGAGACACCTAGTCTGTAAGCGGTTCTTTTACTTGCACTTACGTTACGTCGCGAAGGCAGCCGTTAGGTCGAGTGCGCGCGCGAGGACGAGGAGAGTCAGAGTGGAAGAAACACACGCGACAGCTTGGCAAATTGTCTCCTCCTTAAAATAAAGTAATTTTTGTCAAAAGTGGGGATGGGGGGTTTTTTCGCAAAAAAACAACAACTTTATTTTAGGAAGGCGGCGAAATTTCTTATTCACAGAAATATGAGCTCAGATTGGTAGCGCAAATATAGCGCCAGGATTAGATAAGGAGGAAGCCACTAGAAGAGTGGTTTTTGAGCAAAACTGGTCTGTTTCGAAGCATTTGTAATGATTTTCAAACAGGTTAGGTCTTAACTTTTCCACATTTTCTCCTCATTCGCATTTCATTCACTGTTTATCTGACTGACTGGCATAACCTAACCTAACCTAACATAGCATAGCCTAGCCTAGCCACCCTTTCGCCTCTCTGTTGGCTTCAGCACACACACCTGAACCCGCTGGATTACGCTAATCAGTGACTGTTAAAAAAATACCAAGTATTTATTTATCTATTTATTTTGTGTGTGTATGTGCGTGAGTGCGCGCGCGCGTGTGTCTCGTTTCTGGTGCAAATATCTTAGTACACTTGAAATTAGACAAAACTAACTTACAATTAACATTTTGTGGTGGGATGGTGTTCCACCCTCCCCCACTATGTGCGCAGTTGATTGGTGGGCAGGGCGAATGCCTTTATGGTTGGGCAGGCCGCTGCAGCGTCTTCGTTTCTCCCACTGTTGCTACGGACGGCGGCTACATGTCGGCTTGTGGGTTTGGTCGACTCGTCTGCAATCTGTTGCTCTGATGGCGTTGCTGGCTGCAGCTGGGGGTTGCTGTGGCGTGCGGCTTCCATCTGGTCCTCACCTGCTGACCCGTTCCCTCCCGGGTTAGGCTGTGTTTCCACCCCTGGGCACCTGCTTGTGTTTGGAGCTGCAGCGCTTTGGACGCTCTGCTGTCTTGTCTTGTCCTGCTGTTGTTTGTTTGGGCCGCCCTCAACTAAACCTGTTGCGGATTGGGCAGGCTGTGTGGGCGGGGCGTTACTCCTCTATCCACATCGAAGGGCATTTGGAAGAGGATTACAACGATTTGTTCCACTGTTTGAAGCATTTTCTTTTACCGTTTTGTTGTTGTTGCAGTACTAATTTGTTTTCCTTTTGTTTGATTTATTTTCTTTTGCATTGCATGGCTTCTTTTTTTTTTTTACTAATTTCTTTTGCATGTTTGGAATAACTGAACTTGTCCGTCCTTTTTTCCTTATGTGTTCCTTTTGTTCCAGGGACCGAGTCGTAGGCCTGAAGCCTCATTTTTAAAAAGGATTGTTTTAAGAAATTGTTAAATAAAATATTGTGCACTGCTATGTCTGTGTTCGGGTGCATCTTGTCACTTTTAAAAAAGATCTCCACCTGCTGGTCACAATTTCATCAAAGATACCAGAGTGAATAATTCCTTAATATTGATATATAAAAAAAATACTAGTTCTACAGGCAGATTATTTCACCGATAATAAAACATTTTCAGTGAATGTTATAATTGAAATAATCTGCCAGTAGAACCAGTATTTCCTTTTTTTTAAATCACTATTAAGGAATTACTGACTTAAAACAAGCTCCTATATCTCATCGAAAGGTTACTTGTAAGTTAGTTTTGTCTTATTTGAAGTAAACTAAGATATTATGCACTAAAAACTAGACAAATAATACTTGGTGACATTTTGTGTTTTTGCAGAGCTTTCACTATTTCTGATTGGTTTAGACCACGATGTGGGCCTAATGTATGTCTGCTGTTGAACCACTGTAAAATGTTCAATATTGGAGATTTGTTTTTTTCCTATCAAACGACTGATTTAATCTCAGAATTTATTTTAAATGCGCTGTGGAGTAATCACGCTGTATTTGGGATTAAACTGGCTGCACTCTAGAGCACTAACTCAGCCAGACAGCAGCCTGGATCAGACGTTGATTAATTACTAGATTGACGAAGCTGTTACACACCTGCGAACCCAGAGTCTGATTTATGTGTTATCAGCTCTCAAGAAAGGTTTTTTTTTTTTTTTTTTTTTGCTGTTTTTTTTTTTGACTGAGTATCTCTCCAATCAAACCCTTTCACGCAGGAAACATTCACAGGAAACACAATTGTCACATTTACAGTAGTCAGAAAAACACCAAGAACAAGAACTTGCAGCAAATACATGAGCTGAGAGAGAAAAAAACGACGTGTTTTGCAATAACATCAAACAGAGATCAAAGGCTGACTGAGTTTCCAGAGATGCTGTGGTTGCGTTGTGGGTCATAATTGCACTTATTTGCAAAATCTAATAATGTGGGTGGGAATTGGAGATACTTAGTGCGTTAAGTGCATTGTCCCAACGAGGTTTCTATAAGTGGATTTCTGATGAAAACCACAGAAACTTGGGTAACACTTTATTTGAAGGGGGGTGAATAAGACTGATATGACTGTCAAAAAACCTGTCATGAACATGAATAAGCCTTCATGAATATTTATGACTGTTGTCATAAAGCGTCATTTGGTAAATTATGACACTTTTAATACAAAGTTGACATTATTCAAAATGTCTTAGTTATGACAACTTGACATTAACCAAGAAATCATTACTGAAATAAATTTGTTATAAAAGTATTACTGATTACTCTTTAAAAATTAGGTAACTTTATGTTATTAAAGGTAAAGTTTAAACAGAACTTATTCATGTTCATGATAGGAGTCATGTCATGTTTATGAAAGTGTCATGACAGTCTTATTCACCCCCCTTCAAATAAAGTGTTACCGAAACTTGACTTGTTTAACTTTCCTAATTTAGTTAACTTGCCTCCACACTTCCAAATTATATATCTATTTTAAAATGCTGATATAGGCTTGTGACAAATTTTATTCAAAATACAAGAAAAGTATTGTATTGTTGTGGTTGTACATATTGTCACCTCTGAGTTTTATCTACAGTGTGTGGAAAATAATTTTTTGGTAAATTTAAAGGTCCTGGTGTGAAATATTGATGGAAATGTTGGAACCCAACAACAAGATCTTCTGGTTGTCTGGATAGTTGGGTGTTAGCATGTTAGCATGTTAGCATGCGGTTTCTGTACGCATGTTGCTGGCCGCCTTCCTTCTTAGCCTAATAGAAACTAACAAAGGAACATTTTAAGATGTATTTTTACATCTGTCTTTTACGTAACACAGGGTAAATTTGGGTATTATCAGGGGATTACGCACAAAAAGGACTGATTACAGGTAATATTGCTAGTTTTGCTAATTGTTAACATAGGACTGCTTGATTTTAATTAGTAAAGGCCTGAATGTCATCTCTCTGTCGCCTCTGCTGCAATAAAGTCATCCTGTGAATGTAACTAGCTAAAATTGTTGTCAAGCAAATTTAAGCACTTTAAGAAATTGGTATCGTGAATTGGTCTCAAATCTCTGATCAGTGCATGTTTATGCTTAAGAGCTTAAAACAAAATTTATATGGCGCACACCTGGAATGTTCTGGGTGATGTTGCCCAAAAAAATTGGCCCGCCACAAGAAATCTCATTGTCGTTTTTGTTTCAGGCCTAAATTTTAACACCATGCTCATTGTTATCTCCAAAAGAGAGAAGGGGCTTCTTAAAGAGACAGAGGCCCAATTTCAAGACGTCAAACTGCAAAGTCAAGTTTCTTTTAGATCCTGTTGGATAGATACAGCATTTTTATAGGAGCTGAAGGCGACATAGTAACTTGATGGAGCTATGAAATAGCACTCTGTGCCCGGAAGATATAACACCACCCCTCCACCATTGGCTTTGTTACTTGGCTTTCCAGACATAAATATTTTTGCCATTTAAATGATTCCCCTTTGATGTCATTGAAAGCACTTCGTGTGTATGTTCATTGCTACAGAAATAAACTTACAGACAGCTGCAGTAATTCTACCAAAGGGTGAAGGCCACTGCTCATAAGTGTCTTAAATTTAGATTTTATTTTCAATGAGTGATCCTTCTACCGATCTGTGAACTCAGTAAACTATTACCTAAAGAGGGAATTATTAGCTTGTTCTGTTTAATAAGTGGATTGAATTAATTGCCTCTTCTCCTCTGTGATTGTAATTTTTATAAAGTCTTAAAGAGAACCAGCCAACGAATGGGAACCGTCGTTACGTATGCACTCACTACAGAGTTATGATGGAAAGACTGCGTGTCACACTTGGTTATTTAGTCAGGACCACTTGTTAGCTTTTGCTTACATGATCCAGACATAGAGCATATTTGAGCCGAGCCCAACAGCTTTCCGGCTTCTGCAGCGGCACAAGTTCTTCCATGGAAGCAGCAGCCAGTTTACACTAATCATAAAGTTATACAATCTGTGTGACTTCACACCGGTGGAAAGCTGTACGCTTTCTCCTGCCGTTATCAGTAGCAATACAAATGACAACAGGACCGCTTTGTGGACACAGAGCACAGACTCTCTTTCTACCTGGGTGGTGCTGACAGTGAGAGCTGCTGTCTTTGTGAAACGAGACAAAAAAAAATCACCTAAAAATGTTCTTTTAGCAGAACTGCATAAGAGGATGTTTATTTGGGCCAACATATCTCTGAAATGTATTGATTCTCAGTTGCAAAGTTTCACAAAAGACAGTTCAGCAGAGCATCACCAAAAAGCTGCGGTGGTTTCCGAGCAGCTCAGATTGTGCAGATAGTGCAACGCCGCGTCAAAGCAGCAAGCTCTGCCTTTTGTCTGCAGGAGGCCAGCGGGTCACGAACAGCAACAACAACGCCGTGCATATTCTGAAGAGGATAGTCTGGTTTTTTTGTTTGGAGAAAAACGGCCTGAAATGGGTTAGCCAAAATGCCAAGAGGCATGGCAGCTCTTCACCGTGGAGGGAAAGTCATGAAAACGACAAACTGTCGGGCCTGCCTGCGAAGCACTGTATGTGGTGGGAAACATTAACCCACATTTAAACACGTGATTAAGGTCAAACAATGGTGGTGGCTTTTTTCAAGATGCTGTTTCTTTTTAAAATACTTTCAAAACTTTTTCTGTTTTTTTTATTTTTTATTATTATTATCTTTACTGTAAATTGAACTTCTGTTTCTCAGCCTCTGCTGCAGAACAAACATAATCAATGAAAGAGTTATCTCACAGCGGACGCCCCCGGTCTGAACGGGGCAGATGCTGCAACCGCTGGTTCCATCCGGTGTTAATGGGTTAAATGGGGGGTAAAGTTGTCAACACTGCCTGCGGTCAGGCTCTAATTCAATCAGTGGCATCAAGTCAGTCTCTAGTTGTTCTGTGGAATCAACAGCATTGACTCTGTGACCACTTAAACAGCCTTCCCGCTGTGTTTTTTTCTCTGTTATTCGGTTTTTAATTGCAGTACATGATTCACAATCAGATCAGTCATTATGCATTATAGATATTCAGTCCCAACAAAACACTTTTCCTGCTCGTGCTTCCGATTAACGTACCCAAGAAGGTTTTTCTGTAAGTGATGATGTAGTTGTACCAGTAAGAGTGAGAAAAGTGTAAAGTTGTGTCAGTAAGGTTTAAAAACTCAAAAAAAAAGGTGATTTGCCAACATGAACTCTCAATACGAAGAAAAAAAAGTGCATTTGGTTTTCAATCAAGACAATATCATTACAGTCTATTGAATAAATATCACAAGAAAAATATTTAGGAATAATTCTGGATGCTCAGTTCAATTTTAGGAGCCATGTTGATAAAATCTGAAAAACTGTTAGATCAAATATAAACGGTCTAATAAACATTATTAGAAATTGTTTAACACTTCACTGTGCAGAGATGTTTTTGAACTCAATGATCCTCTCACATCTTTCCTATGGAGCTACTGTCTGGTGTCAGACTAGTCAAACTAAAGTCAAACCATTAGCAAGTCTCTATAATCGGGCTTTAAAGGTTTTATATCAAAAGCCAATCAGATTCCATCATTGTCACATTTTGGCTAAATAAATTGTAATCTTTTAAAGCTGATTTTTAAGTGTTTAAATGGACTTGCACCTACACCATTAAGCGACTGCATACAGAGACTGCAGGGCAATAGCAGATCTAGCGGCTTTAGATGGAAATTTTAAGGTGGAAAAACCACTTTTGTTCAAAGTGCTCCGTCCGTGGGAGGATCTGCAGTTTGGAAATCACTTCAAAGTCCGTAACCAGTTTTAGTCAGTTCAAAAAACAAACAAAACTCTGGTTATGTCAAAAACAGAACTGCATCCATTTTTGATGTTTTATGTTTCACTGTTTGTAGATGTTGTCAACATTATGTTGTGCTATTTTAAATGATTAGCACTTTAATTTTCAGAGCTTCTGTTTAAAAGCCCATCTAGGGACAAATGCTGCGAATTAGCTGCTGCTATTGCACGATGATGCAAACATGGGACAACTGTTCTGTTCAGTTTGTCTTTGTCAATGTGTGTCTGTCCCTATCAAATGAACTTAAATAAATAAATAAGGTGTTTGTAAGAATAAAACAGTATCAGACAGGGAAACAGGTTTTTATTGAAATTAAATTAAACACAGACATCCACAACTACACTAGTTTAAGCAGAAAAGTTGAAGTTTCTTCTCAGACTGGACAGACCTAGAGCAACCATGGAGAGTAAAATGAGTTCCCAATCTGGAGAGAGCCAGGCCGTCACCATCGACACCTTGAGGGGAATAATCCATCCTCTGTTCCTCAACTTGACCTCAATGGAGTAGATGCGTCTGGCTACTGGAGACCCAGCTCGCAGCACCACCTGCATTCTGGTCAAGATTTTGGGAGAAATCTTTTTAGCGTTTTACATCTGGCATTCTGGATATTCTCCCAAAAGATAAACTCTCCACTGAAGCCGCCGAAGCGATCGTCGACAACAAAGTGCCAGAAGTGTTTGCAAGAGTTGTAAAGGTCAATGGAGACTTCAGTACCGACCACACTGAAAAGTTAAGCAGGCTTATCGTCAAGTATGTGGTTGATATTGAGTTCCTCAGACTCCGACTATCTTACGAGAAGTCCCATGACTCATGACGTGGTTGAAGAAACCAAAGTCATAATAAAGGAACTTTTTGTTAGATTGCACGCTTGTGAGGAATCCAAGAAGGTAAGGAAGGTTTCCATCTTCTCGAAGATCAGAGCTGAAAGTTCAAAGCTCAAAGATCTTCCAGGGAAGACGAAGGGATTCTTCACAAAATTCTCTCACAAACATTTGGCGAAAGTTGCTCCAACACCAGAACAGCAGGAAACTTCTTCCACTGAAAAGATGCCAACACTGGGCAGCCAGGTGGAAGAAGAGACAGTCTGCAGGGGACTCTGGCATTCAGTCAGCCGAAGTGAGGGGGAAAACTTCCCCCATGGAAGCCTTTGTTTATCTGGCTATCCTGGCAACTGAAGATCTACAGGAAGAGGAATCAGAGTCAGAGCCAAGGTTTGATACTTGCACTAAAACTAGACCAGATTCCAGAGTCCGGCAGAAACAGGAGAAAAACTTCTTCAGGGGGAGACTGAAGAAGTGAAAATGACAAAAATGGCCATGAGAAACCCTGTCAGCAATCTGATCAGGAGGATTGTTGAAAAATCAGGACTGAGCTACCCTGCAGGAAAATGTCATGCCATTTGTGATCGGCTGTTTGAGAAACTGTGGACTGAAATTGAAGGTAGAGTCCTGAGCATGAGCCCAGAGAAGATCACCAGCCAAGGACCTGCTGGAGAAGTGGAATAAGGCAGAGAATATTTTCATTTTCCTGGATTTAGGGCAGTCGATATTTGAGGAAATTATACTGTCATATATCACACTTCAGATCTGAAACGTCTTCAGATTTGATGGGTTTAAATGAATTACAGCCTCTGCAGTCCTTTGGAAGTCCACCTGGGGACGGCCGGGTTGAGGTCTGAGCCTCTGTACAGGTTTCCTCTGGACGCTCCAGTTTACCCACAATATGTCCAATGAACCTAGCGTTCATTTTGGGTTCAATGGTGTTTCTTTAGCAACTGAATGTGTGTGTGTATTTAATAAAGTTAAATTCCTGAAGAAGAATTAATGTTTTCACAAGTTTCTTATTATTAAAGTTAAGTTTTTCAGCAGAGGCAGTATACATTTTTTAACTTATTTTTTAAATACTTTACTTTCAAGGATGGCAAAACGATTTTGTTTGTTGGTCATAAGGTTCGGTTTCTATCCCATCTGACCAGAGTTTCTTTCTTCTTGTGGAAAACTAAATGAGAGATTATGTGGTTTTCTTCTTGCCACTCTTCCATTAAGGTCAGACCTATGGACTTTTTTATAAAAGTTGAAATGTCTCAGAGCTACCACAAGCCTCTTCTCTGATTAATGCCGTTCTCTTGCCCTTCCTGTTTAAGTTTTCCGTCTTGAAGTCATCTATCTAATTTTTAATAACGGGTTGAAAAGAGCTTGGGATATTGTTCTATAACTTTATTTTTCTTTATATCTTCTACATTATTCCTGATTTGTCTGATGCTGTTTGTTCACCGATAACAATTTTTTTACATTTATGTTGTGCTTTGTGTTGACCTGTAACATAAATTAGCAATAATATACAAAATAAAATCTCCCCCCCAAAAAAAGTGACAAAATGTGGAAAGCTTTCCGTCCACGCTTTGCGTTTACATGTTTACCAAAAATTGGATTGTAGAAAATAAACGTAAGGACAAAACAAAGTCCTCGTGCACCTGTTTGTGTCTCATCCAGGAGATCGTAGGAATGTGGCGTGAAGTTCGCTGGGAAACACAAACAACCTCTCATTAGTAAACCATCAGCCATAAACACCAGTGGAACTGAAAATATTCAACATTTCCTGACACACCTGACTGTTTACATTCTTTTCACTTGGTTCCCCCGCAGGACCCAGTGGTCCAAATCAAGCCATCACTCACTGATTTAGTGAGCTAAGCTCGATCCAATTCATCTCAGCAACAACAAAAGCTTAATGTCAGCTCTGCAAGCCTCGACACGGAACTGCTTTTCTTCAGCGCTTTCCCTAATATTAACCCAACACCACTGTAATTATAGATAGAGTAAACAGCTCACACTGTGTGAACGTGTTAAGTTCTGTGTTTCGACGCCGTGTGTTCATGTTTCAGGCACTCAGCAATAATCATAATTTATGCACCGTACAATTTTGATGGTGTAAAACTTTTGAGTTTATTGACTTAAGCTAATAGAACACAGTTTTAACCACAAGTAATCCCACCTAACACCAGTTAAAGTCTGTTTACCATTGATGGGTCAACATGCAAGAAAGTAAGATTGACACTGATTACTTTCTACACCACAAAACTGTATTCTTCTAAGCTTCACATTGTTTGTTTAATGAGTTTAAAAAAAGGGGAAACTGTTTTTCCTGTGAGAACGATAATGTCAATAATGGTTCAGCTGATTAAAACCCCACGCTGTGAGAATGAGATCTGAGATTTAGGACAGGTTTTAATTTGAGAACATAAATTAGGGTGGGAAAGGGAAGATTTCAAATGTTTCATGTGACAAACTGTAAGAAAAAAAAAATCATTTTGGATTCCAGGGAATCTGCTCGTCACTAGAAGACCCGGCCATTTTCAGGTTCTGACGTGTTTCCGTCTCAGGAACTCAAGGGAACAGGTGCATTGCCACCCTGGTGTGCCGTCACATTCAGACTGCCGCTCTATAGACACACTGCCCGCTCGTCTCTGTCAGACAGGACAGTAGTGGGGGCCTCTTTGACTCTCAGGGGCCTTCACTTTGGGTTTTCAACTGCAACGGGGAAGGGTGGGAAATGTGAAGATTAATGTCTTGATTGTTTCCCTTTATGGCAGTTTTTATATCTCTGATGTGCCTTTTATTATGTTTCTAAACTTTTTATGGGTGGTTGCATATGCATGAGAACAACAGATTGCCTCATAATTTCCTCTGGATTAATAAAATACCACAGAATTCAACTTGTTTTAACTGAACTCAGCCCAACTTAACTTAACCCTACTAAACCTAACTTAATGCAATCCAACATAATCCATACTCAGCTCAACTCAACTCAACCCAGCGCAGTTTAACTCAGCCAAGCTCAACCCATCTCAAACCAATTTAACTTAACTGAATTAATCATTTGAAACAGAGAAAAAAACAAAGTCCAGTAGAGCTTTATTTATATATAAGCTAAAAAAAAATACAATGCAAAAATAAAAATTCCTTTACCCAAGTGTCTCGTTATGGACCAGCCAGGTCTTGGTGACCCGGTTCTGGTTCTTGCTTAGCTGAGTGGTTGGTTCATGGCATCTCAAACTTCCTCATGTGGAAACAGACTCAGGTGAGTCCAGTCAATCAGGAGGGGACTAAGGTCAATATGATGGGTCATGTAATCCAACTCAAGACTTACAACTATAACTGTGTTTCGCTTCTGAAACACGACTAAGTCAAAAGGCCGAATTCCTTCTTTAGGGCGTCATCCCGTCCTGCAGGGTTGTGGTGGTGAGTCATTCATGTAGTTCAGAGGAATGCATCAAAAAGCTGCAGGATGGAAGCTCTACATTACACAATCTGACTTGTTGCTCTGTGATGTCAGATAACCTCACAGATGTGAGGTTAGGGAGGCCTGTCAACACGCATAGTGTGCCACAGTAAGCAGAGTGATTAGTCATTTCAGGGTGACAACCACATCATGTTTAGCTACCGAACTGTGATCGCATCCTTTTTGTTGTGGATACGACTGCTGTGCCCTGAGGAGCGAACGACCAAAATAAGGCGAGACGACAAAAAAACCGCCCTCATCATGTCTCTAGTTCTGCACTCTGCGTTATTTCCACTTGATATTGTTTTGGGGGGAAATGAATTTCTTGTAACAGCTCACACCTTAAGGTTCCCTCCGTTCCTGCTCCAATCGCAGCTCCTTCCTTCTTTTAGGAGTTACCTGGAAAACCGACACAAGCCCACACAGATGCCAGCTGAGTGGAGCAGAAGCCTCGGGCAAAAAACATTTTTTGCACAATCATGAGTCACATGTAGACAGGTTTTGCTCGGCAGGCGCGATGGCATGTGCAGGCTGTTCAGGTGGAGCCACAGACAAAGCAGAGAAGGCTCCTCATGCACTTTTATTCCCCACACCGCCACACTGGAATTATGGTTATTGTGGAGAAGTTGTGAAACAAGAATGGTGAGCTTTGACTTTGACCTACCTCCACACGGGTGAGTTCTGATAAACAGCCGAGAGGAAAATGAACTTGTTAAAAATAACGACCCAGGTGGGGGATGGGGGGTGGGGGGGGAGGTTGAACTTGTCTCTAGGGGTTGAGAAGATTGCAAGTTGGCGTGACCTCGGACAAGGAAGTGTGGGGAGATGTTGAGATTGTTGATTTAATCTAACCATCGTAGAAATGGAAACCTCATGCTCTCATCTGTAGAACTGCTGAAACGTCCCAAGGCGTTGTCTCCAACTTTGAAACGTTTCTTCCTCAGGTCTTCAGGGATAAAACCTGGACGAGTCGACTGTCTTTGTTGCCGCACATAACCTGATTTATGCAGCTGTACTTTAACCTGATAGGCTTCGTTCAAAACGGTCTGATAAACCCAACACTACCAACTAAACACTAACACATTCCCACATTTTTTACTTTTATTGGAAAATTATGAGTTTAATCTTGTCAATATAAGCTTAAAATACCATAAAGAGAGGTTTGTGAGACGCTTCAGGTCTTAAATGTGTAGATTATTTTATAACAAATAAATATACAGTTTAAAGCTATAGCTGAGGCTGAAAACTTTGACTTTTAATTGCAATCCAGCTGCAATTATGTGTTCTTACAGTGATGTAGAGCGCTTTAAACAAGTTTTCACACCACTTCAGCTTTTTCTAACCGCATTGCAATCACAAACTTAAAAGTAATGTATGTAATAGACCAACCCACAAAATGCCAAATGGTGTAGTAGGACAACTATGACTGTCAAATCTTTTTAGAAATAAAAATCTGAAAAGTGTGGCGTATTTCTGCTCTCTCCACAACTCTCGTTATAGGTAAAAAAACCCCCAAAAAATCAGAATCACAACAGAATTAGAGTTGCACTTTTCTTACATTGTTGTGGCTCTTAACTACTTCCAAGCTGACAATTTTGGCCCACATGGCAAAATGTTTACACACATGTGGTCAAGATCAAAACTTGTTCATCTGTTAAAGTGGCCCAGTCAAAGCCCAGACCCGAATCCAGCTGACAAGCTAACTTGGAAAATCTTTAAGCACAGACACGTTTCTTCCGATCCGACTGAGCTTCAACTGATAAGCAGAAGATAAGAAACTGTCTTTTTGGTAGGTATTTCAGAATTAAATGTATTTTAAAGTACTTAAAAAAGAAAAATACAAGTACTGACTCAGACGCAGAAATACCCAAAAACTGCAAAAGTAAAAAGTAGCTTCCAAAAGTAAAAACTACTCAATTAAGAAAATACTAGAAAAGTATTTAGTAAAAAGTCTGCTCCAGTACTGTGTAACCGATCAAAACACCAATCATTTAAAATGTAAAAATGACATCATCAGACGGAGCAAAATACAAAGTTATGTGGAAATTTTTGTATTTTAAAGACCACAGTGAAAATAATTCCAAATAACTAAATCAGGCAAAAGAAACAATTTTTCTCTATTAGTTTCTTTCTATGTAAAACTTCTGAAACTTTAACAAAAACCACAGGCATGTGTCTGTATACATTTCTGGTTAAATTCACCAAACACAGACTTAGTTTGAATTGGTGAATTTGGTTAAAAGTTTAATGAAGTAAGAGTAGCGATGCTTCACAGTAAAGTTACTCAAGCAGAAGCCAAAAGTCCAGTAAATGTAGTGAGTAAGTGTTCTTGCGACAAACAGCATACAACATTGATTAGACGTTGACATTTTAATCTCAAGACTTCAACCACAGAACAACGCTGACTCATTGATGACATCTTTTCAACATTGGTTAAGTGGCTGATTGATGATTGGATGGTTGATCCACCATCAATCATCGACCTTATGATCAACCTTTTCCTGTGGGTTGTTACTACTCAACTCTGCTCAGGCGTCTAAAATCAAATACAGGCCACTTTTTTCCAATCATAAAAGAAATCTAAAGCTACAAAACATTACTTGAGATGGTCCATTGTATAAAATAATAAAAAACCACTGAAGTTTATTGTAAAAGTGAAATACTTTTGCACCAATAAAGTAAAATACATGCATGTTTGTGTGTACTTATCTCTGTGTGGACAGAATGATGGTAGGCTGCTAGGCATGTCATCAGGGTCGGCAGAAATAAGCTTTGGCTCCAGCCTATTCCTTTTTTGGGGCTAAATTATGGGTTTGTTTATTGTTATTTTCCTGTTTCCCGTGTTTAATGTTGACAGTTTACCAGGATAAACTAAACTGAACTAATGAGGTTACCACCCCCATCTCTGAACTAACATTGGTTTAAACTGTGTGCAGATCTCATGAAGCCTTAAAGTCGGTGTGGAAGCTGAGCTCGCAGTGCTGGCCCGGTTCGGTCACAGAGGGAGTCCTCTCCTCCTCCAGAGGCTGGCTGCGGCGCTTCCTCATGCTCAAGCTGGTCACCGTGCTGCTCTTCCCCTACGGCGACGAGCTCCCCCTGCTGGTCGGCTGCGTGCTCAGCCTGCGGGCTCTGCAGCTGCTCCGCTCCCCTCACGTCTCCACCAAGCCGTCCACCGTCTTCCTGCTCCAGCTGGCCCGGACGGACGCGCTAGTGCTGCTGCGCTGGCTCATCCGGCTGGGACTGACCGTGGGACTGTGGGCCGAGGAGGAGGCGGGAACGAGCCGGGCTCTGAGCGCGCTGAGCGAGCAGCTGCTCGAAGCCCATCACCTGGCCTCTCTGCTCCTGCTGGGGCTGCTGGGGCTGGAGGCCACGCTGCTGGCCCACTGGCCGCTGCAGACCCGGAGGTTCAGGACTTCCCAGTGGGCCCGGCTGTGCTGCCGTCTGACCTGGGGGCTGGTGCTGCTGGAGCTCGTGTGTTTGCTTCACGCGAGGCTCTCTGAGCGGCAGACGTACCTGTCGACGCTGCCCGTCGTCTCCCTGGGCCTGAGGAAGATGCTGTGGTTCGTGAATTCGTGGATGCATTACACCGTTTACAGTTTCAAACCACAGAGAAGGAAGAGCTCGTTTCATTAAGAGCTTCTAAAAACTCAAAAGTGTTTCCACTCTGCTAAAACACCAAATTTTACAAAGTACTTTGTGGTCTGTTTTTTTTTTTTTTTTTTTTTAGTACAAACACTTGAAATAAGAGCAAGCTAACTTAGAATTAAAATTAAGTTAGCTTAATTTCGGTCGTAAACCATAACATGGAGGGGCTTTATAGGAGCTGGATTTGATTTTTAGTACTAATTCTGTTGGGAGATAAATTTTTCCCATGTTATAAGATACTTGCACTAAAACTAGACCAGAAATGCTTGACTTTATGTTTTTGCAGAGCGATTTATTTATAGATAATTATGTTGATTTATAGTCAAATAGTGTTTTCATTTGTTTTGAAGCTTATCCTGTTTTTTTGTTGTTGTTGTTTAGAGCGTCTCTTAAATTCATTCCTTAGTGTCAAATTTAAAACTAATGAAAAATCTTTTAAGATTTTATTGGCCCAAATAAATAGGCAGTAATGTCTCTCTATAAGTTTCTTATGATTGTAGATTTTTATTTATTTATTCTTTTAAAGCTTAGCGTATTGTAAAGGTCATCTAAAGCCATTTCCTGCTTATGTTTTAAATCTCCTGTTTGTCCAGGATCTGGCTTGCACAATCCAGCATTATCTGTGGTGAATCCAGTGATTGTTTTGTGCTCTGACGCAGAAGATTATGAAATTATTTTTTTGCCAAATTGCAGATGTTTAGCCCTCTGGCAGACTATTTTCCCAGGACTCTCCTTAGGATTTTTTTTTACATTTATAACCAGTTACTTGAATTTCCCCACTGGGGGACAATTAAGGGTATTTCTATTCTATTCTTGTCTACTTGACTAAAAATGCATGACTTGATGAATGTAAAAGCATCTATAATTTATTCCTCATATTGTGTTTAAGTATTTTTAACTTGTCTTCTTCCAGTCAAAGGTCTTGATGAAATATAACATCTTGTCCATTTGGAAGGTTATTTAACTTTCCGATGGGGTAAAGGGTAAAGATGCTCATGTATTTACTTCCTCTTGATCTGTTTAACGAACATGGCAGAAATTTTGCTGTCACAATTTGTAATTTAAGACGTGTGTTTTTAAACGATGCTGAGTGAATAAAAAGACCTTGTGAGATGAATTATGCACACAACAGGTTTTATAACAAAACCATCAATAAACCACCTAGAAAAACACTGTAAAAAATCAGCTGTTTTCCTGCAAAAATTACAGATGTTAAGTAATTAACTCTTCTAAAAAATTATGTAAAATTAAGGCTGAATTACATTAATAATCTGTTAAGTTTATAAAATCTAATGTTAATTTTGCATAGCAGTGTTATATATAAAAAGTATGGCATAAAGTGACTAATATTTTTTGTAATTTTAAAATCAACTGACAAAAACTTTTGTTTTTACAGTACTTGTCACGATAACAGAATTATCTTATAACTTCTACAATATTTTTTTCTGTTTTTTAAATTACCATTTGCAGTCTTTTTTTTAAAAATAATTTTGATTATACTCGCATATTGTTATTGTAAAACCAACATAAACATTTTATTTAACAGTTCACAAAGGTTTCTGCAAATTAAATCAAACGTTCACGTTTTCCACTTTACTTTTCTGTTGTGATTTTACATCATTTTCAATGTTAATTTCAAAGAGTTTTTTTTTCTTTCAGTGTATGAGTTATGCATTATTATTATTATTATTATACAGACTGAATATTTTCTTGCAGCTTCACCTTCGTACCACTGGTAAATCGTGGTGAGCGTTTGCGTTATGATCATTGTGTAGCAAATCAAACATGTTTATACTTTACATTTAGGAACACAGATGCCAGAAGTAACACTAATAAAAATAGGTTTTTAATTTTACTGAACATGGACGTCAACCTGAGGAATGAACTTTGTTTTCTCAAAGTATCACGGAAAAATACTCTCTGTCTGCCTCCTAATGATTATCCAGTCTTTTCACTATTCATAGACTGACGTAGGGATTCTCTGATCCCAGCTATCGCCTCGGGACAATACGGATTTAAGCTTTTTTTTTTTATTATTAGTATCGCTTTCCCTGACTTAATGTCATTTTGCAAGCTGTACTCCAAATACAACAGCATTCTTTGCAGCCATTTTTAACGATCGTGACCTGTTTCATTTGATTGCCTTCCAAAACTAAACTTCAAAACGAACACAAAATGAAATAAAAGTCTTCATAACCTTACATTGTGCCATAAATTGTGAAATAGAGACAGAATTGGCAGCTGCACCTGCTTGCGTTAGACACATTTTTCCTGATTTCCCCATCAGAAAGCAGCTGAAACGCCAGCCGATGAACTCGATGACAGAACTCAACGTAGTGCAGATTAAATATAGTTTTATTTTACATAGCACTGGTTTTACAGAAGCATCATACTGGGTGATCGGAACATGCCTACGGGTCGAGCTGTTTTTACTTCCTCGTCAACAGGACTTTCAAATTTTTCCATCCGAGATTTCCAGAGTTTAAATTTCAAAGGCCTTGGGTGAAGACCTGCAGCTTTTAATCACAGGCTATGGCCTCACTTAGTCACCAGGCTGGTTTCTTGAGATCACAGCAGCCTTCCCACCTGTTAAATGGACAAGGAAACAATGTTAGCGGCTACAAAATAAACACGCCTTGGCTGTAGGGCAACTTTCCAGTTGCCCTACTCTAGCAATTCCCCGGCACGGCTTTTACGCTAACGTTTTTTCATTTAATTTTGTTTTAACCTGACATTCAGGCTCATCTACTTCCTCCTTTCTGTTCCTCGTGAATCCCCCTCTTTCCGCCTGTTTCCATGTCTTTAGACACGATCCAGAGTTCTCCACCTACCCCACCCTCGCGCTGTTTAGTCATACGAGCGAGGTTCAGTTTTACATTTCCCTATTGATATCTTTTTAAAGTAAAACAAAGTGTGTGGTACAAAGAGTTTAAGTGATGCATCTTCTTTATGCACTTTAATGAATGTATTGTTTTCCAGCTGCCTGGTTTCTGATTTGCTAGCACACACAGAGACTCTTTGGTGTTTCTGACGGCAAAAATGCACACTGACGACTCAGATATCAGCTGTTTCAATCATGCTGCGCTACAGCTTGGCTGCTGATGGCGAAACAAATCACCAAAAGAACCTGATGTAAGTACTTGCACCAATTTATTTCACATTTTATTACACAACCAATTTTATTACCCAATCAGTCAATCAAATTTTATTTGTAAAGCACATTTCAGCAGCAAGCATTTCAGTGCTTTACATAATAAAAAAAAAAACAGCATGTGACATTGAATAAACAGCAAGAAAGAGAAATAGATTTTCTAACCCTCTGGGACTTTAGTCAAAAACACTGTTTGACAAGGACTCCAACCTCTATGTTTTTAGTTGAAACGCTGTCAACTGGGACTCTAAACCCCGTAGGACTTTAGTCAAACGTCGTTTAACTGGGACTCTAACCCACATTTTATATGAGTGGGGGACAGTAACGGCGCCTCTCTGGGGCCGGGGGGGGCTTTACATCATTAAAACATAAACAGTGAGAAAGAGAAATTAAAAGAAATTAATAAATTGATGAATAGTAAAAATAAAACATCGAAGACATCAAAACCCACACTCTAATCCTAATTTAGCCATAAGCAACTTAAACAGGTGGGTTCTAAGTTGAGATTTAAAGGCACCCAGTGTTTCAGCTGTTTTACAGTTTTCTGGAAGTTTGTTCCAAATTTGTGGTGCATAGAAACTGAATGCTGCTTCTCCTCGTCTGGTTCTGGTTCTGGGGATGCAGAGCAGAACCAGAACCAGAAGATCTGAGGGGTCTAGACGGTTGGTACAGTAATAACAGATCTTTAATGTATTGTGGTGCTAAACCGTTCAGTGATTTATAAACTAACATCAGTATTTTAAAGTCTATTCTCTGAGCTACAGGGAGCCAGTGTAGGGACTTTAAAACTGGTGTTATGTGCCCTATCTTCCTGGTTTTAGTGAGAACCCGAGCAGCAGCTTCTGGATCAGCTGCAGCCTTTTGATTGATTTATTAGTCAGACCTGTGAAGACGCTGTTGCAGTAATCAATGCGGCTAAAGATAAACGCATGGATGAGTTTCTCTAGATTGTACTGAGACATAAGTCCTCTAATCCTTGAGATGTTCTTCAGGTGATAGAAGGCCGACTTTGTGACTGTCTTAATGTGGCTCTGAAGGTTCAGGTCAGAGTCCATCACTACTCCCAGGTTTCGGGCCTGATCGCTGGTTTTTAGTTGTAATAACTGAAGCTGTGCATTGACTGGTTCGCTCCTCTTTAGGTCCAAAGATAATTATTTCAGTTTTGTTTCTGTTCAGCTGGAGAAAGTTTTGGCACAACCACACATTGATCTATTCTAAGCATCTATTCAGTGATTGGATGGGTTCAGAGTCACCTGGTGACATCGTGATGTAGAGCTGTGTATCATCCGCGTAGTTATGGTAGCTAATCTTATTTCCTGTTATAACCTGAGCCAGTAGGAGCATATAAATATTAAATAGGAGGGGTCCTAGGATTGAACCTTGGTGTACCCCACATGTGACCTTTGACCTCTCTGTTGAGAAGTTTCCGATTGAGACAAAGAAATTCCTGTTCTTTATGTAAGATTCAAACCAGTTGAGCACTGGACCGGAGAGTCCGACCCAACTCTCCAGTCGATTCAGTAGAATGTCATGGTCAACAGTGTCAAAAGCTGCACTGAGGTCCAACAGAACCAGCACTGTGGTTTTCCCACAGTCTGTATATATGGATGTCATTGGACACTTTTACAAGGGCCGTCTCCGTGCTGTGATGAGCATGAAAACCAGACTGGAAGGAGTCAAAGCAGTTTGTTATTGTTAGGAAGTTATTTAATTGTTTAAAAACTGTTTTTTCAATAATTTTTCTAGCAACCAAAAACTTGAAATAGTGCACATTCGTTGAGTGGACTACTAACAAATGTGCACTTGTGAATAGTCACATTTGTGACTATTAACAAGTTACAAATGTGTTAATAAAAGAAATTTTAAAAATATATAAATGCATTTATAAATAATGCCTTATTTATAAATAAATGCAAATATATTTTTTATAAATAAAAAATATTTATGTTTTGTATAAATAAAAGTTATACATTTGTGTTATAAATTTATAAAAAATATTTTTTCTATAAATCAATGTATAAAAATAAACTAATTTATTTTTATTTTGCAAATAAAAATAAATCAATGCGCACCACTTTTCAGATCTTTGTATTTCCCTTCATCCGGTTTTGCGCTACTTTGTGTTGGTCTGGCATATAAAAAGATGTGAGAAGGTAAATCCCAGAACCTCCAGGTGCCATGTGTACAAACAGGGACTGACTGTAGTCTCACGGTTTAAGCAGCTTCAGTGTAACCGCTCTTTCCTGCCATTTGTGTTATGTCCAGCAGGTGGCAGCGGAGAACAGCTGAGCAACTTTTCAAGTCATTACCAACAGACCCAGGACCAAAGAGGTAAAACGTTTGAATCAAGTTCTGGTTAAGGTTTGGGTTAGAAATATTCTATTTAAGGGTAAGCGGGCTATAGAAATTAATTTAAAAAATGAGTGGGAGTCAATGTAAAGTCTTTGTAAAGATAGACATGCATGTGTGTGTAGAACTAATCAATTATGGTTGAAAATGGAGGAAACGACATTCTTCCTTCCCATGATGCTCTCTGTTTGGCAGTTGGCAGCTCTACACAGCTTGTGTTTGAGAATCTGCCGTCGCTCACATGTGAACAACTGACAGATTTTGTTTGGTTTTCTGACATATGATAGCTAATATATTTATTCAGTATTTACAATCAAAAACCATGGAATAAACATAGTCGTATTATAGATCACTATTGAAAAAATTTAAAAGAAATATTGTCAAATGATCACATAAACACGATTATTGCTGGATATATTATTATTATTATTATTATTATTATTATTATTATTAGGGGTTTTTGTTTTTGGTTAAATTGGTGTAATGATTGTTCATCACTATAGTTCAAATTGAAATAGATGCTACATTGATGGGTCGACTATTAAATCTGGGTTTAATTGTTATATGTCTGTATTATTCAAACAATCAATGAACGTTTGCGTAGGTGGATAAGGAATGGGGATGTTGGTGATACTTTCACCATATGTGGCTGTTGTTTGCAGATGCAAACATCTGCAAACAACATGTAATGTTTCCCTCCAGTTCAACGAAACCACAGTGAGATCACACTGATAAAGTGAGAATGTCGCTTCATGAGTAAGAACCGCCAACCCATACCTTCTTAGCACGCTATGTGTATGAACTGTACCTTTGAAAAAGTCTAAACAGGTTTGTGTTGGAAAGAAAACACTTCTGAGTAACTGGACTGGAAGAAAACAACATTTCCATTCCTCAACCGGTTGCAAGGCGACGTTTCCGTGTTTAAAATGTGGCTGCAGAACAGGTAATATTTCTGTTGTAACCTCTTGGGTTCAGGACAAACCACTCCACTAAATCTGGGCCAAGAAAGTCTGTTCAGGTTCTTTGTGTTGGTCGTCCACGAACATGTTAAAGTCAATTAAATCATATCAGGTCTCTTCAAATGTGTCGATAGTCAACAAAGTCCAAGATAAGTCAAGCCAGGCAGATTTGGGTTTACAGTCAATCAATCAAGTTTATTTGTGTTGCACATTTTGGTAACAATGTAGTTCATATAGTCAACTGTGAAACCAAGAACAGATATCATGAAATAACGAAGTTTATCACTTAAGATAATTAATCAAAATAGTAGAAACACGCCAAGAAGGTAATCGGCAAATTACTATTTTTCCCAAACAGATACTACCCTGTACACTGTTGTATCGTATTTTGGAAAATATAATTTGTTTTTCAAAAATATTCTGGAATAAATTAATTTTTTAAACTTAAACCTTTCAGGTAGTATATTAACTAATTGTAGCTTAACTCTAAATATGTCTGTGATTGTGCAGTGAGGGCTCCTCCCTAGGCCTGTTTATTGCCTTTCTCTCTCTGCAGGGAGACACTTGTCAGTAAATGTAAATGAAGCCCTCAGCTATTTTAGGTTGCATCATTAAAATTGACGGAGTACGTGACTCTGAGGAAAGACTTTATATTTAAACTCAACAGTCAAACAAACTTCCTCCACCCGTTCAGGATCCACCAGGATCGCAGACTCGCATTGCCGCGGCAACAATGCCAGCTATTGGGCTATTTGGCTAAAAGAAAGGCCTTTCAGCCTTATATGGCGTGGGTGGAGACTGATGGCTTTTTCTCACGAATAAAGCAAAGAAGCACATTAAAACATAGAACTTCATCCAAACATAAAGACACAACAAGGTTAAACTGGCTGGAGTGAGCCGTTCAGATTGTTTCTAGACATTTTTGTTTTGTGAACAAAGAGAGGAATGTGGGGAGTAATCACTGTTACCCAGAGGGGTGATCAAACTGAACAGTCAGCAGGAAATACAGTACTACACAACACACTTCCACGCATTCAGCCTAAACATAGGCAATGTGTTGCTTCATGCTTTTAAACGTCCAACAGGTGACAGGACTGGAGTCTTTTGATTTCCATTTAGATTCACTTAAAAGCAGAAGAAAAAAATCTTCTGATTTCTTCAAAGACTGCAAATCTTTTGCTGAATTTTGAAGATTTCAAACCCTAACTGGTCAGGGTTAGGGTTAGGTGTAAAAGAGATAGCTGGAGAGAGGGGAGATTGCTTTGCAGCAGTTACACAACAGGTATCACGGAGACGACCAGCTCTGTCTGCACAGGCTGGGGTCAGTCTGGTCAGTCCGTCTGTCTCGCCTCTCCGTCTGTAAGAACACGCTCTGACCCACAGCTGCTCAAGCAGAAAACCCTCCGGCGTAAAGCCTCCAATCGACCTCAGTCTGCAGCTTTACGGAGACGGACGGCGTTGATGGTTACCGCTACTTATTTATTTGACAAAATCTGATCGTCACAGCTGAACTGCGGGGCTACAGCATGATACTACCCAGGACACAACTCTGTCCTCGTGTTAATATCTGTCTATAAAGCCCCACAAAGCTCAGGACTCCTGCGCTGGTACAGCCTCGCTGCCTTTGTACGGCTCTGTTGTCAGGGCAGAGGTATGTATGGCACAACAGGGCTGCCCCCAAACCCTCCTGGAGCCAGTGAATGAGGATGGGCTGAGGCGAAGGGAGGGCAGCAAAGGAAATACACTCATCATTGCATTAAAGGAGAGATGGACAGAGGAGGAGAGGATGGAGGGAGGGCGGGTGGCGGAGGAGAGGGGCTGCAGTAATAGGTTTTTTTTTGTTTTGGTTGGTGTGACTCACAAAGGCTTGGCCTGGTTAGACTGCTTAGTTACCGTTACCAAACACATTACCAGCCAGGGGGCCAGCGTGAGGACTGAGGGGCATTTCTGTTCTTCAACCTAACCTGGTGTTAGTTATGATGAGGCTACAAAACACCTGTGACCTTTGACCCTTTGCAACGAAGTCACTTAATCACGCGAGGCGCCATGACAGACGTCGGAAGTGAGGGACGGATCTGTTGAAACAGAGTAACTGCGATTGTTTTTCCAATTTATTTCTGCCAACTTGGAAACATAGTTGCCACGGCTTCTATTTGTTCTAAGTCCAACTAATTTGTCTGTGGAAGTAGCAAATTTATTTGGGGCTCATAGACGGCGGTATTTACAAAAGTTGGAAATAGCTTAGCATAGATACTGACCCATAACGGCATTTCCCCGTATCCCCGAGGAGATTTAACCCTCTGGCAGTCCTAAGAGATGGGGTCATTTGGACCCTCTGTGATGTCACATGTGCTGTTACAAGTTTTTTTGTGTGTATGGTTTCAGGAACTGACGGTCTGATGGGACAACCCCCCTGCTTCCCGCCTGTCCAACCATGACATTTGCTGTGCCCCTTCTGAGGATCACGCTAAGACCATGAGAGAATTGAAGACCTACAAAGTTTATACACTCACCATTTTTAATGTACATGCTGCATTAGTTCCAGTGAAAAGTTTGAGAACCCCTGGGCTTATATGATAGTGGCGCATTTTCTCTATGGTTACTAAAAATCAGAGGCCTACCTTCTCTATCCTGCAATATTTGATGGTATGTTACTAAATGTACTTATTAATAAAATAATAATAAGTACGGTAATCTTATTATCTTCTAAAGATTGTTCGCTGCAAATCCACAAACTGCTAGTACTTATGATTGACAGCTGCCTTCTGTTGTCGTTCTGCTTCTTCGACAAAAAGTTTACGCTAAAATTCGGTTTGGGTTCTTGTCTGTTTGTGCAGCACTCTGACCATTTCTGGAGTGAAATCATCTAAATGAAAACGATGTTAGGCTACCAAAGGTCTGTTTTTTTAGCAAACTTTACAGGAGTTGTTTTGACCTTCGGCGTTCAGAGTGGGTTGCTTTCCGAAGAACGTGACGTCACATACAAAAGGTCAAAAGAAGAGGCAAAGGTGACCTCTACCAGTCATAAGAACATGAAATCATAGTGGGAAGAAAGTTTAGTGTTGTGTGGCGGAGAAGATGCTCAGAAAACATCTCAACGAAACTTGATCATCTGTTGATTTGCTTTATGTGATTATTTTTAAAATGACAAACGCTTGACTCAAATGGAGAAGAGAAAAAACCTAATGACACCATTATGGGTTGTGGAAAATACTTACAGGAAGTGGAATGTTTTCTATTTTTTTAAAGGAATCTAATGGAGATGTCTTAAGTAGCTTGGCACTTCACTTTTGAGAGTAAATTACATGTTTGGGTTAGATGAGTTAGATGGCACTTTACTGAACTCTAATGTGGGAAATTGTATTTGGTCCAACAGGGAAGATTTGGAAATGTACATTAAAATGTTAAATCCTTAGAAACATTTGGAATTTTAAGTTGTGAGCATTACCAAGTTCTTTGTTCAAAACTTTAAAGTCAAAGCATCTCAATCAGACTTTTTGGCTAAGACCACTAAAAGCACACTTAGGTACCTGTACAAATAACCATAAAGGTTGAAGGTCATACAAGCACGTTTAAATTTTATTAATGTAACATGTCCACTATATAAAAAGTTTAAGTCTCCAGGACCAACTAATCTGGTTTAATAGTGAATGAAGAGGCCTAACAATTAACACAATGAGTGATACATTCTGAACCCTTTCTTTAAAGTTTACATTTTTAGCATCCAGTGAGAAAGAAAAATATTTGACACACATTTATAAGGCAGTGTTTCCCAACCCTGGTCCTCGAGGCACACTGCCCTGCATGTTTTAGATATTTCTCTGCTTTAATATGCTTGATTCACGTAATTGCAGTTCAGGAACACTTGTCAATTGAAATCAGCAGTGCTAAAACAAGGTAACACCTAAAACATGCAGGGCAGTGTGCCTCGAAGACCAGGGTTGGGAAACACTGGTCTAAGGAAGACGAAAGCACACAAACCGTTTTTATACTTTCGTTTCACGTAATCAGAAATTGAATCCCCTTGTAGAAGGCAAAATGTGATACTCTTCATCTCGGACATGTTTGAAGTACGGAGATTTATTTATTTTTTTTTTAGTACCGAGTCCGAGGAGAGAGGCTGTCAAATAAGAAATGTTTCACACCAGCTTTGCAGGCTTTCAGTCAAGCAGACAGGCCCCTGATCCAAACTGACCCCTCTATATTGGAAAACGCTTTAAATGGCTGTGTAGACTAAACAAAGTCAGAATTTCTCTGCTCACTCCTAAAAAACCAAAGTGTTCTTAAAAAGTACTTCCTGCACCGTAGCCCATTAAAGACAAGAGCTGTCTGTCCGTCCAAGACTGAGCGCTGCGTATACATTCGACCAGGAATTTAAAGAATGGACTTTGTTTTATGGTTTGCTTATAAATAGGGTAGTCTTCAGTTTCTCCAAAAGCAATCCCTTCAGTGAGGAGATAGGGACCATTTGTCTGGAAACATTACTTGGTGAACTTAGTGGTAAGGCTATGTTACTCTGATTTATTATGCGCCTTCCTTCACATGTTGTTCTGTTCAGAAATGTTCACATGTGACCAGTCTGAGGTTAGCATTTATTAAAAATAGGCTATTTAAAGGGGCAGTATTACATAAAATCAACTTTTTGTTTAGCTTTATATCATTTTATAATGTTATTCCTTCATCAAAAAAACCTGGAGGGTTGCCTTGACTCTTTCATGCATGTTTGAGAAATCCTTTAATCTCCATGGCAACCATTCAGCTGTGCAAAACGCCTGGTTGGACTTAGCTCCGCCTTTGAGGCACAGCTACTCCTCTGAACTGCAGTTTCCAAGTTTTCGCCTCTCAGAGCGGGCCTGCCCCACTCAGCTCCTTCAGATTAGCCAGCAGCAATCAGCAAACACTGAGCTACTTCTCAGTGCTACGCCGATAAAAACGTTGTTAAAGGGTTAATAGAGGTGCCATGTTGTGATGACTTCCTGTAGGCGGAGCTTCAGAAAGAGCAGAAGCTTCTTTGAAATTAGACAGAGGTCCAATTTCAAAGTGGTAAATTACACAGTAAAATTTCCTTTAAAGGGGCAGTATCATGTGTTTTCTCGGCCATATTTCTAAGCACAACCAAGTAACTATGTCACCTTTAGCTGTTGTAAAAGTGCATATGTCAAATATTCCTTAAAACTCAGTCACTTTCCTAAAATTATTTTTAAAAAGGTTGACATTTAGGGAACAATGTAGTCTGTAAGTGCTCTGTTTTGATAGTTTCTTTAAGGACCCAGAAGGGAAGAATAAATAAAAAAGAATATATAATTACCACCATAGGGTTACCATGGCACAGCAGCCTCCATATATGTCATTCATCCCCGTTTATAAAAAATTATATCTTGAAAGCAACATAAGAACTTGTAAGAATGAGAAAATGTGACCTTGATTAAAGAAACATAGCCCATCATGATGCAATGGAACACGGCTCCACACCATTCATCCCATTAAACACTAACTATTCAAAACACCATGCAGTGATGCAACAGGGAGTGATGTTTTACATTTAAGCCTTACATTTAGGCCCCACACAGCTCCTATCTTTCAGTGCACTGACATACCCGTCAGAAGAGGAAGCAGTGTAACGATAGTTTTAGGTGTAGCGCATATCAAGTTCAGCAAAACCTAAACCTATGGAGGAATTATGTTAATCTGTTTTCATCACAGTGTGTGACTCATGCATTCACGAACACATGTTCCTCAACACCAGTAATTAAGGAGGCTTGAAGGCTTGTGCTGGTGTGTGTTGGGCCGTGTGTGTCCAGTAATGTGTGTCTGACTTCAGTAGTGAGCAGGATGTCCTGTCCTCCCTGCTGCTATTGTGGAGTGGTCAGCATGCCAGACGGCCACAAAGACCACTTCCCCTCTGTCAAGAGCCTCTCTATCTGTAGAGGCTCTGTGTGTGTGTGTGTGAGCAACAGTACGTTGCTCACACACACACACACATACGTTTTCTTTGTGGGGACTTTTCATTGACTTCCGTTCATTTCTACAGCCTAAACCTTACCCTTATCCTAACCCTAACCAAAACTCAATTCACACCTTAGTCCTAAATCTGACCACTGACCCAAAAACAGCGCTTCCCCTTGTGGGACTGGGCTTAGGTCCCACAAGGAGCAGTAGGTCCTCACAACGTAGTGTTAGGAAAATGGCCCCCTCAAGGTATTACAAACAAACGCGAGCACGCACGCACGCACGCACGCACACACACACACACATACATGGTCATAGCCCAATGCCATCCTGAAAACAATGGGAACCTGTCCAACACCGCCCTGCCACCTGGTTAAAAATAACTCTCTTGGTGGCCTCAGACATTATGACTGTGTTGTAACAATGGTGTGGCAGCACTTTGATCAACCAAAACAGCAAGATATTGTTATCCTGAGATCTCACGCACCCAAGCTAATAGTTTCTTTTGTTGTTGCGATTCTGCGCAATGCTGGGAGACGTAAATTTATTTTAAGCCTTTATTCTGTTTTCTTTGTCTGTAACCTTTTGGTCTGTGGGGACGTTTTAAAGAGAGTCAGCTTCAGAGATTATGTCATAACCTAGACAAACACATCACGTCTCTTTAAATAAATCTAATGATATTTTCAGGCTGTTACAGCACTAACAGCCTGAAGCTAATTATTCTAGTACAGCCTAAAGAACCTCTGTCCTGATGGACATATTAAAGATGTAATGTTGTAATGCATAATGTTACAGTAATTTTGCCAATTTACAAATTAGATGTGAGAGTGCCTTCCATACAAAAATGTCTGTGGTAGCTCCTCTGAGCATACAATGTAAAAGTTTGGAATATGAAAGTAATTTTAATACAGAGCAGCTGGATGCAAAGACAGTAACAGAAAATGTTTAATTTGATCAGTTCTAACCTGGAACTGTTTCACCCCACATATTGATAGCCTTCAGATACAACACTGCATTACTTTTCAAGTGGAATGAATCTACAGATTAGATTTAATTTTTTATAGTTTCTCCCAAGCCTTATCATAACAGAAACAACAAACTGTCTTGTTTTCAAATGAGAGCAACCGGGGTTGCATATTTCAAAGATCTGCAAAATTTTAATCTAAATTAAAGCACCGTCTCTTCGGGTGACTCCTCAAACTGTCTGTCAGATTTCAGCTCAGGACCTTATCCAAAACTTTAATTTTCCTTTCTAATCTATTCTTTTGTTGACTTGGATATACCTGGATATCGAAAAGTAAAAACCCTCTAAACTCCCAGCTTTCCTGAAGACACTTGAAGGTTTTATGCCCAAACTGACTCGGTGTAAAACATATTCACAATTGAATTCATGTTGACAAAAACCTAAGCTTCATCTAAAAACTTCCCACATAATGATGCTGCCACCACCGTGTGTCTCAGTGGTGCGTTTTGGAATCCTACTCCAAAAGCTCAAGTTTGGTTTCATTGGTGGATTGTACTTGAGAAGTGCTAACACACATGTTTAACACACGTGTTACATATTTGAGATGATCATTAATGGGACGTTTAATGGAGATATTTTGAGAGCTAATGAAGGTGCAAACACAGATAGATGATTAATCGGAGCCCCTCGTCCTTTCCTCTTTCTCCACTGTTGACGACTCCACTCCTCCTCCTCCTCCTTCATCCTTGAGGTGCTATTGTCTCGCTTCCTGTGGCCGAGCGAGCCGTCTGTGTCCATGTACGCTCGCGCACAGGCTCTCGCGCGCGCAGCAGTTCGGGGCGGCGGGCTGTGATGCGGTCCGGACGGACGGAGCAACTCGTCAGGATTAATGGAGGGACTCACACCCTCGGGATTTGTTACAAGCTTATAAGCTGCTCTTTTCACGCCAGGGAGCCAGCATTCAGCCTCGGAGCGGAGCGGGGAAACTTCGAGCGAGTTGTTTGGAGAGTTTTGTTCCAGTGTGGAGAAAAAAAAAAAAAAAAAAACGGTGCTCCGGACCTTTGACAGCTGCACCGCCGCCAAGCTGGAAACCCTCGGTGACCGGGAGGTGAGCTGTCACCGTCCGCTCAGCTGCCGGTGAGTGTCCACCACTTTGTCTGTAGACAGTGACATTTTTTCTCTACTCCTGGGGAAAACGTGTTTCAAATTCATCTGCAACATAACGCAGAAATAAGCTGGCCCCCACCTTGGTGAATGAAATATGGCTTAGCTACTTGCCAACATAGCGGTCCATTAGCAGAAAACTCTTTTAGTTGGAAAGTTAACACAGAGCAAACAAACCAAAACAATATTCAGGGTAAGACTTTTGCTAAATCTTGTTTCAACAACAGCAATTACATAATTGACGTTTTTGTTAAAATTTTTCATGAAGGCCTACTTTCGGTCAAGGTATTATGTCCCCGTACGCCAAAGTTTTTAACTAATGCACCAATATATATATAAAAAAAATTATACATAATTTACCAAATTGCAGAAAACCACAAATCACTGAAAGCTTATTTTCTTCACACAATTATTCTATTTTACCATATTGATGTGTATTAATGTATTAACAACCTCCTGAAGTATATCACACTTGGTAATAGGCATGCTAAATATTTGATAAATATTTGTTTATGAACAATAACTATGCTGCTATGTAATCCCATTTAAAGATGTCTATAGAAGAATAATGGAGAAAAAAATTACAGTTTTAAATCTTATGTTTTTATTGTAAATATAGGTCAAGTGAGATAAATGTGAACATCTCTATGTAGGTAGGTGAAAGGGATCCAGGGGATGCTTTGAACCAAAGATCTACAAGGCATAAAGCGTGTACAAGGTTGGTATGAATAGAGACGTCACTGGCACGAAGGCCAGGTGTGAAACTACCAAAACTTAAAAGATGCAAAACGTCAAAGCAGCAAAATGACCAGCACCAGGCAGCCATCTTGCATATTATCACTGCAGGTCGCTATTGGCTTAAAAAACTTTAGTTTGGATGAAACGTTACCTTTACCTTTATCGATGGCTGGAGTTCCTTTTGTTTCCACTCCATGACTGTTTCATTCCCAGAAATGTTCCAACTAGCAAAATTTGTCTTTCTTTTGAGCTGTCCGTTTTTCAGCCAGCTGACCAGTCGTGTGCAGCATTCTGAAGCTTGTGCTTCGTTAGGATTCATTAGGATAACGTATGACAAAACAAATTAAGGTGGTTTTGAAACTGTAATGACTTAAACCTAGTGTTTATTTTGCTAGCACATTGCGAAGAAGTTTGTCATTCAACTAAAATTAAATTTAGTTTCAAGTTAGTTTTGTTTAGTTGCCCCGTTTTGTTTTTTTGTCATTGAGGAATATACACCGTCAGCTTTATAATATTTTGGTAATTTAGCATCTACCTGCCATATTAAATATACTGGACCACAGTTTCTATCCTCAAAGCACATGACTTTCTCCTTGTTCCATACTTCTCTTTCTACCAGAGAAGAAAAATCTCAATGGCTGCTTTCCCAACTTGCCCAACCTTTCCACAAAAGTTAGGCCTTACTGAATTTTGTTTGCCTTTAACATTTTCGTATTGTTGTTGTTGTTCTAAAACAATTAAATGTCGCAAAAGGTTATGTGAATTTTTACTACATTTGGTGTAAAAAAGGTTGCTAGGGTAAACTTTTAAATTTCAACTAAATTTAACAACATTGCAAACCTCGATATAACCAACAGCTTGGTTGTTGAGCTGTAGGTATAAGCTAATATTTAGAATGACGAGAAATGGTGAGTTCTATCTTAAAAAAAGGGCAAAATATCCAGATTATAATAGCCTGGAAAAACCAGCACCTTGTTCTACGCTTCGCTTTGTCTGGAGGGTCTGGACTCTCAGCTATTGAGAAACGATTGCTTCCTGGAGGCATGGACTCTGTTAAAATTTGAAAATTGTCCTAATCGCTAACGTTTGCCCGTGACGTATGTGAAGCTCCAGTTTGACACTATGAAGCTAACCAGAAATTGCTAGCAGTAAACAACCGTCCTCTACTGCCAACAGAGAAGTGCCAATCCGAAAAAGATGGCTATTGATGTTGATTCAATGTTTGGAAGCCTGAACAACACAAACTGAGCAGCATTGTTCACTTCCTTTGCTGTCATTGCTAAAACAAATTCTTAAACTGCATAGAAAATTAACATCGTTGTTCACAACTTATCCTACTTGCCAATTGGTCTGCTCAGAAATCTACTGGAGAAATCCAAGTCAATGGGAGAAAGCCCAGACTCAATTAAAGGAGATTATAATCGAGAGGAGTTGCATCGAAAGGCTAAGATTATAATCCCTTTCAAACCAAACAGGTGCCATTGATACGCACATCGTTTCACGTATTTGTTCGTCAATCCTTTTCATCTTCATTAAAACGTCACTATGAACTGTTAGGAAGTCCTCAGAGGTATTTCTCGGTGCGACACGAGCCTGAACAGAATCCTCTGTGACCCCAAGATGTGGGTTTAAAACACAAGCCTTTTATAAGTTGTTTTCCCCCAGTCTTCACCTCTTCTTCCCCCTTTTCTCTCCCTTGCTTGTGAGAGAAAGGAACAGCTGGATGTGAGCTGGGCCCGAACTTGATCACTCCGTATCAGCGGGTCCCAGAGGCCTGTTTCTGTCGCTGCTGTGTCCGGCCGTGGGGGTAAACCCTCGTAACTGTGCAGCTGTCCGCAACCCGCCACATAAGGTGCACTCATTCACTCTCTCAGGACCGAAATCCCTCGGCAAGACCCTTTTTTTTTTTTTCTTGTAATCCACTACTCGCATAGCTTGGCTCCTGAGCTGAAGGTTCTTCTCACCTTCAGACAAACGGAGCCCGTCTAAAGCGTCGTGCAGAAAGTCGCGGTTGGCTTGGCCGGGGGTCCGGCGGCCCAGTCCCCCCCCACCCCAGTGCACACAGAGACCCGTTTGAGGATTGGTGCATGTGAGTGTTTGCCTGCTTGTGTGCTCACATGTGGAGGCTTTTGCATATGTAAATGTGTGTGTTTGCTGCAGATGGGTACAGTGAGGCCTTTGTGAGGGTCGACGGGAGGCTTTTGGGGGCGGTGTGTGAAAATGCAGTCAAGATGTCAGAGTGCAGCTGGCACAGGACGAGGTCTTCAGGCTAACGCGGTGCATTAAAGGAGATCAGGCTGAACCGGCTGGGTCTTTACAGGAGAGCCAGCTTACCTCTGTTTTATAATGCAATAAGTCCAGTTTAACTTGCTACAGTGTCCGGGGCTGCCACTAATGATTATATTATTGATTATTCTGTCTATTATTCTGATGATTAATCGGATAAAAAATTTTACACATTCTCATTTAACACACTAATTTCTCACTAAACCTTTTTTTATACAATATTAGAAATATGCAAAAGGTAAATAAACAAATAATCCATTCCCGTTCTTAACTACACATTTTATTGCTTAAAATGCAACAACATAGCATTCCTCTAGTGAATTTGAATGAGTGAAGCTAAAACTATGCCACTGGAAGAGTTTGCATGTTACACAAAGAGATTTTTTTTTAAATCTTAAATGCAGAATTATGTATTTTTTTACTAATTACTAATAAAAGGCTAATTACTGCCCTGAATCTGTTTGAGTCTGTATGCTAGATTTACAGGATCAAACATTGGGGAAGCAATGTTTATTTTTATCAGAACAAGAATCCAGAGAAACCCCTACTAGTTAATCAGGTTATTATCCAGATGAACTCCTTCTAGCTTTTACATTATGGAGTACTTATACCTATCTAGCAACCCAGAACAGGAGCATCTGGTTTATATACGTCACTCAAACCAGAGCAGGAATTAGAACAAACTTAGAATCAAAAGAAATTCCTGTTAGTTTATCTAGAGAAACTACTCATTACCTTAGCTCAACATTAAACTTTTAACATCGGAGCAAGACCCAGAGAAACTCCTGTTAGTTCACAAATCTAGAACAAACTCAGAAAGTACCATCTAGTTTTATCAGAACAATAACCCAGAGGGAACCCCTACCAGTTTATAAATTACAGACTGCTTATTCTTAAACATGGGGAACCAATATGTAGTTTTATACTTTTTTGTTACCTTTGTTCTTCCTTTGCTCTTTATTTTGGTATGTTGTTTTGTTGTCTTTCCTTCTAATTCATGTAAAGCACTTTGATTTACCTTGTTGCTGAAAATGTGCTATATAAATAAGATTACCTTATCTTACCTTACCTATACTCCAGTTAACGATTCATCAATTCATAACGATAAATCGCATCGTTTTAGGCCATAAAAGGGAATCTTGTAGTAGTTTAGACTTGTGTCTACTTGAGGTTGGTTGGCCTTTGTCGAAAAAAATCTATGTACATTACATTTTTGTCCATACTCAGGGTAAAGTTTTGCATCGGTCCAGAGTTTGAGTAAAAATATACCAAATACCAGATGTTGTTGTCATCTGATTTTAGCCACCTGCTCCCAGCCTCAGCAGATATTAAACAGCTGTTTCCACATGATGTGTGACTAACAACCCCAAACCTTGTGTGTCAAACCTTTTATTTTAAGAGTCAGACTGAGAGAAATCAGCTCCACAGCATACGGTAGATATTATAAAGTTTACCACTTGGGTGGTATGCATTACTTTAGCTGTTAATGCCAAGTGGACATCCAGATTTTCCATCATTTGTTGGACAAATGTGAGAGCTACTTCAATATGTTTGGAGCTCTACAGTCTCAAAACAGTCCCACAGTCCACCACGTCCCCTGAATTACAAATTCAAATATTTCAGTAAGTAAACAAACAAAATAACTGGATTTTGCACAGCCGCTCCTTCCAAATGGACCTGGAATCTGCTCACATACTCTTCTGTGCACCTGGATGCTGATTTTTAAATGCGTGGAAGTGGAGGAAGGTCAAAGAAAGCTTCTTCTTGACCACATCAATTTGCGTAACCCACAGAACAGTCAAGCCACAGCCACAACCACAAACACTCAGCTGAAAATCCGAAGGCTGTGATTCAACAAGTCTGTGAATCACAGCAGATCCTTTTCCATTCTGGCTTTCATGCTGCCTTGATGTTTATGTCCTGCACAAACACATAAAATGCTACCAAGTGTTTTTGGTCTAGTGCAAATATCTTAATGCACTTGAAATAAGACAAAACTAACAAATAACTTTTCAGCAACATATATGAGCCTCTTCTAACTGAATAATTCCTTAATATTGATTTAAAAGTACTATTTCCACCAGCGTATTTTTTTAATTATACAAAGACATTTTTGACATTGAATCAGGAATGTTTGCATGGTGGGAGCCAGAAATTAAAAACAGACTGTTGTCGAATTATTGATGCTAAAAATCTGCATAGATTTACTGAATTAAACATTTAAAACACAAGGTAAACAGAAGTTAAATAAATGTTAAAGGTTTACTCTGCAGTACTGATGATCGACGTTTTGAAGCCCTCCATTGTTCTTTTTTCTAAAATTTAGTTTGTTCCCTGTTTTTATCTCTGTGCACATTCATGGTTTGCTTTCTGGGGAACGACTTTTATAGTCTGGAAGTTCCTGAGTGCCGTTTCCTTTTCTCTTCGAAGGAGGACAAGCGATCCGAGCAGCCGTGCATCCTGACTGAGTCCGGCTCTGGGGGTCCATGATGACTTGGAGGGGGCTTCAGCAGACGGTCCCTTGCTGACACCCGGATTTCCACCCCTTTCCTGAAGATCTATTTGTATCTTTTTCAGTTTTTTTTTTTTTTTTTTTTACACTTAAGACTTTGTCTCTTCTATCACCATGGCCAGCCTTGTGATTAACGAAACTGGAGTGGAGGATTGCGGGATCGACGACTCCTTCAAGTACAACTTGTACTCCACGGTTTACAGCGTGGTCTTCGTTTCAGGCCTGATTACCAACTGCGCCGCCCTCTTCGTCTTCTGCTTCCGGATGAAGATACGCAACGAGACCACAATGTTCATGACCAACTTAGCGTTTTCAGACTTGGTCTTCGTCTTCACGCTGCCTTTCAAGGTCTTCTACAACGTCAACCGCAACTGGCCCTTCGGAGACGGGCTCTGCAAGGTGTCAGGGACGGCCTTCATCACCAACATCTACGGTAGCATGCTCTTCCTCACCTGCATCAGCGTGGACCGCTTCCTGGCGATAGTCTACCCGTTTCGATCACGCTCCATCCGCACGAGGAGGAACGCGGCGCTGGTGTGTGCCGCCGTGTGGCTCACCATCGTGGGCGGAGGAATATCGGTGACCTTCTTCTCCACCATCAACAGCAGACACAGAGCCACCACATGCTTTGAAGGATTTTCCAAGAACACCTGGAAGACCTACCTCTCCAAAATCACCATCTTCATAGAGGTGAGCTGAGCTACCTTCAGCCAGATGTATATGAACACGTTCGCTACCAGAACGGCATTCAGTAAGACATCTAGATACACAGCAAGGAGGTTCTGCTTTAAATCTTTTCATGTATTTGTCAAGTTGCAACCCAAAACTTTGTATTTTATTGGGATTCTAGACAATAGACCAAAGCAAAATGGTGCACTACTTTGAGCTGAAGGAAAGTGATACACATTCACTTTAAAGATTTTTAACAAATAAAAATGTAAAACCTGTGTTGATAACTTCAGCCTCTAGATGTACAGAGTTGATGGAGAGATTCCCCAAAACACTTCCGGCTGCATTAAAATGTAGTTCAGTAAAGTATTGTCTCAGGGGAGCTGTGTTTGAGTATACGCAACACTTTTCACATTTTATTTGTATGTCCTTGGATCAAAACCAGGCATCATTATGATTCCACTTCAGAATTACAAACTACTTCAACCTTTACAATCCAAAGAGCCATTTTGGCCCTGAGTTCAGCCAAATAAAGTTTGTTTAGAGCCGCAAATGTTACATGACCTTTTGAAAAAAGTACTATTGGCCATTTTTGAGGAATACAGTACCTACAATAGGTGATTTGTTGTAATTTTTAAAGAACTGCAGTTTTACTGCTATTTTTAGGTGTAAAGGTAAATGTTAAAAGGGTGAAATGTTTTTTGCAAAAAGAGAATGGATACATTTTCTGCTATGGGATGTTAATATTTGTGGAAATGTGAATAAAAAAGCATCTAGTTTTCAATATAATTACAAGAAAAATTAGTAAATAAATATTATTTGTAATTTTAGTGTAATTCAGTTGTGGAAACTTGCTTTAGTGATGATATCTCTACTTAAAAACTCTAGTCAAAGCTTGTTGGAGCCATTGTGGGAGCTCCAATGAGCCACTCGTGGCTCTGGGGCAGCAGGTTGAAGACCCCTGATTTAACATGACAGCATGTGGAAAACATGTAAGAGTATCAACAGCAGCAATATATGTCACAATATGTCACTTTACCAAAATCAATAGATAATATGTCTGATAAAATATTGAATAATTTCACTGAACTCCGATCCAGAACCGCTCAGGATTCTGGGGGATGTAGGCAGAGGAAACGCTTTAGCTGGTTCAACCGCTCACTGCCTGCTAAGCTAGGTGGGTGGAATAAACTAACTCACTCGCTTTTTGGTTACCTAGCAACATGTAGTTGTTGCTAGGTAACTAGGTAACCTAGCAACAACAGCTAGCTGTTGTTTTTTAAAAATACAAAACAACAGCGTAGCTTGAAAACTGTGGATAAAAGAGGAAAGGTCACGCCACCAGTTTGAGAGTATTTCGAATATTTAAAACAAAAAAAACGAATCAATAATTATTGATATTGACTGATAGAAAAGCTGTGTACTGTCCTAAAATAATGAAAATAAAATAGAAAATAGAAAATGACATAATAATAATGAAGTAATTTTTTGCTGAAAGTAATTTTGGCAACAACAAAAAAATCACGACCTCTTTCTTGTCTAAAGATGATTTAGGCAAAAAAAAAAATCAATTTGGCAAAAAACGGTTCAAGCCGTAATTTCACCAAGGTGATGATATTGTGATATGTTTGTTTTTGGTCCAGCTGTATAAATCGTTTTGAAAAGCACTGCTCATCCTTTAACTCTCCTTTACTTCCTCAGATTGTGGGTTTTCTCTTCCCCCTCCTGGCCAACCTGGTGTGCTCCTCCCTGGTTCTCCGGACACTGCGTCGCCCGGTCAGCGCCGGCCATGGCTGCGACAGCAAGAAGCGCGTCCTGCGGATGATTGTGGTCCACCTTACCATTTTCATCATTTGCTTCGTCCCGTACAACTTCCTGCTCTTCCTGTACGCCCTGGTGCGGACCCAGGCCCTGGCTAACTGCGCCGTGGAGCGGTTCGCGCGGACCCTGTACCCCATCACCCTGTGTCTGGCCAGCCTCAACTGCTGCCTGGACCCTGTGGTTTACTACTTCACCTCAGAGAGCTTCAAGAAGAGCCTGACCATTGGTGGCAAGGGGTCCGGCTCACGGCCCGAAAGCATCCCGCGCAGCGATAATGAGGCCCAGGACACGGCCGTCCCCAGAAACACTCAGTCCGTGTCCAGCAACGGGAAAGATGCCACGATATTCGACAGCCAGCTATGACTCGGCGCCGTCAGGGGTGAAAACGGGTCGCGGTGGGTTCTGGAGGAACCCTGAACTTGGACAACAATCAGCTGTTTAATTGTGGAAGTGGAAAACAAATAGCTCAGCAGATTAGCTCAGACCAGAGGTAAGTCCTGAGGTATGGCCCGGGCTTTGTGGATTAATCCAGCACTGGAGAACAGAGGAATGTATCTGTGTTTGTTATAACACACACACACACACACACACACACACACACACACACACACACACACACACACACACACACACACACACGCACGCACACACACGGGGCAGAGGGGTGGCAGATCCACGCTGGGGCCGCCGTGACAGAGACAAGGAGTCTCTCAAAGAGACTCACAGACACTCACACTGACACTGAGCTGTCCATAAGATGGAGATTCTCATTCACTTTGTTGATATGAGCTGTTTAGTGCTTTTGTAACTAAATCTTTATTTTTAGAAAGTTTGAGCTCTGACAGTGCGTTATATCATCAATGTAGTGACACTGATCAGTTCGGCGGGGGGTTAGGGCTGCGCTCAGAAACCAAAAACAAATTAAAGTAATAAAATTACGAGAATGCAAGAGCAAAGTCATAATATTAACAAGATAAAATCATAACTTTAGGAGGAGAAAGTTGTACGAAAATAACGTTGAAATAATACTAGAATAAATATTTGAGAAGAAAGTTGTTTTTGAGAATTAAGACATAATGTTGACTTTATTATCAAATCATGACTTTATTTTCAAAAAAGAAGGGCGGTATTATTGTTTAGAATAAAATCAAGATTTTATTACTTTATTCTTGTGTCTTTATTCTCAAAATATTTCAACTGTATTCTCGTATTATTTTAACTTTATCCTCGTGATGTCGTGGCTTTATTTTTTGTCATTTTATTAAAAGTTTTTCTTAGCATGGCCCTATAGCTCCGTCGTAGTTCAGTGTGGTCAGATCTGGTGTTATTATATAAAGCAGTATTATGTTGACCTGCTGAATTAAATGTGTGTCATGTTGAAGTTTCGTTTAACTTAGTGTCTTTTTGATCTCTTTTTTTTTTCATTTTGCTTTTATTTATCGTTCCTTTTCCAGCTCGGTACCGGTTAGTCAAGCCTCCTCTGAACTGGACTGTAAGGTTTCACTCCTGGAGGAGTTTTTTCCACACTGGCTCACCAAGTGGCCCTGACTCGTTTGAGGACTTGGGCCAGTGTACCGTGTCGCAGGCCAAGCGCTTATTATGAATTGAGCAATGGTCCATTGTTTGCCTCTGAATGAGGGCTCTCTGCCCTAATCTGGCATTAGACTGCAGATCTGCTCAAAGTCTCTTACACGCAACAAATATGCTCACATTCCTCAGTACGGATGAACACTCCTGCCTGTTTACCTCACAAACCGAAGCACTAAACAGTGCTGAATCAGCAGATTCAGAGAAAGAAAATGTGAATTCATTCATTTGTAGTTTCTACAAATGAATCGTGTGCAGCCTTCTGGATTGCCACCGGGACGTAGAACCTGATCACAGAGGAAAAATAAACAGCTTTATTTACAGAGCCAACGTTTCAAGTTATAAAACAATATTCCAAGCCTGGACTCAATTTAATCAGGCGCTCATGTAAGAGTGGTAATAAAAAACAACATTTGTTGAGAGGAAAACCATAAACACTCTCATTAGCAGTTTGTAATAAGCCATATAGATCGAGGAACCATGTGGAAGGAAGCTCTTTGGTCAATGAGGCTTACCACAAAAACTTCTTATGTAAAAAACTCGAGTTGTTTTTAAATCTCTGTGTTTCCATTAAGCCTCCTGTGCTTATTGTTTGTAGAAAACTGTGCAGCTTTTCAAGCATCTAGCAGTCGCACTGATGGACATCCGTAACCGTGATCCGCCTGTTTAGTCTTTTCATCAATCCAGAGGCAGAAATTCACACCCTCCACTACTAATCCTTCAGACATGAATACCTCCTGCAACGGTATGTCGACTGAGTGAGTTAAAAACGATCCGTTAACGCCGGCAGCAACCTCCGGGCGTGTGCATGCGATGTGACCATTTTATTTTCAACCGCAGAGGCTCATAACAGCGAGCGCTTTGTGGAGCCCGGGGTCAGGGGTGGCATTGAGAAGGGCGACAGACAGAAAGGCAGGAAGTAAGAGGAGTAGGAGCTTTGAAGCATGCAAGGAAACCTCCTATGAGGCTGATTGTGGAAGCAATCAGCTGCTGGGCCTCCAAGTGTAAAGCAGCAGGCTTGGATGTGAACGAAACGGAGCAGCAACTTCACATTGAGCTAGTGTGACATCTAGTGGCTAAAAGGCAGAATAAAGAGGCTACACTGACTTACCTTTAAGAGCCTCACGCCTGGTGTATCAGTATCGGATGTTTGTCTTTCTAAGTTTTTATGGTTCTCGACTTGCACTTGATGACATAAACTATAAGTATCCCAGGTGCTGTATGTTTAAAAAAGCCCCACATGTTCCTGCCACAACCTTTCAGTTTCCCTCTGTGTCACCTTACAGCTGGAAAAATAGCAGAATGCTTAGACAGTTTGATTTGTTTTCTGTTTTTTTGCTAAACTGTTTTAAAAAAAGAAGGGGAAGTGGCATTGAAGCAGGGGAAGCTGATTAGCATTTCTGTAACGACGCAGTCATCCAAAGTAAACATTTACTCTGCTGTATGCACACATGACACAGGGAGTGAGGCTGCTTTGACACCTGTTGAAGAGAGCTTGAAGACTACAGGAGGAAGAAAATAAAAACGCTCAGCCTGGGCAGCGAGCAGCCTGCCTTTGCTCATTCTTAACTGCACGTGCAATCGAATCTGTGTCAGCCTTTGCTATTTGGTCGGTTGCTAGGCTGTCGGTGACGTACCAAACGGCAGAAAAGCACCACGCCAGACGTTGAAGGGCAAAGCTTCCCCTTCCCCTCATGATCTCTCGCCTCCGAAACCAAGAGTCAGCCCTGCGCCTGCTAGCAGCAGATGCCACCTCTTCGTGCAGGCAAACCACATCAGTACGGGGGATTTGCTGACTTCACCAGCCAACGGACAAGTCTCTTTGTCTTGTGCAAAAAAAAGTGCACAAGAAAGAGGAAGGAGAGGAAGGGTGTGTGCGCGTGTGTGTTTGCTCCTGTGCAGCCAGAGGAGGAGTGTGTGTTGATGAAGCAGTTGGAGCATGCGGTTGCCAGCACATGTCTCTGGTTCTGGACTCTTCCTTCAGCGTCCGATGATGAGTTCAGGAGAAGACGCGGCGACACAAGGTAATGACCGACCGCCTTTTCGAACATAGTTTCTGAGAGGAAGTTTGGCTGCTTGTCCTTGCGGTTTGTCACGCTTTGCATTTTTTGATGAGTCGGGTTTGTTTTGAAATCTTTGTTATTCTCATACATGCAAGGTGTGAACGACGTCTTGACTGCTGTGTCCTACTGTCTTTGCTTTTATTTGTATTTCTGATCTAAGAAGTTCAAAGATGAAGAAACCAGTTCAGAGATGTTGGCGGACTGAAAGAAAAACTGATAGATGTTAGATAAGGAGAGCAACTGAAGACCAACACAATCAGGGGTCAAGACACATCCACGTTTCCAGCAAAACGGCCAAAAAGAAAGCGACAAATAACTGTCAGTTTTTCTCTTCCTCTTGTGGGACCGGTGTAGGAAGGGTGTGGACCAAGTCTTGATGACAGAGGGAAGGCTGATGCTTCTCTGATAAAAAAAAAACAAGCTTCTAGCATTAGATTTCCTGTTGCAGTCCTTATCAAAGTTTAATCTGCTACCTTCAACGACAACACTGTTGAGCATGCAAAACAATTAACGATCCTTACTATTTTTAGGCTTTGATTTCACACGGCTCTTTGTTTCATACTTTATGCGATGTTTATGAGCTGCTTTATAAAAAGGGAATTCAAATGTGCAGAGAGTGCTTACTTAATACTACTTCACCCTGTTGTGAAATCTCACGGAGGTCTCTCTGACAGAGAGGAATGCTTCCAGTTGCATGACGACCAGTTTTTTTGTTTTTTTTTCTATCTATTTGGTTTATCAGGAAAACCCCTGGTATAAAATTTTAGACCTTAAGCTTCAGGGAAGAGCTGCACCTTGGCTGGGATCCGTATCGCCAGAGCCACAGCAGGAGAAAATGAGGTGTGGATAGCGTGACCAGACTTAGAGAAGCAGAGGAAAAAAGAAACTTTTAAAAACTAAAATCAAAATCATTGGAAGGTTGTGTGAACCTGGAGAACCCGAAGGTTTGATAAAAACAACAGCAAAACTACAAAACTACTGGGACTTTACCTGGAGCCATGTGCTTCTGGTCAACTGACATTTTCTGCAACAAACACTCCAGGTGCTGCATTGCATCACACATTAAATCAACATCCCAATACTAATGTTCAATATTGACACATTAAAATGATGATAATCTTAAAAGCAGTAATTGGATGCTGGATGGAGTCTTGCTGAAACAGACTTGATGGATAACAGAGCCAGAGAGAGACGGCAGCAAAGATGATAAACAGATTGGATTAAAATGGAAATTTAGCACAATTAATAAGAATATTTATTTATTGTCGGCCATTTTTAACGTTTCAATGCACAAAAAAAGTCAAATAAAAAAAACACAATGCTGAGAACAAAACAGCAGAGACAAAGACCGAACCAATACAGAAATAGATAAACAATATTTCAATTAGTGTCAATGGTAAAAACACAAAGAGTAGAAGCACAAACTTATTCGCTTTTTTATTCACACAGCATCATCAGAATCAAAGCAGCAGAATCTTTTCTGTTTATTTATCTTCAGTTAAATAAACTCAAGATAAATAAGTCTGTGGGCAAACCTGTAAAATAAAACATAATCAATCCTTATTGTATTTGTTTAGTACATTTATTTTTATAAAAAATTGTATTTAATGAGTGAAAAACAGTTTTAACTCCTCACAATTATTCCACATCTGAACCCTTATAACTTAAATACAGTTGTTTTTAACTTTTAGTTTAAAAAAAAAAAAACTTCTCCATTAATTCAGTTTGTTTCTTTAACCTTTCATGTCCTAAGTTTCAAATGTCCGTCTGAATATTTTTGTTTGTTTTAACTGTATGCAGCTCTTTAAATGTCCTGAGTAAATATATATTTGCCCATTTATCCATAACACCTCGAACTTTCAATATTATAGTTATTATTACAGTTTACCGTCTATTAATAGAGTGGCCCTCAGATTAATTTCACTCCCTGCTACAGTGGGGGTTAAATTACCAATATTAGCTGGAAAGCGCAACGTCTCCACTTTCAGAAACTCTTGGAATTTTTCAGATAGCGCAAAAGTGTGGAGAAATTATAGTACTGCGAATTTGGCTGGATCGTCAGCGCTCCGTTTAATTTCAAACCACTTCACACATTGGAAGGAGTTTGTTATAGACTTTGTCCATGATGTTGTTACTGCAACATTTTCTCCAACCTGTATTTATGCAAAAATAAATAAAACTTAGACAGTTAAAACAGTCAGTCACAAAAACACAGTTCAATGCCAGTACAATTTTCCAGTAATGTCCCCAGTAATTTTTATGGAGTCAGTGCAAGGCATCTCTTTCAAATACCAGGACATTTTAAGAAAAAGTCTGCTGGACTTTACCTGTAAACTGAGAACGATAATCACCCACAACCAAATCAGCAGACACAAAATCAGTCGTCAGTCGTCAGAGCCGAGTGCTATGAAAAGAAAAACTAAAACTGCGGTGAGTTGAAGAGGCGAGAGCAGAAACTGAGCAAAGAGAAAATGTCTCCTCTACCTCTGTTTGTGTTTGATCCTGTAAAATCGTACAGGAAAAACTACTGTCTTAATCGCTAAGCAGGTTTTTTTCTTTAGAAAGTATTGACAGAGTTAACAACTGTATATTATTTTTACTCTCATAAACAGATATTGATTTACCTAAGTAAACCTTTTTTTTGTGAGGGATTGTATAACCGCAATAAAAGATTAGAGTTTTATACAACTCACTAAACCGGTTGCTGTGAGGACATTTCTATAGACGGCAGGCTGCAGGAGATGTGGGAGCAAACGTAAAGAACGTTGGCAGATGTGAACAAACAGGTTCTGGAGCAGATGTTCTGCTGCTAGAACGTTCCCGTTAGCGGGTTGCTGGAGTGGAGCCGCAGCACGTAGGAAGAAAAACACCTGTTCAATATGAAACCGAAAGTTCACGTGAGGATGTGGGGCTGAGTGACGACCCCTTTTTGCTTTTGGAAATGTTTGAAACTGGCAAAAGGTTCCCGACGATTAGACTAACTCTGCTCAGAATGAGTTCATATGAAAAAGTTTCACCGTTTTGTGAATTTGTAAACAAGTCAGATCAACTTTCACTGTGTTTATTTTCAGTACTTTGACTCTTCTCTCCCTTCTCTCTTTCAGCGGTAATGCTGACTAACAACATGAACTGACAAGCCCGCCCTAGGTGGTGTTATTTTTTTTGAATAAGAGAACAAAAACATAATGACTGTAAATGAAACTGGAGCGACAGAGGGGTTCTCAAACACCCCATCCTGCAACCATGACTTGTCCAGCTGGGAGCACACAATGGAGAAGATGTACACCTACTTCTACCTGCTGCTCTTCGTCCCTGGCCTCTTCCTCAACACCACCGCTCTCTGGGTCCTCTGCAAACACTTCAGGTAGGTGAGGCGAGTAAACGCGCAAACGTTCTTCACGAATCATTTTGATTTGAACCCTAACCCTAATCGGCTAAAGCAATTTCTTTTTGCTAGACCTTCAAAAGACACAATGTTGCTCAAGATCCCTTCAATCGATTGTATCTGCCGGCGTTAAAGCCAAAGGAAACCGCTTGTGTTTCGAAACTCTTGCTCAACAGCGGACGGTCCTGCAGTTACTAACCGACTCCTCTGTGTCGTCCCACAGTAAGAAGACCAAAGCGGTGATATTCATGATAAACCTGGCTTTGGCAGACCTGGTCCACGTCCTCTCTCTGCCCCTGCGGATCTATTATTACTTCACACACTCCTGGCCCTTCGGAAAAGGCATCTGCTTGCTCTGCTTTTACCTCAAATACCTAAACATGTACGCCGCGATTGTGTTCCTGGTAAGAGTGCTTTTCTTTTTATTTTATTTATTTGAAATTAAACTACATTAAAATATAACAGAGATGTTTGATGAAATTTAGCGTTTTATGTCAACATAAAGTCAAACACTAAGTACGGTGCCTCATGAAATTGTTTGGATTTTTGTCAAGTTCTAGCCATAAACTATAGCTGGACCACAATATGTCAGTGCTTCATATCAGTATTGATTGATTGATATTGTTTTAAGTATCTAAAACCAAACTAGTGATGTGAACTTTAACTGTTTTATCTACAGTCATTGTTTTTTATTTTTATTTTTAAGCAGTTATGAGGCACAGGGTTGAAACCTGAAACTGCTCCTGTCCGACTTACTCAACAGGTTGTTGCTAGGTAAACAAAGTGAGTGAGCTAGTTAATCCCACCAGCGTTTAACAGGTGGGCCTGAGCTGTCTTTGGTCTGCCTACATCCCCCAGAATGCCATGCGTTTCTGGATCGAAGTTCAGTGATATTATGTATCTGTCGTGATATATACTGTTACTGATTCATCGCCCAGTCATAAACTTCAATATATTTTCATGTGACAGACTAACACAAGGTTGCATAGAGCTGTGTTGTACAAAAAGGACGATCTAAAACCCGGGTTGAACGTTGATATTTAGCAGAACTTTGTCTCTACCAGCTGAATTGTCTGTTCTTTCTGACAAAATAACTGAAGCGTCGCCAGATTGCATGGAGTTTTTCTTCTAGCTTATAAATTGTGGAGCACTTATAACAGGAGCATCTAGTTTATATATTCAGGAATAAGAATAAACTTAGAATCCAGAGAAACTTATTAGTTTACCCAGGGAAACTACTCGTTACCTTAGAGCAACATTATCAGAACAGGAATGCAGAGAAACCCCTACTGGTTTATAAATCACAGACAAATTCTCCTTAAACATGGGATTCAACTTTTTTGTTTTATATTTTCTTCCTTTGTTCTTTACTTTGGTTTGTTGTTTTGTTGTATTTCCTTCTAATTCATGTAAAAAACTTTGAATTACCTTGTTTCTGAAAATGTGCTATATAAATAAAATTACCTTACCTTCTTTAAAAATGTTTGCTAAAGATTCTCACTCAGATTTAGAGCTGTGCTTTGATTAGGCCATTCTATGCTTTGCTCTAAACCAGCGTTTCTCAATGCTGCATGTGTGTTTTTTCCACACATGACTTAAACAAATGGATGATTATCAGAGTTCTGCATCACTTGATGGCATGCTGAGGAGGAAATGCCATCATTTGAATCATAAAACAGGCCTGTAATACGCTAGTCTAAGCAAATGAGTTGCAACTCTGGTCGTATGTTTAGTGTCAAAGGTCAACTTCTGCTCCACTTGGGCTTGCAGAATCTAAAAATCTTTCTTCCAGAATTAGGTTCATTCGTCTTGCTCTTTGTCATCTTTCCTGCTCTTCATGGCTTCTTGAGTAACTTTTAGGGGAACAGAAATTCCTTTCTAAGTATACTTTTACAGGATCGTACTTTTTACTTTTACTTGAGTAATATTAATATAATTTCTAGTCTTACTTGAGTAATATGTTTAGATGCTCTATCCAACACAAGTAACTTTAATGAATAAAGTACAAACATATTTTAGCCAAAAAAGTAAGAGACACAGACACACATTTGGAGTTTATGGTAAAGTGAGACATTGTGTTTTTACACCAGCCTTTTGTTGGAAATGTTAATTTCTATCTACAGTCACATATTCTCACTGGAAGTACATTAAATGATTTTAACATTACCTACTGCAAATACAAATATTTTTGTAAAGTTTAATATTGTTAAAATATGATCTGAAAATTTCTTATTTTGTATTTATTTGTAATTTTTTTATTTGTAGTATTTTAAATGCCAGAATTGCTTTACCTTTACGTTACATTACACTTCTACACAATGTTTATCTGATTGCAACATTTTAAAATATTAAATCAGATTCTGTGTTACTTGAGCAGCCCTTTTACCAAATGCTTTTTTTTATTTTCTTGGACGGCTACTTTTTACTTTTACTTGAGTAAAAAATATGTTGAAGTAGTTCTACTCTTATGTGAGTATAATTTTTGGTTACTCTACCTAAATCTTTTTGCTGATGATGCTGCCCTTTGCTGTAAAGTTTGGTATTTAGTTTTATAATTAAATTCTGCTTTAAACTTCCCCACAACGTTCCTCACGAACTGTTCACTAATCTTTAGATGCCGTTTGTTCATTATTTTAAAGGAACAGTTGAATTTACGCTGAAACAGATCCATACATGAGTGGATTTTCCTTAATAATTAGGTTATTTCTGAAAGCAGACGGCTGTGACGGACTCAAAAACTACCCACTCTTTTCTTTTTGTAGTTTATTTCCGAAAAATACTCTGAAACCCACTTCCACCTGTCCTTAAACTTCATAGTTATTCACCGCTTTGTGTTGGTCTATCACACGACATCCCACTAAAAAAACTCTCAGGCTTGTGGTCGAAACGTGACTAGATTGAAAAAAAAAGCTCAAGAGTTATGATGCCACTTTGAGAAGAGCAGAAAGTCATGGGATGACTTTTGTCAGGTTTCTAAAAATATCCGTGTGATTCACACTCTTTCTGTTTCAGGTGTGCATCAGCGTGCAGCGATACGGCTTCCTCCTCAAGCCGTTCACCGCCCGCCGCTGGAGGCGTCGCTACGACCTGCTCATCAGCGTGGTGGTGTGGGTGTTTGTCGCTGCTGCTTGCTCACCTTTCATTCTGATGCGGAGCAGCGGAAGCGGCAACGCCATGTTCAACTCCACCGAGAGCATCGCCCCGCGCCCCTCCACCCCCGCCACGCTGTTGAGCACGACAACGTGCAGTTCGAACGCCAGCGCCCCGTCCAGCAACGGGAGCTGCTTCAAGGACCTGCCCATGCGGAAGATCTCCGTCCCGCTGGCTGTGAGCATGATCAGCATGTGCGAGCTGTTTGGATTCCTGATCCCTTTCGTCTGCATCAGCTACTGCTCCATCCGCATAGCCTGGTCCCTCAATCACAGCCAGCCGCAGGACTGGCAGGACTCCGCCGCTCCGGGCTCCTCGATGCGCAGCAGACTCCAGTCCTTCACTTCCAATGGCCACGCGGACAAAAGCCACGAAAAGCCCACTAACAGCAGCGAGAAGCGGCGCGCCCTGCGGATGGTGCTGAGCTGCTCGGCTCTTTTCCTCCTCTGCTTCGCCCCGTACCACATCAACTTCATGCTCTACTTGATGGTCTCGCAGAGGTTTATCGCACACTGCGCCACCACGCTGGCCGTCAAACAGTTTCACCCCATCTCCCTCTGCTTGGCGAGCATGAGCTGCTGCCTGAACCCACTGCTGTATTACTTCCTGAACGCCGAATTCAGGAAGCACCTCAGGCGCACCTCGTCCTTCTCCAACTCGTTCCTGTCCTCGCCGAGCTCCCCGAGAGATTGTCAGACTCAAGCCAAGCTGCTGAGGATGGAGAGCACCTGTTCCGAGAGGGATTAGCATCCCAGAGAGGAGAACCCACAGAGCCTTGCAAAAGAATTCACACTGCCTCTTGAACTCTTTCACATTTTTTGTTTTGGTCACAGACTTAATTGTCTATTTCTGTGTTTTTCTTTTTGAGAAAAAAACGAGTGCGTAATTGTAAAGTGGAACCATCTGTGGACATCGGTTTTTAAGTCAGATATTCTCAATTGAATTGGTTTTTCCACTTTGATTGGGTCATTCACATAAACAAGGTTTAATCTAATCCAATCTGCTGCTGTCTTAAGTTTTCTCAGTCCTCTTAAAGGGACGGTGTTATGTAAAATTTACTTTTTGAAGGTTTATGTGATGGTTTAATGTTATTCCCTTATCAAAAATACACCTGGAGAGAGTCGCCTTGATTCTTTTATTCATGTTTGAGAAATCCTTTAATCTGCCATGGCAACCATTCGCAGTTACCAAAACATTTGTTCTCATCGAGTGCCATCTTCAGACTAGTGACAGCAGCAATTAGCAAACCCTTGTGAAGGTTATTATATGAACAACCTCTCAGTCCAGCAGCTGAAGGACGTTGTTAACGGCTTAACATAGAAACTTTGTTGTGATGACATGATGAAGGAAGAGTGTTAAAAAGAGTAGGACTTTCTTAAAGAGACAGAGGCCCAATCTCAAAGTGTTAAATTGCAAAGTCAATTATTTTTAAGTCATGTGTGATATATGCACAATTTTCATAACAACTGAATGTAATATAGTTATTTGACTGTCTATGAAAAGTCACTATGTGCCTGGAAAACATAATACTGCCCCTTTAACAGGTTGGTGCCGTCCATCTTTCCATCCTCCAATTGGCTTTCTAGTTTCTGATGAGTGAATGTCTTCCCACAGCATGGTGCTGCCTCTCCCATGTCTCACCAAGGGAATGGTTTGTTCAGGTCAATGTGCAGCTTTAGCTTTCCAACACAAATTATGCTTGCCAGAAAGTTACATTTTGTTTTTTTTTTCCTGACTGAACCACATGTTTACTGTGTCCCGTCCTCAACCCTGCTCAACATGGCCCACTGTCCTGCTTGCCCGTATTTCTCCACTGTCACAACCCAGAGGGGCATCTGAACCTATCAAGACAGTGGGTCATGCATCCTACAGTAGGGGACCATCGGCCTTCATGGCTTGTGGCAAAAAGTAAAATAAACTTCCTACGCTGTTCATAATCTGAGTAACATCTGACTGGTTCCACTGGTTTTTATTTTGGGGCATCACAGAAAGAACTGTGAAAGCACACAATCTTCACACATTTGCTTGAAAAAATATACTTTTCCTTCCACTTTACATCAACGCTCGACTAAAACAAATAAATACGCTGACGTCTGTGGCCGTATGAAAAACATCTTGAGGTACGAATTCTTTTGCAAGACTCTGCTGTCTTCATTCAGGTAATATTTAAGCTGAACTCAACTGATGTGACATGCTGTTATGCAAAAAAAAAAGGGCAGCCGGCTGGGAGCAAAGCAGACTTTAAATCTTGCCCACTGACAGTTTGACGTACGCTGACATGTGAGGTTTGGATTTGATGAAATGTTCCCAGCTCTGAAAGGCTGCGACAAAGAAGAAAGGAGGAAAAAGAAACAACGACCACACGTTTCCTCATAATAGTTCTCAAACGTTTCTCTTCAGGCCTGTTAATCCCCTGCGCTGGATGTAGAAATTTCAGATAAGCTATCTGAGAAGCCTCTTGTCAGTGAATTGCAATTTACTGTAAATACAAGCGATGCTTTTTGTCTTATGTGTCTGTTAATATTTGTCGCCGGTGAGGTTTTTTTTTTCTTTTTGCTTTGAGTTGAGTCTTTTTCTTTGTGACATTTGGTAAATGGAAAAAAATAAAAAAAGTAAATAAAACAAGCTCTTTGTTTCTTTCTTTCTCTATTGCATTTCCTCTCAGAGAGCGTGGTTGAAGTTGGCAGCTGCTGTAGATGTGTTGAAAAGCGATAACCGTTTAGGCCCCCCCACACGCCCACCTGCTCCTCTCATGCATCTGCTAAAAAACAAAAAAAAAATTTGCCAAACCGCCTCTGACAAAATAAGTTCAGCCCACCCCGGGAAACTCAGAATAATGTACCCACCACCTATCTTCCTGCTGTCAATCCGTTTCAACATGTCAGACTCCTAAAATAACGCTTTATAACATTTCTGAAATAAGATTTTTAAGTTTGCCCTTTTTGAGGTGCTGAAAGGATCCAGGCATAAGTGTGAGTGAGCACGATCCACACAAAACTCCTTTCAAAGAACACAATAGCAGAACTAGTAGTGTTAGCAGAAAAAAAAAAAATGAAAAAACGCAAGCCACTCCTCTTCTCACTACACAGGAAGCCCAGTGTGTGTGTGCTAAAATCCCCATTTCATCCTGGAGACAGATAGAGACAGACAGCAAACGCACAGCAACGATGAAATGAGAAAATAACAGGAAATTATAGACGCACAAAGTGTTTCTGAAACTTAGGTGAGAAAACAGGTGGGGTTGGCACGTTGGGGGACGGACGGAGAGAGCGACAAAGGAGTTGATGCTTCACCATTCTGCTTTCTGATGCTGAGATGGCGTAAAAGTTTGAGGAGAGAGAGGTGAGAATGACCATAGATGTTCTTTTCGTTGTGTTTCTAGAGGCAAAAAGAAATGAGTTGTGTGTAAGAGCCGGATGCCTTGAGCGTGGAGTCACGTCTCGTGAGGGATCTCGCATGTTTCTCCAAAGTGAGGAACGCCTGCTCTGTTGAGTGTGTCAGCAACAGGGTGCCTGTGTTGCTCTGTGTCCAGTCGGGAGTGTGCTTCATGAGGGCTGTCACGTTTTGTCCGTTTCGTACAGCTCACACGTGGAAAGACCCGGGTTCCCTTACTCTTTATTTGACGCCGCTGATCATGACTGCATGGAAAAGGTGTAACCCCCAAAGCCGCCCACAGAGACGTGAATCACAGCTGATGAAATTGATGTTTCCATCGGCAAGATCTCTGAACTGAAACGCTTCAGCCCAAGGTATTTATCGTCTTCTACTTTACACGTGACCTTTGACACACAGCTCTCCGTTTGAAACCCTGTCTCTAAATAAAAGCAATAACTGTCACATAGAGACGAGCACGGTTTCGTCACGATACATTAGCCAGAGGCTGCCACCCGTCGCCGGTTTTGACGTTCAAATTCATAGCAAAACTCAAAGAGGAAATGAAAGCCAGTTGAGTTACAGTAACAGCTACTTCAAGTTGACTGGGATAGACATTAGCTGTAAAAATCTGAATAAGTGGACGATAAGTCATGAGAAGGTCAGAGGTCAGTGGAATAAAATGTGTTCCCAGAACTGCAAGTCCATTGGGGGCTCTCTCTTTGAATCCAAACGTAGACAGACAGACTTTATGCACCCAGATATCCAAACAGACCAGAGACCTTCATTTCATTGTTACATTTTAAATGGCACATGGATTTTTAGTTCTTACAACTTTTCCTTTGTTACTTCGTTACTATATTCACACAGCAGCCGATGGCTTCTTTTGGCACAAATGTGACCTATATCTGAACTTTTCACCACAGTCTGAATGGGACCAATTCTGACATTTTTACACACTCCAAATAAATCCTATTCGAGCCACTTTCAAATGTCTAACTAATTCAAATATGTATCCAGTTGTTTTGAAAGCGCCACGGCGCATTTTATCCGACTTTTACATCATCGATGTGAGACACACCTCATCATTTTACACCAGAAAAAGGGCCAGTTGTGGTGAATCGGGACGTAAACAATGGCTGAAAATAATGATTATGAACTTATGAAAGGAGTTTGTAACACTAAAGCGCATCATCCTGCCACTCTTGGCTCTGACTACTCATCCAAACGGGCTTCTCTACAAAATTTGTTAGTCCTCCAGAAAAAGGAATTGCTTTCTTTTTATTAGCTACACTCCTGTTATAATCCTGTAATAACACTGTAAGCTGCAAATGCTGAATAAACTTTAAAATCCATCCACAAACGGCTCCATCCATCCATTATTACTTCCATAAACAATGTGTTCCTGCGTGACATCAACGTTTCTCTGAAGCGCATGCGGGGTCGCTTGAAATCGTTCACACAGAAATCTCAGTGAGGTCGAGTTTAATCAGTAGCATAAATGACCAGGAAAAAAATTACAAAATAAATTGGATTTCGGCAAAAAAATCTAAATTGAGAATCAAGACCTGCTGTATGAACGTGGTCTCATATTCGGTCCAATTACCAAAAATCAGATACACAAAAATAGGTCGAAGAAGGATGTTTAGAACGTGAACGTCAATGTGCAACACAACGGATACCTAAGACCGATCTTAGGTGGAATAAAAGATCTCCAGATCAAATCTGAGTTCATAAAGTGAGGAGGGGGGAGTCAGGAAATATGTTGCCTGAGAGGATTTGCTTGGCACCCTGGAGGGATTTAAAAGTCAAAGCTCAGTCTGCCTGTATTTCACCACTATGGGGCCAGACCACTTGTGGGAAAACCTGCAAATAAAATTGTCTATATAGATGGTAATTATGCTCCAGTTCTGAGTAGCAAGGCCTCTCACATAGCTGCAGATCATCAGCATAGCAGTGAAAAGTCATGCTAAACGAACGCAAAAGAAGACAGAGAGGAAGAAGATGGGGAGAAAATAGCAATTGGGCCAAGCACAGATCCTTGAGGGACGCCATGCCTCACAGCACGGGGAACAGAGAGCTCATTTTTGAAGCTAACATTCTAAGATCTCCAGGACAAATTAAGATCCCAACCATGAGAGAACATTTCCATTCACCAAGAGATCATTTAATACTTTGATTAAAGCCATTCCTGTGGAGTGGTTTGACCTAAAACCCAACTGAAATGGCTCAAATAGAGTATCTGTTGACAGCTTATGGCACATATGTTCCCTGATGAACATATGTGCCATATATGGCACATATATGAGGATCCACATATGAGGATGTCAAAATTGTGAGGATGTCACAATTTTGACATCCTCAAATTGTGAGCTGGTGATCCGTGAAGGCGAGCACTGAGACAGAGGCCTGCAGGAACTCCCACAGGATGGTCTGCTGTGCCAGTTTACCAACATTTGAAAACATACACACAATCGGAATATTAATTAATGCGCGGTGCAAACACACCATACCTCTGACAAAAACAAACATCATTTGCATTTAACATTTCTTGATGACAACACAAGCACAAGGAAAAGTAGAAAAAGGAGACAAAGCAACGGCAAAAGAACAAATGCTTACAAGGAAAAGACAAAACAAAATAATATACATTTCCTGATGAAAATGCATGTTTATGGAAAACGCAAAAAAACAAACATTTCTTGACAAAAACGCATATGTTAGGAAAAGGAAAAACAAAATAAACACATTTTTTTTGACGAAAACGCATGTGTAAGGAAAAGACAAAAGAACAAATTTTCATTTCTTTACTAAAACACGTTTATGGGAAAGGAAAAATGAAAAAATTAAAATTTCTGCATTTATTTTTAATTATGTCAGTTTTGGTCCTCCATACACATCAGAACGCAGAATAGTGACGTTCGTCGAGTGTCAGTGACGCTCAGATCATTTTCATTCGTTAGGCCACATTTGAATCGGATACGTATCGGATACCCAAGTGGCCTTTGACTCCTCCAGGCTCGACTACTGTAACTCGCTGTTCATTGGAGTCCACAGAAAACACCTTCAGAGGCTTCAATACATTCAAAACATTGCTGCCAGGATCCTAGTGAGAGCTCGTAAATTTGATCACATCACACCTACTCTTTACGAGCTTCACTGGTTTCCCGTAACTTATAGGATTCAGTATAAAATTGCACTTGTCACCCATCACTGTCTATATGGAACCTCACCGGATTACTTGAAGGACCTCCTTATTTCACATTCAACTTCTAGACCCTTATGATCCCAGGCCTGTAATCTTCTCCACCTTCCTCGATCAAAACTAAGGACTATGGGTGATCGAGCATTTGCTGTGGCTGCTCCTCGTCTATGGAACTCTCTCCCGGACTATTTGAGGGCCCCGCAATTATTGTCCGATTTTAAAACTGGCTTGAAAACTTTTCTTTTTAGACAAGCCTACTCCACTTTTAAATGACTTTTTTCTTTTTTTTATTGTTTTTGATTGTTGATTTTATTTGTTTTTAGCTGCACCATGTAGCACTTTGAGATTTTTATTAATGGAAAGTGCATTATAAATTAAATTGATTATTATTATTATTATTATTATTATTATTATTATTATTATTATTATGAGGTGTCCCTTACATGTTGGCTGGTTTATTCTCACAACAAGTGAACATAAAAATCCCCAACTATTAAACTGTCATTATGAGCAATGACAGAACTGAAAATTCGGAAATTAAAAATATCACTATATTTAGCTGGGTGATAAACCACTATGATTAGAATGAGGTCAGCTGATAAGTATCAAATTAGTCCGCAGCTCGTTAGGTTTTTTGCTAGATATCAACCTTGCGTTTAAGAACGCCAAGTCCCGTTGCCTAGGTTACCAACAATTCAACGGCAACTCAGCCGATGACGTCTGTTAAAAAGGAAGGAGGCAACGCTGTTTGAGGACGTCTAAGATCTGATCCGCGCACGCTTTCCAGAGCGCTGGCCTCCGCACGTGACCACTTACTTGTCCAGGGTTTCCGTTTCGAAAGAATCCAAGCTGGGGCGCGACGACACGGGTCCTCAGGTACCGACGCCAGGGGCGGTGTGGGGATCCTCCAAATCGCTGTCCGGCGCAAAGGAAGCGTCAGCAGCGAGTCACGGACGTTAAGAAGAGTTCGTCGCTCACACACCGGCAGCGAGCGGGTATTTATCACTCGTAGAGACACCTGAACACAATACAGGACCGAGAGAGTGAGAGACGGGAAACCATGACACCCGGCGCCATTTTGATTTGGTAGAAAACGGTTAAAAGAACGGTTTGATTACTTTGACGTCAGTTGAGATTTTTTTTCCTCCCACTTGAATATTAAAAAGGATCTAATTTTTGTTTGTTTGTTGCTAAATTATACCACTTGTACAACTTGACTGAATGAAAATAATATTAGATATAAATCTGGCAGGAGTATGAATAGTTTTGGACTTAACTGTCTCCAATTTTGAGAATTAATGAAAATGCCACCTTAAATTTGTTTATGTTAAATACTTTAAAGATTTTGTATTTATTTTTCTTGCTCTAATAACTGATCAAGTTAAATCTTTACTTACCTTTTATTGTGCAATTCTGTTTTGATTTGATATTAAAGCTTTTTTAGTGGCACATGTGGCAAAAAGATCATGGTTTCACACCCCTTTACCTCTTTAGACATCTTACCAGCCAGAAAGTGAACTGAGACACTTCTTTAAATTCTTCTAAACAATGAAACCCTAAAAAACACATTGTATCTCTAACTATAATCCTCTCCCTCTCTACTGCATCACCCCCTTCCCCCCCAAAAAAGCACTTCAAAAATCTGGGCCAGCAGAGGTTTTGTTTATTCTCTTGGCTCACCCTATTAGTCATTTTACACCCCCTCAAACTTGTTCAGCTAATTTTTGAAAGAGGCCGACTCCAAGCACGGAAACTTCCACAGAGACCTCATGAACATAAGTAATCAGGAAGCCAGCTGCAGCAGTAAAACTAGGCGAATGAACCAGAGGCCGTTTCCAGGGGATGTTTTACTCTTCCATCTTGCTGCGTGGGATCTTGTACCTTGGAGGGTTTTTTTTCTTTTCAGTGTGCTGGTGGCTTGAGCAAACACAGCAGAAAGCAGCAGTTTGTCAGCTAAACCAAAAAAGTATATATACTCTATTCACTGCACAGTACTAGCTTTTAATTACAGCTATGTACAGTTTTTTTTTTTTACTCACAGGTGATGCAATGTTTACTATTTATTGTAGTAAGAAATAATACAAGAATGAAGTGTGATGTTAGTGTATTTTTGATTAGTTTCTGCCATGTTGCCAACTTACCAAATTTATTGCCAAATTTAAGACGTGTTTTGGGTTTTCTCTTCCCCTTTTTTTTTTTTTTTTTTTTAAGTAGCAACTAACAAGTGTAGTGTTTTTTTCCTGGTGTGATTTTTGAAGACTACAGTGAAAGTATGTAGGCCTTTTCTCTACTCCAACACACTCACAGGAGATCCGGTCCTCATGCACCAGTCCCTTCCAGCTGCATTCAGGACAACAGATGTTCACTGTATCCATGCTGAAAATTTCATATACAAAATGCTGCTGTTTGATCCCCACACAATAAACCTTATGTAAAATAAATAAATGTCTCCTCAGGTTAAATCCAAGTCTCTTTGCAGAACTTAAAGGAGAATACTTGTTGTACAGGCAGTAGCTTCTTTCATTCATACTTTTAACAACGCAGATTCTCGTCAAGCTTTTATAAACATTTGACCTCTTCTGTAATAATGATAACCTGAGAAATTGAACAAGCTAACGCACATGTTGCCAGCAAGTTTGACAAAACTCATGTCACTCAATCAAGTTGATATAGAACATTTATTAATAGGTAAATATGACATTGAAAGATCTAAGTACTACATCCAGGGTTATTTATACGAATCAGAGCAAAGTTAAACATGCTAATACTTCTCAAGTAATACTTAACATTTTATGAGGCCACACTGCAATATTGATGCAAGACTTTAAAAATGGTAGTTGGATTCAGTATGAGGAACCATGCAACTATGATAAAAAAAGTGATTTCTTATTACATTGAAAATGTTCTTCTGTAGTTAAAAAAATCTACTTTTATTTAGTACCTGCTTATAAAAGTGTAAGACAATGCATTGTAATGTGATAGATGTTGAATTAACCAAAGGTTTTTAATGCCTCGGATTAATAATAGTTTCATTTGACTAGAGTAAGACTGTCAGTATATTTGCATTTTTATTATCATGTTTATAAATTAAACTGCTAATTGTTCTAAATGTTGCTGCCATTGTAAATCTTAAAATATTTAATGAAATTTCCTGAGATACTCTCTCGGTTGGACTGCAGCTGTCACTAAATACAGCTTGTGTTAACTTGCATCATGTACATTCCAGTGATGTTATAATAGTTGTTATTATATATATAGATATGCTGTTTATTGTTGTGGCTTCTTGGTTTTGTTTTTTCTCTTCCTTGAAGGTTTAGAGACAGACTTCAAGAGTGTTCACTTGAATTCTTTGTAAGCACTTTTCTCTCCTCTACTCTCCATCTTTCCCTTAAAACCTTTCCCCACCTCTCTTTCGATTAATATCTAAATCATTAATTATCTGTGATTGATCTTGTTTTTTCGTAAGCTGAGCTCAATTTAACAAACCAGTTGTAGAAAGTGTATGCTTAGAAACGTACCTATAACCCCGAGACCACTGTGGTTCCTGCTTAAATGAAGAGAGAAAACGAAATAAGTGAAGAGCATCAAGTTTAAATGAGCTTAACTTGTACACTTCACATACTGCAACACCCACAAGTGCAGAAAGCCAGTTATTACTGTTTCCAGGGGCGGTAAACATCTGCCGTTCTTCTCTGTGAAATGTCATCTGAAAGTTTCGCTTGCTTTTATCCCCTCTCGTGTCAGAACGCCTGTTGGGGGTGTTGCCCACAGAAGAGATCCCCATCGAATCAAACTGTGCGGGTTCAGGTTAGCGTTGCATGTCCTGCTAACCACGCGCCTGTTCTGTGTAAGCTAACCTGGTTTCGCTGGTGCTTAGACACTTGACACAGGCTCACGGTGGGTTGTTGTGCAAGTGGAGAAGTGTGAGAGCATGTAACATCTACGTCTCTTTGAGTTTGCCTTCACTTACTGGACAGGACCCTGATAAAGGACTTTCTCAGGATGAACAGATGTTAGGAATTCAAGGAAAACTTCAGTATGTATGACAGTGACATCAGTGTTTGATCACTGAAAGAGCTCTTTCTCACAACGGATGGCCAGCATGGCTGCATGCAAATCCTGTGGCCAATCGAGGCCGATACCGAAACATTAACCGTGTTTCATCTATCAGTGTATGTTGAGGGGCAGGACCAGTTCAACTGTTTCAACAAACTTATGACTCTGTTCCCAGACAGTCGAGTTCACTTTACATGCTCTCTAGGACACAAGGCCATCTATAAACCCCAGGCGGAGGCAAACTATGTTTCTGCTTTGGCGACAGCACAACCAAGATCCTTAGTTAGATTTTAGACTTGTCACCTTTCAATCCACTCACTCTCGTCTCTTTCGTCAGACTATCCTCTACTGACCCGAAGACCTGCAAACTATCAGCGTTGGACACGAGGCTCCCCTGAAGTCGTCGTTCCTCTCGTCTGTAAAGCCGCTGAGAAGTTCTCGGGAATACGGCTCACTGCTTTGACTCCTTTCGCCACAACAGACGGCATGGGAGCCTGGATTGAACGTTCAACAAACCAAAGACAGCTTTTCTGATACCAGCCTCCTGCAGACGTCCTCGTATCTTTAAGATGAATAACAGCTCTGCGACCTGGGGCAGTTGGTATGCCCCAGACCGTACCAACTGCTCTGGGGATGATACTCTGCGTGTGTACCAGCACCAAGTTTACGCTGTGGTGTACAGCATTATCTTGGCACCGGGCTTGCTGGGTAACGTCCTGGCGCTGTGGGTGTTTAGGATCTACAGACGGGAAACCAAGAGGGCTGTGGTGTTCATGATGAACCTCGCTGTGGCCGATCTGCTTCAGGTAACAACGCCCCTCTCCTGACTTCCTCCTTTCCTCTGTTCACATCATCTACCTGCGTGTAGTGGATAACATTTAACTCTGTACCCATGAGGATAGTCAACAAGACCTTTGCCAATCTTATTTATGTGATATTATAAGATATATAAGATATCTAGATAGAAGACGTGAATGTACAGTACAGATCATACAGTTCAGACCTATTTCAACGATTAAGAACAGCTTAGAACATCATCTAAGAGCAAGAACGAGAAATAGATAATGATTTAAGATCAAAACTCTTCATACCACTGCCAAATGAAAATGTAAACTAATCTTCTGATTATGTCCTTATAACCTAAAGTTTACGTTGACCATTTAAGCGGAAACAGGGCAATTTTGATAAAACTCTTATTCTTTGTTCAAATGTTTTGGATGAGGCGGTGTCTTTTGGGCCGTATCGTAATTGGTTTATTTAGCAAAACTGCAATAGAAAAACACTTTTTTTCGCGTCACACGAGTCACATGATCAACAACCAGACATAGCCATTGATGCAAACCATGAAGACGACGACGACAGGAAGTAGTTAGAGGGTCATGGCGCAGCATGTTTTTAAAGACTTACAGCGTGAATACATGTGATTTCAAAAGTGTTTCTGGTTTAATGGAAACGCCTCATTTCTGAGATTGTGTTTTTTCGACATTAGTGGAATATTGACAAAGCTTTGCCCACATCAGTAATGGAAACACAACTACTGTTACCAACATGGGACAAAATGAGTAGATCGATTAACATACTAACTAATGAAAGAGCTAACTTTGTTAAAATTGACACTTCTACACATTAGCAATCCTAAGCTGAAGCAATTATGAACTGATGTTAGCTCAGCCTTTTAGAAACAAACTAAAAAGTGGTGATTATTGTTGGCCCTAAGCATAAAACCCAAGGAGGAAAACGATTAGGAGCAGAATATTCTGGACGTATTTCAGAATAAAGCGTTCTTAATGGAGTTATCTATTGTGTTGTGGGTTTTGGATGAAAGCAGATTGTGAGTGGCTGTGCAGCATTAGCTGGCAGCTTTTAAAGTGCTACTTTCTGTCCTAAGTGCTCAGAGCAGATAAAGGAGCTGAAATGAAGCTGAATTGCTTTAACAAACACTTAAAACTGAATTATTGTGAAACAAAACGGAGCGGGACTCACTCAGAATTTGATTGCGGAGCTTTTACATTCATATCTTATTCATCATCTCTCCAGATATAGAGTCTTGGAAAAGCAGTCTTACTCCCCCTTTATCACATTTAGGCAACATCAAACTTTAATGTGTTTCATTGGGGATTTTTCTGTGACAGACCAACCCATGGGAATTAAAGGGATTCTGAGTAATCTTTTACAAATTCAATATCTGAAAGATGGGAAAAGTGTGCTTATGTTTTCAGCTCCTTTTATTCGGGTACCCCTTAGTAAAATGCAAACAGTTGCTTTCGCAAGCTTACAAGTGTTGGCCTGTCTCATAAATCCACAACAGTCTGTTAAATTTTACTACTATGGCAATGCAAAACATGCAAAGCGCTAACAATTTTTTTGACAACATAGCAGGCAAATGAAATCACAATGCCTCCTCTGCATGCACCTATTGCAACAGCGGCTGTGAGCGCCGTATGTCAGTGACATCACCCTATTTATCACGTTCTCAGGGTTACGTCGAGGTCTTTGACTTCAGCTTTGTTTTTGGGGGGAAAGATGGAATAAGATTTATTGGCTGCCATAAAACTGCGCTTTTTAACCGGCATTTTAAAGAAGAATCATCTGCAAAAAAGAGGTTATGTAATTTTACAAAACACGTTTTAACTTCAAAGCAGAAAAGTAAGCAGTTGTGCTAAAGTGTAGTGCCGATTTTACAAATGTTCACAAACATTATGTTGCTGAAAACATGGAGCAAAAAACTCTAAGGACCCTTTCCCTTTGATATAAAAAATAATTATGTCGAACCGACTTGATTGACTGTCCCTTAACTCACAGATATGAATAAATTATGAAATGTCTGCAGATTCTGACTTTTCAGCACAACTGAACTCAACACAGAAACCAGAGCATTAACCATTACTAAAACTTAACAGATGTTGTAAAAACCGCTGCTAACATCTGCAGCTGATAAATTCCTGATTCAAATTTTCAATATGCCATCCAGGCAGAGTTAAAATCAGCTGAAATAACCTGCACAGTGCAGCACAACGAGAAAGAACAGTTACACACTGCCTGGCCAAAAATAGTTACCACCTGGAATTAACTAAGCAAATAAGCAGAAACCTCCTATTACATAATCGCCGCATGGGGGATTATACTTAAGCTGGCAAGAAGTTATCTAATCCCAACTGATGCCAAGAGTAGTTTCCCATTTCCTGTGACGCTGAAACACACAGTCCCTATAGGTGGAAGAATTGTTAGTCTGGCTAAAAAAGGTCAAATCATTGGCAGCAAGCAGAGAAAACGTCTCAGGAAATTGTAGAAGCGGCTGAAATTGGGCTGAGACCCGTCCAAGAACAACTGGAATGATAGTCGGGAACCATCGTCTTGGAGGAAGATAATGTGGTTGGAAAGAAACCCTGGATGATTGGCGGGACGTCCAGTGGAAGGAAAACAACCGTAGAACTTGGGGGTTATGTTTAGAGAGCACCTCCACAATGAGAAGGGAACTCAACTCAACGGTGTAGCCGTAAGAAAAACATTCATCCGTGAAGCAAACCTGAGAAAAAGGACTTCAGTTTGCAAAGGAGCATTGAAGTCTGGAGCGATGAAACAAGGTCGTGTGGTCCAGGTTTGCTCTGTTCAGTTCAAGATGCTTATTGTCTGATGTACAAGCCAGTGGGTTAGGGTAGTGGGGTTGCTGCATTCGGTCCAACAACATTATGTACCCAAAGGAGGAGGTCAGATAACTTCTGGAATGTACCGAACAACCAGGCTGCTCCACCAACAAATGTTTTTCTTCCAGGAAAAGCATATTCCAAGACAACAATGCCAGGATTCATTGGGCTTAAGTCGTGAAAAAAAAATGGGATGGAAATATGTCTTGTGACATTGCAGAAGCGCATTAAAGCAATATCACTGCGGATGTGTGAGTCAAAGTTAAATGCAGTCCAACAAAAATGTTAGCATGTGTGACTTTGTTTTGGTGACTCGTAATCAAGTGAGATCATCAGCTGGGGTGGAGATATCTGAATTCTGGTTAAATTAATGAACTGGGCTGTGATGAGGTTGAAGTTTCCGGCTGTAAAGATGCACAGTCTGCAGTGTCTTCATTTTCAGAAACAAAAACAACACAACACGATCGTCTCCTCCAAGCTTTCTGCTTTGATTTTGATTTTATGATAAATTCACTTGTAGTCTAAAGAACACCAAAATCTACTTTTATTTACTTTTTTAAAACACTTGTGTGTTTTTAAATGAAGGACGATCTGGCACAATAATTTTTCAGTTTTCTTCAGTCGAGCTCAAAATAAGCAACAAACCGGCTGGGTTTCATTTAACAAGGACAATCCCTCTTGAAATTTTGGATCTACAATGATAAGGGGTTAATAGAGGAGCCATATTGTGATGACTTCCTGAAGGTGGAGTTTCAGAAAGAGCAGGAGCTTCTTAAAGAGACAGAGGCCCAATTTCAAGGTGTTAAATTCCATCCATCCATTTTCTGTACACCCTTGACCCTAATGGGGCCGGGAAGGCGTTAAATTATGAAGTAAAATTTCTTTGAAGTCATCTTTGATAACAACTGAAGGTAACATAGTTACTTGATTGTGCTGTAAATTGATTCTATGTGGCTGGAAAACACATGATGCTGCCCCTTTAACAAAGAATCTTTCTAAGCACATTCATAGTCGATGTGATTTTCTGCTCACTCCTGAACACTTTGCCTCCGTCCCCAGGTGCTGTCGCTGCCTCTGCGGATCTACTACTACTTGAACAACAACTGGCCCTTCGGTCACCCTCTCTGCTTATTTAGCTTCTATCTCAAGTACGTCAACATGTACGCCTCCATCTACTTCCTGGTGTGCATCAGTGTGCGTCGCTGCCAGCTCACCGTGAACCCGCTGAAGTACAAGATGAAGCAGAAAGGAGACATGTTGATAAGCATGTTCGGCTGGCTGTTTGTCTGCGTGACCTGCATAGCTTTCCCCTTCTTACGGAGCGAGTCAGAGAAGCAAGCGGTGTGTTTCGCAGAGCTGCCTACGAAAAAAATCAGTGTTTTATTTGCCACAGTCCTGATGACATTCGCAGAACTAATGGGCTTCATCATCCCCCTCGTCGTTGTGGTGTCATGTTCAATTTTGACAGTTTTAAGCCTCAAAACGGTGACGATGGAGGGCATTCATGACTTTGGGGAGAAGCGGAAGGCTCTGAAGATGGTGCTGTGCTGCACCGTAGTCTTCTTGCTGTGCTTTGCACCGTATCACATCACCTTGCCGCTGGACTTCCTGGTGAAAGCTGAGACTTTGAAGGACTGCGCCACCGGAAACACGATTCGGAGGAGTCACATCATAACGCTCTGCCTCGCCAGCCTTAACTGCGCCGTCGACCCGATCATGTACTACTTCACAAGCGATGAATTCAGGAAGCGGCTAAGCAAGCCCGAGATACCGGACAATTTTAGTTTGAGCAGACGGCTGTCCTGCTTAACTGCCTCAGGGAACATAGAGACAAACTAGGCTTTGGAAAGCCACACGTGTCACAAATCGCTGCTTTTGCTACACATTTGGAAAAAATAAAATAAAATGCAGGTCGCTGTAAAATACGACGAAAATTCAGTGAAAACCTTCTGAATTCTGAACATTTGGGTCGTCACAAACTGCTTGATCGCCGTCACACGTAAAAACCACCATTCAGTGAGCTGAATAAACGCCACAATATCCAGCGGTCATAAGTCACTCTTACAACGGCGTGAAAAAAGCCGTTTTGACTGGACTTTTGGCGCACTTTCCTAAGTCACAAGCCGACGTGTTGTTTTGGTTTTAATTTTTTTTTGCCAAATGTGTAGTAAAAGTGCTGATTTGTGTCCATTCCGGGTTACCGTAGCCGTCGCTCAGGAAGGCGGCGTCCTTACAACCACTAATCCTCCAAATAAAATGTGAGCATTCCTTTGGTGAAAATTTAAATTATTTGTGAATATAAGAAAATATACATCTGAAATGTGAAGCCCTTACTCTATTTGTATGTAATTAAAACATGATTTATTTTTTATTTGGTTGGTCCTTGTTCTGACATTCTCTTATAAAAAAAAAAACAAAAAAAAGTTCTCAGAGAAATGATTTCTAAAAGCAGCAAGTTGGCTAAAATTAGCATTTCAAAAACAAGAACTGGGCAGACAAGTGTCTGTTCATTGTGGGTTTACACTCAAATTATCCATGCAGTCAAATATATAGATGATAACTAATATTTAGATGATTGTACACATTCAGCAAGCTGCTGGATATTTAATAACTCTTTATTTTGATTGGCTAGTTTCTTGACACAAACCAGACTAAGCCCCTGCAAAAAACAAAATGTATTTTTGTCTAGTTTTTATTGCAAACATGTTAATACTCTTGAAATAAAACACAACTAACTTACGAGTAGCCAATAAGTCCTTAATATTTATAAAACTAGTTCGACCGGCTGATTATTTCACTTCCAACATGGGAAATTTTCTTATAAGTGAAATATATTTTTTAAATCAGTATTTAGGAAAAAAAAAATCTCCAATATCTAGAAACTAGGGCTGCACAGTGGCGCAGTTGGTAGAGCTGTTGCCTTGCAGCAAGAAGGTTCTGGGTTCGATTCCCAGCCCCGGTCTTTCTGCATGGAGTTTGCATGTTCTCCCTGTGCATGCGTGGGTTTTCTCCGGGTACTCCAGTTTCCTCCCACAGTCCAAAAACATGACTGTCAGGTTAATTGGCCTCTCTAAATTGCCCCTAGGTGTGTGTGCATGGCTGTGTGTCTCTGTGTTGCCCTGCGACAGACTGGCGACCTGTCCAGGGTGAACCCCGTCTCTCGCTAGCTGGAGATAGGCACCAGCAACCCTCCCGACCCCACTAAGGGACACTGGATGGAGAGAAAATGGATGGATGGATCAAGAAACTAGACCAAAAAATACTTGGGACAGATCTTGTGTTTTTGCAGCGTCAAAGTCACAACAAATTTATATTTCTGACCCAATACAGTAATTCTAGATTGTAGAGCAAAAAAAAGCACAATTGCAGTGATACATGAAGTAGCAATAACCACACAGGAAAGTTTTGTTTTTAAGCAGGTTAAGAAAAGCAACTTTATTCAACAACAAAAATGAAATTCAGTTCAGTAGTGTCACACAAAGTTGTTTTGTTTTATTCCACAGGAGTTGGGTTGGAGCAGCCCGTCGTTACTAGCCTACAGAACTTCCTACTGATTGTCTTCCTGTGTGGGATTCACAGAACAAACCACTAAAACAACTCGCAACGTTTCCCTTTTGTTCCCCCTTTTTATGCTTTTTGGCACAAAGCCATTTCAAAAATATTATTTTTCACATTTTTCCTTTTTCTTTTCATTTCTCAAGGGATTTCCAAACTCAACCATAACAGTTTCGTGTAAGTAAATCTAAGCAAGTATAAGTTTTCCAGTGAAAAATGTAAAACTTCAATGCCACCAACTATAATATCGACGCATTACATCTGCTTTTTTTTCTTCTTTTTATTTTTTTTGTTCAGGTTAAAATGAAATACACGAACAGATTCACAAACCAAAGCAGGCGATCAAATAAACGTTTCTCACCTTCAAAATAACACGCAACGTTTCCCTTTAGCTTGGTCCCGCCGGTTTAGCTTATGGTCTTCACTAGCTAACATCTAGAAATGTCTCTACACAAACACAAAAACCCAAATAGTTCATCGTCATTTACACTAAATCATAACACAGCAGGACAAAGGAGTCCCGGCAGCAGCAGGGCACTCTGGGAAATATCTACAAAAAGTGAGGAGTGGCAGCTGTCAGATGTTCGTCCATGTTGTCGACCATGATGGTAAGACGACGACTGTGAGTTCAAACGTGCGTGTCAGCGTTACGGCGCGCTGCCAAAGCTGCTCTGGGAAAGGGGGGCGACAGGAAACACGAGAGGCGTCGCACACCTGCTGGGAACGACGGGAATATCAAGCAGGCTGTAAAACTCGCATGTGGGATACAAGAACATCGATACGGCGGGTCTGCAGGAAGCCACGGCGAACGAAACGGATTCTAACGGAGCAAATGAAACTTAGTGCGTCTAAGGTAACAACAAACAGCAGGTGGTGCGGACTGATGCAGGTGAGGCGTACGTACAGCGGCGGCGGCTCTGGAACCTAAACTCACTCGACACAAGCTGGGAAGCAAAGGGAGGCGAAACGATTTTGTACAAAAGTAGCTTTCTGCTGAAAGTTGTGCTTCCTGTCGCTGTCGTTCATCAACTCCCTCCGTCACCCCGGCTCGCCCGTTCGCTCTCTCTCTCCGTCTCTCTCTCTCTCTCTCTCCGTTTCCTCATCAGGCCTTGCAGATGCGGGTCTCCGTCACAAACTTGTTCTCAAAGTGGCGGATGGTGAAGCAGTCGTCGGCGGAGCGCTTCTGGATGTTTCCGCCTGACAAAAAAAAAAAAACAAAAAACATCAAGTCAGACTTTTTTTTTAAAGTTAATTATGCTAAGTAGGCAGCTGTGAGGAAAGGTATTTTCCTCTTTCCACAGATTATTTTAGTAATCGATTATTCTAATGAGTATTCTGATGATTAATCGGTTAATTGAATAAAAAAAGTCAGCACATTCCACAAATGTTTTTTTTCAATTAGCCACTTAAGCCTCTTTTTTTTCTTTACACGATATTAGAAATGAAGCAAATGAGCAAATAATTAAACTACTTTTAATAAAAATAAAAATAAATGTATTGCCTAAAATGCAGTGAAGGTTTGTAGCAAAGGTTGCATCTGCTGCTAAACGATACTGTCTACTAGTTTGTTGATTTATTTATTTTGGATTAATAATCGGAGTAAAAGGTGTCCAATAGAACTTTTTTTTAAACAAAATTTGAACCAGGTGAAGTTAAAAATGCAACATGAGGAGTTCTGGGTAGGACAGGTTTATAGACAAACCAGGTTTTTAAAATTAAATTCAAAATGTTTATATTTTCTGTTCAGCTTTGACCTAATTACTGCTCAGACTGCGTTGTTCTTTCAGCAAACGGACATTTTTAGAGCCTGTGTCTGCGCTCCAGTTAACGATCAATCAATGACTAGACGTGTTCGCTTCCTCTACGAGTCTGAAATGGTTCCAGAACTGACTTGAGGGAGTCTTATGTTTACACCCGCTGGAGTTTTGATATTTTATTTGTCGTTTCGGTCGTCAGTAAAAACAAAACACCGTGCTCTGGCGTCCAGCTTCCTCTTTGGCTGAAAGGAGCTGTTCAGGTCGGCTTCACAGCATGAAGCAGGGGGAACCCCATAAAATGTTCCTGTTGCTAAAACAAGTATGCTGCGTGGCTTGGGGGGGAAAAAAAAAAAAAAAAAAACACAGCCGAGCATGACTCGAAAACCTCAAAGACAATATTATACCTCTGGTTTTCCAATACATTTTTTCAGTTCTTCTATTTGAATGCCAAATAAAGTCGAGGTTCTTGTACAGACATTAGAGCAGTCAGGAGTTATCGCGATAAACGATAATATTGTTGTTTTGAGAGCATTTTCAAGTAAAATAATGGTAATCGCATGATCGCATTCTGAATTGACGTGATCGCGTCAATTCTGATTGACATTTGACAGCGGAACTGGAAGACGTTTTAAATGTTGAAAAGAAATAAACAAAACAACAGAAACGACAAATAAAATGAATCAGAAAGAGTGTAAACAAAGCTGTCCTTCAAAAAAAGTGTCCAGTTGAGACCAAAGAGTCAGACTGAAGATTTTTATCGTCCAGTTTTTGGTAGAAAGAGAAAAACAACAAATCATGCAAATGGGAATTCTTGAGCTCGTTTTAATTTATTCATCTCTTTATAGCGACACCTTATGAACCTCAGTCGGATTGAGTGGTTGGACATTTGTGCTTTCTGCAGTGAACCTGCAGCGCTCGTCGTCCGTACCTGGCAGGTTGGACCGGCGCTGCATTCTGTAAGTTTCCTTTCCGTCACACAGCCTGCGGATGTAGAAACCCAGCGGCTTGACGTCCTCGATGCGCTCGGTGACCACAAGGTCCTCGCGCACCAGGTAGCTGCGGTATGAGTCACTCTGGAGAGAAGAGAGACAGAACTAGTGAGGCCGCGCTATTCTTAGCCCGCTGTTACGCGAAAATAAAAAAATATTGTGTCCACACAATACATGCTGCAGAAATGCCAAGTCTTCCCGTACCGAGCAGAAGTAATGTTTTATTTTAAGTAACCACACTTGCTAAGCAAAGTTCCTCTTTTAGGTCTCAGTAAGTGTATTTCACAATCCTCAAACCTGTAAAAACATTCACTTTTACATGAAAAAAAGAAAAGAAAAGAAAAACAAAGTGTGCACAAAATGCCTCTGAGCTATGTTGTCCGAGTTTGGGAATTCAGTCAAATACTATACATGCAAACATCCTGTACAGACTTTTGACTTGCCAATGACTTGCTATTGAAGAACCCTCGGAAAGAGGAACAACCAGGAAAAGTTTGTTTGTTTGTTTTTTACAACCAAAATGTCCCAAACAGCAGCCATACCATTACACTGCTGTGCCATTTCCCAGTAACTTTTCTACATATTTATTCTTGGGGAGTTTACAGTAAACAAAACTGATGTGAGAAAGTGTGAAGTGTGATTATTCGACGGTTTAAATATAACAGTTTAATCTTTTATGCGTCTTTCTTATGGCGAATAAGCAACATTGTAAATAACTACTATAGAATCAGATCATAACCACTAGCTATGCACTGTAAGTTTGTAGTTTGCCCTAGCAGAAAGTGTTATGGGACACAGCGTTAAAAAATTATTCAAACTAAAAATACTTGAGGCATAATGAAACATATTTTGCTCAACCAGTGTTTTTGTTTTTATCCTTTGAATAAAGAAAATTGTGTTTATTATGTGCAGTTTTGAACAGTGGCAGTGTCTGATATAGCCAGCCTTGGCAACTACCCAGGACGACATCTCATCAGCGGGCGGCATGAGACCCACTCACATGGCTATTTACGTTCTGAATAAATGAGTGCTAGCTGTTTGTTAGCTGGCTAGCTAGCTAGGTTATATTAGCATTGAGTCACAGAACACAATGAAGATGTCCAAGTGTCTGGCAGAAAAGTCCCACGAGAAACAAAATATATAAACAAAATTAAAAAAACACAAATAATTTTGGTTTAGTTTCTAGTGCATATATTTTAGTACATCAGAAATAATATAAAAACTATCTTGCAAATAACTTGTCAGCAAAATATAGGAGCTTGTACTAAATGAATAATTCCGTAAAATATTATCATTCCAATATTATTCCATTGGCAGATAATTTCACTTTATATATGTGTCTGCATGAGTATATATAATATGGTTATATATCTAGATGTATACGCTGAACAAGCAACCGTGTATTTTGCCACCTGGGCGGTGCAGAGCGGTGAAGAGACGCTGAGGGAACCGTATCTGATGAGGAAACACGAATTGTAGTAACACCAGCATTGTGAGTAGTTTCTTCTTGTGGATTGTAGGAAGCAGCTATGTTTTGCGTCATACTATGCATGAGCTGGGGATTCTCTGGAAGAAAAGATCCATTTTCTCTGTTTACACAACAACGGAAAACGGTACGTTTCAGAAACATCGCACTCTGAAACCCGTTTTTTTTTCAATCGGTGCCGTTGTCAGAGAAAACGTTGGATGGTTTTGTGTATATATATATATATATATATATATATATATATATATATATATATATATGGTGTGGTAGATCTGAGCCTCTAAACACCAGAGCAATAGAGGCTCAGATCTACCACACCAGACAAGACCCAAGGTGTAGGTTGTGCAAGGAGGCCCTTGAGACAGTCCAGCATATAATAGCAGGGTGCAAGATGCTGGCAGGGAAAGCGTACATGGAACGACATAACCAAGTGGTGGGCATAGTGTACAGGAACATCTGTGCAGAATATGGACTGGAAGCCCCGAGATCAAAGTGGGGAACACCCCCAAAAGTGGTGGAGAATGACCGAGCTAAGATCCTGTGGGACTTCCAGATCCAGACAGACAAGATGGTAATGGCGAACCAACCGGACATTGTGGTGGTGGATAAAGAACAGAGGAAAGCCGTTGTGGTGGATGTAGCAATACCAAGTGACTACAACATCAGGAAAAAGGAGCATGAGAAATTGGAGAAGTACCAGGGCCTCAGGGAGGAACTGGAAAAGACCTGGAAGGTGAAGACCACAGTGGTGCCTGTGGTCATCGGGGCCCTCGGGGCAGTCACCCCCAAACTGGAGCAGTGGCTCAAACAGATCCCAGGAACAACATCAGACATCTCAGTCCAGAAATGTGCAGTTCTAGGCACAGCCAAGATACTGGAGGAGAACCCTCAAGCTCCCAGGCCTCTGGTAGAGGACCCGAGCTCAGAGGATGAAACAGACCACCCGCGGAGGGTGAGAAGGGAATTTCTTTATATATATATACCTGACCGCACGTCACCGATATATATATATATATATATATATATATATATATATATATATATATATATATATAATATCGCACAAAACTTTAAATGTATGCCTGATAAAAGACAAAGGGATGCAGTACTTTGCTACACTATCACTTGATAAACAGGTCAGGAAAAAGGTAATTAAGAAAAAAATATGGAGGGAGAAGGAAGTAGTTCAGTTATGCTAGCTTGACTTTGACAACCTTAACATGTAGATGTGGTGAGGAATTCTGTTTCAGTTCAGTTAGAAAATAAAAGGCGACTTAAACACCAACTCTGGTAGATCATCAGTACAGCAGGTGTTTAATGAGCTAATAGCTGCAGCAGCTAATCTACCAAGTTATAATAACTTTATTATAATTTAATATAGTTATTATTGCTATCGTTTACTAATAGTACCATTATGATAAAAAACAATATTAAACTATAATAACAAAGTTATTATAACTTTGTTATAATTTAATATAATAAAATATTAAATTATAATATAAGTTAATATAATATTAACTTCATAATAACTTTGTTATAATAACAACATAAAGTTATTATAGTTTTATGTTATTATAATTTAATAACATAATATTAGCACTCTGTGTGAGTCTCTGCAGATTGAATTTGCATTTGGAAATTCAAAGATTAAACTCACAACATCAGATTGTTGCTATGGTAACAAAACTATGAATATTGTTATTTGAAGTTTTACGAAGTAAACTTGCCAGCTCCTTAAAATCTTGTGTTTAAATGTTAAACAACTTAAAATCATTTAATTTATGTATGCCTAAACAATTGAATAAAATTTAACACCATTGGTAATCTCAATAAACAAGTGTTACATTTATGTATCTCTGGTCTGTTTTAAAATATTAGTGTTTATGGGGCTCCTGAAACCCTAGAGGGCCTGATGGAGCCACTGACTTAATTTGGATTAAACAGAAGTTCAAATTTGTTGTTTTTAGATTAGTTGTCGGTTTAAATAGCATCTCACTGAAGATCTTTTCCTGTAACATATAATTACACAGTAATACTTTTTATTTCCTGTCAACTTAACATCTTTTAATACAAAAACACAGTGGACAACCTCGATGCCCTGACCACCGGGCTTAGCAAGTTTTCTGGGGGAAACCCTGGACAGTCTCATATTATACAAACACAACATAATGATAGTTTCATATATATATATATATATATATATATATATATATATATATATATATATATATACATTCTTATCAAAGGTACCTATTGTCGATTTAAATCCTGTATTTTACTTTAATGGTTAAACTGCTACAACAGCATATTTTTAAATAATACTTGCTGATCTTAAGTAACATCGACATGATTTGCAGCTTTAGTCTCTGTGACTTTCATTTAAAACTTCTAATAACTTTATTTGCCATTTGCTGAATCTTATTCATGTTGCTTATGGTATTTAGCTAAAAAAAACAAAGCGAAAAATACGCACGAGGAAAAAGAAAGATATACAATTGGGTAAATAATGTTTAAAATTAGAGAATAAGTCACACGCATCAAAAGTGACTGATCTTAGAAAAATGACTTTTATACCTTAATTATAGAAAATGTCGGGATTACAAGTTTTATCACCATTTATGAGAAATAAACAGAAATTACCAGAGGTAAGTTGGACAATTTTACACTTAATCTACTTTGATCAGCAGCTAGTTGGAAGCTCAGAAATGGCAGCTTTATGCAAGTGCTATCCAGATGAAGGCAACAGCTAGTGCTGCTCCACTGTTAGCTAGTTTCAGTATCAGTAAGATTTTTAATAACAGCAAGAGGAAACATAAACATAAGAGGTTATTTTAAATGAAAGTGCTTTTTTACTATAAACATGTGTGCTGTTCATTCATACTCAAGACTTTCAGCTGGTAACAGAAATTGCAAAGTTGCATTTCTAGCTAGAAATGCTAGCAGCCTCAGAGCTAATCGGACAAGCTAGCATGCTAATAGTGAAATGAGATGCTAATTTTTGTGTAATACAGTGAATGCTCTTTCAAAACTCAGTTTAATAATTATTAAAACTCATGGCAGGAAAGCTGAAGAGCTAGACTTAATGTAGATAATAAAGTTAAACTGAAATGGGCTAGAATTAGCATTTAAATAAAAAAGATTGGAAATCCGCCACTAAAATGCTGATTTGTGCATTAACACAGAGCACACAAACCAGGAAGAGTTTTAAGATATGATTTTGTGTTGTTACCATACCTAGGAAAGGCTAAAAATGACAAAAAAATGAAATATTTATCAAACATAAAACTAGAGTTCACACACTTTTCACACAGTAAAATTCAAGCACTTTTCAAGGATTTTCAAGGTAATTTTTCAAACTTCTCCAGCACAACACCTTGAAAATGAACTATGATGACAGTTTCCCTTTACTGTTACATAACATCAATTATTTTATTAATAATATCTTGTGTTAGTATTCTGTTAACTCCAGCAGGAAAAATATAAGCTAAAAACTAATTAAATATCTCTCTTACCCACATCCTGTACACCTGACTGGTCTGAGAAAGTTACTAAATAATGTATAAAAAGTTTTCTACCTACGTTTTCTGGCATTTAACAAATAGAAATAATTTTCATAATTATGACAAACCTGAAACGAGAGAAGTTTGGTCAGATCTAAAAAAAAAGGCGCGTTTGTATTTTTATAATCATTAAATATCTGGTTTCAACTGTAAATAATGCCTTAAAATTTCGTTTTTTAATTAACGCTGGATGGCACTTTATTACCAAACTGTGCAGTTTGAATATCAACCACTATCAACTACGTTTCCAAGGATCACAAGCCCCCCTACAAGCGGATTTTCATCACTGTGATGTCATTTTATTGTAATCAAGCCACCGGGCACTGAGTGGACAACACTCACCATCAGCTGTGAGAAGAGGTCAATGAGGTCCTGAGGGGGGAGGACCACCGAAGTGTTGAGAGGAATCACGAAGCAGGTCCTCAGAGTCAGGTCCAGGTACGCCGTCAGCTTCTGCGTCGTTAAAAACCCCCCCCAAAAAACGTGTGAAATCGGTGAGTTCAGAACCCGAGCACCAATGGTACAGAAAGCGGTCGCCGTGGTCACCGGCGGTCCTCACCCGGTTGAAGTCGTGGAGGATGTAGGCGGGGTCTCCTGGCCGGAAGCGAGGAGGGGGCACGCTGACGACGGCCATGCTGTCCGAGATCTCCACCTCCTCCTCCACCCGCGGCAGGTAGTAGGGCTGGCTCTCCGCCCCGGTGGACACGTCGGTGAACTGCATGGCGCCGTGATACAGCCTCTGGTGGGAAGTCAAAAGAGATAAATCAGTCACACAAAGACGATTCCAGGTAAGAAACAAGAACCGAAAAAAAAAAAACTTTTTCATGCAAATATGAAACAAATGAAAGCAGAGGAGAATGGGGGAAAAAATCATCTTTGATGTTGGGTTTTGCTATGAATCTTTGTGTCAGTTTAGTTTCTGTACGATGGTGTACTGCAGGCTTTAACAGGTTGTCCCTTTTCAGAGCGGCCGCACAGAACTGGATGTTTCTCTGCAACCACAACAGTCCGTGGACACAGTCGGTGGTTGTCTACCTGCTCAGCTGCAAATAGAAACGTTTTCTATGGTTTTCTGCGGTTGTGTCTTCAAAGACTTTCAGACACTGATGGGTTTGAAAAAGCAAATTTGGTGGGTTTATGATTTAAAAATGTAGGTGATGAAACCACTGAAGAGCTTAGTCACAGATACAACGACTTGGTGATGGATGAACATTGACTCTGCTGCCATTAAGCCAGTTTGTAAGCAATGAGTTGGTTTGGTTGGGGCCATTGTCCATTTGGGAACATCCAAGCTTTAACTTCCTGCCTGACGTCTAGAGATGCAACATGCATCTCTTCAATCAGGTTCTTTAATCATTTAAAGTAGAGTGCACCAGTCCCTCCTGCAGCAAAACGGCCAAACAAAATGCTGCCGCCGCCCCCACACTTCAGTTAGGACAAGCTTTCCTCCTTTGTCCTACATGTGAGAACAAAGGTCATTGAGGCCAAACACTTCAGCTCTGGTTTCATAAGACCAGAAGACACTGGAGTTCTGCCACTAGCCGTGTTTCCATCAATATGTTTTTAGTTACGATTTGAGGCATCACGTTAGAAAAGGTTCCTCAATTACATTAAAAAGAACGTTTTCACCCTCGGTTGCAGTGGATTTCGGCTTTTCCGAAAAAAGGGTTAACATGCAACTGGGTCGATGGAAACATGTCTAATAAGTTCTGATTTAGCAAACATTTTCCTCACGTGACCCATCAGCTGCTCTTCGCCGAGTTTTAGAGTTTCATTTCTTTCTCTGGACATTGCCCGTTGACAAGACCGAACAACCTACCAGACAACAACACGTTCCTGAAAACCTCTCCTTGTTTTCCTGAAATGTGAGGTATGGGAGTCTGCAACTTTTACTTCCTGTTTATGACCGCCACGTGTAACATCAACACCTGACAAAATTACGCTTTGTGTAGCGCCAAACCAGTAGAAAGGAACGCGACAAATTCATTCACGCTGTAATTTTTCTTCTCTTTTTAAAAGTTTGCTCAAAGTTCACAAGACAGTTGGATGGAAACATAGCTAATTACATTCAGTAACTGCAACCTGTTTCTCTTTTGGAGTTGTGGATTCTTCTCTGAACGGCCTTTCAGCCCATGGACTCGTTTTATGATAGACAAGGACAGGCTCTTGTTAGCTTCAGTCTCTGTGAGATGTTTTGCTTCTGTCTTGGTGTTGATTCTCTCATATTTCACACCAAAACACATAGAATGTGTCTCAAGACACAGACCTGATTAATACCAGAAACTAAAACACAGCGTCATCAACAAGGCTCTGCAATCTGAGTGTACAGAATGTTAACTTCAAAATCTGAAGAAAGTCAAAAGAAAAACGAATCCCGTCTCTCGCTATGCTGTATTTAGTGAATCGAAATAACTTTGGTATTTCTTTCTGAACTAGAAAAATTAAACATCTCTGCCGTAAAACTCTTTGTGGCATTCTGCTGAAATACTGCCTTCAAATGCAACAAACTTCTTCATGTTTCATCAAAACAACCTAAAATCTGAAAACGACACTTTAATAAATAAATCTGAAAACTTGCCAACAGCTTTTATAGAACAGTTGCGTCTTTCATCAAGCCACTGGGATCCTCTCAGTCCTCCAGAGAAAAGCGATGCAGCCTCTGCTCCACACACTCTGTGTCAGAGGTCGTCTTCCACATGAAGCTTCAGAGACTTTGTGTTAAAACCCATTTATCTCCAATTCCTTGGGTCATAAACCAAAGCCCCACATTGCTCCAGATATGCTTACCAATGTAAACTTATGGAGGAAAAATAAAAGATAGACGTTGAACAACAGTTATACTTTGCAGGATGGTTGATTGGAAACTACAGCCATCTATTTAGAACATTTGTGAAAGTGCTGGAAAGCAAATGATAAAGTGGAATCCAACATAAAGATTTCTACTGATGCTTAAATGTCCCTGAGACTTTTAACATTCATGTTTTGGCTAAATTAGGACATGTGGGTTAAAAAGTCACATTTTCAAAGTGATTTTCAGGCTAACTTAATGGTTTGTGAAATCTGTTTTATTATTTTCCAAATTATAGTTGATGTTTTTCCCTAAGTTTCACTTGTTTCTGTTTTAATTTTTCACAATTATGATTGTAAAAGACAAAGAAATTCAAAAGTTGACAGCTAGAGGTCAGTATTTTCTGTTATTCTGTATCAAACACTGTGGATCAACACCGTTTCTGTGGATCGGTTTTATGAGGTGTTAAAAAGTGTTTCCCCCTCTTTTTTTTTTTTTGAAGACCTCAATTATGTGCAAAACTAAGAATCTCGTTTTAAACATCAAAGAAACTCTCCGTTTTAAAATGCTTTAGAGCTTCAACTTCCGCTTGTCAAATGGAGAAAAATCCCTATAAGAATTATAGTGTGCACTTTCATAATGATCAGGACTTTTGTTCATTTCTTTTTCCTTCCATCCGTCACAGGAATCTCCAATGACTGCAGCCGTGACCCGCAGCGCTGGGTATAGCAGCTAATACTTCATGTAATCAAGGCTGACTGTATTATTAAACAGACATTAATGCGTAGCTACAGTTAGACAAACCTTTTTTCCAAAAAGGAGTTGGATCCTTATGCAGATATAAAACTGGATTACATTCAACCTGGTTTGTATCAACAGTTGAAGTCCTAGACTCAAAATAATAAACTTTCTCTCTCCGAAGGAAACGTTTGAAAGCCAGCAATCCCGCTTTCCAACAAGATTAGAGTGTTTTCAAAAAAATTTCCTCCCAAACTCACCCAGCTCTCGGCTCGTCGCTGCACAAGCTGGCAGAGGAATTAGCAGGAAGCATTGCGATTGGTTCCACTAAAGCCAGAGTCGGAACAATCCTCTAGGATTAAAAACCACGCATGGCGGGGTGGCGTTCTCATCCGACGGCGGTTTTAGCCGGCCAAAACAGCAATTCAGGTAAACTCATCAGAGTATTTTTTACCCCCATCATGGAGGAAACGGGAAGGCAAAATCCCAAAAAGGGACAAGAATAACAAAGGGACCTAGACTTGGGAAGAATAATAATGCACCCTTTACGTATAAAGACATAATAACGTATAAAGAAACGACGTCTTCCGTTATGATCGTCCCTCTGGTGAATCTGGTGCCAGAGGCTGTTCAGGGTTTAACAGAAGTTCCTTGTTGTGGTCAACAAAATACTTCAACGGAAGTATGGCGTGGTTTCCGTATCATGTTTGGTGTGTTTCCATAGTAAAAGCGACCGGTACAATGCCCTTCCTGGGGCTTAGTTCAGCTGTACGTCCACTGGACAACGGTACGGTCAGGGTGGAAACAACACAATGCTCTGAAACTGTAGCATTTTATTGGGCATGGGAATGTTATATACATTTTCAATTTAAACATTTCTAAATACTTTATATTCCTATATTTTTTGAATTAATAGAATGTCACACAGTTTTGTTAAGTTCATTTTAGGTCATTATTATGGTTGGTTATGACAGACATTATGTCAAGCTGTGGCTTGGTTGTTGCTGACCTACATGCATAAAAACAGACCTAAAAAGCCACAAGAATGGTGTGATTTAAGAGGGTTGTATTCATGTTTTACTGTCTTTACAAGCTGATGTCGGTCTGTCATTTCAACCCTCTGCTGTGTAGAAATATGTATTCTTCTTCTTCTTTCTGGAACCAGTTTAAAGCTGCTGCATGGGGACGTTGTAGTGCGTAATTTTAATGTGTTGATGGAACAAAATGGATGAAAACTACAACAAAAAACAACAACATGGTCACCATAAATAGCCAGTAACGCAAGCTTGTAGAGAAATGCAATGGAGTGAAAAACATGAATTTTATATTTAAAATGCAGTAGAATGAAAGTAATCATAAAAAGCTACTCCTTTAAAATGCAAATTCTCAAAAGCTGTACCAAAGTATCAGCGCTCTAGTAAATGTATTTTATAGGAGTACATTTCTAATATTTCCTCTTCAACAAGAGCAACAGCTGCCGGCCTGGAAATATGTGAATAATTTAGTGGAACCCCCCTGGTACAGATAATACATATGTTTACTGAAGATCAGACCCAGTATCATTATGTGGCCTCTAAGTGCCATGGCAACCAAGCAATTACATGGTTTGTAACTATTAGTCCTCATAAGCCTTGTTAAGTGTAAAACACAACGTGAGTAAGCTCATCTTAATTCAACCTGCTGCACATTTTATTTAAGAATAGATTTTTTTATATCTTTATATATTTATAATGCATACGATAAATTGTTCCATCCATTTACAAGCTGGTTTAGACAACGGATGGATATAATTAAACTTTTTAGATTTTAATTTTGCTTCTTATTCTTAGCTGATCTGTCATTTTTGAAAACTATTATGCCGTGTAGACCTGTCACAATAACACATTTTGCTGGATAATAAATGATAATTGTTTTGAGACCATTTATAGTAATATAGTGGTAGTGGCAAAATAATAATGCAAGAACACGTTCTTAAACATCAGTAAACTTTAAATTCCATTGGACATTTAACACTGGAACTGGAAGACATTTTGAATATCCAACATAAATAAGTAAAACAACAAATAAAATGAAATTTAATCTTTGTAAATAAAAGGTCTGGTTATGACCAAAGCACCAAACTGAAGACTTTTATCATCCAGTTTTTGGAAGAAAGAGAGGAAAAAAAGAGATAAACGATAAATCGTGCCAAAGGAGATAATTGAGTTTGTTTTAATTATCATTGATTTATTGATTATGGTGACAGGCCTAATGCTGTAATTACTGGAAAATTGACAAACACGTTTGACGTCTATTGAAGATTTTGATGACGAAATGTTTTTTGTGTTTATTTGAGCTACACAAATAAACTTGATTGGCTGATTATATCATTCATAATTGTTTTTTTTAAATGTGTGCGATTTTATTGTTATTTGTGTTTTTGGTGTGTATTAAGACTGTAAATGCATACTGGTGTCATTGTGTGTGTGTTTTATGTTTGTGTGGGACTCATTTAGTTTTCTGGCAGAGGGTGCAAAAACTAAATGTCTGGTTTGTCCTCCATGATTTCCTGATAATATTCATTGTAATCAACAGAGATTATGACAGACATCATGTCAAAACTAGACTTTTGGAAGCTCCTGGTGGAACATGTCTGTATAGTAATGGAAAATTCCACCATATCTCATCGTATAAATTCGCGGCTTTACCGCATAAACGGGCAGATTTTTAGGTATTTCACATTGAAACACAAACCTTTGGGGTGAAATACCGGTAGAGACACGCTCCCCCCACGATGAGCCCAGTCAGGATGAAGGAGATGCCGAGCAGGTAGAGAATAAGGCGACCAAAGCCGTCTGTGGCCGCCGAGTCAGAGGCCAGCTCCGGGTCCTGAACACACACACACACACACACACACACACACACACACACACACACACAGATAGCACAGAGAGCAATAATAATGCAGCGTTGCATCCATACATCCATGCATGGATGGATGTTTTATTGTTATGCAAAGATGCAAGCCTATAATTCTGACTCAGTGAACAACTGCGTCCTGCGTCCGGTGCATTTTAGTAAATGACCAATAATAATAATAATAAATAATAATAATAAATTACTGCAGGTTGAAAACTGCAATGTGTGTGGGAATACAGTAAAATCTCCGCATTGGTTTTGCACATGAATGTGATTCGCGTTCGCTTGCGGTGGGTTCGGGCCTGGAGGAGGTCCCCTCTCCACCGGCACCGCACTGAACGAAACCCGTTAGCTCACCTTCACCGCGGCTGGCACCTCTTTGCCCAGCGCCTTCTGCGCCAGAGCCGAGTTGAAAGCTATCTTCACCATGCTGGACCCGGAAACGTCCCGCTCGAGTCTTTTAGTCACGGACACACACACACACAAAAGGTGGAAATGTATATGTATTTTTTATCGACGGTCGTCTGCAGCTCTTGCTTTGTGCTTCTCTGCGGCTCAACCGTGTGACGCACTTTGCAACCTCGGCTTTATCCGCACCGCTTCCGGTGGCCGGGGAAGATTAAAGAACCAAGCAAACCAGGTGGTAAACGGAGAATTATCAATCCTAAATATCTCCAATTTACTGCTAGATATTTTTTAGCCGTAATTTATACTGTCTATTGCAAGAACTTAACAATAAAAAGTAAAGGGAATATTGCTTCTCGTTGTCTTTTGGAAATAATATTTGTGGCTTTGGTGCCATCTGGTGGCTGCAGGTCGAAACTGTCATTTTCTTTCCTAAAAGAAAAAAAAATAGTGTGGATAGCCTGTGGCTATGAACAAAGACAGCTTAAAATTAACCTGCATTAGCATTGAAAAATATAATTGGAACTGAAAATATAAATACTGAAATGCATTTACTGATAAATGTATTAAAAGGGAAACAAACATTTATAGTTGTACAACATACAACAAGTATGTTGTATGTGAGTACAACATACTTGGTTGTACTCACATACAACCAAGTATGTGAGTACTTGGTTGTATGTGAGTACAACCAAGTACTCACATACTTGGTTGTGAGTATGTGTGCATACTCACAACCAAGTATGCACACAGACTGACATTTCATTAGGCCCGAGTACCCAAGCGTTGCGAAGACCTCATCTATGACATAGATCAAGAACATCTGAGGTTATGAATGCTTGGGTCTCAAAACAGGAGGTTATATCCAAGTAACTCTTTGATTGTTAGCAGTGTGTTTGAAAAAGATTATTACAATGCAACAAATCGGAATCACCACGTTTTTTCCCCTGACATTTGGAGCAGGTTATTTGATAACGACTGGAGTGAGGAAGCTCTTTAACAAGATACTTTCTGGGATCACGTTTGATATAAGCAGTTACGAGGATGACACAGAGTACGATGAATTTGATGCGTACCTTTTTGCTGTGTGAGTTTTCAGAAAGATGAGTGAAAACTCACAGCAAACTTCCCCGGCTGGGGGAACGTCAGGGTGAAGGAGCAACGCTCACTCTCCCCCAACCCCCAATATATATATATATATATATATATATATATATATATATATATATATATATATATATATATATATATATATATATATACACCATATATACACACACATTTTCCGCACTATAAGGCGCCAGATTATAAGGCGCACCTTCAATGAATGGTCTATTTTGAAACTTTGTTTATATATAAGGCACAACGCATTATGAGGCGCATAGAATAGACGCTACAGTAGAGGCTGGAGTTAAGTTATTCATCCACTAGATGGAGTTGCACTAAAGGGAATGTCAACAAAACAGTCCGACTCCGGTCAGCGAGGAGAGCCTTCCGTGACTGGGCAGGGGCGTGGGCGGACGATGGTCACCCTTCTCCGTTCGCACACAGCATGTTTGTGGAGAATGTGGTGCTAAATGACCTGGAGACGACCTAATTCTAGACAGTAGGTAGATAGGTCAGTCAAACTTTATTAATAGATTACAAACCAGCGTTCTGACGACTATCCCAGCATGCACCGCGCACTTCTTCTTCTACAGGCAATAGTTACCATAGTTGCTAGATCTGTTGTGGCTCAATATTGGTCCATATATAAAGCACACTGGATTATAAGGCGCACTGTTGGCTTTTGAGAAAATTGAAGGTTTTTAGGTGCGCCTTATAGTGCGGAAAATACAGTATACGGAAAATATTTAAGTGAGAATTGATATTTCTATAATCAAACTTCATTTTATTTTTACCATTTATTCCAGGTGAGTCTAACCTGTTCATGTCAATAGCAGCGTGATCACATTTACAAGCTAACATGTTCAGTAGCTAGATTAGGCCCCGTTTACACAACAACGATTTCGCAGACTCAGGTTCTTGGCCATACAGAAGGCCTTCGTTGAGAACAAGGAGCTTGGGTTTTGCTTAATTTTCCTGAAGATCCTGGATGTAAAATTAAAAAATCTATCAAAATAGACAAAATCACAAATCAAATTTTAAGAATGACTGAATTCAATCTTATAGCTGTCTCCACTGCAAATAACTTGTAATTAGCCAGCAATTTCAAATGTTCAGAGTAATTTTTATGTTCCTAAAAATAAATATAGCACTTAATAAAATAAAATGACACATTTAATTTAATTTAGAAGTAAAATTTAACTTGAACACTTGGGGGGCGTTTACACGACAACAATCCAACAAGAACGGCAGGTTTGTTCCGTTTTTGTTGGATCGTTTACACGATAACGTTCTAATTACGATCTGTGTTTACACAGTAACGGTACACATCGAAAACGTGTCATGCTCTCGCTGCGCCTAGTTGGTGCTAGGTATTTTGAAACTTTGAAAATGGCATGTTTTTTTAAAAAAGTTGTACTTGAAGGCATGTGGATTTGCGTGAGAAAACACGCATTGTGTGCGTCTGATTAGGGCGCATGCAGTTGGAAAAAGTGGGATAACTTTGCTGAAACACCTTGTTTGAGCTTTCACGGTGTCTAGCGAGCCCCGGACTGGAAGCTGTTTATTGTTTTTACCTTGGAATGGCCAACAGTCTGTTATTCCCATATCAATTTGATAAAATAGGAGTTCCCGCACGTCCCATATCCGTGTCCTCTGTTACCTTTTTCAGCAGTTAAAACAGTTTAATCCGTTGCTAACAAGTTGTAACTTGTTTTTCCGAGCCGCCTTCAAACGCAACATGAAAGCTGAGACGCTCGCGCTGGGTTTACACCTGTGAGGCAGCGAAGGAGACCTGCTGCTGCTGCGCAGGTGTGTGTTAGAATCATGGCAGCAAACCAGCAAAACGTAAATAACTTTGCAGTTTTTTCCCCAAACTAACCGACTGAGTTGAGTAAAGCTGTTGGATGCAGGTGATGATAGCTAAGAGATGACTAGCTAATATCAATACAGCACGTTGAGCTTGTTAACAAGTAGCCTGTATGCTACTGATGTTGTTGTATATGTTCAGCTACGTAGACCAAAATAAGTCGATGCCTCCCTGTTAAACTCGTCTGGAGCCGGGCTGGTCCGTAGTTCTCTAGCCCTCCTATTATGTTCGTTTCTGAGGTACAGCAATAATGTTCGTGGGTCAATTTGACGCGGGGAGAGTTTTATCATAGTGTCAGGAACCAAAAAATTCCTCCAAAACATTTTTTTATCTGATTATTAACTCTAATACAATCAATCTCAATCAAAATTAGTGCAATTATGTTTTTTATTTCTCAGAAATTAAGGATTAATGACGACAACTTACTCAATTACTCATTTGGACATAAAAAATGGGATTTACATTTTTTATGTCCACTGAAAAAAACCTAGACACAAAAAAACAATAATTTCCTTGAAAGTGATCTTTGGTAAATTTTTTTATATTACATTTAATTTTTTTTTTTTCAAAGGGTGATCTTTATAATTGAACTTGAGACACACATACTGTTCCGGGTCAAATTGACCCACCAATTAAAATCAAGATAAATGAGTCATGCAGAGAGTATTTATATTTTCCTCCACTTCTACTGAGTGTCCACTCAGTGTGGGTGGAGTTTACCCACGGGAACAGAATAGGTTCCCGTCAAAAGTTGTATGAACACCTGCTTTGTGAAGTAAAGAGAGTAGGGAGAAAGTGGGTTTGTGTGTGTCTGCGTGTGTGTGTGTGTGTGTGTGTGTGTGTGTGTGTGTGTGTGTGTGTGTGTGTGTGTGTGTGTGTGTGTGTGTGTGTGTGGTGTGTTGTGTTTGTGTGTGTGTGTTGAAATAAGGTAAAAAGCCTAAAATGTCTGCCATAAAACTCCAAGCAAAAATAGAATACAGAGAATTACGACTACCTAATATCCAACTTTATCAGGAAGCTTTTATAAGTGCGCAAATAACATCACTTATGTTAAAGAACCATGATAGTCCTATCTGGGTAAACTTGGAAGGTGAAGTAACTGCTCCATTCAAAGCTTTTGATTATCTATCCCAACACCCAAATGATGGAGTTAAGTCCAATCCAATTATGATCCACACTAAAAACGTTTGGCGACATTTACATAAAAAAGCAAATGCTTGTCCCTTCACTCAAGGAAATGCCTCAGTGTGGAATAATCCAAAAATAAAAATAGAGGGGAAAATGATCTTTTGGCGGAGCTGGCACACAAAAGGGATTGATAGTATAAACTACTTCTTCCAAAATGGTGACTTACTGTCATTTCAACAACTTCAAGAATTATACAATCTACACCATAAAGATTTTTGGAAGTTCCTACAAATAAGGGACTGCCTCACAAAATTAAAGAAACTTGAGGGAAATATACCCATGGAATCACCAATATACAATATGTTAAATAAACTGAAAAACTTCCCAAGACGAGTAAGTCACATTTATAACTTCCTGATTGAGGAAAATTGCAACACTAATACAGGACTTAAAAAGGTATGGGAATCAGAACTAAACAAAAAGTTCACAGAGGAGCAGCAATGTCGAAGGACTTAATAAACATTGAAAAATTGGGGGAAAAAAAACTAAATCAATTTTTAAAAAATTGATTATGTCAAGTTATGAACAAATATGATTAAACAACTGATTTTAGTTTGATAAATTATGTCCTCCCCCTTTATCTTTTTTTTTCCCCAACAGCCATGTTGTAGCAACACCGAAGCTCTTTGTCAGAGCAACCCACCCTAAAAAATATTTTAAATAACCATAAAAATAAATATCAAACATGTTCGAAAAAGATTATTTTTATTTATAAAATTTTATTCACATTGAAACGTTATGTTCTTTTTACTTACCATGTCTTATTTCAAATTTACTTACCATGTCTTATTTCAAAGTAGAGGAGAAGCCCGATATGCAACGTTCACAGTCTTGTTGAAAATGGAGGCTTGTGAAGAGGGGCGTGGCTTCTTCCAAGTTTCGTCTTTAACCCAACTGTTTGGGTAAATCTACCCAACACCTTACCCAACAGAAGCGTTCAAGTTGTTGACTTTAGGTAAATTTCTGACCCAACTCTTGAGTTATGAATTTTGACCCAATATTTGGTCAAACTAACCCAACCTATGACCCAACAGCTTCAACCCAGAAATTGGGTTATGAAAATAACCCAGCATTTTTTACTGTATACAAGCTCCTATATTTTGCTGACAAGTTATTTGCAAGATAGTTTTTATATTATTTCTGGTGTACTAAAATATACGCACTAGAAACTAAACCAAAATTATTAGTTTTTTTAATTTTGTTTATGTATTTTGTTTCTCATGGGACTTTTCTGCCAGACACTTGGACATCTTCATTGTGTTCTGTGACTCAATGCTAATATAACCTAGCTAGCTAGCCAGCTAACAAACAGCTAGCACTCATTTATTCAGAACGTAAATAGCCATGTGAGTGGGTCTCATGCCGCCCGCTGATGAGATGTCGTCCTGGGTAGTTGCCAAGGCCGGCTATATCAGACACTGCCACTGTTCAAAACTGCACATAATAAACACAATTTTCTTTATTCAAAGGATAAAAACAGAAACACTGGTTTAGCAAAAATATGTTTCAATATGCCTCAAGTGTTTTTAGTTTGAATAATTTTTTAACGCTGTGTCCCATAACACTTTCTGCTAGGGCAAACTACAAACTTACAGTGCATAGCTAGTGGTTATGATCTGATTCTATAGTAGTTATTTACAATGTTGCTTATTCGTCTCTGAACATATCCCCCTCTTGCGCGGTGCGTCTGCCTGTGTGCCCACTCATGCAGACACACACAGCGCTTCAGTGTGCTGTGCGGAAACACAGGCCAGCGCCAAGGCCATACGGTGCGTTTGACATATACGCCCTGCGCCCTCCGTTTGGGGCCGGCGGTGGTTCTCTGCTTCCTCTGATTTCACTCAGGGTTGAACATATGAGTAAATAAACACTTTACTGCTGCACTGGCACTCTTAATTCCCAGCAAACCAGCGCAACGGGAACATGTGCCTCTCTCCGGGTCTCACAAACACACTCGTAGGCGAGCGTGCTTGCGCTCGCTGCGCGACTACGATATTTCCTCTGTAAAACAGACAGATTGAACCGGTAATCACCACTGAAAGGTGCATAAACATAGCAGCTGATTTCTGTACCTAACTCCCCCTCTGCGCACCCCCACCAACACCGACTCCGAATGAAAATCCTAAGTGGTCCTGAAGGCTTGTTTATGGGCTCATCTTACGCCGCGTTTGATCTGAGAGCTTGCCCACACATGTGTGCAGGGACTCAAAACACACACCACACACGCCGAGACAAAGGAAGAGAGCCGACATTAATGGTAATAGCCGAACTGATCAACAAAAGGCAAAGATTTAATCATCTGGGCCTCTCGGTATCACACGCACACACGACAGTGGACAGAGTTTTGAAAACGCTGCAGGTAGAGAGAGGCAGCAGCGGGGTTGGGGAGGACAAAACCAGCAGGTGGAGGGAGAAATGGAGGGATGACTGGGAAAAAAAAACAGAAAGAGAACTGTGAGGAGAGAGCAATCTGCAGCATCTGATGCATGAGTGAGTTTTCCAAGGGACTGATTAGCAACAGATTAAACCCGCCGACCGTCTAGTTTACATCTCAGACTTCCTTACATGCCTGAAAGGTAGAAGTTCTCTGCTTTTTAAGCCAAAATGAACAAAAATGTATACATAGACATCATTTTCTTTCTTTCTTTTTTTTTTTTTAGGCACAAAGAGGCAGTGGTGTTCATGATGGAGGATGGCAGGCGCGTATGATGGAGTCCGAATGCCAGCGCTTCCATGTGGTCTGCAACAAACGGCCACTAAATGCAGCAAAAACACTCAGGCAAAAATCACATTTCAGGTTCCTCACCAGAGCAGTCACGCCCCGTGAACGACACATTTCTCCGTGCGTTTTTTCAAACGGTTTTATGTTCTGTGTCATTTTGAAGTGGAAGGAAAAGGAGACATGGTTTTCAAAAGTTGTTAAAAGTGAAACTCTAGAGTAAACTGTAATTAAAGAAAAATGCGGCGAGGTTTTTGTATTCAGTCACCAGAGTTAATTCTTTGTAGATCCGCCTTTTGCTCCAATTAGCTGCGAAGTCTTTAGGGGTAATTCTGTATCACCTTTACACAAAAAAAGATGGACATTTTTGCCAGTGTTGCTTTGAAAAAATAACTCAAGCCCAGTCAGATCTGATGGGGAGCAGCATTCAGTGTTCTAAGTCTGGCCTTTGACTAGCCTAGCAGTTCTCAACGTGGGCGGTACCGCCCCCCAGGGGGCGCTCAGGGGACGGCAGGGGGCGCTGGCCGACAATTTTACAAAAGGGGGGCGCTGGGATGCCTTTGGGGGGCGTTTAGTCGAAGGGAAAGTTTACACCTTAAATGCACAACAATGCCAGTTTAGACTTTGAGCAACTTGGTAAAACTGTATTGTGTAACATTAAATCATGCTTGGCTGCAACTGTATCGATGGCAGCTCTTCTATTCAGTGTTTGTAGCTTATTGGCGCAGCTCCGCTACTGGTAGCTAAAATCACGATACCCTCACTGTGTATCCCTCTGAAAAATGAACCCATTTAAATAAAGAAATATTTAAATGTCTTTATTTAAATTTAAATAGTAAATATTTATATAGCGTATAAAATGAACGCTATAAAGCGTTCATTTTATAGCGTTAACACCGGAGCTGTAAGTGGTCCGGTATGAAACGGGGGTGATAGAACAACACAGCACTTTTAAATTTCAATAATCAGAATGCAGAAATAGTTTCCGTTGTTTTAAAAGGTTTATGTCAGTCTGCCTTTTCCCCATCGATACGTTTCCCGAACGCTGCGCATCAAAGGGAGTTAAAAAAAAAAAAAAGACGTGCGCATTGCGCAAAACTCTGAGACAGGAGAAGTGGGACATAAAACGGAGCGACGAACTAGATGTGAATTATGGCATAAAAACAGAGAATCCGACGCTGAACAGTGAAAAATCAGCACATGATGTGAAACACATGATGACTAGGCGGCGCAGCAGGTGATGAGTGAAAATTACTGGTGGTCAATAAACGATCAAATAAATTTAGCAACAGGAAATTAACTAAAGTGGACATAGCAATAAACCAAGAGAGGATAATACTAATCAAATGAAACTAAATGGAAATGAATGAAGAACAAAATGCAAGAATAAACTAAGAAACTAAAGTAAATACAGAGGAATAAACTGGTATGGCAAGACCTTTCGAGCAATACAGAGGACTGTATGGCAAGAATAAACAGACACTATTTCCACATAAAAGGTAAAATAATATTGCTGAAATGTCATGGGTTTGTTGAGACCATATCTAATACTGAGAATAAATATATCTTACAGAACATAACAGTAAAGAACTGATCACTTATTTATGTTTTTAATTAGATTTGATATATTTATTTCTTACCAGCACCCCTACCGACCCCACTGAGGGACAAGGGTGTAAGAAATGGATGGATGGATGGATGGATGGATGGATGGATGGATGGATGGATGGATGGATGGATATTTATTTCTTCAATATTATTTTTCATGTCAGTGTTAATGTCATGAGGCTGAGACTCCATGACACTTTCAATTTGACTCATTAGGATTTCATTAAGAACCAGATTTGTTCTTGGTAATTTCTGTCCAGTAAAACTATTAATCTATAAATCAATTATTTTATTAATAATAAAATAATAGTCAGTGCAAAGTAGCCTGCAAATTCTTTGGTGGGGGCGGTGAGGGACCTGGATAAAGGCTGGGGGGGCGCTGGCCCAAAAAAGTTTGAGAAACACTGAATTAGAGTCTATTTCTTCTTCACCCCCTGTTGATATAATTTAAAAATTTGAAAGCACTTTTGCATTTGTTTTTACTTTTCTCCAAACTAAAATATTACAGGGTGTCACAAGTTTCCCAAATCTTCTGTCTAGAATTGAAAGTAGACTATGAGATGTTCTAAATGTAAAGATTTATCAGAAATGTTTTATGTTTATCATTTATCAATTCCAATTCCCCCTTTTGTTTTCTTATGTAAATAGAAAACAAACATTTCTGACAACAACATTTCTATTGTTATCAGAAATATTTTTCAGAGACTCTTTTTCTGTATATATTTCTAAAATGTCCAACTGAAACTGTACTGCAAAGGAAATAAGTTTTATTATTTTAAAGAGTTGAATTTCTCTATCAATTCAATCAAAATTTAAGACACACAAATGTTGTGAGCCAGTTGTTGTCCAATCAGTTTGTTTTTTACATAATCAATTACTATTATATCCATTTTAAAAGTTTCATCATGTCCAATTTGTGCCTTTCTACCAAGACATGCATGTGTTTCGAAAGCAGCAGTTAGTAAGTTAGTTTGTTTGTTATTAGAAAAAATAAAAACAACAATAATGTTAATAAAAATGAAAAGGAAATAAAACATGTCAAATTAAATGAAACAGTTTCATAATAAACGCTAGCTGGTTTTAAACCAAAGCTGAAATGTGATTATTCCTCTTCTAACATACTTTGAAGTTAATGTAATGAACCGTAATTTAATCTGGAGCTGTTTTATAATCTCCCTTTGAATCAAACACAAACTCATATTTATTTACCAATTCTGTTCCCTCTTTAGACATTTAAGGTGACCAAGTTTCAAATAAAAAGAAATCCTGCTTTGATAAGATAATAATAGAGAAAAATATTGATTAGTCCATGATAAAGTTCAAGTCTGTTGGCAGTACAGACAACGGCTGATAACTGAAATTTATACAGACCTGAGAAACAGTACTGAACTGGAAAAGCGCCAGAAAAAGACGGGCAGTCTTTTTACAAAACTTTTTTATATGGTGTATTTTAAGGAACAAGTGTCCTTACCTTTCATGTGGGCCCTACACCAGAGTACTGTTTCGGAAAGTCTGCGCCTGAACGGCCAGTCCAATATCCACTCATGTGTCAACACAAAACCATCCTCTGCTACCAACTGTTGGGAATGGAAATCCCGATCGATGAATCATAATTTGTATTAACACACGGAGTCTGTGGCTCACTGGGACTGCACTAGCTGGAAGCCTAGTGCAGTCCCACTAGGCTTCCAGCCCTAATGGCTGGAAGCCTAAGGTCCCACTAAGGTCCCTTAGCAGAGGGCTAAGGGACCTTTTCACCCAGATTGGGATGAAGCACATGGAGGCTTCTTGGGACCAGGACCAACGGAGGCACAGAGAGGCGTCTCGATGAAAGGACTGATGGAGGCACAGAGAGGGTTCATGGAGCAAGGATCGACAGAGGTATGACAGTATTGGCCCTCATTTATTGAAATAGCTGGTGAAGATTTTAGCAGCAACAGAAAAAAATCTTGTAAAAAAAACTGCCCGTCTTTTTCTGGCGCTTTTCCAGTTCGCTTAAAAGACACAACGCAATTGTGTCGTCAGCTGCCTCATGCTCCATGAACGCCAGAGTCCATCCAGCAGAACAGTCCCAGGTCTTCATTAGGTCTTTCAAAACCTTTTTCGTCAGGCCTGGAATCCAGTTCTGCTGGATGGCGATCGGCTGGCCCTCGATTTTAACGCAGATGTTGTCAACAATGCGTTCCTGTGCCTCTTTCAGGTCCTCAAGACACCAAGATGTTTTTGATTTCTTGATGCCTTGACACATCAATGACTCAACAAAAAGTTGGATCATCTCCTTTCTCTCCTTCTCAAAGGACTTCCTCTGTTCTTCCATTCTATGTCTTACTGGTATCAGTTGTTGGACGACACTGATCACAGGTCGAACCAACAAACTGAACCCTAACCTCCGCCTAAGGACCACGATGGGGTCTTTATCTATGGGGTCTTCGTTCCAATCATTCATAGGAGACTTCACTACAGATATAACATGCTTTAAGAAAAGCATGTTCAATACATCAGCGCACTCTCCCTGAATGATCTCCTCGACCCCCATAGCCTGGGCAAAGGCCTGAGAAACCTGATTTCCAAATACGGATTTTATATCGCCATATTCGTATTTCAGGTTCCCAAGTAAGTTTCGAACGAAAGCAGAGAAAACCTCCGTCAGGTGATCCAAAAGGTCTTTGGTCCTCTCTGTGAGACTCTCATTCAAGTGCAACAAATTAAAATTCTCCTCCGGAATATTATAAATGTACTCCTCGATTGCAGGGACGGCAGTGTTGCTAACTAAATATTGCAAATCTCGTCTCAAAATATCCATAACTGTAACCATAACTGTTGTATTAAATTGAACTGTCTACTCTAGAAATGTCTTGGAAGGTGGCAGAATTTTACCAACAGGAGTTATATACCCCGCCCCCGTATTACACAACAAAGCAGTACGTGACATCACAACCTATGATGCATCATCACAAGAATACACGCAGCGCTGTGATGTAATAGGCCTACAAATCAAGTGTTCTGACGATCTGTGCTACCTCGTCTAAATCTACCTCGTCAGATTTAGAATCATTAATTGTCTTTGAGACAAGAATATTTTGTAACAAATGTAATGAACCGTAATTTAATCTGGAGCTGTTTCATAATCTCCCTTTGAATCAAACACAAACTCATATTTATTTACCAATTCTGTTCCCTCTTTGGACATTTAAGGTGACCAAGTTTCAAATGAAAAGAAATCCTGCTTTGATAAGATAATAAGAGAGAAAAATATTGATTAGTTCATGATAAAGTTCAAGTCTGCTATAAACCTCAATTTTCAAGTTTTATTAAGTTTAAATTTAACCCTGTCTACAGCTAAGCCGAGTTTCAAAAACTTCAACCCACTAAATATCACTTTATTTTTTTAAATAATTTTACCTGTTATGTAATTTCATTCATCCTTCATACAGTTAATTTTGCCACGTGTGAAAATAGTGAATTGTACAGGATTAGTTTAGTTTCAATCAGTTTCCCCTTCGCGTCATTTATTCCTTCCAGCCAGTATCACCCTGAAGGCTGTTTAACAGGTCGCCTCCTTTCTTCTGCACCAGGTATTCTATCCCTTTATTTGTTTTTCTCTTTCTCCCTTATTTTGGTATTTGTCATGCTCTGCCAAATAAGTTATTAATGCTTCTATTTGCTCACCGAGTGCAATCTATGACCCGATGCCCCACTTTGGATCGTATTTTTCCTTTTCAAGTTCACCTTCCATCTGTTTAGGCTCAAAATTTAGGCTCAAAAATCACCTCTTCTCTCTTTTTCTGTTTTTTTTTTTTTTTTGCAGTTTCGCTCGCACGGCGGCGAGGAAATCAAACACAGCAGACAATCAAACCCAGCAGACAAAATCAAAAACGCTCTTCAGCATTTTATGCTGATGATAGGTATATTTACAGTATAACATGTTGATTATAGGTTTAATTTCTGTTTCATGTCCTAATCTTAATTAACTTTGATATAATGGTACATCATGAGGTATATGTAGTGTGTACACAAAGTATTTTTTGGTTCTTTTATGGTTTATTTTTTTCTTGCTTTTACAAATCCGTTGTAATTAAAAGAAAAGAGATTCACTTTTGATAAAAGAAATACAAAAAAAACTGTTAAATATCAATAACAAACTGAAGCTTGATCTGTACAAGATAATGACAATGGCCTACATGTCACGAGTAGTGGTGACTGGGCTGAAACGATTCCTCAAATAATTCGAATACCTCGATTACTAAAATTCCTTGAAGAAAATTTATCTGTCTAGAAGCTTCGCTAAATTTATTGTACTAAATAATGCTGTTAAATATGAAGCCCACTGTGGTCTAGCTGGAAGGTTTTTGTGTTGCACATCGCTACCACTTCCGTTAGCGCCTGGAGCACATGTGCTAATTTTGTAGCTACGAAAGGAAACGCAGAATGCTCAGGAGAACCCCGAAAGTGACAAAAACTGTCGAAAGTTTGGGAACACTTTAGGCTAAACTAGCGGTTCTCAATGTGGGCGGTACCGCCCCCCAGGGGGCGTTCAGAGGACGGCAGGGGGCGCTGGCGGACATTTTTACAAAAGGGGGGCGCTGGGATGCCTTTGGGGGGCGTTTAGTCGAAGGTAAACTTTACACCTTGAATGCTCAACAATACCAGTTTAGACTTTGAACAACTTGGTAAAACTGTATTGTGTAACATTAAAACATGCTTGGCTGCAACTGTATCGATGGCAGCTCTTCTTCTATTCAGTGCTTGTTAGCTTCTTGGCGCAGCTCCGTTCTCCTGCTACTGGTAGCTAAAATCACGATACCCTCACTGTGTATCCCTCTGAAAAATGAACCCATTTAAATAAAGAAATAAAGAAATCTCTCCATGAGTGATACCACAATAGAGAGCGTTCATTTTATAGTGTTAACACCGGAGCTGTAAGTGGTCCGGTATGAAACGGGGGTGATAGAACAACACAGCACTTTTAAATTTCAATAATCAGAATGAAGAAATTGTTTCCGTTGTTTTAAAAGGTTTATGTCAGTCTCCCTTTTCCCCGGTCGGTTCCCGACCGCCCTGCACTTTAGGGGCTTAAAAAAAGACAAGCACATTGCGCAAAACTCTGAAACAGGAGAAGTGGGACATAAAACGGAGCGACGAACTAGATCTGAATTATGGCGTAAAAACAGAGAATCCGACGCTGAACAGTGAAAAAATTAACACATGATGTGAAACATATGATGATTAGGCGGCGCAGCAGGTGATGGGATTACTGATGATGACCGTCAATAAACGATCAAATAAATCTAGCAACAGGAAACTGACAAACACTGAACAGAAGAAGAGTTATGATTAATGTAGTTACAGTTCTATCCATGTTTTAATGTTGCAGAGCTCAGTCGTTTTGCAAATAGTTCAAAGTTTAAACTGGCATGTTGAACATCTTTTATCTGCTCATTTTGTGTAATATTTAACAACTAGAAAATGGCACAAAATTAGAATATTTTTTCCACTCTGATTTGCTGCTGTTAGGCCTACAGATTTTAACTTGAATGTTCGTTGCATTTTTCATAGACGCCTGTGAAAATAATTTCTATTCCCATGACTTTTTTGTTCTCTGGGAAATTATTTTTGATGATAAATACAGAAACAAGCATAAAAATCAAAACATCTACAATAGTGATAGTAATATTAATGATAAAATAATGGTCAGTGCAAAGTAGCCTGCAAATTCTTTGGTGGGGGCGGTGAGGGACCTGGATAAAGGCTAGGGGGGCGCTGGCCCAAAAAAGTTGAGAAACACTGGACTAGCCCATCCTAAAACAAGAAAATGCTTTCCAATAAATCATTGAGAATGTAGCTGGAGCATGAATTTCAAGTTCTTAAGAGTTTCTAAGGTTTTCTTAGAGGATTGGCACACAGCATGATGCTGCCATCCCATGTTGTACAATGAAAATGTTTTGTTCGGGGCTAAACAAATTCTATTTTATTTTGGATAACCAGTTTCCCAACTGGAGGGGACTGATTACAAATGCGCACCTCATTTTCTAGATTATTATTTTTAAGGAATTTTGAAAATGTTTTTACATTTTTTCCAGTTTGCAATTAAAACTGCGGAATGTAACTTTTACAAAAATATGTTTTTTTCCCCCCCACATTTATTAAAAGTATCATCTGTGAAAGACTCGAGCTCCTCCACCTCCTCACAGTATTGCGACCTGCAAAAAATGCACAGCTTCTGGTGAAAAACAACCAATCAGAGGCAGGAGGTGGGACTTAGCACCGCCAATCAACCTCCTATAGGCTGCTAAATGTGCTACTGGTGGAAGAACAACTCCCGGTCACAGAGAAAAAAAACATTGATCCGCCGTCATTGGTGGCTATGCTAACTAGCCTGCATGCTGTACAGCATGCTGTAGTTTAGCAAAGAGCAAGCAGGGTGAGCACGAGAGTGATAGACAGCGCTAAGACGCTCCTCCTTGCTCCGATTGGTTCCTTTCGACTGAGTATTTCTGCAGTTAATTGTATTTCCAGCATACTGTCACGACATAATGATAATTTTAACAAATGTGTAAAGAAACATATATTTTTTTAATAGAAACATTACATACTATTCATACTACAGCTTTAAGCACTATTTTGTGTTGGTAAATCACTCAAAACATAATAAAACCCATTCGGTTTTGTTGAACACTTCCAGGCGTCTAAACATGCACACAAGTCCACGGTCTGCAAATGTCTGCAGAGGCACAGCAGACTAATAAAAAGCGATGAAAAGAGCCTCTTGAGAATGACATCACCCACTGAAGTGCCAACAATTATGAACGCATAAGCAAAAAAGAAAAAAAAAAACACCTCAGAGATTTGTCATCAGTTTCAATACCAGACATGTGAAACCGCTGGTGACAAATGATTCTGTCCCAAAACCAAACACACACGTACACACACAGTCCAAAAGCTGCAACAGCATGGCCGCAGGATGGACTCGGTTCAAAAAGCTTTGCTTCATTACGTCACTGACATGTCTTCATGCGGATCCGCCATAATCACCACGTGCCAAGAGCGGGAGAGCAGTTAGCGGTTGAACGGAGCGACAAGGCGCAGAGGAGGCGGACGGAGACACAAGAGCGGATCCTCCGGGGCGGACATGTCCGAGAGAGAGAGAGCCGCTTCAAAGCCTCGTTTCAGATCCAGAGGTCATCACTCTCTCCTAGGCTGCTTTCCTCACCACAGACTCACTTTTAGGAGTCACACATGGCTCTGAGACAGGGTGACAAATGAGTTTTTTTTTTTCTTTTTTCTTGGGGAAGTATCAGTTTCCAAAGCCGTACCTTCAGTCTTTAAAAGAACAGTCCATGTTGGGCTCGTCATCTTTACAGTATGGTTCACCTTTGGGAAATTTGATCGTTATAAACTGCTGAGGAGTTTTTGGAGGGGGAAAAAACATCAAGCTTACCTTACCGCAGCTATTCCTGGGTTTATATTTTGAGATCTATAGCCGTAATTTAGTACATCAGAAGAACATATAAAGGTTTGGGATATTAGAGGAACGATGGTACGTTTTCTGAAATGTATTGCATATTTTTATTTATTCACTGTTTATCTACTGGTTAAAAATCACAAAGGTTTCTATTTTATGATTAAATAAAAAAGTCTCATTCAACATCTGATACATGAAAATATTTGTTAAATGATTACCATTTTAGATATTTCCTCAGCTTTACAATATATTGTAAACTTGAATTAGGTTAACAAGAAAACTGAGTTATAAGCAATCGGTTGAAGCAAAGCAAATTTTAGCTGTTAAAGAAACATTTGTTTATGTTTAGTGAACAAATGAAACATAAGTTCATTGATAAGTGTTTTCTTTGTCAGAAAACACTTTTAGTTAGTTGTACTAACTAAAAGTTAGTACAACTAACTTTTATTTTGTCAATCTGAAGTAATTTGAATTAGTTGGGTTAATTCATTAATTTTATCTTAGTTAAACATAAAGTCATTATGTCAGATTACTATATCTGTTTTGCTTTCAGTTAACATAATACAATTATGTGAAACCTGTCGACATAAAAAATTATGTTGTTAATTATTCATTTCTTTGAATGTACAGACACAGTATTAGCTTATTCTAGTAACAAATACATAAATTCATACTATTATTGTTATTTACTAAGTTTTTGTTATCACGTGAACATTCATAAGATATAAACATATGAGTTCAGATGCTTCTGGTATGCTAAGCATAATGTTTTGAACCTTCAGGCTAGCATATTGCTAGCTAAGGTTACCCACAATGCTTTACTGTGCTAAAGCTACATGTAAACAGGAACAGGAACTACTGGACTTGCTGATGTTTTGTTCTGTCAGATGTCCACATACATGCAGGCATGTGACTTAAATATCCGTTCTTAAAAAAGTTCATACAACAATGAATTTCACAAGAATTGAATTCAGTAATTGTAGTTCACAGTAGATTTTCTCAAAATATACAAGCATGTTCAAATATAAACATGCCTCTTGTTGATGTTTTGATAAATGCCCTTCACTGGGTTTCACCTCGATTACGTTTTCCTGCATTCCCTGATTCTATATTTGGCAATAAATTTGGTTTGGCTATGAATACATATTAATATATTAATAAGTGTTACGGGCAATTATTAACGAACATATAAAATCCTTTATTTCATCCACATTTTGCAATCCAGCACCTTCATGTTTGACATATGTTGTGTTTCAGTTCTTGTTTTCTTCAGAACACTTTAGATTTTTTTCCCTGTGTTTTTTCAAAAATAAAATAAAAAAGGTTTCGTGAATCTCAAACTATTTTAGATTATGAGCTGCAGATGGCTAAATGATTTTCAGACTTAAATAAAAACTATAGAGCAACCTCTTATTAATTTAGCAGAATGAATCAAACACCAATATCTATTCTTCTATGAATAAATACACAAATAAGCAAAAGATGTTTTCTTTCCCAGTGTTTATGGCACCCCTCAGTTTGTGGCGCCCTGGGCTGTAAGCCATGTTGTCCATGAACTTCCACTGCCCACGTTAGCGCACAGCCAGTTTATAGAGCTCTGTTCCTTTTTACCTGTTTTTCCATCTTCCACAATTGGAAAACCAGCAACCATCCCCAAAGTATAATTTCCTGAAAATACATACAGTAAATAAACATTTTACAACAGTGAATAGACCGGGACACAGGGAGGAGAGAGAACAGCAAATGTCTGGGAGAAGAAGGGTGTAGGTGTAAGTCACAGAAGGGGCAAGGATGAAAATACATAAACCACATAATTAGACTTAAAGGAGTTGAAAAAGGTCGACTATTTGAGAAGGAAAAAAAACCCTGAAGGAATCAAAACAGATGAAAGACCAGAAAAGAGAACAGAGGGATGGAAACGGGTGAATGTCTATTATGTTCCTCTGGGTTGAACTTCAGGGAAATGACCTCATCGTGATACCGCTCCAGAGCTCTGCAGTCATGTTGACTTTGTAGCAGTGAAGCGCACACATACAGACACATGTATTTACCTTCCATTGAACGGTGGCCAATAGCATCAGAGCCCGGTCCAATCACTTCCAGATTCAGTGACGTCGCCTCCGTCAGGTTAACGGGGAGGAAGGCAAGCGCGCGCACACATACAGCCACCAGAGGGCAACAAACTGAGCTGCAGCTTTTTTCTTGAGCTGTCTCTGTTTTCAGGTTTTCTGTTCCTCTGTGAGAAACTATCATCACATCAAGCTGTTAATGGTGATGACAGATTTGGACTCCATGTGATGATGGTCCCAGCAGGACTCTAAAATGCCCCCTGGTGTGATTTGATCAGCTGCAGAGGTTAGCTAGGAGGTAACTTCCACCTGGATTTGGTGTGACAAGAACTGAGTGTTGCAACAGCCATATTTATGGCTGAAGTTGGACGTTTTGAGCTCACAATGAATCCTACTGGAAACATAGTGTATCTGTGTACTTGTGTCTGATAAAGCAACATTTTTTGGCAGGCTATGTTGTGGTGAACCAGCTGTAGTTTAGCAAAGAGCAGCGCCTACATGAAAATGATTGATGGCGCTAAGATTCTCCTCTTGGCTCTGATTGGTTGTTTTTGACGAAGCTGTGTATTTCTGCAGATGTCAGAAGGACCGCAGGGAGATTGCAGAGCAGCTTGTTTTTGCACAGATTATCTGTCTCATATTATACTGTCAGGACATAACGATAATTTTAACAAAAACATATTTTTTCTAACTGTGACAATAGCTTTGAATAGGACGTTTGATAAAAACTTAAATTTTTGCTTAAAAAAAGAAACTAGCATAAGTAATTTTACAGCTTTTAACTTTTACTATATTTCTATCCATATGAACATATCCACCGTAATGTTTTCTACTAAACTGCAACGCGGGGAACCAACATCTTCAGGTCAGTTCTCATCAAAACGTTTAGGAATGATTCGTTGCTAACATTTGTTTTCAATGCTGTTGGAATTTAAGGATACAAAGTTCAAACTTTTTCGACGTCAAGTACTTTATACCAAACAAACCCTTTTGTTTACAGTGCAGTAGAGACAATAGAGGACGTTCACATCTTTACAGGGAAAGAAATGAGTCGAACTGACTTCACATTTTACCTCCCCTTCCTTCTCCTCGTGTCAAAGGTCACCACGGCGTATGAGGAAGCCGAGGCATCGATGTGCCAGTGATGAAAGTGCCAGTGTTTGTGTGTGCCTGGCTGGGCCTGATTGTCTGGAAGAACTTTCCAGCATCTCAGGAGTCCATAAGCCCCGGTCAGGATGTAGTTATGCAGCGCTAATTTGAGAGCTGTCTGATTACGAGCTTTCTGTGAACCCCCATCATCCCTTACCAAACACACACACGCACGCACACACACAAACACAAACACAAATGTTTGCGTGGCTTTCTTTGTGAGGACTTTCCATTGACTTCCATTCATTTCTACAGCCTAAATAAACCGTACCCTTATCCTAACCCTAACCAAAACTCAATTCACACCTTAGTCCTAAATCTGACCCCTGACCCAAAAACAGTGTTTCCGCTTGTGGAGACCAGGTTTCGGTCCCACAATGAGCAGTGGTCCCCACAACGTAGTGTCAGGAAAATGGTCCCCACAAGGTATTACAAACAGACACACGCACACACACACACACACACACACACACACACTTTGTATCAGTCATTAATCCATCAGGTGTCATTATCTGGGAAGGATGGGCCTGATTGGAACCAGAAGGAGACAGGAATGATGTCACGAGACACATTTCACCGCCAGGGCTCTCCTCTGTGTGTCTCCACGTCTCTCCGTTTCGTCCACATCGTTGCCACACACACTCTCAGGCTCTTTTTGACGTTTCGGCAGATAAAAGACGAGGAGTCGGGCCTCTCATTACTGCTCCTCCTTCCATAAAATCGGTCCGAACAGGAGGCGGGAAAGGCTCTCCTCGTAGCTGCAACAATAATGGGAAAGTCAACTCGAGATAAATGTGTGTCTGTAATGAATGAGGCCGCGCTTAGAATCACAGACGGATTGGTTCTCCCTGCACAGCGCGACAACAAAGCGCTCACATTTTTAAAACACAAAGTCAGGCGAAGCTGCACGGCTCTTTGCGGAGGATGAGCTATTGTTTAGCCGTGACAGTAATCCCTTAAAGAGGTGCTGCGTTTCCAGGCTGAGAATGGATCTCTTTATTAACACTGACGCAGGAGCGTTTTCTATAAATACAGGCGGGAGCCACTAATAAATCATTTCTCATGGCCCTGATAGAGCTCTAACCACGAGGCATTAAGGCTTCGTGAAAGCTGACCGCACATTGGCAGGCCTGCTCTCCCTTTCTCTCTGTGTGTGTGTGTGTGTGTGTGTGTGTGCGTGCGCGTGTGTGTGTGTGTGTGCGTGTGTGTGTGTGTGTGTGTGTGCGTGTGTGTGTGTGTGTGTTACACCGTGCTTTGGCAGGCAGAGTGATGGGTCAGGAATTGGGTTTTTTGATTGAAATAGCATGCTGAGTTCCCGTTTCGGCAGCCTTTAAATTACAGAGTCTCACAGATGCAGAAAACTCTCCGGGGATGAAATCAGAAAAGGAAAAAAATTAAATAAATAAATAAATAAATATATGAGGATATTCAGAGTTTGACTGAAAGGATGTTGAGCCAGAACCAGTCAGTTTGTTTTGCTCTTACATCATAACCTCAGATGTGAACGTTCATGTCTGCAGAAGTTGTGGATCGGTGATGATGGCATCTATTAAACTGTACTGAACCTGTGCTTCATCGCTTAAGTCTCCAAAGTAGCATAACAAGCTGGAGAGGGTTTTTCCTTTACTGGAGCTTTACTACATTTCCAGTCACATGAGTGTAAAATCACCTTTTTTTTTTCAATTCTTATTCAACCCAATTTTATATCACCTATCATCTTTTGGACTTACAAAAGAGAATAACTGATCCAACTTAAATAAACTGTTTTAGAAAGTTAATCCCAGTAAACTTTATTCAGTTAGCTTAACAGGACAAATTTAAGCACTGATTTTCTGCCATAGAGCTAATGAACAACAACAGAAATCAACAGAAAGATTGGTCAAACTCACTTTTCTTCTTACAACTACTACCAGAAGGGGAACTGTGGAGGAAATTATTTTGATATCTGTTAAATTAAATGGAAAACTGCTCGTGTTTCATGATGCTGCACTTATTTTTACTGCTGAAGTCATAGCTTGGGTTTAGAAATAACAATAAAACCAGTTTGAACATGCAAGTACAAAAACCAGCAGTTGTTGCACTCAGTGATTAGCATTAGCAACATAAGCTAGTAAAAATGCATTTCTCTACGCTTTATGCATCCAAACTGTAATTGAACATATATATGTGACCTCATAAAATAGAGGTCATGTGTAACATGAGAAATGACAGCAAATAGTTTATTGATTAAACTACTGCAAAAGTTTAAATGCAGAGCAGCCATATTGGATTTTGAGATTGAGGATAGTGAGAAACGTTGAAAATAGGAAATTTTTATTTAAAAGATTTAGCACAGATGAATTTGGAAGATTTTCCCTCTAACTTTCTAACTAAGTCCAACTTCTTGTTGGAGGGACATGTAAACATCTTATAAAAGTACAGAGATACTTGGAAGCCTTACTTAGCCTTATTGAGGTGCTACTTGTATAATATTTTCCACTGGTTCAGATCAACACATATTGACGTGTTAGATTGAAAAAGTATGTTGTTTGCATGGGAATTTGCCAGCAAATATGATTTCTTTTGGTCTTTGTATCTTTGCATTTCCCAGATAAAATTCATTGGAGCTGAACTTTCCAATTGTGACATCAGTGTGTTATCCATCTCTGTTTTCAGAACATTTTAAGAATATTAACCCCACTGGCTGATTTGATTATTTTACTGCATTTAAATCACCCTTTGCGTAATGGTGATATAAAAAAATTCAGACAATCAGAGTTTTTTTTATTTTATTTTAGATTTTGCTTTTGGGAGCGCATGCACACATCCTCACCGAGCCAAAATCAGTAAATACGTTGTCAAGTTCCTTTAACAACAACTACAGCTGCAAGTCTCTCTGGGTAAGTCTTTAAAGGTTTGGCACGTCACGTCGCTGAGATTTCTATCCCTTCCTCAAGACAAAACAACTCTACCTCCTTGAAATTGGACGGGTCCTCCTGGACTGCAGTCTTCAAGTCAGACCACAAACTCTCATTTGGATTGCGGCTGGACGTCTTTCCAAGAAATGCAAACGTGTCTCTTTAAAACTGCACTAGCATCGGTTCAGCTGTGTGCTCCGGGGCCGCGGCCGTTCCCGTTACCCGTGTCAGTCCTCTGGAGCAGCGAAACGCAGTCTGAGTTTAACATCAGCGAAGTGCGAGCGATCAGCGGAGAGGGGGCAGAGCTGGAACATGGCGGCAAATCATCCAGAGAATTATCCTGAGCGAGGAATAGAAAAACCGAGATTTCTTTCTTCTGGGAAAAAGTCTTCAGGATAAATTTGAAATTGAATTCATGAAAATAAATTCGCTTACAGGAAACATGCCAATTTTGAAAAAAAAAAAAAAAAAATTAATAAAAATTTATAAAAAGATTAGTGGGTTTTTGGGCTGTGCCGAAATAGAGAAATAGATGCATTTTGCAAAACTGTTTTCATAACACAGGAGTTGCGTGATCAAAAGCCGGACGTTACTGCTGGAGGAAACAACAAAGAAGATGACAGGAAGTGGGAGGAGGAGGATGATTTGTTTTATTTTTCCTTGACAATGTGCTGCTGGTTACACCAGAGCTCTCACAGCACCACACAGTTCATGAAAAGATGTGTGTCATTCGAATGCGTAACATCCAGATCTCTTTTGTAAAATGGCTGACTCTCCAAAACGCCGCATACATAACTACTCCAAGTACAAGGGGCTTGTCACTCCCAACGCCTGAATAAGACGCCAATGTTTCCTGATACATCCGTCGCCGCCATATTTTTGGATAACATATGTGAACAAGGTTGTTCACAGGCAATTTCTATTTAATTTCTTATTTAACAAAAACGCTGCAATTGCGAAATTTTGTTTTTTCGACATCAGCAGAATATTGACAGAGATTTGCAATGGAGACGCAGCTTATGTTAGCATTGGTATTTGTGCAAAAAACGTAGAGCAGTACTTTTACACAGCAGATTTGATTGCTTTTCACCTTGAAAATTTCTAAATTGAGGGCAAAGTCACGGTTAGCTTACTGCTTCAGCACTGCCCCACACAAGGTCGGAGAGTTTCTCTGGGACAAAACAAAACAAAACAAAGCCTCGGCTTCCACGGGGAAACACAGTCTCCGTCTTTCTGAACTATTCATGCTCCGTACTGTTCTATAGTTAAAACTCGCTTTTTTCATCTCTGTGACTTTTGGCTTCAAAACACAGAATTCCTGCTGCATTAACACGACTTCCTCTCTGCTCCTGTCCTGTCTGGTCCTGTCCGCCCCAGCTAACTCAAGCCACGCCACACCAGCCAAGCTGACGGTTTGACCTTCCTCAGAGGTCACGTCTATTGTTGCAGCCGCCCCGTCCACCGCAGAACTCCTGCTTGCACTCCGAGCCGGCTCTGTGGAGCCAATCATCCCTCCCCCCCCCGCCCCCCCCCCGCTCAATAACCGGGCTCGTTCTGAGAAGACGTGGGAGTGAAAGGTCCGATTAGGGCCTGCTGGAAGCGTTCAGCGTGTACGCTCCCCACCCCGCCCACCACATCGTCCCAGCAGGCGGCCCCTTCCCCTCCTCCCCCCCACTAGGCCCCGCGCCGCTCCGAGCCGTGATTGGCATGTGAATTGCAGTGTGTGGTGATGATAATAAGAGCGCTAACCGGGGCCAGGCCTGCGCCTTCCAGCCAGCAGCCAATCTGAGCTGGCAAGGCCTGAAAGGCGACCGCTGCCACCGTCTGAAGAGGCAAATAAAAATGACAAGCTAACTGTTAAGAACTGCTGATTTTTCACATGTTGTTTTAAAAGCTTTTGTGGCTCTGCCAGAAACATTTTTCACCAACTGCCCCAACCATTTTTTTCCCTCTTCTTCCATATTTTCATTCTTCTTGGCCTCAACCACATTCAGATACTTGAAACCCCTCATTTATCAAAAAAAATCTAAAAATAATCACCCTCCGCTGTTGTCCAGCTCTGACTTTTTTTTTTCTGAAAAAGTTGCTCACTGTGATTACTTCCAGTGTGACGAAAACCGATCCAGACAAGTCTGACTCAAAGTTTTCACGCAAAACAATCAATTTCCTACGAACAATTATCATTTCCTCTGACTGTACGTGTTAGCAGCTCTGAACAGAGCAAATAGCACATATCAAGTCTCAGCGAGACACACGTTTACACGGATGGCTAAGAGTTTCTGCAAGTGATATTTTAATGTAAGCAGACAACATGATAATTTATACTAAACTCTGTTTAGTATAAATCCAGATTTTTCCAGGAAGCTGAAGCTAATGACTAAGAAAAAAAAAAAGACTTAAACCACCTTAAAACAACTGCTACTTCAAAAACATAACGGGGCTTTATGCAAACAATATTTAATAAACCTTTAAACTGCAGCGCGATCATGTTTCCATGGCGAAACACACATAAAGCAAAGATTATTTACACAGGAAGTTGAGGTTGGAGGCTGCGCGCCACCGAAATTCTTCCACTGTACAAAATGTCCTGAGAACATAAAATGTAAACACAAATTGATAAAATAGTGTTAAACATTTTAGCTTTCTTTCGCTGACAAGCTTTTATATATTATTATTGTTATCTAGTTGAGATGGCTGTACAAGTTAAATGAAGGGACATTTTCCTGTTGTTATTTCAGACCTTTTGAGACTGATGTCATCCCAAGTTTTCAACAAGTTAGGAGCTTTGTTAATTAAATAAGTCCTCAATATTGATGAAAACGTTCTAGTTCCACTAGTAGATTATTTCACTAAGACATTTTCTCCATGTTATAGGTGAAATTCTCTATAAGTGTTCTAGGACTTTTTCATCAATACTGAGGAATTATTGACTTAAAACAAGTGCTAAAAAATTACTTGTAAGTTAGTTATTTCAAGTGTATCAATATACACTGCTCAAAAAAAATAAAGGGAACACTTAAACACTTAAGTGAACACTTAAGTGTTCCCTTTATTTTTTTCAGCAGTATATTTGAACTAGAAACCAAATGTTGTGTTTTTGCAGTGTACTAAATGAAGAAGCAGAGAAAGTCATCTACTGCAGGTATTTAGATCCTTTTAGCTAGCTAAACCTAGCTAAACCTCACTTTAAAAGTTTGAACTGGATTATTTCGCGCCTTTTTTAAATCCAAATATATACTCATTACAGTACTGGTGATGTACACCAAACACTCCTCGGATTAGTTTTGAAAACCTGTCCATCCTTTCTGGATGAAAACAGTTCTCACCTCCCCCGGTGGATCCCCCGGTGCCCCCGGTCAATCACCGTCCCCGGCTTGGCTCGAGCTTCCCGGAGGAAGAAAGAGAAAGAGAGAAAGAGAGAGAGAGAGAGAGAGAAAGAGAGAGAGAGAGAGACATGCCGAGGCTGACTCCCATTATCAATTACGGCTGTTTTTGTTTCCTTTTACCACAACATTAACCACACAGTTACTGGCAACCAGAGAAGGAAGGGAGACAGACAGAAAAAAAGCCATTTTCATCGAAAAGAATTAGCTATCTAAACAAGTGAGATGGGTGTGGCGTCGAGCCCTGGATTTACAGCTGGCCTCGCGGAAGCTTTGTGGACAGATGAAGATCTATATGTGTTTAATGGGAAGAGGGTGAGTAGCAAAGGGATAACTGGAAGCTTAGGAGAGGAAAGGGAAGAGGAGGGAGGAGATAATTCACAACACACTTGTGGTGAAAGCGGGAGGCAGCGACTTGGCAGAGATCTTCCTCTCCTCTCCTCTCCTGGTTTCTCTCCCCTCCCGTCCTCTTCCCTCGTTACCCGCCGATCAGGCAGAGGCAGCGGGAGCCGGTGAAGGCTGGATGCCGTGGCACATGAGCCATTAAATCTCCCAACACTGTGGGCAGCGGGGAGACGGAGGGGGGAGCGGCGGTACCAGGCATCATGCCCGGGATCCCAAATGTAGACAGTGAGGAGAGCAGAAGAGCTGCAAAGCATCGAGGAAGCAAAGAGGAACTCCGGCTGTCTTCCCCAAACCACTGGAGGAACTTTGATTTATTATTATTTTTAATATGTTTATTCTGCGCAGTTCAAACTCTGCATTTCTCTAAAATTATACGAAACTTGAGGCCTTTAATTTCAATTTCTCAGGAGCTAATATCTATGCTAATGTGGTTGTAGCAGAGCGCGTCTTGTATGCAATTTCCATGCGATTTCATTAAAGGAACAAAGCACATAAGGTTATAAAAACCAATACAAATAAAAACTGAAATTGAGAAAAAAAGTTTTCATTTACTGAAATAAAATAAAAAATTAATTTGGGAGAACTATAACTAACTGGAACTATATTGTGTTATGAAACTAACTAAAACATATTTAAACTGGAAATATAATTTGTTTTCATGTTAACTTTAATGAAAAACTATTTTAACCCTGGTTGCACATGGATCTGCACAGATCCACAGCTCAATGGAGACTATCTGTTTGAATAGCCCAGTCAAAGTCCAGACACTAATTCAATTGAGCATTTGTGGAAAGACGATGAGCTCCTCTTACTGTCTGACTGAGCTTAAGCTGTTCTGCAAAGTATAATGTAAAGTTTTTGAGCTTTTACAGATTTATTCGAAAGTGACATTATTTGACAAACTCTTTATGACACGAAGCTCAAATCAAATAAAAGCATTTCCTGTAATGTGCAACTAAATCAGCTACAACTTCCGTCCTCAGCTAACAACAATAATCATTTTTGTTAAGTCAGTGAGACGTAAATAACCCATTTGTCATAAAACGATCCAATGAATGAATGAAGGGGGCAGAGAGTTGTTCACTGATGTTACAAACAAAATTATTGCTAAAGTGGAAGACAAACATAGAAATTGACTTTTCATGTACTAACACTAATCTCCCAACTCATTAAAAACTGATCAAGTTAAGAAAGAAAGAAAGAAGATGAAGCTCTCTACTGTAGCAAAGCTTTCCCACAGCATGATCCTGCCACCACCATGTTTCAGGGTAATATGGGAAAATGTCTTGTTATAAGTGAAATAATCTGCCAATGAAACTAGCAATTTTTCATCATTATTAAGGAATTGTTCACTCACAACAAGCTCCTATTTCTTGCTGAAAAGCTACTTATAAGTTAGTTTTGACTTATTTCAAGAAACTAGACCAACATTACTTGGTAATATTTTGTGGGTTTTTTTGCAGTGTACATGTTTAAAGTGAGCCTTCCCTTTTCCCCGCAGCGAGCTCCCGTCCCATTAGAGCCGCCGTACAATAAGTGCATACAGCGTTCTGCGTTCAAACCCTTCACACGCGTCACACTCTGCAGGTTGGAGGGAGTTTGACGTTTGGCAGCGAGCGGGCATCCGCTCCAGCACTCCGTGCCTAGAATAACCCTTTAACACACACACACACACAGAGAGAGAGAACACACACTGCTCAGCATCACGGTCCCGACTTAAAACAAACCATCAGTTCCATTCAGCGCTGAGATACAGGCGGACAGGCCTGTTTATAAACACGCAAACACTGCCAGCTGGGAGAGTGTGTGCTCTCATACTGCATACGCAGAGATGCATGGCCGTGCAACTGCTCGTGATTACTCTCTGGGCTCTGCTCTGCAGCTGCAAACACACACACACACACACACACACACGCACACACACACTTCAGCTTCAACTGTAACCAAAAATATTTTTAAAAAATGACTCTTTATGTAAGGGTAAAAAAGAAAAAAAAGATGGATAATTACACTAATAAAACAAGATGGTAGAATTTAATTGATAAAATTGGAGTGATGGTTTGCTACATTTTGTTTAGGTAGATTAACGTCAACAGAGCCAGAACCAAACGTTCAGCAATCAGCTTCTTCGCACCACAAGTCTAGAACAACCGTCCAGAAAACTGCAAAACAGCCGAAAGATTGACTTCCTTTAAATCAAGACTAAAAACCCTTAGTCTGTTTAGAGTTGTCTTTGAAGCATAATAAATGAAACGTTGACTCATATTTTGATGTTTAATGACAGTTGGAAAAATGTAGCTTTTCACATGTGTTTCTGTTATTTTTCAATTTTGCATTTCTATGATGTAAAGCACTTTGAAATGCCTCGTTGCTGAAATGTCCTACACAAATAAACATCATGCTCTGATGGAAAGTGTTTTCCTAAACTGGACCCCCTGAATAAAATAGATTCAATCACATCAACTTTCAACCTAAATGAATTTTAAAAAATCTGTCAAGATTGGTATTGACTTAAACATTAGACAGAAAAAGCAGCGTTTGTATTTTAATTTGTATTTAGTTAATCAAATGGATGTATGAGGAACCTGTCTGAGTTTAAAATCTATCCATAAGAATCATCTCCATGACACATTGAACAAATTATCTTACAAAACAGATTTTTAATCTCAATTGGATTTTCCTGTTCAAATAAAGGTTAATAATAATAATAAAAATAATCAAATCTGTTTAATCTAGTTTGTTTACAGCCGTGCCGACGTCTATAAATAAAAAAGCGATTTGAAAGGCATCCGAACTCACCGCCTGGTGGTGTTTTCTATTGATGCGAGCATTGCGGCTGCTCACCCAGGGAAGCATTCTGTCAAGGGGGGGGGGGGTGAGTCTGCCTGACTTCTCTGCCTTGTGCTCAATGTTGAGAATATTTTTTTTTTTAAAGTGCTGCTAGGTGAGGATGTTGAACGCATTTTATCTACAGTGGCAAAATTAATGGCATACATTTGATTTTTAGTTCAAAATATAAAATATTTACTCCGATTGACCCAAAAAGAAAGCTTTTTTTGTGATTTTTTTTTTCTAGCATCATGACGACCTTGAAAGGCTAAAACATGCAAGTTATAAACAAGTCAACCTGAACTGAATTATTTTACATAATTAGTATTATATTAACAGATTCCCAGGCATTTCAAATAATTCCTCCATTTAAACTATATAACAGAAACTGATAGGGATAGTAAAAAATTGCATGGTTGTGTTATGTTGTCAATGTTTTAATGTTCTTCATGTTTGTGGGACGGTACGTTTCATTTAAGGCCACCTTCAAGGCTTTAACAGTGAACAAATAATGAGCTAATTATTAATCAACAACATGTCGACAGGCTTGGAGGCGTGAAATGATGGAGGAGCTCCTAATTTCAGCCGCCCATCAGACTTCCGCCTCAGTGGAAACCTGAAGATCTCACCAAATTGGGTATGAGTGTCGCCTTTCCGCCGAGGGCTCGTGTTGGGCCTAATAAGAGGAAACATGTGTGCCAAATATCCCCGAACAGGACAAACTCAGATTTGCGCTGGATTAGGGAGCAGAAAAGCAACGAGGGGAAGGCGTTTCCTGCTGGGCCACCAGGACAGCCGTCATCACGCTGCCGACATCCGCAGATCGAGAGAGGAAGATCTATGAGCTGACTGCTGAAGACAAAACGGAAAATATTTATATATATTTGAGATACCTGCGAGGAGGGAAAGAGACTGGAGGTTTTACCGCAGAACAAGGACATGGAGCCAGGGCCGGCACAGAGCTAAATGAGGCCCCGAACTGAGGGGCCCACTTTCAGGGAACTTCACCGCGGTCGGACAGATTAGAGAGTTGAGGAGAGAAAGGAATGTTTGGATCACAAGTTAGCTCATGAAAAGAAGCCTGCTAGTAAAGGATCTTCCAAAATAAAGCAAATTCAATACCATTAAAATGTGACTGCTAACTTTAAAGTTACAAAGGTTTTTCTTACAAATTGAGAAAATACATTTAAAAAATTATATATGAAATTTAGAAAATATGTACTTTTTTAGATTTTAAAATGTATATATATATATATAAATGTAATTTTTAAATTTAAACTTAAATTTTTTTAAAAAATCTTCAAAAATAAAATCAAATAAACTGCATGAACTTACCGCTTGTACATTGATGCACTTTTTGGTCATTAATAACTCTCAGATAGACACCTCTGTTGTGATGCTTAATTAGTATGCAGTCTAGTCAAACCACCAGATTTTTCCAAAAGTATTTAAGGATTTTTGTCTTTGAAATCAAAGTTCACCTCCCTGGCAACATATCAAAATAAAAACTCCTTTAAATCTGTTTTGACATTTGAGTACAATGAGACACCCCAAAGACGTACCTTTCTGGTAAAATAACTCTTTAATCCAACACTACAAATTTGTTATCGGTATTAGCAAGGTTACATTAGCTTACACCAAGCACAACGCGTTGTGCTAGTCCATTTAAGAGGGAGAATTTTTAGAGAAGAAATGATCACAAGATGAAGTCACTGCTCTTTCACTTGTATTGAGTGTAGAGAGGAGCTCACTTGTCCCCCGAGTGGACTTTTTTGGTTATGTCGCTAACTCACCCCTCTTCCAGACAAAGGATTTAATTACATCTTTTCCACATTTTAAATCAAACTAAGTAATTCAGATAATCAGAATAATTGGATCTAATATTAATAAGGTCAAATCAGTATTAAACCCAGCAACAATCGCAGCTAAGCAAAAGAAAACATTTTATATTTGAGTCCTTATATTCACCCCCTGCTCCGCCCCCCATGCTGTTTCCCCCCCTGGGTGATGAGCCATATCATGTCCAGCGCTATCTCTGGTTCCAGGTCTGAATTGGCAAAGTTCGCTGGTACTTAAGTCCTGCTCTGCAGCTGTGCAGGCTTCGGGGGCTTTGATCACGTTGTGCGTTTTAGCTCCCCAACTCTGAAGGGGAGACGGAGACGTTTTGGGGAAGGACTGAAAAGCCGACTCCCGTCCAGGTTCCGACGACAGAGCAACATGTGATTCGGGTTGGTCATAGCTCTCCATTTCCCGGCTGTTGTCGGGAGATTTCCATCAGCAACCAAACCGAGCGTGCCGTAAACACAGCCCTCATTTGTTTTCTCCTCAGAGCAATTATAGCATGTGATTAAAACCATTTTAAACAGAGCCCTCGCTCAATTTTATTTGTGTAAAGCGGATCTATTTCATGTCGAGCTGTAATGTAATAATCCCGAGCTGTCATTATGGCCCGAGATCTCCATCCAATCTGCGCGTTTATGAGAAGCAGACTGACGCACGGCCTGACCGAGGAGAGGGAGAGAGAGAGAGAGAGAGAGAGAGAGAGGGAGAAAAAGAGAGAGAGAGAGAGAGAGAGAGAGAGAGAGAGAGAGAGAGAGAGAGAGAGAGAGAGAGAGAGAGAGAGAGAGAGAGAGAGAGAGAGAGGAAACTAGAAGATCCCACCTACATAAAGGGCCTCAACGAAACCCTTCAAATTAATATGGGAAATGTCAAGTTCAACAGAGAAGCAGCGAGTTTCACGGAGATATTTTCCCCCTTTTTCCCCCAGATGTCCTGAATTTGCAGACTTAAATATTTGGCCCTTTGTTTCCCTTCCAATACTCTTAAAACCCATTTTATTTAGATATCGGCTGTCTGAATGTGGAGAGGCGATCCCGGGGAATACTGAAAGGCTTGTTTAAAGAAAACAGTGCCTTTCAGGAGGAAACAGAAGAAAAAAACTGTAGAGACCATCAAATCGAATCGCCTTTATTCGAGACTAAATTTACAGATTTATTCGAAAGTGACATTATTTGACAAACTCTTTATGACACGAAGCTCAAATCAAATAAAAGCATTTACTGTAATGTGCAACTAAATCAGCTACAAATTCCGTCCTCAGCTAACAACAATAATCATTTTTGTTAAGTCAGTGAGACGTAAATAACCCATTTGTCATAAAACGATCCAATGAATGAATGAATGAATGAATGAATGAATGAATGAATGAATGAACGGGGCAGAGAGTTGTTCACTGATGTTACAAACAAAATTATTGCTAAAGTGGAAGACAAACATAGAAATTGACTTTTCATTTACCAACACTAATCTCCCAACTCATTCAAAACTGATCAAGAAAGAAAGAAAGAAAGAAAGAAAGAAAGAAAGAAAGAAAGAAGGAAAGAAAGAAGGAAAGAAAGAAAGAAAGAAAGAAAGAAAGAAAGAAAGAAAGAAAGAAAGAAAGAAAGAAAGAAAGAAAGAAAGAAAGAAAGAAAGAAAGAAAGAAAGAAAGAAGATGAAGCTCTCTACTGTAGCAAAGCGTTCCCACAGCATGATCCTGCCACCACCATGTTTCAGGGTAAGGACGTGATGTAAGCTGACCGACAGACAAAAGGGTCATTTTGGTCTTATGTGACCAAAACTTTGAATGTTTTTGTTCCTCCTTGTTTTGTTCATCACTGACTTTCTTCTTTCTTTCACCGATGTCACATTTGTGAAGCACATGACTGATTTTTGTCCCGTCAACCCGATCTTCCTACCTGAGCTCACTGCAGCTCCTCCAGAGACACCATGAAACTCTGGGCCCCTTTATCCGATCAATGTCGACTTTATCCGATCAACGTCGACTTTATCCGATCAACGTCGACTTTATCCGATCAACGTCGACGGCACTCGGTGTGAATCTGAAACGAACCACCAAGGTGCAAAAATAAAGCTGTACATTACAAAACGATGGATCATATTCCAAATCGGGACTTTTCTGAAGGAAGTCGGTTAAAGTGGGGGCTATCAGAGGGAGTGGGGCCGAATCCAAATGCATGCCACACCTTTCAGATCTTTGTTCGTAAAATACTCATGTATTGTTAGTTCTGCTAACTTTTTTTTTCCAATTATTTGTTTAATGAGCATATAAACAATTATCAATAAATTTGAAAAATATGACTAAATATTTTTTTCTAATTTTAGTCATTAAAAATATTTAGTCATCGGAAAGTGCGATTTATTTTACAAATCGTAAAGAATCTAGGCGTTTCCTGAAGAACCGTGTCGTACGCGTGTAGGTTTTTCAACAGCAGTATTTATGTTAGCTGATGTCAGTCATAGCTAAACAGAAGTAATAAATAGTTCTTATTCTCACTTTTATCGTTATCACAAAACATTACGATAAAACTTTAAATCCACGTCGACCACCACTGATTTCAACACGTTTAAAATAAACCATCTAGGCCACCAACAACCAGTTAACGCACTTTAACAATAGTTTTTACTATAAGATCGAGTGTATATTTGTGTGGAGCGATGCGCGCTGCGCTCTTCCCTCCCTCTCCGTGACGCGCAGAGGGACCAGATGAACAAGCAGAGAGGCAAAGAAAAAATAAATAAATAAATAAAGGGGGGCAGACCGTGGCATGGATGAAGGAGGTGGGGAGAGCTTTGTGTCGAGGTGGAGAGGCGTGCCAACAATCAGCGATTTTGGACGAAGAGCAGCGCGCGTCTCAGAGAACACATGGCAGCGCACCGGATCCGTTACGCAGCGTCCAGGCGTCGCTGCGAGACAGAAGGGACTCCCTGAGGCGCCGCTGCCGCTTCTGGTGCCCCATCCTGCCTCCTTTTCTAGCGGGACCCGGAAGGATAAATCTTGGGAGTTGGCCGGTTAACACACGGCTTTTTTTTTTTTTTTTTTCCTCCTTGGTGCCCGGGATGCAGGGCCTGAGCTCCCGGGCTCACGCGTTCTCCGTGGAGGCGCTGGTGGGGAAACCCTCCAAGAGGATGAAAGTGTCCGAGAGGCACGAGTCAAGCGCGGCTGCAGACGCGGCCGGCGGCAGGAGCATCAGCAGCGGTGAGAACCCGCATGAAGCTGGGGACGCAGCAAGTTTGACGCAAAGTGGAAGAAAGAAGTTCGAAAAACATTTTTTTAAATAATATATTTTGTTTTATAACCCACTTGGCTTGTGAAACATATAATTCAAAAGCAAACATGTCCATCATGTTAAATAGGGCTTTAGTTCTGGAGTTATCCTAAGAAAGCATCCCGATATTTCTTTAGCAACCTTTAAAAACACCCAAAATAACTCAAACATGTTTTTCTTTTTCTTTTTTGTAACTGTTATTATTTTTCCAGGCCTATCCGAACACACCGCCAGCCAGATGACTGTAGCAGGTTCATGGAGGCCTGGAGACGCGCCGGGACAGAGCGGGCCGGAAGAGTCCGACCCGGGGCCCGAGGAGAGCGACTCCCGGCCGGACAGAGAGATCCGGGCGGAGCTGCAGGGCTCCGAGCTGTGGAAGAGGTTCTATGAAATCGGAACCGAGATGATCATCACCAAAGCTGGCAGGTAAAAAACAAAGAAAAGAAAAAAAAAACAACAACTTACAGACCTGTTGTGACAGTTCAACACAACTGGCTGCTCCAATTTACAGAATGAATGAAGCCGATAAAAACGTTTAATCTGGTAGATAAAGCGAAACTTTTTCATCAGATTATGATCAGATGAATTAAAATAAACCGTCCCCGGACTTTTCTGTTTAAATCAGACAACGCTTTGTCTTAAAAAAAAAAAAAAAAAAAAAAAAAAAAAAAAAAAAAAACCCAGCCCCATATAAACATCTATGAATAGTCCACGTTATCGCTGTCAGTTACGAATGAACTCCAAAGTGGACATTATCAGCAACACGTATCGCTCCGGCATTTACATTAACTGCTCTGCGGTCACAGGTGCGCGTTTATCAGGCGGAAAAAAAGACCTTTCAAGGCGCTGCGGCCGTTTAGGAAGGAGTAAAGAAAACTGCTATGGTTTTCCAAACAAATGAGCGGCTTATCAGTTTGTGGCGCGAATTTAAAGAAGCAGAAACTAATCGGAATATTGGGAGATATTTCCGTCTTTCGTCCATGTTTTACTGTGACTGGGAGACGGAGAAAAGTGCAGAATATATATATATATATATATATATATAGATCTGTAAAAAATTAAAAGACCATTTAAAGTGATCAGTTTCTCCGATTTCACGTTTTATAGGTAAATGTTTGAGTAAAATGAAGATTGTTCTTTTATTCTATGAACTACTGACAACATGTCTCCGAAATTCCAAGCAAAAATTTAGTATTAATTTGCAGAAATTGAGAAATGGTCAAAATAAGGAAAAATATGCTGCGCTTTCAGTCAATGCAAAGAAAACAAGTTAATGTTTATTTAGAAACAACAACACAGATGTTTTACCTCAGGAAGAGTTCAGAAATCAATATTTGGTTGCAGGTTTTCTATGGGGTTAATTTTTTCCAGAGGTGTATATTCCCAAAAAATATTCGGAAAAATGATAATAAAAAGTAACACTATATTGAGTTTTAATAGTTTACTAAATGTTTCGAAAAATTGTCAATATTATCAATATTATCAATATCGCGATATTTGATTTGATACTTTTTTTCTCCTTTTTTTTTTGCGCTTGTCTTTAGAAGAATGTTTCCTTCTGTGCGCGTCAAAGTGCGCAACCTGGACCCCTGCCAGCAGTATTACGTGGCAATGGACGTCATGCCCGTGGACTCCAAGCGCTACAGGTTTGTGGACTCACGAAACAAACCGGGGATTTAACTCATGCTTTGTTTCTTTTTGTTCTAATATGTGGCTGCATCTGAGTTGGCAACCGTTTATAGCTTCACAGCTAAAAGGCTCCAATAAACGTGATAAATGCACTTAATAAAATTAGTTTAATTCTAACTTTTAAAAAAACAGTTAATTTTTTCAATCAAATAAAATCTATTTTATTGGCTGAAATAAATGTCGTTTTAAATGTTCTGCTTTATGCTGGCTTAAACTTTGGACACAGCAGAAAATATGAAAAATGTATTCAGTCAAGAAGCTGATATAAAAATACACCTGATTAGTAAGAGGGGGAAACACTCATAATTGGAAATATTAATGTACAAAAACCAGTTTAATAAGTGCAAAGAAGCAGCTTCACTGTTTCTCTTATGTGCAAAAAAGAAAAACTAAAAAGCACTGGCTTGTGATCAAAACAAAAACAATAATAAATTTGATCATAAATGTAGCAGACTGGTTATATTTCACCTGGTCTTTGATGGTGAGTTTGCATTGTGCTCTCAAAATTTGCTTTTCATAAATTCAACTCTCCTTATGTTTTTACACATCTTGTTGTTGTTGTTGTGGTAGCCAGCATGTTTGGCCTCAGTTTTAGAGCGCTGTTGCTGATATCTGAAGCCGGATTAAAAGTGAAATTCTTCAAACCACACCTCTTCTGACAGAAGAGCGTTCAGTAAGTTGAAACATTCACTGCTAATAAAACCCGGAGAAACGTGTCGGCTTTTCCTGCTGGAAGCAGATGTGAAGGTCAGCGGCTGCTGCTTCGCTCTAGTGTGATTTGTCACCTAAATAAAGCAGCTAACGTTACAAATCAGCTGCCGTTAAAATTCAAGTAAAACAGAAAATAAAACTTTCCCAAATTCCTTTTTTACAGTGTAGCTTTTCTTTTTGCTGACGTTTTTGTTTTTTTTGGTTTCGTTTCTGTGCAGGTACGTGTACCACAGCTCGCAGTGGATGGTGGCTGGGAACACGGACCACTCGTGCATCTCTCCGCGCCTCTACGTTCACCCGGACTCGCCGTGTACGGGGGAGACGTGGATGCGACAGGTGATCAGCTTCGACCGGGTCAAGCTCACCAACAACGAGATGGACGACAAGGGACATGTAGGTTGACCCCGGAGTCGCTTTCCTCTTCCTCGTCCACAGCTGTCCTGTCGATCTGGGACGAAAACTAAAAAAACAAAAAGCAAAGAACAAAAAAACAAGTTGAATTTAACCACTAACTCATGTTTTATAAGGGTATATATATATATATATATATATTGCTTTTGAGTATATATTGCTTTTGAGTAACTTTGTTTCAGTTTTACAGGTAAAAGAGAATCACAAATTGGTTAAATTTGTGGCTCAGGGTTCAACTTTCTGTCAACTTCCTGGCAAGTTGGACTTTAGCAATTTCCACAAACCCTGTGACATTTTATTGAGTTTCTGTGGTTTTTCAAAACACAACACAAGTGAAGACGATTAGATCCTAAAGTCCAGGTAGGATCAGATACCAAAACAACAGCAACAACAGAATCAAACAGTATTTTTCATTCAAATTTTAGCATCTCCTAGACTTGTTTTTGCAGTGCATGGAAGGCGGATTTCCGTTTTTGTTTTGATAACATGTTGAGGTGTAGCATGTCCTCATATTTGTCAGTCATGCCGGACATCAGAGTTAGTTCTTAGCGGCGCTGACAGCTTCAGCTCTCCTTAAATCACCGTCGCCTTTCCCGGCTCCGATACTGAGGGGGAGACAAGGAAGGAAGTGGAAATCCTTCTGGGCTCCAAACGTGGAAACAGCACAGATGTGGAGACCGGGAGGGTTTGGACACAAACAAGAGGCGGTGATTCAATATTTACGCTAGAAAACGTTAAACCACTTCATAAGGAAATCTAATTCTGCTATTTTTTAAAAGTCTTTTTTATTACACTAACTGTTGGACCTTTGGTTTTGGTTTCCCTGTTTTTAATCTCTTAAAAACTTAAATGAACAGGAATAAAATGGATGATGTTCCCTTCCATCAAAAAGACGCCAACAGAAAGACTTGTGTTGAGTTCAAATGTGGCTAAAAAGTGGTTTTTGTATTAAATTAGTATTACATTTTTAACACATTATGTGCTAAAAAAAAGTATTAAAGAACCAACTGACTGTGTTCATTTCATAAATATTTAATTTAGTTTCATCAGCTGACGTGAAAATAATCATTTTTTTCTGCAAAAAAACCCCTGCAAACTTTTATGTTTGCAGTTTTGTTTAACTTAAATTCAAGCAGGAGATTTAACAAGTAAAACAGATTTAATTAGTCTATTCCAAACAAATTCACAAATTACTAAACTAGTTATGACACAGCTGAGCGCTAAAAACAAATCTTGAACATTTTCTTTAGTTTTGGATCCGAATTGTTTAGTTGAATCTATTATGTATTTTATATTTAGATTTACTTATTCTAATTCAAATGTTTTAATATTTTTATTTTTATTGGTTCTGTAGAGTAACTAAGCTTTCATATTGTGCTTCTTTTCTTTTTTATCAGTGTAATCAGACAAACTACACGGGTTTCCTTTATTTCACAACAATTGTTTAGATGATTATAATGTTTAATTTCTAATTAAATGCCCGCTCTCATACAAAATAAAAGTTGCAATAAAACTTTTTGGGATTTTTCCATAACTTTCAGGTAGAGAACTAATCCAGTTGACCTGTTAAATCTATAAATTTCAGCGTGAATAACCAGTGACAAAAACACCTTGTCAAATTAACTTAACGAATCTGGACGTGTCTTCCTCTGTCGGCCAGCAGATCATTCTTCAGTCGATGCATAAATACAAGCCCCGCGTCCACATCATCCGGCATGACCCTCGGATGGACCTGTCCCAGATCCAGTCCCTGCCAGCCGAAGGGGTGAACACCTTCTCTTTCCCAGAGACGGAGTTCACCACCGTCACGGCCTACCAGAACCAACAGGTGACGCTTCACTGACACCGACGTCACACAGAGCAACAACGACTCTGTAGCTGTCTGGAGAATACCAGCTGCTGCTCTGAAACGTTTTGTTCATAACATAATAAAAGTGAGCTTCAATTTGACTGCATGTTCAGAAGAAGAAGAAGAAGAAAACTAAACTAAATAAAGCAGAGCATCAGTAATGCACAGCTTTTCTGATTTTCTGGGGCTCAGAAATGATTAGACCCAAGAGCTTTGTGGTTGATTTAATAACTGCAGTTTCAACAAAGCATCCTAAAGCTGATTCTGATTTCTCCTCAAGAGAAATAACTTGAAACAATACAGGAACAACATGAAAATAAGTTCAAGTTTTCCAGGTACATGTGGTCATAAGCTGTATCGCTACACTGTGCAAGAGAGAGAACACTGCAAAACAGGAACTAGTCATTTAAAACTATCAGCTAAAACCTAAAACTTTTGCATCTTCAATTAGCCACATAGATAATAAAACTATTACTATAAATTAACATGACTATTTACTTGAAGATCATTTGCTTAATTCTAAATGTTTTAAAAACAACTAACATTTCAGACTCCATCATGCTCCATAATAGAGCTTCCCAAACCCTAGAAGCATGAAGCAGAGTATAGCTAATATGTTTAGCCGTCCTGCTGGCTGCTAAAGGTTATTCACTCCATATCTACAAATATTACCTTGGTGAGAATTGACTGCCTGAGGTAGACACGTTTCTTTTATACCTGAGAAATCATCAAGTTGGCACTAAAAGAGGAAGAGGGCGAAAAAGTCAAAGAGTGAAACGAAAAGCACCTGCTAATCGCTAGCTCGTTGTGTTAGCAGCCTGTATGAACAGCTAACCTGCCTCAGACTGCGTATATTATTTACTTTAATTTCTTCCTTTAAATTTCCTTTACATTTATTTTAAACATCTGACAGAAACCAAACATAACTGAGTTTCAGTCTAATTCTCTCAGTACCTCTTTCCACACCAAAAGTTGTTGTTTTTCATACATCTTAGTGGTAGCTAGCTTACATATGCTATGTTAGCTGGTCGGGGCACTAAGGTCAAACTGAGGGCATGCGAAGTCTTCTCCAGAAATTACCAGAAAGCAGAGGTTTACCCTTTGCTGTGAACATGTTAGTAGCTGTGATCCTGTTTGACATCACATATGAATGAACCTCCTGTTTGTGAAGCTTAAATACGGCATGTGGCCTTGGTGAGACCATAAATCCAGTGTTGTTTCCATGCTCCTCGGAGAGAGGGTGTGTGTATTTCACACAGCCTACCTGACCCTGCCGCTCGCTGCCATTCCTTCGGTAACAGAGCCGCCTGTGGGGGCTCCCACCTCTTTTCATCAGGGCTCATTTTACTATCAGGGAACATATTATTACAGCAGCTCAGTAACAAGATGTGACTGCTACAGCTGCCGGGGCCCTCGGCCCGTTAAAGCAGGGCATAAAACGGTACAAACTCCTCTCTCTGAACAGTGTTTGACAGGACTGATAAAATCCAAACAGAAACCAAGGGAGTTCTGCCACTTTTCCCCTCCCGCGTGAAGCCGAGCTCATTGTTAGCTTAACAGATGTCCAGCTGATGCTTTGAATTTGTTCCTCTCTTTTGGGCAAGATCACCAAGCTGAAGATCGACAGGAACCCGTTCGCCAAAGGCTTCAGAGATCCAGGGCGGAACAGGTACGGCACACCTTGCCAGACGCTGAACATCAACGCTTTTTCTCTGCAGATCGGTGAGCGTCATGCTAACCTGACTCGGTTAGCATTTGGCTAAACGAGTCAGGAGGGAATTTCAGTTTTAACCACTGAAATGTGAAGCCGTGTAAAACCTTCAAATAAAGCCGAGCAGCGTAGTGCAGAATTTCACACCTTTCAGAATCAACATTTGAATTCCTACGTAAGGATTTTTAATGTTTACACAGTAAATCATGACTTGTGTGTGTGTGTGTGTGTGTAGGGGGGTTTTGGACGGCCTGTTGGAGTCATACCCCTGGAGAGCCCCTCTGAGCTTGGACTTTAAGCCTTTCTCCATCCAGCTCCAAGGTACTAATCTGAAAATCTGTTTAGTTTTCTTGTCTAAAGTTTCCCACGCTTTGTCACATAACGGAGTGACTCCAGTTTGTGACATCTGTTGACAGGAAGCTCCCTGTCGCCGAGCGGCACTGCGAAGAACTTCCTCCCTCTCTCGTCGTCTTCACCTCTTCTTCCGTTCTCCTGCCCGGACGCTGCTCTCCACGCTCTCACCCTGCCCCTCTTCGGGAAGGCGTCCACCGCCGCGCCCTCCATTTCTCCGCTGCCCGGCAGAGTCTTCTCCTCCCTGGGAGTGGACGGACTGAAAGGCCTTCCTTCACTGCCGCCGCTAGCGGACCTGCCACTTCTGTCGGCGCTGCAGGGGAAGAAACCCCTTCACTGCAGGGATCCATGTCTGCACAGGTCCCCTGGGAGCTCCCCGTGTCTCGTCCCCCTCCACAGCCCTCTGAGCCCGCCAGGATCATCCCTCCTGCCTCATCTCTCTGACACTACGACCCCCTACTGTCTTTACAGCTACAGCTTCCCACTGAGTCCCCAACTCACGGCTATTTCTAGACACGGCAAACTGAGCGAAGACACGACGGACTGCCTGCTGCGGCACCCCGCCTGGCAGCAGACCTCCAACCACTGCCTCTGACAGCTGGACTCTTAGGACCAAGCAGAACCGAATGGGGAAAAAGTGACTGACTGCGAGGTGGACCTTTGTATTTAAGAACGGTTCAAAACGACATGTTGGAAGCTCAAGCACAAAAAACGATCCTGAAGCTGGTCAATCCTGAGCCAAAACCTCCAAAGTTGGAATAAATGTACAAACTTTTCTCTTCAGGGTGGAAGTAAATTGTTTTTGTTTTTTTCCACATAGTCTTTCTGTGAGGTTATAGTTATTTAAGCCAACTTCTTCACACAGTGTTATCAAAGAGCATTGACAAAAGGAGCCTGGGTTTTGTCAGGTAATGACTGAGAAACATGGCATTTACTGTCACAGTCGCTGTTAACGTAACCATGGTGAAGTACCTATTAAAGTTTATTTTGTTCTTTGGTCAAAAAGGTTCAAAAAGTTTTTACCATACCAACACAGAAACATACAGGGAAATTATAGGTATGTCTGCAAATATGTAAATATTGTCAAATTTCAAAAATATTCGCTCGTATAATTTTTTCTGACAAAAGAATCACTTTTTCAAAAAAAGACGTTGGCCATTGCTCTACGAAGGTGACGATATGCATTTATGTACGTACCGTACACAGATACATGCCGACACAGACACAAAAACGTACATATAAGCAAAGTGTTTTCCAGTTTTGCATGACAAATGGCCCTGCATTCATCACGTGGAGTTCTCCGACAGCGAACAAAAGTGTGTTTTGTGTTTACTCTGAGGACTCGGTGTCAGGCTCAGCCACCCCTGACCGATACCATGAGCTCATCAGGTCTCTCTGTGGTTTTCGGCTCGGTGCAACAGCTGCCAGAGTTCAGGCAGCCAGCTTCCCTTTCTGCACCATACAACCAAAATGACTAATCAGAGACTCCTGGAGGTGAAGTGATTGTGCTTCAGAGCTCTTTATTGGGCCCAGATGCACCAGAAAACAGACCTTTGTTCACCGACACAGTCCAAAGAGTCATTGTTAGAGAGGTGGAGACTTTTCCTTGTGGCTTTTCAGCTAAGAAAGTTCATGAAAATGAAATGAAATAGACCCAGTATGAGACTGCATGTACCAAATGGGACACGCCTGTTTAGCCGCTGATGTGATAATTCCTGCCTTCAGCTCCGACTCGAGGCCCGGTACCCAACCCTCCCGCTCTACTTCTGGTGGTTTAGGCAAAGCGGGGGGATGGTGGGTGGAAATGGACTGTTTCCCGACAAACGGTCATAACCAAACAGCAATTTACTTGTCATAGCCGAGCGCGTCAGCGAGCTAACGTGGGCCGGACGGGGCGGAGAGGGGAAAATAGCAGGAAGGAGTCAATTGAGGAACTCGGGCTAAAGGGGGATGGCCCCTCGGTCTCAGCCAAGCGGTCAGGTGCAGCAGCCCTATCAGACAGCTCGCCCTTTGTGCACAGGCAGACACAATCAGCACCGGGTCACTCGATACTGTCTGTCATTTCCATGTTTGCCTACCTTGTGGGACAATCATTCTAAACTCCCAACTAATTCCTGATCTTTCAATTAAACTAATTGCTTTCATCCGAGGAGACCTGAACTCTGCACCTGTCTCCGTCCAACGTCCAAAGCTGACGTCCAAACTCGTTGAAAACGAAAAAGACGCAACCGACTGCAGAGAGAAAGGCGTGTTAGTTTGAGTTGCAAGGAGTTCTGGGAGGTACAATCATTTTTGCAAGAATCCCACGGCCTCTGAGGTACATTTACCATCCTACGCAACATAACATGACATTCTGGCTCCAATGCCTCTGATTTCATTTTTGACATGCAAAGCACAACAAAAGTCTGCCTGGAAGTGGAAGCGGAGTGAAGCTTTTATCAGCCTGCTGATCGTGAATGTCCTCCTCTGTTCCTCCAGCGCCGTAAAGCGTGTCAACATGATCCTCTTGTAGGTGGCGGCTGAAATAACACGGAACCCGTTCCGATTCCAGCTTGGAATAACACGAGGAGGGGACGGATGTCTGTGGGCCCTCCGGCGATGATTGACGGGTAGTAAAAGAAAAAAAAAAAAGAAAAAGGGAAGGAAATTTGACCCCAGGAGTCATTTGCTTCCAATCATGTGAAATGGCATCCCGAAACAGGAGAGAGGCTCCGCGGCGAGCGCAGACGTGTAAATATGCTGCTCATTCATTAGATCAGCATGCGTGACACACACAGAGACGCAGCACAAACACGCCGCGTGTCGGTTATCTCCTGCAGGACTCGGCCGCGCTCGGCGCCCGCCGCGCTCGGCGCCCTGCAGCTCGGCCCTCCGCTCAGTCTGGACGCTGTTTTCTCTGCAAACTCAATAAAATCCGGCTGTTTATCAGGTCAGATTATGAGACGTGGCTGAGCGCAGCTGTAAAACAAAACAACAACAAAAAATTTGGAAGTGAAACCAGCTGTGTCTGAAATTGAATTTCACTCTGAGTGCAATGTAAAAAGCCAGAGCAGTTTAACAGTTTTTAAGCATTCTTCCCTAGTCGATCAAAAATTCAGAGAGCTGATTTCACACTTGATCATAAGTTCTTTTAAAAATGATATGAAGCTGTAAAATTTAAGATATTTGGGTTTTACTGTCTGAATCCTCAAATAACTTTGTAAAAAGCCTCACAAAAGTACAACAAACTGAATTTTATCACCTTTTGTGAGAACCACAAACTTCCTTGCGCTTTATTAGGATTCTTTTGCAATAGACAATTGTTACTTTTGCAAGGTATGCTTCAGTCTCAAGTGTCACTTATTTTCCCAAAATAAACTCTAATTAGCTTCCGTGTCTTTGCTGACAAAAATCATCCACAACATGATGAAGCCACCACCGTGTTTTACAGTGTTAAAACTTCAGAGTTGGTTTTCCTCCAGAACATTATCTATGTTGGTCATCAGTTTAGTCTAATGTTCAAGAGCCAGTGGCTCTTTAGACATTCTACAATGGCTCTGAATAATTGGACTAAAACAATTCAGAAACAACCATTTCTTTTAAAATATAAGCATATAATGCAGATTTTGTTTGTTGTTTTTTTGTATGGGATAAAATCTACGTTCTATTTCCACCACAGAATGACTCAAGTACCAGTAATGAATATTTGCTTTTTTGTTTGTTAGAATGAATTTCCTCAAACATCAACATCCCATCGAAGAAAATGTATCAGTCCTCTTTTTGTAAATGTTTTCCTTTGTTTTAAAACTTTTTTTTTTTAAAGCAGAAATAAAGTGGTGTTTTATAACAAAAAATGACCACAAATGTTCTACTGTATATATTTATTAAAACTCTTTAAGCGAAAACGGCTCTGTGGTTGTAAAGGTCTCAGACTCTTGGTGAAATCTAAGGGAAAACTTTCTTTCAGCTCTAAGAAACGTTCAATTGGATGTTTAATGACTTTGTGACTGACTCTTCCGATATGTGAGGCAATGACTGCAACTCCTCCATCCACTCATTGGCTGCTTCTCTTGTGATTAATGAAAGCTTTTTCTTAATCACAATTGAGCAGTACTCTGTGAGATGCCAACAGCTTAGAACATTGTTGTATGATCTATTTTAATAATGGCCAGTCTGGTTTGTTTAGGGCGCGGAAGCAAAGGGAGCTGAATACAAATGCAGGCCACACTTTTCAGATTTATAAAAACCGTTTACACTCTTGCATTATTCATAGCTTAAATTTCAACTTTAATTGAGGAACGGTTCATTGATACTTTGGCGAGGCGCTCAGTGTATTAACAAACGTCCTGGTCTCCTGGAAACAGAGGAGAGGTAAGTGTGTTTCCGTGTGTTTGTACACATGAAAACATGTGTGTGTTGTTGGGTTTCCTCTAAGCGAGCGATCCATCCGGGCCTCAAACCAACGCCATTCATCAGACGACGTGCTAATCGCCCCAGCAGCTCTGTGACTCCCAGTTCTGACGTCAACACGCGGTTTTCATGTCGTCTCCTTCGCTTCTGTGACCCAGACAGTCAACAACAGCCTCACCCTGCCCACGTACACCTATGTCTTCTCCACAAGCTCCTTTTTGTCCCCTCCATACTCCTCTGCATATTTGTTTGTTTTTAAAATATGTACCAAAAAAATACTTACAACATGAACTATGTCAAAACTTTTTTATATAGTCAAGAGAGTGGATGAAAGTGTAAACTTATCAATATTCCCGTTAAACAACAAAACCAGCACCAACAATAATTGAACAATAATAATCTCATATTTTACATCCAGCAATACTCACCTGTTTGTTTTTGTGTGTTGTGGACAGTTTTGGACATTGTCTAAATTCAATATTCAAATCATTCCACAGTTTGACTCAATTTTTCTCTAGAAGTGCTAAATATTTGACTCTGTCCTGAACTTAAACATTTACTTCTTAGTCTTAAAACTGTTATTTTTTGTCATGTTTTCAGGTAACTGTTTATTCTTAGCTTTGTAAAATATTAGAACTGTCTATAATCTCACTACGTCAATGAATTTTAATCCTTTAGCTTATATAATGTGTTTGTACTTTCTAAGTTATCAATTAAGCATATTGTTCTTTGTAGTGTTGTTAATGCCTGAAGAGCAGTTGCCCCAGATATTTCCACTACAACTTAAATAGAACCATTTAGACTGCAGTCGGCACTGTAAAACAACAACAACAACAACAACAAACTGTCTCTAATTTCCGATAAAATACCGTCTGCTGCGGTGTCCAGAATTTCACCGTATAAAAACGGTAAACATCTGCCGGTATTTTACAGTAAATTAGAGATTTTTATTTTTTATTTTTTACCGTGTGGTTTAGACAACGCAATCCAGCGTTTCTTGTTGAGCTGAGATTACACTGATCAGTGGAGTTTCAGCGGCTGGTTGAAGGCTGTCAGCACCCGCCTCATGACCAACAAACACAACGCACACTCTGACCCGGGGCTGTCCATCACCTGCAGCCGCCCGTCCGAACCGAACGGGACTTTTCATGCAGGTGTGCGTTTCAATCCGCGCACGAGGGCGACCGACACCAAAACGACGCTGGCACTGGTTTTGTTTAGGACGAACCTATAAATCAGCGCTTTCTGGAACAAGAGATGCGAGATATTCTTTTCCTCTTTGCCCCTATCTCTTGTCAGAGCGGATGGATCGCCCTCCCCTGTTTTCGCTTCCTGTGTATGACAGGTTATCACTCCTCCGAGGAGAGCGGAGGATAAGAAAGGAGAGTTGTGGGGGCACGAGGGGGGTGATTGAGTGATGCGCCGTGGCTGATGTATCGGATGGCAGGCGGAGGGATGGAGTGATGGAGCAGCAGGAGGAGGGAGGAGGGAGGAAAGAGTGATTTAGCGCAGACCTGCACTCTGCGCTCTTCTTATCCCTGCCTCGGTGCTTTCATGTCTCAACCCCGGGTCAGATCCGCCCGCTGCCCCAGATGGTGCTGTCTGTCTGCGCTGCCCTCTACAGGATGTACCCCTCTCACCCCCACCATTGCACATCTATACTCGTTTAATTGATTTCAGGGAGAGAGAGAGAGAGAGAGAGAGAGAGAGAGAGAGAGAGAGAGAGAGAGAGAGAGAGAGAGAGAGAGAGAGAGAGAGAGAGAGAGAGCCCTCTTCCCCCACCCAGTGTTTCGGCACACACACACACACACACGCAGACAGCTTGCCAACAGCCAGTGCCCCCGGTGCGCACACACGTACACGCGGCTGACGCTGTGCGCTGTCAACGCTAATTCAATTTGAGACGCGGGAGTGTGACTAAACAGCAGACCCGCAGAGCGTTTTACCATATGCACCACACACACGCTCACAACACGTCACTGTTCACTCTGACACGAACTGCTGTTGCCAGGAGTATTCACTCGTCGTCCGCCTTCGCGGAGCAGATGAACTTGATTGACATCACATTCTTGATCCACTGACTTGACGTTTGATATTTTTAGTAGAGGTGTATTTCTGAGGTCGGACGCTGATGTTGGACGAGAACTGCTAATCCATCTAAAAGATGTTCTATCTGGTACAGAGGTCACGACGCAGGGCGCCAAGCTGAGGAACTTGCTTTGTCCAACCCCACAGTGTTAGCATAAAGTTTGGAGCAACAAATGTTCCTAGCCATAGCCATGCCCAACTCCTGAAAACAGTCCAACATGACAACCTGCACATGAAAGCGTCTGGGAATCTCTTACCTGGCCATGGCCTTCCAACGCAGTGTCTTTGTATTTTTGTGTTTTTATAATGTAGAGCACTTTGAAATGCCTGAATCATGAAATGTGCAATGCAAATACAACACAATTTAATTGATTGATTGATTGATTGATTGTTTTAGAATTGTAGGTTTAGAAATGGTAGCAGATGAAGTGAACAAAACCGTTCAGTCTGTCTTTGCTGCACTTCTAAATATTGATCGTTTGGATCGGCATTTCTTTGTTTACAGAGCAGGCGATATCTGGTAAGCTTCATAGCGTCGAACTTTCACATTAGCGACTGGGTAAAATTTAGAATCTCAAAAGAATCCACGCCTCTAAAAAGCAAGTTTTTCTCAGTAGCCAAGACCCCATGTAGGACGCAAAGCGTACACAGCAAATTCAAAAGTGTTAAATGTTTTGGTGTTAGTAGACTTTGTGCAAAAGCAGAGTTAATTTTACTCTGATAAAGTCACATTCTGTTTATGTAAGTCTGGGGTGTATATTATTAGTAGTTAAAATCCAGTGTTAAAACAAGGTGTTTCCATTTCAAATCTAGAGTTGTTAAAATAGAATCAATAACTCTTTACTTCTTAACTCTGAACTCCACCAGCGGCTCTAATTAATTAATTCACTGACTCGGCCCCCAGAATCACAGATTCCCACCAAAGCGAAGCGACAGAAGCCAAGTCATTTCAGGACTATTTACTTTCCACTTGTCTGAGTTATTTACTGCACTTGGTAAGTCATTTTTTTCGGAGATGGTTTATAACTATTATTTTGAGTTGAGCTCAACCTGTATGATAGACGTCACGTTCGCCACACGGCTCGGTGTTAGCATTTTTAGCTTAGCATGCCGAATGTTAGCGGAGGATAAAGTGTTGGAAAAAAATCGAGCCGGTGAACATTCAATCAAATTATTGGCTAATTTGAACAGATCCGTAATAATCTGGAGTATGTGTTTCGTGATGTTGAACATTTACATGCATATTGGTCAGATTTATCAACCTTTCTGATCGATTTTTTTTCTTTTGAAAAAATGCAAAAAGCTTTTTCACGTTGAGAGCATTAATTCTGCTGTTGTATCTTATTTTATACATTTTGCAGCATGTTTTAATCCTTTTATTGCCTTTTTGTATATTAGAACCAGTTTGGTTGAGGATGAATTGCCAGTGGTCAGCCTAACCTCTCCCTCCTGATTCCTCCATGGATTCTTAGAAGATTAAAGCTCCAAAAATGATTATGTGAGTGTTAATATCTCTGAAACTCTACATTTCTGTAATTGAGGCTTGTTGTTAGAGTTGTAGTAAAAATGTTTTCCTTCGCTCCATTCCTCATTGTTATGTTTTTGTTTGTTATGATCCAGAGACCAACACTAACTGTGGTAGTCAGAGACTGAAGACTGTCTGATGCAGTAGAGGAGCATGTTGGTGTCCCAGGCCAAACTTCACAAACAGCCCAACAACCTGAAGACAATCTGTTAGTGAGTGGACATCTCTCTGGTGGAGTGCAGAGAGGAACTGTCTCTCATCAACAGAAACATAGACTGGATAAGAAATGATGGATCTGAGTATCAGGTCGGTCTGTTGTGTACTGTAATATCCAGTAATCTACCTGTTAAAATTTACTCTCATATTACATGAACTGCTTGCTTTACTTTCTCCACCTTGTACTTTGAACAATTTCATGCATATTGAAGAAAAATGTATTAAGCATACTGCATTTTGTATTGCACAGCTGATATGTTAGACCTTTTAATAAGCGACATGTGAAACATGCACATTATTCCACGTTGTAATATGTTTTGTAATTATAGTGCATGTTTTGAAATAAATGCATTTAAGAAAATTATTGCCTCTTTATTAAATGTTTATTTTCCAAAGAATTTTTAAAAGTTCAAAACAATAAAGTACCTATTTAATATTAATTACAAATAACTCTTAAGAAGTTAAAGAAGTAGTTTGTGAGAGTTAATATTAAGATCTAACACTGAATTAGTGTCAGTAAGTGTTAACTCCAGCAGATTTGATATTTGACACTTTATAAGAGTTAAGATACTAACTCTCCAAAAAGAGTTAAATTAACACTTTCTGGTGTGGACCCATATAGACACTTTAAAAGTGTTGAAATCAAATCTGACAGAGTTAATCTGGGCCTCCTGGATTTGCTGTGTAGAACAACGGACTGGTTTCTAGCAGGCGAGGCAAACCCAGACTCGTCTCTTAGGCTACCAGGTAGATTCTACTTTCAAATCATCTTCTCATTTTGTGATCTACAGGTGTTTTTGTTCCTAATGCCTGGGGATCAACTGAAAGGTCCCAACAGTCATCCCACCGATAATGCACCCCTGATTTTTCCTGTTTGTTCGTGTTTCTAGGTTCACTCTGCACACTGTGTGACGGTGTGAAAACATTTTGAAAGTCGAAAGTCCAAAACATGCGAATAGTTCCACAGAAAGCCAGACAAGAAATCCCAAGTAAACGGCCAACTAAATGAAATAACTCCAGGGTGGTTCACGACCGAAGGAAGATGTTTTAAGGAAGCAACAAGTACCATCAATAAGTTACTTGATGTTACTTGTGCGTGTGTGTGTGTGCGTGTGGGTGTGTGTGTGTGTGTGTGTATGTGAGTGGCAGATTGGTTAAATCTAAAAACACTTCAGAAAATAAACAAGGAAGCAGGTATGACAGGAAATTCTGACAAAGAATGTCAACATGAGCAGAAATAAAGAAACGAAACACTCAGACTGAGGTTGGAGTGAGAGATTAAACTAGAGTGATTAACTACGACAGCTTTTGAAAAGATTATAACGCAGTCCGTCCTGATGGATCTTGGATATTTAGAAAAGTTCTAAATGCACCTCTTGAAAGACACAACCGCTAAGCAGGCGTAAAATCGTCATGACTAATACATACAAAAACGTGAAAACATCAGCCAGTGTGGAAATAATCGACACATTTCAACATATTGTGTTTCACTTGCAGAGTTACTGAAACAGATCAACTTTATTGTTAAGTTATTTCATGTGACGGCGGACGAAAGGCTATCTGGACGTTTGAAGTGAAGCTCCTCCAGAGCGGTTTCCTGCTCCTATCTGAACGTTGTCGTCTGTTTGGACATGTTTCCTCGATGTGAACTGATGCAGCCACAGGTTAGATGAAAACGTGAGATTTGTGTCGAGACAAAGACTCAAGCAGTAAGAGAGATGAGCGTTATAATCTGAGTGAGGGGGCGGGGTCAGGCTGGACGAGGTTAACAGGGCAAGATCAGGTGTGTGTGTGTGTGTGTGTGTGTGTGAGCAGCACATTGGTTAAATCTTAATGAAGCGTGCTGTGGAGGGTAAGGATGGACAGGGCCAGCTGTATTCAGGTGTGTGTGTGTGTGTGCGTGTGTGTGTGTATGCGTGCGTGTGTGTGAGGTTATGTGTGCATGTGTGTGTTGTGTGAGACAGTAAAACTGATTAAAAGCAGCGTTAACACGTCTGACCGGGTACAATGGTCAAGAGGTGAGAGTGGAAACTACAGGGAAGCCTCGGTCTGGAACAATTAGACACACGCGCACGCACGCACACACACACACACACCTACACACACAAGCATGCGTACAAACAGCCGCATATGGTGACTGAGGGCTGCAGTGATTGGTCACACATGCTCATGGACATGCGAGCAGAACCAATCAGCTGGGCTTCCTGTGTTTGACCTGACCCTTCCTGGCTGGTAATTGAATATTTTTTTTTCAGTCGGGAGGCTGAGAGGTGGGAAAGGAGACAAGCAGCAGGAGAAGAAGAAGAAAATACAACCTCCTAACCTTATCTTATGAAACATTTCCTGCTTTTACGACAAAAATGAGCTCTTTCACCTGAAGATGTCAAAAAATTACACAACAATTTAGGAATCTATTGAAGCAATTAAAAGAAATCTGAAATAAATACAATATCATGCGTGAAAACAATGCTATTATTAATTAAAAAAGACAATTTCTCTGTTTTATTGTGAGATAAACTCTGAATCTAGTTGGTTCTGATCTGGCTGGTTGTGTTGCTCCAACCCGAGACGGCGCCCTCACCGTGACCCCGATCAGGAACGCGCCAGTACCGAAAAGCAGGAGAGGTCATTTGAACCAAAAATTACACCAAACCTTGGGATGAAATCTTTTGTGAATTGGCTAAATAAATTAATAAATAGAGTCAAAAATAATTCCAGAAGGTGGAGATGTTGCACATATATTCAATTTAGTTCACACTGAAAAAAAAAGAAATCCCTAAATAGGTTAGAAGCTGCAGGTGTGAGGCACAAATCTCCACTTTTCAGACATTTCTTAAACTTTTTCCCTCACAGATTAATATATTTGATTATTGAAATGATCCAAGTTTAATTCAATAAAATAAAATCACAACAAAGTGAAAACTGGTAAGTCAGGTCGTAGCATTTTCTAACACGAGCAAGCTGCAACATTTTATGGCATGTTATTAAAATAATAATTATTATTATTATGACAAAAACACAACAGTGCAATGCTCCGCTGTTTTAGATGTGGGAAGATTTTATCAATATTATCAGTCTTGTCGATATTATCTATGCTGATAATATCGACACCAAATCGGTATCAGCACCAGATCAATACTTTAGTTTCAGATTCTGTGCTGAAATTTTATTTAGTTTCTGTGTCGTAGTTTGTCAACTCTAACTTAAAATAAAAGATTTTGCTTTGATTTGGTCTGAAATTACATATTTTTACACTTGTGGAAAAAAATGCACACAATTTGTTTTGTTTTTCTGTTGTTTCTGCTTATTATTTTAACATGCTATTGATATATTTTATATGTATAAATTCGATCTAAAGTTCTGTAACAAGGAGGACTACAAAAACATCAAAAGGTCAAAAGTTTGGTGATACAGAAAATTCAAATAACAAAAAGTATCAATATTGTTATTAGTATCGTTATTGGCAATACAGCCCATGTATTTACATTTTATTGGATCAATACCAAAATATGAAGCATTGCACCTTTAATTGGACCTTTAAAGACCATAACTAAATAAAAATGTGTCTTCTTGTTGTCTAGCTGTGCACAACATGATTCAAATATGAAGCAAAAATGATTACAGCTCACAGAGAAAAGAATCTCTCTTCATTTAAAAAAGAAAAACGCATTTTCTTTTAAAAATTCCAGGAAACAAAACATCAATTTTCACAAAATTAAAAAAGTTTTAAACTCCTCTGAAATATCAACACATCGATGGAAACATCTCAGAATAATTTGTCGATTGCATTTCTAGTTGTTTTTGCCAAATTTACAATTTGTTACAACTGGTACTTGATTTTATAATAAAAAAAACAGCAACTTTAAGGTATTTAGAATATTAGGTTTCCATTTTCCTCCAACTGCTAAACTGCAGACACGTGAAATATCACAAACTAAACTATCACGATTTAGCTGTAAGTTTTTCTATGAATCAGTTATTATTCTGTGTGATGGAACAACTTTTTTCCACCAGATTAGAGCGAGCGCAGCGCCGGGACCAGCGGCCCGACGGATCACTCCCGTCATCAAGAACCGCTCCTTCAGGAGGCGTCAAAAGGAGCTACCGCGAGAGCCTCCTGGCATCAACACCTGGATGACACACACATACACAAAAAAAATGTGTTTTTTTTTTTTTTTTTTTACTCATCCAGAAGCCGTCTCTGCGCACATCTGGCGAAAACATCCCCGGCACATGAGCTGGGGATGAACAGAGCGGACGGAGAAATGGACTCTGACAGACTCCCCTCGCTTTAATCACGCTGAAACCCGAGAAGAAAGCCACAAAGGGTTAAAACAGACTCAAAACAACGAGCATCAAATACATTCTGTGGCTCTTACAGCAAAAAAAGAAAAGAAAAAGAAAAAGGAGGGACGTGGAATTTTAATTTCATGTGATTTTAACTAAAGGCAGAAATGACTGACAGCTGTCGGATCACCGAAGGTCAGCTGCAGACAGGAACGGCTGAGGACTTACACCGAGGACGTAAACTCATCAAAGTTTCTAGTAATGAGCCAAATGGAGGCCCGTGTCAGCCTGATGATGATTGTGGATGCAGTTAAGTGAGCGCTGATGATGATTGGGCAGGACACAAACAGGGTCAGAGGTGAACGGGCGTCACTCAGGAGAAACTCGGCTGCTGCCGGAGTCCAAGCGCACAGATAGCCGTGCGCTTGGACGGCACCTGTAATCGCTCGCAGCTGAGACACGCTGCAGTGTGTGTGTGTGTGTGTGTGTGTGTGTGTGTGTGTGTGTGTGTGTGTGTGTGTGCGTGCGTGCGTGTGTGTGTGTGTGTGTGTGTAATGGGGCACTGGCATGCGAGCAGCAGAAGGCCACTTCCTCTTCAGGTGACACCTTTGACCTCTCATCTGTTCCTTGTTGGAGGAGGCAAAGAGGAGGAGGGAAAAGGATGGAAAAAGAGAGGATGGAGAGCAGCTTTAAATGTATTTAAATTAATAAATAAGTGACATAACCGGACCCTCATACTTCCACCATCAAATCTGACTCTCACTAAGACGGCCTCCTGAAATCCTGAGTCAGTTTATCACCAGATGGAACAGAACAAACAAAAGGTTTCACCAAATGTTTCCCAGCTGGTGACAGTCGGCCTCGGTTACGGCCTGGGAAGTCTCCCGTGGCGGCCATCTTTGCTCAGTCTCTTTCTTCCTGTGGAGTTATGAACACTGACCTGACGGCTGCAGTTGTTCTGTTTTCTTTGGTTGTGATGTCCTGACAGAGCCGTCGATGCTCTCCTAGGCTCATGTTTGTCATGTCTCCTCTCCGTAGAAGCTTCACCATATTTTTTTGTTCCATATTTTCCAGAATAAAATTGAGACAGTGGAGATCCAGAGCCTTAAAGATGACTCTGTAGCCGTATTCAGGCAGACAGATATCAATATTCTCATCTGTTATGTCATTTCCTTACACTGGGTCATGATACGATGCTTTTTCATACCTCTTATCCCACTTCATGGTATCAGACTGGTTCTAATTCTACCCGGGTCCGGCTAGCAAAACTGGGCTCCTCCGTCAATTAAAATGTGGCTAATCACACTTAATAGACTATTTCTCAGTGAAGGTGGGTTACTGTTTACATTTGTTGTTACATTTGGAGCTTTGGGAATAAACTAAACTGGCAACTTAACTTGGTTTATAATTTAAATCTTTACAGGACAACTAATTAAAAAAAACACACACTGGTTACAGTAGCAGAGTCACAGTAAGAAGCAGAGAGGATCATCAGAAGTCTTCATATCCTAAAGGGAACATGATGCAGGAAATGAATAAATACAATTTAAATACCTAAATATATAAATGCATTTCAAAAAGGTCACTTGCATTTTGGACATACCTGATAATCCACTAAGAATGAGGCATTAGCTGTTCACAATGTAGCTAATTTTTCTCCACACTCATCCACATATCGCTCGGAACAACAAGAGTCTTTTGTGACTAAATTAAAAGTATTATGTATTATTATTATTATTGTAATAATGTAACGTGTTATTATGAAGCTGTGCAGTAAGAAGCAGGACTGTAATCATCCTCTTACCGTGCTCACCGTTGTTTTCCTCACAGGAGAACAAAGAACAGCGTGTGTAGGCACATTGCTCTGTTTGCTATTTCAATTCTTTTCTTGTTTTTTTTTTTTGTGGTTTTTTTTTTTTTTTGCTTGTATTTCCGCTGGAGTTCTTCTTTCGGTTGCGTCTCCTTTCATTTCTTCATCCGTCTCCTTTGCGTCTCTACGATGCTTGGTCTCTCACCTTGGACAGTCTCTTGGAAAGCTCCTCCTGGTTAACAGAATTAAAACAAAGCACTTTTTAAAAAAATATCCTGGTTCATAAATTTAAAGCAAGGATTATTACACACTCCTCTCACCCTCCAGCAAAGATTATTGAGTGTTAGCTGGAGAAAAACCACTGAAAGTCCCCACAGGATTACTAATGACTGGAGCTTAAGAAAAGCTGGCGCTTGAAAGCCTCTGTGCTGCGTTCACGCTCCTGTTGCCACCGAATGTGGAACGGAGCTAAATGTGATCAAACCCCCCCCCCCCCCCACAATGAGACGCTTGGTTTTTTTTTTCTCAAGGAATTAAGCCAAATTGAACGCTGTGAAAACATTCAGCCTTTTCTCTTACTGCAAAAAGTGTAAAATATGCTTTTGTAACATTTTTACCACCAGAGTAAACATGTTATTCCAACGGCAAACTAAGGCATTGCTCAGGTCCGCCAGGCCGGCAGGGGCGCTCTTTAAATTCTTCTATGCCAGTCATCTGTTCTTGTTTTAAAAAGCTGAGCTGCTGCCATCATTTCTACTGATTTATTAGTTCTGTTTTAATGATTATTCATATTTATTCTAACTTGTTAACTCCATGCAAGAGTACTCATGCCATTTGAACTTAAAAAGTGAAAAAGTGCAATTTGTCACTTTAAAACCACAAACATCAAAGCTTTTTATGTGGTAGATCAACATGAAGTGGCACGTTATAAACTTCTAGTTTATAATCTGGTCATAAACTATCTAGTTCATATACTTTGGATCAACATTATTAGATAGTTTTTCTTCTTTTGCTCTTTCTTTTGGTTTGTTGTTTTGTTTGTATTTCCTTTTAATTCATGTAAAGCATTTTGAATTGCCTTGTTGCTGAAAGTGTCTTTACCTTCCACCGGTAAAGAAAAGAGCTTTTCATATTACATCCATCCATCAAGCCAGAGTACCCGGAGAAAACCCACACATGCACAGGGAGAACATGCAAACTCCATGCAGAAAGACCGGGGCCGGGAATCAAACCCAGAACCTTCTTGCTGCAAGGCAACATCTCTACCAACTGCGCCACTGTGCAGCCCCCTTTTCATGTTACATTTTTTAATAAATAAGAATAAATATGGAACATATCTGTATTCACCCCGCCAGGTCAATAATTTACAGCCAGTGGAACCAGAACTTTTTCATCAATTTTAATGAAAAAGTGACTTTAAAAAGCTCCTATATCTTCCTCAAAGCTACTTATAAGTTAGGTTTGTGTTATTTTGAAGCCACTTGAAAGTAGACGGAAATAACTTGGCAAGATTGTGTGTTTTTGCAGTGATTAACAGCCTTCAGGAGGCAAAGCAGTTAATCTGAATCAGCTGTGGCAATGAGCTGATGGCAAACTGCAAACGGATCTCCTTCAGGACCTTCTTCTTCTTGCCAGTCTATCAGAAAAGCCAGACTGTGAAATGTATGAGTAACAGTTGTCCAGTCAGCAGATTCAGCATAAAATCTGCAGTTTTCCTGGCATCACCATGAGTTTCTTCCTGGCTGATTAAAACGCTGCAGAGATCCAACAAATCTGTTATTATTCAACGTAAAATGAATAGCATTTCACGACTTGGTGGACTCTTTTATTCAGCAAGTTATGTTTAAAACACTACTACTTTTCATTCAAAACCTTTCTTTATTTTAACATATGTTAATTTTAAACTGTAAATGAATTAAATAAACAAGTAATTTGATAAATATTTAAATTAATGCTCTCAAACTTTGTAGATTTTCATCTGGAAAGTAAAGTAAAACATTATAAAACAGTCAGTTTACTTGTATTACACAATCACGCGCTACAGCAACTTTTTTTGGTGTCAATTTCAAACAAAACTTCGGACGGCCACAGAAACTCTGTGCAGCACAAAAACCCCCGATAAAAAGTTGTAGAAGAAGAAATAATTAAATGTGTTCCCCTTCCTTCATGTGGAGGGCAGGCCACAAGAAGTCGAGCTAATTATCCATAGAGCTGTGTCCAAGCTTATTCGTGGAAAGTTGAGTGGAAGGAAGAACTGTGGTGGGAAAGGTTGCGTTACCTGCTCGGCTGAAGCCACAGTGGACGCCACGTGGGACGTGTGTCCAGGAGGAAGCGCCAAGCTGAGATCCAACCTTAAAAGAGACAAACGTGGTTTCACAGGAGGACAAATGTGAGAAAATAAACTCCACCTTCACTGCAGACGTCTCTAACGTCTCTGTCTTTGTTTAACAGTGTTTAAAGTCAGCTACGGACCAACCAAGGACCTTACCCAGCTTCGTCAGCCATCTCTCGCAGAAGCGTGTCCACTTCGTTCTGCAGACAAAGACATCGAATCATGACCCGTTTGCAATTTGCTGCAAACTAACGGAGGTCGATACCTGCGGCGTGGTGAGCGTGGACGTGCTGCCCATGGTGTCTTCCATCAGCACCGCCTGCACGTCCATCGTCTCAAAGTTCCTCTCGAACTGGTTCATCAGGGCCGAGATCTGAGCAGAAGGACAAAAAAAAAATCTAACTCACGTAGATACATGACAAACAGACAGACAGGTTTCAGCTTTTTCCCCGATACTGTTGGTAATCATGGCTTGCAGTTGATAAAAACCTAAATTATTTGACCGTGTTGTAGCCCAGACAACGTGGAGGAAGAAGGCTGACTTGACAGTTTTCCAGCAGTCACTGACATGCTCTGCAAGCAGGGAAAGCCACTACAGGTCACAGAGGGCTGCGTCCAAGTATATTCATAGAAAAGTTAAGCGGAAGGAAGAAGTGTGGTAGCAAAAACAGGAATAACTGCAGCCTGGAGAGGATTATCAAGCAAAGTATATTCAAAAATTTGAGGGCAGCTTCATGGACAGAGGCTGGAGCGACAAGTCCTCTTTTCAGATGAAAGTAAACTTTACGTTTCATTTAGAAAAGATGTGGAGAGGCGAAGAATAAACGCCGCTTGAAGTCCAGAGAGAAGTTTCCACAGTCGGTGATTAGTCAGGGTGCCATGTATGCCATCTGCTTCTTGTTGGTTCTCTAGGTTTTTTAACACTGCCATTTACCAGGACATTTTAGAGCTCTTTGTGTTTCCTTTGGCTTAAAATCTTTATGAAGATGCTGGTTTTTATTTCCGGTGGGTCTTGGTTCCCGGCCGACGCTGAAACAGATACTAACAGCTGCTTCAGTGATCAAGATATCTCTGGACTTGACTGGACAGCAAAATGGCACAGACGCAGTATTGAAGGCTATTACGGACAATATTTCTTCTTTTTTTTTTGGTCTTGTGTAATGATTTATTCTTCTGAGAAATGTTTTATTATCTGTAAGTCATAATAATAAAAATTAACAGAAAGAAACACTTCAAATACCACGTAGCTCCGTTTGTGAAAAAGTTATTTAAATTAGTTTCACTTTTTAAGCTTTTTTATTTGGATCTCTGTTTACCTTTTCCAAGTTCATGCTTTTCAAAGTCGCGTCCATCGATTTAAAAACTGCTGACATGGATTTAGTGACCTGGGTGGGAAATACACAACACACAATGCTGGTTGCTGAAGACAAAAAAGAAAAAAAAAATCAACACAAATATGTGCAAATAATAATAATAAAAAGGAAAACATGAGAACGATTACTCCTGACGAACAAACCTAAAAGTGCTGTATCTCTATCTGTCCACTAGGTGTCGCTTTAACTCTTCTATCCAGGCGCCTGATGGCGTTTAGCGCCTCTTATTCTGAAAGCCTCCTTAAAAGCTCGAGGATTACGGATTAATATGATGAAAATGAGCCCAGACTCGGCTGAATGAGGCGCTCTGAATGGTTTTATGACTGATGCTTACGTGTGCCTGCTTAAGGAGAGGCGGCGATGAGCAGAGCCTCTCGGAGGAGGTGAGCTTCAGCTATACAAGCTCACACCCTCCGACTGTCTCTGCAGACATTATTAAACAGGATCATTTCTATAAAATGGCGCCTCCGCCATAGAAAACTTCAATTAAAGCAATTTTGAAAGAGGCCACCTCTCCTAAAGAGCGACGAGCTAATTGCATATGGCCTGAAGCACATCTAATGACATTATGTAATTGCTGTCTTTTTGTATGCCTGTCTGCTAGCCTTTTTTTTAATGCTTACTCGGAAAATGGCTTCTTTTTCTGTATAAAAAAAAAAAAAAAAAGGCTTCAGAATAAACACTGAAATCTATACACTCAGTAAATTGTGAGGTATAAAGAACTCACATCTTGAGATATGGGCTTTTTGTTATTGCAGGAGGTTTAATTGGTGGTTTATAATTGGGCCTGCATGGCTGCTTGTCTCGTGGTTCTATGATGAAGTGGAAACCTGTCTGAAGTTTGTTTCTCACCCAGTTATCCCCTCTTTGTGACAAATAACCGGATTTTTCAGGTATAAATAACGAGTGGATGGGTGTATTTCTACAAGTGTATGATTTAGGTTCTTTTGTACGCGGCTAAAGGAGAACTATGAAATATTTTTAAGCAACAACTCTGTTTTCCAGAGAGAGTGTGAGTCACTCTGAAGATACACGGCCTTGGGAAAGTATTCATGTCTATTCAAATTCTTCAGATTTTGTCATCACACAACCACAAACGTCAACGTACGAGATACAGCGGATACACCTCAGTATTTCACAACATCAAACTAATTTAAATATTAGTCAAAAACAAGGCAAGCAAACACAAAATTCAGTTTTTAAATTAAGATGTCTATTATTAAGATAGGAAAAGATCCAAACCTACATCGCCCTGTGTGAAAAAGTGATTACTAAACTGTTAAAACATAACTTAAAGGGGTAGAATGATGTGTTTTCCAGGCACATGGTGACATTTTATAGCATAATCAAGTAGCTATGTTACTTTCAGTTGTCATAAAAACGCAATATACATCAGATACGACTTAAAAGCAATTTTACTTCCTCATTTAGCATCTTGAAATTGGGCCTCTGTCTCTTTAAAAGCTCCTGCTCTTTCTGAAATTCTGCCTTCAGGAAGTCATCACAACGTGGCTCCTCTATTCACCCTTTAGCAACGCTTTTACCAGAGTTGCTCTGAGAAGTAGCTCCTATAATGAGCTCAGCTGATGCTCAGTTCCACCAGGTGTTTGCTAATTGCTCCTGGCTAGTCTGAAGGAGCTGAGTGGGAGAGGGCTGCTCTGTGAGGCGGAAGCTCAAAAACTGCAGCTCTGACGAAGAGCTCCATCTTCAAGGCGGAGCTAGGTCCAATCAGGCGATTTGCACAGCTGAGTGGTTGCCATGGAGACTAAAGGATTTCTCAAAGGAATTGCTCCAGATATGTTTATGATGAGGGACTAAAATTATAGCAAGAAGTTCAGCTCATAAAAGTCAATTTTGCATAATACTACCCCTTTGAAAACCATGTCACACATGGTGCAAAACACCATGTGTGACAGGAAACTACATCCTGGACAGATGTTCCCTACTGAGAAAGATGGTGGTGGAAGCACCTCACATGTCCATAAATGAATGATTAGGGTTGTCAGGGCCGGATTTACAAGGATGTGGGCCCCTGGGCTGGAGCCAGTTTTGGTGCCATCCATCCATTTTCTTGCACCCTTGTCCCTTAGTGGGGTCGGGAGAGTTGCTGGTGCCCATCTCCAGCTAACGTTTCGGGCGAGAGGCGGGGTCACCCTGGACAGGTCGCCAGTCTGTCGCAGGGAAACACAGAGACACACAGGACACACAACCATGCACACACACACACTCACACCTAGGGGCAATTTAGATAGACCAATTAACCTAACAGTCATGTTTTTGGACTGTGGGAGGAAACCGGAGTACCCGGAGAAAACCCACGCATGCACAGGGAGAACATGCAAACTCCATGCAGAAAGACCGGGGCCGTGTATTGAACCCAGAACCTTCTTGCTGCAAGAAAACAGCTCTACCAACTGCGCCACTGTGCAGCCCAGTTTTGGTGCCCTATCTACTAAATTATTTCACATTCCCTCCCCAATACATCAGATGCTCCACAAAAAATTTACTAGTACTTCATAATTTCTAAAGAGTTGAGTATTGTTTATATTCATATGCACCTCATATGGGTTTATGTTTTGCAAAACACTGCCTTCATTAAAAAAAAGAAACTAAAAATCTGTGTTGGTCGTGGGATACTGTTGCTAGCCCAGATGGTTGTACTGTGACAAAATCTGAACACGTTCATGGGGAATGATGAATACTTCAGAAAGACACTACAGGAGTCGCACTACTCTCAGAAAAGAGATAACATCTGTTTTTGCGTTTTTAAAAAAAAAAACCTTATGCAAAACTAGCGCTCATTTGCAAAGAAAACAGAAAACCTGGTTCATAGTGACAGCAGTCTGGACCCTAGAGGCCACAGCGTCCACACGGGCACTCATCCTCAGTAAGTTAATGGACTGGTGCTTCTGACGGATGGCGTTCTCTGCATGGATCCTAGCTGCCTCCGTGTTACCCTTCTGGATAGCCTAAGAAACAACGAGGCACATTTACTTCCAACAAAGGCTACAGCTGTACTGTAGCTTATCATCTGTTAGACACAAAACCAACCTTCTTTGCTTTTGCCTTTTCTGCCTTCTCCTCTTTGTCACATTTCTTAGAGTTGTGCTGCAGCTCCTTGGCAGCAATCTTGAGGTTAAACAAGTGTTCTTGTAAAAGCTAGTCAAGGGACAGTTTACGACAATATTCCAGTTAGAGTGGAAATGATGTTTTTACTGACGCAACAGTGGAACATTTGGTCAATTAAAGCCAGGTCATTGCAGGGGACAGAAGGGTGTGTTTCCCCCCCGCCCCCTCCCTTTTCTTTTTGAGAAACTAGTCAAAAATTAACCAGAGTCATTAAACATCTCGGCAACAACACAGCGAGCGGGCAGCTGTCACTGTTTTCCTTCATCGTTCAATGACGGATGAGGGGAGGAGTGGGGGAGAAGTTACAAGGAGTGTGTACGGCAGAGCTAGCTAGGGACCAAACACAGTTTATGGTTAGCAACGGTTGCTACAGTGTAAATGTGTGTGTGTTCCGCGGTGGGCGACAAAGTACACAGAAAGGATACTCTCCATGTTCGACATGGTGTGGGTGGTTTTCTGGGACGAGTTAGGTGCTGTTCAAAAAGACAAAGAGTCATTCAGTCAAGCGCTGGCTTGTTTTGATTTGGGTTTTTTTTGCAAGTGTAACGGGAGGGTGCACTTGTTCTCACTTCCGCTTTTGTTTATGTTCGACGAAGAGCAGTTTAATGATAAACAGTAAACCTAAGACTTATGTTTTTTGTTTTTTCTCTATAGCTATCATTTTTTAAAAAGTAATTATGATGATTTATCGCAAGCTTAAAGTCGTCTTCAGTTAATTTAATCCGTAATATTATTTTGATGTGTCGTTCGGTTTCACATTGATTTGTAAATATTGTTTAATTATGCTAAAGTTTTATTATAGAATAGAATAGAATAGAACATGCTATATTGATCCCAAAAGGGAAATTGCTTAATTATAATGATTTATTAATTTTTATTCCATGTATCTGAATTAAATATTTCTTAATTCAGATACAACAAAATAAAACAAAATAAATTTAGTTATTTATTTTGTTTTAGTTTCAGAGATTCCTCCTTTATTGACGTCTCCTCTGTTGTGTATTTTTGTTTTTGTTTTCTTTTTATGCTCTGTATTGCATTTTCGCACAGTAAATAGAGCTTTGTCTTACGGACTATATTTTCTAGATTTTGTTTTATTTTTACTTTCCTGATGCCGTCATGCGCTACAACCGACTACATCCCAGTACGACGGCTGGAGAACGTTGGGTGAACTATCTTCATCCGCCATTATCTTTGGATGAAATTGCTGCTGCCTCTGCCAACATTTCACCGTCGTCACACATGATCACGATCTGCACGACGTGCTCGCGCCCTCTACGTCACGACTGTTCGAGAAGTGGACAGGCGCGCGTGTCCAAAGTTCTATGGTGTCTAAAAATAGTTTATAACCGGTATCGGTAGGTTGTGGGACATGTCTAGTGACGTCATTTGTGCTTTTTTTTTGTGAGGGAGTAAATTGACCTTTTCTACAAGGCTGCTTTGATGTTTCCGTGCGTGCGTGCGTGTCGACTCGCTCAGTCGTGTTTATTTTACTTTTTCATCCATTATTTTTAATTACGCCTGTGGAGAGAAAGGCTGGCCAAACAGGGATACAAAAGATGTGTGTGTTTGTGTGTGTGTTTGTGTGCGTGTGTTTGTGTGTGTTAAAGACATGGGACATAAAATGTGAGTATTAGGAGGCGAAATAAGGATCACTGCCCAGATAGAAAAAGGTTCCAGTGGATGGACGGAGCACTGGCCATCCGAAAAGGGCTGGGGACGGGGCGGTGGGGGATTAGCGGTTTGGTCTGGGGGAGGGAGCAGAATGGATGACTCATACTGTAGACAATCTCCTGGACACTTTGTGTAGACACAGCTTCAGATAGGCCCAAAGATGTTCCTCCGAGAGAGAGAGAGAGAGAGAGAGAGTGAGAGAGAGAGAGAGAGAGAGAGAGAAGGGGAAACACACGAGAACTGTTTTAAAAATTAAACTCTCTAAAATAAATAGCCAACAAGATTCTGGTGGCAGGATTTTCTTTATTATATGGCTCATCACCACGGGCGCCAATAGCGCAGAGGTCAGCTGCTGAAGATTATAGCTTTATGTTTATGTTGTTCACTGATTTCTATTCTATACTACATTTATTCATACTTTCAGTGTTTTTAAGGAATTTCAACTGCATTTGATTCATTTTAGATGAAAGTTTGAAATATTTAGTTTGGTCCACCTTGAACTGGATTATGCCACACTGAACAGAGATTACTTGATCTATCATATCATGTTCCACACTGTTTACAGATTCCTTAAAAAAACTGTTTTAATTTGTGAATCCTTAACTTCATTTCTGAAATCTAAAATGGCGCTTATTCATGAAACAGCCATGTTGAGGGCATAGATTTGGAGGCAGATTTTAAATATTGGAGCATTACAATAATGTTTTAATTTACATTTTTTTAAATGGCCACCATCTTAAAAAAAATGGAGGTAAACCATAACAAAAGTATTTTACCCAAAACAGAATTTTCAAGTTTTTTTCTTTATTTTTTGTATGCAGGTACTTGAAAACATTAACTATCATATTATACATCATCGGGCTGCACAGTGGCGCAGTTGGTAGAGCTGTTGCCTTGCAGCAAGAAGGTTCTGGGTTCGATTCCCGGCCCCAGTCTTTCTGCATGGAGTTTGCATGTTCTTCCATCCGTGGGTTTTCTCCGGGTACTCCGGTTTCCTCCCACAGTCCAAAAACATAACTGTCAGGTTAATTGACCTCTCCAAATTGTCCGTAGGTGTGAGTGTGTGTGTGCATGGTTGTTTGTCCTGTGTGTCTCTGTGTTGCCCTGCGACAGACTGGCGACCTGTCCAGGGTGTACCTCGCCTCTCGCCCGGTACGCTAGCTGGAGATGGGCACCAGTACCCCTCCCGACCCCACTGAGGGACAAAGGTGTCAGAAAATGGATAGATGGATGGATTATACATCATCGGTTGAATTGACAACATTGCGCTCACCTTCAGGTATCCTGAAGTTCCCCAAAGCCCCAGCTCTGTCCTTAATGAGAAGCAATGGAGTCTCTCACAGCTTAAATGAGAAGTTGTTTAAAAAATGTACATCTCAACCAGGAGTACGATTGTAAATCCAGCAACTGGAAGAAAAATAAGGGCAGCACAGTCACTCACTGGTAATTAACGTCGCTCTGTGTGAATTCACACGTTTTTCAATTCAAGCCCCTATTTTGTCCCAACACATTTCTTTCTGTACTACTTTGTAAATGTAAACAAACAATTTCAAAACCACATACCCATATCAGGATGTATGAGATTGCTTTCTATTGCAAATTGTTGTTAAGAATTATTATGATATATGGTCAGAAAATGTCTCGGTTCTCATGCATTTATTTACATATAAATCTCTGAAGATTTTGTGATACCCTGTTTCCGTTTACTGTATCTCTGATCCATGTTTGGCTAGTTGACTCTTATCAAATCTGAACCCCAAATCAAACCAAAATGCCTCTAAGTGCTGGAATATATTTTCACAATAATATATATATTTACAATAATATATTTATTGTAAATATATATATTTACAATATATATATTTATATATTGATTCCAATATATTTATTGGAATCAAATAATCAGATTTTCCCACAATAACCTAGAATATAAAAAAACAATATCTTAAGTTGTCAAAAGGAGTATGAATCATCCACCTGAAGTGACTCATGGATAAGAGGATCTCAGTAAATTGCACTAAAACAGCAAAATTACGAAATGACGAAATGAACGTATTCCTTCATTTCAGCCAATCACGCACGTCCCTGTGTTCCGGATGTGACGTGAGAGTTGTTAGCCATACAGGAAATGCAGAAGAGTGATGGCCGAAAGCAGGTTCGTTTTGGGTTTTTTTTTTGTTTTGTTTTGTTTTGTTTTTACAAAAACCGGGCAGTTGAATATAAATGCAAAATATGTATTAAGAATTATACACTTATAATAATGTCTAAACGTTTATAACGTTAAACTGTGAAATTATGCTTTAAAAGCACTTAGTAGATTCTTCTTAAATCACTGCAGGAACATGTTCACATACAGATATGCGTCATGCTTGTTTAATAAATTGTTACAGATGATAGATATGGTGGGCCGTGAGCGGCGGCCATATCTATCGGCGGCCATATCTATAAGTTGGGTCTGCTCTAACTGAAGAGTAAAACTCATGACATTTTTTTTTTCTGTATTTCAGACTGAGGACAAAGAAAACTAAACTTTCGAGAGTAAGGAAAACACACCATAATGATTGTCTTATTTGTGGCTGTCATGGGGATTTACAAGGGTGGCCATTATGTCCCGCGGCTCTTCCATGGTGGCGCCACTGATAGCCTATTGACTCCTAAACTCAATTTAAGCAGCACACCTGCTCATATTAGAGTATATTCTCCTCTTAACTAACTGGTTTTTATTTAATAAACGCAGGGTTCACACACAAATTAGTCATACACATTCATACTTACACACACAAAGTAGCTCTTATACGGTAACGCCCTCTTTTCCCATCATTATCGTTGCGAGCACGCACCTCCACCACACATACACGCTTACCCCCACCCCCAGTCATAACTGAGTGACGGCAGGTCGCCATGGAAACTGCGTTACGCTCCAGGCGGCCGAGGGAGAGAAAACAAGAGCGCGAGGAGTCGTTTCACTCCTCATTTCAGCACCACGCGCCTCCGGGACAGCGCCCGAATGAACTCGCGCGTAGATTCGAGCGTCGCGTGCCTTATAAGGGACAGAGCCGAGTCAGCACCAAGTCCGACCGCAGTGGAGTGAGACTTTAGAAAACAAACACACACACACACACACACACACACACACACACACACACGAACTTCTCCGAACCTGTAGCTCGGTGGACGCTGAAGGTCTTACTCCACCCGCGAGCCAGGAGCTTGTCGCTCCCTCCAACAACACAGCAACAGGTAAGCACCCCCCTTACCACCACAAGGCTATCGGTGAAGTTTTTAATCTGCTAACCCTGACCCTGCGCCGTTTGCGCTTAATTGCCTCCCCGGCGCATCTCAAGTGTAAATAAGTGGATGATGAAATGATAAGCAAAACCCAACATGACTCTTCTCAAAACGCTCCGTTTCATCTTGTTAAACTCTCTAAATGCTAAACAGCCCAAACTTTAATACCCAGCAGCTGGGTAGGTAATCAGATACTGCAAGCTCTGTTTATTCTTGGACATAGTCTCACGTGTTTTTGTGTTCAAATCTCAAACTTTATGCTGTCAAAACCATAAAGTTTTTTTTTTTTTTTTTTAAAGGCTTATGCCAAGACACACCATAGCTATATCTAGATTTGTTGACCTGTGGGCTTCTTTAGGTGGGGTGCTCAAAAGCAAGCGGAATACGTCTTTTGTAGATGATGTGTTTACATCTGTTTCGCATGCAGCTCGGTGCAGGGAGCCTGAGCTTTTTGTTGTGTTTCCAGTGGCCATAGATTATGTGCGTGCTGAGCCGATACGCCTGGATGAGTCACTCAGCCTGCAAGTTTGCTGAAGAGTGCGAATATGGGAGGATTGGGGAGAGAGGATGCAGAGGGGTAGAGACACAGGGATACAGAGGCCAGCAGGAATATAGTCCTGCACCGCCTTGTCTTGTCTTCTCAAGACATTGCTTTGTTGTGCATGTGGTCAGAGGCAGCACATGGGAGCCCTGTTTATTGATTCAGGATGTGTGACTGTTTCGCCAATTGATCTTGCTGAAGTTGGATGCAATTGTCTCATCTTGCCTTTAGAAGATCAGATAACTTCTTTAATGTTGTTGTTTTTTTGTAGGGCTGCCCTTTGCTGCTTTAGTCTCCAAACTGCAGTGCCACTCCGGTGTTTGTTGATGCATGCAGCCTGGATTAAATTACATCCAAACACTCCCCATAATAGATTGTTTGTGGTTGTACCAAACTGTAGCCTTCTGGTGTCAGTCAAGCTGATACCAGAAAGCATCCCATTACTGCTCATTAGTATCCTGGTCTTTAGCCTACTGGTATTGACAAATCATAGCAATCAGCAGCACTCAGCTGTAGCCCAGAGTGACAGCTATTGATTAAAGCAAACAAAAGATCATAATGGGCTAGCATGAACCACAGTTGCTCATTCAGACATGAGCGCTCGCTCCGCAGAAACACTTCGACAGGCTCAGGCAATTGCACGCTTAATCATGTTACACTATATACCGCCTGGGCAGACTTTGGTTGGATGCAAAGGAAAAGCTGTGTGCAGATTAAATGGGGAATGTAGGAGCTCTGGGACAACTTCATGCAGAAACGAAGCGCATAAAGGGCTAAACTAAAAATGAATAAGCTGCTGTGAAATTGTTCTGGTGAGTTTTGTAACTTTCAGAGAGGTGTTTTAGTAAAGTTTGCCCTCCCTCGTAGGAGGGCTGTGCAAGTAGCGTGTGCGCATCATGTGCTGCACACACAAAAACAGATGTGTGTCTTTAATTAGTGACGTTGGTGTGATTAATGCAGTCTGCTGGTGATGACTCATTCCGATTAACCCTTGGTCCCCTGGTGGAAAACAAAACAAAAAAAAGATTTAAATTTAGAACACATCCATTAAAACAAACTGTGCCTATAATTTTCTGTGTGATAGATTCTAATCAGGTAACAACAAAAATAAAAAAATTTTAAATTACTGATAAAAAAATGGCATAAGTTGTAGGTGGTCAACACAATAATGTGTTTCTGGCTTCAAAAACCACCCCTTAATTTGTTGTTGTTGGGCAATGGATGGATATTTATCCAAAGCACATTTCTGTGCTTTGCTCCATGTGTCAGTTTAGCAGCACAGCAGTTACATTAGCATTGTAGGAAAGCTGTCAGCCAAGCTGTGACTTGCAGACAGCAGACTGGCAGGGAGCATGCATCCAAGCGCTACAGAGTGCTAAGTGTGTGCTTGTGTGACAAAATGCGAGTTCAACATGTAGCACCTCTTGATGAGGAGTTGTAATAAAGTCTCATTACCACCCTGGCGCTCTCCCCCCGCAGGGCAAGAAGCATGTCTGAGAAGAAACCCAGCCAGCGGTTTCACAGCCTGAACTCAGAGCAGGTGGAGGTGCTGCATCAGGTGCTTTCAGAAGTGGTGCCCATCCACGGCCGCGGGAACTTCCCCACGCTGGAGCTGCGACCCCGTGATATTATCATAGCGGTGCGGGCCAGACTGCAGAAGCAGGGAATCACGGTCAGAGATGTCCGTCTGAACGGCTCCACGGCCAGCCATGTTCTGGTTCGGGACAATGGGACAAGCTACAAAGACCTGGACATCATCTTCGGAGTGGAACTGCCAAGCCAGGAGGAGTTCCAGGTGTGAATTCTTGTGTGTGTGTTTTTTTGTTACACAAGTTGAGAAAAAGCAGGCACTAGCATCAGGTCTTCTATTTTTATTCCAGCATTAGATGTCCTATACTATGACAGTTAATGCTAGCCTCGTATAACAGCTGAGGAACATTTACTTTGATTTTGTAAGACCTGCCTTGTGCTTGGCTGCACCTCTTTATTCTTAGCAAAGCACTTAAGGTTGATATATGGAGTGAAGTTGATATGCTTTCTTTTAAATTCAGAATCTTTCCATCATTTAGCTGCACTTATATAAGCAAACCAAGAAGTGTCACATTTAGGCCTTAGCTACATCGCTCAAGATGTTTTTGTTCTCCATAGTCTGTGAGATTTCAATCAAAAACACTGCAATACCAATGCCACAGCAGTAGGGGGCGATAACAATCACCATGAACAAAATCAAAAACAAAATACAAAAAGTATTCAGAGAACAACTGAAGATGCACTAGGCCAAACACTCAAATAATTGTAGCTCCTCTTTTTCGAAAAAATATTAATCATATGCTTTTAGTCATTACATTTTTTATGTTACATTTGAAATCTAAAGTTAGGGCTCAACAAGTGCAAAGAAGGCTATAATTTCAGCTTTTGGAATAAAGGGTGCAAACACAGCTGTCTCCATTTTAGAAAATATGTCTGGTCGAGCGAACACTGCTTTAGTTAAACAAGGGAAGCAAAACTACACTCTGGTCACTGTCAGTAGTTGAAACTGTCATGTTGTTGACCTCTTCTTCCCCCAGGTCATCAAAGAGTCCGTGCTGGGCTGCTTGCTGGACTGCCTGCCCGTCGGGGTCAACAGGGAGCGGATCAGCAGCGCCACAATGAAGGAAGCCTATGTTCAGAAAATGGTCAAAGTTTTCAACGAACACGACCGCTGGAGTCTTATCTCGCTGTCGAACAACAGTGGCAAAAATCTCGAGCTCAAATTTGTGAGTGCCCTTCGGCGCCAGTTTGAGTTCAGCGTTGACTCCTTCCAGATCATTCTGGACCGACTCCTAGAGTCCTACATGCAGCAGGACGTTATGCACAAGTTAAATGCTGTTAAGCTGAAGGACCAGTCAGCAGAAAGTGAGAGTAACTCCTTTTCAACCGAGCCCAGTCAGACCTCCGCTCCAGATGCAGAGAAGCCCACCGTCCACTCATCCGATGAGCGAGGGGGCAAGCCAAGTGGGACAGATCCGAGGGAGGAAGTGCATGAAAAAGAGTCTCAGACCGAATTCTCACAACAAGCTGAGCATTCAGAAGAAACGAAAAGTTCCAAAGGAGACAAAGGGAAAGCATCTGCAGAGATGGACATGTCTGAGCACAAAGGCAACCTGAATGATGAAGAAAAGGCACCTCTGAATGCCGGGTTTGAAAAGAAACAAGCTTCTGATGAATCCGAGCCACAGGCTCAAACAGAAACTAAATGCAACTCTGAGCTTGTAGATCAGTCTCAGCCATCAACGACAGCAGACAAGCTAGAGGAAACGAAGTCCTGCGATGGCCAACAACCAACAGGTTCAAATCTCAAGGAAGCCTGTGGCCAGAAAGAACTGGCTGACTACACAAAGCCGCCTGATGAAAAGAGAGAAATCGCAGGGCAGATGGGACGTTCTGATACGCCTAATGCTTCTAAAATAACTCAGGCAGAGTGTCTAAACCTTGCAGAGGAGCCCGACAGCACCGAGCAATCTGATAAAACAGACTTATCTGAGCATTTCATAGAGGATCAGAGAAGCAATGAGGCAGATAACACTCAACACGTGTCTGCCTCGGACACATGCACATCTTCATGTGCAAAGATAGAGGCGCGGTTAGAAGATGAAGGCAGAGTGGAAACAGAGAGCAGGGAGCAGATTGAAGCAGTAAGGGAAAGTGATAGAAAAACGTGTGAAATCACGCAGGAGTTTTCAGCAGCAGAGGAGAAACATTTAGAAGACACACAGAGTATTGATTGTCCCTGCTCCACCTCTTCCACTCTTCCACTCAGCAGCACACGGCCCACTGACACGGACGATACACTAGAGATTCACAGCGCACAATCCACAGGTAACTCAGAGAAAACAGCTAGCCCTTCTGATCCCATCAACCCTTCAGATACTCAGGATAATTTACCCACACCACCTGGCCTTGTTTCTGACAAAAAGACCTCCTCCTCTCCTTCTTCTAAGGTCTCTGACAGACTGTCTCACATGGTGGTGCTTAAACATTCATCCCCGAAACCCCCGAGGCGGATGTGCAGAAAGGTCACGCCTAGCGCTCACTCCAGCCGAGTGTCTGAAAGTGAGCTTGTTGTTGCAGCCTACACAGATTTAAACCCTTGCCCTGCAGGTGAATCCAACAAAGAGTTTGATGTGAAGCCAGTGATTCCCACTTCAGACCCTTCAACTGTCCCAACAAGTATCTCTCTCAAACCAAACTCTGGACCTGAACTTGAGCTTTCAAGTTACTCGTCTTCAGACCCTGATCTTACCTCAGCTCCTGATGCAGACCCTGAGATACTTTTTCCATCGCCTCCAGACCCCACATCTCCGTTACCTCAAGAAGTATCTTCCTCTAAGATGGACACGACTGATTTGTCTGAATCGAGCCTGAAAGAGATGTTAAACACACCCACAGCGATGGATGAGCAAAATCAGTCCTGCATGAAAGAAGGGGTCTTTGAACCCAAAGAATCAGAGCTTCTTGATTCAGCAGACACACCCAGCACCAACACCCATGACCCTGAGAAAACAGCTGAAGAGTCTCCAGCTGGGACAGGGGAACAGACCAGAGAAATAAGCTTGAATCAGCCAAATGTCACTTCACAAGAAACTACTCTAAGTTTACCGTCTTCCCATGCCATCATCCCCCCAGTACTCAGTCTGTCTCCTCCTCACTACACACCCTCGCCCCCTTGTCCCAGTCCTCCCCCATGTTTGACTCCCCCATCTCCAATGTTAAGCACCATGAGCCCAACGAGCTTTAGCTCTCCACCCCAAAGTTTCAGCCCAACCTCTTCTTGCCTCAGCTCACCTCCTTACCTCACTCCTCCGATGCTCAGCCTTAGCCCTCCTCCACTCTGCGTGACGCCGCCGTCCCCCTGCCTCAGCCCTCCCATCCTCTGTTTCACCCCGCCAGTGGAGTCTGGTGACCTTTTACCTCAGGGATCTTCGGATACAGAGTCTTTGATAATAAATGCAGATGAGAATGAGCATGGCGACCTGTCCTCTCCTCAGTCAGGAGTTTCGCCCTTAGAGTTTGAGGAGACAAAGGAAAATGATTACATCTCCTCTTTGCCTCAGGTTGTCGAGCCTGTCTCTTTTCCAATCACAATTCCAAGTTCCACCTCACCAGTTCTGCCTCACCCTCAGCCTGGGGATTTAGCGGTACCATCCCCTCCAAAAGCCACTGAGGCATCGATCACTGTGCCTGACAATAAAGACGTTCCGAAAGCAGCCCCAGAAATAACTGACCTGTGCAGTCCCTCTCAAGCATCGGATTCAGTGCCTGCAGTTGAGGTCTTGGCAGAGAGCATGTATGGGGACTTTGAGGCGGCAATGGACCACCTGCGCTATCGGCTGATTGCCACCAGAAACCCTGAAGAGATCAGAGGTGGCGGTTTGTTGAAATACAGTAACCTGCTGGTCAGAGACTACCGACCAGCCAGCGAGACTCAGATAAAGACGCTGGAGAGATACATGTGCTCGCGCTTTTTCATCGACTTCCCCGACGTGCAGGAGCAGCAGAGGAAAATTCTGTCCTACTTGAAGAACCACTTCATCGGCGAGGAGAGGAGTAAGTACCAGTACCTGATGACCCTCCGTCGGGTCATAGACGACAGCACGGTGTGCCTGATGGGACACGAACGGCGTCAGACTCTGAACATGATCACAGTTCTTGCTCTGAAGGTTCTGGGCGAACAGAACATCATACCCAACACAGACCATGTGACGTGCTTCTACCAGCCAGCCCCATACCTTGCCGAGCACACAGCCCCGTATCTGGCAGAGCCTAGCTACTGCAGCTACTACATACCACAAGGGGGATCGACTCTGCTGTACCAACCTTACCCTTTACACCTCCACCCACAGACTGGACTAGTCTGAGACAATGTGGCATAAAAAAACACACACAAAAGATTGAGGGGGATTGTGCTCACCACGAGGGAAGAGCTGGAGAATGGAAAACTAATCCAGGGATGAACTGTTTGGTCTATAATAGACCTGTGTGGGTGAAATTGAGTGGGTTTCACAGTAAACTTCTTGAGAACTCCATAAGGTTCTAACATGATTATATGTAATTATATCCGGGCTTTGTGGGAAAATAATAATTCTTCCGATATTGTTCAAATTCCAGAAAATGCCGTATGCACTGCATGAGTCATAGGTCTTTGGTCTCCCTGGGAAACCAACTGTGCTGTTGACATTCACACACATCCAAACACACATCCAAACACACATGTCGGTGTGTGCGTGCACACTGCCATGTGGACACACACAGACACACAAACACACTTCCAGGTTCTTAAATTGTTGTTCACTCCTTTCATGTTCTTACTGTGTTGTTCTTAATGCGTTTGTTCAGAATGTGGACCTTGCCTGTGGTTGATATTGTGCATGGATACATTAGGACTGTTTTTTCACTGCCAAATACTGTGTGACTACTATGCTTCTCAGACAGTTTTATGTAACTTTGTCAGTCCTTTACAGAAGGGATGTTTTATGAAAAAAAACAAAACAAACCACAGCGTGACGGGGCTACCAGTGTGCGCAGAGTTTTCATGAGAGGATGAAACACTCAATGTTAGACGATGCATGAGTAGCTTAATAGATCACATTTAAAGTCAATTAAAGACGTTTAATTTATTAGAAACTGATCTATTTTTGCAAGACTTTCCGAGATTAAAAATACTGGTTAGTTCCAAAAGAGAAATGCCAACAACAATGCCTTTGGTGTAGACTGTACAGCATATCGGTTACAGTATTTCTTGTGCAAATACAACGTATTGTTTTCAGGTAAACTGTGTTACAATGTAGTGCTCGTTTCCTTTTCCCTTGTGGAGTTCTTTCTGTAACCATGTGAGTTATCGTACCATCTTGTGTTGATTTAAATATTGTTAAAGTTTACTCAGTGGAGGTTGCCATGTTATAACCATCTTTGGGTCATCTTCAAACAAGGCAGGTACGGAAGATCTGCCGAGGCGAAAGAAATTTTTTGCGTAAACTTGCATGATCGCTGTCTGATTGCACCATAACCAACACCGATTGAGTTCAGACAGCCCATTTGAACCTGCGCAACAGCAACTATGGCCAAAGATGGTTTGGTTTGGAAAACAAGTGCCTAAATGTGAGACATCGTCGGCATGTCTTTATCTTACTGCACTGTGGGTGTTCAAGGGGGTGGGACCAGGGCTGGGATGGGTCTATGTTCAGTTGTTTGACCCCTGTTACTGCTGCCCATTTTGATGTCTTCTTTAATGTAGTCCTTTGTTGTATTTTATTCGTGTACGTTTTGATAAAATAAAGGAAAAAAAATCAGTAAACCTCAAGGTGTGAGAGAAGCTAACTTCTTCCTATAAAAAAAGTCTAATATTTCTTTTTGTTTAGTTTTTTTTTTTTTGTCTTTTTCCATGATGTACACTCAATCCCCTCCTGCAGCTCCATTCCCCGAAATGACACACAGCACAACTTACGCATCTTCCCCATGATTACGCTCTGCAATGATCCACTTAGGCGTGACCGTCAAATCACTCCGATGCCCGGGAGAGCAGCCCAAAGCTGCGAGAATCTGTGTGTTTGAGGCCTCTTATCGCAAATTACCTGTCCTTCAGATGTGTTGGGAGCCAGATGACGCACGGGCTACGCAACACGGCAGGCTCAACAGAGTGTAAATGTGAGGGGAATGTGGTTTGGGAGGTGTGATGCAGAAGGGAGAGGCATAGAAAGCTTATGTCTCGTTGCTTCAGATGGGGAGGGTCCGCCTCCAGAGGCAGCATCAGGTGGCCTCTGTCTGCTCCCAGTAATTGAGATGACCCTCAGTGTAATGAGGCAATAATGCTACTTCCTGTCTTTCTTGTCGGTTTTCGATTTTTCTCCATTTTGTCACCAATCAGAAACCTTCCTCGGGTTAGTGGCCATCTTTCAGCTCTGTCCAGGGACGTAGAAACACAATTTCTCACTGCAGAATGCAGCGATTCATATGAGTACATCTAGAAAAGGAAATAATATTTTTGACAAACTTAGCAGTCGCACAATCTTTGGCACTCATATCAGTTGAAAAGCATATTGTCTTCTTCCGTTACGTTTCACAAAGTTCAGACAATTATCTTTACACAATCTCTACAACAATACGCCCTTTTCATTCCTGCTCACCCCACAGGTCTTCTACTGGACTGAGGCGACTATCCCTAACTGGAACAAGGTTCGATTTGGGTCTGGTGTGTTGATTTGACCGGATGTTTTGGGTCATTTTCTTTTCTGCTAAAGGAGTCGTGGCTACCTCGTTTCAGCTCGATAGCACATAGAGTCTACGACATTTTCATTCAAAACTCAATTAAATAAAAATAAAAAAAACCTGTGATGCCATCCTTTCACACCAGAAAACTTTGAGGAGAATGAAGCCCACGAACCCTCCACCACAACTGGTTGACAGGTGCTCGTCTTCCAAAACCCACCTGGAAAGCTCAATCTTAGTCTTATCGGACCAAAGTTATAAACTCCCCATCTCTTGAGTTTGCGCCTGTAAACCAAAAGAGACATTTGTTCCTGCCACACCTTGCTTTTTATTGTGCCTTATCATGGAGACAAGGAGATCATATAATGCCTTTTGTGGACCTTGCTCCAACCATGTTTACCACATTTCCAGTCCTTTTAACCTTCTATTTATTGCTCTGTTTGTAGAAATTGGCAAGTTTAGGCTGCTTCCATGAAGCCATTTCCTCACTCCTATAAAGAAAACACTTGCCTTACTTGAACAGGTTATTTTGTCTCAGACTTGGACTTTTGGAAGTCATGGATTTTTAACAAGTCTGAATAACTGAAAAACTAACACATGCATTGCAAAAATAATTCAGTTACATTTGCTTCAGAAGAGGTCAGTGGGTTTCTAAAAGACTGATTTTTTCCCCCCTTCCGTTGACTAAAATATACTCAAGTTAAGGGTTGAATATTTCAGTATTTTTCAGTGTTGGAAGCTTCACTGTCACTGTTATAAAGACAGATTCATTTCAAGGCTTTAGACGCGCCTCTAGCAGCCACAAATGTCTGTTTTTTTTTGCTTGCAACGATGTTCACATGTTTTCCTTTTCTGCAAGAGAAAGCCAGAGAGCGAGAGAGCCAGTGATCCAGTGGGGTCTGCATCATTGTCTCACAGACCTCCAAGGCACTCCTGTCCACTAGAGGTTTCCATAGAGACACAGACAGGCAGCACTGTGGGCGCAGAGAGCGTGACAGTAGACAGGGAAGACCCACACACTGAATAAGGGGGAGTAAGATACAAAAAAAAACAAGCAGATACTGAAAGGAGAGAGGGGTGGAGGGAGAATATGTAGACAGTGGACCTAAAGATGGATGGATGGATGAGACATTTAGAGGCGAGGATGAGATGGGAACAGCGCATCACGGTCCGTGAGGGGCGGGGTGACAGATAAAGCCAGGGGAGAGCGTGGGAGGTTGTCAGGTCTTCAGTCACAGGGGAGTCACTGAGAAGTGGCTGCAGTGACGGCAGCCGTGATGTCAGAGCCGGAACACACACACATACAAACACACACACGCGCTCTCTCTCTTCTCTCTCTCTCTCTGTCACACACACACACACACACACACACACACACACACACACACACACACACACACACACATACACAGACATACACACACAGCATGCATGCACATCAATTTCCCTAATGGCCTACCCACCGGTCCACGCTCAACAAACATTTTCTAACCAACAGAGACAACAACAACAAAAAAGTGCCCGTCCCTCACTTTTACATCCCAATACATCAGATGTGAGAGCAATGTAAAAGGCACGTGCGCGTGCGCGCGCGCTGCACTTCCGCGACGCATCAAAAAACCTGAGGCGAACCTCCTCTGCGCGTGCGCCGCCGGTGTGCGCTCCGGTGTCACGCCGGGTCTTAATTGGGTAAGAGATGAAACACGTTACTCCGTTTGAAGTGTGAGTTCAGATAATTATGTCTGCTGGCCAATTCATCCCTCGCCGCTCCCTTGATTATATTCCTGAAAATTAATTTCTTCATAACCTTCAGCTGCCGAACAAACTCCATTCTAGCTCCTTGAAACCGGATAGTAAAATTAAAATAATGATCTATATATGTACAGACACACACATATGTAAATGGCTGTCTGAGTAATCAGGAATAGAAATCCCATTTAGGATGAATTGAGCAGATTTTATATTTTATACCCCCCCCCCCCCCCATCCACAGCATAGTGGATACTATGCTGTGAATTTGCAGCATAGTATCCACCATTCATAACTTTGTTTTCATTCACTACAACACTCCCCACCCACATCCTCCACCCTACTCCTCAAACACATACCCACAGTGTGCCTCCCACCCACCTGCCTCTTCGCCTGCTATGACTCAGTTCTCTTCCAGCTGAGGATACATGAGGATAAAACCCTTGATGAAAAACAGCCAAGAATATCTTTCCTTTTTTTTTTTTTTTTTTTTTTGTACTCACAGAAATGGAACGATTGGCAAGGCAGCGGCTGATGATGCCATACCCAGCCCTCATTAGAAACACTCACACAGACACACGCATCGCCCTCGCACACTGAAATGGGTGTGCTCCGTGCTTTACCCAGTCAATTCAACCCTAAAAAGAAAAAATAAATAGAGTAAAAAATAGAACAAAATTGGGAAGGCGATGCAGAGTGTTTCAAAAATAGTCCCTGATTTCTCCAGCTAGCTGCTTGTGTCGTCGCGACTCTGTGACATGGATGGATGATTTCTTAAAGGCAAACTTGCCAACTATATACACGCAGACGCAGGGCCTTGGATGACAAAGCCTTGAGGAATCAGAGCTGTCAATCAAACTAAATGAAGCACTTTGCACTTTTTTATCCCCCCACCCATCGTATTTAGAGAGTGCCGCCATGTAACTCTCACCTTACAGCCAATCGGAAGCCGTGTGCACCAATGCAAATCATGTCTGCGCCTCCCGGCAGTTCACTTGTCTCCGTGGTGCCGAATCTATTTTGGGGCTTCTGGGTCACTGAGACCTGACTTTGTTAATTATGCAAACCAAATGCCGCATAATGGATCACAATGTTGGCCACGTGACAGAGAGTCATACTTATGTAACAGCTGATCAATCAGACGGACAAGGAGCGGCGGAGGGTTTCTTTCTTCTTTTTTTTTTTTTTTTTTTTACAACTGTGAGGGAGGGAGCTTCCGGTCAAATGTACCACAAGTCCACGCAATACACTGTAAAAAAAGAAAAGAAAAAAAAAGGCGATTTCAGAAGGGCACTTTTAGTCCAGAGGAAAAAGGAAAAGGCATTCTAGCACCACCTAGTGGACTAAGCTGTACTTTTTACTTTCACTTGAGTGATTTTATTATGAACTATCGCTACTTTTACTCAGTAAAGTTTCTGGATTCTCCACCCGCTGTGAGTAACTTCACTGAATGAAGACCAAGCTCATGCATAAATTCACCAGAAACTAACAGTTTCTGTTAGCTTCACCCGTTTTATTTCTAAAGGATTTGATTTGGAAAAATGTTTCTTTTGCCCGGTTTTGTTTTTTAGTAATCATATAAATTATTTTAATTTCAGTCTTCAAAATAGCGTGAATTCAACATAACTTTATATTTTGGTCCATCTAATGACGTAACTTTAAAATATTAAATGATTTATATTTTGATCTGTTACTGAGTACTTGAGTAAACTTTTATTTATACTTTTACTTGAGTAAAATCATGTTGCAGTAGTGCTACTCTTAATTGGGTACAATGTTTGGGTACTCTACTAAAACACAAATGATTTGAAAAGTATGGTAAGAATTTCAATTCCTTTAATAACCAATCCCTGCTTATTACAACATTTTGCCTGTTCCTCTTGGGAAAATCAAAGCCCTCCTGGATGAGGAGCATCTTTAGGCTTACAATTTAAAGTTTAGGCAAAGACTCTCAATTGGATTTAGACCTGGGGTTTGACTAGGTCATTTCAACTAGGTGTGATCCAATTCCAATTTTTGGGATTGCAATTCAATTTATTAAATTTTAAAAAAAAATACATGGTGTCAAAATGTTAAAAAAGAAATCCATTTTTAAAATGGATTTAAGCTGTGCAGCTAACGGATGTTAGTTGCAGAAGATTTTATTTTGGGGTTTAGGAATCAACTCCTTTGAATAAAACTTTTCTTTTCATTTCACACCTATTCACTACTTTTTTTTTTGTCAGCTTATTATATTAACAGCTAACAACTCAGTCTTAGTCATTGCATTTCACTTTTCTAAGGGGGGGGGGAGAGGCTGGCTTGAAATAGATCAAACCACTTTTTTTTCTTCTTCCAGTCCTGACTGAGGTTTGAAAATACTCGCCTCTCTGCTATATATAGCTGGAACAAAAAAGGAGGAGAAAGAAAGAATAGTTTCTGCGTTTATGAATGAGTGAAGTGGGAGTGGGACATAATGAGCCAGGTCACTCAGGTGTGTGATCAGTGATCATGCAAATGTTTACGGCTCTGACTCAACCCACTCCTGTTGTGTGTGTTAGCATGGGACTGGGAGAGGAGAGGCGCATCTCTGTGTGTGTGTGTGTGTGTGTGTGTGTGTGTGTGTGTGTGTGTGTGTGTGCGTGTGTGTGTGTGTGTGTGTGTGTGTGTGTGTGTGTGTGTGTGTGCCTGTGTGTGTGTGTGTGTGTCTACACTGATTGACGTCACAGACGCCGACTCATTTCCATCTTGTCTCCTGCACAGAGAGAATAGATCCCCATCTGCACCCAGCCCCTCTCCCCTGCACACTTCCCATCCCCTTTTTCTCTTTCAGCCCCCCAACCTTCTCCTCTTCTTCTTCTTCTTTTTTACCACTTCCTCTGTCTGATCCTGCCTCTTCCCATTCGTTCTTGCAGCTTCCCACCCCTTTACAGAGAGTGCAGCCACCCCAGCAGATAAACAAGACAGAGAAACACAAACAGCTTAAGACAGCCAGACAGCAACATCCGCGTTATTATTAGAATCTGGCCAGAAAACATCTGCTCATTTCGAGCTCCACGGGTCTCACAGGTCCAGAGAGAGAGAGAGAGAGACAGAGGGGCGACATCTGACCCGAGCTTTCTCACACCGAATGTGACCTGTGCGTACCTGTCGGGCGACCCGTTCCTGGGCGCTTTGTCAGTTCGCTTTTTACGCATGAGCGAAAGAAAAAGAAGGAAAAAACGCGTGACGTCCTTTCCACAACAATTGCTCATCCACATTCACACAGCAGTATCTCTGCTGACGACAGAGCGCGATTTAAATCACTTCCTCATAAAAGGTCATCTTCATTCTGTGCTCTGAAAAACACCCCAGCTCCACCCCCCGCTTGCCCCCAACGCACCCCCACCTTCCCGATGCGCACACCAGAGCGCGCACAGACAGCACTGTGTGCGGGCATGCACGAGTCCTTGACCACAACGCGAATGGACGCGAATAAGATGAGTGCAAAAAGAGAAGACAGGGGACTGAAAACAATGCGTGTAATAAAGTTTTTATAATTTTTTTAAATAAAAGCCAAAAAAAGTGTCTATTTCGGTCACCATCAGAGGACACAATGAGAGCGAGCACAGAGGGGAGTTCAGGCGCTGTTTGGGATAAACACATTTTCCTGACACCACACAGTGAAAAGAAAGAGAGCGGGTCCAGAATGCAGCAGCAGCAGTGGTGGGTTTTGTTATGGTTGATGCATGGCTCTCTGCCCAGGGGGAGAGGAAACATGGGGGGTGAGGGGGGGGGGTGATAATCTGTCTAGGATGTGGCAATGAAAACACTAAATGTACCAAAAACGTAATTAAAAAACCCTAATCAGAAAACAAGAAATCATATTTGTATATTTTAGCTAAAGAAATTAATTTACTAGCAATTATTTTTATTCTTCAATTGTTTATTATGTAATAAGCTAATGGAAGAGTCTCAACTAGTTTCTTTCCTTGTCTTTTTTTATTAGGTATGTTGAAACTGTCAGAGCCACTGTTACTGTGCCATGGTGTGTAAAGCAGTTTTTTATTTGTTTGCTTGTTGTTGTTGGGTTTTTTTTTGCACCTTTTCTTATTTTTAGCTAAATCACGCAAATGAACAAAAGTCAAGAAAATACCATTAGTACAGCTCAACTTTAATTATGATTCACTATAATGGCAGGTGTCTACCCAACAAGACTGACTATGAGAAGTGAATCAAAATGGGGTTCAACAAAGTATCAGTATAAGTCTTACAGGAAACCCTGGTGTTCGCTGGGGGTTGGGGAACACCACTGTTTGTGGTTAGGAAAATACACTCTAAAACGCTTAAAAACTCCAAACATGCCCTAATATGAAATAATAAGCATAGTGGAAACTGTCCTAGCACTACTTCAGAAGCTTCTTTATTTCTTTTCTTTATCTCATCTCTTAGCCAATAAGGGAAGTAAATGCCGTTCCTGTACTGACTGCTTTGGAAACCTCCAGCCAATAACATAATAAGTATCAATTTGCCTCGTATTTGAGCTTTAAAAGCTGAATAATTTTTTTTTTTAGATAATTTACATCATGTGTACATTTTCTGCCAATAATTTGGTCTATGCTCTACAAATAAATCAATTTTTAGGCAATAGTCTACTGATTCAAACTTATTAACCTCAATAATGTAGTCTTTTTTCTTTTTTGTAGCTTTTTCTCTGTTGCTTTAAAAGATTTGTTTTATAGTTAAACTTTACAGGATTTATGCTATTTTACAGTCTTAAAAATATGATCTTGGTCTCATTTTTACATTCCCTAAACATGGATCTTCTTTTACAACCATTTTAATAAATCTTCTCCTTCTATTTTAGAAACCATGTCGAATCGTTGCACGATGTAATTACTTCAAGACTGCGTGCTGTGGCACATCATAAATGTATTTTATTGATTTTCCTCCAGTATAACAAATACAACAATGCAGTTGTTGTGGTTCCTCTGTAAATTATCCACAACAGCCAATTTCCCCATAATCAATTTCTTCATTCCTGGTTTTTCTCCTCTGTTCGTGATCTGACTCACAGTTTTCTTTGTGTGCTGCGTAATGGATCCAACAATTTGAATAGCAACAACAGTCCTGCCAGCACCAAAATCTGGGCTGATAGCAAACATTACAGATTCTGGCGGCCTCTAGTGGACAGGTACAGGAGAAAAAAAAATTACTTTATACAGCCTTCACAGTCCATCAAAGTGGGACGTAAATATTGCTGTGTTAGAGTTGTGTTGAAATGATGTCACCCGAGTGGAGAGTAGTCTGCTGGCTACGAAAACAGTGTGACTTGCCAGTTGTTTGGTGCGAACTAGCTAAACAAGTCAATACCAGCACAATTCTCTGTATTTTATATGTTCAAGCACTAACGTGAGGTGTTCGCCAAAAAAAGAAAAAAGAAACAGACCACCAGCTCTGCTCAGTTTATAGTTTTCATTGGTAACTTCCGCTACTCTGTTCCGCTCAGCGCCATTTTGGATAAAGAACTCGGGTTGCTCGGCAACGGATTCCCGACTGCTGTGTGCCTTCTTGTTGTTTTTTTTTTCTTTTCAACTGTCGTAGAGATTTTTGTACTTCTTTAAGATTCATCCTTTAAAATAATAGTATACCGTGCTGCTATGGTTGCTGTAGTCAAAGTAATTGGTCTGATTTACTGTACAGGTTAACCAGTCAGCCACAACCAGAGTTTAAATTATTTTATAGCGTATATACTTAGTGATGAAATAAGTTAATACATACAATTATTTAAAGTGTATATTATTGTCAAACTTAATTAATTATCTATCTATCTATCTATCTATCTATCTATCTATCTATCTATCTATCTATCTATCTATCTATCTATCTATCTATCTATCTATCTATCTATCTATCTATCTATCTATCTATCTATCTATCTATCTATCTATCTATCTATCTATCTATCTATCTATCTATCTAAAGGGTAAAATAGGTCTGTGTAGTGAAGGCTCACACCCAGGGAGCCATTCATGCAGGATCCACCACTGTGCAGCTGACAGGTTTGCTGGTCAGACCGACCGCTGTACGCTGGCAGACATAAAACCTGTCTGATTAGCTCTCTGATGCCTTATAGGAGGCAGAGCTGCATGTGGCTGCGTCTTGGTATCAAAGACGTTAATGAGTCAGAAGGCTGATCACAGGAGACGCGATGAATGAGCGGATCAGTGAGAGTGCACGGAGCTGAGGAACATCACAGGGACAGACGAGAGGAGGAGGCCCAGAAATGAGAGGTGGGCACAGATCTGAAACTTTCTGCCTGATCAATAATGTGTTGTATTTATTTATGCTTTGGTTCCCCTTCTCATCGCTGCGTTTTTATCGACGGATCCCGCACACAGAGCGCTGGATCCATAGACTGTATGATGGGCCCAGAATGCTAAATTGAACAGTGAACCGCATTGAACAGTCGTCGATGAGACGGGAGATTAAAGCTTGTTGCCAGACTCTTCTGTAAAAATCAATTAAAACTTACTTAAGATGTTGTCTGTCATGTTTCCGTTTTTCGATCTGTTTGGCATTCTCATTTATTCAAGATAAAAATTTGCCCCTTAAAAACAAACTTCCAGGTGCACATCCCACTGGTGACGTCATATGATATAAGGCATAACTGATCAGTTATTGTGAGTGTATCCCTGTAAGTATCTCTTTATTTCCCCGTTTCTATTTCCAAGTTCTAATCAGATGTTTTCCCCCCTCATATTCAGGCTTTGTTCAGAAAATTGTGGAAAGAATTAGCAACAATGAAAGGTGTTAGTGAAGAGGGCCAGGCCGTGTTGGTTCCATTAAAAGGATTTTAATGATAGGGAGACAAGATACAATGCCTCAAAATCTTTGTCTAAAACTTCAGCCATCTAGTATGGAGCAGCAGTTAATCAAAAGACAGACTGCGGCATCATGGGAGCACAAAGAAGCTTCATCAAAGGTCCTTCCTCCCAGCAGCTCTTAGACTTTAACATCACTGCTCCCAACAAAAGCATTAGACGTTTACAACTCAGCTGTTGTTTGCACATCTTTGTTGTTTGAGCAATAGGGTTTTTTTTTTTTGCCCTTCCTATGTGGCACCACGTGTAAAATTTGTTTGCAAAAGATTTAGCAGTCTTTTTTTATATTTAGCTTACTTTTCTCACATTTAAAATGGAATATATTACCATGTTTACATTTCGCAAAATGTTGTCAAATCTAAATATAATACACATGCAGAGTTTGTACATTTTTTACTCATTCTATTCAGTTCCACATCTTTTTTATTCTATTTTGATTAACTGCACTTGTTATGTTTGTTTATAATAAAGTAATTTTGCCCTTCTTGTGCAGTCTCTTATTTTTAGCTTCTGTTTTTATTTTATTTTTTAATTATCTTTGTGTCAATCTATCTTCTTAACTTGCCTGTCACTTTGCTGCTGGTACATGTGAATTTCCCCTGAAATAAATATTCTATTCTATTCTATTCTATTCTATTCTATTGCCACCATGTTAGCAGGAATGCTAGCTGAATGCCAAGCAGAATAGAAAGGTGTTTCCCCCCCTCTTCTGTGTGCTTTTTAGCTAACTACTACCAATTTTTAATCAAATTCGTGAAATGCTGTAGTGTAAATCCACACTTCATTGTCCAGTTGAGGTTTGTCAGCGTAAATGTTTTAGAAGAGAAAATGCTGTAATATCTCTTAAAGAGCTGAGAGGAAGCGAGATGTGAATTATATTCTATAACCTCTTAGTAACCAGTTTGAGGGACGATATCTAATACATCTGTAATCAAACGCAAGGCGCGGGAATCAAAAAACTCCAGTAGAGCGTTTCTACTGCTCCGCGCATGCAGCTGCAAATGTGGAACAATGCTGCCATCTAGTGGCGGAAAGTTGCAACACTCCGGTTTTGCAAACACAAAGTATCGACAAAATGGTGCCCAATGCTCGGCCATGACAATGCAGGTCAGAGGCGCTGCGTGTGCTGCACACAATAGCTGAAGGAAAAACATGTCTTAAAAACAAAACAAACAAACAAACAAACATGGAGTCAAGGTTTGTTAAAAACCTGTAAGAGATTCAGGGCTTAAAGAACACAAAGGCTTTGCATTGAAGTGTAGACAAGAGGAGTTACTGCAGTCAGCTGCATTCCTGAAATCCTGTAAATAAAAAGATACAAATAAAAAAAAATGCATCACTTTGGCATCACCATGACATGTGTGAATCCATGTGCGTTTTCACCTGTGGGCAAAAAAAATGAAAAGATGGGTGCGGGCATGAGGGGAAAGAATGCAGCAAACGTACACACACACTCGCGCTCAGATCACACTGCGCTGTGAGTGCTGCAGGCAAATGCACACGCTGAAAAGGCTGTGCCTGCTCCATCAGGCCGTACATGCAAACGTCTCTGTGCAGAAACTAAATCTGGAGCTCCCTCCATGCCACGCTGCTAAAAAAGCCTGTGATCTTTCGCTTCGGGGTTGTCGGGGGGTGGGTGAATGTGGGCCACAGTGCTCATGCGTGAGTTCACCAAGGGTTTAACATGAGCGAGTGAACCCAGAGACGAAGGAGGGTAAAAAATGGGCAAAGATGCCCGCTGTCATGCCCTCGTCTGAGCGGGTATGCAGGCTGAAAGTCGGGATTACGACAGGCTTCGAAGAAGGCCTCCGGTCAGTCGTCGAGTCTGCCGTCATTTACTGGGGCATTTCGGTAACTGGCGAGGATAAAGACGAGGGATGAGGGGGGGATTTAAGCATTTAGTGATGGGGTTAGAGCAGCGGCACAGCTGTTGCTGCAAACCTGTGGTTGATCCAGTTGAAACCTCAGTGTTTTATCTGTTTAACTAGACAAAGCAGGCTGGCTAGAGTCGGCCTCTCATAGGGAAACAGTCGACGTTTAGTCAGGTTCCAACAACTCAAATTTAAGTCAGACTGATATGAGTGGATAGAAATGTACAAGATAAAATTACATAATTTATACAGCACTGCCAAGCGTCTGTTTTTTTCTTTTTTTGCACAGAATTCAAGTAGCATCACACAGGTTGGCAACAGATCTGAGCCAGTAGCTCAGATCTGTTGCCATTAACAAATGTTGCCATTAACCGATTGGCGATATTTTACACTTGCCAGTGATAGATGCAATAAAGCTAGCAAGGATTTATTGGCAGCTTGTTAGTGGTAGCCTCAACCGCCTTGAGTCACAGAACCTAACGAAGACGTCGGTGTCCGACTCAAACTGTTGCCTGACAGAAAACTCGAGAGAAAAATAAACCACACAAAACACACGAGACTAAAATTACATTTTGCCCTGCCACAAAATTTAAGACCTTTCACTCACGTTTTTAAGGTTACCTTGCATATTTTCTAATGAATTTAAGACAATTTAAGGTCGTCATTTTAGAAACATGAATTTAAGACGTTTTAGGGATGCAGACACCCTTTCTTTCCAGAAATACAATCCAACATGTTAAAATAACTTGTCGAAGTAGTGATTTCTATTACATATTGCTTATTAAGTTCAACATCATAATGAGCACTTTGAGCTACTGCTTAAGATGAATATTAATGAGAAAAACTTATTTACAGGCAGATACCCGTTTTTTTTGTTTTTTTGTTTTTTTGTTTGTTTTTTTAAAAAGCACACTGGAGACGATGATTCGAGGAAAATTTCCAGGACTTGTTTTTATTAAGAGAATTTCAGAACATAAGAGGGACCAGACACCTGCATTAGTTAGAGAAGGAATCCAAATTCAATAAAAACAAACAAAAGGAAAAGAAAAGAGAGAGAGAGAAAAAAAAACAAAAAAAAAAAAACAACAAAAAACCCAAAAACCGAGTGTTTAGAAAAGCTGACGCGACAGCCCGGATGGAGCAGGAGCTGTATTTTTTTGATATTTTTGTTTTTTTGTTTTTTCAAAGTTTTTTCTTTTAATCTTATTTAACACGCAGGGTCGTCTAAGGAGACGGGGGTCGGAGGCAATCGCTGTTTCCCGGAATGTTTCACTTGTTCGTCTTCCTCTTTCTTATGGACAACACGCTTAAACACACCTTTTTTTTGTTTTTCTTCGTTTGTTTGTTTAAAACACAGTTTAAGTGAAATAAAAGAGAAAAGAAACAAGACCATAAAACAAAAGGGGAAAAAAAACGAGAAAAAAAAAAAAACTGAAGAAGGGAGAGAGAGAGAGGGAGAAGGGGGAACTCACTGCACATTTAGAGGTCTAAAAGAATCACCCACATGAACATGGCTGAACCGTTAATAAAAGATGAACAAAGGCTGATCTGCCGGGAGGGGGGCGGGCGGGCGTGGGTAGTCTAATTTGTGGGACAGAGCAGGAGGAGGGAGAGGGAGAGATAGATAGAGAGAGAGATAGAGAGATTGGGGGGGTCGGAGGGGAAATAAACACAGTAATACACAACTCACGACATTAGCCAATCCGGCAAAAAGGGACACGCTTTCTACACCAAACAAGCCTTCAACAATCATGAAATGCCATTTAAAAAAGATTTTAGTGTGGTTTTTTTTTCTTTATTCCTTGCCTGCAGACACTTGATAAGACCACTGCAAGTCTGCAAGGGCGCTCCATAATCAGCTTCGCTTTTTTGTGCTAAAAATCTGTACGGATACTTATAAAATCATTGATAAAAATATTCCTCTGTTAACAATACGCCTCGGAGGGGGGAAACCATGTGAGAGACTTGAGGAAGGGGAAAGGGGTTGGGGGGGAGAAGATGGGGAGGTGGATGTAGAGTATGAGGAGGAAGCTGAAGGGGTCGGAGGTCGGGGGAGAGGGTTGGGGGGGGGCAGTGGTGCTACTCGGACTTGGCCTCCTCCTTGGCCTCCTCGGGGGCTGCCTCCACCTGTGGGGGGGTTCAGAGGGGAAAAACGTCAGCTGGGCAGGTTTGGTGGGGCGTTACGCTACGCGGTCGCCGCCTCACCTCGTTGGTCTTGGCCTCTCCGTTCTCAGAGTGGTTCTCCTCGTTGGCCTCTGCCTCGGCGTTCTCCTTCGCCTTCTTGGTCTTCTTGTCCTCCTTCTTGTCGTTCACCGCCTTTTCTTTCTGCCGAAGAGAGAACAAGAAAAAAAACAAAAAAAAACAAACCTGAGCCGACAGAAGGAGAAAACGGAGTCTTCTAAGAAGCGGTTCGGCCCAAACGGGTGACTCCGCCTCCTTACCTTTGCCGCCTTCTTCACCTTTGGCTCCGGCTTGGGAGGAGCTGGTTTCTGGGGATGCAAACGGCGCCCGGTTACTCTTGGCAACGCTTTATTTTGAACATTTACAGCCCCTTTCTGTTGTGTTGTGTTTCTGAATCCAAACTTTTCTTAATGGTGGAAGTTTAACGACCAGAAAAAAGTTTTAGAGCTTAAAAACGCGCCTGAATGCTTCTTTTCCCTGTCTTTAATTCATGTTTAATTACTTTGAAATGCATATAAAGCAAGTCACTAAACTTTTTATGCTTTCAAAGCTTGTTTTCTACTCATGTTGTACTTTTACCATCTCACAGACTATTCCCAAGTTTTTAACAGTTCCTCGCGCTGCATTTAAAAGTTGTTCTTAAACTTTAATGTTTAAAAGTTTGCTTGTATGTTAATTTTTCAGTTTTAGAAGTCAGGAAATGGATATACGTTTCTTTTTCACTCACCGATAAGACTTTTCTTGGTAACTAACTGTTTGATGAATGAATAATCATTTTTGAATTTCTTGGAAGATCTGACTTCCTGAATTTGACTAAATCTGATTAGTTGTTCCTTAACTTTTTTTATTTTTATCGATCTCACTTATTTATAGCCAATTGATCTGTTGGTTCCTACTACTAAAGTTTATTTTGTTTCCTAATCCTTGTTTTAGCTACATAATGTGAAAGCGGTATGTTCAGGACAAATTCTATAGTTTTGTCATTAAACATATCACTTTTATTTGTTTCGTGTTGACATGGTTCCGGTTTAAAAAGCGTCGTGGAGTCGTGTGATATTTATTCAAAGTTACAAATATTCCGGTATCCAGAAGGATTGCGTGATGTTTAGCGTGTTCGTTAATGAAGTTAGTCAAACTAATTGTGATCAGTGAGCGATTCTTACCGCCGATAACCGAGCTGATCTCCTCTGGGGCTGAAACAGAAAAGAGTACGGTCAAGTTTGGATAAAATGTGGCAGCCGGTGGGAAAACACATTTAAATTCAATCGAACACAGAGAGCATGTTCGATAAACTGGCTGCGTTGTAATGAAACGGAACCAGAGGATGCCGCTCCGCTCACCTCCTCCTTATCTCCTCCTTCTGTTCCCTGTGCCTGGAAAACAAAACAAAAACAACTCAAAATGAGGAAATTCATCAGAAATAACATCCCTGAGCTTAATATTCGATTTATTATTGTAAGCAGGCAGCTTCCGTGTGGTTCTGGCACACATTCTGATAAGTCGCAAACCCCTTGGAAAAACTTTTCAATTTCACATGAAAACTAAAATAAGAAACCCGAATCCAGGTGGATTTAATGCATTGTGGGCTTAAAATGTGGCCATCATGGGTAGATTGAGGAGCGGAGTGCAGGAGCCGCGCCATGCGGCTCCCTGGAGCCACATTTTGAGGGTCCAGGCCCCGCTTTTCCCCCGCCTCGCTGCCCCTCCGGCTTCTTCATTCAATGCATGCAGCTCGGATTTGAACGCTGGCGCGGGAGTCTTTCAGGAGGGGGGAGGGACCTGCCGGGGGGCGCTCGCGGGCTCCACCCGGCGGCAGAGGCGCGCCACTGCAGCCATTTGGGACTACGAACAAAGAGAGAAAATATATAATTTTACCGAAACGCCGCGGCGAATGTCCGATTTCGCGGTCAAAACGCAAAGCGGGGGCTCCGGGGCATTTTCTGGCGCTACTTCCCGGCGGTTCGGTGGGCCCGCGGCGATAAGCGAAGCGTTTTGTTCTCGGTAGGTCGGGCGACGAAGGTGGAAGAGAGCTGCAAAGCATGGCTGCTGCTTGTGCTTTAACTGCATGGAGACCGAGAGAGACTTCTGACTCCCCCAAAGGACAGCGGCTCGCGCACTCCACACGCGCTTTAAAGGCCGTGTTCGAGCGGGAAAATATTCATTCCACCACACAAAAAATGTACATTATATGTAGAAAGCAGGCAAAAATCCCCAGCGACGGAGAACGGTTATACGTTGCGTTATAATTAAGTAATGTCTCTGAGGGATGTCTTCACAATCGTTTGCATTGGATTAATGACTGATTTGCCCCTCCAAATATTTTTATTATTTCGAGAATACGTACCTTTCTCTTGGGCATGTTGATCTCTTGGAGGTTTCTTTACAAATACAACTAAAAACTGGTTTTGTTAGTGGGTTCAGTGCATGTGAAGACGAGTGTCTCCCCTTATGCTCGGCAGTGTAGTAAACACACTGGAACAGAGAGGCGAGTGGTTGAATGGGGGGAGGGGTGCGGCTAAAGCCGTGATTGATAGGCTCTCGGCCAATCAGGTGACGCCATTCGGGGCCGCAGAACACTTGGAATTTTGGAGCCGGTGATGTTCCGAGGTCTGCGCGAATGGCTTCTTCTTCACCGAGGCAGAGGATGGGAGGAAGCCGCCGCAAGAATGGAGGGGCTTTCTTTGCCTTCGAGGACATATTTGCCTTCACACACCGTATGACTGCGAAGCGGAGGCCTCGCTCGGCTGCGTACACACGCGCATACACACGCACAGGGGCGCGCGCAAGGCAGGCCCTGACGGCAAAAAGCAGGCCACATGCCCCGGTGTTTAAAGCTATGCATCCCCCGCTGGAGAGTGCGAAAGCGGGAGCTAACATCTGAGAGATTTCTCCATAAATCCCGTCTGTGTTTCTGTCCAATATGGCGCCCACTGTTCTACGACACATTTTTTTTTTAATCTTCTCAGTTGGCTTTCCTAAATTTGTTACAGGCTTCTTCTATAGAAGGTCAAGAGTGCCACAATCCAAATAATGAATAAACGTTTTCAGCTAATATTTATATACTGGTTGTTTAAATAAAACGTTAGTATGTACATTAATAAATACAAATGTGTTTATCATTATTTAATAGTGTCAGCAAGTTATTAGATACAATGTTTATCTTTTTATCAGATTTTTCTGTGTTTCTTTACTGTTATATTTGCCATGATTGTGCTAAACATACTTAGAATTAAATATATAGTACGGTTATCCTAAATTTTTCTTAGGTTCCTTTTATGGAGGGCCAAAACTGCCGCAAATAAAATAAAATAAAATTAACTCTTCAAAATTGATATACAAGTTGTTTAAATAAAACTGTAACGTGTCCATTAAATAAATGCAAATGTGCATATAATTATCTAATAGTGAAAGTAATTAATTAGCTACAGTGTTTTTAAACAAATATGTTTATAATTTTTTTAATAGAGTCGGTAATTTATTAGATACCATGTTTTTTAACAGATTTTTTTGTGTTCCAATATTGTTTTAATTGCAGTATTTGTCATCACTGTGCCAAGCATACCAACGGTAGCAAAACCAAGCGGGAAAAAAAAGACAGTAAAATGAAAAAATTAAACCTTTGTTTTTCTGTCAACACGAAACAAACGCATGTAATAAATATATAAAAGGGTTAATTGGAGTAGCTACCCTTAATGCATAGCGGTTGTCAGTTTTGGACTCTTTGTACTTTAACCTTTATGATTAATCTTTTATGAGATGTTTCAGTCAGGTGACTGTTTATAAGACTATCTCTAGAAAGCATAACTCTACCTGTTGACATATGCCAATTGACTACCAACCAGTACAATCTGCTCTATTTAAAATGTTAATATATAGAGTCTAATAGAAAACATTAGATGCTCACATTGAAAAGAACAAAGTTTTATATTTTTCTCCTTTTTGTCCAAATGTTTTGTTCTGACAGCTTAGAAACCAGCATCATGGGTCCGCTTGCTTTGTCGGGCTATGTCGGGTTGACTTGCTTAGCAAATACATTTTATTAATTTAATGGCATAATAGATGACATCAGGTTTCAAGCTGGGCTGCATGGTGGAAGCATTGGTATCACTGTTGCCTTGCAACATGAAGGTCCTCACCTCAAATCCTGGTCTTTCGGCACAGAGTGTGTGCTACTCAGTGAAGATGTTGGGCACGGACACATTTAGGAGAGGTGCTAACTTCTGCTCAGGGGTGAACAAAAGACCTATACTGTCTTTTCCAGGGTTAATCTGAATATTTCTTGCAGAAGGAAGCGTAGGATTTTTAATTTTTTTTACCTCTCTGAAGTGCTCTGAGTGATTTATTTGGGTGTGAGCGCATGTCAGCAGCAGAAATAAAGTTCAGCTGACGCACACATACAAGCAGTTTTTGTTGCCCCTGTGTGTGTTGGTCATATAGATCTGAGTCTCTCTAACTTGACTATTCTGTGTTCAGTTTTGGCACCATTCGGCGTTATCTGTAAGAATCTAAAATGAGGGCTCAGGACCCTCAAAATTAAAATATTAAGTTGAAATATCTTGGAACTCCAATTTTTCTGTTCTCATCCCATTCAGGCCAAATGATGCATCTCAAGAGAGAACGACAGAGCGCACAGCATGATGTCTTTTTAGTGCACTCATTGTACATTAGCATATATTTGTGCTTTTTTTAAATTTTATTATCTATTATGCTTTATCAAAATGATTTTCTTGGTGTAACTAACGCTTTGCTACACTGCATTTTCATTAAATTAACTTTTGTATTTTTAGTTGATAATAAGCAATTCTTCTCATCTAATTAAATTGGAAATTTGATGTAATTGCATGCTAACGTCACACATAACATTTAGATATGCTTTCTGTATGTTTAATTTAATTTGCTGAATACAAACCTAATGAGCTACAATCACACTCAATTATGTGTGTGAGTGCAATTAACCAAAAATGTATTACTTACTTATTTTTTCATGGTTTTAATTTTTTGTAAATTAATCTCATATGTATTTAAAAATGACAGACATGGATAAATCTTTGTTAGACAAATCATTTAGTTGTTGGAGTGTTGCATTTGACTCCAGGAAATGAAAAAAAAAAATATATATATATATATATATATATATATATATATATATATATATATATATATATATATATATATATACTGTATGTAAAATTAAGAAAAATGCTCATATATGATAGGTATGGTATCAATGTAAAATGAGCATGCATTTATTTTTTTATTTTTTTATTTAAAATATGTATGTTTAGTTCTATTGAAATGATTCCATATATTGATTTTAACTTCAGTGGTTTATTGATGTACTAAATTGTGACACTTCTGGCCCTCCATACTTTCCCGCAGCAGAGGCCTGCAGGGGGCCTGCAAAGCCCGTCTAATGAAAAGTGGCTGCGTCCACAAGCTGCACTGCTACACAAAGACGGCTTTAAAAAAATCACAGCATATATCCTCACTTTTAATTCACGATCCACGCGCGTGCACGCCGGAGCATTCTCTGACACGCGCCGCAGGGCTCAAGAAAAAAAAATGGAGTCTGGCTCAGACAAAGGGCTACACGCTGAAATATTCTCAGACAACATAACCTCGAAGTGATGCCATCTTGACAGCCCTATCGCTCTTTGCACGTGCGCGTTTGCGCGTGCGTGCTCCTCGAGCTCGACGGAGAGAGGGAAGCTTACAGAGAGAGAGAGAGAAAGAGAAATAGAGAGAGAAGGGGCGGAGAGCTGGAGGAGGAGGAGGAATGCCAAGCTCCATCCAGAGCTAAGAGCAGAAGCATTTGCGCAGATAGTCTGCGCTGCAAGAACACACTCTCGGTTTCCCAGCCTTGGAAGTTTCCAGGTCTTTTTTTTAATCTTTATTATTGTTATTGCGCCTCTGCTGCTCCAAAGGCCTGCAACGGAGCACGCATCGACAGCAGCCAGCCTGTGATAATAGACTGCATCAGGGATATAAGATGGTGATCAAAGTGTACATAGCAACGTCCTCCGGATCCACCTCGGTAAGGGATACAACAATGGCATGACTTGTTTGCTGGAGGTTTGTTGTTTTTTTCTTTAAGCATGATTTATTCAGAAGATCCAGGGATACATTTTTTTTTCTGGAGGTGTTGGGTGAACTTTGATTGGATTGGTTACCACCAGGCTGACATTTTTCTGTTTAAAGAATCATCTGAATCATCAGTCAAGAGTTTGACTGCTTTCTTCTAGAAGTTTAGGGCATTCACAGGGGGGCTCGACTCTTGATTTTTGCTAACTTTGCCACAGAGGCAGAAACACAGAGGAAGTGCATACAGAATGACAGACCTCACTTCTCTCTAAGCTGTGGTTTGTAACAGTCACAGCTTCCGGATGTGACAATTCAGACCTTTTTATTCAGCTGAAACGCCCCAAATGACAAGCAAAACAATCACTTTAAAAAAACAACAACTGGAAATCAATAACGGTCTTGAGATTCAGCGCCGTGTCACCTGATGCCAGCCAGCGCTGCCTGGGTCTGGCTCGCTCCAGAAAGCAGAGAGGTTAGACGCTCTCTTCAGGGTTGTGCAGCATTGAGGAGCGTTTGCTTCGGATTTGCAACTTTCTTTCGGAGTGGATTGGAATGATGGTGATGCAATTCTCCAGGGCCTCACTTTCAGAGTAGCAGCTGCTGCTCAGGAGAAGAGTTTAGGACTTTCTGAAAACCACAACTTCTTCTTGTCCTCATTACGTACTAGTTTACTGTTGAATTCTGACAAAAACGTGTTACTTCTAACGCACATTGATCACAAATGTTGCGTTCACGGTACTTTGAAAAGGTTTAGAGTCTGGGGGTGGAGGCTCACCTCTACAGCTGGAGAATGACCCTAAACATACAGCCAGAGCTACAGTGGAATGGTTTAGATTGAGGCATATTTATGGGTTAGGACAGCGTAAAACTCCTAACCTACATCCAAATGAGAACTTGCAGTAGGACAAGAAACAATCAATGAAATTTTATGTTGACTCTACATCCAATTTGTCTGAATTTGAACTGTTTTGAAAGGCAACCACTTTCACTGTTGGTGGAGATGAATCCCCTGTAAAAAAAAAAAAAGAAGTTTGATTCAGGTGGCTGAATACCAATGCACAGCTCATGCAAATTCAATCTTTGAAGGACATATAATTTCCCTTCCTCTTCGAAAGTATGTCCCTACTTCATATTGTGGCATCTGTAAAGTCCTAAAAATACACCCAGGTTTGTGGTCCAAACAGACAAACCCATCAAACACAGAGCCTCTTTCATTTGGACTGTCCTGACATTTGCATTGGCTCTACGCATAAGGAACATTGCAGGACCGGAACTTCCTGTGGAGTCAGGGTGGGCAGAGTTTGGAGTCCAGATTGCCTTCAGTGCACTGTTGTACGTCTGGGCTGCAGCATTTCCTCTCATTGATCCGTCTACAGTACCGTCTGCTGGAGCAAGTGGACGACCTTATGCTCTGTGTGCACAACACACACACACACCCTGCACTGCTTGATGGGTCAAACAGTATCATAACGTTACTTCTATCTAGTTATCTTGACCTGTTCTTCCATGAAACTACATTCTTGCTGATTTAGTCAAAGGTTTGTATGATTGACCAAATGCATGACTGAAAATGTATTTTATACCATCTCTTTCCTGTGGTGCACTCTGTGTCACAGAACGACAGAACAGTTAAGAGCATGGAGATGAGTAGGAGTATTTCCAAAATACCATCTTGAGCCTATGCTTTGCGTGTAAACTCTTCCAGTGGTCATAGTTCTCACTGACGGGTTTTAATCTCCATAACAAATGACAGCTTTCTTCCTGTTTTCTTCTATATGAATTTAAAGGGATTGGTGGAATGATCAAATGGTTCTGGCTACCACTGATACACCTGAAGCTCTTAATCCATGATTAGAACTGAAGACGCCTTTTGAGTCAGAGGTGAGGCAAGAGAAGAAGTCCATCTGCTTTGTGTTTAGGTACTTAGGATTGCCGTGTCCTCGATGACTAAGAACCTACAACAGCATAAGGTGTTAAAATTAGAGATGTACCTTTTAGAGAGGTCCAGATCTTTAGCTTTTGACATTTTTTGATTGATTATCACGGAGATTAAGCTTTTATAGTTGGAAGGCGCATTCCTCATGTCTGAAATATTGTCCATGACTCAGGCGTAAGTCAAACTCACTATGGGCCACTTATTTTGAAAGATAGCTAAGTGTTCCATGCCTTTCTTGGATGTTTGATAGACTCTTACAGCTCTGCTTTTGTCTCTATTCCCTGTTGCAACCCAAAGGTGAAAAAGTTGTAGGATGTAATAAAGGCAAGTGGTGAGAGGAAATCTTAAAATGCGTTAGTCCCATTTAGTATACGATTTTCCAACCTGAGGAGAACGTCCTTTGTTGTATTTCCAGCTACAGTTTGAATCTCTACAGGAAGTACATTGCCTTGTCTTTTAGGAAGTTATCTAGGAAGTTCTTCCAGTACTTCTACCAAAGGAGTATATAAAAATAAGCTCACAGAAGGTACAGCTTACTAGGTCACAATGCCGGCAGTCTTTCTGGAATAGCACAGACATTATCTTTTGGATATTACCCCGCATTCTCGAGGTCATGATGAGGTCGCATTTGGAAAGCAAAAGGTGTAGTTTTACCCAAATCTACAGATGCAAATGTTCTGCACACCTGCACAAGTCCTACTAGTCTGTAGACAAACAAGGGCGACCTGAAAGGGAAATTTTACTGAAGGAACAAAGCAAAACATTAGCCACAACTAAGTAACCTTTCTTGCTCTTATTTCCATTTATGCTCAACAGTCGCACAGTTGAACTGCTTCCTCATTGCCTCAATAAATGAGCAATATAACTTGTGAACATGTTCACGAGTACCTTGGCGTACCTTGCTTGTGTCAGGTACGCCACACTTGGCGTCCTGTTGGTTCTAAATTAGCTTTGTGTTTAATGGCTGCTGTGGCTAGCCAGGCAGTTTGTGGTAGAAACTATTCTTTTTTATCGTACCTTTGGGTAGTGGCAGGGAATCCGTCCAGGGAGTCGGCGTAAGAACCTGTAGTGGCAGTACTGTAAATGCTGACTGAGCTGAAGACTGGGTGGGGGTGACTACCAGTCACCACATTCCAGTAAGTGGTTGTTTATGCTGGAAATCAGGCTACATCTAATTGCAACAAACCTTTATCCCTTAGAAACACATGGGACCGGGGTCGTTTCTTGTTTCCTTTAGCTCAAAGGGCAGGTTTAAAAATTGGGCCTGCGTTGGATTAGAAAGGTCATTGAGTCTTATCTTTGTGGCACACTGTTTTACTGTGTTTTCTTTTCTACCTGATTGAACCGAACACAAACCGACGCCGGTTCTGGGTCAGCAGAAAAATCGGTCTCAGCCTCATTGATCTAAGCCCGCGTTGTTGGATACAGTTCGTCCAATCAATGGCCGCTATTGTCTAGCAGCTGTTTATGCCGTGAGTTAACAGCTGACCTTTTTCTGGGATTGATCAGGCCTGGATCTGATCTCACGCTGGACCAAAGCTCCCTGGGGGAGTTGTGATGGAATGCAAACCACAGTGCATGATGCTGCACATTCCACGTCCTACACCTTTAGATGAGCACAGTTCTCCTTAAAAATGTTAAATATCTCCAGCAATGTCAGACGGGCCCAATTTTTCCATATCCAGAAATAAACAACGGATTTTGTCTGTATTGGATCTGTTGAAGAAATATTAGCGAATCGGGATATTGTAAAATGAAGGAAATGTTGATCCAAAACTGTTTCTTAATATATCTTGTTATATTCTGGGGAATAATTGTGTTTGTCGTGTGAAAACGCATGCAATTCAAAAGGCAATCAGGGTTATCTTAAAAACTTATGCACAGTATTTTTCCTGTAGTAGTTTTATAAATTTACTAGTGGTGGGACCCGATTGAAATTTCTAACAGGGTCTGTATTTAATAATAATTTTAATCAAACACCATACATTGACTAAATACCCAATGTTTTCAATTCAAAAACCCTCTTTTCTGTCAAATTATTGAACATATAGACATATCAGTTCAACACCAAATACATTTATTGTTTTTCATTTGTTATTTAGGTGATTCAACCAACACGTTGGTGCTAAAATGCTACTGTACCCATCCAGCTTTCAAATGTATCAGGAACTCCTGATTATTTATGTCACTTTTTAAAAAGAAAAGTCTTTAGATATGTGGAGTGTGGATGCTGGTGTTAGCGTTATGTCTGTGCTGATGCTACATGTTTAGCATCGAGATGCTATTTTAGGCTTGAATAGTTTCCCTAATAGGCTAACTCCTTTTAGTGCAACTTGAACGTAACAATAATATTTCCCAGCATGTACTCAGGCAATTTTTAAGCAAAAATTAACCACTGGTCAGTCAAGAGAAGCAACTTTATCATCTGTCGTTGTTGTTGCTTGTGCGTCAGATTAAGGGGCATGCCAGAAACAAGGCATTAATTCAAGGTTCTGGCTGGAACTTTTGTATGGAAAGAAAAAAATAAATTATTAATTTCGTAAATTCTTTCAATGCGTTCAAATCTTTGTAATTAAACTCTGAGCTTTAGAGTTGTCAGATTCATGTCCACATTGCTTGTGTTTTTGATATCAATGACCAACTAATCCTCAGCAGTCATGTTGCCTTTCCACCAAGTAATGTGGCACTGATATATTGATGGACCTCTACAACAAGTTAAAGGGGCAGTGTTATGTATTTTTCAGACACATAGTGCCATTTTATACAGTGAAGTAACTATGTTACCTTCAGTTGTTGCATATCTCAAACATAACTCAAAAAGAAATTTGACTTTGCAGTTTATTGCCTTGAAATTGGGCCTCTGTCTCTTTAAGAAGCTCCACTCTTTCTGAAGATTTTTGATATTTGATGGGACATGTGAAAATTGTAGTTGTTGAACGCACCACGAGAAACTAAACTGGTCATCCAGATCTGAAAGCATACCATGTTTTATCAAAGTTATCAAAATCAGTCAATCATGTCTTTAGAGTTGTAAAAATGTGAAAAATTCAAATGTATAATGTCAAATAGATCATTGCCAAATAATTGTCAGTACGTTTTCTGACCTCTCCAGCAACTGGCGTGATTTATGAAAACAATGATCACAGTAACACGGTTCAGAAAGGTCTGACTCACCAAGGCAATGCTTGGTAAACTCTTATATTTTATGGGTAATGAATTCAAACTGCATGTTAAAGAAATGTTAGGTCAGCTGCCAAGCTGCCGACACCCGATTGAGATCTCGGTGACCAGGGCGGTTAAGCTCCTGGTCGCCATGGAGACAACACAATGATGGGTTGACTGCAATCTGTATCCTTGTTTACACAACGATAATGTATCGATAAAGCGCCATCGTCCTTACATTGCGCTGTCCTTCTAGCAACAGGATCTGTTTCAAACTGCACACAACCATCTACACCAGAGAATCAACACTGGGATGATCGTTTTTCTTTTCTGTTCCATGTTTGCATTTCGGTTGATCTATCAGGAAATTTGCATCCTGTTTTCTTTGCAACCTGAGACGCTCCAAAACAAAGGCTGGGTCAGGCAAATCAGGCTTTAAAAACGCTGCAGGTTTGCAGCCTGGAAGCCACACAGCAGTGGTGTAACAGTCTCTGCCTGTTACAGAAAAACCCCCATTGGTGCATGGTAATTTCATACCATTCTAGAGAAATCGACTGCAACTGAACTGCACAAGGAAAGAAGAGAAACATATTTGAAAAATTAAAGAGATCCCTTTAAATATTCTGATTTTAATTATGAAATGTTCACGTGTCAGTTTCAACTAAAAGACCAAATAAAAAAAAAAATGCCTTTCCTAGCATATCAAACAAAAAAACATAAACAGAGAATGTTTGTTCTGATTCAGGAGAAATGTCGGACACCCCGGTGGCAAAGTGTTCTCTTGGCAGTCCAGCTAAATATTTGGGATATTTGAAGGGATAAAGAGAAGCGGTGTTTGCTAAAAGCACCTCAAAACATTCGGATAACCAAAGTCAATTAGATGTTACGACGGGGCTTAAAAATAAAATCACTGACTATTTTCATACCAGATCAGGTTACCATTTTTTTTTTTTATCGATTTGTTTTTCTTGCTTTCTTCTCTAAAAGAGAAATTCAAAAGGAGAGATATTTTCAGAGTGGTTTTATTTCAATCATCCCTGTTTTGATTATTTGAGTTGCACGACGACGCATTGGGGCCGGGCTAATGGAATTTTTGTTTAATTACAAGAATACAGTCATGTTATTACCAGAATAGAGACGTGACTCTAGCAGAAAAAAAAAAGTCATAAGATGACGAGAAAAGCGACTTTTTAATGAGAAAAACGATTGGATAGAGTTATCATGATCAGACTGACCAGCTCAGTTTCTCTGGCTCTTTCTTCCAAATAGACACAGTTGTTTGAATAATTGTTTCCAAGTCCTGCTGCTGAGGGATAACTTGATGCTGATGTGGCAAAAGGCTAAATATTTCTACTAAATATCATCTTTAAAACTTGCACCAAAGTACAACTTCACAAGATGTTCCTCATTTTTGTGTCGGTTCTCACAAACCCTCTGCTTCGTTTTCCTCATATTAAGATTGCATTCTTGTGATATTATGAATTTATTCTCTTAAATTAGAAAATAAAAATCAAAGCCTGACGCTAATATTGCCTCATAAAGTTTGCCTGAATTCAAAGTCCAAATAAACATAAGTTGTAAAATACACTCGTCAAACAAGATGGCGGCTATGAAACAAACCCAGGACGTGCATTGGTGGGGAAAAAAAAGAAGCCAGATTTTCCAAAAATTAAATAAAAAAATAAATGTGATTATCCTATAAAACTGATCATATTGTGAAAGCCTTGTCAAATTGTCGGAGCAATCAACCCAATCAGTCAAAGAAAGAAAAGTCAGATTCGGAGAGCTGAAGGCTGTTTTTTGTCAGCGTTGCAGACGCTCCAAGCAAATGCTAGTAAACTTTGCAATTCCAGACGAGGGCCAAACACTCTCCGTCCCTTCAAAACGAACCAACGGAACAGACTGGAAAATAATCTTTTGAAGAAATAGACCTGACACAGCATGAGGGAAAAGGGGGAAAATTCCTGCTTATGGCCATTCCTGAAGACAAGGACGGTTGGTTTCCCTCCTTGCTGAAGTCGCCAGAGGCTCGAGTCAGGGCAGAGGACAGCAGAGAGCATTTCAAATGGGCAGAGCAGGGAGTTCCCACTGAGCAATTAGAGCAAGAGGCACATGGCATGTGGCCAGTTTGTCCCACAAATTAATTTTGCTTGGCAACGGCACAATGCGCATGCTTTCTGAGGCCGGAGTTAGCTAACATGTAGGAGAAAAGACAAATGTGCCTTCATCAGGATTTAGGACCAGGTCAGTCTGTTGGAAGCGACGCAGATTTGAGTCATACGAAGTACAAATGTGTGTGTGTGTGTGTGTGTGTGTGCGCGTGTCTGTGTGTGTGTTAGTGGAGACAGGCTCTGTCAAACAGTGTGTGTGTGTGGCGTTCTGCTCTGCTGGTTTAGCCCCACGCCGGTTCCCATAGCATGCTGGCTTTTGGGACTTTGCCCCCTTTTCCAGCCCGGTCATTAATTCACACTGTGCCGCGACCAATCTGCCAGCACCGGTTTTCATGCCTCGGTGTTTTCTCAGCAGACGGTTGTTGGAAATCCACCTGTCTTCATCTGGATGCCATAAAACACTGGGAGGAGCCCGCGTAAAGGAGGGGGCAGTCGGAGTTGCCGGGGCGGCTGCTTGATCCCCAGGTGTTGATTTTGTGACGAAGCTGCGTTTATGTGTGTGAATGCAGCGTGTGCAGCCGAGAGTGGGATATGTGTGGGTTTCTCCTCGCAGAAGGCCTTATTTGGCTCATGTTTGACCAGTTACCTCCTCTCGAGTCCCAGAGGAGCTCTTGTTTCCGTCTGGCCTTGTAGGGCCATCCTCCCTTCTTACACACACCCACTGGGAGCCTATTGGACTGCCCTGACACACACACACTCTCTCTCTCTCTCTCTCACATATCGACGTCTTGAGACGAAAGAACGCAAGAGTTAAAGTCTTAATTTTCAGCCTCTGAGTCTGTCTTCTTAGGATCCTTTGTGCTAAAACGTAAAACAAAACACAACAGTTTACTTTAGAAGAGATTCGATCTGAAGCCACGTCAATCCGGAGACAGTTTCACTTTCTTTTGGCTGAAGAGTTGCACTTTGTTCCTCCTTTCAGGTTAGAGTTAGGGTTAGGAGAGGCCTGCTGTCTTTATTGTAACAGGGCAGATATTTAGCAGAAGAGGCAAACGGGACGAGTGGATGGAACAGACAGGCTGTTGGCAGAAATGCCTGTCGAAAAGGTTCACACCTACACGAAAAAACCAGACAGGAAGAGAAATATTCAACTGCCTCCACATCAAGGAAATGTGTGCGGGTTATTTTTTTTAATCACCTTCCCGGAGTCCAGCTAAGTCAGATGTATTTGTAAAGCATGTTTCGGCAGCAAGGTGCTGTACATGGTACAAGCATAACACAATTAATAAACGTGATGAGGACATAAAACAAACACACAGGCAACAAATATTACATTATCTAAAACATTATCATCAAAATCATCCAAAAAGTACTGCAGAATATTGAAATGAAGACTAGAAGTAAGCAATGTTCCAGTTATTATTGCTCAAGATTGATTCAACAACAGCAGGTGTTTAATATCATTTATTGCTAAGTTTATAAGGTGATTTATAAACACTACTTTAAAGTCTAGTCTCTGAGCTACAGGAGAGTTTATGGACTTTAGAACCGGGTTGACGTGCTCCATCTTCCTGGTTTTAGCCAGAACTCCATCAGCAGCTGCATTCTGGATCAGCTGCAGCTGGAGTATTGATTAGTTGTTGTTTTTTTGAGGACACTGTTGCAGTAATAGATGCAACCAAAGATAAATGCATGGTGCCACATTTTCTTTCTCAAGATCTTGTTGGAACTTTGATTCTTTAATCCTGGGAATGTTCTTAAAAAGGCCGACTTTGTAACCATCTTTATGTGACTCTGAAGGTTCAGGTCAGAGTTCATCACTACGCCAGGTAGTTTTTGCATCAGCAATTTGATAACTGCTCATGAGAAGTTTACTGTTTATAATTATACGCTACACCTGGAGTAGAATTGTGAAGTGGAAGAAAATATTTTATAAATTATCTACTCATGGAAGTCCGGAAAGTGTGACATATGCATTTAGCCTTTTTTACTCTGATACCACCAAAGAAAATCCACAGTAATAGAGTGGATACAGAAAAAAAAGTGGACTAATTGAAGCTAAATATGTGACTTCAGTCGCTGCGACAGACTGGCGACCTGTCCAGGATGAACCCCGCCTCTCGCCCGGAACCTTAGCTGGAGATGGGCACCAGCAACCCTCCTGACCCCACTGAGGGACAAGGGTGTTAGAAAATGGATGGATGGATGGGCTTCAGTCGCAAAGAAAAATAGTGCAATATTTTCTTTGTTGCTAACAAAATCTCAACTATGTGGAAAATACTAAAAACTTTATTTTTTCAAAGTGTTTTAATTACATTCCTTAGTGACATTTTGACTGTAGGTAGATTAATTTCCCTTTTTTGTTTTCTTTGCAAATAAAATTCAGTGTCCACCTACTGCTAGTAATGCGTACTTAACTTCACCCACTTTTCAGGAACAACGTGGTAACCTAGCAACAGAGCAACTTCCTTAGCTCTATTTATCTCATCGTAGACGTTTCCTCCTCTCTGCAGCAGACTGGTGACAGAGCGGTGAACCCTTCCCTTCCTCCTAATTTTACAACTAATAACTGACAGCTTCCTTCTTTCTCTCTCTCTCTTTTTTTTTTTTTCCATCTCCGCCCCCAAACGCAGATTAAAAAGCAGCAGCAGGACGTGATGGGCTTCCTGGCGGCCAATAAAATCGAGTATGAGGAGTGCGACATCGCGGCCAACGAGGCCAACAGGAAGTGGATGAGGGAGAACGTACCGGAGGAGTCACGACCTGCCACGGGGAACCCTCTGCCCCCTCAGATCTTTAATGAAGAAAAATACTGCGGGGTGAGGCCGACTGGAGACGTTAAAACCACCGACACGACAGCTTTTCATATGTTTAAGATAAATTTAAAGACAAATTTATCTTAAACTGCAACTCATATTTGTATTTTTGCTTATTAGTGAAGATATTGAGGAAGAAATCATTTGTGAGAAGGAGTTCTTTTTGGTACCTCCATACTTGTTGGGACTCTGGGTAATTATGTGTAAAGAGCCTTAAAATAGAGCCGCCGCCTTTTACGACCAGCTGTGCTGCTGCGATGCATTCAAGTACATTTTTTACATGTAGCAGTTTGCTTATTAGACAAACTCTAAAGTGATCTAAGCGTTTTCTGTTATCAAATATCCGTAAAACCTTTTTAAAAGAACCCATAATTACATCTTAAGTAGGGATTTTAGTGTTATGAAGTGATTTTATTAACTGATAAAATAGCTGTGTTTCCGTTACAAATGTGCGCAAACTATTTTGTCAAAATTCGGCTAATGTCAAAAAGAAAAAAAGTGCAATTGCAGTCTTTCCATTAAATAAGACACACGATTAAAATCACACATGAATAAAGCTGTTCATACGATGTCATTAAAAAACACAGAGCGCTGTCAGGCTCTTATTACCACTTCCTGTCGTCTTCTTCGTCTTTTCCACCAGTAGGAACATCCGGTTGTTGATCTCGTGACTGGTGTGATGTGGGGGGAAAAAAAACGTGTTTCCATTGCAGTGTCGCGAAATACACTAATTTCAAAAACTACCTCATTCTGGCGCAAAAACTTTATGTAGAAAAACATGAAATTTATTTCAGAAATTACCGCGTTTTCAACAAATATATGGTCAATGGGAACGCAGTTACTAAAAGCAAATCTCTGGTCAGGTTTGTAGCACTGAAGCATATTGAATCTGTTTATTTATTTGTACGTACCAAACTGGGATTTTTGTGTACTGGTACCTAATAAAAGATAGTCTTTTTTAGCGAAAGCATTTCCATTAGGTTTTTCATATTACTCAGTCAGCATTAGACTGCAAACAGATTCAGTGACATCATTGTCTGACCTTCTGAGCAGGAGGAAAATATATCCATGGACATGAACAGAGCTTCATTTAAGTCACATCACCAGGTAATGAAAGTAAATAGTTAACTTTCCCACATTAACCAGAGACCAGTTCTGTGACGTTTTTGCTCATTTTTCTATTAGGAAAATGCTTACATAACCAGGCCAAAACAAAAACAAATGCACACATAAGTTATCTTCCGAAACAAAATGTTAAATTCAGTTTTTTCATTACTTTATTCTTTTGCTCCGCTCAGGGATGCTGTTTAGCGACACAGCATGTCAGCACGGCGTGAACGCTGCCCCTAAAAGCATGCCGACTGTTTGCAGGAGTCCTGCGCGGCTGAAGGTGAAACTGCACTTGCAGGTTGTATTAAATGTCACAGACAAAAGAGCGGAGCAATTTCGCAGAACATCTGCAGCTGTAGGGCGTGTTGGAGTGCGTGGGAGAAAAAAGGAGGAAATATAAAAGGACCGAGACGGAGCGAGGAACCGGGAATGTGAGCGACTCTGTCCGACCAAACGGGACGTGGGGGAGTACGGGCGGCTTGCTCATGTCAGCTGTTCTCTAACCTCGGCGATTAGATTGGCTGTGAAAACGTACGCAACATCATTCATCAAACCACAGTGGCGTGGCAGTTGCTTACAGTGTGATGCAAAATTATGTGTAAAACCTTTCCATATATTACGGTCAAGAAAAGAAAACTAAAACCAGGCATTGTGTAGACTGAAAAACGTGTAGGTAGAAGCATTTAGCTTATTATGCCTGATAGTAAATTATCAAATCAAAATATCAGAATGTTCCCTATACATTCTTCTAAAACATCTCTCCAAGGAATTCCAGCTGCCTCAAACTCATAAAAGAAAACATAATCAAAAATTATTGTGATAAAAAAATAACTGTGTATTAATAAAGTACCTGCAGATAAACTATGAATGAAATCAAATAGAAACTTAAAAATCTGGGAGACTTTTAAATTCTGAATTTAAAAGTCTCCCAGATTTTTAGATGGGAAATTATTTATGTTAAATTAACAAATTATTTATTTAACGTAAATAATAATGTATGCTAGATAAATTATTAGTATTTAACATGACTGCCTGAGAGACATTGGATCAGCTCAGTTTAAAAACATGTTAGCATGGCCTAGTCAAAGTACTAGTCATACACTCTCCAACAAATCTGACTGAGCTAGAGCTGTTTTTGGAAAAGAATGAGCAAAACCTTCACATACATACACTTAACTACTTGTGGCTATAACTGCGCCAAAATGTCCTTCTACATAGTGTTGGCTGAACAGAAACATGCCACACATTTCAGATTTTTGTTTTTCCCTATTTATATGCTACTTTCTGTTAGCTAATCACATAAAATCTCAATAAAATGAATAGCTTTTCAAGGCGCTGTGGACTGTGAAAGATTCCATTTCAGAGGATGCTGTTTAGATATAGATGAGTTGACGACCCTAACCCTGAACCGACTGAACTGTTGCTGCTTCTCTTTTCTTTTCTTTTTTTTTTGCCAGGACTACGAGGCCTTCTTCGACGCCAGAGAGGACAACGCTGTGTATGCATTTCTGGGTCTGACCGCTCCTCCAGGTTCGAAGGTGAGCTCATAAAACAAAAACACACCTGTGTTCGTCCTTTCTGCGAATTGACAGTGCTGCAGTATAACCACACAGAACATCTCTAAATATAACTGTGTTAATTTCGGCTCAGAAAACACGTTTATAATTACCACACAATTCATCTGTACAACAAACCGCATCATCCTCACTCCACAGTATCTTCTCTCTTGCTTACTGGCACCTCCTGTCGGCCGCAGCAGGAACTGCGGGCGTGCCGGTTGCCGTGGAAACAGAGCCGTCCTCTACGGCATATATTTAAACCGATATCCTCCATTTTAGTTTAACATACCCTTCCTCTTCTTCTGTCTCCCTCCTTGTTTGTCACCAGGAAGCAGAGGCTCAAGCGAAGAAGGCACAGCAGTAGCATTTCTATCGCCGTTTCTACCTTAAACCTCAGGCCTTCCCAAGACCCGGACTGACCCAGAACCGAACCGGAAGAAAAAAACAAAACAAAAAACAAAGAGAAACAACTCACCACTCGACTTATAAGCGCGCGGACCGATCGTTCATTCTTACCTTTACTCAGTGTGTTTTCTTATATTTCCGCCGTGCCTTCCCAGCAGCAGGTAAAAGCACGGAGCACTCCGGTTAGCCTCAGCCTGCTAAACCTGTTAGCCTAATGCCCATCTACCATCAGTATGAATGTGAAAACCACATCACCAGGCACAAATGAGCGTCTGAAAGTAATGTAACTGAGGTCCAGGGTGCCACCAATGTCATCGTTAAATATTAGCACATAATAATCGTTTACACCACCAATCCTGGAAACACCTAATCCAATATTTAGCACTCCACAGTCATTAAAACATCAGCTGCTTTCTGGACTGTTCTGGTCTGTTAGCCTCTATTTTTACTTACTTGGTATTGTCTTAATGCTAGGTTATTAGCAATCTTTTTTTATTATTATTATTTCAATGTTTAAGAATACCTGCCAAATGGCCAAATGAGGGATTGTTTTTTTTTTAATTATTATTATGTGTCTGTATTTTGAAGAAAGCTGCAGTTGGAATCATATTTCCCGTTGTGTTTCTTATTTCTGTATAATGCCCCCAAACTTAAATAAAACACAAAGGCGACTGTTGGTCAATCAGTAATATGTATTTTCAACTTTTTTCTGACACTTTTCTATATTTTGTGCACAACAAATAATTCCCAGGGGTGTAGAATGTAATATTTTTGTTTTTACTAAAATTATTGTGTTTCTCACATCATACATTCTCAATGAATATCCTCTCTAGCGATCTAAAATTACATCTTTCAGTGACTAAATAAAAATAAATTTTTGTAAATGTTATGCAAATTCAAAATCTAAGCTACAGGAGCATTCAAGCATTTTTATGGCATAAAATTACACTGAAGGCATTTTGAGAAATCTGACCTTTCATTTGAGTACATAAACATAAGCTGTAACTCATATCATCCAAATATCTTCAAAGAGTCGTTCTGAATGTTGAAGGAAGGATCTCTGAAGCAGTCAGTCTTGCAACAAATGGGAAAGAACCTCTGACTGAAGACAATATATGAATGTCATGCTAAATCTGGGCAGCAGAGATTATATTTCTTAGCAGCAGGGTTAGGTTTAGTTCTAGAAGCGTTAATTCTAGAAGCGTACTGAAGATTCAACACACAATGAACATGTAGAAAAGCAACTCTTGCCCTCAGCATCACAGTATTTGTTATTTTTTGAGCCATTAAACTGCATCCTGAGTGGTGATTAACATATTAGCTTAAGGAATTACACTTAAAGCTAACTCTTAATGATTTAAAGGAAGTAAACAAAGAGTAAAGACGGCTGAATTCTTGCTACATTTTTAGATGTTTATAAGAAAAATCAAAATTGTGCTTGCATTTTTTTTCTTTACAGTTACGTACTAATTTGTGTTGGACTAGGACAAAAAACGACAATAAAACACGAAAGTTTGTGGTTATAATGTGACAAAAATGGATACTTTTGCAAGGCATTGTAATCTGCTTCAGCTTAATGTAATTGAACAAACTGCTCTAACAAGTACGTCATCCAAGAAAACCAAGTCAGGAGGAAGACTGACTAATCAGCCAGCTGAGGTCTTGTGACAATAATTAGTGGAAACAGCAGAGAGATTTACATGAGACACGTTCTTTGAAAAATGCAGAATGGGAACCAAATCCAAAAACCTTAATTTTGATATTTGAAACAAGGCTAAAATGTACCTTTACAGTGGGGAAATAATTATCGGATCCCCTGATGAATCTTTACGTTTCCTCACATACAAAAAAAAAAAGAAAAAAAAATCAACCTTATCTTTTATTTCTTTGGTTTAAATTCAGGATCTACATACAAAATAATCAAAAATAAATTCTTGCATTGCAAATATATAAACTAGTTTTCATGTCATTGAATTAAATAAGTATTTGTCTCCCATGTCAACAACGTGGCACACAGATTAATTTATCAATGAAAGATACTTCTGCTTTCCACACATCATGTGTGAATCATCTTTTCAACTCCAACCTCTTCTTTATTTCTGAGTAATAATAAAAAAAACAAAGTAGGTCGGTGACTAAATAGTGGTGATCTAATAGAGCTGCAGTGATCTAAAAGACCTCTAGCTACAGCTTACAGCTGTTCCTGTGATGACTTTGAAAAGCATAAAATATAACGAACTTGTGAGAAATTGCCTCACGGGGTAAAAATGATAATGAAAATGGTGCCTAAAACTATGACACACACTTAATTTAGAGGTGTCTGCAGATCTTGATCGTGTCTTTAGGAGGTAATTCAATCAATTTATTGAGATGTGTTGAACGTGGGATACTATTAAAGTTTTAGGACATCAAGGACTGGAGTTGAGACACCAGATCAAAATAAGTCTGTCAGAAGCAAGGATACCATATCTCACCTCCGGTCCCTCTCACCACCAGCATCAAAGACAAAGATGGGTGGGATCAAACCGGTGACCCACTGATTACAGGACTAACTCCTACCGCCGTCGCCACAAATGCTCTGGCCTTGAAGAAGCGGCACCAGGCTCTTTGGTATTGACCCAACACACTGATATTAGATAAATATCTCCAGTAAAACACGGAGGTGTAAGATTTACATTTGAAACAGGTTTTCTGCGACGAGTGCAAGATAGTTTTACCATACTTATGGGCCAATCAAACCTTGGGCGAGAACCTTCTTCTCTCAGTCAGAATGTTAAAGGTTTGTGGAAGAGACTTCTAGCATTTCAGTGATCTGAGGAGGAACAGTAAGGCAACAAACCATTGGCCAAAGAAGAAGTTCACTGAGATCATGGGGTGACCTCCCAGTCTTCAGCTGACTGGAAATGGAGCTGAAGCTTAACGCCAAGAAAGAAGTCAGTTCCTGTACAGAGCAGGGAATCTCTCTTGAAGTCTACAAACTGGCAATCCTATTTATTTCTTTTTTTTTTTTACTCTGTGATGTTTGGCGAGATATTAATAAAGGAAGTGAGAGGTGGGGGCTGCCCGTTCTCAAATGCAGAAGTGAAACAGGGCAAAAGAGCTGCATCATTACACTGGCGACGTAACACCGCCATTAAGATTTGAAATTATCGCTCGAAATAAGCCGAAAGGACGGCACAGAGGAGAGGATATTCCTGGAGTCATGCTTGCTGAAGGTTTTCTCAGATTAATGTGCTACAGGGAGGAGAGGAAGTTCGCCACAGCTTCCAAAAGGAAAGGATATCAGACGAGCACGCGATGTGCCGATCCGCTCAGCTGTGCTGTCTCTGAGCCGAACTTTGTCAACCCACAGATACATTTGGCCGAAGGTGAGTAGACTTGCTACTAAGGTTTTCTAGCAGCATTGTTGGAAGAAGAATCCAGCAATCTAAAAACTGACTACATTGCTTTCATCTTGTGTTACTTTATCTTCTAGTTGCACTGTTTCAGTAGGTCTGTAGTTCTTCCTCTTTTGCCAGATATGATCTTCCCAACACACTCTAGCGGTTTTAAGTTGTTTCTGACAATATCCACGTTCTACTTACTTTTAAACTGCACATCTCTCTAAATTTAAGGCATCTAAAGCTTAACATTTGAAATTTGGTAAGGTTAAGGGAAAGTGAATGCTACACTGGAATCATTCACTGTGTTTTCTGTGATCAGAGTCAAACCAGGAAGAGCTGGATCCCAACAAACCCCAGGGACTGAAAGTGGTCTCCGAGCCTCCAGGTCTCCTGATTCCTGGGTGTTCGCCGGCAGCTGCCCTCCCACCCATCTGCGTCGAAGACTGCAGCCTCCTGGAGCATTACCCAGACCTGCAGGTGGCCGACTCAGGCCGCATCTCACACAACATCCCCAGAACCGTGGCCAACCAAGAGGACTTTCACTTTCAGCCTAATGTCCCAGAGGCGTACCTCCAAACGGAGGCCAAACAAGAGTCCATCCCAGACCAGGGGTACCTGGTGATGGGGGCGAGTGAAAACATCAGCTTGGATCTGCCTGGTTTGGAGCCCGTGTCCAACTCTGTGTTGAATTGGTTTCTGGAGAAACAGCTGGAGGAGGTTTACATGCAACACCTGACCGACAACTTGGCCCGATGCGACTCCCACTTTGGACACAGCCTTCTGCACGGCCTGGGTCCGCCACCGCAGCCCGGTTGCCAGTCACACGGGCCGTACTCACTGGAAGCCAGTCTGGAGGAAGGATCCAGGGGGGACAGTGACGAGAAAATTAGCTATCTGAACACCCACAACTTAGTGCCCTGCTCATCTACCTTCAGCTCTCCTATGCTGAGGATTTCGGAGGTGGACAATCCTCAGCTTCAAGGGAACAATCCATCAAAGTAATAAAAATCATGATGCACAATTTCTTTTTAATATCTGTGCCTGACATTCAATTTTTTAAACCCCAATAGTGTATATAAAAGGATTGTATCAGTGGGTTTTGTGATGCAAAGCCTTTTTCTTGCCCACTGAAATGACGCCTGGATCAGAGCAGCTTCCATACGCCATCTGCTGTTTGATTCTGGTATTACATCTACATCAACTTACAAGACATTGAATGAATTGAATTTCACAGGCATTGCTAAATTAAATTAGGAGATATTTCAGTCAGTTGTTGCTTGCTGTTTTTATACATGAATAAATCATCACTTTTTTCAACTTCATCTTAGTAGCCGCACATATTTTGCTGATTGAAATTATTTATACACCAAGAAGATTAATATTTGGGGAAAAATTGTGGTTGAGAACAAGAAAGTATAAAGGGAGCCGCTCACTAATTCAGTCATAGATCAACACACTGAGCTCATGTTTACATGTTTTATCACATTGTTATTACAAACTTCAAAAAGTACATGTAAAGTACAGCGTGCCTTTTTTTTTTTACAGCATGTTTTACTCTGATAACATCCAGAGCAATTAAACTGACTCCACATGTTGACTATTTAGTCAATTAAGTCCACCTGAGTGTAATTTGATCACATTTTGAGTACCGCTTTTCTGTGGAGGCCTCAGAGGTTTAGATGTGTGAGATGGGCCGTTTTGAGGTTAAGGATTGAGTGAATAAACAGATTTACAAGGACAGGTAAAGGGAGGTAGTTCAAGGAGAAAATTGGGCTGTAAAACAAGATTAGTTTACATGTTTAATCCATTATTTGTAAAAAAAAAAAAAAAAAAAGACTACAGCTTAGCTGCAACCCTACCAACACATTAGCCTTCTGGTAAAGACACTGCTTCCTATGGAAAATGCATAAAAACAACCTTTAAAAACTGTTGTGTACTTCAGATGTTGCTTTATCAATCAAATCAAAGTAGTTTTTACCTGTAAATTGACAAATTACATCAATGTGAAAAGGTGTTCCATATTATTTCAGTTTAAGGATTCCTCATCAAATTACAGTGAAAAGGTATTTAATACTATTTTTTAAACAGTTTTAATGGGTTTTATTGCTGCGCTCTGGGTCAACTGGCCCTTCGAGGACATTTATGATCTTGATGTCATAAATTGAAAATGAGTTTGACATTCCTGTAGTAGATGATCTCCACCCAATCTGACTCACAAAGAGGAACTAGTGAAAAACTCAATTTCCAGAAGTGAAAGGGGCGCTGTGATGTAAAATCAACTTGCTTCTCATCATGTTAAAGTGCTCCTTCAGACTAGCCACCAGCAATCAGCAGACACCAGCAGAGCTCATTTTGGAGCTACTTCTCAGAGCAACGCTGCTGAAAACTTCACTAAAGAGTTAATAGAGGAGCCATGTTGTAATGACTTCCTTAAGGCGGAGTTTCAGAAAGAGCAGAAGCTTCTTAAAGAGACAGAGGCCCAATTTCAAGGCGTTAAATATCAAGGTTACATTTCTTTAAATGTTTGATATAAATAGTATTTTTTATAACAACTGAATTTGCCATAGTTACTTGATTGTGTTATAAAAAGGTATTATAAGCTTGTAGAGACAAACTTCACAGTGTTGACTCAGGGGTGTTCAAAAATGATAAAAAAAGAGGTTGAAAACCGATTAAAACCAGTAAAAAAGTTGGTTCTAAATAGTAAAGCAATCAAATCTCTCCTTTTAATTCTACTTCAGTGTGTTTTCTCTGTATTGTGTGATGCAACATAAGTGCCAAGTGGCTTTTTGGGGGTCTCCTGGTATCTTCCTGCTCATCAGAAACATTCAAATCTGAACCACACCAACAGCTCCAATCAGCTGGTTTGTAATTGTGAATGCAAAGCACTTTTCAGACTCGTGAAATCAAACTAAATCTCTCTGGAGCCTCGAATGGTGCACGATTAGCCTGAGCTACAGAAAAAAAGGGAGTTGTGTTCACTGAAACCTGGCGGGCTCCACTTCCACCCAGCCAGCTTGAATCAAAGCTACCTGCAGAGGACCGTGAGGCACGGCGCACATTCAGGAGAGCAATTATACCAAGACTTACCGCAGATTCGACTGCTTAAGTTAGATTTGTAACCCGCGAAGCCTAAAATCCTCACAGCCAGGTTCTCTGCAGTCAAGGTGACGGCGATCCATTAGCATGCAGCTACACTGTTAACGCCTGAGGCGCTTTACTCCACTGCGCTCAGAGATGGAAAACAGAGATTCGACAAGGTTTCGCCTGTAATTAGTGGATTAGACGTGTCTAATCGCGCAACGTCTCTCCAGAGATTGTGGCAGGTAAATCTGTGGTAATCTAAAAATTAAATTCAAAGACAAAGAGTGAGATAATGTTTCCCCCCCGGGGGACAAGAGGGAGGAAATCAAGCAAGAGCAAAACTAGTTTTAAAGAACAGTGAGAACACGAGGAACCGGTTTGAATTCTGCATAAGATCACTTGGTTGCTGTTTTCATCAATTTGTGCTGGCAGGGATGTTTTCAATGGCACACAGTGGCTTAGAAAAGAAGTTATACTTTCTTATCATCACTTTTATTGTTATCCCAATAAATACCACAAAATACTGTGCTAGCATTTTATGGTCATTGTAAATAAAAACCCCGAATGCTCTTCTCTCCACTCCACAATTATGTACCACTTTTTTGTAAATTACAGCTAAAAAAAATATGCAACATTCCATCTCACTGTCCTGCTTTTAAATGAATGTTTCTTTTTTTCTAGTAAATATCAAGTGGAGTATCATGACGGAAATCGTAATTCTTCCCTTGTTGGATCTCAGCACCTTGACACTGTGGCAAAAATTAAGACTGCTGGCTAGGACGTGTTTAAAAATGAAATAATAAAATAAAATAATTATTTCTACATCAGACCATCCCTGTTGGATGAAATCCCGGTGTTTGGGTTTTGGCTTTTTTGGGAAATAACATCCCTCTGAATCATTTGCTATTGTAACTCAGGCGAAGCTTTTGCTAATCAACAGGCTGTGACTGCAGAGAACACAGTTAAAACTGCACCGATGGGACAGAAACAAAACAGAGAGAGTGTGCACACAGCAGTAGCACCTGCGCTCTGAGCTGTTGGACCGACGTCGCTGCCAGCTCAGGGATTCCTGTGCACATTAGCGTGTGCAGTTTTGGTGAAAGTACACGAGTCGCTGGCCCGCCCTCTGTCTCTCTGACCCCTGTCCTATTCTCTGCCTCTCTCCTGTTGTTCCAGCATGGCTGCAGGATGGCTGTACTTTGGCCTCTCCCTCTGCTGCTCTCCCAGCATCTCTGGGCCTGTTTGGCCTTGACCCTCCCGGATGAGCCTCACGACGGGCCCCCGTCGGCGGGCTTCGACGCCAGCCGCGTCGGTCCATCTGTGGATCTGCCCGGTGCCCTGAGGGTGTTCAGCTTGGACTACCACCATGTGCAGGCCCCCTTTGAGATTGTGCTGTGGATAATGCTGGCCTCACTGGCTAAGCTGGGTAAGGCCGACAGCAGCGCCTCTGTGACGGACTGTTGAAAACGGGGTGAAGGGGAAAAAAAAAAGAAAAACTCTCTCAAATTCAGGGTGAGAAATGTGAAATGTGAGGAATATTATCAAATGTCCGTAATATGGCAGATTTGTATGTATGGTGCCAATTCACAACAAATGTCATCTCCAATCATTTCAATTCATCTGTACATACATTCCAAATGATTCCAGTTAAACAACAAAACATTTAAAACTCACATAGAAACAACAGTCTAACATTATTTTGGTAAATGTTGGGTATTTGATCAAGCGTGCATTTAAAGGACTTTGAACTGCCTTGTTCCTGAAGTGTGCTATGCAAATAAACTTGATCTATTTATTGATTAGTCATCAGAACATTGTATAACTGAAAAACTTTGGCAATTTGGCCAAAGCAGCCAAATTACTGAAATTCTGTTAAAATTTCGCAACATTCGTCAAGGACTGCAGTAAAATCAGGCCAGAGTCTCTCCAGGTTTCAGATAAATGAGGAAAGGAGCAGTCCAGTGTTTACGGCCAAATGCGGAATCTAAGAAAGCTGAGAAAGCATGTTTGGAACCTGGCAGATTTCCTCCGTTTATGGTTTTCATCCCTTAAATGTTACATCTAAATTTTAATGCCAGACGGAAATAACCAAAGTAAAAACAAGAAGGAGAAAGCTATCCAAACCAACCACATCTGAAATGGAAAATGTTAAATTACCTCCTAAATGTGTTGCCTGTTTCAGGTCACAATTGGATTTAACTAGTCCACTTAAAAACAATCATTTATGTGGTTTCTTTGTCACTTTCAGATATTTAGAGGCAGACTTTCTGTCTTTGGACCATTTTTTTGTTGCAAAGACCACACCTGATAAAAGTCACAAATTATTCTCCCTCATAAATCTGGTGGAGTAGATTTACCAGAGTATCGCCGGCGTTCCTTCTTTCTTCTGTCTGTGTCCCCTGGTTTCCCTAGATAGAATTTTTTTTATTAATTTGAAAAATAAACTGAGCTGATAAATAGGATTAACTTAAGTCAGTCTATCCCAACCTTTTTTTTTAGAAAAACATACCCTGTCACATAAGACCTTGTGACTTGATAGCCCAAATCAGTCAAAATGTGGTTTAACAAATTCTCTGAGTAAATCAAACTTTTTAAACTTCACAGTTTTATTGCTATTTTACAACTAAACCACACAATAACTTTGCTATTGGTGATATAGAAAGTCAGAGTAATCTGCTGACACATCTGACTTTCGCCTCTTGGTGTCATCTTCTCAGGTTTCCACTGGTCCGGTCGAGTCCCAGCTGTTGTCCCAGAGAGTTGCGTCCTCATCATGGTGGGCCTGCTTGTGGGAGGGGTGATCTACGGGGTCCGCCACTCTGCTCCCCCTACCCTGAGTGCCGACGCGTTCTTCCTCTTCCTGCTCCCGCCCATCGTTCTAGATGCAGGTTACTTCCTGCCTGGGAGGTTGTTCTTTGAAAACCTGGGTACCATCCTCTGGTTCGTACCTCGACTGCTTAGTTTTCTTTTAAAATACACGTATGCTTGTGATTAGATTTGAATAAAATTGTTAACATGTTACCCAAGATGTAACTTGCGAACATGCAAAGGCCACGAACAGGAGAGAAGAAGACCTTCCTGTTACTCCACCTGCAGGTATGCGGTGCTGGGAACCTTATGGAACGTACTGGGCATTGGCCTGTCTCTGTACGGCGTTTGCCTGCTGGTTCCAGACTCTCTGGGTGACATCTCTCTGCTCCACTGCCTGCTGTTTGGCTCGTTGATCGCTGCCGTTGACCCCGTGGCCGTGCTGTCTGTCTTCCAAGAGATGCACGTCAATGAACAGCTGCACATCTTGGTGTTTGGAGAGTCGCTGCTCAACGACGCTGTCACAGTGGTCAGTGGTGTTTCCAGAGATGTTTTTTTTTTCTACTTGTAGAATCTACTGAAGTGCACTACTCCACCTCTTAGGTGCTCTACAAGCTCTTTGAGTCCGTTCTGCGTCTGCCTTCGGTGACTGGACTGGATGTACTGGTGGGAGGTTGCAGGCTGATAGTGGTGGGTTTGGGAGGTTTCTTTGTGGGACTGTTCTTTGGCTTGGTGTCAGCTCTCACCTCACGGTTCACCTCCAGAGCCCAGGTCATCGCTCCTCTCTTTGTCTTCCTGTATTCCTACCTGTCCTACCTGACTTCAGAAATGCTTCACTTCTCAGGAATCACGGCGTGAGTATTGACGTCTGTCATCCCAACCCTTTCTAAAGGCTACTGTACCATGATGTGAATTTAAGGATTTTTTTTAAAGATGGGTCATTGGCTGAAGGAAGGGATGGATGGGCTGAATGAACTGGATGAGTGATGAGTCATCTGTAAAGAGACATGAATGGAGACTCAGTGTGGGGTACAGTCTTCAGAAAATATCCTCTCCTGAGCCTGTTAAGGACCCCCAAGATGGAACCTGAAACAGAAAGAGGTTAGAAGGCAATCTGGGGGAAGGAATGAGGCTGAAAGGCAAGGGACATGGTGATGGAGGAAGAAATGAAGGGATGGAGCAAGGGATGAAGGAGGACCAAAGGATGAAACAAGGAATGAGGTGATGGATCAAAGAATGAAGGATAGAGCAAGGGCAGAAGATAGAGGAAGGGATAAAGGATTGAGGAATGAGGGTGTAATGAGGGGGCCCTGACTCACCCACTCAGGTAGGGTGAGTAAGGGCAGGTGTTGAAAGAGCATTACGGCAGTGGAGTGCCAGGTGAAGTTATAGACGAGTGACTAGAGGGGAGTTTGAGGTTTGGTCCTGCTCCTGAACCTGCCATATTAACTTCATTTATCAGTATTGTTTTTCCCCAATCCTCCAGCATTGTGACCTGTGCCGTGACCATGAAACAGTACGTGGAGGCTAACGTGTCAGAGCGCAGCAACACCAGCATCCAGTACTTCCTGAAGATGTGGAGTAGCGTGAGTGAGACCTTGATCTTTGTCTTCCTCGGTGTGTCCACCATACAAGACATACACATGTGGAGCTGGCCCTTCGTCTGCTCCACCCTGCTGCTCTGCCTCGTCTGGAGGGCCACAGGTATTTCTTACGTATGAAATTACTTCAGTCTTTAAAGAACGTCTCTTGCTCAACCATCATTCCTATGCGTAAGGCGTTCTCCTGCTTACCGCTGTTGTGAACAAGTTTCGGAGGAACGCCGTGACCTTCAGAGACCAGTTCATCATCGCCTACGGTGGCCTGAGAGGAGCAATCTGCTTTTCTCTGGTCTTCCTCATTGATGACTTCCCAAAGAAGAGGCTCTTCATCACAACCACCATCGTGGTCATTCTCTTTACCGTCTTTGTGCAGGTGAGAAATAAATGTGTATCATAACAGCTGAATCAATAGAAGGGGTGATTTTAGATTTTTACCCACCCATTAGGGGATGACCATCAAGCCTCTGGTGGAGCTGCTGGACGTGAAGAGGAAGAAGAGAGCTCTGCCTACAGTCAGCGAGGAGATCCACAGCAGGGTGAGACTTCTTAGCTGCAGTTTCCATCTGCAGCCATTTTAACACCTTACACAGATTCTCAGATTCTCATGAATGTCCTTTGAACTAATCCTCTCTATTGCAGCTCTGGCTGTTGAAGCTCATTGCAACAACCGGAGAAAAACCTTCTCCCTAAGTCAAATCTATTGCTGCCTTTAACAGGTTTCCTTTCAGTACCCTCCCTTACTTGGCTTCTTCCATCTTCACATCAGTTCTGATCAGTTCCATCTGTATCAGCTGACGTAAAGCATCCTCACAGCATGAGGCTGCTGTCTCCTTGTTTTATCATGGAGTATTTTGTTCAGGGTTGTGGGGCAGTAATAAGTTTCTAACACAATTTGTATTTTACATGTCTGCCAAAAACTTTAATTTTGGCTTCTTATCAATGCCTTCCTTCTTGCCACTTTTCCATAACGACAATATTTGTTTAACATATGACTGATAGCAGCCTTTCAACAGATTGTCCCACCTGAGCTATAGATCTCTGTAGCTCTTCCAGAGTTACCATGGGCCAGCTGACTGGGTCTCTTGTTATCCTGTCTTTGTCTTTAACAGGTAGCAGTTCTTTTAGGGTTTGGGTTAGGCGGTTGGGGGTTGGACATTATTGGATATTTGGGATGCAGGAGCCCTTTTTATTATTGTGCTACTATTTCCTACTACTCTGAAATTATGGATTATCTGTACTTTTCGCTGCCATTAACTTAATTCTTTCTACTTTTCTCTCTTTGTGGAAGTCACAACAGCTTCATGTTCTGTTTGACTAAACACTAAGCTCTGTCTTTCTGCGTTTAACCCTGACTGTCTCCTACAAAAGCTTAATGATACTATTGTTGCCACCATCTACACTACATGTTCTTCATCTCATAGATTTTACTACTCAGAGCTTAGTGTTTAGCTATTTCTTTCTCATAGCGGTTGCTAGCGGTGACTTCATGACATACTTTTCCTTTAACAGAAAGTACTCTTAGACCCGTTTGTGTGTTGTGTGTGTCTACTCTACACTCTGAGAAAGATTTGGCTGGATGTTTGTTCCTGGTAAAAAGGAATCGTTCATTCATGCTGTCATGTATTGCTCACACAAGAGGAAGGATTTCTGCGTAGTCAGTATCTCTATGAAATTGATTTGGCATCTTGAGACAAACATTTTATCATATATCTTATTTTTGGTCTTAAAATGTACTTTAAGATTGCCTTTGTTTTGAATAAGTACAATATAATTCAAGTTAAATTAATTAAACTAACCAAAATGCTTGTCAACTGACCAGGAAAATCATGTTTAGTCAAACGTTAAGACGAGTGTGTGAACGGTTGAACAAAGACAAATTTTAATAATAAGTATGATGTATGGAAATGAAGATAAAACATTTGCTTTTAGCTCTTGGACCATCTGCTGTCAGGAATAGAAGATGTGGTTGGCTACTGGGGGCAACATTACTGGAAAGACAGGTTAGTTTATCTCATCCCCCCCTATTTTTTTTTTACCCTGGAGAGTTGGTATTTTTTCTGATCATGTGACGCAAAACAGCCACTAGGTGGCAGCAAATAATTCATAACATGGAACGTTTTCCATCTGTGGTTTGCGTTTGTGTGAGGTTTGAGCAGTTCAACAAGAAGTACCTTCGACGTTTCCTTATCGGTGAGCGTCACCAGGCTCGATCCAGCATCCTGAGAGTCTACCAGGAGCTGGAGAGGAGGGAGCAGCAGGGGGACAAAGAGGCGCCACCGCAGTAAGAGGACAGAACCGCAGAACCCACCCAATACTCCTACAGGAGTTTGGAAAAATGATCTATTAAGGAATCCTGGTGTAAACCAAGATTTAGGAAAAAAATCTAACAAAAAAAAAGAAGAAAAAAAAACTGATCCAAGCCTTTTCTTTAAACTGACCTGGTCTGACACTGTGGACCCTATTAGGATACATTTGAACTGCTAACATCTGAACAACTTTTCTGGTTTTTAAGTATTTCACTGAACAAGTTTAAATTTTACCCTCATGAGGCAAATGTACAATCACTATGGTATTCATGGCCATAATTGGTGATATCATCTAATGGAAACCAAACATCCCCATTTTCACATAAAACCCCAATTATGCCTGAAAGAAAACACCTTATGAACGTTCACGCCTTTCCTTTCAGAGTGGACCCCCGCCCTGGCGGCCGTCCCCTCCTGCCGGAGGAAATGGACAGCATCAGGCGTATTCTGTCCAGAAACCTTCAAAGCTTTAACAAGAAGGTAGATCACAAACCCTCCTCTGAGGTTCCTCCTTGCTCCAGCCAGTAGAGGGAATAAATAAATAAGTGTGTGAAATCTGACCGCAGCAGACTCCAGCCTACAGCAGACACACCTTGCACCAAGACGTCACGGCAAAGACGGCCCTGCACAGACATCAGAGTCTTCCAGAGAGACACACCTGCAACAGAAGCACGCTCTGCCCACAGGTAACCAGAAAAAAACACATCCAGAGAGGTTTCTAAGAAAAGCCGTTTAGACCATCAATACAAGCTGATTTAATTCAAAAGAATTTGTGGTGGCTATTTATTTAGAAATGATCAGAATTTGACAATCAATCGTCACGTTTATGTGTAACAAGGCAGTTCAAAGTGCTTTACACCACAAAAACACAAAAATAAAAAGTCATAAAAACAACGCACAGAAACCAAGTAACTAACATTACATTCTGACAAATCCCTTCATCAAAATTATCAATACACATTGAACATGTTGGTCAATTATCCATTTATTGTGGCTCAAATGCAAATGTTAAAAGGTTTTAATCTTTATTTAAAGGAATTCTGTGTTTTTCAGCTGTTTTGCAGTTTTCTGGGAGTTTATTCCAGATTTCTGGTGCTTTATAATCTGAATGCTGCTTCTCCACATTTGGTTCTGGTTCTGGGGATGTTACGCTGCATCTTTACTTCCTTTCTCTGTTATTTAAAATGTCAGCGGGCGGAAGGAGAGTTCTCCAAGTCTTATAGAGGGAGAGCACGACTCAGCAGATCTCACACAGGTAAGGAGCTGACGACGTAACGGTCAGAAACAGATGCATTAAGCGTCAAAAAGTGTTGATCCTTCTACTTCTATCTGAAATGTTGCACAGGATGCTGGTTTTCTTCAGAGTGATTATAAATAAACATATAATGATGAGTTTCAGCTAAAGTACATGTTTTTGTAGCTCTAAAACGGTTTTTTGCATAAATCTGACTGGATATTTGACCACTCCACTTCATTCAAGTTGGCTAGTTTTTTCAGGTTTTCATCAGTCCTGGGAGGCTTTGTTAAAGCCATTCAGAAAGCTTCATGTAAGTTTGGGTAGTTTTAATCAGACGATCTTTACTGAAAGCTAATTGCTCAGAAAGGCTAGGAAATATCAATGACTCACCAAGGTTGAAGCTTATAACCTGAGAGCTGCTGGAAAACCAGCAACTCTGTCCGCAGAGAGGCAAATTTAACACCAACATGGACCGGAAGAGAGCTGACCTAGAAAGAATTTCATGCTCCAGAATTGACACCTTCAAGCTCTGCTGAAGATAACAGCGTTCCACATCAACAAGCCGGACGCCTGGGGAGACACGTTCCAAAGGTCCAGAGAGACAAAGACTGAGAAACTCTGGCAAAGGAAAACCTTCAAAGTTAAGAGAAGTATGCCTCCTGTGAAGATTTAAATCATCCAGCTGGCATTTCATAAGTTCAGAATCTGGTTTGAAAAAGAATCTAAAACACCTGGACTAGTCTGGATTATTTAGAACATTTTTACTCTGCGCGATAATCGAGCGACTGAGATAAGCACGAAAATTTGCTCTGAGTTATACGATGCTGATTTCAGGGTCTTTAAAACACAGCGTGGATTTGTTAAAACAAAAGCAAGAGATTATTTCCTTTTCTGCGAGTGTGCATTCACATCTGCCGTTTAGTCCGGCTTTGGTCAAACTCCAGTTTGTTTGCCTAGACGGTCCGGGTCGGTTGAGGTGTGAGTGCAAAATCAAACTCTGATGTAGATAATAAAAAAAGCTAAGTCTGGTCCGTCTAAAAACGTAAGACTTGGCTCGATTCCAATGTTACAAACACGACAGTCTAGCTCTAGCGGTAGAAATGGCTCATGGTCTTTGACCGAAGACTAAAGAGAAATCCTACAACCAGTGAAATCTAACGCCACTGAATCGTTTGACGTGGTTAAGTGTGAAAGAGAACCGCACCTGCTGAAAATGGGACAAATGTTGATTCAATTTTGATCCAGTCTGGATTCATTGAAGTTCCTCCAGTTGTCCCAATGTCTGCTCAGTTGTCCTTGTGAAAAATAACTGTGATTTCTCCCCTTCTTGCAGTGTGCTCAGCAAGCCCGAGACGGTCTGACCCCCCTGACTCTGTAGACCCAGCCGCTCTGAATCCGACTCAGCCATCGGATCCTGAACCTGCGGAGGAGCAGCGATCTCCGCTGCACAGGGCGTCGATAGAAAGAGCAACAAAGAAACAACTCAGCTTTGTTCTGGAAAGTGAGATGCGTCAATAAAGGGAGAGAGTGGCTGCGTTTCCATTACAAATGTACGCAGAACTCTTCAATTGTCCAGAAAAAACAAAACAAAAAAAACACAATTTCTCAATTGCCGTGTTTCCATTAAATAAGAAACCCAATGAAAATCACAGGTGAATTTTCTGTTCACGCAATAAGTCATTAAAAAACACGCCGCGCCATGATCCTCCAACCACTTCCTGCCGCCTTCTTCTTCGTCTTTTCCACTAGTTGTAACATCCGGTTGTTGCTCATGATTCCCGAGATGCAAAAATAATGTTTCCATTGCCGTTTGCGAAACACGCTAATTTCACACGAAAACCCACCAACTTTTTTATTGAAAAATGTTTTTTTGTTGTTTTTTTCTCCAAATTGGCATGTTTCCAATAAGCACATTTATTTTTGAAATGTCAAATTGCAAAATGATGTGGTCGATAGAAACGCAGCTCCTGAGGAAGAAAAAGGCGAGTTAATAAAGAATCGCTCATAGCGGTAGCTGCTGTGTAGAGCTGCTGTAAGCAGGTCATGGACACGTTCCACACAAAGTTCTTGAAATGAACGAAACGGTTGTATCTTCTTGGGTGTCGCAAGCAAACAATAAAGCTCTACTCATTCTTGACAGCATCAGGTGGAGTTTTCAGGCTCATTCCCACCTTCAGACTCATTTATTTCCAACGCCTCTTCGTCATAAACACTAACACTCTGTCCACATTCCCCTCGCCCACGGACCCTCATCTTCGCACACTCACTGGTAATCTGACAAGGACAGACATTACTACGTCCCAAAATAACTTGTGTCCCCCCCATTTACCCTCCTCTCCCTGGAACAGCCTGACAGGACTTTTTAGGGACCGGGACAGAGGATTTAGATTAGGCGGTTGCTGGTGAGGACCTGAGGACTTCAGGCTCCAGGACGAGGGACAAAGTAGGTATAGGAACATGAAAATAGGAGCTGCAGCTTTGGCCGGGGGGACTTTCGGGGTGGTGGGCACCCTGTGTTTCCTCGTGGCCTTCAGTACCGACTACTGGCTGGTGGCCGTAACAGACTGTAACTCAGATGAGAACGCCAAACCCCACCCAACACTGGGCAAAGACACTAACAGGACAAAGGTAGGCCACCTTCTTTCTGCTACGCCGAGTTCAAGATCTCTGTCACAAAAGAAAGACGCGGCCCGCTTTCATTGTGACTACGTGACGACCACAAACAGACTACTATGGAAGCTAGTCAGATGTTTTGTAAACAGTGGCGTGCAGGATACGTCTCTTAGGATATTTAAAGACGCAGCGAAGCTATGTAGCGCTGCTCGTCCATAAATATGGAGGAGCAGGACTCCCATCCCCACAGCAGGTGGTGTTGAGTCGTCTTGACGTGTCTGAAAAACAAACTTCTGGAGATTGAGTTGACATTTGTATGGGATAGAACAAGTCAGTGTTGTGTGTTGACTATGAAGTGAACAAAAAAACAACAAAACGTTTTTAAATTTTTGATAAATATCTGGAAAGTATGGCAGATACTTACATTTCAGGCCTCTTTACTCTGAAAACTCTGGTAAAACTGACGCTCTGCGTGGCCCTGAAGTTACGGTTACAGTCCCTACCATCGGGAAGCTGATCAGGTCAACGGGAGGAAGGGAAAAACAGCGCAGTGATGTGAGAGACGTAAAACATGCTTCATGTCTCTCTCCTGCCACCTCATTAAAAAGGTGGCAGGAACTACAATGGGCTGGGTTGCGATGGCCTAGACAAAGTCCAGTTGAGAAATTTGGAAACCCATGTTCGTCTCAATGAATTGAGTTATTTATTTACATCAATTTCCAATATTGTTTAAAAAACTTAAATAAAGAAAATCTGCAGAATGTGCCTTTTTTATCCAATTAACGCTGGGTTACGGAAAAATATTTTTTGGAAGATGTTCGTGTTTTTTCAACTGAATTAGGACTATTTTTGCACGGCTGAATTTTTAAAAATGGCATCCAGTTTTCTCACTTAGGTCAGGTTGTTAATCTAATTTGATTTATAGAAATCTGATGTTCCGACTAAATTGATGACATTTTTGTGACGTTATCACTTTGTTTCCCTTGATATTACTCATCCAAAAAAGGTTTTAGGATAATTTTTTTTCTAACAGAGTGTTAATTAAATGTTACACACGTGTATTTCTACAAATTGACACTGATAAGGGTAAGAACATGTGAATTGATCATTACGTCTCCGCCTCTTTTCTGTCCTGGTGGAGTCTCTCCTCCTGCTCGTCACTCGCTGATCCAGATTCTCAGGAAACCGATCCAGATGTGAGAACAAGTGACGCATTTTGATGCTGATGTTGCTCCATAGCTCAGAAAGTTGACCTGATTGAGCGAAACCAAAGTAATTTTTGGATTCAGCTCATCAAAATGACCCTGAAACAGCTGAAAAACCTGTTGGCTGTTGACCAGAGCAATTGATTAATCGTCAGAATAATCGCTATCGACTGACATTGTCGAAGAAAGTGAATGCAGTTATGAATAACTCGTGGAAGTCCATTTAAATGTGATGCTGTTCTTCCCTTTGTGCGCCAGATCACGCTTTACAAAAATCAAAAGCCAATCCACAGCTGATTTCATGGCTCTAGAGGAACCACAACTATCAAATCAACTGATCTCCTTAGTAAAAATCATTAAAGTGCTCCTTTAATCTTCCAGTTTATTCTTCCATGCAGCATATGCGGAAAAAAGAAAGAAAGAAAATTCACAGAGCACATTGAGATGGATATATTTATGAAAGCTAATCCCCCTGTGAACTCATCACGGCGACAGAGTCTTTCATTTTCAATAAAGGACGATGATTAAAGTTGTTGTGTTACGCAGCACCATCAATCACGCTCCTGTCAAGCGAGTGGAGAGTTTTCACTCGTTCCCTCCAGGAAACCTCGGGCCGTAATCAGGACCACGTTTGATGCCGCGAGACAAAGAGCGACGCAGAGCTGCTCTCCTTAGACGTCTGTTGACGAAAGCTTACAGAAAAAAAGAAAAGAAAAGAAAGACATTCAAGTGTCTGTTTGTGTTATGTCTGTCCCTGTTCCTCTCTCAGATCCAGCCACACGAAGCCACCGCTGTTGCTCCTCCGTGGCTCACTCTGCACCACGAGGGGTTTTTCAGGCGCTGTATGTTTCCAGTGGAGCCCTCGACGCCAGCGCTCCTGGCCTCATTCATCAGTATGTTGAAATTTACGGGGTTTTTTTTTCACTAAAAGATATTTAACTTTTTTTTGAGGGGGGAGGGGGGGGGGTTGTGATGACATGCCCCCAGGACAGCCGAGTGAAGAGAAACTTGTTGACTTTTTGCCTCGCCTGTTCAAACTGCAGCAAACCCGCTGGGGGCTAAGGTGTGTTTCCGTGGTTACCTCTTCCCGCTGCCAGTCGCACTTGGACACGTTCCTGAGACGGTTTATGATGCTACTGCAGGTAACAGAAAAACAAAAACATAACTGGACCCCAAACTTAACCCTTTATTCCCTATATTTTTTTAAAAGTTTGAATTTGAAATATATCAGGACCTACAAGGTGTATTTGAATGGTTCAGGTATCAAAATAAAGGTAACACTCCGGAAAATACTCTAGATCAGTGTTTCTCAACCTTTTTTGGGCCAGCGCCCCCCTAGCCTTTATCCAGGTCCCTCACCGCCCCCCACCAAAGAATTTGCAGGCTACTTTGCACTGACCATTATTTTCTCATTAATATTACTATCACTATTGTAGATGTTTTGATTTTTATGCTTGTTTCTGTATTTATCATCAAAAATAATTTCCCAGAGAACAAAAAAGTCATGGGAATAGAAATTATTTTCACAGGCGTCTATGAAAAATGCAACAAACATTCAAGTTAAAATCTGTAGGCCTAACAGCAGCAAATCAGAGTGGAAAAAATATTCTAATTTTGTGCCATTTTCTAGTTGTTAAATATTACACAAAATGAGCAGATAAAAGATGAACAACATGCCAGTTTAAACTTTGAACTATTTGCAAAACGACTGAGCTCTGCAACATTAAAACATGGATAGAACTGTAACTACATTAATCATAACTCTTCTTCTGTTCAGTGTTTGTCAGTTTCCTGTTGCTAGATTTATTTGATCGTTTATTGACGCTCATCATCAGTAATTTTCACTCATCACCTGCTGCGCCGCCTAATCATCATGTGTTTCACATCATGTGTTGATTTTTTCACTGTTCAGCGTCAGATTCTCTGTTTTTATGCCATAATTCACATCTAGTTCGTCGCTCCGTTTTACGTCCCACTTCTTCTGTTTCAGAGTTTTGCGCAATGTGCGCGTCTTTTTTTTTTAAGCCCCTAAGGTGCAGGGCGGTCGGGAACCGACCGGGGAAAAGGCAGACTGACATAAACCTTTTAAAACAACGGAAACAATTTCTTCATTCTGATTATTAAAATTTAAAAGTGCTGTGTTGTTCTATCACCCCCGTTTCATACCAGACCACTTACAGCTCCGGTGTTAACGCTATAAAATGAACGCTCTCTATTGTGGTATCACTCATGGAGAGATTTCTTTATTTCTTTATTTAAATGGGTTCATTTTTCAGAGGGATACACAGTGAGGGTATCGTGATTTTAGCTACCAGTAGCAGGAGAACGGAGCTGCGCCAAGAAGCTAACAAGCACTGAATAGAAGAAGAGCTGCTATCGATACAGTTGCAGCCAAGCATGATTTAATGTTACACAATATAGTTTGACCAAGTTGCTCAAAGTCTAAACTGGCATTGTTGAGCATTTAAGGTGTAAAGTTTACCTTTGACTAAACGCCCCTCAAAGGCATCCCAGCGCCCCCCTTTTGTAAAAATGTCCGCCAGCGCCCCCTGCCGTCCTCTGAACGCCCCCTGGGGGGCGGTACCGCCCACGTTGAGAACCACTAGTTTAGCCTAAAGTGTTCCCAAACTTTCGACAGTTTTTGTCGCTTTCGGGGTTCTCCTGAGCATTCTGCGTTTCCCTTCATAGCTACAAAATTAGCACATGTGCTCCAGGCGCTAACGGAAGTGGTAGCGATGTGCAACACAAAAACCTTCCAGCTAGACCACAGTGGGCTTCATATTTAACAGCATTATTTATTACAATAAATTTAGCGAAGCTTCTAGACAGATAAATTTTCTTCAAGGAATTTTAGTAATCGAGGTATTCGAATTATTTGAGGAATCGTTTCAGCCCAGTCACCACTACTCGTGACATGTAGGCCATTGTCATTATTTTGTAGAGATCAAGCTTCAGTTTGATATTGATATTTAACAGTTTTTTTTGTATTTCTTTTATCAAAAGTGAATCTCTTTTCTTTTAATTACAATAGATTTGTAAAAGCAAGAAAAAAATAAACCATCCAAGAACCAAAAAATACTTTGTGTACACACTACATATACCTCATGATGTACCATTATATCAAACGTTAATTAAGATTAGGACATGAAACAGAAATTAAACCTATAATCAACATGTTATACTGTAAATATACCTATCATCAGCATAAAATGCTGAAGAGCGTTTTTGATTTTGTCTGCTGGGTTTGATTGTCTGCTGTGTTTGATTTCCTCGCCGCCGTGCGAGCGAAACTGCAAAAAAAAAAAACAGAAAAAGAGAGAAGAGGTGATTTTTGAGCCTAAATTTTGAGCCTAAACAGATGGAAGGTGAACTTGAAAAGGAAAAATACGATCCAAAGTGGGGCAACGGGTCATAGATTGCACTCGGTGAGCAAATAGAAGCATTAATAACTTATTTGGCAGAGCATGACAAATATCAAAATAAGGGAGAAAGAGAAAAACAAATAAAGGGATAGAATACCTGGTGCAGAAGAAAGGAGGCGACCTGTTAAACAGCCTTCAGGGTGATACTGGCTGGAAGGAATAAATGACGCGAAGGGGAAACTGATTGAAACTAAACTAATCCTGCACAATTCACTATTTTCACACGTGGCAAAATTAACTAGGAAGGATGAATGAAATTACATAACAGGTAAAATTATTTAAAAAAATAAAGTGATATTTAGTGGGTTGAAGTTTTTGAAACTCGGCTTAGCTGTAGACAGGGTTAAATTTAAACTTAATAAAACTTGAAAATTGAGGTTTATAGCAGACTTGAACTTTATCATGAACTAATCAATATTTTTCTCTCTTATTATCTTATCAAAGCAGGATTTCTTTTCATTTGAAACTTGGTCACCTTAAATGTCTAAAGAGGGAACAGAATTGGTAAATAAATATGAGTTTGTGTTTGATTCAAAGGGAGATTATGAAACAGCTCCAGATTAAATTACGGTTCATTACATTTGTTACAAAATATTCTTGTCTCAAAGACAATTAATGATTCTAAATCTGACGAGGTAGATTTAGACGAGGTAGCACGGATCATCAGAACACTTGATTTGTAGGCCTATTACATCACAGCGCTGCGTGTATTCTTGTGATGATGCATCATAGGTTGTGATGTCACGTACTGCTTTGTTGTGTAATACGGGGGCGGGGTATATAACTCCTGTTGGTAAAATTCTGCCACTTTCCAAGACATTTCTAGAGTAGACAGTTCAATTTAATACAACAGTTATGGTTACAGTTATGGATTTTTTGAGACAAGATTTGCAATATTTAGTTAGCAACACTGCCGTCCCTGCAATCGAGGAGTACATTTATAATATTCCGGAGGAGAATTTTAATTTGTTGCACTTGAATGAGAGTCTCACAGAGAGGACCAAAGACCTTTTGGATCACCTGACGGAGGTTTTCTCTGCTTTCGTTCGAAACTTACTTGGGAACCTGAAATACGAATATGGCGATATAAAATCCGTATTTGGAAATCAGGTTTCTCAGGCCTTTGCCCAGGCTATGGGGGTCGAGGAGATCATTCAGGGAGAGTGCGCTGATGTATTGAACATGCTTTTCTTAAAGCATGTTATATCTGTAGTGAAGTCTCCTATGAATGATTGGAACGAAGACCCCATAGATAAAGACCCCATCGTGGTCCTTAGGCGGAGGTTAGGGTTCAGTTTGTTGGTTCGACCTGTGATCAGTGTCGTCCAACAACTGATACCAGTAAGACATAGAATGGAAGAACAGAGGAAGTCCTTTGAGAAGGAGAGAAAGGAGATGATCCAACTTTTTGTTGAGTCATTGATGTGTCAAGGCATCAAGAAATCAAAAACATCTTGGTGTCTTGAGGACCTGAAAGAGGCACAGGAACGCATTGTTGACAACATCTGCGTTAAAATCGAGGGCCAGCCGATCGCCATCCAGCAGAACTGGATTCCAGGCCTGACGAAAAAGGTTTTGAAAGACCTAATGAAGACCTGGGACTGTTCTGCTGGATGGACTCTGGCGTTCATGGAGCATGAGGCAGCTGACGACACAATTGCGTTGTGTCTTTTAAGCGAACTGGAAAAGCGCCAGAAAAAGACGGGCAGTTTTTTTTACAAGATTTTTTTCTGGTGCTGCTAAAATCTTCACCAGATATTTCAATAAATGAGGGCCAATACTGTCATACATCTGTCGATCCTTGCTCCATGAACCCTCTCTGTGCCTCCATCAGTTCTTTCATCGAGACGCCTCTCTGTGCCTCCGTTGGTCCTGGTCCCAAGAAGCCTCCATGTGCTTCATCCCAATCTGGGAGAAAAGGTCCCTTAGCCCTCTGCTAAGGGACCTTAGTGGGACCTTAGGCTTCCAGCCATTAGGGCTGGAAGCCTAGTGGGACTGCACTAGGCTTCCAGCTAGTGCAGTCCCAGTGAGCCACAGACTCCGTGTGTTAATACAAATTATGATTCATCGATCGGGATTTCCATTCCCAACAGTTGGTAGCAGAGGATGGTTTTGTGTTGACACATGAGTGGATATTGGATTGGCCGTTCAGGCGCAGACTTTCCGAAACAGTACTCTGGTGTAGGACCCACATGAAAGGTAAGGACACTTGTTCCTTAATATACACCATATAAAAAGTTTTGTAAAAAGACTGCCCGTCTTTTTCTGGCGCTTTTCCAGTTCAGTACTGTTTCTCAGGTCTGTATAAATTTCAGTTATCAGCCGTTGTCTGTACTGCCAACAGACTTGAACTTTATCATGGACTAATCAATATTTTTCTCTATTATTATCTTATCAAAGCAGGATTTCTTTTTATTTGAAACTTGGTCACCTTAAATGTCTAAAGAGGGAACAGAATTGGTAAATAAATATGAGTTTGTGTTTGATTCAAAGGGAGATTATAAAACAGCTCCAGATTAAATTACGGTTCATTACATTAACTTCAAAGTATGTTAGAAGAGGAATAATCACATTTCAGCTTTGGTTTAAAACCAGCTAGCATTTATTATGAAACTGTTTCATTTAATTTGACATGTTTTATTTCCTTTTCATTTTTATTAACATTATTGTTGTTTTTATTTTTTCTAATAACAAACTAACTTACTAACTGCTGCTTTCGAAACACATGCGTGTCTTGGTAGAAAGGCACAAATTGGACATGATGAAACTTTTAAAATGGATATAATAGTAATTGATTATGTAAAAAACAAACTGATTGGACAACAACTGGCTCACAACATTTGTGTGTCTTAAATTTTGATTGAATTGATACAGAAATTCAAGTCCAACAAAACATTTGATTTTAAACTCAATGACATCTTACTGTACTGCATAATCTTTGTCTACATGTTTTGCTCCTCTGCATAAATTGACACATTTTTCTTTTGTTGGTTCAAAATAAACATTGACACGGCCTTTTAGGAGAGCAATCCAAATTCTGATCTGAACTCTTTAAAATAATAAAACTTTTGGTCTTTGCAGTACAGTTTCAGTTGGACATTTTAGAAATATGTACAGAAAAAGAGTCTCTGAAAAATATTTCTGATAACAATAGAAATGTTGTTGTCAGAAATGTTTGTTTTCTATTTACATAAGAAAATAAAAGGGGGAAATTGGAATTGATAAATGATAAACATAAAACATTTCTGATAAATCTTTACATTTAGAACATCTCATAGTCTACTTTCAATTCTAGACAGAAGATTTGGGAAACTTGTGACACCCTGTAATATTTTAGTTTGGAGAAAAGTAACAACAAATGCAAAAGTGCTTTCAAATTTTTAAATTATATCAACAGGGGGTGAAGAAGAAATAGACTCTAATTCAGTGTTTCTCAACCTTTTTTGGGCCAGCGCCCCCCCAGCCTTTATCCAGGTCCCTCACCGCCCCCACCAAAGAATTTGCAGGCTACTTTGCACTGACTATTATTTTATTATTAATAAAATAATTGATTTATAGATTAATAGTTTTACTGGACAGAAATTACCAAGAACAAATCTGGTTCTTAATGAAATCCTAATGAGTCAAATTGAAATGACATTAACACGGACATGAAAAATAATATTGAAGAAATAAATATCCATCCATCCATCCATCCATCCATCCATCCATCCATCCATCCATCCATTTTCTTACACCCTTGTCCCTCAGTGGGGTCGGTAGGGGTGCTGGTAAGAAATAAATATATCAAATCTAATTAAAAACATAAATAAGTGATCAGTTCTTTACTGTTATGTTCTGTAAGATATATTTATTCTCAGTATTAGATATGGTCTCAACAAACCCATGACATTTCAGCAATATTATTTTACCTTTTATGTGGAAATAATGTCTGTTTATTCTTGCCATACAGTCCTCTGTATTGCTCGAAAGGTCTTGCCATACCAGTTTATTCCTCTCTATTTACTTTAGTTTCTTAGTTTATTCTTGCATTTTGTTCTTCATTCATTTCCATTTAGTTTCATTTGATTAGTATTATCCTCTCTTGGTTTATTGCTATGTCCACTTTAGTTAATTTCCTGTTGCTAAATTTATTTGATCGTTTATTGACCATCAGTAATTTTCACTCATCACCTGCTGCGCCGCCTAGTCGTCATGTGTTTCACATCATGTGTTGATTTTTCACTGTTCAGCGTCGGATTCTCTGTTTTTATGCCATAATTCACATCTAGTTCGTCGCTCCGTTTTATGTCCCACTTCTCCTGTCTCAGAGTTTTGCGCAATGTGCGCGTCTTTTTTTTTAACCCCCCTAAGGTGTAGGGCCGTCATGAAACATATCAATGGGGAAAAGGCAGACTGACATAAACCTTTTAAAACAACGGAAACTATTTCTGCATTCTGATTATTGAAATTTAAAAGTGCTGTGTTGTTCTATCACCCCCGTTTCATACCGGACCACTTACAGCTCCGGTGTTAACGCTATAAAATGAACGCTTTATAGCGTTCATTTTATACGCTATATACATATTTAATATTTAAATATTTATTTAAATATTTAAATTTAAATAAAGAAATTTAAATATTTCTTTATTTAAATGGGTTCATTTTTCAGAGGGATACACAGTGAGGGTATCTGATTTTAGCTACCAGTAGCAATAGCGGAGCTGCGCCAATAAGCTACAAACACTGAATAGAAGAAGAGCTGCCATCGATATAGTTGCAGCCAAGCATGTTTTAATGTTACACAATACAGTTTTACCAAGTTGCTCAAAGTCTAAACTGGCATTGTTGAGCATTTAAGGTGTAAACTTTACCTTCGACCAAACGCCCCTCAAAGGCATCCCAGCGCCCCCCTTTTGTAAAAATGTCCGCCAGCGCCCCCTGCCGTCCTCTGAGCGCCTCCTGGGGGGCGGTACCGCCCACGTTGAGAACTGCTACTCTAGAGGTCTAAAAAAAAAAAACCCTAAAAACATTGCTATTATCGTGTGAGAGTAAATACATATGTAGTGCAAAATGTAAAGAAAACAATAATAAAAAAATTCTAATAGAATCCTTTTTTGTGATGTGGATTATCCGTGAACATATGCAGTTGCAATCCACAGTACAGACTCTGGACATTTACTGTACTAAATTACATCCCCCCCCAAAATGACGCTAATAAATAATAGAAAGGTATTGGCTGATAAAAGTCCATGCAGACATTCCTAATGTGCCATTCTGGCATCTTGTGTGCAATTACAAATTTCTCTGTCTTTTATTTTTGTATTTTTCCCGTCTCCACTTGTTTGTTCTGCACTCTGCTCATAAAAGCCTTATCTTATCTTATCTTATCTTATCTTATCTTATCTTATCTTATCTTATCTTATCTTATCTTATCTTATCTTATCTTATCTTATCTTATGTCCCTTGAAGGTGTGTCTTCTTCTGAATCATTCTTCAAATCGTCCTACTTCAAAAGCGCATGCGCATTTTATGAGACGCTACAATCACAGCCCCATCTAGTGGGCTGGCATGCCGGCTACAACTGACTCAACTCGCCGTTGCCTTCTGAAAGAGGAATGTTTTCCCAGTCAACATCATAAAATACAGCCAGTTTCCAGGCAGCAGACTCGTGTAAACGCAGCCTAAATCCCTTCTGTTGAGTTTTCCTTGCCAGCTGTTTTCACTACCTCAAACTCTTGAGGTGTAAAACATCGATTTGAGCTGCAGCAGCTTTCAGAAGTCGGCTGATGGGCTGTGACTTCCTAGCTTATTGAGTCAGGTTCAGCCCAGCTCACTCACTTTGTTTCTCCCTTGTTCTTGAGTTTGTTTCAAATTTGGGCATAAACTGGTGCTTTTTAAGTTTGTTTCCTGTCGTCAGACTGGTTCTGTTTGTGATTTCTTGATTATGCAGGGCAGGCAGTGGTGAGGTCTGGGTGTGGTTCTTCGTGAACCAGAAAGAAAAAAAAAGGACTTTTTTACACTTTATTCACGATTTTTCAGCAATAGAGACAGGATAGCATGGATAGCTTTTAGGGCTGCAACTAACTATTATTTTTAGTAATTGATTATTCTATTGATTATTTTTGATGATTTATCTGATGTTTTTAATCTGATAAAAACTGGCACATTCACAAGACATTTCTCTATACCAATTTATCCTATTTTATAAATACATTAAAAGATGCACATAACCCAATAATTAAATTAATTCTTAAACAAGAAAAAAATTACTTAAAATGCAATAATTTAGCATTCCTTGTTGTGAATGCTTGATCATTTGTAGCAAAAGATACAGCTGCAGCTAAAGAAAATACTTTTAACATCAACATGTGAAAAGCTCTGCCATTTCTGCTTTACTTAAAATCAATACAATGTAGAGCTGATCCATTAAATTTTTTTTAATTAGCCAACTAAAAATTGGATAGCAAAAGGTGCTTAATAGGATAAATTCTTTCAGAACTTTAACAAAACTTGAGGCAGGTGGAGCTACAAGATTTACAGACCAAGAGTTTTGTTTTTAATCTTAAATGCAAAGTCTACACATTTCTGTAGAGTTTTGGCTTAATTAGTGCTGTAATGATGTCGTTGTTTTAACAAATGACCCGTATTTGAAATGAAAACCTAGAGTTTGTTTGATAATCTAACGCGAGACAAACACAGAGTAAATGTTTAAGACAGGAACCTTGTTTTTAAAGTTCTTTGGGTTTGTGTTCCCCGCAGTATTCCGAGGGTTCTGGACCGTCCTGATTGTAGTCGGGCTGCTCTCCGCTCTGACCGGAGGCTTGCTGCTGGTCTGCGGCGTTCCCTTCATCAGCAGCAAACTGTACCGGCTGGGCGGGGCCTTCCTCATCGCTGCCGGTAAAACACAGGCAGCCGTGCCGCCTGCGCATGTGTCTGACATGTTCCACATGCTACTGCTTTGCCTGCAGTCAGCTGTTCATTTGAGTCACGTGACATTAAAAAAAAAACAAGAAAACATACCCAAACACTAACAGCAGCAGACGTCTCTCTGCTTTTGTCGTCTCCATGACAACAGCAGGCGGTAAACACCGCTGCCTGTCAGGGCAGACGCTGCGTTTCTCTGCAGTCGCAGACAGTGATGATCGTCTCTGTTTCTGTCTCCTCCTCCTGCTCTCTGCAGCCGTCCTGCTCCTGCTCCTGCTGCTGCTCTTCGTGCTCTGGATGGAGGCGGTGGACGTGAGGAGCTACGTCCTGCAGAAGGCGAGGGAAGATTGTCCGGACGCCGAGGTCTCCGTACACTACGGCCTCTCCTTCATGACGGCCGCCGCTGGCGTTCCCCTGGAGGTCCTGTCCGGGCTGCTGTTCCTGCTGGCGGGCCGCACGCTGCGCGTCGGCAGATGAGCCGAGCGAGAGGCCAGCCGGAGAGACGAGAAGGGACACACTTTATTGTTGAACACGCAGTGCCATGCAAAAGTTTTCACACTTTTTCACTTTTTTCTTTTCCACATTACAGCCACAAACTTCGATGTATGTCATTTGGGATTTGTGAACTCTTTTTGATTTAGCTGCAAGTGTTTTGGACCTTCACCTTCTTCAAATGAAGTGAAATTGGTGTTAAACATTTTGTCATATTATAGATATCATTCAGTGTTTCCAGAGAGGTCATCAAAGGTCAACGAGTCCCCCACGTCTACAGAATCAAGACAATTTGGTGTCAACCAGCTGTACCGCAAAATTTTTTACAAATATAACACAATTAAGTTCATCAGTTTTGTTTGCTAATTTATTTTATTTCCTTTATTTAACCAGGTAAAAACCTCACTGAGATCCAAAGCTCATTTTCAACAGAGAACTGGGCAGAAATCTGCAACACACAACAACCTCGTTACACCAACATAAAGCAAATGAAAACATGTGCACAAGTTTAAAGCAAATTACAAAACTGATTAAAAGCAACTGATTGAATGAATCACATTTTGTGTGTGTGTGTGTGTGTGTGTGTGTGTGCGCGTGTGTGTGTGTTTGTTTGTAATACCTTGTGGGGACCATTTTCCTGACACTATGTTGTGGGGACCCACTGATTCTTGTGGGACCAAAGCCTGGTCCCCACAAGGGGAAACACTGTTTTGGGGTCAGGAGTCAGATTTAGGACTAAGGTGTGAATTGAGTTTTATTTAGGGTTAGGATAAAGGTAAGGTTTAGGCCAGTATTTCCCAACCCTGGTCCTCAAGGCACACTGACCTGCATGTTTTAGGTATTTCCTTGCTTCAGCCCAGCTGATTTCAATTGATGACTGATTAACAGGCGTTTCCTGAAGCGCAATCAGTTGAGTCAAGCACATTAAATAATGGAAACCTCTAAAACATGCAAGGCAGTGTACCTTGAGGACCAGGGTTGGGAAACACTGGTTTAGGCTGTAGATATGAATGGAAGTCAATGGAAAGTTCCCACACAGATGGCCACGCAAACATGTGTGTGTGTGACTAGAGCAGGTTGATCTCTGGTGACTTCCGGAAAGTTTTTGCTTTGAAATCTTTAAAGCTATACTGTCACAAAAGAAATTTTTTGCTGCACAAAGACAGCACAGCTGGTTCAACGTTTCTCAGTTAGTGACAAGGAGATGATATATATATACGGTTTTATATTTGTTAATGTTTTACAAATAAGTGCCAGTCTGTCAACAAAATCCACTAACTACTTTCATCCAGAAGTCACTTAATTTGCAATAAGTGTGTGCAAATTAAATCTCAGTAGAAATATAATCCATGGTGCGATATAATCTATTTTGTAATTATTTTAATTTTTTTGGTGTGTTTTCTTGTTCATAATTTTTTTTTATGTCTGAGTAACAAAACAGAAAACAATGAAAATAAATGCAGCTTATGTTTTAGTTGCTTGAGTTACTACATTGTTATAAATGTGGTGAAATCTTGTTCTTAAAGGGATAGTTCAGGGTTTTTAAAGTGTGGATGAGTTGATAAGCCGTTAGTTTCCTACTTGCAGTGGAAAACTCTTGGTGTTTAATATAAATACAGATTAAGTTTTCTGAAAGGCTCAAGCTAAGAGGAGAAAACCTCAGGGTGTCTCTACTCTCCAATCTCAAGAGTCACAGTGATTCATGCAAACATCATTTAAAAAAACAACAACCTTTTAAACTGCTGCCATGTTCTCATTATGCAGATATGAAGACGGTGGTAAACCTCAGGTACTGGGCTTCGGTACCCTGGCATAGAGCTCTGTTACTTAGGCGCGTTTTTTAGGTTCTTGCTTTAGTTTTTCTTGACTCCCTTGATCTTCTTGGTTAGCTTGCTCCTTATAAACTGGGCAAAGTTTATGTGTGTTTTAAGCCTATTTTTCGTCAAATAAATCTTTGACCTCAACATCATCATTCAAGGTGCTTTTTTTTGTCTTATTTGACTTTACCAACAGAAAAGAAGGTGTTACAGAAAAACTGCTTGACAGCAGAGCTACGTTTGATTCAGAAAACATTTCAGCTGCAAGAAAACTCACCAAGCCTGATCTGAAGGCTCAGAGTGACAGCAAGACGGATGGAAAACAAACGAAGGAAGATAAATCCCAGGGAAACCACTCTCTGTTTTGTCAGCAGTGGTTTCTGTTTGCACGTCTATGAGACACTGGGAACAGACGGTAATCCAGATTAAACCAGAGGTGAGGCAAAATGCCAGCTGCTTTTTACAGTAAAATAATTTCAAGGTGGCAAAATTTTGACAATACACTCCTTCCTCTTGGTGTTTGTACAACAGCAACCAACAGACTTTATTATGACGCTAAAGCTCAAAAGTCTTCATGGCAGTAATGAACTTAAGAGTTTCTTTCATTAAATCAAGAAGGGTGTTTCTGTATTTGTTTTGATTTACATTTTAATAAAAAAAAGTATTAGATTGAAAATGATTTATATTTGTGTCAATAATCAATGGAAAAATTCTAGTAGCATTACAGCAGCATAGGCCTTCATTAAATTGATAATCAGTATTTCTTTTTTTTTTTTTGCCTGTTTATCTATGATGAGCTCCATCTTATGGGGGTCGGAAGGCCTCTTTCCAATACCCTAATCTTTAACTTCCTGAACAAATTTTCTATCAGAACAGTCAGGGTCATGCTAAAATATTAACATTGTTTTTCCAGTCAGAAGAAACACGTTGGTAAAATTAAAACAATAAAACACACCTAAAAATGCAGAGGCTATGAATAATCAGCATGTCATATTTCTTTATTTATTACATATTTGAGGCTTTTAGCATTTATCTCTACGACTTAGTTCTTTAACAACATGAAGCTTTGATTTTCTGTTCCACAAAATCACAGAGGTCCATTTTGCTTCGGCCATAAAAATAGTTTTCAAGAAACGCATAAAAACATTTCTTGGAAACAATTTTAGAGAAACGCGTCAACAGAAATGATCGCCACAGACATTTTCTGTTAAAATGATCTAAAATTACACCACAAACAAGTATGTGTTCATTCACTGCCCCTGACCAACCAGTAGAGGGCGCTCCCGCTCTCTGCAAGGAGAATGAGGTGAACGGCAGCGCGGAAAGGGAAGAGGAAGAGGAAGTGATTACAGAGCGAGGCGGTTTTCTGTTCACTCACTGTGGCTTTTACTAATCACGGCTGATGAACTCTCCTCTGTCATCCTGAGCGACAGAAACACGTTGACGTCAAACTCCCTTCATGTGAGGAAGACGGGATCCTGCGTCTGAAGTGGGAGCGATTATGGAAACGCAGTGGCGTGAACAGACGTTTTACAGGAGGGGGCATTAAAAAAACTGACTGCACATTGCATTAAAAAAAAAAAGAATTGCACTTTGTCCACCTGTCTGATGAACAAAAAACAAACAATAAAAAAACACAAATAGTTTTATTTTAATTTTATATATATATATATATATATCAGTAGCTTGTGTTTTAATGCTTTTTCCTTATTTAAAGTTCCCTCCTCTGTCAGACAGCAAAGCAGCAGGATGTGGACTCCCTCTGCAGGGAAAGTTAACCCTGCGTGGGCCCTGTGGCCCTCCGGAGCACCTGGACTGAATACTGGTGGGCTCTAATCCAGTCAAAGGGGGGGATACACTCGACGAGAGTACTTTCTTCCCATTCTCTGACCCCCTAACTCCACTAGTGAGCCGATTACCTGCTCTGTGTGTGTGCGTGTGTTTGAGTTCCAGTCTGTCAGACCCCGTGAGTGTGAGTGTGTGTGTGTTTGCGTGCTGAGGCCAGACGGACACAGTTTCTTGCAGATAAAAGCCTTTTCTCCTGTCAAAAATGACTGCCCTGATAAGAGCTGATATGGGAGAAAAGCAAGCCTTATGGCATCACTCTTGCTTTTTTTTGTTTCTTTTGTAAACCCCAAATCCCCAGGAACACACCCACCCTTCTTACCAAACACACACACACACACACACACACACACACACACACACACACACACACACACACACACACGCACGCACACACACACACACACACACACAGAAAGACAGAAAGAGTTAATCTCTGTTGGGGGTTATAGTTGAGGTGGAGAAGGAGCAGGTGGAGGGATAAAGAAGAGTCGCTGTGTGGGTTTCTTCTTGCATTATTGTACAAATATATATATATATATATATATATATATATATATATATATATATATATATATATATATATATATATATATAAAGAACCAGTGTAGTCACATTGAACACATTCCTTCCTTTCACACACACACACACACTGGCAAACACACACAGTTCACGCAGACAGATTATGTCTGAGACAGTCAGCGCTCATGCCTTCAATTAACCTCACAAAGACAGGATCACTTACACGCTCATGATGCTGATAGCAGGAGGGAGACACTGAGGACCGTGTGTGTGTGCGTGTGTGTGTGCGTGCGTGCGTGTGTGTGTGTGTGGAAGTGGTTGCAGCCTGTACAGCACGACAACGACTGATACAACAGCGAACTTATTAGAGAAGGACATCGTGTCATATCATCTGTCTTTGGAGAAGATTTTTTTTATTCTTCAGATACAGCAACACATGCTACTGAAAGTAGAGGAGATAGAAAGAAGTGAAACGTTCCAACAATTGAAGCGGTAATCTAAATATCAGCAGTCAAAATAGAAAATATGACAAACTTCAGTGTGCTTGAGATTTAAGACAAAGGACCAACACAAAGTAGTTAGCATGTACTGGTAATTATGGAGGGAAAAAATCTGAAAAAAAAGGTCAATTTTAATTGTGATGAAAAACAATCCAGAGCAGCAGGGGCAACCCCAAGTGGGGGGCCTGGGGAGGCCAAGACCCTCTCTTCAACCACTACTCTCTTCCAAGAGAATCATGTTTAGCTCATAAGAGGGCTTAGAGTCAACTTCTTCAATCAAGACAGAGATGTAAGACATAATAGCTTTATAAAATCCAAAATAAAATAAGAAAAATGTGTTTATATAAATTAAGACAGTTTATTTCCAGATATTTGTTGTTTCTCCTTAGTTATTAAATTTTTGCCATCCTGGCCAACCCTCTCAAAATCAGCTGGTTGTGTTTATAAGTAACCCAACTACTGAAGGCCTCCAATGTTTGTTAAATAACATTAGCGAACAAGAAGCATCAAGAAACACTACAGACCGGTTGGGAAGAAAGAAGTGGAGAAGTTTAAAGCAGAATAAGGTTATAAAACAGGCTTTGAACACAGAGCTTTGGTTACAGCCGTCATCTGAAAACAAGCTGATAAGTAGATTATTATTTAGATTATTATTTAGAGAAATAGCCAGATATAAATCGCTATAAAGTTGAATATTTTTTTTGCTTTGCTTGTTTTACAGATGTTCTTCGTGAACCCTGACTGAGATTAAGATTTCCTTTTTTTCCCAGGTTCAAGTCAGTAGAGACTTAAAGACGTGCGTCTGCGACTCCTGCATAAACGGGATTCTGTAAAGTCTTGACTCGGAAGGGTTGAATAAAAAAAAAAAAGCACACCACACTATTCGGATTTTTATTTGCATACATTTTCAAAACTATTTCCTTCAACTTCACAAAAAAAGCTATACTTTGTGTTGATTTAACTGGTGAAAAACACATAAAACACACATATGTTTTTGGTCGCAAAGCCCCCAAAAATGTGGAAAGAGTTAACGGGGGAGTGAATACTTTAGCAATATGTCTTTATTTGTCTTATAAATGTTGGTATGAAACATTGACGGACTGTGCAAAAGACAATTAGAAGCATACTGCAGACAAAAACACAGATGAAGCTCCCAAACATATTCAAATCAATTCAGTTCCTTCGATATTAGTATTAGTATTAATAAAAATAATATAATTATTTGGTGAAATCGACACACAGACGGTTTGGCGTGAACTGACAGAACATATTCCTTTAACTTTGACTCATCCGTCGTTATTTCAGCTTTACTGATTGATATACAAACACACACACACACGCACACACACACACACACACACACGCACACACGCGCACACACACACACACACACACACCCACACACACACACACACACACACACACACACACAGACACACACACACACTCTCTCCCTGATTCCTGCTGAACGACAGGAAGAGGAGAGGCAGAGCAGAGAGGGAGGGGGGTTGTGCGATTAGTTTCAGGGTTCTGGGCCACTTGATTGGCAGCTGGCAGCATATGGAGCTGTGAGGAAGGTTTGCCCACGCTCACTTCTGAGGAAACAAATATTTGCCTGAAGGAGAGCAAGCGAGAGGGAGAGAAAAAAATATTAATTAGTTTGCAGACGCACCGAGAGATAAAAGTAGGCAAGACGTACCCATCAAAAGGCTGCAGAGTTAGCTGCAAAATGGAAATTTTCCCCAAGTTGACAGATCCGGCGGGCTGCTAACAGAGCCGAGGGTAAGAACACATGTGAGCCGGGAAAACACCGAGGTGCACAAACAAAAAGAAGCCAACGCGGAGCCGGCGTTAACATTTGCGCAGGTTCACACACTTTGTGAGCGAAATTAACATTTAGATGTGGATCTTTCACACCTCCGTGGCTGCCGAAATTATTTCTTAATTATAATCTGCGATCAAAAAAAGTGCGGGAGAAAGAATTGACACACGTGAGCGAAAGCTCAGTCAGAGAAAGGAAAACAGAGAAATTCACTCCAGCTTTAAAGAAACACAAAAGAGCGGGAGTTTCTCTCCAATTCATGCAATGTATTTCATGTCACAGAGAAACCTGGACTACTTACTGCTACTCAAGAGATGGGGGGAAAAAAATACAAACTACACATTTTATTTTCTCATCATAAGCTACGTGGTGTTCAGTTTTAACCATCATTACAGAGTGGAATAGAAAGAGCCTTTCCTACTGGTTAGCTTAAATAGCTAACAAAGACATTAGCAACAAACCATGTCTGTTTAAAAGTAAAACTATTGAAAAGTTTATATAGTTTTTCTCTCCGGGAGTCACATGTTTCAGAGGTAGATGTTTGATTCCTGACCCCCCTGCATGTCTTCCTCTTCTCTCTCTGCCTGTCTTTCTGTCCATCTACTGAGAAAGGTCACTAGTGCCACAGAAACCTTTAAAAAAAAAGAGTCTGGCAGTCCAATTATTAGGTTAAACACCTAACAATTCAAGCTAATCAGCAGATGCGCTAAAAAAGCACTGTTTCTTTAGCTAGCTATGCTAAGCTAACTAGAAAGGGGGAACATATTCAAAGTTTTACAAAATTTTAAACATTTTTAAATGTATAACACACCCAAAAACGGGCACAAGTCTAACGTACACATAGAGTATGTCTCTAACCTTGCTAACCTGTGTTAGCATGGTTTTGAGAGGCTTTAACCTGGTCTAGCAAGTTTAAAACTACGACAGAATGAATATATGCTAACCTTGCTAACCCAGAGTCCTTTGACCATTGTAGAAAGCTCAGAAAATCAGCCGTGAAAATGTGTGTGGTGTTCTTGTTACAGATTTTGAGAGGTTCAGGCTCCGTCCTCCATTGTGTCTTCAAGCTAACATATTTCTGTGTGAATGTAGCTAACTGTGAATGTAGCTAACCCCCCCATCTGGCTTTCTGAAGTTACACCCAGGCCGCACCCAGAAATAATTCAATTTATTTCTTGACTGCCAGAACTGGAGTCAAGAAATAAGTTAAGCAGAACCAGAACTTACAATGTGAAGTAAACTAAAAAATAAATAAATAAATAAAAATCAAACAGCAGCACTTCCTGTCCCAGTTTAAAGAAACAGGAACACTGGCTCCATTCTCAGGAGTGGCTAACCAACCAAAATTACTTCAAGAGTTCATCCAGGAGGTCACAAGAATACATAATAATGCTTAAATGTATTGCGGGCTTCATTTTAGTTGATTTAATTTTTCATAGTCCATAAGAAATAGGAACAGTTTGGTTTGGTTAACATTAATAATCAAAATCTTATTTTAAATTAACATATGGAAGTCAGTAGGTAAGCATTAACAGTCAACATATTCATCTCAACTAATAAAATAAATGAAAAGTCATAGCAAAAGACAAAATAAAATAAAAATAAATAACACAGAGCAATTTCTCCAGGTTGATAGTGAATTAAAATGCTTCTATAAAGGAATGCACACACACATCAACTAAACCCAGTTCCCTTTACTTTCCATGTCGGCTGGGCCGGCTCCTCCGTTAAATCCACCGGTTCCTCACGTTCAGACGCCGAGCAGCTAGCGGTGCTACAGTAACCTTTGCCGTAATCATATCTATCTGATGGGCCTCTTTAATTAACCTTGTAGGAAATTAATCCCAATGTTAAATGGACAAGAAAAGATGTTTGATTACCACCACGAACCAACAGGGACTTCTCCTTCTGTCTAATTGCCCAGGAAGCGAGAACAAGAGGGGAGAAAGTAGCACAAATGGGAAACAGAAACAGATAGGCAGAGCGAGGCGAGAGGGGAGAGCAGAGAGGGAAACATCCTGTGGTGTCATTAGCGCCCGTGTGAATGTCAGTCAGTCCCTGAAGCACCGATAAGGATTCACTCGGAGGAGACGGATGGAGAGAATACGGGAGAATATCCAGTCAAACGAGAAGGAAAAACACTTTGCATGATATGTGGAATTTCTGAAGAATTTCGAATGAATTTCCAACTAAATCGCTGAACTAAAATGTTTTGCCTTGTTGTGTTTCCTACTAGAATGAAAGATCAGATCATCCCAGTGGTCAACAGGTGGCCAACGCACCTAAACTGTGCACTGTAAAAAACAACATTTTACAGTAAAATATCAGCAGCTGTAGTTACCAGAATTTTCTATAAATACAGATGATTTTACCGTGTTTATCCAGTTACAGACCCTTTCAGGAGATCATACCTCGATCCGTGTCCATGCTTGGTCATTTTCCTTCCATTTTCTACTCTTCAACAAACCATATTGTATCTGTATCTGTCACCAGCCAGTTTACTTATCTGGACAGCAAAGTATTCTGCTAAACCTTTCAGATAAACATTCAAAAACCTGTTTAATTTAAACATATTGCATGATATTTTCCTAAAACTTTACTTCACACCCTGTTTTCACTGATCACAGCTCAGATTCTTGTTTGGTGGATGAAACGTTGCAGGTTGTGGTTTCATATTAAATCATGATCAGGAGTCATTTTTCTGTTAGCAGGTACTGCATCAAATAACAAATCTTTAACGTCAACTGAATAAAATAAAAGGCCCAAATGCAATTGTGATAATCTGTAAATCAATCAATAGAAAAGTTCAATCAGACGATTGGATGTTAAACATTTTAAAATTTAAGTTCATTTCTGATCACTTTGAACAAGATGTAACTTTTACTCTCTCTCGTATGTATACAGTAAAACAAATAAGAATTGAAAAGTACACACTTGCTTGTGAAATAATTCCCACCTTTGTCACTAGCCAAAGCCCGCGGTTTTACCTCTCACCTTACTGAAGTGAGGATTTCTTTAAGAGAGCAATTACACGACAACAGATTAATTAAAACGTGCAGCTTGAGAAGTCATATCGAAAACTTAATTAACAAATGTCTTCCACTCTCCTTAAAGAAAAGGAAAGCCTTTTCTCCTTATATCTCCGTACCAAACGATCATTCTCCCTGACGCCGCTGTAAGCAGCTGCTTCCTTTCTCTTCTAATGTCTTCCGACCTCTGACCTCAGCTCCTCGTGACTCACGCTGTAGCATCATGGCCGTGCGTTGGGTTTTGTCCTCCATGTTGGCCGTGTCTCCTTATGAGTCGGCTTCCTAGATCCATCCATGTGTCTGTGTCAATAGTCCAGAGGTCAGCACGAAGAAAACCAGGAGATATTTTAGATTTTTATCAGCTGTGTTAGAGTCTGTGCAAAAAGATTCTCAGCTATTATTACATTAGAGATGATAATTTATAAGTGGAGCCAACTGACTAAGTGGCGTCATGATTTTAAAAAACTGCAATATTTCGCACTAATAAACTTCATTACTTCTGTTTTCTGTAATTGATTACATACCTTCAGCTCCATATTTTTTGGGTCAATGTTCAAAACGAGATTGATTTGATTTCATGTTGAACTCCATGATAAAGACCAGCTCACGTAATTCAACAAATTCCTCTAAACGGGCGTTCATTTATGCTTTTGGTGTCTAATAGAAAAATAGGAAAAAAAATATAAGTGAAGAAAATATTAAATAATATGTAACTGATTAGTTTGTGGCTTATTTAGATCTTAGATAACGTACAAATAAGCAAGGCAAGGCAAGTTTATTTGTAAAGAATATTTCATTAAAGCAATTCAAAGTGCTTTACAGAAAAACAAGACAGAAATATTTCACTACAGCTGAAAAAGCTGAGCCTGTGTGCTGGCTCTTCGTCTATTAATTCAGTTTCTTTTCTATTCAGCTGAAGAAAATTTCCACACATCCATGCAAACAACCGACTGGGTTATTATGTTAACCCGAATGGGTTCATGCTGGGACACAGACTGGGAAGTTTTAACTGAAGATCTAATTTGCTTTGAAAATAAATGAGCCTCATGTTCTTCATAGTCCACCATTTTGAACTCTGGGACAAACTGATTAGACTTTATTGAAAATATTTCACAACATGAAATAAGTATTAATAACATGGAGAAATGCTGCTGCATAATGATGACGACGTCTGATGGTTGTGTTATTAACTTTTGTTCACATGAGAACGAGTCTGTTCACTAAGGAGAACAATTAGCCGTTTAGCTGCTAAGCAATTAGCAAAAGCTAGTGCTTGCTAGCTAACATTCGCAAATTCCCTAAAGAATTGGTCACAGGTCAGTTAAAAAGCTTTATTTGTTTCTACTTTTGGTTTCCTTGTTGTTGTTCCTGCTAACTATTTTGTGTTTTGGTCAAATTTAACAATTATTTTTATTTTGGTATTTCAATCATTGAACTAGAGGAGTTCAGAAACTTATTAGCATTAGTGTTATAGGGTATTGTAAATGTTTTTATCCACTTGTTTGACAATCAGAGTCTTGTCATGACTGTTTTTAATGCACAATTAATCTAAATAGGAAAATGACTTAATGAAACCCAAATATATTTAAATATAATAGAAGTTGTTCTTTTAGCCAAGTCTGTGACATTAGGCTCATTTCTCCACAAACTGGAACAAACCAATAATCCTACAGTGTTGAAATAAATAAACCCTAAGGGTTGAGTCAGTCTGTTTGGTCTGGATTAACAAAACTAAGACACATTTGTTTGATTTATAAACCCAGCTGTTTTTGATTTTGTGCATTTTTTCCGAAACACTTTTGGACTGAATCTGATTGAACGAGCAGAGTAGAGTTACAAGTGTATTTTCCAGATGGAAAAATATCAACATTCAGACTGAAAACTTTCCAGTTGGCCATGAAAAAAACCTCTGACTTAATCTTGCTTGAATTTTATCCAGAAATATGTGTAAATTGTAAAAAAAAAAAAAAAAAAAAATTTAAAAAGCGTGTTATCATAATTCTTGGAGCTGTTTCTTCAGCTGTTTCATTTTAAAGAATCAAAAACCCTCACTGATATCGCACTGATATAACGTAGCTGCTCCACGACTCGGCTCTGTGAAACATACCTCAAAACTATTTCAGACCTGTCCAGCCAATTTGAGCTGATTGGAGATTAAATAAAATCTGTTTTTAAGCTTCCATCATTGTAGCTCAAAACTTTCTTTTTAGGTGCAACGTTTCCTTTCCTTACAACGGCTCAATTTCATTCCCATTAAACTTCTGCAGCACGTTTTCATAACCGGGTCGGACAGAAGCCTTGAAAAGTTAATTAAAAACAAAAGAGGATGAGAATCAAATTCAACATGAAATGTGTTGAAACTGGCCAAAGATGAGCCAGAAACAAAAGTAATCAAAGCAAATAATAAAATAAAGACTTGAAGGCATCCAAACTAAAGTCAAATTAAAATGCAGTTTGAAAATGTGAGTTTTCATGTAAGATTATACAGTCTGGGAGCGATCAAACGTCATCTGGCTGGATGATCTCTGCAAACCTTTAGGGGTTTGTATTAGTTAACAAGACCGCCAAATTATTCAAATCTTTCAAAACAAGTAAAAGAATATTAAAATCAATGCAAAAATAGAAATTGCTCAAGCTGGAGAGATTTCATTATGTCTTCCAGAAAACGTTAAAACTGCAGCGGAGAGACGGTAAATTACAGTAGTGCAATCAAGAGGTGATGAAGGCATGAATAAGTTATCTGAGGGTCTTTCTGAAAGAATAATAATAATAATATGTTGCTCTGGGTCAAACTCTGATGTGGCTGATGAAAAGTGACAGCTGCGGTCACTTACTTCTCTTATTAAGCGAAACTTCTCAGAGATTAGAACAACGAAAAGCAAGAGGGCGCAGGGTGTCAGCTTACTAACACAAAGAGGTGGGATTTCTAAATATGATCAGTTCAGTTTTGTTTTTAATAAGTTTAAACAAATATAGATACTGTACATATATCTACATTAACCGGTCTTTAATATGTTGTAGACAGTTAAAGGAGGAGCTGCAGTGGAACTGAGAAATTCATCTCATCCTATGTCATCAGGAAACATGAGTACTTTAACGAATGGTGGCGCAGTCAATGAAAACAAAGCAGGAACCAAAACGGACCCTTGAGGGACGCCACAAGAAATTTGGGGTGAAGAACAAAAGCGCTCCCCTACAACTTTTGACATAATCAGATTTACTTTAAATGTGTTACTGTTACATGTATGACAGAATTATCAATAATTAAAAATAGCGTGTTATCCGTCAATGTTGTTGCTTTGATTGGAGATAAAACCCTCCAGAAGCGATCAGCCTCGGCTGAGCGCAAACACACATGATGTCTGGGTTAGTGTTGTTCCACCATTACCTTCTGCTGAACAGCAGCAAAGGTCAGCGTTTTCTACAAGAGGTTAATACAATCACCATTACCGCTTCCTGCTGCTGGGCCGGGATGCAGGAGGAAGAGGAGGAGGAGGAGGAGGATGAGAGCGCGGGCCGAAGCAGACAGAGAAACGGGCCAGCTCTGACATGACAATGACAAATTGCCTTGTATTTATTCAAATTGTGTAACGTGATCCTTTGACTGTGTTGTAATGTGTGTTTCCAGAGTTTGACCCTGCTGATGAGTTAACAATAACAAGCTTGTAACGAGGAGAAGCGAAGACGATGAACTGGGAGGACGTCCAGCTGACAGCAAAAGACACTCAGGCAGAAAGACGGACAGTCAGGGGACGGCCTCTTTACGTCCCGCCGTCATCTTGTCCAAACCGATAAACGTTGGAGATTCTGAACACATTTACCTGTTTTTTGTGAAGTTTTAATTATAATTTCTTTAACAACTTGTTTTTATAATTGTTTAGGAAATTAGCAAATAGCATACTTGCTATGTGACTATAATGTAACTACAATCTGTTCTAACATCTTCTTTTGCTTGTCTGTCTACTTTAATCTTTATACAATTTATTTTGTATGTTGTATAATAATTGGTTATAAAAATTGAGACAGACTCATAACATTTTTAAATAAATTTCATTGGACCTCCAAGAGATGGGTCAAGTGGGGTTAGCATTTGTTATTTGTGTCAAAAATCGTGTTTTACAATCATTCTTGTTTTGTAATCATGTAAAAAAAAGACAGTTTTGTACATGAGTTTAGTTCAAATAAAAATATGATTTCACAAGGGATTGTTTTGGTTTTTTTTACTTCAAAACAAGAACATCAGCAGTCAGGGAGGTATAAAAAATAAAGTTACATCCAAGTTCAGTATATTTCTACTAAGAAATCAGAATTTTACAAAGCTGTGAAAAAAGTATTTACACTTTCCAAAATTTCTTCTGTTAATTTTTTTCTTTTGTCAAACTTAAATTATTCAGCTCATCGAGCAAAAATAACCTCAGGAAATACGATAAATTGATTTATCGTATTTCCGAAACGCTCCATGTTTATTTTCTTAAATCTCAAGTCGCATTAAGAATGACTGAACAACACTTTGATGGATGCAAGTATATCTTTTCTTTTCTTAAACATTTTCAGTGTTTTCTGTGTTAAACAAGGGGTAAAAAAAATATATAAAAAAACGCTGACTCATTTTTGGATAATATATGCAGAATTGGTCAAAATGGCTGCCAGAAAAAATCTGTAAAATTTATGGTAAAATACTAGGAGCTGTGGTTGTTAGAATTTAAATATATAAATATGGTAGAATTTGTATTTATATTGTATATGGTGGCTGCACAGTGGCGCAGTTGGTAGAGCTGTTGCTTTGCAGCAAGAAGGTTCTGGGTTCGATATCCGGCCCCGGTCTTTCTGCATGGAGTTTGCATGTTCTCCCTGTGCATGTGTGGGTTTTCTCCGGGTACTCCGGTTTCCTCCCACAGTCCAAAAACATGACTGTCAGATTAATTGGCCTCTCCAAATTGCCCCTAGGTGTGTGTGTGCATGGTTGTTTTGTCCTGTGTGTCTCTGTGTTGCCCTGCGACAGACTGGCGACCTGTCCAGGGTGACCCCGCCTCTCGCCCAAAACGTTAGCTGGAGATGAGCACCAGCAACCCTCCCGACCCCACTGAGGGACAAGGGTGCAAGAAAATGGATGGATGGATATTGTATATGGTAAAATTCCAGTATTTTACCGTGAATTAGAGACCTATTTTGTTACAGTGCATCTAATACTGCCACTTATTGGAAGAATATTGGTGCCACTGGAAGCCCCCCCACCAACATTTCTGACTTTAACTTTCTGGAGCAACAAGATGAATTTATGTGATTTTTGTACAAGAGAGAAAATAAATTCCTTTTTTGTTTGTTTTTTTGGCCCTAATCCTCCTCTGTAGACTCTTTCCGTAAAACTAGTTGAATGTCTATTTTATGTGTCAAAGCTATCTGTTGAACAATAATTAAAGTGTTTAGTATTATTTTTAAATACATAAGACCATCATAACAACATTAAACAACAAATTTCAATCTGACAAAAGCTGCCTATATAGTCGAGATATTCTTCATCTGAACTAATTTGTATTTCACTTTCATTCACACAGGTAAAGACATGATATCTCATTGTCATCTGGGACCTGTTTAGTTTCTCCCTGTAGTGTTTTTCTTTAGTTTTTTGTTTTTTCTGCGTTACTTCCAGGCTTCAACCTGCACCTGTCTCATACAGCAAACAGCTGGTTCCTCGCTAAAGAGCTCCAGTTCTCTCTGCGGCGTTCTGAAAAGCCTTACTCTCTGGCTGAAAGGAGATCTTTCATCGCTGACTCACTGCTTGTGGCGACTTGCCAGAATATTCTAACCCAGACACCTAAACGGTGACAAATGAAAAAGTGGAGGGAGGAAAAAAAAAAAATTGGTCTTGCAGTGTAAAAACAAAACAAAAAAAAAAACATATTTTTCTCGCAGATCAAAGGAAACTATCATGGGGTCACAGAGGATTTTTTTTTTTTTTAAATAAAAGCGTTTCCCAGAGTTTTGTGTTGAGTCGGAAGTGAAAAAAGGGGCACCTCTGAGAGTCTGGGGGTTAGCACAACAACTCGGACCTCCTGCACTCTTTCATCTGCCTCTTTCCACATCCCTCCTCTCTTAAACAAATCCTCTCCTCTCTGACAACCTACTAACTCTTAAGTAAATCCTGCTTCAAGTGGGATCCCAGTCATTCCTCTGTGACCTCGACAATACCTCTCTGAACTCACACACACACACACACACACACACACAAGAAGAAGACAGAACCGTGATCTGTCCAAACAGTGACTTTGCGTGGGTAACACAGTTCAAGTCCTCCTCGCTTTAAAAACCCCAAAAGCCTCACTTTTACTTTCTTTTCTCCTCTTCTCATCCTCTGGAGCGCTCCCTTTCCCCTCCAGCCTCTCTGGAGACTCAGTGATAACCAGAGCGAGAGGAAGGGAGAGGAGGAAGGAGGGATGGAAGGAGGGGAAGGAGTGCGGTGAGAGAGAGCTGCGATGTCCCGACTCAGGGATATTTAATCCTCTCTGTGAGGGGCGAGCGTCTCTCTCCCTGTTTGGCTTGGGCAAGATCAAAAGCGGCGCCTCAGATTCTGGGTGAGATCGCTCGCGCTCTCCTCCTGAGTGGACGGGACTCACACACACATACACACACACACACACACCGGGGGACGATCGGTGAGGACGGTCAAGTTAATCAGGCAGTGATTGATGGTTTATTACTGCACAGTTTGAATCCTCTTCCGTATGAGTTCATTGACAAAAATAAACACGTCTCATCTGTGTTCATAGAAAGTTTTTTTTTTTACAAAACCTTTCAAAAGTATTTATTACCCTCATACAAGCTCAATCTTCAACATGTTCTACTGAAATATTGTTTAGAAAAAGACCTGGTCTTTTTCTAAACAATGAAACTCTGAAAAGTGTGGTGTGCATGCCTGCACTCTAAAATATCCGGGGTTAAAAACAACCCAATTTGTAACTCAGTGCTGGGTCAAATATGCACCGACCCAACACTGGGTCGATTTAACGCAACTGGGTTGGGTTGATGGTTTGACCCAACATATTATGGGAACTAACCAAAGGCTGGGTTAAATTGACCACTGCTTGAAGCTAAAATGACCCAAAACTGGGTTGAAATCTGTAACCCATCACAAGGGTTATTATACCACTATATTTGGGTTAATAAAAAAAGAGTTGTATTTATTTTAAAATTCACCATATAAAAACTGGATTTAAAAAAATTTGAATATCTGTAAAGCTATTTTTATTTCCATGTGATACATTTATAAAGCCAGCAGAATTTATTTACAAAAGGATCAAAACATACAAGTAATGCATTTTTAAAAAAAAAAGAGAGATCCAGTCAGCCAAATTCTGAGTGACTTGAATAAGTAAGTTGTGTTTAGTTTAAGCTCTGCATAAATAACTTGTCATGAGTTGAAGGACGTTCAGTTTTGAGTACAGTTTTATTTTGATAATTTGTTTACTCCTACGGACTCTGTTCTCTTTACCTCCAATGTTTCCCTGTAAGACATTCACTTCAATTCAATTCAGTTCAATTCAATTCAATTCAATTCAATTCAATTCAATTCAATTCAATTCAATTCAATTCAATTCAATTCAATTCAATTCAATTCAATTCAATTCAATTCATCCACAGGAGAGAACAGAGAGTAGCAGTTCATCAAAAACAGATGAAGAGTCACATGTGATGCATTAACATATTCTTGAGTTGCTTCATCTGCTTGACCTCATATTTGTTGGTTTTCAGGTTTTCAGGTTTAGTGTGGTTGTTGTTTCTCAGATCCTCTATTTGTGTTTCATGATTTCTCCAGTCGGCTCCCTGAGTTCATGCTCTCCCACAGCGCTGGAGCAGCTGAGTGAAGCTGCCTCCTCCCCACCATCTTCAAATCAGACAAAAATGGTGTCAAACATTTGTACTGGTTTGTGCAGCAAAACTGTTTTTGTTTGTGCTGCTTTGGCTATGAAGATATCAATGAAAGTTTAAAGGTCATCTTGATTTTGTAAAAGTGTGGGGGGAGGCGGCTGGTTGACCTTTTGACCTTTAAACTTTCGTCAATATCTTCAAAGCCAAAGCAGCACAAACAAAATTTTTTGCTGCACAAATGTAATTGAGTTGATTGACATTGTATTTGTCTGATTTGAAGGATGCAGAGCGGGGGCTGGTTAGCCTTTCATGACCTCTTTAAACATTTCTTAGTATCTTTAAAATGACAGCAGCACAAACAAACAAAAAAAATGGCAGCACAAATGTAGCACAAACGTTTGACACCATTTTTGTCTGATTTGAAGAAGGTGGGGGGGCCAGCTTCACTCAGGTATGTGTAGCATTCAGGTAGAAAACAGTAATGAGCAAAACTCAGTAGAAAGACAGAACAACACAGAACGAGGCAAACTTTGATCATCTAGAAATGGAAAGAGGACGACACAACTGCAAGCCTCGCTTACTACAAGAAGGCAGGACAGAGTTTTTATGTGTAGTTTCACGCAATTTTAAAACAGTTTCATTACAAGTCGCTCTTCTGTGAGACAAATGACTCTGCCTTGACGTTTCTCCAGCTCTGACTCAGCTGAATAATGTCACTCCGTCCTGTAACCATCCTGACCGTAAGCACGGCGTCTAAAATGACTTCCACTGACTTTTGCAGTAACTTCCCCCCAACTGTTTATAATATTACTTAAAAGATATCCTGTGAGTCGCAAAGTGAGTTCATTTTGAGCGTTTTCTGTTTCGGCGCCCCGGAGGAGTTTGTGAACAGAGGGAAGTGCAAAGAAAAAAGCGCACAGCGGACGATAACAAAAAGTGATGATTCCTCTGTTTCCTTTTCTATTTGTATTTTAATTTCATCCTGGAGCGCACAGACGTACGCACACACACAAGAAAAAAGAAAAAAGAAAAAGAAACGCAAAAAGCCCTGGCTCCCCGTGCCACTCGGCTTCTGAGGTTTGCAGGTCTCTGATAGCAAGCCTCTGAAATGGAAAAGAGATAAGAGTAAATAAACAAATAAATAGAATAAAACAGAATTTGTGCTGGTTCAGTGCTCACAGAGGGGGGGAGGAAGTGAGGTGAGGGGAGGATTGGAGGAAGTGCACTCGGCGAGGCGAGCCCTACGAAGACGCATTCTCAATAAAGCGATGCAAGGTAAACACCTAAGTGAATTCAAGCTGGCGCCATTTATAGGGTGAAATCTGTTGAGGCCGTACGCTGACATATGGAGAGAGAGAGAGAGAGAGGCTCTCTAACAATCCACGTTGTGTTTCTGCGATATGATCTTTGCCTTTTTACAATCAAAATTAAAAAAAAAAAAAACAAAAGGCGCTTTTATTTCCATCACAATAAAGTTATTTGGTGTTTGTCAGCTAATTCTTCATGGGCCCGCGTCGCTTCCCGCGCAGAGGCACCGGACCAAACGGTGTGCCTTTAAAGCGGCGCCATGGGCTTTTGATGAGCAGCAGCACCCTCACGCCACTCCAGCAGCCTTTCTTCTCCGAGGTTGCTTAATTACACTATCATAGTCTGTTAATTACCTTATCAGCGGCGCATAATCCCGCGGTCAGCGTCTTGTATGTACGTATCAAAGCAAAGCGGGTCTCTTTCATGTGCTCTTTCTTTTATTTTGGTCCTGATTAGTGAATTCAGGGGCTTTGTGAGATTGCAAGCGAAGTTTGTTGTTTTTACTAATAATTAAGATCCTGAGGAGGAAATATATATACATATATAAAAAAAGGTGTGCTTGTTTAATTAATTGTGTTTGTTTAGTGTACTGTAGCTCAAAATGCTTGTTCTAATTGTTCCCCCTGAGATTTGAGCTTTTGTCATGTAACAGAAAACGAATCAAATCAACCTCGGTTTGGTTGTTTTGATGTGAGAAGAGCTTGTTTTTACTCACTTTGAGTATGTAAAAAAAAAAAAGATTTTCCGAGTGTGGAAAATATAGAAAAGTATGGAAAAGTAACGTGCTGAGTGGATTCATCCAGGCTATTAAAAAGTGATTACTCATCATGATGCTTAGTCACACAGTGATAGTGACTCAAGCAACATGTTTCAGTCAGAAGCTGAGCTGCGATCATCATAGCCACAATGTCATATTTATTTTTGAGCCTTTTGAGCCTGCATTTGAACTGCTAGACAGATGATAACACAAATACATTTTAAAAGATTATATTTTCTTTGACTAAAAGTCCAGCTAGTTGCAGCTCAATTATATACATGTAGCACCTATCAATCAAACTTCTGAAAAAATAAACCTGTTAAGGCGCCACCAAATAACTACTTAATGAAACGACACAAAAACTTCAGAAAAAGACGATCCAAACCCTTCAAAAAACCTGTTTTCCCTCTCCTTGCCTGTGGTGGCGCTGCACCAAGAACAAGTGAAGGAAACGACACAAAAGCCTCAGAAGAAGACATGAGCGCAACTTCCTTCTTCACAAAATGTAAGTAAAAATGGAGGAGCGTCAGATTTTAGCGGCTGTAGGATTCCTTTTAGGTCTTTGGCAAAAGACCACGAGCCATTTCTCCCGCTCGCTCTACACACGTATTTGTTTTGGTTATATTTACACACAATGCCCTGCGCTGTAGTCCACTTCCTGCTTTTGGGGCGGTCTCTCCCATCCGATTGCATTCGAACCCATAGACATAATATAAGGATAAACGCCTCATGGACCGCTCTTGCCTATTGTAGCTGACGAGATTTAGGGCGGCCATCTTGGAGCGGTACACCGCCCCACTCAGCTTATGTGTTTAGCAGGCACAATGACGTATCAGCGTATTTAATCGATCATAACACGCTTTTTTTTTTTTTACTGGAAACCATATTCAAACATCTATCAAATCTACATTTATAAACCATTGTATTATTTAAGTATGTTTATAATACATAGTTCAGCATATTTAAATATGTTTAGTGGCAATAACAATAGACTAGGAATGGAATATTCTGATATTGATGTATGATGAGCATATTAAAAAGCACCTAACCGTTCATAATTTATTTAATAAATTATTTAGTAATATCAATACATATTTATATAACTATACAAGCACAAATAAATAATGATTAATACTGAATAATATATATATATATATATATATATATATATATATATATATATATATATATATATATATATATATATATATATATATATGTGTGTGTGTGTGTGTTTTCAGCCGACGAGTTCTAGCTTCAGAGAGATTCAGCAGCTGAGACTGAGTCCAAAATCCGATGTGAGATTCATCCGTGCTGCACTGAATCTGTCTTTCTTTAGGAAACTTTCAAAACAAAAACGAAAGATTTAGGATGTATCTTACTAGTGAAAGAATTACATATTAATAATAGTCTTTACCACCTGTGTAAACTTTGCTGGTGAATGTTATAACACATAATATAAGTTTTATAATATGTGTTATATTGTTTCATAATATAGGCTCTTGCGTCAGATAATCTAAGTCAATGTTAGAGAATAATATTTTTTTTTAGATTTACGGAATCTCAGTTAGCCTTCATAGCGGGGCTGAACCCGTATTACACCAAGCACTGTAGCTAATATTAGCTGGTATCTTGCCGGTGGACATAAATACAGTAAAGTAATATTCTAATCACAATATATACACAATAATATGTCCATCTTACTTGAGAAATGTTGTCTGTGGAGCCCTCACATCAATAGTCCATCGATCAGAACAACAATATCCCTCAGTGCTGAGGCATCTTCTGTTGTTTTGATTGAGCAAAGTAGGAGGAACTACCGCTCCAAGATGGCCTCCGTATTTCCTGCACCGGAGCAGCCAATGCGGGGTCTACTCTTGAATTATGTCTAAGTTCGAACATCTCCAGAGTTCACGTCAGCCGAACCGAAACCTTGGTTAGTAGTCGGTTCCGCATCAGAATTCAATTACTCAGCCACGCCTCCAAATAGACCGAACTTTCTAGACAAACTAAACAGGGCTGTAGCTTTAAGAATGCGTTGAGAATGCCAAAGACAAACTTCATTTGTTCACAGCATCTTTGTATCTGCCCTTGTTTATAGCAAACACTAGGACACGTTTCACCCAATATGTGGCGACTCATGACCACATACAAACAGTCATTGTGGTGATTATGCCAAGAGAAAACATTCATGTGCCCTGTGTCATACCAGTAGCAAACTCTACTCCTCTCTCTCTCTCACACACACACACACACACACACACACACACACACACACACACACACGCGCACACACACACACAAACACACACACACACACACACACACACACACACACACACACACACACACACACACACACACACACACACACACATAGCTCTGTTAGCCAAGCAACAGCCTGCTATTTTTTTGTTGTTTTTTTGAATGCCAGCCTATTTCTGTTTATGCTGCACAGTTGGATATAGCCCTCAGGTGAAACAACACACGCACACACACCCACACACACATTTCTATGCACATGGTCACACATATGCAGGTTCATTAGCATGCTAATTGGAGGTGAGGACAGTGTGGTGTGGAGGTGGTAGAGAGCAGCTCCAGTATATTAATCACAGGCTCAGGGAGACCATCTGACTTCCCAAGCTGCTCTCTGAGAGGCCTCCGCTTCTGCAAAGTGTGGGAGGAGGAGGGTTCAGAGCGCTGTATGATCACGCTGCACGCATGTGGAAGCTACATAGACTCTTCATCCGTGCACTGAGGTACCGCCGTCCACCCACTCGGCCCAAATGCTAGCGTCTCCATTTTAAGGCGGTCACTTTTCGGCCAGCTGGTGAACAAGGAGCGCTCTGTTTCTTTTCAATCCATAAACTATACATTTATAGCAAGCCTTCATGTGTTTCATACGACTTTATACATAATCTCTGTCCATCAAGACTTTCTAAAAGCGTTCTGTTACTGCAACTCTTTAATTTTTATTTTTAGATCCTTCTTCCTGTTTCTCTAGAGTTTACCTGGTTTTCTATTCTTTATTTTGGATTTTAAGTGTGGCAAGGAAATCTTTTGTTCAAAACTACTCCTTCTGTTTATTTCACAGTAAAACTGTGAAGATTCAAATGACGAAATGTGTAATTTCGAAGCTGTACACTTAAATCAATTAATATGGTAATTATTCTTTATGTTTCAGTTTTAAATGGCAGGAAGAAAATGTTGATGCTGCCCTTTATGTCACATTGAAACATGGCTAAGTGCTGCAAATGTAGTTAATACAGCTGTGCTTTTCAGCTTGCCAAAAAATAACTTTTGAATGTGATATCACTATATGCACTAAAAATTAAGGGTATCAAAATTTGGAAGAAAAATACCCACAACACATGTTGCCTTCAGAGAACATCTGTATTTATATGTGCAAGGTTGGAGGAAAGGTAAGTTGGTGAAAATGTTGGAATATTTTCAAGTTTTCATTACAGAACATCAAATGAAGCTGGTAATGTCTGTCTGGCATTTTTGTGCAGCACAATTCCAACATGGAATTGGAAAATCATCAAACGTGTCCAGGAAGTCACAGCGGACCAAGAAACAAGAGAGCAGCACTGCAGACTGTTAACTTAACACAAAACTTACACATTACACTTCTCTACGTTCAAAATACTACAGTGCACGATTAGAGGTAAACTGTGAAAGCTAAACTCTAATGTTTCATCTTCTTTTCTTGAAGTGATTCTTCACCAGCTGTGTGTCATTAGCTCATTAGACTGATTGGTCAGGGCTGGCTCCTGCTGACAGTTTTAAACCCTCACGCTGTCACAGTTTCACTGCTGCTCTTCACCATGATGACTTCTCAGGTCCTCCTGGGGTATGCCGTGTGCTTATGTTTCTCCAGCTACATGTTGGCTTTTTAAATATCGACTGGTGACGTTTTCTTTTTGTTTTCAGGGTGTCCCTCTTTCTCTGGCTGATTCTGGATGTTCGTGGATTCTCTGTGAAAGGTATTTAATGCATATTTTCCTTTGCACAAAGTGACTAAATCTAATTGTAAAATGTCTCTTGGGCACCCAGGATTGCAAACCCCACACAAGAGGAGCGGTGGCACCAGTGCAGAGGGGAATGTTGCTTCTCGCAGAGCAGGTTCTGGCTCCAGTGACCCTGCAGGTGTTTTCATGCAACAGCCTCAGTCTGTGCAGCCTGTGTTTGTCGGTGTGAGCACTCTGCCTGCTGCTGGATACTCTGCAGGTTCTGTTCCAGCAGGCTACTATAGTGGTGCTTCCTACATACCAGGTTCTGCTGCCGGCTCTGCACAGGCTGCAGCTGGTCAGTCTTCCGTCCCAGGTAACGTGTCTCAAACTTGGTTCAACTAATCTGTGGCTGAATTGAATATGACATGCTTCATATTTCCACAACATTCAGAAGCAAGGTGGACAATTGCTCCTCAAGCATCAAATGCACAACCCCAGGGTTCCAGTGCCCTTCTGTCTCCTCCTCCACCACCAGGACCCCCTTCAATGACCCTTCAATCTGCAGAAACCTCCAATGTTGTGAAGGAAGCTGAACTTGGGAGCTACCAGCAGCAGATGGCGGAGTTTGGTTATCCAGCTGGCCATATGGGGCCTGGCCAAAGTCTTCCACTTGTTGCAACACCAAGTCTTGGTGTGGGTGGCTTGTGGGGCTACTCTTCTCCCTACCCCCATCCATACTCTTATCCCTACCCTTACTTTGACTACAGGCTCCTGTATGGTCTGTACCCTCCTGGCACCTATACGACATATGGCAGAAACCATGAGAAGGGCACAGACTACTATAGACCAGCCACTATCAGAGCGAACATGGCTCTGATGCTCCACAAATGCCCCAGAACACTGGAACTGGCCAGAAGATGGTTTAACCAGATGCGGACGTGATTCTGCAACTGGTAAAGATGGATTACAAGTCCCAATTGCAGATGGCAAACAGTTTGGCTTAACCCTTGTTTCTTTTCAGATGACTGGTCCAGGCAGACGACTTGAATTATTCAATAAAGTCTTCAGAACTAAAGTACAAAGTCATTTTGTGTGGTTCTTAAAGGGCAATTTCCTTCAAAATCTAAAAGCAACTAGTTCTCTAAAACTTGCCATTAAAATTAAGTTTAATGACTTCAATGCCTATAAATATGAGCTGAACTCTTAAAACTTTCAATGGGACTGGTCTAATTGTTAAACATCATCCTTTCAGAGGACAGGATGTTGGTACTAATGCAGACATCTTTGAATTTGCAGGTAAAATGCCTTTTTCTATTAACATTGCCACTAAGGCAATTATTGCAACACTGACATTTGAAGTTGCCTTGTAGATTATGGGTTCTTGGAGTTTTTAGCTTTGAAAAGTTCTAACACTTTTTTGCCTCTTACCCAGTAATAACCTCTTAGGTTATTACTGGGTTCTTTAAAAATTCTATTGGGGGGGGGGAATGGCCATGTTGAGGTTGTTTATACATAAATGTAATGACACGGGTAGACTTGTTCTCCTGACTTGTGTATACATTTCAAAGGAGCCTGGTTGCACACAACCTGAATCCAAACAAACTCCACACTTTATGGAAAATTTAAAACCATTTATCTTTTTTCCACTATTTTGCAATTATGCATTGCTTTCTCTTGGCATAGCCCAGAAAATAAAGAATACACCATAAGTGTGTGGGGGGGGAGAATGAAAATTGGTCCTCCATTTCTCTACTGTATATGTGCCTTAACCTTTTTTTTTTTTAAGAGGACTTAATGCACATAATAGACTGCCATTTTTATATATATATTTTTTTTTTCTTTTGCAATATGCAACAGTGGCATGCTTTGCCATTTACTTCATCTAATTCCCAAAATACCAATGGATGGGTGTTCTGCTACCTGCTGGGGAAAAGTATCAACAGTTAACACAAAATGTATTTTTTGGGGAAACAAGAGGCCAACTGGCAGCCATCATCGCCTTGTTTTGCTCTCGCTGTCTGGGGCTTCAGCGTGGTCCTGCTAAGTAGAAGGAGACTGACTAATAATGCCCTGCAGCTACTCTAATCAGTCTCAGCCACTGGTGTAACCGAAGAACAGCTCCACCTTTTCATCTCTGCATCTGAGGCAAAACCACACCTTGCTTCATGATGTGCATCACAGAACTCTAAAGGGAAAGTTTCAGAGTAGCTGCCTCTACCATGTCCACAGCCGTGTGACAATTCAACAAGCCATGCCGTGACGAGCAAGGAACAAAGAAGTTTGTGGGGAAAACGCAAGGGGAAGAAATTGAAGAAAGGTTGCTTCTTTGGCACAGAAAATCCCTGATCTGCTGAGATGTTGACAGTCTTTTGCTCAGTCACACTGATGTCAGCACTCTTTCAGAAAACAGCTTCCCAGTTCAGCTTTAAATGCTGAACCTGCCAACAGTTTGTTGACTTAGTAGATGTAATAACCAAAGTCGACCAGCTGGGGGAGTCTAGCGGTAGTGAGCCATAGTAAAGAACACGGAACTTCCTCCTCGGTCGATACACGCAGTAGCAGAAGAAAGAGCGTCTCTGTGGCTCATTTATCAAATTATTTCCCTTTTCAGGTAAGAGTTTACACATAAAAGTACCTATGCTGTTGTAAGCTGGTTTACTAACTCTTAAAAAGCTTGTGAATTCGCTTTGTTACAGACTATATACATACTTTGTTGTTAGCCACACTTAGCCCACTGCAAACTATGCTAACCAAAGTGTGAATGTAGCATTATGATGTGTATTCCAGCTGTAGACAGCCTTTTATACATGAGACTGGAAATGTAGCATTTATGTTCTGAAATTAATGAAAAATATAGAAGACTTGCAGTAAATTTGTTAATTTTGTATCCGTTATCTGTTGCTGTCATATTTGTGTGCCATGCTGGTTTTGTCAGAAAACCATACTGTTTTAAGCTTCATCGTTGTAAATGTATGTAAATTACAATAACTCAATCAAAACACGTTGTAGCCGAGGAAAGAATGTGTTTGAGGGTCATTTATTGAATTATTCCTGTTTTTGAGGGCTTTTACACATACACTGAAAGATTTGCAGCTTTAATTGCAACAAAAAGTGGTTTAGAAAAGTACTGACTGCAGGGTCAAATACAAATGCTTGCCACACTGCTTAAGGTTTTTGTTTTTGGCAAAACACTGCTGTAAGCCATGCAGCATCATCTATCAATTCAAAATTGTGTCTACTCGATGCAGCTCTGTCATAAGCAACCCTAATAATGCACATTAAAGTTTGTGGTTGTAACTTGACAAAATGTGAATAGGTTTGTTTGCCACACACTTTTCCGCGCTAACGTCACATCATAGGTTTATTTCTAACTGCGCCAGATAGCTAATAAATCAGGAGTGAGTTTATAAATATGTCAAAGACCCCGCAAAGATGAGCGAGAGAACAAGAGCCCAGGCAACAGCCAAAAGCAACCTGCTGTTACTGTAACAAGGGACCCTGATAACACCGTAATAACAGGCTAATCGCATTTGGGTTCAGAAATCACAACATGCTAATTCAATTAGCTTAATAAGCCCCTGTAGATAAAGGGCTTGTTTGGGATGTTGTGATTGGCTCGGGATTCCAGCGAGGCGGTCCGGTGGGGTAGATTGTCTCAGCGTTCACTGCCATCAGTAGACAGTACAACTACCAGTTGGATACATTATTATATTTGTTTGTGACCATTCAGCTTCCCATAGTCCTTGGTCTCTATTGATGCCACCTAGAGGATAAATCATTAAAAAAACAACAACAAAAAAAAAAGCTTAGGATCCATTTTTGGTCCTGATGCGACCAACAAAACTAACTCCGTCTTCTGTAAACTCCACATCCTCTTAAAGTTTCAACAATGGAGCGCGGAAAGTCGCTCATCCCTCAGAACTGTTGTGTTTTTTTATATATATATTTATTATTGTTTGTCCTCACAAACACGCAACACAATGGCAAACAAAACCATTCTTAGTCTATTGTCCCGGCGCTGTGTCTCAGTTCACTCGGAGCGTCTGTCTCAGCGCCGCGGCTCTTTGTGTGGAGAGATGCTCAGAAAAGCATGGCTGCATTGTTTCACGGGGGCTGAGGAGGAGAATGGGACTGTTACAGTGCAGAGAATTGGCAGCTGAGCCCGGCGAGGAGATTCTCCACACAGTATTAGGGAGAAGGATCACAACGCTCCACCGCCACGCTGGCCCCGCTCACCCTCCGCGCGGCACACAAACACAACCCAAACGTACACCCACCCCTTCTCTGTGAAATTTCCAATCTCTCTTAACCCTTTGTTTCTCTGCAGACGAGCTAATCTGTTTATGGGGTGTTTTGTGAGGGGTGCCTTTTGTTTGCATGTATACACACACACACACACACACATATATATTAATCTGCAGGCCAGGAGCCAGCTGACACCAGCAGAATATACCACCTATCCCTAGAGATTTCCCCCCTATGCACACTCACACACACATTGTTTATTCCCATTCCTTTCCTTCTTTCAAATATACATGCTTGTGTACATACAAGTCCGGCTACATGCATATTTTACCTGACTGTGGTAATAGAAAGCAAGGGGGAGGGAGGGACGCATGGCAGATAAGAGGGCAATGTCAACCGAACGGATGGTGTCTGGAGGCAGGGAGCTGCTGTAAACAACGCAAGCTTGTATTTAAAGAAGGATTTGTTCTGGAGTTGAGAGGAGGGGAGCGCACAGCTGGATCTTTGCTCTACACATCAGCAAAGAACTAAAAATGAAAGGATAAGACAGACAGGGAAAAAAGAAGAAATGAGTGGAACCGGGGCTGTTTCTCTCCTCACTCCCGACTGGATCCCCTTCATCAAACGTCACAGCAATTTGAGAGATTAGACAGCACGGATTAGACACCACAAGGCTGCTTCTTTCTCAGGCGTCTGATGCCATTGTGCTTCCATTCTTCCCCGGCCCTTTCATATCATAAGACGATATTATACCGAGAGGTGGTAAGACTCTCGCGCTCACAATGGCGGCGTCTCGGCTGATTCGCCGACTGTAGAATACGAAGGGGATAATTATGTAAGAGGTAAACACCTTTCTCCCTTCCTTACTTGTTTATTAGTTTGCCTTACCAGATTTCTCTGCCTACACTTCTTCTCTGATTAATAAGATGCACACAAACTTGCGCGCGCACACCCTCTGAGGCACGTGCTCCCCCTCTCACCAACTTAGCAGTGCTATTAGTAATGATTGAACCCTATCCAGTGGATGTAATATATTAGCAGGCAGATTATTCTGACGTTAAAACATGTTCCCTGCGCTGACAGCATCATCAATCACCCTCACACTGCTTGTGAAGACTCACACACTGGACATAATTGCTTCAGCATGGGGTTTGGGGGGGAGGTGAGGGAGGAACGGGCGGTGGGAGGGGGGATGGCGAGGAGCGGGAGAACGTGTGAGATTTAGAGTGAGGATTTGTATATTCCTACAGAACAGCCGAGAACAGAGGACAATGCTCTGTGGAAACTACTTATGTTGATGGAGATTGGTCAGAGAGGAGCTCTAATTTTAGACTTTGCTCATAAAGTATTTAGAATCACTAGAGTGAGGGAGACTAAATGTAACTAACACAAGTTACCTCTATGGGTGCATTCACATCAGCCCTGTTTACACCAGACTTTCGCTTACCTTGAGAGTCAGATTTGGTTGGGAAGATAGGAATGCGCAATCGAACTCTGATTTGAACCCTAGTCCACCTAAAAACCTAGGTTTTGGTTCGGTGGAAGTGAACTCTGGTGCAGTTCAAATGCAAGCGGATGGGAGACCAGTCCAAAAGCAGAAAGTGGACTATACCACAGGGCATTCTGGGTAAATAGAAAAAAACAAGTGCATGTGTCTAGATCTAGCAGGAAAAATGGCTTAGTCTTTTTGCCAAAGACGAGAAATCCTACAACTATGATGCTACTCAATTTTGTTTACATTTTGTGAATAAGAAAGTTGCACTAAGTTTCTTCTTCTGGGGTTTTTGTGTCGATCCGTCAGTGGTTCTTTGTGCAGCGCCACCTAACGTGAGGAGGGGAACAGGGTTTTCAAAGGGTTTGATTTGATTGACATGGTGTAGTGTGAAAGCGAACTGCACCAGCTGGAGATGTAAGAAATGTTCCAATTTTGGCCCCCAATCAAACCAAGGTTACCAGACTATTGTGCTTAGATGAAAAGCAGTTTTGCTATATTTAAAGATGGCAATTATGAACATAAGCAAAATTTGACAAAAAGGGGCATTCAGGTCTTAAAGTACCTCTTTAGGAGGAAGGAGTGTTATCGCACGTCCTTTCTTTCTTCCCAACAAACTTAAGTGTTTACATCCCTGCTGGTATTTGCATAGTGTTTTTTTTTCTTAATAGTCTGTTGGTGTTTGTATAAGCACAAATACTCCTGCACATTTTCATTGCCCACACACAAAAGCCATTGACATAGATTCAATGCAACTGACACTCAAATATTGCAGCAGTAACCCTATCATAACATTATCTAATATCAGGTTATGCTATGCTGCGACTCCCTCAACAGTCTTCAATTTCTGTGCCGTTTCAACCACGGAAATACCAAAACATTCAGCTCCTTCATGACATGAACTCTGCTGTAGATTACTTTTATACACCCATCCACCCATTGTTTAAATCTTTATTGGGCCGTGAGGGCTGGTGCCTCTCTGCAGCGGGGTACAACCTGGCAATTTATCACCAGGCAACACAGAGGAACAACAGGACAGAACCGCTTTGAGATGGGTCAGCAGTGTTAAACCCGTGTCATCCTGCAGCTCTATAACTTTCACACTTCTTAATATAGTTAACTTTTTCTAAACATTTTCTTGAAAGAGTATGGTGCATTTTGAAGACTAACAACTTCCTTTGACTAGAAACCAATTTTAAAGAGGCCACATGGCTTTTATCAAATCAATACACTTTTTGATAGCTTTTAGCATTTCTGCATCATTGTTTAAATAGTTTGGTTACACCTTTCTTTTAAATTTAGTTTGATTCTGCTCGTATAAACCACTCTGATGTTCCGATGAGCTCCTACATTCCCCAATTTGTGCAACAACAATTTTCCTACTGCAGGCTTCTTGTAAAGCATTAACTATTTTAATACATATGCTGTTTTCTGCCTTGCTTTCACTTTTCCGCTTTGTTTTCACAGCATTTCTCAGGTATAAATTTTTTTCAGTTTCAGCTTTTATATATATATATATATATATATATATATATATATATATGAGAGAGAGAGAGAGAGAGAGAGCGCGTACTTTTCTTATCACAGCTCTTTTTAGCCGCAATATTAGAACCAGATGAATCTGACATCAAGAAGCGAATTAAATTTCCAGTGTTGTTTCACTGCATTGTTTAACTGGAAAACCTCGACTTCTGACATGTGTGTTGATGTAACAAATACCACCCAGCACAACCACAGCAATAACATCTGCCAACACCTACAACGTCTGAATGCACAGGGGAAAAAAAAGAAAGAAAAACTAAAGGAGTAGATTATTCCAAACTCAGGGCTTCTCAATCTGGCCGACCTGCACAGGAAGTAGAGCGTTACCCACAGAATATACTGGGAGTATCCTTGGGAGTGTCCTTGCACTGGACACCGACCTCACTGGGCGACAAAGATGGCATGAATTAAAAATCAGACATGTGTTAAACTTTAAAATGATACCCACCAAATAAGAACATACAGTGGTTTAATAGATTAAATGTTGAAACTGCATGGCGCTGCAAAAATTACATCACATCTGGGCGAAGTCCTCGCGTTGTAATCAACATGCATAGACGGGATCGTGAAGGGGTCAAGTTAGACACGGGTCAGTTTCATATTCGTACGGATTGATCGGCTTGGGTAAACGGTGTCACTGTTTTACACAAAAATGAGAACAGAAAAGCAGCAGTTATTCCTACTGATGTATAAAAATAACCAGTAGAGTCACAGTAAAATGTCTTTAACATATATTTACTCATTCTTATTTGAACTTTGATACACAGGCACGTAGCCTGTGTATCAGGCAGCAGGAAAATACGACCCAAATTCATTTTTTTTGTTGCCCATGCCTATATGTGATTTTTTTGGTTTGATTCTGATGAATACTCTTTAAAGAGTAACACAGATATTAGGTGGTTCAGTGGTCAGGCTCTCTGCTCGGTATAGCTAGCCTGTTGTTGGCTGTTCCACAGAGTTTAGCAGAATTAGCTAGTAAAAGTGAAGAGTGTGGCTTGTTTAGCGTCCCTGTCAAAGCTCTCTGTGTCCTTCACAAACGGTGTCCAAACGACTGAATTTGTCTTTCTTGTGAGCAGTGGGAAAGTGTTGCCTTTTCTCTTCTCTGCCTTCTCATTAAAATGAGTTTAAGCTTTATGAATATATTGGAAAGTGTGTTTAGAAGAAATCTCAGTTTATCAGTGAAGAAAACCCTGTAGCTGCGACCTCACCAGGTTGGAACCACGACTCAGAAACCCTCACTGTTGCCCATAAACCTTCCACAGGTGTTAAGAAGACAGCTTTAGCTGAATGGTAAGCTAATTATGATTTTATCCGCATGGTTGCGGCTCCGTTTTCTTTTGGTCTCGCCAAACTTTCCCTTGCGCTCCAGATCTCATCTCGACTTCCAGCGTTTTTTTTTTTTTTCCGACCCAGCAGTTCAGTTCAGCTTCCACCTGAGCAGAACCGACTCATCTCTGAGCCGCGGTATCAGCATGCTGCTCACAGGAATGCTGCGCAGATGCGAGCCGGGCCGCAGTCTGTGACGCACACCTTTATGTTTCTGTTATCTGATATAACTCACGCCGTTCCGTGCCTCTTCTTTCCCGTTTTTTATGTGGTAGCAGAGACCTCTCTCCCTGCTCTCAGTAATGTGATCCAGTGATTAGTATTCTGCTCAGGCGACGGGATGGAAAGCAGAGTGGCTGCCGAGAGGTGTGTTGAATCGCATCACTCATATTGCACTATGTGTGTGTGTGTTGTAAAGTGTGAGAGAAAGAGGATGAAATCAATCTTTTATCATTGACCGCCACTAAGTGTTGCGCATGCAAGCTTCACTCTGCTTGGTTTAAACACACATTTACCATCTAAGTGAGCTGCTGTACCGCCATTTGTCAGCTTCATCCTGTGTGTGTGTGTGTGTGTGTGTTACCTTTTGCACACACACGCACACATACCAAGGTCAACCGCACCTTATTGCTGTTCTCTGGTAAATACAGATAGTCCATTCACTTAGCGAGTGTGATAATGGCAATCCGAAGAAGCGGCAGAATTAAAGCGGTAATGCGCTTTTAAGATATTTCTAACGCAAACAGCCGTGTTTGTGCAGGTGACTGAGCTGGGATTGTTTACGTGCAGGGAGTCCTAATAATGAATGTAACAGAGTTACAATTACCAAGGCGACATAAAAACTCCTTAATCTGGCTTTTAGCTGTGAAATTTATAACTTATTTATTATCTGCTGTACGTCTTTATTTTATTATAACTTTATTATATCTAGTATAATTTTATTGATGTGAAAGTTGTTACTAATAATTGTAATTACTGACATGTATTTTTGATAATATTGTAACTTACTATTTCAGTTTTGCATGTATTGTTCTAGACTGCTTTATTGTTTTACTATATTTTCTTAGACATAAATAGGCATATTTGTAGTATTTAATGTCCATTATTAATTGTCACAGCTTCCAATTCAGTTCTTCACAGTTTTAATGACATTGTTTGTTTTATATGTCTAATTACTTTATTATGTTTCTCCATCCTTCTGTTTTTCACCTCTAAAGCTTTTTCTTTTCCTGCTACACTTGGACATATGAAAACTGCTCTATAAGTAAAGTTTGAGTGATAGAGTAGCTTTATTATCAGGGTTATTATGCAATCAAATTCTAAAATTAAAAGGAAACAGTGTAAAAACCAAGTAATCAGTAGTATTTCATACAAATATGCAGGTATTTGTAAAAATCTTGAGGACATAATTTAGTTTTTGTGGCTGACATTTGAGTGTCTGGTTGTTTTCAAGTGAGACTCAGCATTCGGTCTGAGTCTGAATCGATGAGGCTGGACATAAATATAATTTAGGTTCAATTCAAGAACTCACAGTGGACTACAGAGATTTTTGTTTGTGAAAATATAAACTATACCTTTTAAAAATGTAAAACCTTTTATGACATGGAAATCTAGGAAATAAACACAGAAAAAAAAGTGAAACAATCTTCCAGTAACATTAAATTATAGCCTTTTCTGCATAATATATTTACTTTTCTGCTCTTTATGGAGTTACATAAGTGCAAAAAGAGAGTCAGGTTTTCAGCCTGCTGCCTTACAGACAGCTGGCTTGCTGTAGTTTCAGGTAGCATTACCTGAACTAGAGGCATGGGAACTATCATAGAGTGTTTCTAATGAATGGAAGCATTTTCAAACAACCAAATTTGTCTGTTTTCATCCAGTGGAAAAGTAACATTCCTCTTTCAGCCAGCTGACAAGCAGCAACAGGTGGGGGTGACTCTATTCTATGCTCCATTCAACTAGAGAAAACTCTGGTCACTTTTACACTTTAGCTTTCAACTCAATTAAACAAGTTTAAGCAACAGGAAGTGTAAAAATAAAAATAAGAAGTATTTTGTTTTAAATTAAACATTGTTATACAAGTAGAAGGTTTATCGCTACCAGAAAGATGGTAAATGAGCATTAAACTTATTAGTAGCATCTTTCCATGTTTTTTTTCTTCATCACGTTCGCAGCAGGAAGCAGATGAGATGCAGAAACATGTGGATTAATTCCTGTAAGATTCCTCAAATTGAGTTTTCAGAAGTGGTTTTATACCCCTGCTTTTATTTCAACGCCTGGACTGATAAAATAAAGATCAAATCCTCATTTTTGCCCTGTTGGGAAATAAGACCGGGGGATACAAGAATCTGCATTACGCATTCACAATAACAACACACAAATATGACTGCTGGTACTTAAATATCTGGCAGATAAATACTAAATCTCTGTCCTGGTGACGTTTGATGAAACTTTTGACACAAATACGTCTTGCACAAACTGTTCTCTTCCTGCCTGAGCGGCGGCATTTCATTTAAAATCTGAGGAGACTTTCATTTAGCTAAACGGTGCAAAAACCTGTTTAAATTAAATGTTCCTGTGTAGACTTTAACTTCACAACCAGGCTGTCGTCTGCATGTGATCAAACCACAATCTCTGAAAATACTCCTGACATTAAAAAAAAGAAAATACATGACTTATCTACATGAAAAAAATACTAATATTAAATGAAAAAAAAAAAAGCTTAAATCTTCACAAAAAATAGTTGAGTCCTAGATCGGAGATTTCCAACATAAACGTCACAAGTAAACCATTCATGTAGTCACATTTAATAAATCAGCGTTTAGAAAACAACAAGGCTTTAACAGGTGATTAGTTCTGTTCAATTACAATAATCTTCAAATTATGTTTTCCTTCACTTGAAGCAGAAAATCTGCATATTGAACTGAAAGAAAGGCTTGAAATCATCAATCTGTGTGTAGATAATATATATGATTAGAATTAGTTCCATTTATGAGGCCAGTTCACAACAAATGTCTCAGTATTTTACAAAAAACAAAACGGTGCATTAAACTGTTTATTGTTCAAGTTAGTTTGAAACGTTTCTAAGAAAACATGGAGTCACTGACTTGCGGCGTTGCCTCTTCCTGGACAAACGCGTAGCGTCAGTCGGTTGCGTCATGTTGTGTTTTAACTACATTTTGTGGATTTCCTGGTATCAATCAATCAAATTTTATTGGCACATTTCAGCAGCCAGGCATTTCAAAGTGCTTTACATCATAACAAACAACCAAAACATTAAGTCAAGAGCTATCACTAAATTCGTAATTGATTACGTTTCAAATACAACAGGTGGGTTTTTAGTCGAGATTTATAGGAAGTCAGTGTTTCAGCTGTTTTGCAGTTTTCTGGAAGTTTGTTCCAGATTTGTGGCACATAGAAGCTGAATGCTGCTTCTCCTCGTTTGGTTCTGATTCTGGGGATGCAGAGTAGAACCAGACGTCCTGAGAGGTTCTAGAGGGTTGAAACAACATTTCCTTGATAGTAAAGGATTACAGTTGTCGAGCCTTAAAGGAAGAAATGCTTTAGTTTGTCAGCGTCAGTCCAGGACAGGACGCGTCTGTCAGCTGATTCACTTGAAATAAATGAACCTCTTAGTAATATTTCATTCTTATTTTTACATCAAGTCACGACCGCGAGTGTGTAGAGGAGCAGAAGGAAAACAGAGCAACATTTTATGTACCAATAAATCTGCCCCTCTTTACTCTGATTCCCCTAAATAAAGTTCCGCACCACCAAATTAGAAATATTACACGTAGCCTGCTGCAGATGCTCGAGGTTTTTGAGTTTTTGACAGCTTTTCTCTTCTTTTCTTTTCTTTTTTTTCTTTTAATAGATTAAAGGTAATGTGTTGCTGTTGTGCTGTTGTGCCGTTCTGCGCTTTAGAGGCCATCTGGTGATTCCACAGAGATAACCATTAATTTTCAGCCAATAATTTATCATGCTGACAGGTAATCTCGGGATCAGGTGATCGGGTCTTTCTGATTTAAATAAAGCTAGCCGTGTTTATTCATTGTTTACACGAATATTTGATGAACATCTCAGTAAAACTGCAAGCTTATCTCGGATCTCTAGGCTTTTACTAAAAGGATATGTTAAAGGAAGGACGTTTGCTTGACGTCTTCTGATGTCCTTCCCATTGGCTCAGAGCTGGATGTGGGGCTCCGTCTCCAGCCCATCAGATTGGAGGGTCATGACCTATGTAGATTATTATTTTTTTCTTTTATTCAAATCGCCTCTGCCAGAGCTGGAGGACAGAGGGAGATCTGGGCGGCGTAAGTCTCTCCAAGCCTTTCAAATGGAGCCGATTTGTTGAAAGTGTTTCCTACATTTCTGCTGGATGTTACTTGAATGTTATCTGTTGGCAGACTACAATGTTCCCACTGCTAGTTTTTTATCAGGCTGTGAAAGTAATCCATCTGGAACCCAGAAAATGCCTCGGAGCTGTTTAAAATAAATAAATAAATAAAATCTGCAAGATGTCTGCTGAAAAGAAGGAGGAAAAATTAAATCTTGACTTCAGGCTGTTTTTTTTTTTTCAATGAAATATACAGTAGCTATGTCCCTAATATAATTTAAGGATGTAATATTGGGAAAATTGACAGCACAATGAAACTAATTAAATATATATTTGGAATGCGGCAAACATTTTAATGCATTGACAATTTCCAACAAAACAAACCTAGGTTTTAGATCAAAGGTTGTGTATATTACATGGATTAGAAATGACCAGAGTTAGAGCTTCTTCCCTGAAATAACACTGAAGTTTGTTAAAATTTCAAAATCTGTGTTTCAAGCATTTAAATATTGCCACGAAAAGTTGACAGGATTTGAAGATTGTTTTTTTTTTGTGGACTCGTTATGGAAGCTTTCATCAACTCACAACTCTTGTAAAATCTAACAATCTTAAAATCTTATGTTTTAGTTAAAAGCAGCTGCAGAGATTAAATTCAATGAAACGATCTCTTCCAAGTGAAAAGTTAGATAAAAATCTACAATTTTTGATGGAATTTGAAGCGTGTGCCTTTTAAATAATCTGTCCATGTGTCAAACCAACTGAGTTTGTTGATTAACCATTTGATAAAAAGCTTCAGTTAAATCATATGGTTTTTTAAGTGTTCAGAAAACCTTCTACTGCCAACCCACTATAGCAAAAAAAAACAGTGCAGCCAATCAGAGTGATTAGAGCAAAAACCTATTGACTATTGGTTAATAGGCATGTAACTAATGGTTACATGTAACTAGGGGTTACATGCCTATTAGTTGCATTTTTAAGAGAAAAATAGAAATGAAGCCAAACTTCTCATGCATAATGTCTCTGGAGCTGCTTGAAGAGACAAGTCACCCTTCAGACTGTTATTGTGGCAAGTTGTTTTAGCTAGCTTAAATATAAAGTCAGTCCACAGCACATTAAATATGATTAAAGCGCTGTAGGGTAGAAGTCTTAGTTCATCTGCTGTGTTTTTTTGTTTTTTTAACTTTGACACTTTGTCTTTTAAGTGTTATACTTGCTGTAACATCAGTTCCCCATTTGGGACACAAATAAATCTGAATCTGAATCTGTTAACACTTCTCAGAAAACCAGCGCTGGCCTAAAGTATCCAGTGCCAGCGAGCTAATTGTTAGCTTACTTAGTGTGGCACAAAAGAGATGGTGTATTTGCTGCTGTGCTATTTAAATGCACCCAATGAAATGTGTGCAGCACCAGTAAGACACTAATTTGTAAACCAATGAGAGAGACGTGGTTTTACAATGTTATGCTTATTTCTAGTCCCCCTGATGGCCGTCCACCACAGTCAGCTCTGAGCCTGGACGCAGGAATGGGAAGGTAGGGTTACACAAAACAAATCCACAGCAAATAAAACAAAAATGGAAGCAAATTGCAAACCAACGCACCAAACCTGGAGAAAAAATGCAGCCGGGCTTACACCGGAGCTAAAGCAGCTTTGCTGTCAGACCCTGAGGAGAAATGAAATTTAATACGCGTCACCTCAGGCGAGTGGCGAATAGTAAACTGCGGAGGAAGGACCGGGCAAATTTTACCTGCTTTTCATGCATAATGTCTCTGGAGCTGAGACAACCCCAAATTACTCCATCTAAACTGGAGAGCTCTACTTCTGGCCCAGCAGCAACAGGAGAATCGGTTTGTCAGGATTTCTGTACTTGAACTATTTCGAAGGTTTTCAGAAAACATGGAAACAAAAGAGCCTCTCTTTATTCTCACTTTACCCCTGCTGGCAGTTAATTAGATGCAACGGGTGTTCTCAATCATTGGGCTTCGTTCGTCCTGCTACATTAGCATTAGCCGCTAAGCAGCTAGCACCTGCTGGAGGCAGACGGACTCTTTCAATTGTTTTCTTTTGTTGTATATTCATGTAAAGTCACATTCATAAAACCTTCATTTCCCAGTTATTAATCCCAAAATACAGCCAGGTTTAACATTTGTTGCGCTTTTTTTGGTAACAGATATTTTGACTTGCAACCACCAAAACAGGCGATTCATCTCTGACGTACAACAAGCGAGCATGATTAACCACAGAATAAGTGAGAGTTGTTAGAAACTCCAGTCAATACCACAAATGGTTTCAGAATGGGGAAGTGGAAAGGAATGTTTTTATTGAATATTTTGTCCTTAAATCATGGACATCTCCTCCTCTGATAGAATCTGCAGCAGATTTGAGTTACGTCTTCTTCCAGCCTTTATCAAAAAAAAAAAAAGAAAAGAAACTGTGTGCTGCCAAACTCTTGTGTTAACAAAGGAGAAAGAAAATATTAGAACAGGGTAGATTTCCAGAAACGACACAAACACAGAGGAGGCTCTTGGCATCGTAAACTGTGATACGTGTGCGAGGCATGCTCTACCGAAAGGTAAAGAGACTATGGGGGAAGCAGGTAACACAGACAAGCAAGGAGTGTGTGTGTGTGTGTGTGTGTGTGTGTGTGTGTGTGTGTGTGTGGGTGTGTGTGTGTGTGTGTGTGTGAGTGAGTTGAGGATGTGTATGTGTGGCCGGCGGCTGAGAGAGAGACGTGTGTGCATGCATTAAAATCGGGGATTTTCTTGTCAGAGTAGCAGGGTTGGGGATTAGTTTAGGATCTGACTGAGATGTATGAGAGGAGGGCTGATGACTTTAGCCACATAAAGAGATGACTGGGCAAATGTGGGCACATACATCAATATCAGTGGCGAACACATTATAGAGACGCCTAGCAGGATAAACCATACACACACACACACAGGCACAGAGAGGAGACAACTGTGGAGGTTTTATTTCTTTATGCATCACCGGAGAGAAGGAAATTAATATCAGTGTATTGAAACCGTTCCTGTGGAGGATCTTTATGCTTCCCTTAACTCCAGATTCAAACGGTAAAATAGACGCAAGTGACACACACGCACACGCGCGCGCGCACACACACACCCTGGTGAAAGACAGGCTCTAAAATAACCTCTGTTCCAGCTGGTGGACTGCTGAGGCTCCTGCTGGGTTGTTTTAATGGGGAAAATTAGCCAAGCAGAAAGGTGGATCCTGTTTGTTATGCTCCACTGTCCCCCTTCCACGCAGCCGGCCAAGGAGGCATTCTCTGTTGTCCTCTCTCTCTCTCTCGCTCTGTGTGTGTGTGTGTGTGTGTGTGTGTGTGTGTGTGTGTGTGTGTGTGTGTGTGTGTGTGTGTGTGTGTGTCTCCCCGAGCTTCCCTGACACTGTGTATCTCCACCAGCTGCTGCTGCCTTCCTACATCCCGCTCCTCCTGCCTCCCACCCTCTGCCATGCACTCTCAGATACACACACACACTTCCACATACCAGAGGCAAAGCTGATCACAAATACACCCTCACCTTTGGTCTAAAGCGCTCAAAACTCGCAGAAGGATTCGCTTTTTTGCTATTCTGCGGCGGCCGACGCGTAAAGCTAGAGCAAAAAGGCCAAAGCGAGGAGGGGGGAAAAAGAGGAAGTAAAAGAAAGAAAATAAAAAAGAAAAGCCAGACGAGACGCGCGCCTGATGTGGGAATTCGAATAAACAGGCAGAGAAGGAGAGACAAGAGAGAGGGAGAGGTGAGGATGTGAGCGTTGAGATGAGGATATGCAGAGGGGTGAAAAGCATCTTTGTTCTGGATGCCCTTGAGACAGCTGACATAGCTTCAATAAGACCTTCTTTCATAGCCAAGGAGACCGAGTCGGAGCCGGAGAGAGGGGAAGCCAGAGCGCGCGGGGTTCAGTCCTGCTGCACTCCTTGTTGGTCACGTTACAGATAGCAGCAGTCACTTTGTCTCAGAGGAAGCTCTTGTTTTTTCAAAATCATTTCTCCTTCTGCCGCTGTGTCCTTTAGCCGCATTAGTATTATCATTGAAGGCAGTGACATCACCAGTAGCAAACCCCCGACGGGCCGAAAGAAAGAGTGCTTCAGAGATGCAAACATACACACAGGAAACCGTAAGGAGAAGTATAAAAACCTGCCCCAGGTGTGAAATATAAAACATCTCGGTTAATGTTGGGTCAGAATTAGTTCCTGTAGCAGGTTAGCGTTAGTGAATACAGAGCTTTTTAAACATCTGGAGCTCAACAAGGACCTGAGTTTGAGTTGGGGTGGATTAAAACTATCTGATTTTGATTTTATTCAAATCGTCCCAAAACTGAGCTGAAACTCTTCCAACACTTAACATTTCCTAAATCTTTTTAAAACATAATGAGGAAGAACAAATGCTTTGAAAATGGAATCAATGAATACATTGATTCTAATGTATTCAGCCAACTTGAGTCCATACTTTTTATTATGTGAAATTGACTTTTTTGAGCTGTAAATGATGTTATAATGTTTTCGTTAAAGGAGTAATAGAGGAGCCATGTTGTGACGACTTCCTGAAGGCGGAGTTTCAGAGAGAGCAGGAGCTTCTTAAAGAGACAGAGGCCCAAATTCAAAGAGTTAAATTAGGAAGTAAAATTTCTTCCAAGTCATACTTGATACAGCATTTTTATAACAAGTGAAGTTAAGTTAGTTACTGGAAAACATGCAGTATTTCCCCTTTAAAACTACCTTTACTAAAGGGGGATATACATTTGGAGATTTATGGGGGTATTTTTCTTCCCAAACTAGCTTAAACTTCATTTCGAGTAGAGATTTTGAAGTCTTACCACAGATTTTCTTAACTGTATTCAGGTCAGGACTTTGACTAAGCACATGTTGTAGACATGCTTCATTCTCAGCCGTTCCATTATGGCTCTGGCTGTTTGTTGTTGGGCCCAGTCTCTGTCCTTTGCACCTTTTAACAGGTTTTCATTTAGGATTGATCCGTCATTATAGCTCCACCCATCTTCCCATTAAATCTGTCCAGCTTCTTTTTTTTAAATAACCTTTGTTTAAGTTCATTCGAGAGCATTCCAAAGCATAATGCTGCCAGCGCCATGTTTCACTGTGGCGATGGAGCGCTCAGGGTGACGTGCCGCACATAGCATTTTGAATGCAGGTAAAAAAGTTCATGTTTGATCTGATCATCTTGTTCCTCTTGTTCTTCTGTCTCCCCCAGGCTGGCGGCGAACTGATTTCTTACGGCTTGCCAGCTGCTCTCCTCCTGTTTGGTTTGAAAGTGTGACTGAGGTGTGATTCAGGACTTTTCCCCACCTGAGCTGTGGATTCCCGCTGCTCCTCCAGAGTTTCCATAGGCCTCTCTTCTCAGCTACTCCTCTGGGTAAATAAAATAAGTAATAAAAGAAGGGTTCTCCTGGAATAAACTGTAATTTTGCTGTCATGTATTAAAAAAAAGCAATCGGATATGATAACGGCAACATCTATCAACTGAGATCCAAGCTGAGAGGAAGCACAGCTAGAGCGAGTGTATCAGTGACATCACCTTCTGTAAACATGAGCGTAACGGCAGAGTGTGTTTGAATGGCAGAGTGTGTTGGAGTGAAATCTGTGTTGGAGAACCCGTGTTTGTGCAGGTGCTGTCCGAGTCCAACGGTTCCAACATGTGGTTGTGTGAGAGGAGCTTCTCTGACCAATCAGCGACTCCCTGCTGCTCATGATGTCACCACTGAGTGTCCGCTCTGGTTCCCCAGCAAAACAAAAACGATCTAATCAACAGCTCATGATGTGCAGAGAAGATTCCAACTCTACACCTTCATGAACATCGGGTAGTGGAATAACAAAAAATAATAATAAGAAGAAGGAAATTTAACCACTGATATGAAAAAAATAAAAATAATGGTAGTTGTTAGTATTATCTCAAAGTCTATTTATTTATTTATAGAATATTTTTAGAAAAATAAACAATAATAAAAATAAATGTTTAATATATTATTCTTATTTTTGTTGTTATTACATTATTATTAAAGGTATGCGTTCATAGTTATTAACACTCCTCAGCTACTTTAACCTCCACAGAAGAGACAGAATGAGCAGTGGTGTCCCCAAGATGAGTCCTGGGGGGGCCATGGCCCCCTCTTTAAAAATGCTGAGCTAACCCCCACACCTCCATTCACATCATGGAAAGACACACAGAGTAACCTTTGCTATAAATATAAAATAAATAACTAATTATTATTATTAGTATTTGTTTTATTTTCTTTTTTGCTGTACCTCCCAAAAAGCATTTACTGTCCTGGTCTGATCACCTGTATGAACATTTTCCACTGAGAATGATCCACAGTCACTAATGATTTGTATACATTGAATACTTTTTGTCGTTTTGCACAGATACTGAGAAGTAAACCCAAACAAATAGGAAACTGATCAACTCACTCATTATTCGCTCGTCATTCACTCACATGCATAAAAACATGCATCCTGACGTAAGCCTGCATGGTCCATAATGATTATTTGCTATTGGATATAGATAACGCTATCAGTTCAGAATTATCAGTAAAATGTACCGAGCCAGAACATTTCCATGATTTGTCCCTGATTAACCCTAATGTGAACACTGAGCAGCAACAGCAACTAGCTATTATCTCCGCATCATTAGGTGCACATTTAATTACCTCCTCGAGTTTAAAAAAAAAGAAAAGTACACTGAGCTCTTCCTCAGTACTTTCTTCGTTATTAAAGTACCATGTCATGTCTTTCCTGTGTTTAAATTTACTGTGCGTTTTAATCATGCTTTTTATTGTAGCCAGTAATTAGACTATACAACTAATTTCTGTTGAAGGAAATCAGAGGCATCAGGACTGGAAACAGACATTTTATTTGTTGTTTTCAGAACATATCTGCTATTAATTCAGTTCAGGTTGTTATTTTTCACATCAGAGACACAACAACAATCAAATAAAAATCATCAAGTTTGAGGGAGACATCTTGTCCATCATAGGTCGTCATGCTATTAGCAGACAGGCTAACAACAAACTGTGGATGATAAAATAAAATGCTACTTTAAATGCTTACGATGGGGTTGCCATGTGAACACTAGTTATTTGTGTCCAGCTTTGTGTGATTTCATCTCGGCATCAATTCAGCTGCTTTCTGAAAGTCCTGGAGGTTTTTAAGACAAAATGTTTTAGGAAGCATAACAGATACTTCTAGTTTTTACCACATTAGTGCCCTGCCTGTTTGCCCACTTTTTGTCACATCCTGTATCACAGATACGTATCAGCGTTCACACACACACACACACACGCACGCACGCACGCACACACTCTGGATATTTGAGAGTTTGTTGGTCTCTCTTCCTCTGTACCCAGAGTTCCTGGGCCCGGGGGGTGGAGAGTCTCTTCACCCGTCTCACACGTCCAACCCAAACACACAGGAACCCCCACACACACAAACACCTACACACACACACACACTGGCAGCAGACCACATCACAGGGGGTCCATTCCTCCCAAAGTCCACAGGTCTCTGGATAAACATATTATTCTGGATGAAATGTTTCCCGTATTTGTTATTCTTTGCTCCGAGACTCCAGGTGGAATTGGTACGAAACCAAAAATCATACACGCATAACTCTTTGAAAGAAAGGGGTTGGGAGGGGTGTTCCAAGCGGAGGCGAAGGGGAATGAGAATTCCCTTTCGGAGCGAGACCTTGTAACAACATTTGTGCAGATTTCTTGCGATCGGCCCAGATTCTTCCCTCTGCATCCAACAAAGGCCGGGCTGTGTTGTGGGGAAGCGGATCTACCGTCCCCAAAAACCAGGAAGCGCTCCAAAAACCAGGAAGAGCTCTGAATCCGATCCAGCCGGTCCGAGAGGCGCTGGTCCTCCTGGGGAGGCGGCGATGTGTGAGAGCGCTTCGCTGCTAGCTGCGTTAGCTTGAATGGAGATAGAAAGTGACGGCTGAGCAGCGGCTTCCAGTCGACATGAAAGAGTTCGGATTCAGACGGTGATGATGGCAGTGTCTCGCTCACTTATGCAATTACATTCAAATTGCTGCCAGAGCTTCTAACCCTGACTGGGGCCGCGCCGGGGCCCGGAGGGAAGCAGGCGAAGAGGTGATGAAGTGTGCTGAGAGATCACACAATGCCCACCTGTAACTCCAATGGCAGACGGGTGGATGCTGGGCGGATGCAGGGACGCAGCCATGTATTTCCTGAAGGTGGATGCAGACACGTTGTAGCACCTGCAGCTACAGCACAAGACAACAGTGACCTTTTACTGGTAACTTAAGCTAACCTGAATACTTACAAGCCTCCTCTTGGTAGACTGAAATAGCTCACCTAAAGTCTGTCAACCACTTTGAAAGGTTTTTCCATCTCTACTACGTCTTTATCTTTGTCCCTCGCCCGTCTTTTTTTGTTTTCTATCTCCAAGAGTTTTTCTGCTTTAGCTCCCTGTCATCAGACAACAAGATTCAAATGAATCTCGCTTTGGCGCCCCCACTAACCCAGCGCCCCTATGCGTCGGATATAGCGCATACCCACCTTTTTGCGCCTGTGGATGGATGGGTATGAAAAAGTGCTCATTCCCCTTTTATTTTTTTTCACATTGTGTCAAACTAGACTCATAAACCTTTGTGTATTTATTGGATTCTAAGAACAAACCAACATAAAAAAAAGCTCTTAATTGTGGCATGAATGGTTTTCTTTTCCTTTTTGCAAATAAGAATCTGAAATATGTGGTGTGTAGACGATCTGATGCCCAATCCATGATATCGTCACCTTCCTAAAACAATTACCTAATTCATTGTTTTTGCCACACACACACACACACACACACACACACACACACACACACACACACACACACACACACACACACACACACACACACACACACACAAACACCACTTCTTTATTGCCAATAGATGATGTAGGCACAAAAAGAACACTTGACAAAAAAGTAACTTCAGATATTTATTTTAGGAAAGTGATGATATGAAAATGGAAAGAATACAACTGCAAGACTACCAAGACATTGACATCCACCTAAGCACTGGAGGAGCTACAGGGATCCACTGCTCAGGTGAGAAGATATGTTGTAATTGACAGCCATTAGTTGTGCACTACAGAACTGTGGTGTTAATGGCACAAAAACCATTCTTAAAGGGACATAGTGCCATTTTACAACACAATCCAGTAACTATGTCACCTTCAGTTGTTATAAAAGTGCTGCATATGTCAACACGACTTGAACAAAATTTGACTTTTGCAATTCATTGCTTTGAAATTGGCCTTCTGTTTGTTTAAGAAGCTCTGACAGTCTGTGTCATCGCAACAGCGTTTCTCCATTATGCCGTTTGCAACGTTTTTTTTTAGGAGCTTCAGAGTCAGAAGTAGTAGTGAACCCAGCAGACTCGCAGTCCCAACAGGTGTTTGCTAATTGCTGCTGCCGCTAGTCTGGAGGGGCCTGAGCGAGGAAGGTGCTTCATTGAATCCTGAACGATTCAAGAATTGTCCCAGAAATGCACAAAATATTCAAGGCAACACTCCAGGGATGTTTGTGATGATGGAATAGCATTATAACACGATCGAAAAAGAAGATTTTACATCATACAGCCCCTTTGACAGAATGCCATAAGAAGTCCCGTTAGCAATTTGTAGGAGAAAGAAAAACAAGTGGAAGACGGTTCTCTGGTTAGACGGGAAAAATATTAACTATTTTAGCCTGTGTGCAGAGATAAGATGGATTATGCAAAACACGTGGCAGTTCTAAGAAATTCAGGCTGCGAGAGACTTTAAGACTTGAGCAGAGGTTCACCTTCCAGCAAAACAGCAGCTCTACACATAAACCCAGAGCTAGCAAGGATTGGTTTAGACCAGAGCGTGTTGACAGAATAGAGCGGCCCAATCAAAGCCAAGACCTAAATCTAACTGGGAAGACCTTAAAACCTGCTGTTAACAGGTGCTCTCAGGGCAGTCTGACTGAGCTTGGGCATTTTTTTTTTTTGGCAAAGAAATTTCACTGTGCAAAAACACATCCCAAAGCTGCAACTGCATCAAAAGGCACATCTACAAAGCATTGAGTCAAGGAGCAGCTGAGTACAAATGTGAGACAAACTTTCCATTTTTATATTTATGAAAAACGTGGAGGATTTCCCAGTGTTAAAATCCCAGTAAAACGCAGTGAAGTATGGGGCTTTTAAAGAGACAAACGCCGCGTTTTCCAAGTTTGAGCCAATGGGATGAAGTCCCTCTGCCGTGTTAGCAGTCACCACACAATCCAGTCACAAGTATGACAGGATCTGATGCTCCCCGCATACTAATCCCCGCAAACCTGCAACACCGACTTATTTTATTTCCCTGCGACGTGTTTGTTTTCATAAACCAGCCTCTCCACCCACACCTCCCCCTGCATTCCCAACTTTTTTTTTTTGATGTCTCTCTCATCGGACCCCCCCGGAGTCGCTCCTCACGCGTGACCGGGGGCCGGGGGTGCGTGCGCGCTGAGACGCAGCCCCGAATTAGAGGCGAAACAAAACGCAACTTATTCCGCTTCAAAGAGACGAGACGGCAGAAAACCCGAAGGTTTCGCGACGCCGACGTGAGGCGCGTCTCGCCGTGGACTCTTGCAGCTGTACATTGAACATAACGTGGCTTAAGAAGCTGGCTGCTGGTGTAATTCATCATCCTTACCAGGCATTAGGAAGATGCGACGTGATTGGAGGCAGGGAGGAAAAGCAACGCTCTTGCACAGCTCGGTATTCAGCTGAGGACTTTGTAAAGTGTAGAGGGGGGCACAGGGGTCACGAGGTGTGCATGTGTGTGCGTGTGTGTGTGTCTGAGCATTTTTTTGTGTGTTTTTCTGCGTGTCTGTGTGTGTGTGTATGAGAGAGAGAGAGAGACGGCAGCATCACCAGTCCTCCAGGGCTCAGCAGGCTAATTAATAATGAATCCCAGAGAGTCTGTGTTTGAAATGCAGATGTGCAACTGCCAGCTCCGCCTGCTCCTTCAGAGGGACCTGTCGGTTCATGTGTGTGTGTGTGTGTGTGGGTGGATGGGTGGGTTTGTGTGCTCCACAGGGGGAAAGTATGTCGGCTGGTTGTTTAGCAGTGGCAGAGAACTTGCTCACATCCTGCACGAAACTCACGGGGGCCATTCATTAAACATCGACCACATTTTTGACTTTTGAGCGAGATTGCTCCAGGAGGCAGCCACAGGAGGAAAGCTGATTTCATGTGGGAAGTTTTTGCAACAACTTTGGCCTCTTTTTTTCTTTTTCTTCTTCTTCTTCATTTGGCTCCGAGGTGCCATCAGAGGCCTCGGCGACGAGCCTCTTCTCAAACTCGGCAGAGGAAGAGGAGGAGAGTGGAGGTGCTGAAGAGCACACGTCATGTTTCTCTACGTTTTTTTTTGTTTTTTTTCCTCTTCAGTGATCTCTGTGCAGGATGCTCTGTGTTTGTGTGGACAGTTTGAAGTTTAACAGATGGTAAACTTTTATGTCCCTTTTTTTTTTTTTGCTAAAACCAACATGGCTCCTTTCTGTGACCCTGTAACGGCACCAGCCTCTGCTGCCAGCAGCACCTGTAACACAGTGAAACACACACACACACACACACACACACACACACCAGCAGTGAATATCCCTCGACTCTGAGGTGTTTCAGTTCCTCACAGATTAAAACAACTTCATTTTTCCAACATTTGCTTTTGTTCTCTGAGTGTAAAACCTGGAAAGACTCTGCGGAGACGCCTGTAACCTTTTGTCTTAAAACATTTAAAACCCCCAAAATATTTTGATGCTGGAATTTGCATTGTAACTGGAACGCTAAGTGCATTACATTAATGCTAAAAGGTGCTTTTCAGCTCAATCCCAGCCTGTTTTAATAACTAATCTGGCAGTATAATTTGAAAGTAGGATCTTAATTTGACTGAGAGTCTAAACTTTATCTGTAGAGTTGTTTTTTTTATGCTGCTTGATAAAATGGCTTACGTTCTTCAGGTCAAGAGAATAAAAAAATCAGCAAGATTTATGGTGTAAGGCCTTTTAAATCATAACTTTTTTTATAATTATTGTATTATCACCTAATTTGTCTTTGGATTATGAAGTATTTAAAACTTTTGTTTTTAATTCTAACTTTAAAAGGTGACAACATTTTCAGGCAGACATTTCTCCTCGTTTGGAATACGCACGGCAAACGTCACGTTTATTAAAGATTATTTTGCTGTGGGTTTTATTTTATGTTTTCTTACTATTTTAAGTTCTTTTCATGTTCTATTTTCCATCGTGTATTTTGGCTTTTTCGTTGCATTTTATTTCTGACTGTTTTAGTTCTGCAGTCTTCATTTTAAGAGGTTTTATTTTGTTTTTCTTTGGTTTTGCTGTTTTGTCATTTCCTTTTACTTTTAGTGTTCACTTACTTTTTCTGTTTTATTCAATTTTTCTGTTTTGCCTTTAATTTTTTTGTTTCTTTTTTTTTACTTTTATCCTTGTGTAAAACCCCATTTGTTCCATTCACAAACAAGCAAAACTTATGTTTTTAAAGTAGGTAAAAAAAGAAAAGTACTTTCAGACCTAAATCCTGCTATGCTGAAGAAAATGCTCCCTTGTATAAGTTATATGTCATGTATCTGGTCTTTATTAAGTAATAGCACTACTTAAACCTTCCCTCAGAAGTACGTCAAATTTTCTAACACGTCATCATATAAAAGAGCAGAAAAACGACAAAGGAAATGCCTCAAACTATAGAAGTGAAAGTTGTGCACATTCGTCTCTTTGTGACTATAAGTGACTGAAACTGGATGTGTGTAAAATCCTACGCACATCCACACACGCGTCTAACCTCTACAAAGCCTGCAGAGCGAGGCAGAGCAGAGCAAACAAACGCAGCCCGCTCTCATACATTATACAGCCGCAGCACAGTCTCTCTCTGGTCAGTCCAGCCGACCCCTCACGGCCTCGGACGGACGCACAGACTTATAGATGCACGCGCGCATAAAAAGGGAGCAGATGGGACTTTTGTCTTCGACACTTCGTTCCTCAACACTTTGAAACGACGTTTTAGAATCGGGCTAATCACAAAAACAAACAGCTTGTCACAGAGAGCGACGTGAGGCCGGGGCTCGTCCTGTCTGGACATGCTGGAGCTGTCCTTTATTAGCGACGTCACGGGTTAATGGGAGTATCGATTTTTCTGTCTGGCAGCCTGCAGAACAACTTAGTTCAGACTGAGAGATGACAAAGGCGCCCCTTTTTTTTTTTCTTTCTTTCTTTTTTAATTTTCAAAAGAGCAGACAAAAACAAAACATCTACGCATTTTTGCTTTGTTTTGTTTTGTTTTTTTTGCTGTTTTTCCGGTTTATTCGCTGTGGGTCAGAAAAAAAAAAAAAAGAATAGCAATTAGAATATCCTTTGTGTCCAATGTATGTGAATAAATAAATAAATATGTGGCCTTGCTCTGTTGGCAGCATGGGGCAGATTTTAGGCTCCTTGGGGGAAAGTTTCCAGAAAGGTCACGACACTGAAAGTGACAGGTCCCGCCCCGAGGCCCAAGGCGCTCTCAATAGCAGACTAAAGCCTGATTTATCTGGGAGCCGCAGCACAGAGCTGGAAGCTGCAGGGTGGAACATCAAAACCAAAAAAAAAAAACACAAATGGAGCACAAAACGCCCAGCCAAATTCAGACACGCGCTTCGATTTTTGTAATAATTCATTTTAGTCTTAATTCAAAAAGGAGAGGGAGGGAGAAATGATAACAAAGCTGAAACTCAGTGTAGATTCTCTGAGGAACAAACCCTGGAGGTTTGTTCCTCAGAGAACAAACTTCTCAAAGGTAAACATGAGAGCAAACATTCTCTTGTTTACGTTTCTACATATACACTATACGTGAGGTTTTCTTAGGGTCTGGGCTTAGTCATTTAAATTTCCTGACAGAATATAAAAGAGCTGCAGCCAAGAGGCAATTTAACTTGACAAATGCTAAAAAAATGACTTAATAATTATGGTGAAACAATTAATCTAGAGCTCTAATTAATCTTTATCATGTTAATTGAAGTATTAATTAAAAAGCTGGTAGAAATGAGTCTCAATGTAAAAAAACAGAGGTTATTAAATATTAACTACTACAGGTTTTTTTTTTTTTTACTTTTTAGAAAAGAATATCAGTAATAACTATGTTTCGGTCATTTTAGTGACAAATCCCAACTAAAGATGGCGGTTCTATCAGCTGCTACTCTTATCCTCTAGTCTTGTTCTGAGTGTTGTATGTTTATGTTGATTTTATTAAGGATGAATATGGCAATAAAAATGTTTTAAGACTTTTTTTAAAGAGTTAAGTTTCTGTATTGGGGCAAGAATTTGAGTTCAGGTTTAGCTATCTTAACAACAGTTCTAATGCTAAAGCGAAACTAGCTAAAAAATTTATTCTTACAGTTGTAGTAGCCATTTAAATTATTGTTCAGTTAAATCAAGCACATTAGGTTTGAAATGTAATATTTAAAGATGGTTGAAATTTGACATTAACCACCGACACATTATGATTAGAATAGTGTCAATCAGCCGTTAGCCTATTTAGCCCATTTTGTTGAGTGCGGTCTCCCGCGGAGAAAGTGAGGCTAATGTGTTCATTTTAGTAATAAATTCATTAAGTCAGCAACAGCTGAGAACCATCATGAGACTTGTGGTTGAGAAAGTTTCTGCGCTGGACCGAGAATTTAAGTCTGCGTCCAGCTTTAGTCAAGTTAGCGACAGCGCTAATGCTAATGTCAAACTAGCTAGCAATTTGGACTCCTGAAAATAAAAAGTTAAAAGTTTACTTATTGAGTAACATTTAATATGGCAGTCACAAGATACTTAATTTTTTTTATTGGTTATTTTTAAACAGGATTTTAGGAAAACAAAACAAACTACTGAAGCCGGAGGATTCAATGTAGCGCTCTGTGGTGTGAATTAAACTGACGCATGCCCATAGTCAGCTTTATTTGGTTTTACTCAACTGTGATTTTGTTGCGTAAGAGTTGTTGCTTAATTTTTTTTTTTATTATTATTTGTTTTGTATTTTTCAATTACTAATACTGAAATGGATTTTTAAAAAAATTCCATTATGGTTTAGGTTAAGAAAATAAAACAGAACTTAATTTTAGTAAAAATTAGCTCAATAATGGCTTTTAGCTTGCACGTGAATTAATCTGTAAAATAATTGTATTAAAACTGGTTAGAATTTAATTTCATTTATTTATAAGTATTTTCACTGTTGAGCTTAGCTGAGAAATGGTGATTAGAATCTGCCCAAATGAATCCGTATCCAAATTGTTCAACGCAATATCGTTGCGATTACGAGTTAATTCCAGCATTAAGCTAGCATATTTGCTGCATTAACAGATCTCATCTCGCCCCTTATTTTTAGACGAACACCCGTAGTTTACTGCTGACTGATCCGTTTATTTTCTCCCCTCCCCTCCTGCAAATAAACTGCAAACCGCCCGAGTCACAAGACAATCGTTTAAAAATTCGCCCTCAGCCGCCAAACAAACACAAACAAAAAAACGTGATAAACAAGCGCGAACAAGCGTCTCCACAAAGGCGAAATTAAAGAAATGATAGCTCATTAGTTTCAGTTGTTCGCCAGTAATGTGCACCTTGTATAGAGAGGAGGCTGCAAGTGTAGCGGGGCTGGCTCGGGTTATCTGTGAATGGGCCCTTTATTGGAGGCGCGGAGCGGGGATTTGCCTTTTATTCGCCTCGCTATGGAAACGCGCTCGGCGGCAGAAAAATGTCGACGCGAATAAAAGGGAGTCGGCACAAGGAGCGTTTCTAGAGAAGCATCTGTTACACTTAGAAACTTAGACTATGGAGAGCGAAACAACCCCCCCCCCCCTCTCTCTCTCTCTCTCTCTCTCTCTCTCTCTCTCCTTCTCACTTTCTCTCTCAATCCAAGTCCTGCTTTATGCGCCACAGCAAACACAGGCAAATTTATATAAAAGACGCAAATATGTGATCCCTTCCCTAATTCTTCCTTATTGAAATGCCTAATTTGAGCAGTTTAGAGTAAACGATTTAGCGCGTGTATATTTTAATCCATTTTCAAAACTCAATTCGCTGAGGCGTGTCATTTCATATGACATGAAAATGTGGGTCCCTTATTGAGAAACTGCTACCATCAATTGTGGTGCAAGTTTACAACAAACGCCGCCACTTCTTTTTTTTTTTTTTTCTTTCCATCCCATAACGATTCAAACGATGCAACCCGGCTCACCAAATCTAGGCCAGTGGAACAACATCGCCTTTCACATCAAATATTCAGCCACTTTTAGCCGAAATTCAAAGAGAATGGCTATAAAGAATTCAGGCGCAGCTCCACGCAGGAATTAGACCAGGAACAAAACAAACATATCCACATGATTTTCTTTCTTTCTTGTCTTTTTAATTTCCCACCCATCTACTTGGACAAGTTTACAGGCTGCATTATTCATCCTCCTCTCTCCCTCTGTCACTCCGGGGCCCCGTCCTCCCTCCAGCGGGCCGGCCTGCACTCCCGCCCCGGTCAGCCAGCTCACCTGCTCCGGCCTCTTCTCTCTCTCTCTCTCTCTCCCCCCACCGTCTCAGCCTCGGTTCTCCGTCAGCGCAGCTTGTGCCTCTCTCCGCTCTTCTAATGACTTTCTGGTGGCTGCTGCAGCCTTCTTTTTATTTCTTCTAAATGTATGAAAATGTATGCAAATTTAAATCAAGCTTAAACCTGGGAGCTGGAGCAATATGTTTAATGGAATTTCAAACCAATAAGGGGGACGGTGACGCAGCCCGCTAATGGCAAACACAATCACGCAGCTGTATTAGCTGGGAGATATGCAAAAGTGATGCATAATAACTGCGAGGGACTTGGCTTTAAGTGACTACAACTTGCTGAATTCTTTACGTGGCGATCGCTGAATGCAGCTACGGAAATGTCGTTTTATCGTGATAAGATTTTTGATTTTTTTTTGATTTATCGTTGTCACTATAGATTCCGATTCTGTTTCTTTTTTTTTTCCTTTTTAAACTCACACTGCAGTTTTTGTCGGGTTTGTTCTCACTGTCTTCAATGAGAGCATCAACAAATATCAATACAATTTGAAACTAGATTAAATGCGGCTACTGATCGGAGTTTAGTGATATAAATCTCTTCTTTATGTGGCTGGTGTCCTACAGAATTGCTTCACAAATGGATGCTTTTCAGGAACAGTGTTTGTGCTCGTGGGGCTTTGATTGCTACTGGAACCGCTTTTCACTGTAATTACAGCTGCAAGTCTTCTGGGGGTACACCGGCTTTTAGAGGCCGACATTAATGCCCTGTCTCCTCTGCAACGCGGCGTCATTTTGGATGAAAAGTGTCTGTAAACATACTTTTTTTTTTTTGAAAGATTGCCAATGAGTCTTAAATTGGATCTCGACCAGGATTTGACTGGTCCCTTCTAACGGATTCATTTTTTTTTTTAAATCCAAACCGGCAGCTTTGGCTGTATTTAAGACGTTTGTGCTGCTGGAAGGTGAATATTAGCCACAGTGTCGAGTCTGCACAGACGATTTTGTGCTCGACTCCATCTGTTTCCCCTTCAGCTCTCACTGTCCCTGAGGAAGAACAGCCTCCCCACAGCATGATGCCGCCACCACCATGTTTTACAGTCAGGACGCGTCTGACAGATTCTGTGGATCTCTGAATCTTATCCAGTGTTTTATCATTGACTGCCTTTTTGATCAATAATTTGTCTGTCAGTTAACAAGCACACTAGACGAACAATAGTGCCCTACTTTTTCCTTTCACTCTTTAAAATAAGGGTCAAGTTATTAACCCAATTCTGCTTTTGCCTTCATCTTCACATTGTGTACAAAATGTGACTTTTATTCACGGGTGTTAGAGTAAAAGGGGCTGTATATATATATATATATATATATATATATATATATATATATATATATATAAACTACACTCCACACTTTGTATGTTTTTGTTTGCAAAAACGAGCAAAAATGATTTAATATTCTTAAGAAATTAAATCTCAAGAATATTGAGATTTAATTTCTGAATATTAAATTGAGAGTTATATTTCATGCAATTTGCTTTTGTAGTTTTTCCTCTCGCCAAAGTGACAAAGGTTTTCAAATGACCTGTGCGTAAAAGAATGCGTAAAAACGCGACTTTCCGCCAAACACCTGACCATTCCTTTCCCTTGTTAAGTTAATAATTACCAGTGAGAACTGCTCTTAGTTTGATTGTATCCCTCTAATTTAAGTGCTGGCACGTCTAAGAAATGCCGTTGCGCTTTAATCCCTTTCTTCGCACGCGCTCAGGGGTGACGGGAGCAGCAATAAAGGCGCGCGTAAATCAGTTGGAAACTTTAATTAATAAACAGGAACCGCGCTCCACGCTCCCATCACTCCGCAGCCAGACCCAGTCGACCGGTGCTGTACGACACCACTTCCGGTCCGACTGCCTCCGTGGTAACCCGAGCTCCGCTTCCAGAAGGCGGAGGCTCGGCGAGTCTCGCGGCACGTCATTGGCGGAGGCGCGTCGGCCGTCGGCGCGTGAGTGGCGGCGGAAGCTGTCAGTCAGTGCCAGGCTGCAGACGGGGCTCCGGAGAGAGGGAGATGTCAGAGGCTGAACCGCTGCCTCCATTCAGTAGCATTAGTGGGGTTCAGCAGCCAGCATGGCCACAGCTGCCTCCAGCCCCTACACCCTGCTCAGCCCCAGCTCCATGATCCACGCGGACAGCCAGGCCATGCAGCCCGCGAGCCCCTACAGAGGCCACCAGAAGCTGCTCCAGAGCGACTACCTGCAGAGCGTCCAGAGCAACGGGCACCCCCTCGGGCACCAGTGGGCGAGCAGCCTGTCGGAGGGCAGCCCCTGGTCCTCTATGGAGCAGCAGGACGTGAAGCCCGGCAGAGAGGACCTGCAGCTCGGCATCATCCATCACCGCTCCCCACACGTCGCGCATCACTCCCCGCACCACAACAACCACGGGAGCCACCCGGGAGCCTGGGGCACCCCGGTGTCCCACAACTCCTCCATCACCAGCGGGCAGCAGATCAACATCTACTCCCAGACGGGCTTCACCGTCAACGGCATGCTGGACCACGGCGGCCTCACGCCGCCGGCCAACCCGCAGGGCCAAGGCATGCACCCGGGCCTCAGGGACACGCTCAGCCCCGAGCACAGCGACCTCGGCGGGCACCACTGCCACGACCACTCGGACGAGGAGACGCCGACCTCGGACGAGCTGGAGCACTTTGCCAAGCAGTTCAAGCAGAGGAGAATCAAGCTGGGCTTCACACAGGCGGACGTGGGTCTGGCCCTGGGCACGCTCTACGGCAACGTGTTTTCCCAGACCACCATCTGCAGGTTCGAGGCCCTGCAGCTGAGCTTTAAGAACATGTGCAAACTAAAGCCGCTGCTGAACAAGTGGCTGGAGGAGGCGGACTCGTCCACGGGCAGCTCCAGCAGCATAGACAAGATCGCAGCTCAGGGGAGGAAGAGGAAGAAGAGGACGTCCATCGAGGTGAGCGTGAAGGGGGTCCTGGAGACGCACTTCCTCAAGTGTCCCAAGCCGTCCGCGCAGGAGATCACGTCGCTCGCGGACTCGCTGCAGCTAGAGAAGGAGGTGGTGCGCGTGTGGTTCTGCAACCGGAGGCAAAAGGAGAAGCGGATGACGCCGCCCGGGGAGCCGCCGCCGCCGCCGCACGAGGGACCCTATTCGCACAGCGGGAGCGCGGGGGACACGTCCTCGTGCCACGATCTCTGACCGCGCGAGGAGGAGGAGGAGGACCTGCCGGGTTACGGACTCCAGAGCGAAGGGACGCGAGCGCGCTACAGGGTGGTGGACCGGCTTCCAGCCTCCGCCGCCTGTCCCGGTACGGACTCCCGCCGCTGCCGCCAGCACTGAATCCCAATAAGAAGAACAGAGAAACCCGCTCAAGCCTTCGTCCTTTTTTCTAACTGTCACGAGGGCATTATTACATCACATTTCAGATCCTTCTGGAGCTTCGCTTTGTTTCTTTTTTTTTTTTCCTCCATCACGGATATAAATACAAAAATGTGCCTAATTATATACCTGCCAGCGCCTTTGGTTTGTGTCACCATTTCCCATCAGCTCTATAATAATTGCTAACATGGGAACTGATGTCTTATTTTTGACTTGTTGGGTTTTTTCCCTCCCCTCCACACACACACGCGCACGCACACACACACACACACACACACATGCTGTTTCATTTGGATGATCAGTGGCGTCAAACTAAAAAACAAAACAAAAAAAATTTCAGTTAACTGTTTTTGTGTTGTTGCTTTTTTCTGTTTTACAACAAACCTGTAATTGTTTTTTTTTTTTCATATGCAAACATTATATCAGATGTAGTGATTCTGCAACATAAAAGCACTTGGAGGGTTATTACTTTCTTAATTTTAGCCTCTCCCTCACATTCTCGCCTATTTTTGAATTCGTTGTTTTGTTTTGTTTTGTTTTCCTTTATTCTGACCATAGAAACTGTGTGTGGACTCTGGAGACAAACAGAGCCGGGGATCATTCAGAAACATGGGTGTGGGGGTTTGGGGAGGGGGCTTAACGACGCTGTACACCTGCCTATAATTTTACTGTACGATCAGTATCCCAAAATTTTTTATAATCTCCAATACTCCTGTTATACTCGGTTCAGTATTTTTCTCCGATATTGTACAGTTTTATATATATATATATATCTACACTTTTCGAGTCATTAATTTAAGCAAATTATTGTTAGTTTATTCATGCACTTAATTAGCAACGTTTTTGAAAGAAATAATAAAAAAAAAAGCAAAGAAAAAAGAAGAAAAAAAAAAAAAAACAGAAAATCACCCAGCCTATTTTCAGTAAGACGGAACAGTTTGGGCGCTTTTATTCCAAAATTTCGATGACAGCTCGAGTAATTATTTATTTTCAGTATAAAGCTTGTATTATGTTTTGAAATAAACAATGTATGTTGTAATAAACAATTTCCTGGTACAATTGTTTACTGTCTAAAAGAAAATTGGATGTCTAAGGAATTATTATTATTATTAAAGGTTGCGTCGCAGCTCATGCCCCCATTGCTTCCCACGAGGAGTTTAAAAATAACATCTTCTTAATTCTCATCATGTAATAATCATGGGGCTATATTTATATTTACGGGCAACAATCAGAAGAAAGAGTTGCTTTGCTCACAGAACGCTTTCAACTTTTACTATGAACTTTGTTATTGTTGTATTTATGTATTATTTCGATTATAAAATCAAAGTGGATTTTTCTATTGTTAACCCAGGAAATTCAGCATTTATTCCGAATTCCTGTTACAAAAATGTTATTATTATTATTATTATTATTATTATTATTATTATTATTGCTAGTAAGAGGAGCAGTTTTTTATGCAATCAGTACACTTTACGAATGTCAAAAATGTTGGAAAAAATTATCCTCATTATTGCTATTATTATTGCTGCTGTTTGATTATGAAAAACTTTTTTTCTATTTCTAAAAAAAATATTTGATCAAATATAATTAGATAAATATTTTTTTAAAAATTAGAAAATAATAATTAAAGCAATTAAGCAAAAATACGCCACAAAAATAACAAAAATTTCAAGTGAAACAAATCAACTTGTTCCCAAATGACATGTGGTCATTGTGATCTAATCCAGCTCAATCCAGCCCACATGTTCCTACACACACGTGTGTGTGTGTACACACGCACGCACACACACACCCTTTAAGCCTCCTGCGTGTTAAAAGGTAAAGCCTTCACGTGACGAACAGCTGTAACATTTCGCGTGGGACCTCGGTCTGTCACAGCCAAATCTCACGCGCTCCTCTCTTACAGCTCCGCTGAAACCTTATTGTCCAGGCCCTCTGCCCTGCTCCATCAGACATGCGTGATTTATCGCCCGGGCTGCTGGGCCTGACAGCAAAAAACACAATGACACACACACACGCACGCTGCACGCGCACACACACACACACACACACACACACACACACACACACACACACACACACACACACACATATACACACAATCAGAAGCAGATGAATCTCATTTCAAAGACTACAGCTGTGTATATAATTGGCCGTGCAAGGGCGAAACAGACAAGACAACAAAAAAAAATCTCCATAAATAGATAAATAAATAAAGATGCCGCGACTAAAAATAATTCAGGGATCGCGTTGGGAAGAAGAAGTCGACCCCAGTGGATGCGGGACTGTTTAAATCATTCAAAAATAGATCCGGAGGGGAGGAGAGGAGGAGGAGGTGAAGGAAGGAGAGAAAGAGGAGAGGAGAGGAGGAAAGGCGGAAGGGTGCTAGGCCTTGCCTTGAAATGGAGAGCCTGACTGGAATACTAATGCGTCTGAATTTATGCATCTCCTCAGTCTGCAGCCCTGAGAGGAGAGGAGAGGGGGCGGGGAGACAGAGAGAGAGAGAGAGAGAGAGAGAGAGGTGAGGGTGGAGGTGAAAGAGGGCGGTTATGTAGAAGAAGAGAAAAGTAAAAGCATGGCTGATTGATTCCATCCATCTGTTTTAGTTTGAAATAATCCCGGATTTCTCGGGGTGTGGACGGAGGAGGAGGCGAACCCGAAACAACATGACCCTGGAAGAGGGAGAGGGAGAGGGAGAGGAGGCAGAACCGAGGAAACGAGCAGCACCGAGCCAAGGTTCCGGGGGGCGGGGTGGACCGCAGCGTCCCTCCAGCCTCTTCCAGAAAGAGAAATAAAAAGAATAATCGAAACATTTTTTTTTTCTTCCTTTAAGTAACCAGCCCGCTCTGTGTGAATTATTCACCAGTTGGGTTGAGAGAGAGAGAGAAAGATTGACTCGAGAGAACCGTGAGAAAAACAAGAAACAGGTGAAAGATGAAAGCACCCTTCAGAGGCGTCAAACGATAACCTTCAGCTAATTTTTCTGTTTTTTTTTTGTTGTTTTTTTGTCAAATTGCTTCAAGTTGTGTGACTCAGCGCTGCTCTCCAGCAGATGATTGAGCCTGAATCAGATGTTAAGTGACTGATGATCAGACAAGGACAGGAGCAGCAGAGATGCATCTTATTTAAGCGCGCTGCTGCGAATATATGTATATACCTGTTCACAAATGGCCTTTATTCTCCAAAAACGTCTGACCTGCAACTTTTATTTTTTATTTGTTTGTTAATTTATTTATTTATTTATTATTTTTTAGATGTAACAGGATCTCAAGGATGGCCGGCAGCGGGACACACGGCGAACTGTGATGTTTACAGTGAGACAGGCAAAGTATGGGGTCAGAGAAAGGACAAAACAGCGTCCCGTTTCTATTTAATTACACGGGAGAGAGAAGCGCTGAGCTGGAGTCTGTTTGCTGAAGAGCAGCAGCTCCAAAAAATAAAAAATAAAAGAAAAACTAACTGGGAGAGACAGCTGGGAGGTTGTTAGAGAAAACTGTCTGTGATCAGCCAGTCATAAATGTGTTTTCATACAGATTCATATGCGCTCTCTCGAAACCAAATCTGCTTTAGCTGAGTTCTCTTCTAGATTAGTGTGAAGCATTACTCATATACAAAGAAAGAGCAACAAAGCAAAACGACAAACTATAAAGAATTAAATAGGATGCACTGATTACCAAAAGTCACAAAAAAAAGCAAAGATAAATTCAAACTTGTCTATTTGTCGCTTCTACAGCGGGCTAGAGGGATAAGTGGACTGCTTAGGGTCTCCAGGCCACCAGGGGGCTCCCAAGAGCTCCTAACTCCTCATAGATGTAAAAAGAAAAACAACTTTATATTAGTTGTGAGCTTTTTCTACTAGCGTACTTTTCGTATTCTGTGAGCTGTGAGGATTTTGTCTGCAAACTGTCGAGATTTCATAGTCAGGCGTACTGATTGTTGACATTTCTCGTGACAATTCATTTCCCACAATCCAAATGGATGCGTTTCTTCATCAGGGCAGCCGCCGCCCACCTGTCAGTCCACGCTGCTGGTTTACCAGCTTTCAGCCGCGTCGGGTCGGTGTTGCCTACTAAACATTTCGGTGTGAACTCGTTTCCTCCCGAGCGGTTTACTGTGTGACACCACGTTCTTATACCAGGTCCTAAAACTTCTACTTCGAGCCGTCATGTTCACTAGAGATGTGTGATATACTGCATATTTTGGTATTGATCAAGTAAATATAGGAAGCGTATCACCAATACCGATACCAATACTGATACTTTTTACATAAGTTTGATATGTTATAAAACTTCTGACCTTTATGTGTTTTTCTGTTTTTTTTCCCGTTTGAATTATTTTTGTTCTAATCTTGGACAGGATTTAGGCTAAATATGTATCTAGAAAATACTTTAAAGAAGTATTATCATGATTTTGAACATTTTTACTTAAAGTGCAAAAAGAAATAATTGTAGGCAAATCAAAAGAAAACCTTTTTTTATAGGTAGATTCGAGAGACCATAATACAAACATAAACTAAAATTTCAAGAAGGAATCTAATAGTAAATATCGATTTTATCATGTTAATATCGATACTGATACTGACCTGCTGTTGATGTTATTGATATTATCAATAAGTTATGCTCCCTGTGTGGTAGCCTTAAGTTTGTCTTTTGGTGAATTGAAACCAAGTTTGTAACTATTTTCAAACTAAATATATTTATTTTTTTAAATGACTGACAAATTGTACAAAGTAAAAAAAAAATAAAAATAAAAAATCATCATTTGATTTTCTTAACCGTTGACTTGATCAAAAGTTAAGCAAATTCTGCCATCTTGAAACTAATAAGTTGTAATTTTTTTGCCTTAAGCAGGGGGACAAATTTGAAAGAAAGTTCCTAGAAAAATCTAAAGTTTTACAGCATTTTTTTTCTTTCTTTTTCCAAATCTTTCCAATACGCTGAGCTGCTTTATTTATTCTTGTACAAAAACCATTTTATGCACCGGAGAATAAATCTTACATCATGCGTTAGGAAAACAACCCGTCTGGAGAAGCTCAGCTGTTACACATCAAACAGCATCGGCTCTCCAAGCTCAACTCCAGAAATCAGAGCACTTTCAACGGAGCGAGGAGGCGAAGCCGGTGAAGAAATCCCTGTTTTCCCTCAATTCAACCGGAGTGAAAACATGACGCCTTCAATTTAATTGGGAGTGATGGATTTCTTTCAAAATACATACTTAAACAGTGCGAATGCAACAGTTTCGGTGGAGCCCTTCACACTTGTTGCAAAGCGTGATGAGTTCACTTATTCAGCACGTTTTCAATCCGCCTGTGCTCGTTACTTTACGTCTTCTTTTTCTGTTTTTAATCATGCAGATACTGGAATCAGCTTCATGGTGAATAATACCAAACTTGGTAACTGACCTGAGGGCAGAGGAGCTGTTTTTTTGTATTTATAATGCATCAGCAGAGACTTGGCTCTGAATCAAGTGTTGCTGAAAAGACAGGAGGAAAGGAAGCACCGTGAATGAGGAGAGAGAGAGACAGAGGGAGAGAGAGAGAGAGAGAGAGCTGTGCAACAGGATTAATGGTGAAGCTGAAAATCAATCTCATGTCCTCGGTTGGCATCTTTTGACGGGGGCAGAGCAGCTTTAAGGTCAGAGAAATTCAGAGGAGAGCAGATAAAAATCAAACCGAAACAGACAGACGAATAGAATCAGCAGAAATCGGTTTATAAGTGCAAGTTTTCACGTCCTTCGTGGAGTTTCTCTGACTTTGCAGCTTCACAGCTCTGTAAAAAGTATTCACACCCTTGATTTTTTTTTCAGATTTTATCACCTCACCAACTGCTATGCACCTTATTGGGATCATATATAATAAAAAACAGTGAAAGTAATGCATAATTGTGAAGTGGAAGGGTAGAGATGTACCTTATTTTTATTTGTTTACAAGCCTCTAAAAACTTTTATTTTCACCCGTTCTTCTTTCCAGATTGAACGGAGAGCGCCTGTGAACCTTCTTTTTTTTATGTTTCAAATTCCCAATTTGATCAGGACTTGGACAAGGACATTGCAGGGTTTTCCTGCAGGATAAACATGTGTCGTCTTCTGGTCAACTATGGGCGGCTTTCCTGTCCCCAGAGCATGATGCTGCCACCACCTTGTTTCAACATATGGATGGTGTGGCAGTTTATATTCACCCGGTTCAAAGTCTATTTTAATTACTTGCTTATTTGCACCTTTTGACATATTTCAAATTTTGTTTGAAAAAGTAAATAAGTAAATGTCTGCACAATGTTCCAATTTTTAGCCGATTAATCGGTAAAACAATTGATTACTAAAATAATCGTTAGTTGCAGCCCCTAATTAACATATTTTCTTACCAGAACTGGTGAACTGCTTCAACTCCCTCACAGCTTTACCTCTAAGCAAACGTTTTCATGATTCCTGTTTGCAAAATTGACCTTCCACTTCGCACGACTTTGATTTGGTCTATCCCAATAAAACACATTGAAGTTTCTGGTTGTAACGTAAAAACAGACTAATGGTGCGTTCTCACCAAACGCGTTTTGAGCGCCAGGCGCGTCTGGTTTACATTCAAAGTCCGATGTGGAGCATCGGACGCATTGGACGCGCTCCACGCTAAACGGTTCAAATCTCGCGGCGCTAGACGCTCGAAACGCGCCGCAACCCTCAGCTGCTTAGACGCTGAATGTGATGGTTTACAAAACCCGTTTGATGTGAACGCACCATTAAAGGGGTGGTATTATATACTTTACAGACACATTGTGCCATTTTATAGCACAATTAAGCATGCTACTTTCAGTTGTTAAAAAAAAATGTTAGATTTATCAAACATGACTTAAATTTAACATCACAATTTAGCGCCTTGAAATTGGGCCTGTCTCTTTAAGAAGCTCCTGCTGTGTTCCTACACTTCGCCTTCAGCACGTCTTCAGAACAATATTCCTCCGCTAAGCCTTTTATTTCTTCTTAGGATCTCAGCAGACACGCAGTTCCACCAGGTGTTTGCTAATTGCTCCCGCCGCTAGTCTGGAGGATAAGGTTTGTGTAAAAGGCTCCTGGTTTCACCACCAGGCGGTTTTTACAAACCGGAAATGGCTGGAACAGAAAACTAAAGGATTTCTCAACATTCCAGGTATGTTTCTGATGAAGGAATAGAATATAACATGACGTAAAGCTCGATAAAGTTTACATGACACTGCCCCTTTAAGGGCTGTGAACGCCTTTGCGAGACTCTGTATTTCTTACATTTTCCAGTGACGCATAAAACTTGCAAACGTGTCAGAAGAATAAGAAGTGTCTCTGTAGTCTCATCTCTTCTCTCTGTTGTGGCCGTGGCAATCAGTGTAACTGTTAAAGCCACGCGCCGCCGCCTCTGTTGTGCGCGCGCATCGTGATTGCTCCATTAAGGAACGCGAAGTGACAACTACAGTTTGTTCTTCTGAGGCTGCGCGCTCCGCTCTGATGTTAGGTGGACACACACGGCTGCACGCCCGCAAATTAAGAGGTCGTATATCTAACTAGCGTGTTTAGAGGAGATCTGTCGCCCAGACTGCCAGCACGTCTGTTAACCCCCAACACACACACACACGCACACACACACACACACACACACACGCACACACGAAGAAGAGGGAGACGGGTCTGTTTGTGGCTCAGAGTGAGTAAATCACTGTGTCTGATATCTTCATTTGAAACAGAGGGCTGATCACTGCTCGTCCTGCTTGTTCCACATTAACTCATTATCACACGCGCTCACTCCATTAATTCCCTCGCTTTTATTAGCAACACACACACACACACACACACACACAAACGCCAAACGCACGCGCACACACGCATTCACACAGAGTGGACCGATGACAAGCGCTGCCTCTACCTCATCTGACAGCTAATGGCTTCATTAGGAGGCGCGTGTTAATTGGCTGACTTTGGGGAGAGGCTTGTTAATGAGGATAAATAGATTCACACCTGAGCGAGGTGTGTGTGTGTGTGTCCAGTCTCAACAGCAGTGTGTGGGGAACTCTGAGTGATGAGCAAACACGAACCCTTTGCAAATATGAGTGCGACACTTTGTTACGCAGTCGGGCTTCGTCCGAGCACGCGGAGATGGTGTGTGTGTGTGTGTGTGTGTGTGTGTGTGTGTGTGTGTGTGTGTTTTGCTTGCCAAGCAGACTTATTAGGCGAGTGCTTGATTAGCACCAGGAGGCCAAAACAAAGAGCAGTATGTCAAAGCAATTAGCCCCACTGTTTACCTCTCAGCTCCTGGGCTGACTGCGAAATGCATCTCATCCAGGAGAAAGAAGAAGAAGAAGAAAAGAAGGGGATGGGGGGAGGAAGGGTACAACAGCTGCTCTCCAGGCCGGAGTTTGTGTCGGTGTGTTTGCACACTGATGGGAACAGTCCGTCAATCCATCTGCTCTCCTTGCCCAACCACATCCTCGTCCTCTGCTGTCTGGATGTGACAGCTCTGATACACACACACCGGCGCTTTGGGGAGCCATTGTTTAGAGGAGGCGCAGATTCTCATGGGGGTCGCACAGAGCAGTGTGTGTGTGTGTGTGTGTGTGTGTGTGTGTGTGTGTGTGTGTGTGTGTGTGTGTGTGTGTGTAAGGGGGACACTGGTCAGACAAAATGGAAGCAGGCGAGACTGATCATTTACATAAGGGTAAAGAAGAGGCCCGGGACATGCTGTGTTCAGCTGGGGCTCACCATGAACTGGGCGGTAGCACCATCTGGTGGTGGCTGCGGTTACTGCAGGTTACGTCTGCAACAGGAAACCGAAAGAGAGGAAAGAACAGCAACGGAAAGAGGGTGTGGAATGGATATATATACACAGGGGTGAAAGTAAGGGGGTACGGCAGGGTACTGCGTACCCCTAAAAGATTTAGTGGGGGTACGCAGTACCTGCAAGAGAGGGGAGCGGCTGTCTGCTGTAAAAAAATCATTGGGTTCACTGTGCAGCTGTGAGTTCACCCACTAATCAGCCGTGACTGATTAGTTTTTCGAGAACAATCTAAAACATGACTTAATCAGTTATTAAATTACGTTTTTCACATTGTTTCTGAACTGTTCGTGCTATAGAGCAGGGCTGCAACACGTCGATCGCTGAGGGTTTTGAGTCGATCTCAGCATGAGGTGACAAACTGAACGGCGGCAGGGCGTTAAGACCGTCCTCCTATCAAAATGTTCATAACTTTATTAAAGAACAAAAAAAATAAACAAAACGTGTTCAAATTAATGATTCATCAACAATAATAATCTCAGTAATTATTGTTTCAACAAGGTGTTGCGCAATTCTGTGCGTTTCGGTTCGATTACCAAAATAACCAGCAGAGCAGGAGTTTAAAATGAACTAATCAACCACCGCTGTGTTCGGGGGAGGGGAGCGCTTATTAATAATCGCAAAATAAATATCTAGCCAGAAAACCTAATATCGTATCGGGCTGAATGTTTTTAACGTAATCTCTGGTCGGCTTGTGGGGCGCAGGAGGTTGCCATGGCAACGGGTGTGCTTAAATGACAGAGAGAGACGGAGAGTAAAAATGTGCGAGTGGTTTAGAGTTGATCACCTGTTCAGGTTGTTTTACCTTTGTTTTCCTTTGTCTTGGCACATCACAGCCGCGGTAGTTTCTGAACATTCAATAAACGACAAACTTTTACGAATTACCTCGTTCTTTGTGAGTATACTTCATTTACAACAAACATCAAACACGGTAAATACGTTTAATTAGGTATTTAACAAAGAAATGGCTTCTACCACGATAATTATGTGAAATTAAATAAATTTTCTAATACAGCAGTTCTCAACGTGGGCGGTACCGCCCCCCAGGGGGCGTTCAGAGGACGGCAGGGGGCGCTGGCGGACATTTTTACAAAAGGGGGGCGCTGGGATGCCTTTGGGGGGCGTTTGATCGAAGGTAAACTTTACACCTTAAATGCACAACAATGCCAGTTTAGACTTTGAACAACTTGGTCAAACTGTATTGTGTAACATTAAAACATGCTTGACTGCAACTGTATCGATGGCAGCTCTTCTTCTATTCAGTGCTTCTGTTAGCTTCTTGGCGCAGCTCCGTTCTCCTGCTACTGGTAGCTAAAATCACGATACCCTCACTGTGTATCCCTCTGAAAAATGAACCCATTTAAATAAAGAACTATTTAAATGTCTTTATTTAAATTTAAATATTTAAATAAATATTTAAATATTTAAATAAATATTTAAATATTAAATATTTTATACGCTATTTTATATAGCGTATAAAATGAACGCTATAAAGCACCATCTGGTGGTGGCTGCAGTTACTGCAGCCATCATTTTATAGCGTTAACACCGGAGCTGTAAGTGGTCCGGTATGAAACGGGGGTGATAGAACAACACAGCACTTTTAAATGTCAATAATCAGAATGCAGAAATAGTTTCCGTTGTTTTAAAAGGTTTATGTCAGTCTGCCTTTTCCCCATCGATATGTTTCATGACGGCCCTGCACCTTAGGGGGTTTTAAAAAAAAAGACCCGCATTGCGCAAAACTCTGAAACAGGAGAAGCGGGACATAAAACGGAGCGACGGACTAGATGTGAATTATGGCATAAAAACAGAGAATCCGACGCTGAACAGTGAAAAATCAGCACATGATGTGAAACACATGATGACTAGGCGGCGCAGCAGGTGATGAGTGAAAATTACTGGTGGTCAATAAACGATCAAATAAATTTAGCAACAGGAAATTAACTAAAGTGGACATAGCAATAAACCAAGAGAGGATAATACTAATCAAATGAAACTAAATGGAAATGAATGAAGAACAAAATGCAAGAATAAACTAAGAAACTAAAGTAAATACAGAGGAATAAACTGGTATGGCAAGACCTTTCGAGCAATACAGAGGACTGTATGGCAAGAATAAACAGACACTATTTCCACATAAAAGGTAAAATAATATTGCTGAAATGTCATGGGTTTGTTGAGACCATATCTAATACTGAGAATAAATATATCTTACAGAACATAACAGTAAAGAACTGATCACTTACTTATGTTTTTAATTAGATTTGATATATTTATTTCTTACCAGCACCCCTACCGACCCCACTGAGGGACAAGGGTGTAAGAAAATGGATGGATGGATGGATATTTATTTCTTCAATATTATTTTTCATGTCAGTGTTAATGTCATGAGGCTGAGACTCCATGACACTTTCAATTTGACTCATTAGGATTTCATTAAGAACCAGATTTGTTCTTGGTAATTTCTGTCCAATAAAACTATTAATCTATAAATCAATTATTTTATTAATAATAAAATAATAGTCAGTGCAAAGTAGCCTGCAAAGTCTTTGGTGGGGGCGGTGAGGGACCTGGATAAAGGCTGGGGGGGCGCTGGGCCAAAAAAGGTTGAGAAACACTGAATTAGAGTCTATTTCTTCTTCACCCCCTGTTGATATAATTTAAAAATTTGAAAGCACTTTTACATTTGTTTTTACTTTTCTCCAAACTAAAATATTACAGGGTGTCACAAGTTTCCCAAATCTTCTGTCTAGAATTGAAAGTAGACTATGAGATGTTCTAAATGTAAAGATTTATCAGAAATGTTTTATGTTTATCATTTATCAATTCCAATTCCCCCATTTTGTTTTCTTATGTAAATAGAAAACAAACATTTCTGACAACAACATTTCTATTGTTATCAGAAATATTTTTCAGAGACTCTTTTTCTGTACATATTTCTAAAATGTCCAACTGAAACTGTACTGCAAAGGAAATAAGTTTTATTATTTTAAAGAGTTCAGATCAGAATTTGGATTGCTCTCCTAAAAGGCCGTGTCAATGTTTATTTTGAACCAACAAAAGAAAAATGTATCAATTTAGGCAGAGGAGCAAAACATGTAGACAAAGATTATGCAGTACAGTAAGATGTCATTGAGTTTAAAATCAAATGTTTTGTTGGACTTGAATTTCTGTATCAATTCAATCAAAATTTAAGACACACAAATGTTGTGAGCCAGTTGTTGTCCAATCAGTTTGTTTTTTACATAATCAATTACTATTATATCCATTTTAAAAGTTTCATCATGTCCAATTTGTGCCTTTCTACCAAGACACGCATGTGTTTCGAAAGCAGCAGTTAGTAAGTTAGTTTGTTTATTAGAAAAAATAAAAACAACAATAATGTTAATAAAAATGAAAAGAAAATAAAACATGTCAAATTAAATGAAACAGTTTCGTAATAAATGCTAGCTGGTTTTAAACCAAAGCTGAAATGTGATTATTCCTCTTCTAACATACTTTGAAGTTAATGTAATGAACCGTAATTTAATCTGGAGCTGTTTCATAATCTCCCTTTGAATCAAACACAAACTCATATTTATTTACCAATTCTGTTCCCTCTTTAGACATTTAAGGTGACCAAGTTTCAAATAAAAAGAAATCCTGCTTTGATAAGATAATAATAGAGAAAAATATTGATTAGTCCATGATAAAGTTCAAGTCTGTTGGCAGTACAGACAACGGCTGATAACTGAAATTTATACAGACCTGAGAAACAGTACTGAACTGGAAAAGCGCCAGAAAAAGACGGGCAGTCTTTTTACAAAACTTTTTTATATGGTGTATATTAAGGAACAAGTGTCCTTACCTTTCATGTGGGCCCTACACCAGAGTACTGTTTCGGAAAGTCTGCGCCTGAACGGCCAGTCCAATATCCACTCATGTGTCAACACAAAACCATCCTCTGCTACCAACTGTTGGGAATGGAAATCGCGATCGATGAATCATAATTTGTATTAACACACGGAGTCTGTGGCTCACTGGGACTGCACTAGCTGGAAGCCTAGTGCAGTCCCACTAGGCTTCCAGCCCTAATGGCTGGAAGCCTAAGGTCCCACTAAGGTCCCTTAGCAGAGGGCTAAGGGACCTTTTCACCCAGATTGGGATGAAGCACATGGAGGCTTCTTGGGACCAGGACCAACGGAGGCACAGAGAGGCGTCTCGATGAAAGGACTGATGGAGGCACAGAGAGGGTTCATGGAGCAAGGATCGACAGAGGTATGACAGTATTGGCCCTCATTTATTGAAATATCTGGTGAAGATTTTAGCAGCACCAGAAAAAAATCTTGTAAAAAAAACTGCCCGTCTTTTTCTGGCGCTTTTCCAGTTCGCTTAAAAGACACAACGCAATTGTGTCGTCAGCTGCCTCATGCTCCATGAACGCCAGAGTCCATCCAGCAGAACAGTCCCAGGTCTTCATTAGGTCTTTCAAAACCTTTTTCGTCAGGCCTGGAATCCAGTTCTGCTGGATGGCGATCGGCTGGCCCTCGATTTTAACGCAGATGTTGTCAACAATGCGTTCCTGTGCCTCTTTCAGGTCCTCAAGACACCAAGATGTTTTTGATTTCTTGATGCCTTGACACATCAATGACTCAACAAAAAGTTGGATCATCTCCTTTCTCTCCTTCTCAAAGGACTTCCTCAGTTCTTCCATTCTATGTCTTACTGGTATCAGTTGTTGGACGACACTGATCACAGGTCGAACCAACAAACTGAACCCTAACCTCCGCCTAAGGACCACGATGGGGTCTTTATCTATGGGGTCTTCGTTCCAATCATTCATAGGAGACTTCACTACAGATATAACATGCTTTAAGAAAAGCATGTTAAATACATCAGCGCACTCTCCCTGAATGATCTCCTCGACCCCCATAGCCTGGGCAAAGGCCTGAGAAACCTGATTTCCAAATACGGATTTTATATCGCCATATTCGTATTTCAGGTTCCCAAGTAAGTTTCGAACGAAAGCAGAGAAAACCTCCGTCAGGTGATCCAAAAGGTCTTTGGTCCTCTCTGTGAGACTCTCATTCAAGTGCAACAAATTAAAATTCTCCTCCGGAATATTATAAATGTACTCCTCGATTGCAGGGACGGCAGTGTTGCTAACTAAATATTGCAAATCTCGTCTCAAAAAATCCATAACTGTAACCATAACTGTTGTATTAAATTGAACTGTCTACTCTAGAAATGTCTTGGAAGGTGGCAGAATTTTACCAACAGGAGTTATATACCCCGCCCCCGTATTACACAACAAAGCAGTACGTGACATCACAACCTATGATGCATCATCACAAGAATACACGCAGCGCTGTGATGTAATAGGCCTACAAATCAAGTGTTCTGACGATCTGTGCTACCTCGTCTAAATCTACCTCATCAGATTTAGAATCATTAATTGTCTTTGAGACAAGAATATTTTGTAACAAATGTAATGAACCGTAATTTAATCTGGAGCTGTTTCATAATCTCCCTTTGAATCAAACACAAACTCATATTTATTTACCAATTCTGTTCCCTCTTTGGACATTTAAGGTGACCAAGTTTCAAATGAAAAGAAATCCTGCTTTGATAAGATAATAAGAGAGAAAAATATTGATTAGTTCATGATAAAGTTCAAGTCTGCTATAAACCTCAATTTTCAAGTTTTATTAAGTTTACATTTAACCCTGTCTACAGCTAAGCCGAGTTTCAAAAACTTCAACCCATTAAATATCACTTTATGTTTTAAAATAATTTTACCTGTTATGTAATTTCATTCATCCTTCATACAGTTAATTTTGCCACGTGTGAAAATAGTGAATTGTGCAGGATTAGTTTAGTTTCAATCAGTTTCCCCTTCGCGTCATTTATTCCTTCCAGCCAGTATCACCCTGAAGGCTGTTTAACAGGTCGCCTCCTTTCTTCTGCACCAGGTATTCTATCCCTTTATTTGTTTTTCTCTTTCTCCCTTATTTTGATATTTGTCATGCTCTGCCAAATAAGTTATTAATGCTTCTATTTGCTCACCGAGTGCAATCTATGACCCGATGCCCCACTTTGGATCGTATTTTTCCTTTTCAAGTTCACCTTCCATCTGTTTAGGCTCAAAATTTAGGCTCAAAAATCACCTCTTCTCTCTTTTTCTGTTTTTTTTTTTTTTTTGCAGTTTCGCTCGCACGGCGGCGAGGAAATCAAACCCAGCAGAAAATCAAACCCAGCAGACAAAATCAAAAACGCTCTTCAGCATTTTATGCTGATGATAGGTATATTTACAGTATAACATGTTGATTATAGGTTTAATTTCTGTTTCATGTCCTAATCTTAATTAACATTTGATATAATGGTACATCATGAGGTATATGTAGTGTGTACACAAAGTATTTTTTGGTTCTTGGATGGTTTATTTTTTTCTTGCTTTTACAAATCAGTTGTAATTAAAAGAAGAGATTCACTTTTGATAAAAGAAATACAAAAAAACTGTTAAATATCAATATCAAACTGAAGCTTGATCTGTACAAAATAATGACAATGGCCTACATGCCACGAGTAGTGGTGACTGGGCTGAAACGATTCCTCAAATAATTTGAATACCTCGATTACAAAAATTCCTTGAAGAAAATTTATCTGTCTAGAAGCTTCGCTAAATTTATTGTAATAAATAATGTTGTTAAATATGAAGCCCACTGTGGTCTAGCTGGAAGGTTTTTGTGTTGCACAACGCTACCACTTCCGTTAGCGCCTGGAGCACATGTGCTTGCATGCGTTCCCCCTTCATTAAATAACAGTAGACGTCTGTCAGCTTTGGCTCCGCACAGATGACGGAGGACAGGTGGTACGTCTCCGTCCCACATTCTGCAGGGACATCGATGGTCTGAGTGGCTTTGGTTTGGTATTCCCTGGTCAACCTGTGCAGAAAAAATACCAGGACCTTGTTATTGGTCAGGCAATGTTTTTTCTGCCAGGGTGACCCGCAGCCTGAACAACGGCGCTTGCACGCCAAATCCAACCAGTATTCAAGAAGTATAGATATACTGGTTGAAAATAACACCGGTGGAAGGGCAATCATGGCGCCGTCGTTCAGGAGCCTGAGGGAAGTGGCTCCACAGTTAGAGCAAGAGTCGTTGTCATACAACTCTCTATCTGTGTCGCCGCCAAACGAATCCAGCCAGACCAGCACAGACTCCAGCAAACTTTTGATGTCATAGTCCTTTCCCACGTCCAATGGGAGCTTCTTCTCCCTCAGCTCCATCAGAACTGGGGAAAGGTCTTGTTGACTAAAATGCTTGCCGGGCTGACGGACAGCTGAGAGGAGGAGACTCCCCCAGCAGGGGATGGACGATGCCTCCAGGAAAACCCTTTCCTTAGCAAGACACCGCTTGGTGACGCTCAGGTTTAGGACGCTCTGGAACACTGCGTTCACCCAGCTGTTCTGGAGCTCATCTGAAAACTTGAAGAAGTTCTCCTCCGCTTGTCCTGGTCCTGCAGATGTCCTCCATACATCTAGCAGATCCGAGCCAACGCTATCTTCTGAGATAACTCCAGGAGAACAGGAAACCTCGACATCAACGGAAATCTTTACATTCAGAGATGGTTTGTCAGACAAATGTTCAACACTGTCCAAGGACCCTGTGAAAGTGGCCTTCAGAGGACTCTCCTGCCAGGATGGGACCAGCGACACCAAAGCTTTGGCTGTCACTTCAGCCACAGCTTCAGCTGCGAGATCAGATGTGTGTAGGAATCTCCACGATGTCAGTAACACAGAGTAACATGTCTTAGTAGGTGTGTGGGTGTGCGTGCACAAGTAAAATGCTTTCTACATTTCTGTGCACAATAGTGGATATATATATATATATATATATATATATATATATATATATATGAGGGCAACTGTAAGAAAATGAAAAAAAAGTGTGAGAAAGTCAATAATGCCAGAATAAAGTTGTAGTCTTGTGAGAATAAAGTCACAATACTTTAAAGACTTTATTCTGGTAATATTGCAACTGCAGTCTTGAATTATTACGACTTTATTCCCATATGAGTTTATTCTCATAATATTACTTTATTCTATGAATTTATTCTTGTAATTTTATTGTATTTTATTAATTAGTAATAATACTCTGTCATAACTTGAAACAGCTGACTGACTTGGTAATGTGAGATTTATCACAGGCCACACACTGCACTGCAACAAAAAAAAAAGAAAAACAATTTCAAAAGGGCACTTTTTGTCCTTAGGACAAGCAGCCAGGTGCTCTAGCGCCACCTAGTGTTTATCTGTGTACACCTTGGTGCTCACACTTCTTTTCTTTTTTTTCTTTACCTAAAATAATAAAAAAAAGAACTCTAAAGCAAATTGTGATAAAATCTGAACATATATTTGTATTGAACAGATCTAAATGCTAAAATGATTGTTTTTTTCAGAGCTGTTCACTGCTCCAGCTAAATTAAAGCAACAGTGAGCAACAAGCAGGTGAAGCGTCCAGCAGCCAAACCTTTCCCTCCGGAAAAAGCAACATATGAGCTAAATGGAGACTGGAAACTATTACTTCATTGGAAATCATAAAAGCTGCCCAGAAATTATTCCCCATTCTTTCACTAGAATAAACTCAGAGACCTGTAAGTATTTTCCTTGACTTTCAAGGTCCACTGTCTGTAAAACATTTTATTTGCCCAGGACTTTGGCATTATTGATTCTGCTGCAGATGTAAAATATTTGCAAAGCTCGCAAAATGTAAAGTTTATACCGAAAAACCCCATTAATATGTGTTTTTAATGACATTAACAGTACTTTATTTGACCGTTCTAGATGGGCAGCATTTAAGTGTCGGGTTTCTTGAGGTGAATGTACATCAGCTTGGGAAATTTATTGCAGCTGCTTTCTGTTTCCTACAAGTCGAACCAGAGATTCTCAGATAAACTGAATTTTGACCTTCTCATTTCAAAGCATTTGACCCGCTCCAACTTTTGCATAATAGCAAAAAGTTTAGATTAAGTAATTCATCTTCTCTTCCAGGCCGGAATTTGTCCCTCCAGACTCTGAAACCTTGATTTTCAGATAAAATACGGAGCTTGCTTTTACCCGTAAAGAGGACTTTAGTCCACAGATCAGCAGGGCAGCACTTCTTCTACGTACACTTCTGGCGTCCATTTCAGAAACATCTCATCAGTCAAATCAGCATATGAATGTAGAGGTCATAATGTACCATTTAATTGCTCTTAATATTCGAAATTGTGGTCCAAACTAAATTCTGGATATTCCTTAGATCAAAGCCTGCAAAATGATTGGAATCACATCATTTAAAGGGGATGTAGTATATAAAAATTGACTTTTATAAGCTTTACGTCATACAATTCTTTCATCAAAAAAATACCTGCAGTGTTGCTTTGATTCTTCCATGCATGTTTTAAGGAATCCTTGAATCTCCCGTGGCGAGTGATGTCTGTCATGTTCCCATGGTGAGCTCAGAGCGCCCCGCCCTCAATCAGCTCCTTCAGACTAGCCAGCAGCAATTAGCAAACACCTGGTGCACCTGTACATCTACGGCGCTCATAAACAGATGTAAACGGCAAAATGAGAAGCTTGTTGTGACGACTTCCTGAAGGCGGAGCTTCAGAAAGAGCAGAAGCTTCTTAAACAGGCAGAGGCCCAATTTAAAGGCGTGAATTTAGGAGGTAAAATTTCATTTATGTTTAATGTATACAGATTTTTCATAATCCAATAGTTACTTGATTTTGCTATAAAATGGCACCATGTACCTGGAAAGACATAATACCGCCCCTTTAATAAATCTTAGTTTCACTTTTTAAACTAACGTACTGATATAACCCAACATCTTTCCATGACACTCAAACTTTACTTGTACATTAGCAGCTAATTTTAGACATTTAGTTGATGCTATAATCATCTAGGTAAATATGTCACAAAATCTTAAGATTTGACGCCGACACGGGCGGCGGATCTCCTCGAACCAGAGCCGTTGCCGTGTCGACCGTTGGTCGCCTCGGCAGACTCAGAATCAGTGAACGGCAGCCGATGCATGTCCATATGATCTTTAATGTCAATATATACAGACCTTGAAAGAAAAAAATAGAATTTTAAAAATCAAATGAAATAAATACAATATCATACAATTTCCACAATGTCTTTTTGAAGAGATATCGATGGAAATATTTTTTTCTTGTATTCAGCCTCTGGTTCGACGGGGTGCGTCCCGTCCCCCCCAGAGAAATCCCTCCACCTCCACCACTTGCTCTTCATCTCTGTCATCATCATCATCATCAGACACGGTTACTTAGATATATATATATATATATATAGACATATTCATATATATATTTTTTATATATATTTTCAAAACAAGTCTTTCTACTGTAATTATAACATCATATAACCTTCAGTTTCTTGGTATTTTCATGTATCCATCAGCAGCTTATGTAACCTTAACTGATACCTCTGCAGTATCACAAACATGAGTCAAATGGAGTTTTTAAAAGGGAAAATGAAACACAGGTTTGATTCAAACATGCATTTATGTTCCCAAAAGTGCTGGTAAATGATTTTTATGCTGAGGGACTTTTTTTCTTTTTCTTTTCTTCTTCTTCTCTTAAATCTGCGACAAGCAGAAAGTCCTCTATGATTTTAGTGGAGGAAACAGTCTTAACATGAACCTCGGTCAATATCATCTTGCCACCAGCCTCAATTCATTACTTCATTCTGAAGAAAAAAAAACTCAGTTTAAGAGTGGAGTGGGGAGAAAGCAAACATGGGAAGGGCGCGGGAACCGAGGAGGAGGATGGCAGAGTGACGATGAAGAGCAGTAGGGGGAGGGAGGGGGCACAGTTTGACGAAGCAGCTTTGAATCAGCCAATCACAGTGAAGGAGAACGTCAGCTGGTGTGTTTCTTCCCCGACGTGAGGAAGAGAGAATGGAAAGGCGAGGAGGGTAAGTGCATATGAAAGCTGTGGAAATAAATACAAGTCTGTCTCCCCAGCAGTAACAGGTGTGTGTGTGTGTGTGTGTGTTTCGTCTATACCTCTTTGGCCGACTTCAAGGCGTTTTTTTATTTTTTTATTTGTTTGTTCGTTCTGTGTGCATTTTATCCGAGTGCTGGACGGGTCAAATAAATTATCTTTTGAAAACAGAGACGTCAGGGTTTGGACTGGCCAAGGCTCGGGTCTGAGTGTCTGCATGCTCCTGTGTGTTGGCGAGAGGGAGGCCGAGAACCTGGAGGATGAGTGTCTTCTCTGTGTGTGTGTGTGTGTGTGTGTGTCTACATGTCTGTTGAGGTGAGTTTCTTCATGCTGCGTCTCTGGGCTAAACTGGAAGCCGCCACGGGCTCCAGCACTGGCTGACTGGTCTTCTGACTCAGCGCTGAATAAGTTGCAGCCATGGCTCCCTGGGAAGACAGAAAAACAAGACGACAGCTATGAATAATAATGATATAAAAAAAACAAACTCTAGGATTTTACATAGACCTCCCACACATGTTCCATGCAGAAACACTGAACTTTTCCCAGAGCAAAATCTGCAGATTTCTGTCCTTTTAGCCCATTTAAAATGTAAAAAAACAACAAACAAAAAAAACAGATTTTATAGATGTTTTAAAGTGTTTAGGCTTTAGACATCAAGAACATGGAAAGCACTTAAATCAAGATCCATTCTACGTACTGTTCACAGTTTTCACATATGATTTTTTTAAGGGCTAAAGCGATTAATTGGATTAATCGCCCACTAATCTAGTAATCGATCAATCATTAGCTGGGGAACACAAACTCAAAAGAAGGCCATTTGAAATAACAGCATAACTAGAGCACTAATTAAAAAAAAACAATCTGTACATTTTGCATTTAAGACAAAAAAAATGTTACTGTTAAAAAAAAAAAAACACTTTAAATATTAAAAACATTGTACTGTGAGTGTGTTCTACTCAGAACTCCTAAAGTGTTCAGATCAGGACAAAATAGTTGAAAATAGTGAAGTGGAAGGAAAACAATCTGTGGATTTTGTTTGTTTTTTCCAAGCAATTAAAAATCTGAAAAGTGCAGCAGGCATTTTTCTTTCACCTCCTGAGTCGATACTTTCTAGAACCGTCTTTTTAAATTTGCCTCGGCCAGCTTTGCACATCTAGAGGTTGACACCCGTCCCTCTGTGCTGACTAACTCATGCTCCATCAGAGAGCCTCTACAAACATTAACTTTGACTGGACCACTCCACCACATGACCATCATGTAACGATGCCTGTAGCTCCTCCGTTACGTTTCGGGTCGTCTTCCTGCTGGTAGCCGAACCTCCAATGATGCTGCCGAGCCGAACCCTCCTCTGAGAATCGCTCCGTGGGCCAATCAGCCGAGGCGCTCAGGACTCACCTTGACGAGGTGCGGGGCGTCGTGGCGTGTGAGCTGGAAGTGTGGCAGGTTGTCTCTGCAGGTGATCCAGGAATGCTTCAGAACCTGCTCGGCCGTGTATCGCTGGTGGGGGTCGACGTGGAGCATGTGGGACAGCAGGTCCTGCAACAGCAACAGCTCAGGTTTACGGTTAACGACCTGCTCCCTGGCGTCGCCCCCCCCCCTCCGTTAATGGACAGAGTTCGTCGATTCAGCAAATCAGAACAGTGACATATGGTAAATAAACTGGATTCGAGGAGGAGAGGAATCCTTCCAGCCGATGTACCTTGGAGGAGTCCGATACGGTATCCCAGTTCCCACCGGTCAAAGAAAACTTCCCCGATCCTATCCGCAGAAGAATCTCCTCCGGTGTGTCGTTTGGCCCGTTAGCGAACGGTGTGTACCTGAACGCCATGAACGGAAAGTTATCTCCTTAGAAAAGTCACTTTATATCGACTCGTTTCACACAGACATGTACAGGGAGTCATTATTTCGTTTCTGTGAAACAAACTTCCAGAAAACTGCAAAACAGCCGAAACACAGAGTTCCTTTAAATCACCTGTTTAGATCTGCTTTGGAAGCACAACAAATGAAACATTGACCAACATCTTGGACACGTATTCATCATTTTGATAACTCATCAAAACGTAACTTTATATTTTCATGACTTTCTTATTTTTGTGTTTTCAGGATGTAAAAAACTGCCTGGTCGCTGAAATGTGCTGCACAAATGAACTTGATTGAACTCTTCTGCTCCAATACATGATTCTATTTGCATCACTAATAGGTTATTTTCACATTGACACATAATTTTATTCTTTTCATATTTTAATTGGTGGTAGCAGTTTTTAAGGCATTTCATTTAAAATGCTGGTTTGTTTAGGGATAATTTAATCCCTCTTACCCTGCCAACATGGTGTACAGAAGAACTCCTAGACTCCATATATCGCAGGCGGCATCATAGCCTTGTCGCATTAGTACCTTTAAAGAACAGAAAAACAACAACGTGTGGGCAACACGGATATTTTTACACCAGATTTAATTACCAAATTTAAATCCCACGTTCTGGGAGTGCCACTGGTTTCCTCACCTCTGGTGCCACAAAGTTAGCCGTGTAGCAGGGGGTCAGCAGCAGCCCGTTTCCTCCTCGGAGCTGCTTGGCGAACCCGAAGTCACAAATCCTGATGGAGTCGGGATTCCCGGAGTCATCCATGTAGAGGATGTTGCTGGGCTTCAGGTCTCGATGTACCACCTGAGGAGAAGCAGGAGATCGTACATGACGAGTTGGAACACCCCTCCGTTTATATACGTGTGTGAGAGCTGAAGTGCTGCCTCACCCCTTGGCAGTGGAGGTAGTCGACGGTCTTGGTGATGGTGTAGAGCACAGCGCTGGCCTCTCTTTCGGAGAAAAACTTCTGCCTGAGGATCCGGTCCAGCAGCTCCCCGCCCTTCATCAGCTCAGTCACCAGGTACACGTACCTGTCCTCGTCGTACACCTGCAACACACACACACACACACACACATGCCAGTCAGGAGATTGTTTTATTTTATTTAAATCTAGATTTTGGTTACAAATGCTTGAACGTTCACAGATAATTGTTACAGACATCTTTCAGAGTGATGATGTTGGGGTGCTGTCCGTATCGCATCAGGATTTCTATCTCCTCTGACGGGTCCCTCTTGCTTTTATCAATGATCTGGAGGGAAACAAAAGACAGACGGGCTAAATTAAAGGCTAAAAAACCCCCAAAAAATAAACATTTTCTTCAAGCAAATTCAAATAAAAAACAAATGCAAAGCTAAATCTACACTGCCCTCTGCTGGTGGTCCAACCAGATTCAACATCACAGGTTCGACTACAAAGAGGTTCAAACATTTGCTCTCACTGAAGCAGCTTCCTGAAAACACCCATTACATTGATGTCGTTACAGAAGAGTCTGAGTAAAAACGAGTCATGGAAATGCTACCTTCACAGCATAGTCAGCTCCAGAAACCCTGTGCACGCAGCGTTTGCAGATGGAGTACGAGCCGACGCCGATGTCTTCCTGGAGCTCGTACAGATCGGAGAACTTGGTTGAGCCCCCGTGCACCTGCAGCGGACAGACAGACAGACAGACGGACGGCAGTGAAGTTTAGATTTAGATACATGTAGCCACAACCAAGGATAAGGGAGTAGTCGCTCCAACGCCTGGATATAAGATACCAACGGTCCTCTGACGGCTGATGAGCGAAAAAATGATGAAGATATCTAATGAGTTTACATCCGTTACAAACAAACAGGATTTTTAACAACTTATTGCGTGAACAAACACATCCACATGTAAATTCTTATCTAACGGGAAACACAGCAATTGCAAATTTATTTTATTTTCTTTTACATTATTCGAATATAGTAATGGAAACATGGCTGCTGTTCTACTATGGCAGCCTAATTAAATTCATCCATTGAATTGTGTTCAGTGCACAATTTGAATAATTTATTAGAAGAGTTCTGTTGGGCTCGGCTCTGTAACGATCACACAACAAACAACCTCAATAGAGCTTAGAACAGGAACGTGAAGCCTTGACAATGATTCCAAACATGCAGTCAGAGTCATGGTCAAAACATATTAAAACGTTGGAATGGCCTAGTCAAAGTCCAAACCTAAATCCAATTGAAAATCATTGCTAAGATTTAAAAAAAAATTGATGAGACGGGGAGAGTGTTGACTCGAGAGCTGGATGAATCTGCAAAGCACACTTTTCAAATTTGAATGGAAATCAACGCATTTTTCTGCTGCTAGACTACTGCAATTACCGTTACCAGCAAATGTTTCCTACACTGCAAAAACACAAAATCTTACCAAGTATTTTTGTTTCAGTTTCTATGGCAGATATCCTACTACGCTTGAAATGACAGAATACTAACTTACAATTAACTTTTCAGCAAGATATAGGAGCTCAAGAAAATTATTCCTTGGTATTGATGAAAAGCACTAATACCACTGGCTGATTATTTAACTAAAAACAAGGGATAAACATCTTGTAAGTGAATTAATCTGCCAATGGAGCTACTACTTTTTCATCAATACTAAGGAATTATTGACCTAAAACAAGCTCGTTTTTCTTGCTGAAAAGTTAGACTTCTAAGTTAATTTTGTCTTATTTATAGTACAGCGAGACATTTTTACTGGGATCTTGTGCTTCTTGCAGTGCAGCTTATTCAAGCCAAGGTGTGGCAGAGGATTTGTGAGTGTTCACCTGAACTATGGGGAGAATGCTGAGCAGCGGGGAGCTCTTGTTCTCGTCCATCGGAGCCGGAGCGACGAAGCTGAAGCCTTTGAAGAGTTGGTGGGCATTTGCGCTGGGTGGGATGCCCGGGGAGTCTGAACACACGGAAACCACCCGTCACACAGACAGACAGCCGGTAAAACCGTTTCCATGGCTACAGGAGCGCCTTCTCGTTTAAAAAAAATAAAAGAATAAAAAATGTGGATGTGTGTACCTTTAGGTGTTTTTGCAGTGAACTCGGGGTCGAAGCAGAAAGTGTCGTCCGGTTTACCAGCTGCGGGCTTGAACGGGGGCTGGAGTTCTCTTCTGAACAGTTTCTGGATGGAAACACACACACACACATATTAACACAAGTCAAAAACCAAACCCTAACACATGCTGGATGGAGAGTGAGAACATGCGTTCAAGAGGAGTCAAGCGCTCTCGCAGATTAACCCCCTTCAATCCCCTGAACGACTAACACCGGCCAATAGCGTCCCGCCGGCTCTTAAACGCTCACACAGGGCTATTAGTGCACGCACAGCGAGAACTGGACTGCTGCCCAGACTCCCACATACACACACAAAAAAAAACCAAGCTCCTGTGGCCAGGACTGATGGCCACTGGTTATGAAGCCAAACGATTGGAAGGTGTGAAGCCTCAACAGAAGCTGCGAAGTGGTGTGTGTGCTCGTCTGTGTGGGATTATGAGAAACATGAGTGTGTGTGTGTGCGTGCGTGTAACAAGTTTTTATATCCTTATGGGAACCTATCTCTACAATGTGGGTTATGGGGACCATTGCTCCTTGTGAGGACCTTTTCTTGGTCCCCAGGAGGGAAAATTGTTGTTTTTGGGTTAGTGGTTAGATCTGTGATGGTTAGGTTTAGGGTAAAGGTTAAAGTAAGAGTTAGGCAGTAGAAATTAATGGAAGTCAATGTGAAGTCCCCACAAGTGATGAAAACATGACTCTGTGTGTGTGTGTGTGTGTGTGTGTGCGCTCACATTCCAGTCAATGGTGGAAAAGAAAGCGTGCCGTTTGATCTCCTCCACTCCATCAGGCCCGGCCCCTAAAGACACAAATCATTTTATTTCAGTTAACCTGAATTCATTATTAGAAGAGCCGCTTTTATTTCTACTTTTCTTTATTTCTCTCTCTCTGGTCGTCTGCATGTTGTTTTACCCAGATGCTAAATAGTCAACAACCTGCAGCTAACAGCTTCGTGTCAACATTCGGCCTCCTTACCCAGTCTGTTAGCGGGGTTGCGTTTAAACAGCATTCGCAGCAAACTCTGGGCTTCCAAACTTAGGAACTGTGGCATTCCCAACTTAGCTCTGAGTGGGAAGAGAAACACGGAGCAACAAGTGAACGTGGGCAACAAGAGGAGGCAACGAGAGGAGGCAACCAAGGTTCGCTACCTACAGACTCCACACATTCACAATGTGCCGTTACGCAAGTGGGAGCGTGACAGGTGGAAGGACTCACTTAAGAATCATGTTCATGGTCTCGTTCCGGTCTTTCCCTTGGAAAGGTAACGTCCCCGTTAGCATCTCAAACTGCAAATAAACATTTAAAAACTTGAATTAGATATTTTTTTAATTTACAGAATATTCATTTTGTCACTTTAAGTTAACAAACTTCATTGTGTTTTTTTGAGATTTAACGAGACAGACCAGTAAAAAAGTAGTGCATAAATGTAAAATGGATGCAAAAAGAGAATGTATTTCTTTGCATTTCTTTACAGACAGGGGGATTGATTACATTTTTTTTGAAGATTTCATTTTTGGACATTTTGTACCCAACGCACTACTTGGGTTTCCACAGTTCAGAGTGATGTCAGCTCAACCCAGAGCAGCCATCTTGTTTGAAAAAACGTGTTTTACAGCTTCCATTTGTTTGGACTTTGAATTCAGGTCGACTCTACGACAGAAGTAGCCGCTGCCTTTTTCTTTAAATTAAAATAATAAAAGGGATACTGCAACCACAATAAAGTCGTAGTAATACAAGTTCTAATAATTTAAAAATAAAGTCAAAATTTTATGAGAACACCAACACAAAAACTATCAAAAAAACTAAAATGTTGAGAAGTTGTACTTTGGTATTGTTTTTACAGATAAAAAAAATAAATCTTTTAACACATCAGCATCAAATTATCATCACTGGTAGGATTGTTAAAAACAATCATACAAACAGCAGTTTATTGTGAAGAAAGAACTGCATGAACTGAGCTGCTTATGCCGGATCTTGATAACTCTATCCAAGCTTCTCTTCCCTGATAAAATCACTTTTTTCTCTTCATTTCAAGAGAAGTTTTGGTAAAAAATCTTTATTCTTCTATTATTTTGACTACATTCTCATAACTAGAAAATAAAAATTATCTTGCCTGACAAATACTTAATACAACTCACAAAAGGGATGATTGAAATAAAAGACACTTTTTGAAAATATTTCATCATTCGCAATTTTTTTAATAAAAAAAAAACAAAGTGAGGAAGAAAAAAAAATCCAATTGAATTTGGCCTAAAAAAAAATGTAATCTGATTTTATTTTTAAGCCACATCGCCCAAACCGAGTGTTAATAATGTTTAGGGTTATTTTCCTGATGGAAGATTTCTGTGGCTGTAACTTCACAAAAAGTGAAACGGATCACACGTTTGTGTGGAATATTAATATGAAGTGAGTAAAAACACGATTCTGGCGAGCTGACGCACCATAAGTACTCCCAGAGACCACCAGTCTGCGCTCTGCGTGTGTCCTCTTCTGTTGACCACCTCAGGGGCCATATACTCCACCGTACCACAGAAGGAATACGCCTTCTTATCAGCATCTACTGACTCTTTACTCAAGCCAAAGTCTGCACAGAAAGAAAAGAAAATAAGGACAAAAACAAGATATGATTTAGTTTTTTACCAACAGGATAAAATCTGCATTAGCTCTTGGATAATATTTGACACCAACAGAGTTGATGCAGTGTTTATAAAAGGAACAATTGCCAATGTAAGCATACGGATGATAAACACTTCTAAACAAGTTGTTACACATACGGAGTTCAAAACGACGTACCTGTTAACTTTATATGTCCAGCTTCATCGAGTAAGATGCTGAAAGAGAAGTTACGACACGGTTCAGCTTCAAACATCCATTTTTCAGGAGAAGCTTTTAAGAAACAGCACGCCGCTTCCTTTTGTGTAAAACTCTTGACACACAGCAGACCTCAAAGTTGAGTTGTTGATTTTTTTTGCAGAGTTCTGACAGATCATAGAGCTACACTACAACTCACATCGAAAGAAAATAAAAAAAATAAATAACTTTTTCAGCAAATTCTGCTGAAAATGGCACCAATATAAGATCATTATAGGTCTGTGTATCACTAACTTACAGACTTTTTAATCCAGGTTTTTCATCCTGGAATCAATATATAACAAATAAGTTGGGAAATTGTTAAAATTTAGAGCTGGATGTAAACGTTTGAATCCATTACAAGTTTCTTACGAATCACAGAGTAAAAAAATGTAATACAAGTTCCCACTCTCGAAGACTAAAACTTAAATTTGTAAAGAACACTTAACTCCAGAACTGGAAGACAATTTAAATATCCAAAACAAAACATGACAACCGAAATCATTAAATCAAATAGAAATAATTCAAAAAACACACATATAACTAAAAACATAAAGATTATAAATTTGTAAACAAAATTGCCTTTCAATGATCAAACTGGAAACGGTTGAGGTCATTTTAATTTATCATGCAATTAATTGGCTAATTGTTCGTTGTGACAGAAAGAAAAATCTAGCACATGTCAAGGATGGAGAGGGCAACAACATAAAAACGCTCCAATGTCAACATGTAGAGTCTCGTCTCCTGATTCTGACATCATTAATAAATACATCTGACATATTCTGTCTCACTGTTGTGGCATTCCACATAACCTCAATTTATTTAGAGATTGACTGGTATAGACATAAAAAATGGATACAGAGAGATAGAGACAGAGAGAGAAAACCTGAAATTAAAAAAAAAAACAAAAAAAAAAAACAGAACAACAAAAAGTTTACTCTACCATTACTGGTTCAGTTTCAAGGGGAATTAAAGCCATTAACTTTGCAAAAACTGCTAACATCAAATAGTAAATAGCAGTGTATGTGATTCTTTATCTATAATTCTGACCATATGTCGAAAACTTTACTTGATTTTATTTTTCAATCGTTTAAGTTAGGCACTGTCTCATCGTTCCATCCTGAGAAAACAACTTTAGTAGTAACATAATGTGACATAAAAGGCCTTTGACTAGTGTATGCAAAATTCCCACTGGCACTAAATACTCAGAACAAATATTCACTGTAAAGATAAAAAAAACTGAGAACAAAGAAAAATAAATCAAGAAAAAGTTAAAATATGTAACAAATATTAAAAATACAAGTATTCTAGACTGAAACAGTTTCCGAATACAAAATTTCAAACACTTTCAAGTAAAATGATCAGTAATCTGAGACATGTAAGCCAGTATAATGGGTATGTGGTGCAGTTCAGGTGCTGTGTACATGCAAACAGGCCAGAAATCATTCATACTTCTCTGGCTTGAGATCTCTGTAAACTATGCCCAGGTTGTGCAGATGGTCGAGGGCCAGAGCCAGCTCTGCAAGGTAGAATTTCACATCTTCCTCTGTAAACATAACCTAATAAGAACTGGAAAGATTTACTCTCTGAACTCCAAGGAGAAATTCAGCAGCAAGAGTGAAAACACACAAACAGATTCAACATTGAGCAGCAAAACAGGCAACACGGTCACAACATCGACATTTCAGAGAGGCGACGCGACGGCGCCGCCGCTTTGTTTGTAAGACGAGGTCAATCTGGAGAGCGGATGCTCGTTTTTTTGAGAGCTGAAAAAGGCATCAGGAGAGCGTCGTGCTGAGCTGGTAAGTGACCAGCATCTGCTGATGTAAACGCATATCTACGTGCCCAGAACAAGAGTCTGCTTCGAAGACATGATTTGAAAAAGTACGAGCAGTCAGAAAAGCAGTCAGGGACAAATGAGTTGGCAGGACTCGCGCTCGTATAATAATGATAAAAACATTTTTTAAAAAAGCACAGCACGCTAAATCTGCAGCAGCTCAATTTGTAGCTGTCATCTAAACTCCTCTGGGTTTAAGAATGAGCATCGAGGCATCTGCTGTGCCGATTTTACACAAACATGAGTTGGAAATAAATATCCATTATTCACAATTCTTGCTTGTTTTTCTTGAAAAGTAAAAGAATAAAATAAGACGAAAGTTTGTAAGCAGGCTTAATGAGAAAACGGAGCAACGTTAAAAGTAAATACAGATATTTATGGATGAGCTTACCTCTTTGGATAAGCGAGTGAATACATCCCCTCCCCTGAGAAAGTCCAGTATTAAATACAATTTCCCTTCTGTCTGAAAGGCTGCAGAGGTAAAAAATAAATAAAATACAAAAATATCAACTGAAGTGCTCAATAACTGCTCAACAGCCTCCAAAATATTTTAATGAAATATACTGAAAAGGATAAGAAAAGTGTCAGTGAATGTCAGCAGTCATGGGAAAAACTTAACCTGAATCTGAAAGTATTTATCCGGGTGCTGCGGATCAAATGTATTTGATTAGGCTTCCTGGTTTGATCTTTCTGAAGCATATATGTTTCTTAACAGAATGCCAAGTCGGAAAGAAAACAGCAATGATCTTCATGAAGCAATTCCTGTTGCCAAGGACTCCGGCAACAGCTTCCCAAACAAGCTGAAGTCCAGCATTACTCTTTAATTCAAATTTCAGACAATATCAGGCTCAGAGAAATTGCTTGAAAGCCAATAACTACATGTAGTGTGTTTGCAGGTTTCAGTAAGTTAAATTTAAGATTTTTTAAGACCTTTCTGATGCCACCTTGAATGAAATTTAAGGTTGAAAAAAACTATAATTAGGGGATCCTGCTGCGTTACTCTGCATGTCTGTCTACAGCCTTAAGTGTCTTTATGAAAACAAATTTCTCTGCCACATTGTTTTAAAAAAACAAAAACATACGTTTTCAGAAAAATTTTCATCCACATAAACTTGCACAAATACGCCCGAGTGTTTTAAACATGCCACACCCATAGGGGGCAGTGTAGCACAAAGCTACATCAGCCAATCAGATTGTTTCAAAACAACCACGACTTCCTGTTGGGAATTGAACAGATAAATAGGTTGAACTACTTTTTAAATAGAATTTTTGAATATAAGGTTAATAAAACACAAGACAATGTCGAAAGCAAGTCTACGGATATATTAGCACAATGTTTGTTGCAAACCGTAAATCTCAGTTTTCTCATTTACACACACAAGCTGCAAAACTGTAAAACTCAAATTTCCAGCTTTTATAAATAATCATTTTTGGTGATGTTAAACTAAAGGTCAATTGTTTTCGTGTGGATAAAAACCTTTCCAATTTCCCAGATATCCATGTGTGGACGAAGCAGAAATCTGCATTTTCAAGTTGCTATTGCTAAAGGTGGTGAACAGTTAGAGTCAACTTAAGTTTCTCCCATGACAGAACCGACTAGCTTTACTCTTGGGTGTATATTTGTCTGTTTCTTACCATAGTGCAATTTCACTATGAAGGGATGATTAACTTCCACTAAAATGTCTCTTTCCATCTTAGTGCGAACTCTGTCCCTGACTGGAGAGACGAACAGAACATACTTAGAAAATCAGTAAGTCAACTTCTTTTTTCTTCTGCGATACGATAAACAAGGCATTACCTTTCAAAGATGCTTTTTTTAGTACTTTCATTGCATATAACTGTCCGCCGTCTGGACCCACAATCTTTCGGACGAGAAACACCTGAAAGCGACAGAGAAAACACTCAAACAGGGAGGCAGACGTCGGCTCTGACAGAAGCACTCTTGATTACTCTCCTTACCTTGCCAAAAGAGCCCTGACCGAGGACTTTAAGAAGTTCAAACTGAGACGGATCCGCTTTCTCACAGCCCTCTTTCACATGATGGGTGATGGGAATCTCTTTATACGTCCCGTCTTCCTGCGCGAACAATGTCGGGATGAGACGAGAACACTCGCACATGCGGGGTTGAAAGGTACACCGCCGCTACTTACACAGTGTGAGAAAGACTCTCCCTCCTCCATGGGCTCATCCATGATCTGATGTCCATTGACCTGCGGCCAGATCAGCAGAAAAAATTCATCAGCCCCATCGACAGCAGCGGACGACTTCTCAAAGCCTGCTCATCGTTGTCTTTTTTTTTTTTTTCCCGTCGGGGGCGAGAATATGACTGCAGCTGCCGCACGCCCACTCGCATGATGGAAGATTGAACAGATGAAATCGATGAGTCACATGCGATACGGCCGCGCTTCTAACTCCTCAGAACCGAGGCTGTATTTGTTGTCAAACAGTATGGAGTCCATACTTTAATCTGGCCCAGCTGTCTGGCTCTCGTCCGGGCCCCTGTAAAGCCCCTCGGTATTAGCATTCTGGCTTAATCCCCAGCCAACGCAAAAACAACACCTCTGACCGGCGTTCAGCCTCGACTCGATGCAGCTCCTTCTGCTAATGATGAAAACAGGGGAGTTTTATTCTTCTGCTTTAGTTTACTTATATTTACAAGAAGGATTAGTCTGCTTCATGTCTCCTTTCTTCACTGAGAAAAACAATTATTTATTTAAGAAATAAACACAACAAATCAGGAGCTGGATGAAAATCAAAAACAACAAGAAAACTCTACCAGAATAATATCACCGTCAACATTTCACCCCAGCATTGTGTATTGAGTCCGGTGTGTTTTGTGTGCCTGAATTCCAGCAAGGCTCTGAAGAGGGAGAATGAGTCATAGCCACTACGCAAGCCCACTCAGTGGGCGGAGCCACCGGCACACACTCATGTGCATCCAACACAACGGAGGCCAGCGGAGCACGTTTCAGCCACAACGGCGCAAACATCCAGACTATCAAAAGGTGAACCCGTCTGAGCCCAGCGAGGCGCTGAACAGACTCCAAAAGGGAAAGAAGAAGAAGAAGAAGAAAAAACAACAACAACCTTTGTGAGACCGGTTAAGATGTAAACATCCAGGCCCGGACAAAAAGCCAGGGCAACGCTTGTGTCATAATTCACACATTCACATTCACTCCCACCTTTGCTGTGGCTCATCGCGGCTCGCAGCCCACACTCGCAGCGCACCGAGGCGAGCCTTTTTCAGCCCCCCTTCCAAACCGTCGCAAAGACATCTAATCTTAAATTCAGAAAGATAAATAAAAGCCAAAAGTGACACGAAGTGAAATGAAGAGGATGAACACTCACAAGTTCAGAATAGAAAAGTGATCCGTCATAAACAAGTGAATCACTGCTGTTATCAGTGATTTACATGCCATGGGTGGAGGGTCAAACTTTTGAAAGTCTAACAGAGATTTAAGTCCCAAAGGTCATCAGTGATTGGCTAAAATAGTTATTAAACGATGCATCTACTGTAAGTTTTGGACAAATGCTTTGATAAATAAATAGGAGTGATCCATCTATCCAGTAGGATTTTTAAAAATATTTTTTACATTTGGTAGTTTTTCGTTATTTATTTCCAGCTTCTGGACAAAGTTCAATTAAAAGCTACACTACTTTTATTTGTAAAACAGTGATGGATTTTCATACACTGGATCAGAGGAGGAGACATTTTTATTTTGCGCGTAACAAAATTTACCAAAATAGTTATGCTTCTTATAACGAGATTTAGAATGAATCATATCTCTAAATTGAAATCAGTGATGAAATACTGACAGTATTACCAGAAATCTTTTTTTTTCTTCCTTTTTTCCACTGGTTGTTCCATTTGAGCATCAATACAAATCAGCAAACTGGAAAATATGATTAATTGCAGTTGATGTGTGAAACTTTGTGACATCAATCAGTTGGTTTGCTTTTAAGTAACCATTTCAAATGGGAATTTTTCTCAAAAGCTGCATTTGTGTTTATGGCATGCAGTCACAGTCATACATTTACTTAAAAAATTGGCAAGAAATAGTTTATCATAATTTTTAATGTTATCACAATAGTAATACAAAATAATATGATAAAATTCAAAGACTATATTGACAACCCTTTCTGTCAAGCGTTTGTTATCAAAACCAGAATAAAAAACCTCAGTAATAAAGCCTGGACATAAAAAAAAAAGCAGTGAGGAAGGTGCACTACTTTAGAAATTCAGATACTTCTCTTAAGATAATAGAAAAAGTGGTAAACATTTTTCCACATTATATACCTATCCAGATTTTATGACTATAAAATCATTTACTTTTCAAAACTGTAGGAACTACAGATGAATTGATCACTTTTTGCTGCCAATTTGATTTGTTATTTTGAGAGCTGACAGACAAGAGGAAAAGTGTGCAACATTTTCTCGGATTTGTAGCCAACTTGTAGTAGTCTTGCATCCATAACATAATAAAATAAATAATAATAATAATAATAATAATGTTTCTCACCTGTATGTGATTTTTATGAAGTCAGTTAAGTGCAACTTGCAACTTTTTGGTTCCGAGGTCAAAAATAGTGGGAGTGGCTTAGCTTAGTTTAATTAATCAGAGTAAAAACTTATCTGCATCTGAATTTGCCTTGAAGATTAAGGAAAAGTTTTAGATACTTAAAGAAAACAGAACAAAGAACAGAAAACCTTTGACTCCTAAAGTTGAGGAGTCAACTGTAAAGCAGACGATTATGGTTATAGAAAGAATGGAAGAAACTGCTTTAATCATAATGTGGCTTTAAACCTCTCACCATCAGTCAGTCAGTCAGAAACTATTGGACTGGAGGTGTGAAGAACAATCCCTGAGATAAGCAGGTTCGGGATTGTGGAGATAGTTCTGCTTCACTTGGAAACCTTTCTTATCTTCCAAAACTATGTAATCACACACTAAAACAAACCAAGCTTGTGACATGGCATGGATTTAGACGTGTTCTTAGGAGTCACCAGTGAAATATAAAATAAGATTTCAATTAAATTACTGCATGTGGAATTATATTGAACTAGTTTTAGCCACATTTGGAAAAAGCTGTCTTATTTTAAAGATACTCAAAAGAATTGGCTCAAATTATAGGTTAGACTTAAAAACTGGTTCATCTTCCTGAGATAACCAATAGGTAGTTTCTGATTTTTAACTGAGGAAGCGCCGAGTTTTATTTTAAATCCCCATTAATTTCACACATGACTTTAAAAATGCTATAATTGTTTGTAACGGTTTCATATATTCATATAATCCCGGTATTACTTGATATCCATTTAATTCCTGTTGACAAAACAACGCTAAAGTTGAATAGCAGTCTGAATAAATGCCGGACAGAACCGCAAACTAAAAAAACAACAAACAAACAAGCAAACCCAAAAACAGGACCAAAAAGTTTATTTTATATAAATGACACACTTAATTAGCCCGTAATTACTTATGTAACAGGGTTTGTTCATAACTTGTCACTAACTTTCAAGGCAACAAGAAATTAGCCAACAAGCTAGCAAATGCTAATGCTAAATGCGCTATGCTAGCTATGAAGTAAACTCCCCCAGAGCTGTTAAAAGAGCAGCAAATGCCAAAATGAAGCCCTTGTTTGAATGGATAAAAACCGCGGCTGGTGCACAAAGTTAAAAATTATCCGTGAAAGTCCAAACAGACTGTCGTGAAACAAACATGCGGCGTCGGAGCGACTGGATTAAATATAACCAGCTGTTAGCCCGAGCTAACGCATTAGCATGCATCACAGTGCGCTGCAAATCGTGACGCCAGCACCAGCATAACACGGCTAACTCCACTGGACGTCACAGCGCTAAAAACAACGCCGATAAGATTGGTATGCAAAGCACGCATTTGTCCACTCACCTCGCTGCTAACGCTGTTTACCTCCATCTTGTGCCAGGATTCCTCTCTCCAAGTCTAAGGCATCGTAGTCAACCTAGACCCCCTCTCCACGCTGCATGTCTTCCCCTGTCTGTGGACGTCCGCGCGGCTTGCTCTGCTTCGCTGTCCGGATGCCCTGGGTCGAGTGGCTGCGGACCGCTATAGGGAAGGGATGCGAGCTCGACGCAGGGGGGAGTGTTGGTGTTGCCGATCATAAGCTCGCAGAGAGCACCGCTAAGCCTGCCATGGAGATGCGAATATGGCGGCTACTGTGGTACCTGACCGTCGGTGAATGAGAGTTTATTGACGTATATTATGACGCAGCTCAGTTAAGGATTTCCCCCAGTCCAAAGCAGAACAGCAGCTCTCCAGACTGAGAGGAGGGGAGCGTGGATGCGCTGCTGCTGCTGCCGCGGGGGGGGATTTGGTGCTGTGTGTCACACGCTGTGAATGACACACGCACACATCCGGTGGACGGACGTCTTGGCTTGCGACTGAAATGGAAGTCGCCCCGCCGTGACATACGAGGAGTCTCACGAATTCCTGACGCAGATTTCGACAAGTTCCCACGGTTCCGTGCTGTGTAAGTTGATTGTTTCAAAGCGGACGCAGGGTAAGCTCGCCCATACCTAATTCAGGTGGGAAGTAAGAGGCTTTAAGGCTCATCCACTTTCCCTCTTCAGCCCTCCCAGCCACCAGCAGCCTAATTAAGTGCGGTGAGACACGGGGACGAGCTGAATACTACAGGTCTGCATTTGTAAACAAATGACTCTGAGGCTCACCCAGACATAGTTGTGGAAACCCCTGGCGTGAACTTAAGATATTAAAATAAATTTATATTTTATTCAGCATAATCTCCCACTAGACAAATCTGTTAAAATATGCCATTGTTTTTATTTGGAAATTCTTCAGGCTGATCAGTTTTTATTCACTTCCTGTTTCAGTGCGGTCTAAAAGTGACTCTAGCTACTCTTCAAAAATGGAAAACATGTCATTTAAGTAAGGCAAGACGTGTGTCAATCTTTATCTTCAAACAACCTGCCTCCACGTACCAGTGTTTATAGAGTCAGAGTGATAATTAAAACGCCTTTGAACCATGGAACAAGTTTAACTTGCTGCAGTTCAAGTTGATTTGGATGGTAAGGGAAGAAAGAAAAATCTTCTTGAGGGACACTGGGGTACAATTTTGATGTTCCTTGGTCACAAATACTTTGTTAAACTCTTCTTGAACTTAATAGGAAGTATGTAATTTCTTATTAAAGAAATTACATACATCTGGTAAGATCCAGTCTTACCAAATGGTAAGACTGGATCTTTGTGTCAACAGACTTGGAATGACAAAAAAGGATAAATATGTGTATTTAAATACCTTATTTTCATCATTGTTGACTATGATGGGGGATCCCATCACTCTTCCAAAGGACCAATAGGAGTTTGAAAACCTAGAGGCATCAGCCAACCAATAAATGTGTCTGGATCTGCATTTAGGCACCATTCCAGACTTGAATAGTGTTGAAAAGACAAAACTTAGAATCAAATCTTACTTTATTACTCAGTTTTTTTGGTGTAAAGCAGTTTGCACTGCCTTGTTGCTGAAAGATGCTACACAAGTAAATAAACTTCACTTCTGCAGTTTCAGTTTGATTGAACCAGTAATCTACAAAAAAAAAAAAAAAAGTTTTTCTAACGAAAGGTTAATATCACTGAAGTGTGGTGGGTGTTTCCAGGCTGACATAAGAAAAAAGGGCCAACACGTTTAGGTTAGAGGTCATTTATTGTTCTCTCCAGACTGGGCCAGAGCAAGGCGAATGATATGCAGTTAAAAAAATTAAATAAAATAAAAAAGGCATTGTTCAGCCCAACAGTCATAGTGAAGCATCAGCCCACAGGCACTGTGCATGGAGTTGACCACTAACCGTCAGCTACGCCCCGCCTCTCTCTCTCTGTCTTTGAGTGGAGTGCTAACCGTTCGTACGAGTGCAGAGAGTCACTTCAGTTCTGTCCCTTCTTCCTCTGATGCAGAGGGCTCGGTGACTTCGGTTGCCGAGCGGTCTTGGTTTGCGTCGACCGGCGGGAGTTTTTCGCCAGCCTGAGCCGAGCCGTCCGTCTGGGTTCTGTGGTCGGGCGTCGGATCCGTCTGGGCGTTCCTCTCCGCCGCCTCGTCCCAGTCCTGGTCTGACGTCTGAGGTAGACTGGCCAAAAGTTCCTAAGCACACATCCAGCAGCCGTCAGGTTGGTAATGTCGGACGGATTTTGTTACTTTTCGAATTTGAACATTTCAAAATGCACCTTCTGTCTCTCCAGGTCGTTGTCCCTCACAGCGCTGAGCAGGCTCTCTGTGAAGTTAGCGAGCTCCTGGTATTTCTGTTTTTGGTTCTCTAGCTCGTTCTCTAGGAACTGCACTTCCTCGTGCTGAAAAAGAAGAAGAGTTCCATAAACAAACAGTTCTTTTAAATCAGCTTTTTTTTTTTTATTGAACCACAGAAACATGCAGCAGCTCTCGTTAGGTCAGCGTGAAAGAGTTTTCACCTTAAATTCCAGCAGGTTCTGCATTTGCTCGAGGTCTGACACCATCAAGTCGCCAGCTTCATCAGCTTCTTCATCCTCATCGATTACTTCGATCTTCTGCCAAACACAAAGATCGGATAAACTGACCCTTCGCAGAAGACGTTCCTGTGCCTGCTCTTAAAAACTGTTGTCTTTTCATGTGCATTATACTACATTTAGTCAGTACTTTTATTTTTTTTCTCTGTTTATGATATTCTGTTTTGCACGGTTTGATGTTTAAAGGTTTTCTGAGCAGGTCGTTGAAAAATGTTCTTATCTGGTACAAAAAAAAAAACAACAAAAAACCGATAAGGTGTGTTGGATGAAAGCTTTTTAAGGCCTTGCAAATGTTTCTATACGAGCAGACCTTTTCCACGTTTTGCCACAATCAATGGCTCGTTTTAATGGGACTTTTATGTGACGGACTCACACAAAGCATCGCTTAGTTGCAAACGGAAGTAATCATTTTTCGTTTCCGTACAAAAAAATAGGAAGAAGGTGGTGTTTGCGTTCGGCCGTCTTTCTTTTGCAATCGATTGCTTTCATAAAAACGACCACAAACATACAGAGAGAGCTGTGGTGAAATGACTCAGATCACAGCACAGATGCACCAATCCGTTATTAATATCAGGATCAGTATTGATCCTGATAATGAAAGAAATTCTAGATCTGGTATAGGTGACAATGGAGCTCGAGTTGTTTTGCTAAGAAGAACGGCCAAGGGTTCAGCAGCTGTGCTTTTTCTGATTTAAAAACAATGTGAAAACCCTCATGTGTCCTCTTTTCCGCTCGTGTCGATAGATCGCATACAGTCTCAATAAAGGACACTGAAGTTTGTGATTGTGACGTATTAAGACGTGGAAAAGTTTGAGGGGAGTGAACATCTGCCGAGGCACTTTGGTCGTTCAATCTCATATAAAGTTTCGACCAATCCAATAAAATATGCGATTACTCTCCAAGTGAAAACTTTAAATTTTCTACTGCAGTGTCAGGTGACTGATGAAATACCACATTATTGGCCAGTGGAGCAGCAGTGGATGTGTAACTTTCATCGTCTCCGTCTCTGTGGTGTGAATCGACAGTCCCGTCTGTGTGTGAGAACACAAAGCGAGATTTAAAGAGTTTGTACAAAAAAATAAACAAACAAACACACACATGAGTTCACACGTGCAAATGAACCAGCACCTTCAGACATGCAGACCGAGCCGCCGTCGGTCAGGTCATCCGGGAGTTCGGGCGTTCTGAGGTGATCCTCGTCGGGGCTGGCGGCCGCCGGCGACTGGCTTCCTGGAGACGGGTTGGTGAACACGGCGGGCCCGCCTTTAGGGGGCGGGATTTCGATCCCCATCAGGCGGTACTTCCTCCGTCTGTTGCTGATCCACGTCTGCATGAAGAGATTTACGCAGAAGGCAACATGTAGACGGAAATGACTGAAGGAATGTTCAGACCAATAAATATATAGTTGGGAGGGGGGGGTGGAAACCTTATCCGGTCAAAAAAAAAAAGAAAAGAAAAAAAAAAAAAAAGACAGCTGAGAGGGAAGTCGAGGTTCCTCCAAATTTGTACCAGAATCTGTTTTTCAGAATTTAGAGTGTTTCAAAGATGTGAACAAAACAGTTCAGTCGTGAAAAGAAGAAAGGAAATAAGGGGGGGAAGAAACCAAAAAAGAAAGTATGGAGGAAAGACAGAAAGAAAAACAACCAAAAAACAGAAGGAACGTAAGAAAAAGAAAAAATAGAGAAAGATAAAAACAAAAAATAAAAGAAACAATAGAGGAAAGAAAAATAACAGAAAAGGTAAAAATGAGGGAAAAAGAAAAAAAAACAAAAACAGAAAAGAATAGAGGATAGAACCAAAAAAGAAAGAAACAAAGGAGCGAAGAAAGAAAAAAGGAAAGAATAATCACAAAAAAGTAAAATGGACAAAGGAAAGAAACAATAAAGGAATAGATGAAAAAAGAAAACAGAAAAATGAAGGAAAGAAACAAAAGAAAAAGAAAGCCTTCTGCCAGAATCTATTTCCTCTTTCCAACCGATCCGAATCTGAACACGACTTAAACTAAACTTCAAACCTTTGATTGCACAGGAACTTTGCTGACTGTTCTCCTTTCACATCAATTGGAATTGCTTCAACCATCCCAATCAGAAAAGTTACTAAATGCTCAGACTTCCTGTGTTCTCTCTGAACACCATTTTTCCTTTCTGGCACCAAACATCCTTGTGAGTGAGAAGGCACAGGGCTGGAGGTGTGTGTGTGTGTGTGTGTCTGAACCAATCCAGACCGACTAAATTTAGCCTAAAAGCATTCCGACATTGGCCCCGACATATATTACTGCATGACTTTTAAACAACTTTGTGTAAACAAGTTTAAAAAAAAAACGTTTGTGACCCAGAAAAGCTGCTTGTCCCCATTTTGTGACGGCGCTCAGGAGAATCCACAGACGTCCCTCTGGTTCCGTCTGGCACATTCACATTCATCTTTAGCTGGACTTTAGAGCCAAAGCTAAATAAAATAAATAAATAAGTGAAATCAGCTGTGTGGAATCAGTTCGTGTCTGAAATGCGTTTCCGACAAGATGCGGCTCGGCCTTTTCTGACTCCTGGCGACCGTTTCCGGTGCAGACACAGCCGGAGGGGGAAAGTCGCGAGAGGAATGACTGACCTCCATGCCGACGCCTCGCATCTAAACTAACGGAGCAGACAGTCAGGAATCCCCGCAGCTGAAACGTACGCAGCTCTTTGGGCTTACCCTTCGGCGAAGAGCTTTACCTTGACGATCTCAGTGTCTACGTTGAGCTGGTTGGCTGCAGCGGCGATCTTCTCTCTGCACACCGAGCCCAGACTGGTCATGCCGCGGTCCCAGTAGCGCTTCAGCTGGACGAGGTCGCCGTCGCTGAACTGGGTCCGATCCTGCAGCTTTGGGGCGACAAGCAGACGGGATTCGGACCGGTAAAGGGGCTCTGGCACAGCTTTGAAAAGTTTAGAAAAAGTATTGAAATTGTTGTAGTGGTATAGTGTGGGAAAAATATAATTAAATGAGCGAAAATTTTGGGATTTCAAGACTCTGGTGGTTCTTGCAATTCCTAAAAGGAGTTAAATGCTATAAATCTCAATAAATGACGTGGATTTTTACATTTATATTTAAATGGCATATTCTGATTAATTTTAACATTTCAGTCATCAATTTTTTTGGTTTTTAACTTACAGACATGAATGCAGTCTTTCAAAATTAAAATTAAAATCTAAACAATTCTGAGTTCCACTGCGGAAAAAATGATAAATAAAAAAATAAGGACTAGCTGCTGGAAGAGGTCAGACTGAGGGAGCTCCTTTCCCTTCTCTACAATAAGCATCTAAAGACTGAGCAAGTTTGATTTATTAGAAAACGGTTGCAAAACGAAGGCTTCCTCTCTCTAAAAACAACATGGCCGACAGATTGAGGGCTTCCAAAGTTGCATCTGAACAAACCACAAGATATCTGGAGCAATGTCCTGTGGAAAGATGAGACTGAAATGGAGGTATGAGGCAATAATCCACGACGTCAGATGTGGCTGCTTTTTATAAACTGAGCCACCGTCTAATAACATGAGGTAAAATTAAAAAAAAGATATTATTTCAAGAAAAATGTACAAATAGCTGTTCTTCTATAATTTTTTTTCACTTTTTGTCGCATTATTGTCAAAAATTTTAATAGAGAGGCCAACAAAGAGCTGTGCAGATGGTTTTTGAAATGTTTTACAGAGGGGAAAACAAAACACACCATCCCCATGGAAACATGGTGGTCAGAAAATATTGGAAAATGAATGGGGCAAAACACAAGACATTCCTGGAAGAAAATATGTCACAGTATGCTTGATGTAATGACATCATTTTCATCAGAATTTGCACCTTTTTAAAGCATAGTTAAGATTTATTTTTTTTTTTTTTTGTTATGGCACAGACCGTAAACCTTCGTTTAGGAACGTTGTAGTAGATGATCACAAATACTTACTGTTCTCTTTCTGGAGCTGTTGATTACCCAGGGGGCAGCAGACACACCGAGTGAAGGCTGTGTTTAAAAAACACAAGTTAATCACATTAAATCCCTTTGAGGAGTAACAATACCCGAAACAGAAACCTGTCCTTACCTGTGAGCTGGGTTCTCCTGGGAGTGAGGTCTGTACGGTGAGGGAGTAGCTGCCCTGAAGTGCCGCGTTGCCGGGATGCGCCGCCGGTCTGGAGCCCGTGGCGGGAGGAGTGCGGTTTCCCTTGGACGCTTCGCCTCCCGTCGGGTTGGTCACCGACTGCTCCCTGTGGATGTGTGTCTGGGCGGCCATGTTGGCCAACTCCTCCTCCCTCAGCCACTCGTCCTCTTCGTTTCCCGTTTCCATGGCAATGGAGAAGTTGTGACCGGCATCCAGAGGGTGAGGCGTCGGCCTGTGGGTCTCCTGGCTTCTTGGAGCGGACGCTTGCCCAGGCCTCGGGCGCTCCCTGTCGCCCTTCTCCGACAGGGTGAAGACTTGCTGAATGCGAGGCGTTTGCTCGGAAGAGGGCCCTGCATTCTGGGCCGGAAGGGAGGCTCGAGGCTTTTGCGGCGCAGGCGGTTGAGGTTGGGGGTTGGAGTGAGGTCTGGGCTGAAGCTGAGATTGGGATTGTGAAGACGACGACCAAGGGCGAGTTTGCACGGTACCGTATTGTCTAGTCCAGCTGTGGGGTACCAGCCCTGCGCCGGCACTTATCCCCCCGTCCCCAACGGATAAAGTGCCCTTCCTGATTGCAGTGTAGACTAAAGAACCTGAGGCTGACGTCAGGGGCGGGAGCGTGGCAGACGGGGTCAGTAACTTGGAGTGGATGGGTAAGGACGTGGAAGTGCTCCTGCTCTGCAGAGCCTGGTTGATCAGAGACGAAGACGTGCGGATGGAGATCTCGGAGTCCGACTGAGACTGGGGGTCCTGGGGTCTCGGTCGAGAGCGGGGGACGGGGTTCAGAGAGTAAATCCCAGTCAGTATTACGTCATTGTTGTTGTTGTTGCTTCCGCTGCTGAGGGGTGAGGATGACGACGGAGAGGAAGACGCCGAAGAGAGAGCGGGGAAAGACGAGGATGGAGGGAGGAGGTGTACGCGGTTCTGGATGTTTCGGGCAGCGGCTATGTCAGCAGGAAGCAGCGCCCCCGTTGCTAGGCTGTGATTGGACAGCATGCTTCCAGCCAGGGCGGGACCGGAGAGCAGCCCTCCAGCTATTCCGTGGCTCGACAAGGGATGAGACGCGCTTCCGTTCTGCTCGACTTTGGAGGCCAGTTTTCGTCGTTTGTTGCCAACCCATGTCTGCAGGAAAGAAAACGTGGGGTCCGTTTAGGAACCCGATCCAACAAGGAATCGGTACAAGACTTTACCGAAGGTATCAGCAAAACACACCTACTCTACAAACTAGACTCATTTCCATTAAAGGTTTTGCTTCCTTCCCGCTTTTTCACAAGCGATTTCTACCGGCTTACCCGGACAACACTGAAGTCCAACTTTGCCTCTTGAGCACACTGCAGAATCAGCTGGAAGCATGCCTTGCTCTGGTTGGTCATCCCGTTCTCATAGTAGCGTTCCAGGATTCTCTGCTGCTCAGCCGTGAATACAGACCGAAGGTTCATCTGACAGACAAGCAGAAGGAGGGAAACCCCTCAGATCACCACAAACCGGCTGCTGACCAACTTCGTCAATAGCATCTTTTTCACAAAGGTCTGTATGAGGTGATGGGATAAAGGGACTATCCGGCCTTTATAGGAGGATGGCAAGAATCTTCTGCTATGACACAGTAACTTTATTTCTAAGCACTGGGGAACACTTTGATATCGTTAATAGTGACCTACTAATTAATGCTATCATTTCAAGCTCAACAGATATTTACCAAAACATTTGCAGTAGCAACTGTAGCGCAAATAGGTCTTCAGAAAGTATTGACTCAGTGGAGGTGCATGTTGCACATATTTGTGAAAAGTTAAAATGGACACAATATATATTTTTCCTTTTACTTAGTTTCTGTTGATTTTTACCCAAATTTATATTTGTCAGATTAGATAGAAAGCATCCAAGATCCCCAGTTTTTATGTCTTGTAATAGATTTTCAATTGGACTCAGGTAAGGACTTGTATTAATTTTTCCCTCAGAGTGATGAAGTACTGTATCACAGCAACAAAAACTAAACGTCTTTTTTTATGCATATTTAGCGCTGACATACTCACAGTCTGCAGGCCACGCCTCTGTGGCCACGCATCCATATCACTACTAGAGGGGAACGAGGCAGCCATGCAGATCACAGCACCACCTCCATTTTTCTAGATCTTCGCTGTCGACTTTGAAGTCATCTTGCTGCACTGTGCCTCCCACACCTCTGTGTAAAATGGCTGAGGACGAAAGCAAAGCGGACATAATTTAATAGCATCCACACTATGTAGAGGGCCATTGAAAGTGATGTGATAGTGTACTTTTAGCTTCTGTTATTTTATTTGTGTGTGGAAATCTTCAAAGATCAGCACTGAAATAGGATAAATTGATGGAGTTTTTCCCTTTTTTTTTTTTTTACAAAGTTAATAATTACTATTCATCTATGAAACCATTTCCATTGGATTGTATTACTTATTTTTACCACACACTTTCCACTTACATTACATTTATAGAGTTATATTTGATTGTTTACTGTAATTACAATGTAACTTTTTAACTGAATTCTGTTTGTGTTTTGAACTACAAAAAACGCTGGATTACTTTGCATATTAATTTAAAGTTCTTAAACGCTCGGATCAATCTAACAAAAAAAAAGCATTAATTTATCAAGTAAAATGTATTTCATATGATTGTTCTGTGGCACCGGTGTTTTTCTTTTTTTATCATAATTATCATGGTGTTATTGTGTTTCCGCTCTGAACAAATGAAATATACATTTTCTCGATGCGAGATTATGCTTCCCTGTCTAGTAAACACATATTGCCATATTTATAACTTTTTCATGAAGCCGTAAGGTCGGTAAGATAAAAAAGAAACATAGCTTTAAGTAGACTGACTTGTTAAAGTATAAAGTTTGAAGTATAACCCATTCGGAAACGCAGGGAGCTGGAAGACAACAGTGGCCCAGTTTTAAGGAGGGTTTGATAAACACAAAGTCCCATACGGGAATGTTGTGCGACCAATAAGCACACAGCAGGTTTATTTTGGCAGGCGGACTGCGCATGGCTACAGTCAATATGGAATCTGCGGTGAGAATTAGCAAACAAATAGTGGGCACGTCAAACGAGTCCGCCGTCAACACGTCAGCCAGCGGCTTTAAAAACACATTAACCACACAGGAAGCGCGTGACTAAACTCCACGACCAGGACCTAGAAAGTAAACAAACCGGGTAAGAGTCGCTCCGCCGCGGCGGCTATGCAGGCCCAAAGCCGCCATGACCGAGCCAGCCCACGCTAAGCTAGCATTAGCATAGCTTCCCCCCAATGGATAGCCGCAGCTAAAGTTTTCCTTCAAATCTATGATTTCCCGATCCCGGGTAGCTTCCTCTTGCTGTCCCCAGCTCCGGACGGGATCAAAACAAAGCAGCTTTTTTACCGCGGGCTTCTCTTAAAAGTGAAATCACTTTCTTTCATACCATTTCTGATGTCAAAATCAGACGGACGCTCCAAATCAGCAGATTTCTTCCCCGGTCCCCCTTTTTGCTAGACAATGAAATCAGAATGTCCCGATCATCAATTCTAATCATGATTGTGACGTGTGCGCAGACAGGAGCCAATGAGCGCTCGAAATCAAGGCTGTGACAGCCGAAGAGGGCTGAAAACTGAGCACCCGTCGTCCCGCCCACCGTTGACTTTGTTCTGCGGGTTGCTGGAGGGGGAGGTCACGCAGCACGGAAGCAGGCAGTGGGAAATGGCCTGTTTCCTTCTCACAGTGGGATTTGTTGAAGTGATGTAGCACATTAGTGTTATTTTGGATAGGGCACGTATATTCACAGCTGGAGCAGCTGAATGGAGATGCTCTGCATATCCTGAATGCAAATGTGTGAAGATGAATGCCATTAAACCATAATTATAAATATGTATGTATTTATTATTATTATTAATATTATTAATATTATTAGTAGTAGTATTGTTTAGCCTGGTGCAGTCTGCCTTTTACCACAAACGTCCTTTTTCTTATGTTTCATTTCCACTGTTGAGAGGCTCCGACTCCAAATATTCCATTTTAGCAACATAAATGAGTTATTACTTGTACATAATAACGATAATAATAAAAAAAACTTGTCAACTGATTTTTTTTTTCTCAGTCATGAAGGTGATGGTTTTTGCATTAAGAAGAAAAACAACATGGTGTCAAAATTATTTTCAGAGTCTATTTTTATCTGTATCTTCTCAAGATACGCAGAAGTTGGGTAGGCGATATACGTTGTGAAAAAGTTCAATTTTTTTATGTAGTCGCAACAAAAATGGGCTGAAACAAGATTGTCAAAGTATGATTTTACCCATGTTGTCATGGCACATATATACATATATATTTTTACATACATAAAATATGTACATTCTGTGTTGTCTCAGCAAAGAAAAAAAAACAAGTAAGAACATACTTTAATATTAAACTAAGTTTTAAGTAAAGGTCCTCCGGTCAAATGATGCTGAAATTTATGTTACTCAACTTTTTGATCTGCACGCTAACCCTTGGGTATGGTGTAAAACTACATGTTTTCTTTCAGAATGACCCAAAGTCCAAACCCGAATCCAAGGGAGAATCTTTGAGAAGTCTTGAAAATTGCTGCTCACAGACACTTTTTTTTTTAATTATTATTTTTTTGTCCACTTTGGTTCCATTAAAGCTTAGTGATGTGACAACATGGGGGGGAAAGTAGATGTCAAATGAAAAAAAAATCATAAGTAAAAGCTACATCTGTCACTATTGAAAGAATTCAACACAAGAACTTCTATTTTACATAAATTCATATACATAATCCACATAATTAATCTCATCTTTAACATAAATAACAAGGAACATATATTTTTTATATATATTTTTTTTAGAACAGGAAATAAAATTGCTGAGTTGTTAACGCTTGTAAAATTAAACACAGCTAAAATGGAAACAGCAAAATTACTCGTGAAACACCGAATATAATAAAATTTGTCTAAAACATGTTAAAATATACTTATAAAGAAAACTGATTGTAAGCCACACATCACCACCGTGAGAGCTGAAACACAGGATGTGTATAATTAATCATTTTACAACATTTTTTTCATATGTTGCTTTAAGTTTATCCCAAAAGAACCCATTAACAGACAAAATATGCATTAAAAGTAAGTATTTTTTGCTATCAACATTCAATCAATCAACATTTTGACTCTTCAGAGGGGCTGTCAGTATGAAACAATGTTTCTGGTTGTTCCGTGAAAAAGTGCCGTACTACCTTCTGTAACTCACTAACTATAGTATTTGGGGGGGGAACAAACTAACTAAACAAACTCCATTAGACAAAAAAATAAATAAATAATGCAAAGTCAAAAATTAAACGTATATCAGAAGTCAAAGTGACTGTGTGTGTGTGTGTGTGTGTGTGTGTGTGTGTGTGTGTGTGTGTGTGTGTGTGTGTGTGTGTGTGTGTGTGTGTGTTCGTCGTGTGCCTCTCCTCCAGGCTAGTTCCTGCAGTGCTGGAGTCAGAAATGTGCTGCAACCCTGCGAGGACGGCTAGAAACGAATTGTTATATTCTTGTTTAAGATTTATTTATTGAGTCACATGTTTTGTTTCTTCACTTATTCATTTTTGAACGCTGCTCTTATTGAATTTATTCCATGACGTCATCTGTCTTCCACAACCCGCAGCAGGGGGGCGCTGCGCCTCACAGCTCGGGTGAGCTCGCGCTCCCGCGCCTGACGACTGAAGCCGATCATCACATCAGAGAGAGAGAGAGAGAGAGAGAGAGAGAGAGAGAGAGAGAGAGAGAGAGAGAGAGAGAGAGAACTTCCACACAGACAGCGGCGACCTGCTGAAACGTCCTCACCTTGCGCTGTGGCACGAACTGCTACCGCAACGGGGCTGCCATGGCAACCAGCTGGAACACTTCTAGCATTTAGCATGTCTCCGTTAATTAAAACCAGCTGCGGTGGAGGCTATAGTGCTAATAGTTGTGAGTTATAGAGGCACGATTTAGTGCAGGCTTGCATAAAGCCACTTTTTCCGTGTGTGTGTGTAGTGGGGCAGGGGGGTCTGTTTGTGTGTGTGTGTGTGTGTGTGTGTGTGTGTGTGTGTGTGTGTGTGTGTGTGTGTGTGTGTGTGTGTGTGTGTGTGTGTGTATGAGAGAGAGAGGAGGGAGGGGAGGTTAGAGGGGGGTAGAGAGATCCTCCCTGTATGGTGTGCGTTGCACCATTCCGTATTATGCGTGGTGCCCCTCGTGATGCTGCAGCGAGGCGGGCGGGAGGAGTAGAGGGGCGGGGAGGGGTCTCTCCGTCTCTTCGCGCAGCCCCTCCGAATTCACTTCTCACAGAGCGCGCGGGGCTGCTGGCGGGAAGGCACGAGAGAGAGAGAGAGACAGAGAGAGAGAGAGACAGAGAGAGAGAGAGAGACAGAGAGAGAGAGACAGAGAACCATAGAGGTGGGAGGGAGAGAGAGAGAGAGAGAGAGAAGGGAGATAGCGTGTGCGTGCGTGTTTGTGCGCGCGTGCGGATTGCACCACCGCATCCCGTTCACCGTTTCTGCAGGCGGCCGAGCTCCGATGGAGATAATAAACCCGCGCTAGGGGCTTTTCTCTTCTTTTTTTTTACCCCCCTTCCTCCTCCTCCTCCTCCTCCACCTCCTCGTCCTCCATCCTCTGATCCAGCCGTTCCAGATGTGACCGACAAGTCGTTGCATGACGCCCGCATTCAGTCCCGCGCCGCTCACCTCGGAGAGACTGTGACACCATGGCTTTGGTTATGGAGCCTATCAGTAAATGGACACCAAAACAAGTGCTGGACTGGATGAAAGGTAAGCGGGGTGGCCACGCTCTGCGCCGCACCACGCTGCTTGTGGTTATAGAATGATGATGACGCGGCTGCTGCTGCTCCTGGTGGTGCAGGTTGGTGTAGGTTGGTGAGGAGGCCACAATCTTTGCATGAGTGCTTCCCTCGCGCTCAAAACTGCTGCGGGACTATAACGTGGGGGGCTGAAGTGACCGACGATTTAAAAAAGCCACAAAACGGCGGATGAAGAGGTGTGAGCAGTTGTAGCGGAGGCTCCTGTTTCACAGTGAACCTCACGAGCTGCTGCTGTTGCTGCGATCATCACCATCATCACCATCATCATCACCATCATCATCACCATACCACGGCGGCAGCGTTCATCAATGAATGAGGAGATGTGTCATCTTCACTCGCTGGCACATGCCCTCCAGCGCATATCTCCACGCGCCGTGAATGCTATGTGCAGGAGTGTGGCGCGCGCACACTCACTCACTCACGCATTCACTCGCGCACACACACACACACACACACACACACACACACACACACACACACACACACACACACACACACACACACACACACACACACACACACACACACACAGTTAATGTAGTTCTCCTCAAGCACCGCGCAGCCAGTTTCAGCACCACGGACAGCGCAGTGCACACTGGCTTTCTTTGCAGCTCGCCTCGCATACATCGGTGCGAACGAGTAATCGAATAGAAGCGCATATGAGTGTATGTGTGTGCGCGCGTGCGTGATCTTTTCAGACACGTTGGTCAGTCCACAGAGCTGTGAAAGAAAGCTGTGTTAGGCCTGCTGCTGACAGACGACGTTAAAGAAAGAGAGAAAGCTGGTGGTGGTGTTGGGTGTGCGCAACGCTTTTACTTTAGAGCATGACTTAATCACTAGTTGATTGATGACTCAAAGTCGAAACAATGCATTCAATTCATGCTTAAGCCACAGAGTGAGCTACGTCCTGCATGTTTCCACTGTAAATGCCTCTTTCTCATGAAGCCGATGGGAGATTCTGGAGGATTTTTGTTCACATTGTTCCACTTACAAATCACATATACGTCATGTGCTTCTTTTGGGATTTATTTATTTATTTATTTATTGTGATATAGCTAAGTTAAATTCAGTGCTAGAGACATATTTTTGGCAGCATCATGCTGTCCGGATGCTTTTCTTCAGCTGGTGGTGGGAAGGAAGATAGACTTGGAAACTGATATTCTTCATTAAATCGATCTGGAATCAAGTGATTTTCAAAAAATAACTAAATTTTAGGTCCTATGATGCAGAAAATTATTGAAAACCACTCAAAAGATGAATATGGTCATGTTTACTAAAAAATAAAAATAACTTCTGAATGGGGTATTTTAGTAAAGGGGGTCAAATACAAATTCACACACTTTTACACACATATATATATATATATATATATATATATATATATATATATATATATATATATATATATATATATATATATATTTTAAACATTTGGAAAGCCATGCACTGAAACTGTTGCAACCTGAGCAAAAAGGATCATCATGCCACTTTCTCTGTAGTTTTGATAATTATTGTGACACAGTTTCAAATCAAAAGTCTTAAGTTTCTAAATCGATTTCTGTTTCAAACTTGACTCTCCTGTTTGCAATCTCTCCGCCATATTATAAAAATGCCTAAATACAATTCTGTTACTGAATTTTAAAGCCTAACTTGTCAGATGTTATTGACATTTTCAATTACACGATAATTTATAGATATCGTTTTATCGTCACTGCCCTAGCACCTATAATTTTCCTTCCTCTTCACTACTATGCAGTACAATCTGTTGCAGTAGTATTATACTTCTGCGAGGCACACAAGGAGCAAAATTGGGACAAACTGGGTGTGGAGAATAATTCATTAATGCATTACTTTATTAATTTATGCGCTGTGTTCCGTGCGGAGTGTTTGTTCGGAAAGCTCGACTTCCTGCATGCTGCTCAGGCAAAGAAATTGAACATGATAGAACGTGTTAGATTCGGCGAGAGCCGTTTTCTCTCGAGTGTGTAAATTCATACTGTGAAAAACAGGACAGGGCGCGAGAGGACAAACAACATAACTAACGGTTCTTATTTTCGGACATGACCCAAACCCGGTTCTAATCACACTTCGCTGCCTTTCAACGGTGTGAAGTTGAGCTTTGAGTCATTCAGACTTAGCTTCCTGGTATGTGAAATTTTGTATGCAGAAATGTTACTTTTTATTTAATAAAAAAAGAAAAATATATATATATTTGGTCACAGATTTATCATGAAGTCACATAACAGATAGCAGTATTTATCTAGTATTTCATACTTATGTTTTGAAATAAAAAAGAAGCATGTTTTGATTTCAGCTTCTCCAACATTTCCCGGAGCTTTTCCCACCTCCCTCACGAACTGTGTGATTGGCACACTTCCGTTCAGATCTTGTTTCTTTGGCACTCGTATAAACGGGAAGTATTAATCTGTATTAATCTTTGCACTTACACGGCATTAGCTTTGGCCTCTCAGCTGGGATCGCCTCATCGCCGCCATGTTGATCCAAGTAGCCTCGCTGCGTTTTGGAGAGAGGTGACACGGAGACCTTCGTTTGAAGTCTGCAACCATTTTTTTTTCTTCTTATTTGACACAGGAGAGCTAAACGTTTATGTTAGGCCTTTTCATTAACATTATTCATTTATTAGAAATCGGTTGATACGTTATATAGAAAGGACTCATGTTAGCTAACAGTTGCTACACAGTAATAAGTCTCGGTTTGCGAGGATTACATGCCGTAACCATAGATCTCAAACCGCTGAGCCGTAGAAGAAAACAGAGAGAGAACTCTCAAATAATAATCATTGCTTTTCAAATTATTCACCGAGCTTGCAAAGAACACAACAAAAGTCACACAATAACTTGCAAAAACTGCTGTCAACCCCTAAGCTTTCTCACGTTTTCTCACATTATAGCTAAAAACGTTGGAGGGAACTTGATCAATTTCCTTTCTAATTGAGTAGAAAAAAAAGCTACATTTCAATAAAAATAAAAAAATAAAAAGCTAAAGACTGGGCCATCCATTTTTATTGTGATTCAGCAAACTTATTAGTAGAGCGTCCACATGTGTTGTAATTTATGCTCGGTATGAATCCAGCTGTTGTGTGAATGCCTCAGAGGTTTTATTTATTTATTTATTTTTTAGAGAGAGCATTAGACAACAACCAGCGTCTTTAAGAGCCGAAGAACAGCGGATAGGCCAAGGAGAAACTTGTGCAAAGGTTATAAACAATATCCTGACCTTTATGTATTTTATAGTCCTCTGTTCAACCATAATCAGAAAATGAAAACTCTGTAAACCTACCAGGATATGAACCTTCAGCTAAACTGAGAGTCCAGAGAAAGAACTAGTTAATCAGAAAAGCAGCTGAAATGCCCACGGAAACTTTGGAGGAGCTGCAGAGATCCACAGCTCAGATGGTTAAAACGTGTTAAAAACGACAACCATAAGACAGTCATGACAAGACGCAAGATTTATGTCTGGGGCTGATCAAACATGTTGCAGATGATGCCAAAACTCAGCGTGCTGAGCTAAAACCGCACCATGTCCTCCACCGCGGTGACCGCGGCGTGCTGTGGGACAGGGACACTGGTCAGAGTTAATTAGACGACTAGAGCTAAATACAGGGCAAGGAGACCCGTTGGAGGCTGCAGATGGCTTGATGTCGGAGGAGAAGCTTCCTTCCTCCAGAGTCATGTAGTCGGCCTCCTGAGCCGGAAGGAAGGAGTTTGTCCGTAGTTGTTGCGTCTCTGGGCAGGACAGCTCACCCGCATGTAGTGTACAGAGCTGTGGATTCCTCTGGACTAGATAAAGTGCAATACAAGATCCCACCATCTTAAACACACAACCAGAGCCAAAACTCAAGGGTTTAGATTCAAACATGTTGGTGGGTTAAAATCTTCCAATCATAGTCCAAACAATTAATCGGACTAATCGTGATTAATTGGTTAGTAAAGGAATCGTCAACTGTTTAGTAATCAATTAATCGATAATTGAAGTATACACACACTCTATGCCAACATTTTTAGAGCAGTAATTAAATAAAAAAATGTACAAAAAATATATACATTTTGCATTTTAGATTAAAAAAAAGTAATGTCTGTCAACATCTTCAGCTGAAGAATCCGAAGAATAGGCCATTTTTTCTTCCATTATTCACACTAAGTTACTGTTTTTGTTAACCGATCAATCATCAGAATAACCGACAGAACAATCGATTGCTATAACAATTGTGAGCTGCAGCCCAACAATTATATACCACTATGTTGGTCTATCACATAAAAATCCCATCAGAAATACATTGAAATTAATGACTGCAATGAGAAAAAGTAGAAAAATGAATTAGGGTTCAAACCAGAGTTGAGTAGCAACTAGTTACATTTACTGAAGTAAATTTTCAGGGGGAAACAATTTACCTTTAGGAGTATTTTTACTACATTGTACTTTTTACTTTTACTTGAGTAACTTTATTATGAAGTATCGCTACTCTTACTTGGGAAACATTTCTGGATTCTCTACCCGCTGAGCAACTTCACTGAAATAGAAACAAGCTTGTTTTAACCAAAAATTCACCAGACTCAGACACACACCTGCAGTTTTTGCTGACTTTTCATCTGTTTTATATTATAACAAATTAATTTAGGAATTTTTTTTTTTACATTTGTCTGATTTTATTATTTTTGCAATGATGTTATTTGCATTATTTTAATTTTGATCTTTAAGGTTCCAACATTTCCACATGACTTTATATTTTGGTCCATCTGATGATGTAACTTTTAAATATTAATTGATTGATGTTTTGATCAGTCACTCAAGACTTTTATAGGCTTTTTGTTACCAAATTCTCTTTTAGTCTTTCTTGAGTAATTTCTTGGACGGCTACTTTTCATTTTTACTTGAATAAAAGTATGCTGAAGTGGTGCCACTCTTACTCGAGTACAATTTTTGGCCGCTCTGCCCACATCTGGCTGAAACAGTTTTTTGCAAGGCGTCGTGTAAAATGTGCCAAACCTAACAGGTATTTTTGTCATCAGTTGTAAGTTTGGGTGCAGTTATGAGTTCATCAGCCTGAACCGAGACAAAACAGACAAACGCATCATCAGGCTTTTGGACAGTGATCATGCTGCATCCCTCACCAGCACAACCCAAAACCAAAAACAAAAAAAAAACGAAACAGAAGTTGTGACTCTGCACACAGAAGTTATTTTACTTTGACAGCCAATCTCTTGTCATATAAAAAGCATGTTAGACAGAGAGATGTGATCATCTGTAGTCTTCCAGAGAAAACCTGACACTGCTGCATGGCATGCAGACAAAGCAGGCTGAGCTATACATCTATCCCCCGCTGCTGGAAAGAGGAGGACTGCTGCTCCAGCAGCAAAATGCTGGTGAGGGCTCACAGAAAGATGACTCATCAGCATTTGTTATGATCTGAACACCCACACCAGAGGAGTTTCCTATATGATCACGCGTGTGTGTGCGATTGGGGTGGATCGGGTGGGATGGGGGGGATGCATCCTCTGAGTTGTGTGTGCAATCGATGACACGGTCGATGCGTGGTGTTGCGTGCGGATCTTCGCCCGGGCAGCGGCGCAGATAGATAAACGCGCCAAGGCGCCGGGTATCGGAGGCCTGCTGACGCTCGACCACGTTGACAGGAAAATGAATAAGGCCGGTCACTTTTCCTGCAGTAATCTCTCTTCCTGTCTGCGCCTGTCGATGTATTGGAGTGGTCTAAAAATAATGGCGACATGTCACACTTCAGTCTGCGGAGAGGAGAGGGGCCTGTGAAGAACCGAGAGCACGTGCACACTTCATCAGCTCGTCCAAAAAAGATATTTGTTTTTCTGTAGTCAGCGGTTGGTTGATAAATATTTTTTGGATAGCACACCAAGCGATTTGGAGAACTTTAGAACAGGCTGGATTATACAACAAAATCCTGAGCCATCATCGTCTGACAGCAAAAAGAGTACATTACACCTACTGCAAAAATACCAAGACAAACTAGTTTATCCACCCAAGCAAACAATTCAGTGAGGGGCAGCGTTAAGCAGAGAAGCATCCAAAAGGTCTGCGGTGACTCTGGGGGAGTTGCAGAGCACGACACCTAGAAAACAAACAACAGTAACTCTTCACATTATGCAAAACACAATGTCCTTGTGGTGAAACGTGGCGACAGCGACATTATGACGAGGGCATCAGAAATAAATGGAGTTTAAAAAAAAGGGAAATAACTGTTAGCGACTACAAGAAGCAGCATAAACGTTAAACCAGAGCGACTATTGAATGAATTTCATGGGCTAGAATAGCAGTTCTCAACGTGGGCGGTACCGCCCCCCAGGGGGCGTTCAGAGGACGGCAGGGGGCGCTGGCGGACATTTTTTAAAAAGGGGGGCGCTGAGATTCCTCTGGGGGGCGTTTGGTCGAAGGTAAACTTTACACCTTAAATGCACAACAATGCCAGTTTAGACTTTGAGCAACTTGGTAAAACTGTATTGTGTAACATTAAACCACGCTTGGCTGCAACTGTATCGATGGCAGCTCTTCTATTCAGTGTTTGTAGCTTATGGGCGCAGCTCCGCTACTGCTAGCAGCTTCGCCGGCGCATCAGTTCAGTGTTACACCGGCTGATGACATTGCTGAGATTCACTTTGTCTGGTATTTTTGCCAGTTCTGTGATCATGTTAAGCAGCAACTTGTATTAAAAAGTGTTTTATTTCCGTTTAAAGGCTGCACGCTTCCATGGAATAACAACAGAAAATCTCTCTTGTAAACATGCAATTACTAAAATCACAATGCCCTGACTTTGTATCGCTCTGAAAAATGAACCCATTTAAATCAAGAAATCCCTCCACAGGTGGTGCCACGATAGAGAGCGTTCATTTTATAGTGTTAACACCAGTGATGTAAGTGGTCCGGTATGAAACGGGTGTGATAGAACAACACAGCACTTTAAAATTTCATTAATCAGAATGAAGAAATAGTTTCCGTTGTTTTAAAAGGTTTATGTCAGTCTGTCTTTTCCCCATCGATATATTTCATGACGGCCCTGCACCTTAGGGGCTTAAAAAAAAGACATTGCGCAAAACTCTGAGACAGGAGAAGCGGGACATAAAACGGAGCGACGAACTAGATGTGAATTATGGCATAAAAACAGAGAATCCGACGCTGAACAGTGAAAAATCAACACATGATGTGAAACACATGACGACTAGGCGGCGCAGCAGGTGATGAGTGAAAATTACTGATGGTCAATAAACGATAAAATAAATTTAGCAACAGGAAATTAACTAAAGTGGACATAGCGATAAACCAAGAGAGGATAATACTAAATAATACAATAATAATATGGTAATACAAAGGAAACTAAATGGAAATGGATGAATAACAAAATGCAAGAATAGACTAAGAAACTAAAGTAAATACAGAGGAATAAGCTGGTATGGCAAGACCTTTCAAGCAATAATTAATACAGAGGACTTTATGGCAAGAATAAACAGACACTATTTCCAGATAAAAGGTAAAATAATATTGTTAAAATGTCATGGGTTTGTTGAGACCATATCTAGTACTGAGAATAAATATATCTTACAGAACATAACAGTAAAGAACTGATCACTTACTTATGTTTTTAATTTTAGATTTGATATATTTATTTCTTCAATATTATTTTTCATGTCAGTATTATTGTCATGGTGGTGTTCAGTGACTCCATGACACTTTAAATTTGACTCATGAGGTTTTGAATAAGAACCAGATTTGTTCTTTGTATTTTCTGTCCAGTAAAACTATTAATCTTTAAATCAATAGACAGGTCTATATAAAGATATAATCCATGTTTCTGTCTCATATTTGTATGGCATTAAAAGGACCTGGAAATGTTGTTTTTCCTCTGAAAGCTCTGGTTTGCACAATAAATGCCATGTGGGTGAAGTTTTATGGATGATACTCTGATGACCCATTCTCCTGAAGGCAGCACAGAGCTGCACCACCAGAAACCGACAGAAACACTGAAGAGCTATGATTAATGTAGTTACAGTTCTATCCATGTTTTAATGTTGCAGAGCTCAGTCATTTTGCAAATAGTCCAAAGTTTAAACTGGCATGTTGTTCATCTTTTATCTGGAATATTTAACAACTAGAAAATGGTACAAAATTAGAATATTTTTTCCACTCTGATTTGCTGCTGTTAGGCCTACAGATTTTAACTTGAATGTTCGTTGCATTTTTTGTAGACGCCTGTGAAAATAATTTTTATTCCCATGGCGTTGTTCTCTGGGAAATTATTTTTGATGATAAATACAGAAACAAGCATAAAAATTAAAACATCTACAATAGTGATAGTTATATTAATAATAAAATAATAGTCAGTGCAAAGTAGCCTGCAAATTCTTTGGTGGGGGCGGCGAGGGACCTGGATAAAGGCTGGGGGGGCGCTGGGCCGAAAAAGGTTGAGAAACACTGATCTAGAAGAAGTACAGGGGTGGGCGACACGGACTAAAAGTTTCAGCACAATATCTTGTGGTGCTATCACGAAAACGATAAAAGTGACGATAAGAGCTATTTATTGTTTCCTTATTAGGTGACCGTATGGCCGTGACTACATGAAACAGCAACCAGAGCTTCTTTAGTGTGATTTGTTTCACTAAGCTGCACAAAACAACTGGATTTAACCGTATTTTCAAATTTATCGGTTTTGTTGAGGCTGTCATTGTGAAAAACCGAGGAGAAAATAGAAAAACTAACAGTACCAACAGATTTGGGGGTTTTCAAACAGCATTAGCTGGCATGTGTTGAGGCAACAATAAATCGAAAATCTTATTATCGTAAGAATTTTTTAAAAGTAAATCATAAACGATGCACTTCTAATTATAAAAAGTTATGAGTCTAATCAAAGTCCAGACTTAAATCTGACAGGGAATCTGATAAGACTTGTAAATTGGTGAATGCAGACACTCATTATACAACGTGCCTGTTTTGCAAACTCAAAAAGAAAAATGGACAAAACTTTTTAACTTCAGATGAAAGACTTGCAGCTGCAATCGCAGCAAAAATGGCGTTCTACGAAGACGACCACGTTCTTCAAAACAGGTCGCTGTTTTGAAGAACGCTATGTGTCGCTTTTATTTCACATTGCAAACCTTACATTACGAACTTGTGTTTGATCATGTAAATCATAACATTCCAATAAAATACATTGGAGTTTTGGGCTGTAAGAAAAGGGCGGGGCATACCCGGGGTTTTATTCAACCAAGAAAAGCCACTGGACGTTGAGTCTTGGTGTAACTCTTGATAGCATTCTTTCCCTGACCTGAGAAGAAGGATTCCCTCTTTAAAAGTGGCTCCATATTTGATTCTGTGTCCTGTTGGAAAACACACGCACACGCACACACACACACACACACACACACACACACACACACACACACACACACACACACACACACACACACACACACACACACACACACACACACGCACACACACACACACACACACTCCTACCCTCCCTCTCCCCCCGGCTCTTACTGCTGTAGTTTCAGCTGCATTAAACATTGAACAATATTCCTTATTATGGCAGAAACACGCCCACCGAGGATCTTCTCCCCCCTCCCTCAACCCTTCATATGCACCAAAGAAAATTTCACAGACGCAAGCACTGCGTTACGGATGCACATCAATGAGAACGCATGTGTTTGCTGAAATACACGCATGCGCACGCACGCACACACACACAGAGACACAATGCAGCCGGTTTAAATGGGGCATCCGTAGTCATGGAAACCCGATCTGATTGCGTTTGAGTCACGGCACATGTCCCGAAATGAGGTGGCCAAATACACACAGATATGCATATGGATAATGGGCCACGTTCACACACTTAAACACACGCACACACGCACGCACACGCACACACACGCGCACACACACACACACGCACACACACACATAGACTCATCAGCTTTTGCTCCTCTTTTATGGCCCGAGGCGGAGAGAGCGAGGGACCCTGATTCAGGGGACCGGGAGGTGCCGAGCGAAATGAAAGAACAGCAGAGAATAAGACTAGAGAAGGAAATGAAGAAGGGGTGGCCGTGATACACACACGCACACACACGCAGAGAGACGGAGGAGAGGGGATGGGAGATGCTGCGGGCATCACATCAAAGCTCCCTCTCCATCCGGCCGCTCGGACAGAGGGGCCTGTGTGCGCGCGGCGGGTTTACATGTTTATGTTCTGGGTTCATGTTGCACCTGTTGTTCCAGAACTGGAGCTTCACACGCTGCAAAAACACAAAATCCTACCAAGTGTTTTGGTCTAATTTCTGTAGTGCTGATGTCTTAAAATAAGACGGAACTAACTTGCAGGTAACTTCTCAGCAAAAATGTCTGAGCTGGTTTTAAGCCAATAATTCCTCAGAGGCGGTATTATGTGTTTTCCAGGTACATAGTGCCATTTTATAACACAGTCAAGTGACTACGTTGCCTTCAGTTGATTTTGCATCATAATTTAACGCCTTGAAATTGGGCATCTGTCTCTTTAAGAAGCTCCTTCTCTTTCTGAAACTCCACCTACAGGTCACAAAATGGCTCCTCTCTCAGTATACTCACAACCTTTTTACCAGCATTTCAATGAGGAGTAGCTCGTATAATGAGCTCAGCAAAGCTGTGTTAGAGAGAACATGTTTTGTTGTCTGGTAGCAAAAAAAAAAAGAATCGAGTTAGAACGGAATATTGTATCGGGAACAGAAAACGACCAAATACAGTACACTCCCTGACCTCATCTGAGTGAAGAAGAAGAAAAAAAAACACCACCAGGTGTTTGCTAATTGCTGCTGGCTAGTCTAGAGGAACTGCCAAGGGGAGTTGCAGTGGAGGGCTGCTCCAAGGAGGATATGTTCCTTATGTCTCCTTTATGATGCAGGAGTAAAAGGTCAAATTAGAGTGACATTCAAAATAGCCGATAACAAAATAAAGCAAATGAAACCCTCAGCGGCCACGTCTGCCTGTCTCCTAGTGAAATGTTCTTATTTGACATAAATAAAATCATAACAAAAAAAACTTGTTTCTGCATCCGGCAGCTTCTTCCGACACCACAATTAACAACGTAATCTTACAGAAGTAAATTGAATTGGATTATAAATGGCCTGGATTAGGATAAATTGGATTTTAATTGGACGAAATAGGACTATTTAATTAAGAGTTTGATTCCGCTTATTTGTTCTATTTGGAAAGTGTCACGAGATGACCTTTTGTGAGTGAGACGGCTCTATATGCAAATAAACCAGACACCAGAAATTAAATACTTTCAGTTCATCAGTGGAGCAGATTGTAATAAGGTTCTGGTAAAGACAAAACAAAACAATTACAGGTTGTACGTATACTGGCCTCAGTTATTTTAACAGTGATAACGTCTGTAATGATACATACAGACATTATTGTGACAGCCACAATTATTAACAGCTCTTCTGAAGATGGGTGAAAAGCCTTTAGAGGAATTCAACATTTAATGTAAATAATTTTCTTTATCATCAAAATCACCAGTGGTACAATCATTTGACCCCAACAATCCCTCTGAAAATAAATATAACGGAGGGATTTTTTCTCATTTATACTTCACCTTTTTAAAAATTGATCAGAATGATCTATTTGAGTCTTACCACAAGTTTTCCACACTGTCCAACATCCTGAGCCATAGATGCGATAAGCTCTTGTGTTTTTACCGTATACTCATGTAGTGACACCTTGCTGTTCTCACGAAGTGCTAATGTATATTCTATATGTACTTTCACCAGTTTAATTTAATCTTATTCAATTTAATATTGAATAAGATTATTATTCCAGGGGTGTCAGTAAATACACTCCCAGGTTTGTCCGTGCGCCAGTAAGCTAGCTATAAACACACAGACAAACTGTTTTTAGGGAAAGGCTGGCGAATAACTGCTCGAGTCCACAAGCTTTTTATTGCGGCGCGGTATTTGTATACTTGACAGTACCTACTTCAGGTTCTCCAGGGGCCTTCTCCTGTTGTTAGAGTCGATCTCTGCCTCTGAACTCCCTGACTTTTTACTTTTTATTTCATTTTTTCTACTCGACCCCGTTTCCCTTCCCTCTTTAACCGCTGTCCTCTCGCTTGGTCTCACTGAAAACAAGCAGGAAGCGAACGTTCGCACAAATATCCTGCCATGAGCTGATGAATGTTTCACATTAGGGAACATTTTTAGAGACAGTTGTGATATATATATATATATATATATATATATATATATATATATATACTTTTATTTTTTTTTTTTTCTTCTTCTTCACTTCACAGATGAGGTCAGGGAGTGTACTGTATTTGGTCGTTTTCTGTTCCCGATACAATATTCCGTTCTAACTCGATTCTTTTTTTTTTTTGCTACCAGACAACAAAACATGTTCTCTCTAACACAGCTTTTTACTTTATTTTATTTTATTATTTTATTCTGCTGTGCCCAACAAGCCTCCACTCAGTGTGCTGAAGGCTCCTTCAGGCTCCAGTCTGCAGCCTCATGCGTGATCTCTCGCCTCGCATCAGTGCAGGGTCTTGAGGGGCGTCATATGCTGGTTCTTGCCTCTTCTTGGAGGGCTCTTACGCTCCGGTTGCCTGGTAACCCTTGTGTTTCTGATTGGGGAGCCGACTTTTTTCACCCAGTAAATGAAAGGGAGAGAGAGAGAGAGAGAGAGAGAGAGAGAAATCAGAGGGAGTTGCATTAAATGTTGATGAAGCTGTCAACAAGAGATGCTTGCTCTAGACTTGGAGCGCTGGGACTCGGAGATGGTCAGGATCGAGGGATGGAGATCCTATAGAGCTGTTTCTCTCATGGAGTAAATATGTCAGAAAACAAGTTAATAATACAAAAATAGCTCTGGTGTCTGAGGGAGTGAACATAAAACTTTTTTTTTCTTTTTATGTTTGGAACTGAATCAAATTAGCTGAGTTTTTTTTCCCTTTTTCTTGTTAACCAGACATTAGATTTTAAAACAGCCATGCCTTTTAAAGCTGCAACCCAGAGAGGAACATTTAGGTCCACCTATTAAAACATTTCTTAAAACTATTTTTAGGATCAGACTGTAATGAGAAGCCACATGATTTCCCAGTTCAAAGAAAATACAGCAAAATGTGTCACAACTCACAGTTTGAGAAGAATTTCACCTAAAATAATTTGAGAAACAATGTTTTTTTAAAATCTTTTTCACACTCTTCTAATTCGAAGGTTTTTACATTCAATCATCGTCACCATGAATGCTGCCAAGTCTTACCAAGTATTTTTGGTCTAATTTCCAGTGGAAATATGTTACTACACTTGAAATAAGACAGAACTAACGTACAGGTAGCTTTTCATCAAGATATAGTAGCTTATTTTAAGTCAATAGTTCCTTTATTAATCGCAAATTGTGGAACAAGTTACATTGTTTGTATATGTTTTGTATGTCTGTATTTTTTTTCCACGTATTTCAGTATTAATGTAAAGCACTTATATTCTAGTGATTTTTGAAATGTGCTGCAGAAATAAAGTTGATTGACTGATTATTATCAATTAACTTTAAAAAAGAACTGGTTTCATTGCAGATTATTTTACATATAAAGAGACATTTTTCCCATGTCAAAAGTGAAACGATCTGTCAGTGGAACTGGTACTTTTTCATCCATATTAAGGAATTATTTATTTAAAACAAGTTCTTATATTTTGCTGAAAATTTACTTGCACGTCAGTTTTGTTTTAATTCAAGTGAACTATGATATTATTATAAAGTACATGGTAATATTTTATGTTTCTGCAGTGAATGTCATATTAACTTTTTGCTTTTGATGATGACCGCTCTCTTTAGGAATGGGGACTAATGTTCCAATATAAAATCAAGCTCAAATATGTACAAACACTCACACGTGCTTGGAAAATTCCTTACCAAATAGGAGAGAAACAAAATAGTCCTTGTAGCTATAAATTTGCATCTGGCACAATTCTGGACTGATTGAAGGTGAAGCTGGAGAACATGGAGATGGTCAACATTGTCTGTTCAAGATCAGCACACATGACAGCTGGCGCATTGTTTTTAGGTTTCAACGTCTCGACTAAATCCAGATACACTTCTTGTCATTGGTGTCATTTGACTGTACTTCACATTAAGTAAAGTCACATTTATTTATATTGCACTTTATTAACAGTACCTAACTGCATCATGTTGCTGCACAAGCTTATCAAACACAAACAACATCACAAAAAAACTAAATTCTCGGAGACGTGCATGTCAGTCGCCATGTATAATTTTGACAATGTGTGGATTAAAGAATACATTTTAAAACATATGCACCCATTTCATGATTTTCTCCTTTGCTCTTCATTTTACTCTGAAAAATAAAATGCTTTAAATGAATCATTAAAACCCCCAAATTAATATGACATCCACGTCCGTGAGAAACACAAAAGCCATCATCAAAAAGATATTCTCTGGACTCACATTTCATTTAGTGAATCCCATCTGATGCCATGTTGGTGGCTGAAAACGTGACTCTAAAAACAGATAAAGCAGTACACTGATGCTTTGTTACAAGCACAGCCCTGGCCAAATGCAGTTCAGTAAAAGTGGTCAAAATTCAGCAGAAAGAACTATCTAAAAAACAAAGAAAAAAAATATTCATCATATCTGTTACGGTGGCACCATGTGGCTGTTTTTTTAAATGTTTCTGTTATGAGCTAGTATATCATCCCTCTGTCACCACATTTACCTAAAGTAAACATATTTTTTGTCACTGTACAGAAACCAAACACCAAGCATGATTTTGTGTGTGCTGGCCTCAAAGTGCTCTTTACATCTGGAGCCTGAACTTTGCAGATGAACCCGGATCAGCTGTTTGTCCCGCAGGAACTCCAGAGATGAGACTTTCTGGCTCATCTGATTGGCTGGCAGCTGTGTGTCACACCCACACACACATGCACACACGCACACCCACGCACACACACACACACGCACACACACACACACACACCCACACGCGCGCACACACGCACACACACAGAGTTATGAGGATGTTTTTTTTGTCGTTTTAGTGTATAGGCATCTGACACAAGAACACATCATAAGTTGATGGAAGGGAAGACAGCAGTCAACAGTGATCCTTGCGTGCTCTGCAGAAGACAAACGCAGCTCCAGCAGGAGTCTTTTCCGAGAAGTGACAGTTAACCTTTTTTTTTGTTGTTTTTTTATTTATAACCTCTTTAAATAAATAACATTGCTCTGCAGAAGTTTCATACGCTAAAAGCTGAGTGCACATGCTTTCAAAAGTAATGTCATGAATAATTTTTGTTGTCACATCGTATCATACGAAGGCATTCTGAGGTTCACTAACACTTTCTGAAGACTGACAGGTTGCTGCAGGCAGCTGCAGCAGCCTCCTTTAAGTTAGCTCAGCTGTTTCTGTCTCTTTAAGTGACATAACACTTATGTTATTTGTGTAACTTCTTCTAGTATTTATTTTATTTCATCCATCCATCCATTTTCTTTACACCCTTGTCCCTTAGTGGGGTCAGGAGGGTTGCTGGTGCCCATCTGCAGCTAACGTTCCGGGCGAGAGGCGGGGTCACCCTGGACAGGTCGCCAGTCTGTCGCAGGGCAACACAGAGACAAAGAACCATGCACACACACACTCACACCTAGGGACAATTTAGACAGACAAATTAACCTGACAGTCATGTTTTTGGACTGTGGGAGGAAACCGGAGTACCCGGAGAAAACCCACGCATGCACAGGGAGAACATGCAAACACCATGCAGAAAGACCAGGGCCGGGAATCAAACCCAGAACCTTCTTGCTGCAAGGCAACAGCTCTACCAACTGCGCCACTCTGCAGCCATTTTTTCAAATGCAGTCTCTGAGAGAGAGGAGACATGTACAGCCATTTTGTTATTTTGTAACCTTCCACCTCGTTGTCGACCACTGCTGGTCGGCTGTTGATTTGCAAACTTCACCAGCTTTCGCCTGCCTGTCAACGGTGGTGGACTTATTTGACCACACACGACACGACTGCCATTGTAATAAACATGTGGCTCGTGCTTTCTGTCATTTCAGAACGGAAAAAAGTGCAAATTTTTAAATATAACACTTTTATTTACAACAGTTTCAAAGAGCTGCTTGCAGACTTTTTTTTTAAGCCATAGGAATTTCTAATATGGCGAATTAACAACTGTCTGCATAGGATTGTGTCTATTTGGCATCGAATTTCCATTTTAATTGGATGCAATGTTACCAGGCATTAGGTGGCATGAGATTCTGATTGTGTAATGACCTTGAATTAAATAGTAGGGTTTAATTTCATTAGTGCATTGTGGTATAGTAATGTAATTTTATTGCAGAAAGTAGGGAGTTATTTCTTATGGTGATATGTATTAAACATATATCTATAGCATGTATTTACGAGTAAAAAATCTATGGCAAATTCTTACTAATTTAATAGTTTTCCAATAATAACCATGCCTGTTGTGTAGAATACTGTTCTGCTTCTTACACCTTAACTCAAGTATCATAGGTTTTTATAAGCTGTTTCATTAGTTTGGCTTTCTGCTTTATCTGGATCCTAAATAGTCATGCTAGCTTTAGCTTAATAACTGCAGTTCTAAAAAGATCCTTATCTTATTTAGAACGATGACTGTGTTTTTTTTGCAATTATCCCCCAGATATTATTGATTTTTTCATGACAAGACAAAAAAGGAAGTTGTACAAGTCATGTTTTTTAAAAAAAGAAGTAATCTTTTAGCCAGCTAGCAGTATGTAGCAACAGGATAGGGCAGGACAGTTCTACTGCAGTAATTGCACCATACTGCGGAAGAAAAGCCAATCAATCAATACTTTGCTGGAATTTATTTTGCTTGTTTGGAAGCTGTAGCATTTTAAAACCTTGGTGTAGGCTTGATGCTTTCAACCGGCCCAGTTAGGTTGCAGTCTGGAGAAAAGTTTGGTTGTAGGCACCTTGGAGCTTTCCAATAAGACAGTGCTCTGACACATCAGGCAAAATTGTAAAATGGATGGTTTTGAGGATATAGATTCCTGACTCTAATTGTAGGAGTTTTGGGGAGAATAAAAGTCTAGAGTCATGCCACAGAGATATTCGAACTATAAAAAGTTGAAATATCCCCGCAGTAGCTCCTCCCACCGCAGCAGTGCTAGCTCTAGCTCCACAGGAAGGGAGAGATACTCATATAGTGGCCCTTAAAGCTGTGATTTTCAGCTATAAAAATGATTCTATAACAGGAACTACGCTTTATTACATTTACAGAGTCACTGCAAAATTCATGGGAAGCTGAAACTGGATCAAACTTCTGTATTCGATGGTTTTTGAGGTGGGAGGTACAGCTTGAAGCACAAATAAATGTATTTATGTAATCCCTAAATACTTCTACTTCTACTATGCCTCGAATGTTCTAGCTTTGGTTTTCATCTGTTTGTATTTTGATTATTTATTTATTTATTTTTTTAGTTCAACCTCGATCTTATCGGTTAATTTCTTTAGATTTGAACTTTTGTTCTTTGTGCATTTGAGTACATGTTTTGGTTACAATCTGCCACCTGTTCCTCATCCAGCAATCAAGCTCCCCCTATCTAAGCTTCTCATTTCCTGTCATATAGTGCTGGATTCTTCTATTGGCTTTCCTTTGTTCTCCCTGAGACTCAGCTTGTCCCGATGTTGTTTCTCCTCCCATGCTTTTGTAAGTTTCATTATTGATTGATTTATTTTTATGATTAATTACTTATATGCCAGAGTCCCTTTCAAACTCAAAACGTGACACTTCTCTGAATACCGAATTTCCTTGTTCTATCACTACTTGATTTTTCACACCACCAGCTTTAAGATTTAAATTCTATTACAATAAAAGGTATTAGAACATCTAAGCTGAAGACTATTTTAAATTGATATTACTGATCAGATTTCTTTCCAGTGAGAGCTGAACTCCACCAAGCGTTGCCATTTGTCACAGATTTTGTTCATAACCTGTAAGAACAGAATTTCTAGGTCCAGCGAAGGTGTTGAGGGGATTCGTCTTGGTTTTACTCAGGATCAGATCTCTGCTTTTTGCAGATGTCTGATGAAGCCAGATGCCTACTGGCTTCATCCGACAGTTGTGGCTCGCAGTTGAGTGTGAAGAAGCCGAGATAAAAATCAGCATCTCCAAGTCTGAAACCACAGCCTTGATTGATCCGGAAAAGGGTGGAGTACCTTCTTTGGGTCGGGGGGCGGTGTTCTGTCTCCTCTTGGTGCGGAAGATGATGGATGGATGGATGGATGGATGGATGGATTGATTACCGGCTTAAAAAGGTGAAAATAATTCAGCCAGCTTGACATGTGTAGTTACTTTCCCTCCACAACCATCTATCCAAAAGTTTCTGTCTCAAGAAACCTCACATGATGGCTTCTATATAAAGATGGTCTTTCCCAGAACTCTAACCAGACTTTATATTTAATAGTCATTGGAAATCACTAACATTTATACCAAACATCCATCCATTCAGATAACTTTGGTCTTTTACCAGTGAGAAGAGATTACTAGAGATCCCAAGGCATTCTCAAACCAAAATGGATTTTCCCTGTAAAACATTCTTGAAGCCTCTTGAGAGAGAGCTTTCTCAAAGGTATCCTGATCAGATCCCAGAATTAATTGTTTTTCCAAATCTGGGTTCGATCCCTTCCTTCAAGCCAGTTTGCACAGGAGACCAATGTGGGAACCACGGCCTCAGATAGGACACCCTCCAGGGTCAGGAACGTACTACAACCTGCTTCAGGTGGTGATACTGCAGATGGGTTACATTTTAACTTCCAAATAAAAACATTTTACTTCAGGAAGTTTGGAACACAAGTTCAAATATTTTTCAAAAAATCCCCATTACCTGATTGTAGTGCTACATATGGCTGCATGGAAACCAGCCGACACATGCGCCCACTTGATTTCACAGCAGCACTAGAGCAGGCTTACGTGTAAACTTGGCATCCCTGCAGCTCTCCATGGGTCAACCTTGTACCGTTTTTGTCTGCAGCAGACACTAACAATGGGGGCAACAGGGTTTTTTCCATTGGGAATGCATTCCGTTAAATACATTTCACTTGTTCCGTTACAGTTCAGAGCCTTTTTACGAATGTGTTAGATTTAAAATTGCTCTGCTACTGTAGCAAGATTGCTTCTTCTGAATGTCTCTTGATTCGACAGAAGGCTTACAGTTGGTCTCTCACGTTCCCCTGGTGAGACGCCTTGTGCTCTTGATATTTCTTTTAATTGTACCAAGTGTCTGTGCGTGAGTGTGTGTGTGTGTGCATGCATGTGTGGCTGTGTATGGTGGGTGTATTAAGGTGGTAGCACACACTCTGCTCCCTGTCAGCTTTGCTTCCCTCGGGCATCAGTGTTTTCCCTTGCAGCTCCCCCGGGCTTTAACGACAGTAACAACAGCAGTTGCAATCGTTTTGGGACGGGCGGCTGGGGATGGGTGGTTGTGTTTGATGTGTGTGTTTGTGGAGGGATGAGCTACTTGTGTAGCCAGCCACTATGCTCGAAGTGTGCATGGATTTATGTCCCTTTGTGTGTGTTTCGCTCTGTCTCTGCTCATTTTGGAGAAGGCTTGTTCATTAGGTCTATGGGGAGATGTGCTTTCTGCTGACTTTGTTAGGTTCTGAGCCAGAAGCTCTTACTGATCCATAGTGTCCCACACACACACAAGCGCACACACCCAACCGGCTGTCTGCAGAGGAAGCTCCTACTGCACATTAGTATAAAAAAATATGGATTACACACATAAAGTCCCACAACTTTCACATTCATTTAAAATCATATGAGCCACACTGCAGATTGTAACTCGTTTTCTTTAATGTGGCCTGTAATATTCTAAGAAATTACAGATTAGAGAAAGGGCCTACATATTTTCCTTGAATACTTCTCTATTCAAGGTGCAGTTTCATCCAAAATGTGCTAATATTTATTTATTTGCATTAAACATAAATAAAATATAGATCTTGCCTTGCTCGCTTTGATGTAAAAAGCAGTAGTGCTACGATAACTCTTATTCTGCCTGTACGTATATTTGCTCATGATCAGATACGGACACAGCAGATGTTTCATTCTGTTTTTTTTTTTCTCGGTGATCGTTATTGGACGCCAGCAAAGCATTGAAAAGACATCTGCCTTCAGGCTGGTGTTTATCTGTGGCTGCAATTAATTAAATGTTGTTTGGTGTGGACAACAACCACTCCCATACTTCAATACAGATCGCCTCTTGTTGGTCTGCTCAGACTCCAATATGACAGTTATCTCTGAAGGCATTTTCACAAATGACATTTCCTTATCTTATTCTTCCCATCTCTGTTCCAGAGCAGGCAGCCCTCTGAACCACTCATCAGACTGAAGGTTTTGGTTATTTTCTGCCAACAGCTTACCCCACACATGCCCACCAGAATCTCCTAATGCGAATCTGTGTGTTCCCCCCCTCTCAGGTCTGGATGACTGCCTCCAGCAGTATGTGAAGAGCTTTGAGCGGGAGCAGATAGGAGGAGAGCAGCTGCTGCACATCACCCACCAGGAGCTGGAAGAGCTCGGCGTCACCAGAATAGGACACCAGGAGCTTATACTGGAAGCTGTGGACCTCCTCTGTGCCCTGGTCAGTCCCCATACTGGGTTGTTTTAACCCGGGGGTGTTAAACTCATTTTTGTTTTGGGCCAAATTAAAATCATGAATGCTGTTAAAGGCTCGGTTGTTCCAGAATGTATTGATAAAACCTTTTGAAATATCCATGAATTCTTTAAATTAACCAATCATTGCAATTTTTCCACATTTTGTTGCTTTCTATTTTGCTGCTGCCATCTTGTCACATAACTAGTTGCCTGTGGAAAATTCTAATCGATGGAAAATGTTAGAAGATGATTAGTATTGGATAACATAGTAGTTTCATGAAGAACATTACTTTAAAAACCAATGAGCTAACTGGAAAGCTGGCATGGCCGCTGTAGCACTGCAAGAACAACAAAAACCAAATATTTCTAGAAGTACAGATGAAGCTACAGGCTTTTGTAATGCAATATTCCTTAATTACGTTAGCTGCTAGCTGGCCAAGTGGCTCAATGATTGGTCTGCTCAGTATTGCCCAGTTACATCTACTGTGTGTTTCTGCAACACACTGGTTAATCTTTGATCACAGTAACCAGTTTTTCCCACATTTACACCGTTACTATTGTCTGGTCTCAATCTTTTTGATTCATTGTTTTGTGTAAAATCTGCTGCATGCATTTCGGTCAAAATGTGTGGACAGAATTTTGCGAAGAAAAGCTTTTGAAAACAAGAGAGTGTCATGAAAAGGCAGATTTATTATATATACTTTCTGGAGCATCAGTATTGATATTGGCTTAAAAAATAGCAAAGTAAATAAATAAATAACAGTCCTCGTTGACCTGAGTCTTGCTTTGCGCGCACTGCCTCGGTCACTGCTGACTGTATGTGCAGTGGCCCTGCTCAGGATTAGCGAATTAGGGGGAATTAGGTGCTACTCTCCCAGAACGGGTGAAAGGAGGGAGTGGAGGAGAGGTGAGAGGGAAAGAGAGAGGGAGAATATGTAGAAAGAGCATGCAGGATGCACCTTATCTCTCAGGCACACATGGCTGGATTAGTAGGAGCTGCTCAAATGTGCGGAAGAGGGTCTGTGAGTGTGTGTGAGTGTGTGTGTGTTAATCAGCACCTCTTCTCATTCAAATCTTCCAGCATGGGACTGAGTGTCCCAGAGTACCAATCACTACACTGCCTAAGAATGGACACACTCAGACCCTCATCTACACACACACACACACACGCGCGCGCGCGCACACACACACGCACACACACACACACACACGCACACGCACACACACACACACACTTACGGATGAGAATTTGAGAAGCAGAATCTCTGAGATTATTCTTAATGTGCAGGTTCTCACCTAACAAGTACTAAAAGTTAATGCTATAGTTAGTCATCCCTCTTAGTGCGGCGTTGAATTTGTGATTAAAGTCACGACTAAATTCATCCACATTTATTTTTATGTTTTTGTCTCGGGTCACTTTGGAAACATAGCAAAGTTGATCCTGATGTCATTTAAGCACAATGCTTACTTGACAATAGTCACAAAACTGACATCGCCCTACAAAAGACAAAAACATGGCTTATGTGATATTTATAAATCCTGACATATCCAACGTAAAATTGGCTTTATGGTTGGAGGGTCATAAACCGCTTTCTGTATTTAGATTTCAGAAAAACAAAAAGTCTTTTAGTAATAAAGACTAAAAACAAAAGTCTATTTCTGGTGTGGAATTTGTGCCGATATTGAAAGAAAGAAGTGAGAAAATAGCTTGATAAAATTTTAAATCTATTTTTGCCCATCCTGTTTGTGCTGGAATTAACCGACAAAAGGCTTCAGATAAACAAACCCGAAGAACGTTGTTTAAATTATTTTTTAGAGTGCTTTTTAGAGTGTTTCACGGAGAAATTGAGACGCCATCCTTGTGTTCATCTCTGAGAAACATACTTTATAGTCATCCGGCTGTTTGACTCATACATCAGTCACACAATCCGTCTTTTACAGAACGGTTTTCTTAAACTGGGTCATTTTTTAAAAAGGAATCCAAACCACTATGTTGTGATTAGCAACATAGTGGTTTGAAACGAGGCTTTATGCCTCGTTTCAACCTTCCGACTGTAAATAGATGAACAAATACGGACTCTTTTCAAATGGTCTGACATGAAAATTGCAGCTTGATTCAATTTAGAAAAATCCACGGTATAAATTTAAAATTCAGCATAGTGCAAAAAAGAAGACGACGAAGAAGAAATATTCACGTATTAGCAGGGGTGAAAGTAAGGGGGTACGGCAGGGTACTGCGTATCCCTAAAAGATTTAGTGGGGGTACGCAGTACCTGCAAGAGATGGGAGCGACAGTGCAGCGCAGGAGGTTGCCATGGCAACGGGTGTGCTTAAATGACAGACGGAGAGTAAAAATGTGTGAGTGGTTTAGAGTTGATCACCTGTTCAGGTTGTTTTACCTTTGTTTTCCTTTGTCTTGGCGCATCACAGCCGCGGTAGTTTCTGAACATTCAATAAATGACAAACGTGGACTAATTACCTCGTTCTTTGTGACTATAGCCATTTACAACAAACATCAAACACGGTAAATATGTTTCATTAAGTATTTAACAAACAAATGGCTTCTACCACGATAATTATGTGAAATTAAATTAATTGTCTAATTATTCTTTATTCTGTAGCAATTCAATGGCTACCCAGCTTTTATATATATATATATATATATCTTTTTTTTTTGTCATACCCCCCAAGAATTTAAAACTACCTTAACCCCTGCGTATTAGACGCAAATTTATCACACATGCAGACTCAATATGTAGTTATCTTTGTGTTTCTGAAGGAAATGATTATAAGACAGATAGTAAGGCACGTACATTGCTTTTATTGCGACTTAGTGCATGAGCCATGGCAGAGGAATCGGAATAAAGAGGAGGCCACTCCGTACACAGTTGCTGTGCCAACCACAATGACAAGGCCGCTGTGGGTGTCGGTGGTAATAATGGCATCATCCTATAACGATATTGATTTGCACACACGTGCATGCAGCCTTTTAAATGACTTCTCTCGGTATCAGCAGCACGCGCGAGTTCATTTAGTCGGCCCTGGAGGCAGGCAGACGCACACGGATTCTTTTTTAAATCACGTCATGACGTGACAGCCTAATTACAGCAGTGCAAACATGTACGCTCCGAGTGTATGCATGCATCTCTGTTCGCGCAGGATGCAGAAAATCACACGGAGCGCGGTGGGAGCCTGACCCAGTTTGAGAGAGACGCATCGCTGGGTGCTCTCCGTCTTTCCTCCCTCCTTCCTTTCAGTCGTCATGCCTTTTGGTTCCGCAGTTGCCTAATTAGTGTGAACGCCGTAAGGCTACGTCGTTAGTCCTGTCTTTTGGTATTGACATCTTCCACAGTTTATGAAATATTCAGCCTTTTGTTATGATCATCTTGGGCCCCATTGACATGAACGGAACATCCCATAATTTCTGAAAAATTCTGCTGAAAACTTTGCGCTTTTTCACAGCCAACTACTTTCAGCTGGAAAGGCCATTCAAACTTTAAAATGAAGTCATATCCTTCAGCTACTTCGGTTTATTTCAGCTTTTATTTATTTATTTATTTTATTTTTTTTAAATAAAATCTTTTTATAAATCTTTTACATATTTCATAAAACCCCTCTTCAAGTTTTTGCTGACATTATGCTCAGTCTTGAGAAGAAAAAAAAAGCATGGGCTGCTATGGTTGCTAAGCAATTAAGCTACACTAGCCCACTAGCTCTGAGAAACAAACTCTTCTAACTCGCTCATATTTCACTCTTTCTACACATATTATACACCAAAACGTAGGTTTCTCCGTCGGCAAACAGAAAACGTAACCATCACTGATATGACATGTACAGATTCATGGCAAATCGGCAGGAGGAAGTAAGAAGTAATCTGATCCTCTCACTACCTGCCCGCTTCCCATTGATTACCCTGACAGCACAGCTGTGTGAGTGGGGACGTTCGCATGGCGTGTTGCAGATCCCTCTTGTTCTAGAGCTCTGAATTAATGTAATAAATGCACAAAATGTGACTCATTGAACCTCAGTGTGTCAGTCACCTGTCAGAGTGTAGTAAGTAGTTTTTCAAAAGCTTTGTTTCATTGGCGTTTATTGACCCTTTGCAACTACGTCATACATCATTCGAGGCACCATCGGAAGTGATGGGCGAGGGTATTGAATGGAGCAATGCTTTTCCAAAGTTGTTTTTGCCAGTTTATTCGTGGATTTTACTTGTTCGAATCGAGCTAATTTGTCTGTGAACGTAACACACCTGGTGGGGGCTCATAGACGGCGGTATTTACAAAAGTTTGAAACGGCTAGCTTAGCAACCGACACATATCTCCTCCCTCCTGACTTCTTGATCAAATTGCCGCCTTTGCCTGAATTCACACCACATGATTTTTATCACCCATAATCAGCAGCCTTAAAAACATACAAAAGAGAGATGTTGACTAGTTTTTTTCCCCCATACATGCAAGGCTACATGACGGCGCGACATTGTTTCTATGGTTACTAAAGGTTTGATCCTTCTCCATAATGCGATATTTGATATCTTTTTAATCACATACTTTTGTCAATATAGATCCATCTTGGGGAAACAGCCAATCAGTGCCAAGGAAATTGAATACAGCACCTGGAGCCAATAAAATAAATAGCATTGCTCCCATATTCAAGCTTCTCAAGCTGTTTTCTTTTGAATACTTTTGATGCACTTTGAAAAAAAAAAAAACTGAAATTGGCGGATTTTCTCTGAATTACTTGGATTTTCTTTCCACAGAAAAAAATCACCACAAATAGGTGGGGGCACGCTGTACACCAAGATTACTTTGCAATACGGCAATACGGAGCAGCTCAGATAATGTAGCTGTTGATGAGTCATCAGTAAGCTTTTTGGTGTCAAAGCTATCATATCCCTGATTAATGTTTACTTTTCTTATAATGATGTAGGGCAGTAGCAACCCATATGCATGTGTAACCCCTGGTGCTTGGCTAAAAACTCCACATGAGTAAGTCTGTAATGAGTGGGAGGTGTGTGTTAACAAGGAAAAAGCACTAAAGCAGACAGAATTACTTAGACCAGGCTTTTTGTTGATGTTTATTCATCACATGCTAAAAAATTTAAAATTAGGTTAATGTGACAGAAGGATTCAGCTAAAAAGAAAAAATCCAAGTACCAACCCACACTCAACAAGATGTTTTGTTTTTAAAAAGACACAAATACGCACGTTTTTGGGGCTCTTTTACGACATTTCAGTCAAGTCTCTTGACTTACTAAGTATAGTGTTGGCATTCTTGTACATTGAATTGGAATCATATATGAGCATGCAGTGGGTAATATTCTGACTGTTTTTAATAGAGATAATTGTTTATTGCTTTCTTCATCGTCAAATGTTTTTATAAGCTAAAATTGCTATGCATTTAAAGAATTTGAGGGAACCCGAATGATGCTTTATAAGCTTCTAATAAGTCGATATATGACATAACTGAGTTAAACTGAGACACACCTGTAGACGTAGTTTAAGCACAGCTCAAACGCACTACGACCTTGTGCGATCAGGAGAGTAAAAAAAAAAATCTAAACCAATCAGGCACAATATCAGACGGACCATGATGGACCTCCACAAATCTGGTTCAACTTTTGATACAGGTTCTAGATGCCAGAAGGTACCATGTTAACCTAAACAACAAAACTGTATGGAAGTATGAAGACACTGGAAATGCCCACTTCATAAAACTCGAGAAGGAGACAGGCTCGATGTCTGAAGATATTTTGGTTCAAAATGTGTCAACCCCGGAGCAAAATCAAAAGTCCTTGTGTGAAGATGTTTGAGGGCTAGGCCAAAGAGGTGTGCATAAAAGCAAAGCAAAAAATATAAAAGGAGTGAAACAGAAAGATATTGATTGTTTCTGTGATGAGAAGATAGTGTGTTATTCCCACTACAGCCCCTGTGGTATCCTTACACACAACTTGACATACAGAAAATCTCAAAAGATTTCTTTATCTGACCTTAGATTTGTGTCTCTGTTCTCACGGAAATCTGCGCTGTAACTAACCAGCCTATGTGGTAGCAATAGCCGAACAACATTTTCTTTTCTTCTTCTAAATACTCATCTGTTTCTCTTCCAGAACTATGGCTTAGAAACAGAGAACCTCAGAACATTGTCCCACAAGCTCAACGCTTCAGCAAAGAACCTCCAGAACTTCATCCTGGGCCGACGGAGGGGGGGTCATTACGACGGACGAGCCTCCAGAAGGTTGCCCAACGACTTCCTTACCTCAGTGGTGGATTTGATTGGTGCTGCCAAGAATCTGCTTGCCTGGCTTGACAGGTAAAAGTTGTTCATCCTTATACTATTTACATGATAGACTTGTCACGAAAAAAAAGTTGTCAGCAGTCATCCGATGTGGTTGTGTTGGTCACTCCGGCATGAACAGCACGTCCAAGCGGATCCTACTTTGTCGGAGCGACTAGCGACGTCTCGGAGGATAGAGTTTGGTTCCTAAGCGTTAAACGATGAGGTTACCACAGGTTTTAGATTCACGACTTTATATATCATTTGTCAAAAAGCATGTAGAGGACAGACCAAGCATATGAAAGAAGATGCTCTGGTCAGACACCAAGAATACCATCCCAATCGTAAAACAGGGTGGTTGTAGCATCATGGTTAAGGAGATGCTTTTCTTCAAAAGACACAAGGAAGCTGGTCAGAGCTGATGGGAAAATGGACGAAGCTAATTGGAAGCCAATCATGGAAGAAATGCAAAAGACTGGAGACGGGGTCAGACGTTCACAACCCTAAATGTTCAGCCGGAGTTACAGACTTACTGTGTCTGAAAGCTTCACAGTGCTTGTCCTTTTGTAAAAAAAAAAAAAAAATTATTTTATTATCTCGTTTTTTTATTGTTTTTATTGTGGACCTTCTTATATTTCTGGAATAATGATATGCTGATAATAAAACTGTCTTTGTTATGACAACTTGACATCAACCAAGACATCATTACTGTTTAAACTTTACCTTTAATAACATAAAGTTACCTAATTTTTAAAGTGCAATCAGTAATACTTTTATAACAAATTTATATCAGTAATGATTTCTTGGTTAATGTCAAGTTGTCATAACAAAGACATTTTGAATAATGTCAACTTTGTATTAAAAGTGTCATAATTTACCGAATGACGCTTTATGACAACAGTCATAAATATTCATGAAGGCTTATTCATGTTTATGACAGTGTCATGTCAGTCTTGTTCAAAAACCCCTTCAAATAAAGTGTTACCTTTTTTTTCTTACAGTTCACTTTGTTAATGTATTTTCAGAGTATATTACTGTAAACTGAACTACAGTAGATTAACAGTAAAGTAACAGTAACTTGCTGTTAAGTGAGACGACAGCATTTATTTCACTGGTCATGTATTGTGATTAATTTTTACAGTATATTACTGTTTATTGGATTACAGTAAACTATTGGTTTCACTGCAATTTTAGAGAATGTGCATATCAGTTAGCAAAAGATAGTAAAATCTACAAATTCTTTTTGAATTATATATTTTAAATTTTACAAAAATACAAATTTGATAGAATATTTCTGTTCACAGAACGCAAGGACAGATTTTCTGATTTCACGTTTTATCGAAATCATGACTGTAACCTCAGTTGCTGAAGAAAAATGGTAATCACCAGCATAAAGTTGAGTTAAACGCGGAGAAAATAAACAGCTGCGATAACACGGATTCAACAACAACAACATCAGAGCATGCGTCTTAGTTTAGCTTTGACACAAGTCTTTAGCAAATGTAGTTGTTGACAGGGAGAGTAAAATGCAGAAAGATATAGCTGACACACATAAACGCAGCATTTGATTGGTATCCTCCACACAAATTGCTTTTCTGCCCGCCTCCCCCAAAGTAAAGTTGAACATGTGCTTCCTATGCAGTCGGTGTGTTTGTCGACTACAACCTGCTTTCGTTTGTTTCAGGTCTCCATTCGCCAGTGTGACTGAGTATTCATTACTGAAGAACAACATTGTGCAGCTGTGCTTAGAGCTGACCACCATTGTACAACAGGTGCTTTCACACATCATCAGACTGTCACATGAACAACGCAATAATTGGTCATATATAGATTGAAAAAAAGAGAGAAATTCATATGGGGTTTGTAAAGTTTCACCATGAAGAATTAACAGCAAAAATGTAGTATATTTAGCTTATTGTAGAGAAAAAATGTGGATGTTCATTCTTCAAAGTCATATTTTCACCATATTTTTTCTACAGATTAAATATCAGAGTTCCAAACTAAATATTTAATTCACAAGCTAGCTATGCAGTTTACAAACTAAAGTATGATGTAAAATCAACATTCTTTGAGACTTACAATAATGTTAGTCCCTCAACATAAACATGTGTTTCCTTGATTCTTTCATGCACGTTTGAGAAATCCTTTAATATCCCATGTACAAAATGTCTGGGTGGACCTAGCTCCGCCTTCAAGGCGTAGCTCCTCCTTAAAGCTGCGGTTCCAAACTTCTGACTCCTTCCTCACTTCCTCCAGACTGGCCAGCAAACACGTGGTGGAACTGCGCATCAGCTGAGCTCAATATAGGAGCTACTTCTCAGTGCAACGCTGGTAAATACGTTATTAAAGGGTTAATAGAGGAGCCATGTTTTAATGATTTCCTGAAGGCGGAGTATCAGAAGGAGCAGGAGTTTCTTAAAGAGACAGAGGCCCAATTTCAAAGCGTTAAATTACAAAGTCATATTTGATATATTCAACATTTTTATAACAACTGAAGATAACATATACTATGAGATAGCACTATGTGCCTGGAAAACACATAATGCTGTCCCTTTAAAGGACAACATTCACCAGCAGTAAAATCAACAGGTCCTGGTGGTGACCTAAACATGCCCCATCGTTTCCTGACCTCTATGTGCCCGCTTCCCTATGTTAATCCAACACACTGCACCTCCTTAAAAGATAAATAAATAAAGCAGCTGCCGCATGCAAACACTTACTTTGTAGCCGTTTCAATTATTTGGAAAAAAAACTATGTCTTCTCTCTTGGACTGGACCGTGCCCTCACAGTAAGAGCCTGCTCAGAGTATGTATCAGTGCGTTTGTACTTGTGCCCAGAGTGAATCCTGCAGCTGAGCAGATAACACCCAATCCCCACATTACAAGGGCCAAAGGAGATGGAACAGAAAGGGGCCACACCGTAGGTTCACAATAGGCCAAATGAGCCTGTGGCTGCCAAGGGACGCAGGGAGACAGACAAAGGTGGCAGAAGTGTCTGCATTAATGCATCAAACAGATGTGATTGCTGCCCACCGTACACATCTGGTGGATTCAGTGAGATTCTCCCCAGAATTGGACAGATGCAGTCAAATATGTTGGCGCCTCTGGTGAAGACATGGAGAAAGCCTCAAAATACATTCATGTCTTTCCGCGGCAGAACGGTCTCACTTTAAAAACGGCTTCGATGGCAACATGTGCTGTTTGCTCAGTGGAAGAATTTGAAATTCGCAAATTTCAGCTTGAATTTAATCCACCCTTTACTTTTTGAGGTTACTAAAACTTTTTTGGCGTGTTTAATTAGTAATCAGGTTTCTGTTTCATGACACAGATGCCTATTTCTTTTAGCTTCAAACCACTAGCCTACACGAGGACGCTCATTTCTTCTCCATCTCTTCTCGTTGCTGAAGAACTGCAGTAAATAATGGCATCTTGGGGTCACTACATGTCCATCAGACAATATTTAAATACTTCTTGGTGATATGGGAGTGCTGCTGGAAAAGCCACTTCTCTCCTACTATCACAATTGTAAACATAACGTAGCGTTCCTTTATTATTTGAAGCAAACGACATGTCTGAAGCTAAAAAATACTTCAAACATCAACATTGAAGTTGATGTTTGAAGTACATGGCTGAGCTTCTCGAGAAGCTCAGCCATTGGTTTAACATGGCTGATCTGTTGACTAGTTCTTTTTTATTAAGTGATTTGTAATTCAGAAGCAAAATGTGCTCAAAAGATTTACACAGTTTGAACCAAGTGAAGCTGAACTACGCCACTTGAGCAGTTTTGGATCGTTTATATCTTTTGCATGTGGCTTAATTACTGCTCTGAGTGTGTTGGTTTTTATCTGCAAACACCTTTTGTATAGTCTGTCTACTCCAGTTAACAATTAATCGATTACTGAATTAGTCGACAATTATTTCAATAACCAATTAATCACAATGAATTTGATTAATCGTTTCAGGGCTGTCAAACTATGGAAAACCAATAGGCATCAGTTCAAAACACTTCATGGACTGTCAATAACAACAGTTGTGGTGATTCAGTTGAAAAAATTTTGTTCCCTTCTTGGAATAAATACACTCAAAGTTTGTTTTATTTTTACATTTTTTTGCGAGAGATTTCATTTCTATAATAAAATATATATATATATATATATTTTCACACATCTTCACCAGAAGGTCCATCAATTCTATTCATATCTGCTTTTGCGAGGATGTTTCTGTTTGAATTTGCATTAATTGTTTGTCTTTCTTGGCTCCTCTCCCTTAACAGGACTGCACCGTGTATGAAACGGAGAACAAGATCCTTCACGTGGTAAGTGTTTGCCAAAAAATGGTTTCTAGAGATTCCTCTTTTTTTTGTTGTTAATACTCATGTTGATGGGATGTATCCTCCTCTTCTGTGTGCAAAGTGTATTTTTAGAACATTTCAAAGAGACATTCAATAAGTGCGCCAAGCGCTTTGCCATTTCCAAACATTTTGTGTCAATCGATGCCAGGCAGAATCTCTGATTGTCATAAGCAGAGAAAGCATTTTAATTGATTCTGCACTCGGAACATAACAGTTTCATTAAAAGTGTCGCATTTGAGCACACTTTGGCCTGAGATCGATTTGATGTGTGTCTGTGCTGGTTTGTTTTTGGGAAGAACGCGTGTCTGGTGAAGTGCAAATAGGCCGCAGGCCTCTTGAAAGCTCTGTTGTAGGCCGTGTGTGCGTGTGTGTATGTGTACACATGTGCGATGGGGAACTGTCTGCATCCACGTGTGAAACAGAGTGAGCAGCTAGTGTCTGATCCAGGCTGACAGTCGGATCGGGAGGCTTCCTGTTGCCATTCAAGGTCAGGTAGAGGGAGCAAAGCAAATAATGTGCCGAGCAAAAAAAAAAGAAAAAAGGCTAAGCATTTAGAGGACATTAGATAATGCTTTCTAGAAATCTCTGCAACTCAAGAGCAAGTCATTCGATTGCATTTGAAATTCAACCTCACTGACTATGTGATGTCTCATCTTTCAAAATGAGCCCTTAAACATTTTTGGTTTAAGGTTTAAGCTCTGATTTGCTTCATACCTTTTTTTTTAATTTTTTTTACATATATAGAAAAATAACAACAGGTATATTTAAACACCTAAACCCCAGGTGCTTTGCTAGAAACGGGAGGCGTATGTGTGAAAGGAGGCAGCAGTGAAACAGGAGTTTTTCTAAATGGAGCTTCTCTCGATGTTTATTTATGATGTGCAGAAAAATGTAAAATAAGGTTTTAGAGCCTTGAAATGATTGAGCTGGCAACCAATCAAAAAGCAGCACACGCATACCAGACGTTTTGTTTATATTAAGAAATAAATTAGCAGGATTTTAACTCTCATTAGCCTTTCGACCATTATTTACACGGAAACAGGACGACATACGCAGGAAATCAAACTTGGAGAAAGAGCAACAACTAATAACCTTCCTGTGTGAAATATATACCAGGAAAAGAGCAGGTGAAGAATTTTCTAGTAGAGTAACTGTCTCAAGGAGAAATAAATCAATGTAAAAAGTTGTCAAGAGTTAAACTGAATGCTAATTATTGTTATTTACACTGATTTACTGCACAGCAGAAATGCATACATTTAGATAACTGTTTGAGACAATCGTAATAACTGTCTCCATTTTCCAGTTATGCAATCATGAGCTACTATGCAATTAACCAACCTGACAACACTATAAAGGTTCGTAAAATTTTAAACTACTATGGCATTTCTGAGATTCAAGTTGTTTAGAGAGCATAGATCCACTTGGGTCTTGATCCCCATTGGACTTAGCCATGAACTCCAGTCTCTGGGACTCAATAATATGGATTTTAAATGAAAAAGTGATGAAAAAGTAAAACAAGCAAAAGAAAAGTTTTCTGTTCCAAGTAAGACATCAACTACTTTTAACCAGCTTGATAGAAATCCAGAAGGATTTGGTCTTTTCAGGTGAAGCAACCAAACCAACATTATATGTGTGTGTGTGGGGGGGGGGTCGTGCGTGCGTGCGTGCGTGCGTGTTTATGTGTGTGTGTGCGTGTGCGTGCGTGTGTGTGTGTGTATGTGTGTGTGCGTGTGTGTGTGTGTGACTGATTTAAAGAGCTATTAATCTTCACAAGTGCAAATCAATATTCCCAGCTGTCACTTTTTCACTTGTGGGATTATTAATGTTTCTGGACAAAAATAGATTCAGATAATAATAGTGCAACAGAAACTCCTTTACATGGATATATTTACTGATTGAATTATGCAGCAAACTGCGCTCAGACATAATTACGGCAAGTTTTAAATGCAGCATGGGATTCATGTTGGTGACTATAGTGCAGTTGTATGTTAGTTCGCTTCTTCTCAATAATGCAAAACTCTGTGCTTCACTCCTCTCAACTAGACTACAGCCTGCAGCAATCAGATGGACAGGATGCGTGTGTGTGTGTGTTCTGGAAAGATAGCATGAATGCGCGTGTGTGAGCCTGCGTGTCTGATGGAGCATGAAGTGCGCATGAGTGTTTTTATGTGCATGCATGCATAAGGATGAGAGGAATTACATAACACTGTCCTAGTTGTGTGTTCTCTCGCTTTCCCTCGTTTTCACCCCTTTCCTCCCAGACTCTCCCTCCTGCCTCTGCTGCCTTCATGCCTCTCTCTTCTACTTCCAGCCGTTCCCTCTCCATCTTTTTTCCAAAGTCTGAGTATGTGTTTGCTCAGTATGTGTGTGCGTGTGCGCGCGTGTGTGGGTGTGTGTGCTGTGGGACCATGCAGGTGCAGACAATGAATTATGCAACTGCATTTGTTGTGTGTGTTAGCAAGCAGAGCTATGTGTCATGAGGACAAAAATACAGGAGATTACTAGAATGAAGAAGATTTCCTTTAGTGTTTAGCTCTGGCGTCTGGGACGACCATAACGGATTTTCTGTTTGGTCAACTATTTTTTAATTCCTTATGTTCTAAGTCATTAGTGCGCAGAAAGAGATAGAGATCGTTTTAGAGTCCATGAGATTTTTACTGAATTTGTTCTGGTACACGGGATACTTTTCTTGTGTTTGTTGGTTAATCTTAACCTTTAAGACTAAAGTGTGAGGATCAAGTTGAAGTCTCAGTAGGCTCCTCATGTTTACATTTGTGGTGGTAGAACAGAACTGAAGTAGACATCTGTCTCTCTATAATGGTAATGGACTGAACTTAGATAGCGACTTTGTAACTTGAATAGTTGCCATACTCACAAACACAATGATTGGGGTTTAGTGCCTTGCCCAGGAGGAAGCTGGCATCGAACCTACAACCTTCTGATCACAAGATGACGACTCTACCTACAGAGCCTTTGTCTGTGTGTCTGTCTGTATGTATGTGTATTTATATTTTTTTTTCCAATTTTCTACTGTATAAATGTATGTAAACAAAAAAATCAAGGCTGACTAAATGGAAGAAATAAAATCAGCTGTATTTACCAAGTTTTTGCACACACACAAGGAATTTGATTTGTAGTGTTTTGTTTTTTAAACAGCTCTGATATAATTTGATCAACTTTGAAAACAAATGATAAATAAATTAAAAAAAACACATTTTTGTAGTAGGAGCTGTTAGAGGTTTGAAGAAATGTGACTATATAAGAAAGTGGAGAATTCTCTGAGTTATTTAATGTGGAGTCACATTCCACATGTTAGCTTATTTTATTGTTAATACGTCGAGTTGAGATTAAAAGATTACTTTATCGTTTCATACTTATATCGTTGTGCACAAAAATACTATGCCACTAAACGTCTCGGGCTCGCCCCTTATTTGCGCTCTCGCGTGTGCGCACGCATTAAGTAGGATAACCCATGAGACAAAGTTGCTGGGATAAACGTCCGCAAAAGCGCTGCAGTCACTCAGTGGAGATTAAAAGGCAGGAAATGTTGCCGGTGATAAACGAACGTGCCTGTGCAGCCGAGCAAATAACCAGAGAAAATGTCAATCTTTGCTTAGAAACAAAGGCAGAGAAAAGCTGCACCACTCAGTAGGCGTGTTTGCTCAGATTTAAGACGGGAGCAAAAGGAGTTGGGAATTACACCCACAGTGCCGTCTGTAGTCGTTTCTTCGAAACGAACGAAGGCAACAAATAAAAAGGGAGTTCCACAAATTTCACCAAGTACCAGCTGGGCGTCGCTGGTAAATATTAATATTTAATAATAATATAAATGCTCACTCGCGCACACGCCGTTGCTTCTCCGAGCGCGCCTTGTGGGCATGTCTGTGTGGACAGACTGTGACAGGAAACGGTTTGTGTGACAGAGCGATGGGAGTGGTGATGTGGAGCAGTCTGATAAAATGATGTCAGTTTCACCTCCTCCAGCTAGGTCACAGCATCCCCCATGAGCCAAAACCAATCTCAATAACTTTCTGTCTTTCTCTCCTTTGGTCTCTCTATGTTTTTTTTCTGCACCTCCATCTTTGTCTTCAGTGTAAGACCCTCGCAGGGATTTGCGACCACATCATCTCTTTGTCGTCGGACTCTCTGGTATCTCAGTCGGCACATCTGGAGGTGGTCCACCTCACCAGCATCATGCCCAGCGAAGGCCTGGTGAGGACAACATTCGGAAATTCACAGACACACACACACACATGCACATGCACACGCACGCCCCACCCCCACACACACAAAAACACACACACAATAAAAACTGCAATAATTTCATTTTAACATTAGAAATAACGGGTGTTTGTGACGTTAATGATGCAGTCATAAATCTAGACTTGCACCGGAAAAACACAAAGTGTTGCCAAGTATTTTGGTCTAGTTTCTAGAGCAAATATTGTAATAATCTGCTTGAAAACTATAGATAACTATTCAGCAAGATAGAGGAGCTTGTTTTAGCTCAATAACTTGTTAATGTCCTAGTTTTATTGACAGATTATTTAACTTCTCTTGATTAGCTACAAGTGAAACTATCTACAAATGGAGCAAATGCTTTTTCATCAATATTAGGGAATTATTGACTTAAAACAATCTTCTGTCTTGCTGAAACGTTTGTTTTTCTTATTTCAAGTGATATAAATGTTAGAGGTATTTGTTCTAGAAACAAATACCTCTAAGATATTTGCTCTAGAAACTACTAGACCAAATATTGGTAAGATTTTGTGTTACAGCTTTCTAGTTTTTTTTTTTTTTTGGCATGTAGGAAATTGTTGGTTCATGTTCATTTAATTGATTTGGTTAATCACATTTTCTAAAAATGTGCGTGCGTGTGTGTGTGTGTGTGTGTGTGTGTGTGTGTGTGTGTGTGTGTGTGTGTGTGTGTGCGCGTGCGTGCGCATGGTTGTTTGTCCTGTGTGTCTCTGTGTTGCCCTGCGACAGACTGGCGACCTGTCCAGGGTGACCCCGCCTCTCGCCCGGAACGTTAGCTGGAGATGGGCACCAGCACCCCTCCCAACCCCACTAAGGGATTAGGGTGTAAAGAAAATGGATGGATGGATGGTGTTTAAAAAACTAAAAGTTGTGTATAGTTTCCATGGTTACATAGGGTAATGTGTTTTCACTTGTTAGTCTCCAAAATCTAAACTAATTCAACATATAATTCATTTACCACTCCTAAGTAAGAGGTGTGGTAAATGGTGTGTGACGATGCACAGAAATGGTGGTTCGGTAATAAGTAATAAGTCATGGAGTTTAAGATTTTCTGCCAATAATTTGACTTTATCCATTTGTTAGAACATTTTAAATCGTTTGCAACTGACTGGAGATTTTGTTTTATTTCCTTTTTTTTTTTTTTTACAATAAATCCACTTGTAAACGCTCAGTATCAAGGCAAACATTTGCAGTGTCAGAGTTGTACCTGAATGCACCATAGACGTACGCCCGCTAGAGAAACAATGCAACATGTCTGCGGCTATAAAGACTCCCATGCTATCTGGGGTTAGCTGAAGGTTTCACACAGCTGGACTTATATGTTATTTTTCCTCCACACCAGAGCTTTCTTGATTAAGTCATTATGTTCAGTCTAGACTTAGCTAAACTGAATTTTCAACTTTTATCGCTGCTGAAAATTGCTGACGTAAAGCTTTGGTTCGGCCAACCTTTCTTCCGCCATTTGCACTGCAAAGAGCCCTGAGTGTCTAGCCGAGGGAATAATAAAGTAAAAACAATAAGTAATAAATCACAGACTTCAGTGATAGGTGATATTCCTCATTTGGCTGTTTGGTGTTGCAGCGAATCCTGCGCAGCGGTTCACCAAGCAAGCTGGGAGCACCTCTGGACGAATCAGCGTCTGTACCTGTGCTTGATGTTGTTCCAACTAGACCGTTTAAGGTGCTACATTCTCTGCTCTCAACCAAATTATCTGAACAGATTATTTAATAATTCTGTTGGCAGCAGCATCTCAGGCGTTAGTGCATCAGAAAGCAGATTTGATTCTGTAAATCCCCTGCATGCGACCCAGGAAAGCTTCTGCAAAATTACATCCAGAGAGCATAACTTCAAATGCAGCTTGTGAGCAGGATCCAGAAACACGGCTGGCAGAGTCCGCTTCATAAACTGCTTTAGATTTGCAACTCGCTGAGAATATGTTTTTTGTACATCAAACGACAGCGTTCAGCACTTCCGCAAAAAAAACAAAAAACAAAAATCAACAACTGATAAATCCATAATATATTGTCAAAACACCAAAGATTAGTTTTGATATTGGTTGCTCTTTCTGACAAGCAGCAGCTTTTGTATTTTTGAAAAGCTGCGTCAGATTGTTATTTCTAAAACTACCACTCCATGCATGTTGAGTCATTACTCAACTTCATTTTTTTGGTTTCGGTTTTTCTACAAAAATGTGCATTGTTTCAAACACATTCTCATTCTCTAGTCTTTTTCTCTTGTTTTCCAGGGGATGTACATCAAGTCGACATACGATGGACTCCACGTCATCACTGGGACTACAGAGAACGTGCGTTTTTACTGTCATAAACATTACGATTTGGAAGCTTGAATCATACTTAGTTTCATATTTCCCCCCTAGGACCACTTCAGTATCAACTAAGTTTGTTGTCTTCTGGTTTCAGTCACCGGCAGATCAGTGCAAGAAGATCCACGCTGGAGACGAGGTGATCCAAGTCAACCACCAGACGGTGGTGAGTCACACAGCTCCAAATGCAAACTGCACTGAAGCACAGAGGATGTACCAGCTCTTCTTCCACAGTGGTCACATCATGCAAACTTTATACTGTGTTCATCAAGGGGCCACATGAGGACAAACTGTTATTTAACTCCATCATCCACTGAAATATCCCGTTCTGTGCTCCTTATTTTAGTGTGTTTAGCTGAAGTAATCTGCATTTTCAAATTTTTTTCACACTACAACCACAAAGATGGAGGTGTTTTATTTGAATTTTAAGTCAACGTCTTCATGTCCCTTGGAGATAAAACGTTTAGCTGCAGATACGGCCACACTTGTTTCTGTGACCATTGTTTCTCAGCCAGTGTTGCACCTTCACACACCGAAATATATCTGGGCGTTCTTCTTTGCAAAAACAGTAGAAACTCAGTCAAACGGGACGGAGAACATTTGTGAACATCAGTTTTCAAGTGTGTCTTGAGAGGACCTCAGGGTTTCAGCTGTTTTGCTATTTTCTGGAACTTTGCTCCAGATTAGAGGAGCACAAACAACAACCCGGTCCTGAGTTTCTTTCAGCCTCAAATATGTTTCCTTCCAGGCTCGTCTCGTGTGCCATTCCTTCCGTCGTTCAGTCAACTACGAAAAGCTTCTGAGCTCTTGCTAAAGGATTCCCACAGCATAATGCTGCCACCAACGTGTTTAATTGTAACGTGTGGAGAAACTTTTGTGTCTTGTCGGTTTTCCCATCTCCTTTAGTTCAACATTGAACGTGATTAATGTCGATCGAGATTGTTTGCTGTACGGATTTTGGTCATACAGTGCAAACTGCACTTTTAATGCCCATTTAGCCCATTTTGGTGCCATGACCATTACAGAGAAATTAGCCTAATAATGCAAATTACAATACATTAATAGCTAGTCCTGTACTAGCTATTAATGATGAATGATAGGTTTATCGCTTCCCCTTAGTTTTTAATGTTTTTAACTCCATGTTTTTAACTTCATCATTTTCAATTGCTTAAATATTATGTCCACAAAATCTACAAAAAAATATTTTTTTCATTTATAATTTACTCTTAAAAAGCAATTCAGCTCCTATTTTAAAAACTGACTTCTGTTCTGATATAATTGGAGTGAATGGGACAGAGTCCCACTCCACCCTTTCTTTGCTCTCTAAGTAAAGGCACATTTGAGAAAATTAGGAATTTGAAAACTTCCTCAACCTGCACGTCTGGTGACCCATCCATGAAAAATTTAATTTGTTAATCGAACAAACAAACAAAACACTAAACAAAAAAGACACAGACTTTGGGAATTTTAACATTTTCCACATTGAGAGTAGCAGTAAAGTTAACCTTAGTTAACCAATAGAGATTGTAATACATGGTTGTCTGAACTCTCAGTTGAACAGTTCTCTGACTTCTCCATAAGATCCCAACAACGTATGATGACAATGGCGGTTGTGCTGTGAAAAAAATGTGCAGAGGTTTAACTTGTGTAAATCCTTTTACTGTATGAACCCCCAAACCCAGTTTCACTTTCTGAACATCATGAGTTTCAATCCCGGTCATCAGATCAGAAGGAACGGGCAGCCATTTTAAACAGAGCAGACTCTTTTGTGAGCGTCACTCATCATGTCCACGAATCATCTGTTCCTGTGTTTATCTGAGATTTCTGAAAAGGAGGGGGAAAAAAAGCTGTAGATGTCTCAAAAGTGAGTTTCCTCCCCCCGTTTCTCTACACTATCCATGATGTTCTCTCGCAACGCTATGCATGCAGGGTTCTGTGCTGAGGCGTTTGATTGACGTGTGATGAAGGTGTGCGTTATCTCCTTCTTCCCCTCCCCTCCTCTTCCTCAGGGTGACAGTGCAGATCGCACCCTGCCAGGCTCACAGCTTCAGCCCTTTATTACTCCCTCGGCTGGGCCCTCACCGCTCTGATCCCTCACTCTGGGGGAGGAGATAAGCATGGAGTGTAGGAGAGAGAGTGTGTGTGTGTGGAGAAACAGGGTTGCAACAGAGCTGGGAGAGTGGGGCGAAAAGGGAGGAGGAAGTAAAGAGCGACCTGGGGAGAGGAGGAGGAGGAAGAACAGATAAAAAGAAACGAAGGGAAGAAGAAGAAGTTAGCAGCTCCAACGTGAGCTCACTGGGAGGAGAGAGGAAAACACGACATCGCGGTTGATAAGTTTATCTAACCAGGCTTCGAATTAAATATGAGATTAGGGTGAATATTGAATGAACAGAATTTCATTACATTAAAGGGTGATTATGCGGGCCCGTCCCATACGTACACAGAGCAAACAACACGGCTTGAGCGTTGCTGTTTAGACTTCACAACGGGACCTTCAGCGCGGCTGAGCTAAACGTGGATTTTGCTCAAGTAGCTCACTAGCTGTTTGAAAAGGCAGCGTAATTATGTGGAGGTAATAGCATCTGGGAAAATAATGAAGACCCCTGGGATTGTAAGAATCTCGTCAGCAGCAGATTATGCTGGTTTCACTTAGCTAGGTGTCCGCCTGTTTGTCTTTGCACTCGGCTTGTTTGACTAAAAGAGCAGCTCTGCAGCCGTCAGATCCAGCTCTGACTGCAAGTCTTCCCCCAGTGTATATAAAAAAAAAGCGCTATAATTTTATTGGTAATATTTTGTGTTTTTGCAGAGTTTGAGTAGCGGCATGTACTATCAGTCTGAGCTCTTGTGAAAACAGCAAATCTTCCCCAATCGCTGCATTGACAATCAGGGAAACGTTCTTTTTCTCATAACTGTTGTCTTTCTTCATCTTTTAAGTATTGAAACTAAAAAAAAAAAACCTCAGGCCACAAAGAGAAACTACTAAACAAGTAGCTGGTGAAGATTTATCACTTTTCAACAAACTCAAGCAACTTATTTTTCCCTGCGATTTTCTGCAGTAATCATTTTTTGTGACTTAGTGCTTAGTGGACGGACATTGGAGTGGATGAAAGCCAGCGCGATATCAGATGACACCCATTTCCCTGACGCTTGGCGGGGGAACCACAACATCTCTAATTTTTAGACTCACATCTCAAACTAAACAGATTCAGTCTTGCCAAACTGTCGGTTTTGGATTAAATAAGACAAAATATAACAATCCGGCTACGACACACAGGTCCTTTTTCTAAATCAGAGCAGATATATTTCTGTACCAGGCAGTGTGTGTGTGTGCGTGTGTAGTGGCCTCTGCAGGCTCTGCCAGTAACTGAGACCAATGTTGCCAATCAATGACCTGATGATTGCTGTGAGCTCTGGAGACGGCCTGGCCTGAGCCACAGGAAAACTCTGCAGTCAGCATTTCTCAGGCGTGCTCCTTTTACCAACTCCCAGCATCTTCGGATTTATACTGACTAAGCCACAATTTATTTCAATATGACACTTACTTTTTGAATAACTTGCTCTTTGTTTTCCCAGCCACACGTGTTCCTGCATTTCTGTCACGATGCACTTTCAGTTTTTAAATTTTTTTTACGTTTGGGGGAGTTTCGGATGCTAATGCGGCTAAAGTCCCAGACAAAAGGCAATTTTATTTGTCGTATAAGTTTTTATACGACTTCTCCTTCTCTGCAGCCAGCAGAGCCTGTTGTGAATTTTCAGGCTAGTTAGCATAGCCACTGATTACAATGGATAAATGGCTATCCTGTAAGGTTGTTTCTCCAACATTAGCACACTGAGGAGAGAGTACATGAGGGTGATTAACAGCGCAAAAACCCTCCTCCAGGCTCCAATTGGTTGTTTTTGGTCAGGAGCGGCACTTTTCTTTAGACAGCAATAGTAGTATAAATTATCTGACTCATAAAAAACTGACACAACATAGTGACAGTTTTAACAAATATGCAAAAATATTTATTTTGCTTTAAGGCCGTGGCTCCAGTAGCTCATGAGACTTAAGAAGGTACCTTTTTAATTTTACCAACATATTTCTTATGAAGAGAGAACTAAAGAATAGGATGATGGCAAGGAGGCGTTACCCCTCATGCAAAAAAAAATATCTAAAAATGGCATAGACATTCTGTTATATGTTAATTTTTTTATATTAAATTTGTTACAAAGTTGAACTTTCTGATTTTTTTGGTGTTAAAAAAAAAAAATGTAAATGTAGATTTGTCAGGCGTATGAACAGCTTTGGGCTCATCTGTGTACGTCTTCCTCAGGTGGGATGGCAGCTGAAGAACCTGGTGAACGCTCTGAGAGAAGACCCGTGCGGAGTCATCCTCACGCTGAAGAAAAGGCCTCAGAACACCCTGAGCTCTACCCCGGCTCTGCTCAGGAACGTACGCTGGAAACCACTGGGCCTGCAGGTGAACACAACACGTTCATGCTTTTCCTTGATTTTACCCTCATTATTCAGAACAATCAGGGGTTTTTTTTGGTTGTTGTTTTCAAAAAGTGGCTCTTTTATGCTTTTATTGTGGCTTCAAGGCTCCTGTTTAGTGCTCCTGGTAGCTAAGCGAGACAATTTTATATCAAATGACACAACAAGACAAAAGCTTGTTCTGTTTTGTTTCAGCTGTACTAAAATATTTGCACTAGATAACTATGTAATAATACTTTGTAGGATTTGTTAGTTTTTGCAATGGACTCAATTTTATTAAGACTGATCTGTGTAATAACAAATATGTTTCAGATTTTTGTTTGGAAAAAAAACAAAACTATGTCTTTGTTTTATTTAACTTTATGATTACTTTTGTCATGGGTGTGTGCTTGTGTTGGACCCAAATGACATTTTGAGTTGATATTGAAGATTTGATATAGAATGGAAGAACAAAAAACAAAACATGGAGAACACAAGGAGCCAGAGAAGAACAAAAATGAACAATTTCCTGGTTCATGTCATTTTTGTTCTTCTCTGGCTCCCTGTGTTCTCTCGGGATTAGGAGGAACCAGCAAGGAGGAACCGAGAACGAGTTTTTATATACTGAACAAGGAACAGACGGCTGATTAGAAACAGGTTGCAGGTGTGAAAAGAGAGAGAGGAAATAACACTAAAGAATAACTCAGAAACATAATTGAACTAGAGTAACAAAGAATAACTACACAAGAAGAAATAAACTAGAATTGCTTAGGAACGACTGAACAAAAGTAAAACATAAACAAGACAGAGGAATACAGAATAAAGAAACCTGGAAACAACTCAGGATCCTATCAACTTTAAGTTGGTCTATTACATGAAATCCCAGTAAGCTACATTGAACGCTTTTAAATAGAAATTATTTCAAAGCTGGGGTCAGCTAAAGATCTGTAGCTTCCCCTCTCTCCAAGGGTGGAGTACATCGGCTGTTGTACAAGCTTTGCAAATCTTCCCCTCATATTGCAGTTTTTACACTTTCTGGTGCACAGAAAAAGAGCTATCCGTGCTGAGTCGGATGGAGGGGTGAGACGAGGGCGAGCCTGACACTGCCTTGATGCTTTGTGAAACGCCGACTGTCTTGTCAGCCTCCCATGTTCTGCGGCTGCTATTTTTAACTTCGCATCAGACCAGTTCATTTACATGCTACTTCCACGCTTTGATCTCTGTTCATCAGAGCACAGCTGCTCTTCTGGGGGGGGTTTTTCGTTTTTTTTGTTGCTTTCAGTTTAAACCCTCACTTTTATTCTGTCTTCCAGGATGTTGTTAGCATAAATACAGCACTGCGTGTGCGACATTTTCTTGAATTTGCCCATCGAGTCAATGTTACAAATGATTCATTCGAACGAGCCAGTTGCCATTTCCATTTTGTTGCCATTTTATCATTGACTCTGCTTGCTCCTCGGTGGTTATTGTTGTATTTGCTGCTGTGTGTGTGGGTGTGTGCGTGTGTGTGTGTGTGTGTGTGTGCGTGTGTGTGTGTGTGTGGAAGAACAGAGGATCAGGGTAATGGCTCCCTGACACACCGTTATGACGCAAACGCGCTGCGAGCGCCCTGATCGGAGCTCGGAGACATCTGCGCGAGGAGAAAAAGAAAGGAGCGTTTTAGATTTTGTTCTCTCTCAGAAAAGACTTGAGCTTTTAATAATTCATAAGCAACAACAAGCAGCTTCACTGGCTCTGAAACAAGAGCCACTACTCAGCAAATACTGGAGATAATTTACTGAATCCAAAATATCTTGCTAAACAGCTTGTTTCAGAGCAGATTTGTGTGTGTGTTCGTGTGTTCATGGCAGACGGTCTAACATGGCCATGGCTACACGTGTGTGTTTAAGTGTGTTTCTGTTCACACTTTGTGCATGTATACGTGCAGAGGGATGTTTTCCAGTTTTTGTTGTTTTTTTTTTTATTTCGATCGCTCCTTTGAGACACAAAAGAACTGGGTCGTTCTCTGTATACTCATTCCGTCGGATTCTCCCTCCCATGCTCCCAAAAACAAAAACACACAACCGAAAAACACATGTGCATTTTAAGCCCGGTTCTGGAGAGCATCCTGCACGTCTGGGGAAATTTCAGCAGAAAACATGGCAAACGTTCAAATGGATTAAATCTAAGTCTGCGAAAGGAAACAAATTATCTCTGCACAATATCATGTGAATTTAGCTCACTGATTTTTTTTTCTTTACATCAAATGGTGGCAGAAATCTCTCTCTCTTTCTCTCTCTCTCTCTCTCTCTCTTTCTCTCTCTCTGTGTGTACATTTGCATGTTGGGTAGGATTGGCTAAGAGCAATTTAATATTCCATCATTATTACAGCGGTGCTTTGTTTTTTAATGATTACAGGTAAAGAAAGGGAGAATTGCTGTGATGCTACATGCACCACTGCCGCCTCTAAGCCTCCGTGCTCAGAGTCATTTCATGTTATCAAAAGCCTCATCAACATCCACATCACACCACACTAAATCGATTACTCACATGGCACCCATTGTGTGTGATCCTGCTTTGCTCAAATCCCTCACAGACTCATAAGTCGTCACTGTGGGTAAACACCTGCTATTTTAGGCGCTGAATGCATTAGCGCTTGTTGCACTTTGATAATTGCAGCAAGCCAAGTCTTCTGGCCTATTTTGGGGTGTCTGACTAATGTCCACAACTTCGTCATCCATGGCATCACTTCGAAGATGAAAGCACGTTTGTCATATATTCTGTAAAGTTGATGTAAATTAAAACGCCCTGTTATAAATTGAAGTGACACGTTTATGATGAAGTAAGCGCCAGAATGGCGGGTGAGGCGTTCAAGGGTTCTGTCTGTTTTGCGTAAGGAACCCTGAAACCCTTTGATTAAAACTTGTTATGGCAGAATTGCCTATTTGTTATTGTTGCTGTTAAATTTTGCAGCTCATTAAGCCAACTTTAAAATTTGACAAAAATAACCAAAGTAATTTAAAAAAACTTTTTCAAATTGTGTGGAAAAGTAGAAGTGAAAGTAGAATCTCTTCCAACTCAGCATAATTCTTTGAAAATATGGCTGCCCTCTTGTTAAATCATGAGTTTTATGAGGCACACACAGTTCTAATTATAGTAAGAAATCACTTGAAATAGAACTTGACAATCGGAGGTGACTAATATATCTAAAGAAAAGAAAAACACACACACACATCATGTCATGTTCTAAAGAAATTCAAGAACAGATGAGAAAACCTTACAGAGCCATTTTTAAGATTGGGACTCCAAAAAATATGCGTCCTGGCTTATTTTGTTTCTCTTTATTTCTCTTGTGAGAGAGTGTGTGTCTGCATGGTTGTTTGTTTTGTTTCTGCGGGTGTTTTCACGCCTGATAGTCCGGTAGACTTGGTTTGATTGGGGACCAAATTGACATTTGTTACATTCAGTTGGTGTAATTTGCTTTCACACTGCACTGTGTTGGGCTGCACAGTGGCGCAGTTGGTAGAGCTGTTGCCTTGCAGCAAGAAGGTTCTGGGTTAGATTCCTGGCCCCGGTCTTTCTGCATGGAGTTTGCATGTTCTCCCTGTGCATGCGTGGGTTTTCTCCGGGTACTCCGGTTTCCTCCCACAGTCCAAAAATTGCCCCTAGGTGTGAGTGTGTGTGTGCATGGTTGTGTGTCTCTGTGTTGCCCTGCGACAGACTGGCGACCTGTCCAGGGTGTACCCCACCTCTTGCCCGGAACGCTAGCTGGAGATAGGCACCAGCACCCGTCCCGACCCCACTGAGGGCCAAGGGTGTAAGAAAATGGATGGATGGACTGCACTGTCAAATGAACAGAGCCTGTTCCTCTCCTCACCTGCGGTGGCGCTTTACCCAGAACCACTAAAATAAAAGACACAAGAACCTCTGAAGATGACACAGAGCGCAACTTCCTTCTTCACAAAATGTAAACAAAAATGGAGTAGCATCAGATTTTAGCTCTTTTTAGCTCTTTGGCAAAAGACCACGAGCCATTTCTCCCGCTAGCGTTCAACTCTCACATTTGTTTTGGTTGTATTTACCCAGAATGCCTTGTGGTTTCCAGTCTGCTTGCATCCACATATGCGTCCGAACCGTGCCATAGTTCACTTCACTTAAACTGTGACCTACGTTTAGGCAGACCAGAGTTAACTTTTATGGTCCGAATCAGTTTTATTCCGCATTCACACCTCCCAAAACGAACCGGACTTTGTCAGCAAATGGACCAGAGTTCGATTAAAACAATCTTAACTGTGAGTGCACCCTCAATCCCCACTTAACCGGGTATGAGTATAAATAACAGCCCATTGGTAACCCTGTGATGGATCTAAAACATGCGTCGGATGGATTATTTTCTCACCTGAGAAAATATTCAAAACAAAATAAATATGTAAGGAGGCAGAGACCTTTTCACAGCGCTGAATAATTGAATCTCACTTCCTCTTTGTTTTTAAACATTTTAAGATTTTACACTTTCAAAATGATCGAATGCAACATTAAAGCATCCGCATGTATTTCAGTGCATCCGCCTGCATGTGCAGATGCAGTAGCATTAGACAGAGGAGAGGTTTTAGCAGTCGATTTTTTTTTTTTTTTTTGCCAGCTTAAAGTGAGCACGGCAGGGGGTGAAGTGCTTTAAGTGCTGTTTGAACAGACTGGAAGTTCACCTGCTGTGGTAGTCTCATCTGGCTGTACTGCTATCCCTTCAGCTCCCTTTACCCATGCAGAGACTAGTGGGTTGTAATCACTAAATTACTGTTTTCTCCAGTCACCACACTGCAAAGCTATCCCCGTTCCCTCTGTCTCGGATTGACTCTTGTTTTTTTTCTCTCTTTTATTGCCCTATTTTACTCCCCCCAACCCTCTAACTTTGGTCTCTTTCCATCTCGTCTTCATTATTTTTGCCAAAGCCGCCTTACTGTAAGCCGCCTTCAGTAGAGGAAGACTACGCGGGTGAAGGAGGGAGACCGAGGCTTGGGGATAGGGGCTGTGAAGGGGAGCGGAGATACAGAGAGAGAGAGAGTGGAAAGTTTGGAATATGAAATGAATTTGATTAATGCAGTGCTGATGAAATAATGAGACAGTGGGCTTCCTTAATGAGAGCGCTGCCTGCTCGCCGTCGCTCTGTTTTCTTCCGTGCCTATTTGTTCATTCCGTCCACGTCGTCTCCCTAAAACGTTGGCCAAATCTTCCAACATACAGCATGAACTCCTCTTCCTTCGGGTGAAATTGATAACGTTCGTTGCAGCGGCTTGCTCCGAAAATCGAAATTTGTTCCTATGGCAGCCGAGGCGAGGTATCCTTTCCTCACAGAGACGCCGATGACAAATAAATCTAAGTGTCCTTGAGTGGAGCAGAGACGGGAGACAACAATAACTCTGCCGCGTCTTCTCCTTGCTTTGTAGTTCACAATAGTGGGAGGGGAGGAGAGGGGTTTGAAAGAGGGGGTAGAGGGGAGGGAATTAAAGAAAGGCTTGAAAACAGGAAAAATGAGTGGAGTGTAGGAGAACAGGGGTTGTCATGGGAACAGACATGGAGAACCCGACGAGAGTGAAGAGACTTCAGACAAAATGACAGAAAATGAAGCGATTAAGCAGGCTTTAAAGGCTGGTTTAAGTAAACGTCTCGCAGATGTGTCCGCACTCGATGAGGAGCGATTGCTGCAAATTCACTGACATTTGATGGAATCAGCTGGAAAAAAGAAACTTTTCACAGATTGGAATAATAAACTGAACTTAACAGCAATAAATACGGACAGTCAGTCCAATCTGTCCAGATCGGATGGACTTCATTCTTAATTTTTCGTATAGAAAAGATGCTAGAAAGTCTTTCCCTCTGTTTTTTCTTTTTAGCCCATCCCTACCAGTCCCACCAGCACGTCCCCCACACCCGGCGGAACCCTGGGCATGTCCAAAATGGACGCCCCCAGCATGCAGGACGTCTACATCCTCTCTCCCGTCTCTGGACTCTACAGCACCAGGTCAGGGCACGCGCGTGGGAAAGGTTGCGATGACGGCCATTATCCTGATTATTCCGACACCGCCGATGACGAGGTGAGGCGACACTGATGACATTTATGGTGACAGCTCCGCTCTCTGCAGGGAGGAGATGGGCCTCATGTCGTGCGACGACATTGGTCGCTACAGCGTAGGCTCCCAGTCTGGGTCCAAGGGCTCGGAGGCCGTCAGCTACTACCTGGACCAGGACAGCGGTCAGTACTTTTCTCTGCTGGAGGGCGACGGACCCGCTGGGACGGACTACGACCGGGGCCGCAATACGGGCGTGCGACGGAGGGACAAAACACCTACGCATGGTAAGGCGCGCCGCAAGAGCCCGCAGTGAAACGGGAGCAACAGCAGCTCCGGTCCGATCAGCCGACTTGCATGTCCACCTCCACCTCCACCAGGTCTCCCGTCTTTTCTTTCCACCATCTCTCTTCCTCACTCGCCTCATCGCTGTGCTCGCTCGTGTCCTCGTCTGGCATACGCGCAAACACAGACAAACTCACGCGCCTTAAGCAGCCAGGTCGTATAAGACGCTCCAGCTCCCCTGTCTGCTCCACCACCTGTGCCCACCTTTTTCCCTCGACGCCCTCCGAAGCGAGCTGCAGCGTCAAGGGACCACGACACCACGTGAGGTGCAAGGCAAGCGTCATGAAACCCAGCAGTCCAGTCCAGTTCCTTCATAAACAGACACACGCCCATACAGAGGCTGCCATCAAGGCCCAGATGAGATGTGTGACCTGCAGTGGTGGAGAAAGTACTCAAAAAATTTACTTAAGTAAAAGTACAAATACACAGACAAAAATGTACTTAAGTAAAAGTCAAAGTACCACATTAACATTTTACTTAAGTAAAAGTAAAAAAGTACTGGCTTTTAAAAATACTTAAGTATTAAAAATAAAAGTACTTGCTGAATGCATTGCCTAATCACTAATATCATTAAGTGTACCAATCGTATTTAATTTTAATACATCAGTAATGTGCCATTTTAATGAACAATGCCACAGATAAAGCATGTTTTTATTGAGTTTATTCTGTAACATAGTTTAGACTTAGATATGTGATTCTATGAATCATAATTTCAGGGATGGAAACATCTCGTCTCCTGTCCTAACATAACATGAACTTCACTTTTTTTGCCACACATTTATTTTGAAAGAAATCCAACAGGCAGAGGAGGACCTGGAACCAAGGAGCCTCGTAGCAGAGTTGTAGTCTAGACCACCGAACCCAAGACCAAATCAAAACCATGCTACATGACAATAAAATTAAGTGCACCTATCAAAACTGCTTCTCAAATTGATCTGAAAGATTCACTTTCCCATAAAAACACCTAGATATTAAATACTTAGAGCTGAAATAAATTTAACCAGTGACAATTCAAACTCTTCTTCAATCGGTTTTGCTTTCATCTCTGTGCCACAATACACAGAGGTCTCCTGCCACCCCTAAAAAATAACGCCCTGGGCGGTTGCCCATATTGCCAATGTCAGAAATAATAATTGTCTGCACCATTAAACATAGCAATTAACAACGCTCAACTATGAACACTGTCCAAGGCCCAATAAGCAAGAAGTAACCAAGCAGGAGGAGCACCGTGACTGTTCTCAGTCACGGTGCTCCTCCTGTGGCAGCTCCTGCAGACGTGGCAGGAGCTGCAACGTCTGCCACCATGACAGGTGACGAAAACAAAGAGCAATGAGCATGCTCTGCGTTCTTACGTTGTTTTATTTATTTACCAATTAAATATAAAGATATTTTAATGAAATAAAATAGCTACTGCAGTGTACGCAGAGCATTACAAGAACAAAAAACGGCTCTCAGTGAGGCTTCAGTACTATAGGACTTAGTCAAGATCCGTCCAGAAGAATCGGATCGTCCATGAATGTCATATCACTATATTGCACTTTGGTCACAGCGTTGTCCCATATATGCAACACCTCAGTCAACACCTCCACACAGTAATTCAGTGCATGAGTGACAACTTTTTTTCATCGAAGATGCAACATGTGTGTCAGTACAGCTAGCTTTGCTAGCATCACGTCCACAGCGCTTACCTTTCTTTAAGCTTCCCTTCCAAGTGACGTTAAAAGTTGGACGAAGTCCCCACCGTTTGTGAAAGCGAAGCGCTGCTGATTTTACATGTCGCCATATCTTATGATTTATGCAGCTATTATATTACTGACTCTCAGAGAAAACCACTGCGCATGTCTTGGAGCTCCGCGTGCGAGTAAAGGTGGAGCCGATGGGTGACAACAGACACTAAGTCACGTTATTACTTGGATTTTACGGCGCCGCCTTAAATCCCTGAACTTCACATTTTAACGGACAAAAAGAGCAACGAGACTTGGATGTAACGAGTAACGCGACACTTTTGTAGAAATGTAGTGAAGTAGAAAGTACAGATACTTACTGTAAAATGTAGTGGAGTAAAAGTAGAAAGTATCCATTATTAAATCTACTTAAGTAAAGTACAGATACACGAAAACTGTACTTAAGTACAGTAACGAAGTACTTGTACTTCGTTACTTCCCACCACTGGTGACCTGAACCCTGGCTAGTAAACTGGATTGGATCCAGCCAGAAAACTGTTCTAATATAAAATGAATTCATTGTTATCTATAAGGAAGAAGTTATAATCCTTTAGGAAAAGGTAATGCCTCAAGATGAGCATAAAAAGCCGTAGTGCTGGTGAGAAGCTTGCATACCTTTATCACGGATATTAATGTTTTACCGATTAAGGGATTTAAAAGTTACATTTGATACATATGATACAAAAAAAACAAGGTTTAAGATTTTTAAGAATTGGAAACAGCCTGGCACACTCCTGACTAAACGATACACCGCTCTTTTTTCCTCCAAATTCATTAGAGTTGATTTAATGTTTCCTGGCACATACATGCTTTTAAGCACAGTCCTTACATTGTCCGTGTGGTTGAGGTCAGGAACGTTCCAGTTGCTTTAACGCCAGGCTTGCTCATCTAGCCTAGAAGATTTTATGTGTGTTTTCGACGTCCGAGTGTCTTAGTGCTGAGTTAAGGGGAAGTTGAATAATTTAGACGTAGTCCTCCTTCTGCATAATTCTTCCTGCTTTGTGCCATGAAAGCCCTGTAGCATGATGCTTCTACCACCATGCTTCACTCTTGGTACAGTGTTATTTGAATTACAAGCCTCACGATTAGCACTTGCAACTAAAGTCGCAGCTCAATCTTTACATTCTGACCATAATACATTTGGCTAGTTCATGTGCCTTCAAAGCACCGTTCACAGTTATTGGATTCCTAATAAAACATCTTAAAAGCATCTATTTTGTGCAGAGACTTGTTGATCCAAGTCTCTGCACATTAAGACTGGAAATCATCCAGTCTTGTTTGCCTCATTTCCAAGAACTTTAATCTATTAAATTAGCTTTCTGAGTGTGGGTATAGAAAAAATTACCAGAACAGCAATTTTCTCATGATGATCAGAATAGATTTACTATAGTTGAATATTATTTTTTTTCCCCCCTTTTCTATATAATTTTGAGGCGCTGCTAGGTGAAATGTGCCTCTATGTCTCATTATTCTTTCTTAAAAAAACAGAAGCTTCAGAAATAAGATATAAAATGAAAAGGCTTTAATGTTTTTTTTTTCATCCCTCAACCGTCATTAGGACCCTGGTGTCCTCATGGACCCTTCAGATCACATGTCAGTACTGTGGGGGTGATAGTTAAGGGGTTAAATTCTTTTATTATTTTAAGAATAGTAAAATAAAAATTGGATTTTTCAAAAGTTTTCAGTGTGAAATTAGTGACACCGTCAAAAATGAGTCAATTTTAATCTAGCTTTCAAATAAATGTAGGTCATCGTATGTCCATTTACAAAAAAAATAAATCAGCCTAACACAAGTTACTATGACTGGACAATTGAGTTTTTTTTGTGTCAGAATCACTCCAAAAATAACTCTGGGGCTTCAGATGAAGCTCGGGTTGAAGTGGTCCTTCACGAGTCCCGCCCCACCTGCACACACCCTCTCTTTGTCTCACCCGTCCACCCCCCCCAGCTGTCTCCCACACTGTCTCTCAGTCAGACTCTCTGATTGCTGATTGGTGCTTCCAGGTGATCTCAGACCTGTTTCCATGCCTCCTGAATATAACTGGATGGCCGAAGCCAAGGAACCCAGCATGGGCAAGAGAGGGAGCAGAGGTACACACGAACACACACATGCATACGCACGATTACACACACACACACACACGCACACACAGAAAGGGAAGGAAAAACACAGCGCTTCACGGCGCTGATGCTGCCGGGTCAAAGTGGTGCCACGCGTTGCTCCATGCTCAGCTCAGTGCATCTCAGCTCATCGTCTGGTTTGTCCATGGTGCTTTGGTTGTGTGAGGATACATATCAAACCTGGTATGTATCTCTGAGAGCGACTATTGGACATAAATGCAAGGAAATTGCATTCATGCAGCGGCTTGGGAAAGGAGAACGTGACCGATTCTGAGCAGCCTTGCTACTTTGGTGGCGAGGTTCGATCTATATTCAGCGGAGGATCCTCCGCTCTACCTTCAGAAAGTCTATGAATATTATTAAAGTACAGTCCTAATGTACGAGGCTGGCCTTTCTTCCCCTCCTCCGCCTCCTTTTTGTCTCTTTCCGGATGTTCATTTTGAAACTCAGGGACGGTAAACAAATGAGTTGAGGAGTTTTTATCTGTGCCTGAGCAGAATCAAAGCTCGGGTCACAGGCGAGATTTAGCAATAGAGCCCTGCGTATCAACATAATCACTACAGACAGATTATAGATGTCTGTCCCCCAACTATGATCCCATATCAGCTCTGACTGCTCTGAGGCACTTTCATGCCTTTCCGTTGGGTTTTTATCTGCATTCAGGCTCAGCTGTTCTTACTCTGTGCCTTCCCCTGGACTCCAAGATGTTATCTCCTCCCTCCTAAGATTTCTCCTCCGTCTTATCCGTTGTTCTGACCCGAACCGGCATCTAACGTCCACGCAAACACTTGTCCTCTCATCTCCCACAGATTCGGACAACTCGCTGCTGCGGTATCTCAGCGACGACAAGATCCTGGTGATCGAGGAGGAGCCCGAGGGTCCGGGCAGAGAGAGCCGGCGGGATTCCACCAGACGCTCGCGCCGCAAGAGCCGCAATCCCAGCAGCCCCAGTTTTCCGATCAGCCCCTCCATGCTTTCCTCCACCTTGCGACTTGACCAACCGCCTGATCCTCTCCCGGTACGTACAGAGACTCGGGAAATCTTTCAGTACTGCAATCTGGCTCGGAAATTTATTTACACTCCCTACATTTGTTTTTTCCACTTTTTGTTTCATTAAAAACAAATTTAACATATTTATTGAAGTTTTTGTTTTATTTTTCTGCATTTTCATGTGATAAACCAACAAAGCTGCATATAAATGTAAAGTTGAAAGAGCATGATTGATGGTTTTCATTTAATCTGCATTCTGATGTTTAGAGTAAGTGCTGAACAGGGCCGTCTCTTTCCTGTTCTTTGTTACAATATGTAAAGCTTGGTGGTCAGATTGGATGGAGACGGATGAGAGCAAATGTTTTCACTCCTAATAGGATTTATTTTTTGAAGTTGTAACCTGATTTTGCTTTAATGCAGACCTTGTGGTGTGCTAACGTCCTGTCAATGCGCCACAATCACCAAAATCAAAGTACTTGCAGGCCACAGTTTTTTTTTTTAAATGGTAAAATAATATTTTTGAGTTTTTTTTTACTTGCACTTTAAGGAAACAAAGTAGTCTGATTTTGTATCTGTAAATAATTATATATCCAAAGCTGTTTATCTCAGTAAAACAAACAAAAAAAGATTTTCCTAAGTTTTTTTGAGCTGATTGTTTTCTGTGTAGCAGGTCTTGAAATGTTTTTGTCTACTCTCTACAAAAGCGCGAGATATGGGTCACTCTTTGTTCAAAATATTTTCCGTTTTTATTCATTTTTAATGAACGTGTACATCTAAGTCTGCTGTTGTGCAAATGTCACTGGAGGTTTATGGTGGCAATTTTAATAAAAAAAAAAAGAAAAAGCCACCAAAGTTTATTAAAGACAAATATTTTGTGTTTGTGCATAATTTCATTTTTAAAACAACTTAAAATTTCAGTAGATGTACATCATTGTGGGTTTACAGCGCTCCACGGTTCTTTCCATTTTTGGATAATGGATTGACCAGAACTCTGTGAAATGTTCAAATCTTGCGATGGATTTTTTTTCACCGATAAAAATTTGAAGCTTGTTTCTGCAACTACAACAATCATAACTTTGATACTTCAGCAACCATACAGTGCAAAATACTTTCTGTTCACCAATTAACCAAAGCAGCACTGACACTTACTGATTGACTTTATTAATTTCCAAGAGAGCTGACGTCTCGCCCTCTGTCCTGTTGCACAGACTGACCTCTCTGGTTCAGCTCAGAATCATGAACTCGTGTAATTACTGCAGAGAGATTCAAACATCACTACAGTGCGATGTGAGCTTTATGCTGCTGGAGCTTAAAAGCTGGAAGAATGGGTAGATAGCAATGGTAATCCCAGTTACATAACATAACTGGCCTGGAAAATATGGCTACTGAAGTGGCTGAAGGATAAAAGATTTATGAACTGAACAAACTTTTATCTTTAAAATGAATGTGGGTTCATCAGAGTTGGGCCATAAACAACATGAGCAGAGTTGGGTAGTAACTAGTTACATTTACTCGACTAACTTTTTTGACAAAAATTACTTTCAGGAGCATTTCTACTACGCTGCACTTTTTACTTTGTCTTGGGTAATTTTATTATGAATTATTTCTAATGATACTTTAGTTAGTAAAATTTCTGGATTTTCTACCCACTGAATGAAAAACAAACACATTTTAACCAGAAATTCACCAGAAAACACACCTGCAGTTTTTGTTTAAGTTTCCTAAGTTTTTTATTGAAAGAAACTGATTTGGAAAAAAATTATTTTGCCGATTTAGTTATTTTTTTGTTACTTATTTAAATTATTGTCATTTCCGTCTTTGAAATACCAAAATTTCTACTTATCTTTATATTTTGGTCTGCCTGACGAGGTACTTTTTAAATATTAAATGATTGATAATTTGATCAGTTTCTCAGTACTTGAGTAGACATTTTACCAAATACTTTTTTACTCTTGAGTAATTTCTTGGACAGATACTTTTACTTGAGTAAAAGCATGTTGAAGTAGTGCTATTCTTACTTGAGTACAATTTTTCTGGTTACTCTACACGCCTCCGGGGTTCATTACTGAAAAAAAAACTCAGTGAGAGATCTGTGTTGCTGTGAAAGCACTGTAGCACAGCTGATTGCCACAGGAAGTTAGAAAAAGTAGCTTATAGATTTATAGCGCTCATCTATTATATTTTGTATTATTATTTGTTGTTAAAGGTTTGGTATCCCTGAGGTAAAAATATGAACATTTCAATGATGCTTACTGGTTAGAGCAGGAATCTCCCAGTCCTTAGCCACTGTCCTCCAGCATTTAGATGCATCCCTGCGCTGAAATGTGAATCAAATGTTTGAATTACCTCCACTTCATGCCCTCAGGTTTGACAAAAGCCTGGTAGTAAGTGAATTCTTTGATTCAGGTGCTCTGAAGAGAGAGAATAGAGCTCCAGCTTCAAAAAATTGAGTTAATTTGTAACGTAATCGAATGAAGGTCGTCAAACTTAATTTATTTGTGTTTAACGAGACAACTTAATGAACTGAATACATTTACTTGGATAAGCTTAATTTGATTACTTGCAATAAATTAATCAGGGCTGGCCCGAGGTTTTATGGGGCCTTGAGTAGAATATGATTTCGGGGCCCCTCTCACTGCAGCGCTGTCATTAGCGGCGCTTCAATTCAGATTTAGTGGAATCTGGGAGAGGAGGCCAAGTTTAACAGGTCGAGCTAAAAAGCAATCACTGATAATTGGTTATTATTTGCTGAGATGTATCTGTGGACAAACCAAACACAAAGATTTGACTCATAGCATCAGATTGTTGCTATGGTAACACAATAATCAAACTATGAGGATTTATTTTTCTGCACTTTTGCAAAGTAAACTAATTAATTGAAAATCTTTTACTTTATCTAAGCTGAAACTGTTGAAAAAATAATAATGTTCTTGATCTGAATAAGTGAATTTTAAAATTGTAGGTCTGGATTTAAAAAAAAGTGTCAAGTATATTTTTGGATAGACCCTAATAAGTTGATTATTTTATGTCCCTATTATGTATTTGTTTATCGCAGCCCCAGGGAGTTATAATAAACATCCTACTACCTATATAGTGCAAAAGTACATAAATTATATTTATAAAAAATCATATAATTTTTTATAAATATCTGTACCACTGAAGCAAAGTGGTACAGAAGCTCGTTCTCCATCTTATATATTATATTTTGTTCTATAAAGTATTGAAGGTCAATACTGAATCTAAAGACGCCACAGATTTTCAGTTTGTTGTGTTTTTATTTTTGTAATCACGTCCTCTCCAATTCAAACTGGACTCCTCTACCAGAGCTTGAGGTCATCTCAGTTTTTCCCAGGGCTGCTCAGAGAGCTCAGAGATTGCTCCTGGAATCTGCTGCAGCTTCCAGGTCTAAGGTCAAAGTCCACAGAAAGACCACCCCCAGCTGTAAGGCTGTGACTCTTCACAAATTCTCTGCTTCCTCTTACAGCCCTGGGTTATACTTTGTGAGCTTTTAGCGTTCTTTGCTCTTCACGTTTTCTGTTTTTACCTAGAGGATAGGTCATTGTGTCTGCAGATAAACACACATTGCCGTTTGCCGTCGTGTGCATGCGTGTGCGTGTGTGTGTAGAGATTGTTTGTCATGTAGAGGTGACGAAGATAAGTGCTACTTCATGGCCGCCAGTATTGCGGATGAGGAAAGGGACAGTGACATTGAGGCACGCCCCTTTTTGTAGCATTCATATTCTCTCTCACGTACAAGCCAGCACACACACACGCACACGCACGCACACACACACACACACACACACACACACACACACGCGCACACGCACACACACACACGTGTGCACACGCGCACACAGACAGAAACACACACATACACACTCCAGCACACAGGAGTGCATTTGTATGCACGGTATGCATCTCACAGCTCATCCTAACTCATCCTAATATCCCTATCTCCTCTGACACACCGGAGTCTAAACAGGAGTTTATCCCGAACAAACACACATTCACACACACACATGCATACAAAGAGCAGTATCCCTGTGAGTAGGTGTATGACTCAGCATCAGCTAGACCAATTAGAAGCGCGACTGACAGACTGTGCTTTAAACGCGCAGCATGCAAACAAACATGCGTACCCAGCCCAGCTCCCTCTCTAACCCTCTCAGCTGCGTGTTTTTCATGGCTGTGACTCATATTTGTTCGCCAGCACATGAGGTGTTCTCTCTCCTTCTTTCTCTCTTTTTTCCCCCCTAACAAGCATATGCCACTTTAACAACCTGCTCGTTTTCACGTTTTATTTATTTCTTGGTTGCCTATCAGTCGTGTCCCCCTCCCACGAAACCGATGCTCTTACGGAAACCAACCCTAAACAAAGCGAGTCCAGGCTAATGTGAAATGCAAAGCATGCACTGGCTCCAAGTTATGTGCGTGTGTGTGTTTGAAAGTTTTTGCGAAAGTGGCTGGATTAGTGGGTAACGGTCCCCTGGACACACTGACTAAGCCGCTTCGCTTTCTAATCAGAAATGATCCCAATCATCTCTTCTCACCTTCGGCTTACGGCGCCCAGTTCCCTCTGCGGCTCCGGATTGATCATCCAAACAGACCAGTTCTGAACGGGAAAAAAAAAATACATAAATGATTGAGAAATACAGTGGATTTTTGCAGAGAGGATTAGCGTAAAGGTTCACAAATGATTAGATTTGTGGTGTTAGGGAATAATTCTTGTAACACCAGGCCTCAGTAAATTATAGTCATCAAGAAATCAAGCCTGTAATCAGGCTAAGAACAGTCTGCTTGGTAATGGAGCCGTTTCTGATTTAGGGGCTGCTGTGTCTGTACAAATGTAAATAAATGCTGAATGACATCCTGTTCTTTTGCTGCTGTTGGATATGAAAAATCTTGTTTTAAAAATAAAGCCTGTCTGCCAGGACAGGACTAGAGGGAACCTTTGTTGTTGTTGTTGTTTTTTGGTTTAAATATTCACCTTTTTGAAACGACACAGAGACAGCTTTGCAGTGTTCGCTGGGACGTTTCACAGCAGGAATATGTTTTTAGCCAAACCGTTCCATCGTTGTCCTTCTGGCAGGTGATCTTTCACCCCAGTTTCAGGTTGTTTACAGCCTTTAAGATGTTTTCTTCCAGTATTGGCCTGTGTTTAGCTCCATCAGCTCTGACCAGCTCTTCTGTCCCTGCTGAGGAAAAGCTTCCACATCGTTTGGTTTCTTTCAAATTTGGTTCTCTTTTTTCCAATCTTTCATAAATGCCACTTTGTACCCAAATAAAAGTTGTGCAATCAACAGATTATCCAAACAGTGCAAAAATAGTGAACTATTCATTGTCATTTCATTCAGAAGAGTTTTGTATATTATTTTGATGTTTCCCATCAGCATTATAAGGCTTGTTTCCTTCCGTTGTTGTTTTCCAATGTGGAGATGGCAGAGTGTCACTAAGAGTTCTACATTTCAACTCCAGTATTGGTCTTATGTCAGTCTTGGATGAGTTTAACTTTTGTTTTTTGTTGGGGTTTTTTGACTTGTCAAGGCTGGCAGGCGACTTAAATATGTTTTTATGTTTTATAAAATGCGCAGAAGGGAAGAAAGAGAGAATGAATCCTAAATTATTTAGACTTGTTAGCCACAAAGAGTTTGTTAGCATCATATTAAATCCTTCAAATTAAGGATAGTGAGTTTAAAGTCAAGTTTGTTTGTATAACACACGTCAGCAACGTCTGTGTATGTATTATTTTCATCTGGTTCAGGAACAATTTTTGATTTAGAAGGAATACAAGGAAGGGGATTATAGATTATTGAAGTATTGAATGGAAAAGAGCTACAATTACATAAGTCAGTCTTCGTCTTGCTCCTTTTCAGACCGAACAAGTGCTGTATTTGCATGTATTTGAGTATGTATATTTGGTAGTAGGGCATTGTATTTACACTTAGAAAATATGAAAGTTTTAGTTTTGTTTGTCTGATATCAAATTTATCATCAGCAGCAGCAACACGGCAATGCAGAGTGATAAAAACGTAATACGGTCGCCGGCTATAAAACAAGCAGCAAACATTACATTTTGTCAAATGCCATCATCAAGAATAATCAAATATATTGATCAATGTTCTAGTTATTATTAATCACAAACAAGTCTTGACAGCAAGGTCTTTATTCTAGCTTTAAAGGAACTCAGTGTTTCAGCTGTTTTACAGTTTTCTGGGCGTTTGTTCCAGATTTGTAGCGCATAGAAGCTGAATGCTGCTTCTCCTCGTTTGGTTCTGGTTCTGGGGCTGCAGAGCAGAACCAGAACCAGAAGACCTGAGGGGTCTGGAGGGTTGTTACAACAACAGCAGATCCTTGATGCATCATGGTGTTATTTATAAACTAACAACAATATTTTAAAGTTTATTCTCTGAGCTGCAGGGAGCCAGTGGAAGGACTTTAGAACTGTGAATACTTTTGGCAACAAAGTGGATGTTAAGTTGTAAGATTCACTTCAGCTTCAATCAAATACTGGCTAATGCAATAGTATGAAAAATCTCTGTCCCTATCCCCCTCCTGTTTTTCCACTGAGGCACAGAAATATTCTTTATAAACACTTCAACAATGAGTAGAAATGTAAGACAGTCGTCAAAATATGAAGCTCAAAACATCAGAGCATTCATGTTCACTCTCTTTTGATATTTAACTTTTTAAAACAGAAATGGAAAAAATAGAAAAGAAAATGACATCGTAAACAAAAACGTCTCTAATTTACTGTAAAATACCGTACATTTTTACGGATTTTTTGTACAGTGGCCAGTTTGTGTTACTGACTGATGTGATGGAACATGAAACATTATTCATGTGGGAAGGTGAAGACGTGCATTGATGTTGCCTCCAGTTTTCTAATGCCCTTTCTTTCTCCGTCTCTCAGCGGGGTGCCGACACGCTGCGAGCAGACACAACCGACAGGTGAGTTCCCCCACACGCCTGCGATCAGTGAAGTGTTTGGTCACAAGCCATTTGTGGTTAAATCGAATCCTGTCAATCCTCCTGCAGGTACTCTGGTACAGGAAGCTCAGGAGCCGCCTCCATGAGGAAGGTAGGAGGAACTGGTGCCGCTCGTTTGTTTTGTTTTTTGTCTCGTACACTGTTGCGTCTCAGTCCAAAAAGAATAAAGTAGCGTTTTATTTTCCTCGTTTCGATTTCCCTCGTTTTGCTGAAGCATCACAGGCTTCACTCGCATCGACAATCTCCACAGCAACCGCATCGGCTGTTACACGAAGACCGGTTTTGTATAAATAATAGCCGAACACCCAGCCGTGCGTGAACAGAGGACCTTTCTAAGAATAAACGGGGACTGTACGGACTGTAATGATGAAATCAAACAGAGCAGTCAATCGAGGTAAATAGATTTCCATATTTAGGCTGTCGTGACTCAGGAGCTGCTTCAGCCGCCAGCCCAAACCTTTCCTCCAAAACGCTGTGACTCAGTTTGGTTCAGTTTAAACAGAAATCAGGAACCATTTACAGACAAACATTCGCGCACAAATTAGAATGAAATAAAGTAAAAATAGTACACCATAAAACTAATATTTGAACTGTTTATTCAAATAAACAGAAGGTAGATCTGATAATAAATCTCATTTATTTCTCAAAGGCATTTGAAATATCTGGGAAAGGAGTAAACCATAGTTTTGCTGGGATTTTACATTTCCCCAGTCATTTTTCTTAATTAAAATGTTATTACCTATATTATGTGTTTTTCTGCTCACTTTAAAGTCTGTTTGTCAAGCAGGAAACTGCAACATTTCTCAAAGAAATGAGAGTCAGGTTTAGCTTTAAAGAAAGTGATTTATATCCCTGATATATATTTGTATCAGTTTTAGAATTTGAATGATAAAATCTTGTCATTTTAACCTGGTGTTTTTTAACACCAGGTTAAAAAAATAAACAAAATCATACCACAAATTTAACAAATGTATTCTTCTTTATTAAATAAAAGCTGAAGCTAAAATGTAAAATATAAAGAGGAACTAAATACAGATATGATCATATAATAAATGTTTTCATTCATATGTGTCCATACATAGAATAATAAAGCATCAAAATAATTTTATTGAGCACTGATTATTGTCAGTTTGCTTAGTAACCTCATGTTTATGCACTATATTATATTGACTATAATAAAGAATAGATTAATAATCGAATGGCCTCCACATCATTCAACACCCCAGCAAGTTAAAATAAAAACCAATCCATAACAATCTGCCTGTTGGTCTGTTTAAATATCAAATGATTGACTTCCTTTAAAGCACATTGTTTTATTATCAAGGTGTTTCATGAGCTAAATGCATTAGCTAAACATGCACTTTTCATTTGCATAGAAGAATTGTGCAGCAATTTCATTCTTTTGCAATATTTGTTTCTCCTTTTCAGTCATAAAGCAGTTCAGACAAGTTTACCCTCCCAATATGGCAGCACCACTCACTTCTGAAAATGCTACGGTTAGCTGTTAGCTCAGCAAATTGTGCTGCTAATCCAGCAGAGAAACAAAACATCAACAAAGGCCCAGTGACCATAAAAACAGGTAGCATATGCAAAGTTTGGTACAACTTTAAGCAAAAAAAATTTACATGTTTTTACGCTTAAAAGTTTTTTAACAAGTAATAGCTACTAGAAGATTTGAAGGTTTGAAAAAAAGGAGCCAGTTAAACCAAAATGGAAACTTAAAAGCACAGAGAAGATATAGTTAGCATAGCACAAAACCTTCACTCTGATAGTTAGCTTTAACACATTTTGGGGCTATTTTGAGTTGTGTACATTTTCCTTACTGCATTCAGTCTGTTTTTATTGAGGATATATTAATATGTAAAAAGCTGCGGTTAGAGTAAAAGGGTTTAACAGGCGGGCTAAAACTGTTCCTGATGCTTTTACGTGAGATTCCAGCTAATGGCTAGTTACCACAAAAGTGCCATGTTTAATAAAATGTAAAAAAAAAAAAAATGAAAAAAGAAGCCATTTAAATCAAAACACAAATGGAAAAGAGCGAGCTTAAAATGGAGAGTAAATGGGCTGCTCTAAATCTTTGCCTTTGTCCATTAAGCATGAACTTTGCTAACATCTTTCTCCCCTCCTCCTTTTAGTCTTTCCATTACACGTCTTTAAGAACAAAAACCAAAAAGAGAAGTAAAGGTAAGTACATCGTTGTTTCTTCCTTTATTCGTCATATATTTAGTCATTTGTAATAACATACAGTGAAACATTTTTGTTTTTGTGAGAGTTGAACAAATGTTTCATCTGAAACTGTTTCTCAGCGATGAGTCACCGAATGACAAGGCTGGAAATAATATTAAAAGGACATCAGCTCTGACATCTGCAGTTTATATATATTTGGAAAGTCCTGATGTACTTTACTGGATGAAAATAGACGAAAGACAAACTCAAACACAAGAGACTGCGTGTATTCTTGCTCCAATTTTGTCCTTTATTTGACTCCCAGTAATTAATGATTTGCTTTTTTTTTGGCCAGTCTCCATTTGTCACTGTCTCAGGTGTAATGTGCTCCGAATATAATAAGGGGGTGAAATGTGGGCTGAGAAACTTGACACGTTTTTTTTTTTTGCCTCCTGACCTTCTCCCAGGTTCCCTCACCAGCGCCAGTCGAAGGAGAATCTCCTGTAAGGATTTGGGCCACGGCGACTGCGAGGGCTGGCTGTGGAAGAAGAAGGACGCTAAAGGCTATTTCACCCAAAAATGGAGGAAGTACTGGTTCATCCTCAAAGAGTCTTGCCTTTACTGGTACACCAACCAAAACGTAAGACATTTACGTCAACAGTCGTTTAGTTTCTCCTGCCGGTCTCCTTTCTGATACATTCTCAAGCCATGAAAGGGTTGAACACGTCTTTTTTATTTTTTTGCTTATTGCTCATAAGATGTAAACGGGATCCGGCTGTTTTCATGCGTCAGCCTGCTTCTCTGTTGGTACCGCTGATAAAAGGATGTAAAAAGCCTAAAGATAACTCCATCTTTTATTGCGTCATGATAACATCACTGGAAATTTGTGAGATATTTAAGGTTCAACTTGAGTGCCATCACAGAATTAAGAAAAAGAGAATCATGTTTTGTTTTTTTTATCTTTGATTTTTAAGTTGATGACCGTGTCTAGACACTTTGCTTTAGCAATGCACGATTTGCACAAATTGTACAGAGCCAAAAGAGGTGAAAAAAATAAGAGCACCATCAGGCAAACTTCTGCTTTTATATCAAAATTATAAACATGAAGCTTATTCTTCTTATCAGGTCTTTAACTTTAGTCAGATTAGACCACGACTGAGCTGGTCATCAACAGTTACTCTCCAGTCGGCTCAAGGGTGAAACAAAGAATGGACACTTTGAAAGCTTTCTCTTCCATAGATTCCGGGAATGAACTCTTTGAAATACCAGGAGGTTTTCAATAAAAGCTGGTGGCCTCTGACATAGACCAAACTCAGCTCTTTTTCCTCTGCCATTTGAGTCCTAAATCCTGCAGGAAACTTGAGTGAAAGATCACCGTTAGTGAGCTAAGGAGAAATAAACAAACACAACAGCCAGAGGTTCATTCCTCTGTGTGATCCAACCTTGCTGAAGATTAAGCAGCTCCTTGTGTCCAGAAGCAGGTTGAACAATGTATTTATAGCATTAGCATCAACAACTGTGACAAGCATTATTTTGAGAAAAACATAAATTTCTCAATGTGAGAGTTTTTTTCCCCCTCACTGAATAAAGTTTTATTTGACTTAAAGTTACTTTCTTTCTAAATTTGTTGACTAAATAAGGAGTGTAGCTTCAGGCTTTTAACACACCTTTAGAAAGCAGGGGTTCCTATGATACATTATTTCATGTTTAGATGATGATTAATGATATTTACTTCATGTATTGCAGATTTCTGTTAATAAGGTCTCCTTTTTTTAAAGGAGACCTTATATGCAAAATTCACATTCTGCATGCATTTATGTTTCCATTTGTGTCTCAGCTGCTTCTGAAAACAACCTGAGTGATTAAAAAAAATACCACCCAGCCCTTACAAGTCAAAATCAGCAGGCGTTGCACTGTTACCTAGCAACCCAAGTGTAGCTCCAGAGTGTTTGGTCAGCTGGTTTTATTCTGCATGCGTTGTACAATGGCTGCTGGAAAAGGCAAGTAATTAGTTGTTGACGTTTAGAAAACACTTGCTGCATACTTGCTGGAGCGCAGCAGGCTCTACTGTTGCTTTTCAAAGATGTATGGCCGTATAGTTGCAAATCTGTTTGCAGCCATTTTTACGTGCGAGTGTAAACGTTGAGTTTGGGGGTGCGGGGCAAGCAGCAACTTATTTGGATATAAAGTGACAAGATGCCCTAAAACAGCAACTTCTGAAAAGAGGGAAAAATCTAAAATATATCAAACATGTTTTGTACATCGCATAGACCTATCCTAACCTGTTGAAAAAGATGCATAAGAGGTCACCTTTAAACTTTTGAAGCGTTGCAAGAACACTGTTTTATGCAAGATTGCTTTTCATGACTAAAACGTCACTTTTATGTAACATTTGTATTGCCCTAAGTGACAATGAACATTTGGATGATGATACTATCAGTTTTAATTTCAAAGTACATTAAATATAGCCCATTTGCTTGTTTTTTTATGCTAAGTGTGTAAACCATCCCTGCCAACGTAAACAAGCAGATCTTGTTTTCATGCACTCCACCTCGCCGATGGTATTCTCTGTAAAATTGGTATATCAGTGTGTCTGACATTTTGTTCTCTGTGTGGATGATGTACCGCCGCTCTCCATCTGTCTCCGCCTGCAGGATGAGAAGGCTGAGGGCTTCATCAGCCTCCCCGAGTTCAGAATAGACCGAGCCATAGAGTGCAGGCGGAAATTGTGAGTCTCCCCCTCACATGTCGCCAGAATTACTAATCAAGCACATTTGCTCTCGCCCACACAACGTGAATGCACACAAACGCGCCATGCATGCTGGAAAAAAAAAGAAAAAGGGGGAAAAAAACCCAAAACCTAATCATACTCCTTCTCTCTGGCTGTCTGCAGCGCCTTCAAAGCCTGTCACCCCAAAATCAAGAGCTTCTTCTTCGCCACAGATTGTCTCGAGGAGATGAACAGGTGAGCTTCATCTTTGCATGTGTGTGAGTGTGTGTGTGTGTGTGTGTTGACGTGAACAGCAGTCAGAGATCAGGGACGCCACGTGTCATGTTTATGAATATTTTAGCCGAGTAAAACAAGTTTACACAGGGCAGCGGCCCACCAACGCCACACTGCGCATGAATAAGACATGATCCTGGTCTTCTGTTGATAAACGTTAGAGCTGGAAACACATGTGAGTGAATGTGTGTGTTTGTGCGTGCGTGTGTGTGTGTGTCTATGAGTCACGTGTGTGCATATGAGAGGGAGATTGTAATGATATTTGCAGGAGTGCCATCTGATGAGCTCTAATTATCTACACCTCCCCTGAATGACATGTGGAGATAATTGGAGGATCGTAATTAAGCAGCTATATTTGACTTCTGTGCAGCGTTTTGTTGGTTCGTGTGTGCCAGTGTGGTTGCAGGCACTTTCACAAGTTTTCTGTGCGAGAAGACGGATGTCTCTGTAAGAATTGAAAGTTGTCTGAATGTCATCGCAGCTTTTTTATTACATTTTTTTTTAGTACTTACAGAACTAAAACTAAATATAGACTGTGTTGTGGAGCTGAAGCAGACGAGGTTTGATGAATTCGAAAACAGTTCCACGTTTCCTGGGAAGAAGTCGGGACCTGTTTAGGGGTCAGAGGTGATTGTGAGGAGCCAAGCCAAGATTAGGCATCAAGATATGGTGCTAATTTTCTAAAACCAGAAAAGAGCTTTTGTTTCCACAATGCAGGAAACTCAAAAAACGAACACAGAGCCAAACTACCAGCTTTTACCAGCGGATTTTGTGAAATCCTTTTTTGAAATACCACCAGGGATTTTCGACAGTTTTTGTCGGGTGACTGACATCTGCTCGAGTATCCTCCAAGACCTTTTCTAAAACCAAACCTAGATTTGCTTGGGATCAGCTCTGTTTGACAGTCCAGTGACACAAACTTTAAGTTTTCTCACAGACATCATGAACTCTCTGACGCTGGACTGAATCCATCTTTCCCGTCACACACTCCACGCTTCCTATGCCAAAGAAATCTAGTGTTTGCTGTCTAGTTTGTAATCATTTTCTACTTTGCTTAAAGCAGAAGTCTGTGTTTTAAATATTTCAGAAATGTCTCTTGACAAAACTGCAAAATTTGTAATAGGCAAATGAACATTGAGGTCTTCTCTTTAAAGTACCCATGATGCAACTAATGAGGCTCCTGGGAAGTTTAATCAGGATTTCCAATATTTCTGCTCCATTAAAGAGTTCTGTTTAATAACTTTGAGAGTGTAATATTTATGAAAGGGCTAAATTTGGATTTGGATGAGATTCTTGTGATATTAGATTATATTTAACTATCTAAACTTTTATTTTATGTTAAACTGTTTATTTTAGCGCCTGCACAATTCAGGTTTTGGCTGGTTGTAAAGTGATGAAATAAAAATAATTCAAGAATGTGAATACTTTCACATTTTTGCAACTTTACTTAGACCTGTCCAACTAATACATTTTGTTGGACGATAAATTGTCCCAGTAATTATCGTGATAAACGATAATATTGTTGTTTTGAGACCATTTGCAAATTTCCAAAATGAAGCTCAATCAATTAATAAATAAAACGGAAGTAAAATCCACACATGCAAAGAATGAATGAAATAGTTTTAGATTTAATCATCAAAATGGAAATGATCAAGGCCGTGCCAGTTTATATCTATTAATTCAGTGAAGACAAATTGGTATCTGTGGCTTAGAGAAAGTCGGACCTTTCCTTTTTGATTTTACTTTTCCCTTTTGGAAATGATTATGAAAGTTTGGAAAGCACCTCAGGAGGAATAAGTCGGCTTGTTCAATATGATCAAATCCACTACCTCTGATTGATCCATAGCCACCCATTCTTCATTTTCTCTCCTTCATTCTGCACTCCATTTTCATTTTTTTTTTGGATTCCTGCTTGTTTCTTGTAGGTGGATGAACCGGCTGGGCTTAGCTGCTATTGGCTACACACCTGACGATAAGGTGCCACGCCCCGACGAAGGTGCGTTTATAAAATTAAAAATAAGTTGCTCCTTTCCTTCCTGCTTGTGAATTCACCTGCCTGTGTGCCGTTTGTATTTGTCCTCGCATCAGACTACTGGAGCGAGAGCGATCAAGACGAGGTTGACGGATCGATGACACTCAAACAGGAGGGGCCCTCGTCCCTGTGTGATACTTACCACCGCACGCCATCTGTGAGTAACGCGGCCTCTCATTCAGGCCCACTCAACATTCTCTCCACAGCGTTTCATTCTGATGGAATATTTTATTCTTAAAAGCCCCACAGTTTGCAGAGCTGCACACAGCAGCGCTCTCAGCATTAATAAAACATCAGAGCGGGAGACTATCTGGTTCTTTAAGCAGCCAAGATCAGAGTCACGATGCCAGAATGTTTACCTTGTCTGAGCTCTAGGTGGCAGTAGGTCCCTCCCGCTCCTCAGTGGAAGCCCATGACGTTTTACATGAATAAACCGTCATAGGCGTTTTATTCATGGCCACATGCGTTGTATGTCAATGTTGTGGTTGACGTTTCTCCCTACAAAACAAATGATCCAAAGTCTAGCTGTGAGAGTCATTAGCATGTCTTCTGCAAAGCTTCATTTATTGTTGTAAACAGGTGAAGTCAGATGTTTACACACGTCATATAAAAAGACATACAGTCTCTCTTCCCCACTGCGTGATATTAAGTCAGGTTAAACATCCCTTATATGCCAGAATAATTTACATAATTTTTGTTTTACTTTCTTCAAAATCAAAAGTTTACATACAGTACATCTACTGTATGTGAACAGTAACTGTTTACAATAAACATTTACTTTATATAAACATACAGTAAATATGTATGTTAGCTTTAAATATGTATGTTACATCATTAGTCTTATTTTGATTAATTTTTATCTGGCGTTTTATCACACCTATAATTTCTTTAGTATTAGTTTTTTTTCCTTAAAAATTCAGTTTCCAATCATTCTCCAAACCCAACTCTCCGCTCACAGTACCGCTGGGTCCTGCCAGATCGTTTCTTCTGGGTATCTTCTCTAGTTTGTCATGGCTGCACCATGATTACTCAAACTAAAACCATTCAGCAGTCACGTCAATCTTTTTTTTTTTTTGTACTTACATCTCTATCATTTCATTGCTTTTTTTTTTGCTCTTATTTTGGTGTATTTCTGCCTTTTCTTCTTCTCTCCGTCCTCGCCCACCTCGTCCGTCTCACTCTGCTCGTCTCCTGTCTTTGTATGTCCGTGCTCACGCACAACACCTGCTTGGTGACATTTTCCTACCCCCGCTTGCTCCGTCACACCCGACCCGCACTCAGGCCAACCTCCTTCACAGTTATGACCAGTTGCCCCGCTCGTTGAGCTCCATGAGCCTCTTGCGCTCCACTCCGTCCCCTCTCCCGAAAAGTGCCTCCACCTCCCCGATTCCTCCACAGATGGTCTCTTCCACCTCCCCTCTCCCTCTCCAGGTGAATTCTTCCAGCCCTTTCCCGGAGTCCAAGCACGGCCGACATTTCTCGAGCGAGTCCACGCACTCTCACTCCTCGGCCGAGGACCAGCGCGGAGACGGCATGGGCATGGGGACGGGCACGGGCAGCACCAGCACCCACTCGTCCAGCTGCCGCTCGTCCCACCGCGAGCGCCGCTCCTGGCAGGACCTCATCGAGACTCCGCTGACCAGCGCGGGGCTGCACTTCCTGCAGACGGCGCCGGGGGAGAGCGACTACGGCGGCCTGATTGGGGGAATGGCCGGGGAGATGGGGTACTACGGAGGGCTGGGCAGGCAGGGAATGTCCCCGGAGAGGCGCCGGCAAGCGACGCTGCCCGTACGGAGACACCACGCGGCAGAGAGGGACAGGGAGCGGGACGGGCCCTTCCCTCTGGAGCGAGGGCCGTACACACACAGCCACACGCACCGACGGTCCCACAAGCAACGGAGCCAGAGTCTACCCAGGAACAGAGATCCAATCCTGGGAAAGTTTCTGCACAGCGCGGCTCATATGGAGGAAAGGAGTGAGGATGAGGAGGGAGAGGGCTCAGCTGCAGACATGCTGGAGCCAGAGGACGGTAAGAAGACAAACTCACCTGCTCCATTCTGGTTCATATTGAATTGTACATATGATAAAAGTGGAAGAATTTACATGATCTAGCTTATACATTTCTAGAAAATGTAAACACGTTAAAGAAAATGACATTTTTCTAAACTGTGTTTTTACAGGGCACTGCAAGCCTTGGTTGGATCATTTTAATACATGAATATGCCTTGATCAAAACTATCAGTTACTCTGATTTGGGTTGTTGTCATGCTGGAAGCTGAACCATCTAGCAGGTTTACTTTGAGGATTGCCCCGATGTGCAGGGTTAGCTTAATTCACTTCCTGCCCTCTGGGTTTTCCAGACCTGCGGGATTTCAGAATGGACAGCAGAGAAAGGAGAGTGTCGGAGGGAAGGGAACGACGGATTTCAGACGGACGTGACCCTGAGCCTCTGGACGGGCTAGAGCAGCTCTACCGGGCCCTGGAGCAGGCCAACGTGACCGCGCTGGGAGACCCCAAACCCTGCAGCAAACAGGAGCTGCGACGTTGTTTCACCCAGAGAGTCAGGGACCCGCTGCTCAACGACCGGCTGCACCGGGTCCGAGCCCTCCGCAGCACTTTGAAGGTACCATCGCCGAATCCGTCATGCATTATTATTGTAGAAGGATCCACCAATCAAGGTTTTTTATTAAGACAGATGCTTATAATGATTATTTGGACATCAGTATAACCAATCTCCAATATGTGCTAGTGATTTTTTTGCTTTTTGGTTGATTCTTGAAGTCGATTAGTTTTTTCTTCTTTCATTTACAAGATAAGAAAAGACAAAAGTCTCAATTTAATCAAACAAAGCATAATAACAAACAATGTACAACATTTAAATGCAGGGTTTCCACCAGGAAACTTGCTAAGCCCAGTAAGAGGGGCACCAGCAGTAGCAGTCCACCAGAGACTCACCATACTTTTAGATTAAAAAAATAAATATGGGTGCTGTGCAGGGGCGCAACTACATACTCTTTGAGGTGTGTGAACACATCATCTCCTCCACCGCCCCTTTCCTGGCCCAGGTTTAATATGTCCATACAACTCTCCCTTATTCCTGTACTTAGTAATTCCATTATGGACTTTCTCCAATAAAATTTTATCTGGGCCAATCAGAAAACAGAAACGACGACATCTGTCTGCCTGTAGTTTTAGCAATGGTAACAGAGGAAGTGTGAAGCTGTTCAGTCCGTGTGTGGGGGATGGTTGTTTACTACACTGGCAATTTCTGGTAAGCTTCATAGCCTCCACAAGGTTTGCCTGTACGTCACGGCAGTCTGTGTCACAGTGAATCTGAAGAAGCCTCTGACTGAAGATACTCTGTCTTCTCTCGTCAGGATGGTCAGGGTTGTCCATGATTTCCTTCAAAAAAAATGTACAGTTTTTCAAAATTGCTGTGCTTCCATTAACCAAATTTATCTTCATAATTACATTTATATGGTCAATGGAAACACAGCTGCTGTTGACAATATTTAAGCACCCAACTATGGAGACTATTGGTTTTAAAACAAACTTTGGTTACTATCAGATCTGACCTAAGGCACAAGTCGAATGATAAATCTATAAAATCTAAAAAGCTTTGAATTGTTTCACATTTCATTTACATCCTCTTGGTGTCTCTTTGCTCCTGCAGGCCAAAGAGTCTGAGCTGGAAGTGATCTGCGCCCTTCTCGAGGACCCCACGCTCTGCTCCCAGACCTTCAGAGAGTGGAAGCAGTGGCACAGCGAGCTCTACGCCGAAATCTGCCAGCTCAGTCCCGGCACCAACGGCCAGGACGACCTCTCCCCGATGGGCGTGCCCCTCATGACCCACACGCACTCCTTCATCGAGACGCACGTGTGAGGTGTGCGGCACGGGGGAGGCGACGCGCGACACCCCAACTCTGGGCCCGGAGAGCCTCCCGCTGCTCCCATCACGACTCTGAACACGCAGTCACACACAAACACGGGGACAGACTTTGTAAGATGTGTAAATATCACAGAAGGGGGGGAAACAGTCTGAGAGGAGCGTGGATGAACTTTTGATAATCACGAGGACCCTCCCCCCACACAGGGTGCCTATTGCATGCCTGAACAGAAAGCATTAATCTTCCTTTGTCTATGGAACTCACCCAAAGTCCACACGCTTGTCGAGCAAAACAGGAAAACGAAAAAAAGGGAGACTTTGAGCCCATGTTTGTTTCTTTGTGTTTTTTTTTTGTTGTTGTCAATGTTAGAGGTCAGGGGGGAGGCTATGTAGCAGCAATACAGACGAGAAACCTTTTCACCACAGCACTGTACTTTTCTACTGATGAACTTTGCACCCAGAGCCACCAGTTCTCCCCCTTTCTCTAAAAAAAATGGTTTTCTTTACTTCTCATTGCATATCTCGTTGATTTACAGGGAAATCACTGTTATTTCAGGCTGATCTCATGGGAAATTGTGAGAACGGGAGCTTCAGTGTCAAGACCGCGACGTCGTTTCTTTATTTCTTTCTTTATATTTTTTAAAGCTGTTTCTCTGGGAACCCATGAAATTAAGCATCAAGCAACAACTGTGCTGGCCACAAAGCACGCTCCTTTAAACTGTGAAGTGTTCAGACGTCCTTGCAGAAGGAGGCTCCTCTGTTCAAATGCAATCCCGTTTTTTTTTGCACCCTCTGATTTCTTTTCTTCTTCTTCTTCTTCTCCCCCCCTCTCTAGTAGTTCTCAAAAAGACTTGTGTAAATGTGAATACTGATGTAAATGTTTGAGTTCCACTACCACTGTGATACGCTTCTAGAGGTAGCGGAGAGAGACGGCGTTTCTACTAGCGTGGGTGCAAGATTGCTTTTTTTTTGTTTCTTTTTCTTTTTCCTTTTTTACAATTTGTTTTTCACTCAATGCAAGAGCAAAGGAGTTCTCTTTTCAAAGAAGTCACTCACTACAAAGAATGCACTTTCTATATCTGTGTCCCATCGGCTGCTTCACAGGGTCTCCGTCTCATCGGCCTCCTTCCCATTGCTGTTCAGATATCAGGTAAAAAGCGTTTGCCGTCTCATTTTCTAATGACTTGTGTACAGTCTACAGATATATTTAAGCCTAGAGGAGAATATATAAATCTATTTACGTTTTTGTGTCATAGATATAATGTAAAGTAAGATGTATTCTATGCCAAGGTTTTTTGCAGTGCCCCGCCCCGCCCCGCCCTCCACCTCCTCTCCACACTGTAGATGCAGGGCGCTCGGCAGCGGCCGTACCGGCTCCACTCACAGCTGGTCCGTTTCTCGGCGATGCGTTGCATGAGGGAAGGCCTGGGACTGGTTAGACTGGGACAGGGTAGAAATACTGTGGATTACTTTTCTTCCTTTTTTATTTATTAGTCTTGTAGCGCATGGTACATGCAAAAATGACGTTTCTCTTTTTTTTTAATAACGTATATTTTGAAAATCTTTCTTTCATTGCATACGGTTTAAAGACACACACTGTACATCTGAAGGTGATATTTCTTTTGCTGCTCAGCTCTTTAGACGTAATGCAGTTGTTGGATTTCGTATTCAAGCAGAAGGCTTCAGTTTGTCGTATTTTGGTTCACCTGCAGTGTCTTCTGGAAGTATTCACACCCCGTGAACATGCTCTGAATTTGTCTCATTAACGCCACAAACTTGGCTGTATTTAACAGACACAGGGCCGGATTTAAAAGGATGTGGGACCCTGGGCTGGAGCCCATTTTGGTGCCAAATACACCACAAATAAAATCTCCTACTAATGCAAATACATTCATAGGTAGTCCTACAGACAGGCAGGTATGAATTGATGCATGGTAGGTTTAATACATCCCATGTTATCCCCCCCTAAAAACAAAGCTGCATAACTTTATATTTTTCTTTACATACTTAATTATTGTTTAGAGTCTTAAAAACTCCCAAATATTAATACAATTCACCTCATTTTGGTCTATGAATTTCATATAAAGTACAATGCAAAACACGCATTTAATTAAAAAAAAAATGTCTGTGACGTCCCCCAAAAATTGATACCCTGTTCTATTTTTAATCCCTCTGTCGCTTAAAAGAAATAGTTGAAAATAGTTTTCATTCTTTCCTTTACAAATAAAAAAGCTTCTGTGTTCGTCCCTCATAAGTCAATACTTTGCCGCAGTTTCACCAGGCGGTCTGTTGGGTAGGACTCTACTAGATCTGGAGATAAATATGTTTTATATTCTTCTTTGAAAATAGACATGAAGGCGATGTTTTGTCAGATCAGTCGTCAAATAACAGCTTCTAAAATACATTTCAGACTGGACTTGGTGCTGCCACCACCATGTATGTAAGGTCTTGTCAGGTGTCATTTTTGTACCACACACAGTAAATGACATGAAAGACTGATAAAAAAAATAATAATTTGGTCTTATCAGAATACAGAACATTCTTCCATAATTCATTTTGTTCTACAATAGACTTTTTTTTCTCCATTCTTCCAAAAAGGCCAGAGTTGTTAAGTGAATCTCTGGAGTTCTTCCTCAGTCATTTTACCACGAGCCTCTCGGCTGCTTCCTCTATCATCTCTCTCCTTGCCGGCCGTGTCTTGGTGGCTTTGCAGTTCTGCTACACGAGTTAAAAACTAACCCTGTTTTTAACTTCTTCTGCACTTTATTTCTGACCTCTCTGCTGTGTTTCTTGGTCTTTAAGAGGCATTTTGTTCATTCATTTTCCCTAATAAACCTCTGAAAACAGAGCAGATTTTTATTTGTCGCATATTTTCACACATGTATTTTCATACGTATGAAAATATATTACATATATACGTTTTAAACATTGCTTAAACGTTTTTAAACAAAAACATTTAAGCAACTTTTTTGCTTTAAGGGGATCTTTTATGCGAAATTCCCATTTTGCATAATGTGAATTTTTGTACTTCCATTCAGGTCTCTGCTGCTTCTAAAAAATACATAAAACAGCCTAAGCATTGTAAAAAAAAAAGTGACAAGACGCCATAGAGCAGCTCAAACTCCAGAGAACAGAGCAGACTAAAATCTCATTATCTAAATGTTTTGTGTAGCCCACAGACCTATCATCACCCACAATAAGTTACCTGTAAGTTCAGGCTACACTTGAGTTTGACTATTCCATAAAAATCCTGGTAAAATGCTTTAAACTCATTTTTATTGACTGTAATGCCAAATATATGCGCAAACACAGCATAGGAAGGTTCATGGGGTGTTATTATTTTTACGAGACACTTCAAAAAAATGTTTTTAGGTTTCTGTCTCTAGAGACATTAGTGCAGTTACCTATGACTCCCTGTGAGGAAGTGGCTGATGCTGGCTGGTGTCAGACTGAATGGTCTGTACCAATTACTTCATCTGCAACATCAGGCCAAGAACTCAATGGTGCCCCCTAGAGACCAAGACTCTGAACAATGTGTAGCACCCACTGCATCCAGCACTAGTCCTGATCTTTGTTTTTTTTTGTTTTTTTTACTGTCGGTCTTAAGTGGATTTTTTTTTCGTCATGTAACACTGAAGTAAAATATCCAAACGCATCCGCAGCTCATGTTTTCCAACGGTTAATTTCAAGAGTGCCACAAAGAAACTTAACGATGCAAGCACTTTCCCTGTGCCTCCCAAAATCCTCTCTTTGACAGCAAAGGTCTCTCACCACACCAGTGTTGCCCACGCACACACACACACAGACACACACACACACAAGCGCGTGCGTCTGCGGCCGTCAAACGAGCTGCGACGCAGTTCCACGCTCTTCGATTTGTCGTACAAAGTCTTCTCTCTCCAGCTCAAACTGTAGACACACTGTAGATGAAGGAGTTCTGAGAGCGGTTTTTTTGCACACACTGACTGTGTTACCCCTCCCGGATTCTTTTCATTTATTTATTTTTGCTTTGTGTGCGTTTGTGTGTGTGTGTGTAGACCTGCAGAAACAGGCTGAAAAGGGAGATTCCACTGTGTGTTCTTTCAGGGGTTTACACCTCATGGTACATTGCACAGGTGTGTAAGATGTAAGTTGCACTGCGACATTAAAAAAAAAAAAGGAACATATTGCTCTTTTTCAAGGATAATATTAGCTTACTGTTATTATGTACATTCAACTGACTAAAGATATTAAAAAGAAAGAAAAATTACATTTATTCTTCCTAAAGTAGCCTTTTTTTGATTTCATATATATGAAAGTACATAAATATATATAAATATAAATATATATATATACATATATATATATTACAGAAAATACAGATTGTAAACCTAAGTTGTTAAACTTTGACTTCAATAAACTGAATCCTCTGCACTATGAGCTGCTGTTTCTTTCTGTGTCTGGTGTTCTTGTAAAGTGCGTATGTGGGTGTCAACGTCAAAAATTGGAAAACTACATAAATATTCCAGTCAAAATGTGACACTTGTTCACGATGCTCTGATGAGCTGAGATATATTGTATTTTAACCACTTATTTTTGTTATTATTGATGATTGTGGCTTCCAGCTGATAAAAACAGATGCATAAATCATAAAACTAACATTTATTCAGTGTACTGCTGTAGATTATATGCACTTTCTTTTTTTTTTTTCCCCCTTGGTGGGGATTCTTGGCATGAATTACTGAATCGATGCAGCATAGCATGGAGGCAATCCGCCATTATTGGCTCAGGTATCTCTTCTTCTTAATATCTGTAGATTTTCTATTGGGTTTTTTGGTTTGGTAAGTTGAAAAATAGTGGCATCACAGTCATTAAAGCAAGTATTGGTACTTTTGGCAATGTAGGAAGGTGCCAAGCACTACTGTAAGTGTGTATTAGGGACTAACCTGTGTTCACATGGTGAAAGAGGAGAATAACTTTTATTTATGTGCTTATTTTATATCATATTTAAGCTTTCTTTTAAACTGACTTCCACTTAGGTTCAAGTACGTCCAGAGATTTACGTTGCTATAAGACAGGTGAAAGAAAAGGTGACTGAAGTCTTCATAAACAGACTTGTTGCATGGCAGTAAATTGGCCAGAAGTGCTAATTTACAGTCTTTAGCATTGCTAATTGATCATTTGGAAGCAGCATCCAGTCATAAAGGGGATATAATGTCACAAAATAATAATAATTTTTTTTTTTAAATCCATGGGGAGGTAACTCTGCTGGGAAATGAAATCAGCGTGTCAGTAAAGTTTCTCAGCAGAGGCATCCACAGCTCTAGATTTTGTGGATGACAGCAGAGGGAATTACCACCACTGACTGGAAAGTTCATACCTGAACTCAAGCAGGTCTGTTGTTTGTTCCTCTACAATCTTTCTCCAAACTCTGCCACAATGATTTGTAAATACCAAACAGCTTTTCATAAAATATAAGCCTTGTGACCAACGAGCAAAAGCACAGTCCATTTCTCCTTCGCCCAGACAGACTGATGCTGTCTGGGATTCAACGACAGTTAAGCACAGGGAATTTGACAGTTGTTGCATTTTGCCATGGATATTATGGGCTTTACTTCAGTATTATTTTAATGATGCCTTTTATCCCTGTTGTTTGTACATAATTCTTTTTTCTGTTTTTTCTTTCTTCTTTTTTTGTCAAGCTTTTTTCCTTCCAAACATTAATATGTTTGGATACTGAACAGCCGGCCGCCAGTCTAATTAATAAGGACCTATTATGGTTTACCCATTTTGAGAAGAATTTTGACACCAGTCTTCACTGTGTATTTATGGACAATAACCATAATGATATTTATCTTGACACCATATTCAGATTTTTTGAGAAATCGAAGTTTGGGGTTTCATTCACTATAAACTAAAATAATCAAAATTTACAGAAATGTAATGTCTGGAATATCACTCTGTGTAAAGAATATAGATAATATGTGTCTACTGAATTGAATTAATGAAATAATTTAGCTTTACAGTGATATTCTAAGGTACTGCGATGCCGCTACGTCAGTAAATGTGCCTAGAAATAATAGACTCGGTGGTAAAAATCCTCAAGATCTCCCACCCAAGCTGCAGATGCAGCCTCTGTCCAGTAGATGGCGGGAGCTGACCGTTTGAAAGCAGCGAAGGTTTCAATTGGACGAAGAAGAGGGAGGATCGCTGTCATGGCGGCCAAGGTGAAAGTTTAACGTGTTCTATTTGGACGTTTTTCATTGTTTAACCGTGTATTTTCAATGAATGCATGCGTCATGTGCCATAGTAGTAGTGCATTGAGCTTTAAATGACCTATTTATGTGACTGTCACCTTCCAGCTGTTGGTGCTGGGCTGTAACTCCCGATGCTAACTGAGCTTCGCTGGATAAGTCTCAGTTTAAGCGGATGATATTCCTACATTAGATCCCTTTCAGACACCCGAGACAGCTGCCAGAGCTCGACATTTGTTTCTGCCGACTTTATATCCCCTTTTACGTACATGCGGTAACATTAGGAAAACCTTTATTAGCCGTCTGCCTGGCTAAAAAGAAAAGAAAAAAAGCAAACGGTTGTTTACATTTCTTTTTATGTTGTCACTGTGTGACGTCCGAGCTTTCAGCAACAGAAATGATTTACTGTTTACATCAGAGTTCTTAAGTTAGCTTTAATTCTAATAAAATGATACATAAACCAAAGTAGGATACAGGGTTGCGTACATACTGTCTACACCAGACACTACGTGGTTTAACCTGTAATTTTGCTTATACTAAGGGAGACTTTAAACATAACCTTCGTGCATTTCCGTTTTCAGCAAACGGAATTCCTAAGAAATGCTGGATTTAATTATTTTTCAAAAATAATTAAACGGTTATTTAAAAAAAAAAAAAAAAGTAAATCAAATGAGATAAAGCCTCTGTTGATTTTTAAGCTAGAAATGTTTGGATTCTTGTGTGTGAGTCAAAACTAAGAGTTTTTGAAAATGACCTTCTTATAAGCTGCTGTTACAAAAATGATTCATACACACACACACACAGGTGTGCTCACACAGGTAAATCCCCTCCATATATGACACCATGATACAACCACGACTCTTATGTATTTACACAACTCTATCTGTATTTATCTGTCCTATTTATCAAAGGGTTAGTAGATTTATAACAGAGTTCTTATATTAGGAAGGGCTGTCACATTGTCAAATTTTGCTGGATGTAGGTATTGAGATGAACAATAATCAGAAGGCACTATTATTGTTTTGAGATTCTTTTCAAGTAATGTGATCCTAATGGCATGATAATGCAACTACATTCTTTCAAAGATCAATAAACTTTCATTTCAAATGAACATTTAACACATTTTAAATATAAAAAAATAAAAACAACCCAAACGGCAAATATAGTGGATGCTGAAGTCTCTGTAAACAAAACTACACTTCAATAAAGGTGCTAGTTGGAACCAGACTGAAACTTTCTGTCACACCAGAGACACAAGAAAAACAAACAATCACGCAATTGGAAATTATTGAGCTTGTTTTAATATGCAACGCCATTAATTGATATATTTTGTTTTGCGACAGGCTCAGGCGCCGATGTTTTTTGTCTAGGTTTCCAAATAGTCGGACATTTTCTCCGACGTCTCATTGAAAAGATTTGTAACGGCAGGAACAGTTGTGACCGTTTTGAAAATGTAACTCTATAAAACCTTTGTATGCTTTGACACAGGCTTATTGTTGATCCAAAGGCCCATATTCTAATGTTAATGTGTTCCCAAAAATACTCTTCCAAATATACAATTTTACACTTCCAAAACAAAGCATTACAGACAATCTTCAGAAGAGAAAGCAGATAAAGAAGAGAGCTGTTAATGTTCTCTGGTTGTAAAACATCGTCACGCTTACCTGAGATTATCATCCACGATGAAACCTCACCTTCTATACCTCTCAACACCTGTGAACCAGATTCTCAAGATGTTGGCATGAGAATCTGACTTTCGATTTTTTTGTTTTGTTTTATTGCGTCGCAAGCGTTAGCAGAAATAAAACACGGCAGATCGAAAAGGAAGAGCCAACCTGCAACCCGCAGCTGACCTAGAAAACAACCACAAGGGGGAAACTGGCCTGCAGAACAAGGGATGTGAAGCTGATCAAAGTTTGCAGTTTGTTTTGATGTTCGCTTCTTTGCACAAGCAATTTTAGTTTTTTTACATAAAGAGGCGTTTCCATGGTAAAAAATCTTGAAGTTCAAAGTGTGGCATTTTGTCATTTTTATGTTTTTTTTAAATAATTCATTCAGAAACTCAGAGACGCTTATCAGGTTTCGTGTACAAAAATACGACGACGACAATGTGGGGCGATTTTGGGAGATGCTTCAGCGCAACCTGGTGCCGTTATTTTACCGTATGAACATTCAACTGAGTCTTTGAGTATTGAGAATTAGACTTTAAAAAAAAATTGTGCAATTAGTTCATTAATGAGTTAGATTGACTCCAGCTGAGCATGTGCAGAGTACAGCTTGCTTCTGATTGGAGAAAACGTTTGTGCCCCTCTGTCTCAGCAGCCCCCCCATTGTCCCCCCCCAACCCCCACCACATCCCCACCCGCCGTCTTCCTTTTCCACTCACACATCACAGCAGTCGCTCGTCTTTCAGTGACAACAGCAACTGTTGCCGCATTAAGCTGCAAAGTGCTGCATTTAAAAAAAGAAAAAAAAAATAGTTTAATGTCTTCTCCCCCCTCTCCAGGTGGCGATGGTGGCCGTCCCCACGGTGCTGGGAATCGCCTCCATCCGCGTGTACACGGTGAAAGACGCTCCCGCGGACGGGCTGGTTTCTCGAGACAGGGTACGGCCGTCTGTCCCGCAGCATCGCCGTGAGGCGGCGTGGCTCGCTGTGTTTTGTCTCAACTCGCTGTGTCTCTCCAGCTGAACGTCTACGCCCCGCTGCTCGGCGCTGACCCGCCTAAGGTCGTCCCAGAAAGTCCAGGACTTGTCGAGAGAGGGCTAACGACGACCAGAGAGAGCGTTTTGCCCGCGGTCCGAGCTGTGAAGGTATTTCTTGCTGTGTAACGTGGAATATAGTAGGAAACATCCAGGCAGTGCAGCGTTGATGTGGAGAAAGAGTGAAGATTGAGCAAGTCAGCAGAATTAGTTGGCGGACCACTCAAACTGGAGAGTTTGGAGTCAAACTCTCCAGTTGAACTCTCAAAACGTTCAACTGGAGAGTTTGACTCCAAATTTAGAGCAGAACTACTTCTGGAAAAAAGAATCCAATTCTTCTTCCTTAACAGTTGGATTCTTCCATTATAAAGATGAAAATGGCCAAAAATAATGGCATTTTTAATGCAAAGTTGCTTTAAAAGTCAATTAAAAGCATCAACTTTGCATTAAAGTGTCAGTATTTACCAAATAATGCAAAGTTGGCACTTTTAATTGACTTTTTAATGCAACTTTTAAAGCAACTTTGCATTAAAAGTGTCACTAGTGACCCATTGACACTTCATGACAACTGTCATAAACATTCATAAAGACTCCTTCCTGTTCAAAGCAGGTGTTAAATGATAGTATCACACTAGTCTTATGCACACTGAAGGCTTCATATCTGCAGCCTTGGCACCTTCTCTTGATTTGATTTTTATTTTCTTTTTGTTTTTTTTTTATTATTTCTGTTCCTCTTGCTTGCGGTTAGCGCTCCATCCCACGAAGCTGCAAGTGCTAAGTGCGGGTATGACGTTTGCAGAGCGCACCAGGAGTTTGACAGGAAACAGTGCTCTTTTTTTTCTTCTTTTTTTTCTGCAGTTCAGAGCTGTTGTTGTGTTAACAGCAGGGAAATTTGACAGTTTGATTCTGTGAAAGAGCTGAACAAAAAGAACGAAAAAAAAAACACACAACAAAAACCCGACACTGACTGATATCTGCCTTGTTCTTTATAACCTTCTTATAGTGTTTTATTTCTCCGTACAGGGTGCCTGTGTCTCTGTAAAGCGGAGTAGCGTTAATCTTTACCATGCAGGAGAGGGTAAGTTAACAGAAGGCACAAAATACTTTGATTACACACTTTCTGGAGTCGTTTTTAACAAATCACCTCAGCGTGTAGTTATGTGTTGCGCAGTTGTTCCAGTTTGGTGAACGAAGCAGGATTTTTGAGTCTCATTGCAAATTCGGTTTGCAGGCAAAATCCAAATTTGTTGAAACGAAACACAGTTTACTCATTTATTCCTCATTATAACACATTCTTGTTTTTAAGTGTGTATAGTAAAGAGCTTCAATGGTTGCATCAAAACATGGACTGGTGCTTTATTACCTGGTTAAAACGTGACTAAGGCGAGAGAAACGTCCAAAACGTTTAGAGAAGAGATGACAGCCATGCAGGAAACGACAAGAAGAAAGGAAAAACCCCGAATCTTCACAGAGATGCAGTCGGAGGGTTTGTGAGGTCAAAGTTGAAGGATCAGTACCGTAAAATGTCTTAAATTCAGAAAAAAAAAAAAAGAAGTTGGGTTTAAAGACATTAGTCACAGGTCTTGGCAGGACTATTTCATCTCATAGGTGTAGTTTTCTTTCTTCTTGTGGGGATTTTCTGTCAGGCAAAAGTTTGAGTCACATCCACACATCTCCATTGTGCTCTCTGTGATTTGAGGTGGTTGTGGCTACCGCTAACTAGCTGCTAATAAATCCTTCCTAGCTAACAAGCTAGCTTGTTTTTTCAGTCTATACCCAAGTGGCCGTCCCAGTCACTGACCATGACTGGAGGCCTGACATTCCTAAAGCGAGTCGTAACAGAGCGGAGCTGCTCTAAGTACTAGAGATGCTGGTCATGAAGGGGTTAACAACAGCAGATGTTTGAAGCTGCATTTTATGCTGAATTTGCAGAAACCAGCTGAAATATTAGTTATATTTTGTTCCGATGCTGCATTGAGCCCCGTTTCAATCAACAAGTTGAGTTTATTAGTAAGGAGTTTGAGTAATGCATCTTTTTTAAACTGTCTCTATTTACGTTTCCTGTTTTCTAGATGTTTATTACTACTTGATAGACCCTCCTCCAGGTTTTCTGCCCAGATTTGGAACCGTCACCATGGCTGGCCTTCTGGGAATGTTCTTGGCGAGAAAAGGTGACGTAGTTTCCCGTTTCCGCACCACGAGTGTTTTTTAAAATTGTATCGTCGGTGGTCAGCTGGTTTTCTGGTCCGAGTTCCTGCAGCGACTTGAAAAGCTTCTTTTTCCAAAGCCGCCATTCATTTTCCATCTTGAACTGTTGCAGACAGAAGTATTAAAGTATACTTGACAGGATAAAAAAACCAGGCTTTTACTCGTATATATAGATTTTGTTTTCCTCCCACCAAAGCGGATGTGAGATCAGAGTCGGTGCCAGAGCTGATTCCTGTCAGCCACCTTGGAGCTTCACTGGAAACGTCTTTTCCAGGGAAAACGCTACGTCCTCCCGCTCATCACTTCTGATTTTCTAAAGAGAACAAAAAATCAATAAATCAGCAGAAAAAAAAGTGATGGTGAAATTCACTGACAAGCTTTTGAAAAACTGAAGTTACTAAAACGGTTCCAAATTAATCAGCTTAAATGTCCATCCATCCATTCACAGTGACTCGCAAAAGTTTTCACACCCTTCGGACTTTCCTTTATTTGGTCACTTTACAACCACCAACATGAATACGTTTCATTGGAACAAAAAGTGGCAGACAATTTCACACACGAGTCAAACAATTTTTAGCTAATGAAAAATCTGAAAAGTGCTGTGCAAAAGTTTTCAGCCCCCTTGGTTAAATATTTGCTGGTACACAAATGTTGAACACCAACTGCTCTGATTTGATTGCTAAAATAAAATGTAAGTATGTAACGGTCATGTTAACACCACTGGACCAGAATGTTCCAGAATTTAATCGAGCCAGCCGTCGTCTGATTGGCCAGTTTGATCTGTGGCCGTCCAATTAGGTCCAGATCTAAAATACTAAAGTTTCGAATCATTTTTCTACCGACAAATTTTAAATATTTCATTCAGTCTTTTTTTATCCGACAGGTTGTTAAAATTGAAACTTCTTTATTTATTTTAGATTTTAAAAAATCTAAAAAGAACCTTTTAGAAATAAAAAAAAAACAATTTCAGATTTTTTTTTTAGATTTAGTCTAGACATGCGTTTAAAGTAAATACATGTCTAAACGGGCATGTAGTTCATATTTTAAACATAAAATCCTTACGTGTCGCTAGCAGCTAGAGGGCCTTGTAAAAACTTACAGTGGACTGGATTTGGCCTCCGGGCCTCCAGTTTTGACATACGTGGTTCAGATTGAAGCGTATTTGGCCTAGTCAAAGACCATAACTACATCTAAGTAAGTGGGAATCTATGGCAAGACTTTGGGAAAATATTTCTCAGGAGACGTAAAAAACTGGGAATGATTTCAGACCACAGGGGAGCCGAATAGTAATGCACACCGCACCTTTCAGATTTCTGTCTCATTTTATGGCTTTAATGCCATTTATCATGTTCCAGTTGTTCAGCCGGTGTTTTGGCTGAAGCAGATTCAGAAAAAGCGACTCCTCCTCGCTTCCAGAGGTGGAACTGCGACGACAAACGTTTAAAAAATCACAAACGTTTCGGTGAAACGTTTGTGATTTTTACTGATTTTTACTTCTTTTTTTTTCTCCCTGAAGAGAGATGCTTCTATACGAGTTGTTTAAACTAGAACGAAGTTTCCATCCTTGAAAAGGTCTCCCGCTCGCGGGCTGGTTTCAGACAGGATGTGAGGAGGAAGGGTTGTTAAAAACAATGTCTGAAATTATCCCTGCTTTGTCGTGTGAGACGTTTTTGTCGAAACCGGCAGAAAGTGGGACCGACCCGATTGCCTCTTGTTTGTCACGCTAAAAATGAAAAAAAAAAAACCTTTCCAGGCTCCCGTTTCAAGAGGTTGGCGGTTCCGTTGGGTCTGATGAGCGCCGGGGCGTCGGTGTGCTACCCAGCCCAAGCCGTGTCTGTGCTCAAGGTAGCATTTGTTTTTGTCTGGGGTTTTTTTTGTTTGGGAATTTGGGAGTCATTTTCAGATGTAATGCCTCTGCTTTCCCACGCTCCCTGAAGGTGACGGGACAGAAGGCGTACGCCGCGGGGCAGTGGAGCGCCGCCGCCGCGTCCTCTCTGCTCGCCGCCAGGGAACCTGTCACCAAAGAGGCTGCTGCGTCGCAAACGCAGGTTAGAAACGACGGAAACGACGCGGATCGATCGGGGAGAGGGTTCAAACGGAGAGCGGATTCTAATGAGTCGTAGTTTTAGTGACTTAACCAGAAACTCTGGTTCAACCTTCAAAGGGACGACTTGCTTCCCACTGGCCGGGTTCAGAAATCCCCAGTGTGTCATCACCATGATGCGGCTCAGGTTCCATTTCCTGGACTCGTACTTTGACCTTTTTATAGATTATTGGTAATTTTGGGGAATCTGCCTTTGATCTGCTCAGTTATTTTCTGCTGTCTAATGTTTTAAAATGATGACTTACTGTTTATTATCGAATGTTTAATAAGTTAAGTGCTTTTTTTTGTTGTCGCCTTGTATAAATCATAAAGTTGACACACTTTATAAGAAGTTTAAAAACAATTAAATGTATATAAATTCAAAGTTACTCTTTCTCTAAATATTAACGTTAATTGCTAACTATATTTATTAACATAGTCTATATTATACTGTAGTTATGTGAACTTCAAGTCATTTTAATGAAAAACATCCCTGTTCATCCTCTTCATGAGATTCTTATTCAACAACAGAGTGTTTTCAGTCAGAGGCTTAGTCACAGGTGTTGTAACACAGACCACTAGAGGATGCTTCCTGCCCACATCTAAAACTTTTTCATGTTGCTTTCAGTGGAAATTGAACAGTAAAGAAAAGATATTCATTCCTTATATTTAAAAGTTTGATGATATTTCATATGTTTAAAAATAATAAATAATAATAGTTGTTTCATTAAAAAATGTAACCAAAATTTTATAGCAGATATTGTAAAAGAAACTATATATATATATATATATATATATATATATATATATATATATGTGTGTGTGTGTTGAAGCTGTAAATAAATGTATTTTAGCTGAACTGAGATCAAAAATAGCTGTTGGTCTCGTCAGGCTGTAAATCGGATCAAATTTGAATATAAAACTATCACAATAACAAATGTTGCTGGATGATAAAGTGTCCCAGAAATGATTACCATAAACAATAATACAGCTGTTTTAAGACTATTTTCCAAGTAATATAGTGATACTGGCAGAATAATGCAGGTTGGCCCTCTGACAGTCTAAGTGAAGAACGCTTAACGCCAGAAGATATTTTAGATATCCAAAATAAATGAAGAAAAAAACAATTGAAACCAATAAATAGAACGAAAATAAAATCTACACACAACCAAAACCATTAATGAAGCTAATTATGAAAGGCAAACAGAATTCTGTCGCATATTTTTATCTTTTAAAAATATGCGAATGGAAATGTTCTAGCTGATTTTCACTTATAATGTGATTAATTGATTAACTGTGATAAACTTATGTGCATATTTGAGTTTGAATGTGTCGATGTGGTTGGACTGAACCGACTTCATGTCTGTAATGAACTGGATCTGGACGATCAGTGAAGTGGCTTCAGACGACACTGGTGGTGATTTGTTCCTGTGTAATCAAACAGAATCTAAATCGGATCTTCACTGTGGGGCCGGTGGTGGTTTCATCAAAAGCAGGCTCTGTTGGCCAAAATATCAAATCATTATTATTTTCTGGAGTCTCCTGGATGACCTTTAACCCCCTAGATAAAGCATAAACATAAATTCCTACTACTATTGTTTTACGATGTGAACTCTTGATGCTCTGCTCTCGCCCCAGCCTCCGTCGGAAGCCGACCCAGAGTCGGCTCTGCGCCAGGAGGAGGCCTCAGCCGACCTTTCCACACCCGACCTCTTGGCTAAAAGCGCCGCCGTTTTGGAGACAGAGGTGGAAACGGCCGAGTCCGTTCCCATTTCTGACGAGCCGGCCGCCACTGAAGAGCCGCCGGTGGCGCTCACAGAAATATCTCCAGCAGAGAAAGGCACGGCGTTTATTCCTCCGTCTCCTGCTGTGTCTGTCTCCGTCGGTTTGTTACGCCCTCCTGGAAACTCTGATGTTTTTCTCTCTCTCTCTCTCTCGTCCAGGTTGGTCAGCAGATTCGGAGCCAGTGCAAACAGAGCCGTCCCGTCCCACCTCAGACGCGGACGGAAACCGAGCCTCAGACGATGTTTCCCTTGACGCGACGCCAGCGGCCGCCGTCCCGGACGAGCCGGCTGAAGGAAACCTGCCATCAGGTCAGGAGAAACCTCGTCTCTGAAGACGACGTGTTCATTTCACACAATCAAAAATTTCTGCTTTTAGACTCTCGCGTCTGTGCGTTACAAAAAGAACTGTTCATTTTGTTCGATTCTCGCGTTCCCGTGCAGCACCCGCTGTCGAATCGGCTGCGGAGTTTGAGCCGGCGGAGGAGCAGCAGGCGCTTCCTGCTGCGGAGGAGACGCCAACCTCAACGCCCGCCACGCCGCCGCCGCCTCAGCAGCCTGCAGAGGGAAGCAGAGAAGGTAGATTTAACTCCACTGATAGGGATCTGTGGCAGGAATGACGTCAAACAGGCTGGAAAATTACAAATGAAAACAAATTGGGGGTTTTAAAACATTTTGTTTTCCATCACAGCGACAATATTTAGTGTTTTTAGGAGGATTTTATGTCGCAGTAAAACACAAATTGATTGTGGAAAGATGTATGCATTTGTACTGAGATTGCTTCAGCTCAGTCTGAATGGATCAAGAACGTTTCTGAACATAACTTTTTCAAGGCTTTTCACAATTTTTCATCTGGACTTTGACTGGGACATCCTAACCCAGCGGTGCCCAAAGTGGGTCCTGGAGGGCCGGCATCCTGCATGTTTTAGTTCTCTCCCTGGTTTAACACAGCTGGATCCAATGACGGCTCATTAGAGGCCTAAGAGGAACATTGACAAGCTGTAAAGGTTGTTGCCACCAGCAGGGAGAGAACTAAAACATGCAGGATGCCGGCCGTCCAGGACCGACCTGTCCGAACACATATGCTTCAATCTAAGCATAAGATTTGTCTCTGTGCATCTTGGCACCAATTTTGATCAGATTGTGTGGAATAAAAAAATGTAAACATCATGTTCAGTTGAATTCAGATTCATTTAATCAAGAACAGAACAGAAAACAAAGTTACATGATAAAAACAAAGCAACCATCGTATTTGTATGAAGGTTTTCTAATTCGAACCGTTTTCTGGAGACGGCACAATCAGAATAAGGATCTCTAATGTCTGCTGGTTTTCTTGTTTTTATTAAACAAACAGTGACCCTGCAGACAGAATTTCCCACCTGAGCTGTGGGTTTCTGCATCTCCTCCAGAGTCATCTTGTTTCTCTCTGCTGCTTCTCTTACTTTTACCGCTTCCTGTTTCCTAACCTGAAGGCCGTGACGTTCCCTTTCAGGCTCGCAAAGCGGGTCGAGTCCAGCTGCATGCCACACCTTTCAGGTTTTTATCCGTAAGGTTTCTGACAGCAGTCTGTCCGCTCGCCGCGCCCGTTTGTGTCGACCTGAGGCGAGCGAGAGGCTTCGTTGTTGCACGACGACAAACTGTGCAGCAGTTCAAAGGTCACCTTTGCAAGCTGCTGCCATTTCCTTTCTAAGAATAAGCTCAGCCGTTTTCACTTCAGAAAGCGAGGCGCTCTTTTCTCTGTCACATGCTTTCATTTGCTCTGACGATAATAAAAAAGGGGGAAAAACTCCCATAATACTCCTCACTGAGTGATTTAACCCCATAAATGCACTTTAATTGAAAACCTTTACGTTTGCTGACGTATCCGTTATTCAGCGTAGGCATTATTCTGCCGCACAATTCAGAAGAAAATCTCATTCTGTTACCAAAACCAGTTTTTCCACTTTCTTCTACTTATGCATCCTAGTTACTGACACAGCGATCGTCACCCGGCTGTATTTTCTCAGTCTCATAAGATGAGAGATAAGCCTGCAGGATGCTGCGGCTTGGCTCTTCTATGTTTAGCTCTTCTCAGAATGTTCACTAATTTCGCTCGGTGGCGTTTTTCTGTACGCCTGTGACTGAGATTTCCCGTCGTTTCCCATGTGTGTGTCTCTCTCTCTCTCCCCCCTGCAGAGGGCTCCGGTTTCCAGCCAGACCCCGCTCTCATGGACTTCGGCCAGTCCAGCCCCGAAGACGAAGACCTGTACAGCACACGCAGCTGAGACGGATTCACCATAAGACGTTTCCATTCTCATAGTTTTCTTTTTTTGTTTTCTCTGCCCACGTTTTCACAGAACACGTCCGAATAATTTGGCACCGGCGCTGCATTGTGATGAATTTCGGTACATAAACACAGAGAAACCTGGAAAAAAAAAAAAAACACCCACAATTACATTGGAAACGGCAGAATGTGGAACGGTTTCTGTTTAAATGTGCAGGAGTTTTCCAACCATCAATTATGCAAAGTGCCGTTTATTTATTGTGATCCAGCCCATTTTTGTTAATTTAAATCTTCCTCTCAGACGACGACTAAAGGAGGACTTGTGCTGCTTCACGCTGTTAGATGGTTGGTTAAGGAACTCAGAATAAATCTTTATTTTTTTGTGAGCTCACGTTGGATTGTGTCATGTTTTAAATGCACTGCAAAACATGAATGTATTTCTATGAATTTAACTGATTTTTTTGATGCACAGTAATCTGTGCTCATAATTACACTGCATCTGTCTACTTTTTTCTTTTTTTAAACAAAGGTATATTTTAAATTTTCTGAGCCAGAAAAAGACCCTGGCAAAACCATAAACTTATTTTCTCTCCCTTCATGGCTTAAATCTCGACCAAATGATTGGAAAAGATACAAATTTAGTGCTTCAATTGAATAGTTTTGCATTTAATTTGGGTAATTAAATATCAATATATTTCTCATGAATATATTGAGCTTTGCAAAGGTGTTTGTACTTTTTGGAGTTTTGTAACCACAATACATAATTTTCCAATGTATTTTATTAGGATTTAATGTGATAAAGCAACAAATATAGTGGATTTCAAAGGACACACTCCCTGCTCTGGTTCAACCTGTAGGTCAGAAACCAAAGTAAAAAAGAAATCCCATAGACCGTCAATTTGATTATGACGGTTTAAAGTGTAAAAGTAACTACAAATTCAGTATATTAAATCATTTTAAAAAGCAAAAATGATCAAAATGAGCAGGAGCTGTTCCTCCTGCAGCAGCTATCATTACTCTACAGCAGTGGTCACCAACTCCAGTCCTCGAGGGCCACCGTCCTGCAACTTTTACATGCGTCCGCTCAAACACACCTGGATCAAATAAACTGCTTGTTTCCAGCCTATTGCAGAGAGGAATGCATGCTGGTGAGGAAATTCAGACATTTTGCAGCAGAGGTGAATCTAAAAGTTGCAGGATGGTGGCCCTTGAGGACTGGAGTTGGTGACCCCTGGTCTACAGGTTAAACATCACTCAGAACAAACGTCTGACCTGAAACGGTCTTACTTATAAAGAAAACATCTCTTCTACTCTGAAACACGGTAGCGGCAGCATCATGCTCTGAGGACGCTTTTCTTTACCAGGTCAGAGTTGATGGGAAGAGGGATGGAGCAAAACACAGATCCATCCTGGAAGAAACTCATTTCAGAGGCTGCAGCTGTTTTTAGACTGGGGTCAAAGTTCAACTTTCAGCAGCTCAGCAAATGTAAACATACAGCCAGAGCTATTATTGTTTACATTTTCTGTTCTGGAAAGGGCCAACGACTCAGCTGAAAGCTGTAGCAAAAGATAAATCAATAAATATTGCTCCGATAAGTCAGAAAACACATGTAGATCATATTTATCCAGAAACAAAAAACGTTTATCCATTTCCTTCCACTTCGCTGTTTCAGGGTTACTTTGTGGATGTATGTCTGTCACCTAAGATTTATGGTTGTAAACGTGAACATTTTTTTTGTTTTTGTCTTTTTTAGTTAACTAAAGTCAGAGATGTTGGCAGCTGTAAAATCTCCTTACCAAATTTTATTGCTAAAATGATTTTCCTCTAATGATATTCAGCTAAATTTCTCCTGATGATTATCCTCATTTGCCCTTTTAACTGCGTTTCATGTCTACTGAGGGGTTGAGGGTGTTGCTATACTAACATTAGCAGCCATTATGCTAACACTGGTAAAGTTGGATGTCATATTGCCCAACCATAAAATGGCTGCTCACATATGGCTACGTTGCCATGTACTCATTAGTTGGACCAACCCAGAGACTGACTCATATGAACCAAATGTTGGTGATTAAACGACAATTTAACCCCCAAATTTCCCAAACATTGCAATGTGTGAAATTAAAAAGGCTTTACAGGCCATTAAATCACCCCTTACACTGCGTGGAAAACTAATGTTAGTCATGGAAAGTGTCTCGTTGAGAACAAGTGGGAATGTTCTGTGTTCCTTTGTTAAATTTTAGCACCACCTGTTTATAATTCAAGCGAACATCCAGTACAGAGGGAACACAGTGTCCAACTCTTAATAGCTGCTTTATTGCTCCTTAGAGGAACCAGTACAGGAATACTGGACCTCATAAACTCTCCATAAGTCCGTCCAGTGCCATGACCCTTGGGACTATGTGTGTATGACTGTACGTGAAAGCTCACGTGTGGGTAAATCACAAAAAAAACCCCATTAAGAAATAGTTGTTGCAGTGGTAGTACACCCGTGGGAGCAACACTTTCTGTGGCAGCAGAGCCAGGGGGGGTAAAGGATTTGTTGGCTGGTGTAATTGTGGTTGGTTTTGTGGTTTTTCTTTTTTTTTTCCCAGATAAACAGTACCAAATGTTCTAATTAAGGATGGGTGTCAACAGAAACAGCTGTGTAACATTGCTAAAACCACATAGAATATAATGTCTCTTAAAATCTCAGAAGAGAATCCTGAAAAGTGAAACGTGTTGCTCACATCACGTCATGAAGAACATAGATCATGTTACAATAAACTGGCCTCAATGTCAAAAGCTCTCACAGCCCCCATCCCAGCATGAGGCTCACTCTAGCCTCTTCTCAATAATGAGGCTAAATTTAGCTAACATGTAGCATGTAACATTTAGCCTATTCTCACTAGAGAGGCTAAAGTTAGCTAAAATGTGTAGCCAACTTTAGCGCCATCTCACTAAAGCAGCTAAAGTTACTTTAGCCTTTTTTCACTAAAGAAGCTAAGTTAGCTACCATGTAAAGAGAACTTTAGCCTCATTCACTAAAGAAGCTAAGTTAGCTACCATGTGAAGAGAAGTTTAGCGTCTTCTCACTAAAGCAGCTAAAGTTACTTTAGCCTCTTTTCACTAAAGAAGCTAAGTTAGCTACCATGTGAAGAGAAGTTTAGCGTCTTCTCACTAAAGCAGCTAAAGTTACTTTAGCCTCGTTTCACTAAAGAAGCTAAGTTAGCTACCATGTGAAGAGAAGTTTAGCGTCTTCTCACTAAAGCAGCTAAAGTTACTTTAGCCTCGTTTCACTAAAGAAGCTAAGTTAGCTACCATGTGAAGTCAACTTTAGGCTATTTTCACTAAAGAAGCTAAGTTAGCCAACATGTGAAGCCAACTTTATTCTATTTTCACTAAAGAAGCTAAGTTAGCTAATGTGAAGCCAACCTCAGTGTAAACCCCCCCCCAATAAGCTGAATAGTATGTGAAGCTACCTTTAGCCCCTTTTAACAAAAGAAGCTAAAGTTAGCCAACATGTGAAGATAACTTTAGCCTCTTCTCACCTCTCTCAAGGGTCCTGTCTATTCAAGGCGTCCCACAAACACAATATTCTCAGAGCCAACATTAAAACCAGGCTCTGTCATGTGTTTTTTTAAAATATTTTTTTTAAATATTTTTCACCAGAAGAGAGGAAGCGTGGGGGTGGTGCAACTCTGACCTCTCGACCTTCGACCCCAAGAGCCGAATTTTCCATGCAGGACTTTAGGAGGGTTTCAGTAAGAGCTGATTATCTTCTCAGGGTCCCCCACCACCAAATAAACACACAGCACATTTATCAGCTACAAACATAAACACAACAGTTATGCAAGCCGTCTAAGGGTGTTTGTTAATATGGCATATGATTGTTTAGGCACATCTTCCTCTCATTTAAACTGGTTAAATTCATGAACACAGTTCACTCCTCTTTTTCCCATGCTTAGTCAGCGCCTCGCAAACAAAAAAAAGTCATAGCCGTGTAATTTTTCTTCCATTTTGACACATTATAGCCACAAACTTTAATGTATTTTTAATGGGATTTTATGCGACAAACCAACAGGCAAGAGTATGCCTGTGAGTAATTCAATGTAAAGCCAAAAATCCAAAGTTTGTTTGAAATCATCAGTAAGCAAAATGCATCAAATATCCAGGAACACAGCAGGCATTAGAGATGCAGCCAAAGAGCAAAAAGAACAGCTGTTGTTGAAACTAAATCACTTTCGCAGTGTGAAACACGGTGGTGGCAGGATCATGCTTAGTCCAGGAGGGACAAAGAAGCTGGGCAGAGTTGAGGGGAAGATGCGTTTTCAGAGCTGCACCGTAATGGTTTTGATAAAAGCACATTACTTTTATAAAATGGCCCAGTCAAAGCCAAGATCTAAATGCAATTAAAAATAGTTTTTTACATATATACGTACACTGCAAAACCACAAAGTCATACCAAGTAATTTTGTTCTGGTTTGTAGTGCAAATATCTTAGTGCACTTGAAATAACAAGACATTTTTACCATATTATAAATTAAAATAATTTGCCAACGTTTTCATCAATATTAAGGAATTACTGATGTAAAACAAGCTCCTATATCTCACTGAAAAGTTACTTGCAAGTTAGTTTTGTCTTATTTCAAAACTGTGTATATTTGCAATAGAAGTTAAACTAAATGACTTGGTATGATTTAGTGGTTTTGCAGTGTATTTCCAAACATTTCTGGCCAGTTTGTAAGAATCAACAAATATCTCAGCGTCTAAATATTCTGGAGACACACGTAGTGCTAAAAACACAAAATCAATCAATACGAAAGTATTGATTTTGTTGTGTGAATCTAAACGCGACGATTCACAATAATCCACTACTTTGTGGTTCACAGACTGAAAACACCAATCATCCTTCTGCCATTAGTCAAGAATAAATGCTTCCTGTATATCCTTCTTAAAACTTTTAGATTTTCTCAACATCAGACCATAATTGTCTCATGTTTCCTGTGTGAGCCCGCGGGAAGTAGCAACCTTTGACGAACGACGGGCATAAAATAAAGAAACGCGAGTGTTTAAATCCAGAAACTGAAAAAATATTTAGCCGGGATCTGGACGTCCAGCGGGGTCTCGGCGGGGGTGACGGGGGGGTTGATGCTCTCTGCTCTGCTGCCCTCCGTATGCGTATCAGGCTCTCCCCGTCTCTACATCCATGTGTTCGGGTCATCAGGCAAACGCATATAAACACTCTCTCCCACACACAGTCCAACTTGTAAATCTCTCAGGCTTGTAATTTGCCCTCCTTGAGATTAGCGTGTGCTGCCTGACCTCCAACGACGTACAGTAAAGGAGGCTGCCGCGCTCATCAGGCCGGTTTAATTGATCCGTCTGCATGCAGGGAAGCTGCCACTCAAAATGCTGACACGGGTCGGAGGAGTCGCCGTGAAATGAAATGTGCGGAGGTGTTTGACAAAGATTACATTACTTCTTGACAACTCGTTAGTAGTGGAAGTGAAGTGGGGGGAGGGGAAGAGGGGAGAATGTGCTTCCTTACTCTGGGAAACATATTTGTACCGTGTTTATTATCCTGTTGGTGGCTACCGCATTCTTGATTCACTTCATATTGATGTTCATTCACTAAGGGGTTTAATATTTGCGTATTTGTCACAGCAATGTACAGACCTGCAGCAATTACAGAGAGATATTATTTTTCAAAAATTAAGTGCTCCTCTCAAAAAACAAGACTGTTTTTGTGTATGCTGGGTTTTTTTCTTTTAGTTTTAAATATATGGACCAACAGGATATTGATTTGGATTTTGAATAAATTTGAATAAATTTGAAACAAGAGCTTAAGTCTCATCAGGTCTCATGTTGGATCTCAATTAGAAAACCTGGAAATTTACAGTATTATGTATTTTCCAGGCTCTTAGTGTCTAATCAAGTTGCTATGGTAACCTCAGTTGTCATAAAAATGCTAAATATATGAAAAAGTCATGTTTGATATATTTATCAAATATATATATATATATATATATATATATATATATATATATATATATATATATCTGATCAAGGCAATTCGATGCCTTGAAATTGGGTCTCTGTCTCTTTAAGAAGCTTCTGCTCTTCCAAGCACTCTGCCTTCAGCGTGTCATCACAACATCGTCTGATGGGGAAATAACTTTATTACCTAATGTAAACCTAATAAGTCCATAAACCTACTGAGCCTAAACCAGAAGTTCAAAAGGGTTAGCAATTTGGGACTTTTCAAAATAAAATCTTCACTTTGCAGAGTATCTCACAGATTAGATTTAGAAACTGAATGTTTTACAGAACTACTGAAACAAAACTGGTCAACAGTTTGTATATTTTATTCTAGTTGTATGCTAATTATAGCATCTACTTATGTTTGTCTAAGTGTTGATGGTTGATAGCATGGAAAGTCCTCTATGAACATAATCTGACTAATTAATGAAAAAAATATATATACTGGACTCTTAAAATGAAGCCTGAAGATTAATTTGATTCTTTTGACCCATCTAATTACTACAGTTTGTGGAATTAACCAGTGAAAGCAATGGGATTATACTGGCCTTTGAAAAAAACAAAAAGAACTCTTCAAAATAAAACTCTTGCTATATGTCATACACGTCTTCCGAATGTCTAACAAGCCTGAAACAGTCATATCACCAAAAAGGGAGAAGATAGCCCATGAAATGTTTGTTGACTAGATTATTTTTGAAAGACTCCTTAAAAGAGCAATGTTGATCTATGTTGGGTCACTGCTGAGCAACATGTCAACGTTTAGACGACAGTTTGGGGCAGAACCGTCCAAGCGGAAAGCACCAGCTCCAGGAATCTCTCTTGTTGGTGCAAAGCTGAGAGTTCTGAGGTTATCTGTACAAGAATGCAAAGAGAATGTGGGGTCTGCTGCAGACAGCATAACAATCAGGCCTGAGTGTTTTTCTATTCAGGTAATAAGACGTTTCCATCTCCAGAGATGTGTTTTATATGAGTAAATATATATATTCTTAAGCTGAAAACTGGATCTTTGAGTACCTCTTTTACCTCACTGAGAGACACTGGAGGGTACGGCCATAGTTGGGTTTTCTCTTTTTTTTGCCGTATTGGTCTGTTATCTGCTGTTTCTGTTGGCCTGCAATCCACCATGACGTTCTGTTTTTAGTTGCTGCATGTCACGACCAGGCCTTTGGCCTCTGCCAGTCTCTGTGAGTTTACGTTTGCCTGCATGTATGAGATCCGATTAGTTTGAAGTGAAACATTTGAATGCGACAATAAGTGAAATCAGGGGTTCACGGGCAACGCATGTTGTTTTTGCATATTTTAGTGGGATCCCTTACTTACAAGTGTGTTAGAGCAACTGCGCATTCCCAGCATGCCAGAGGGGGAAAATATGGTTTTATTGAGTTGTTTTTGGTTCAGAGAGCATAACATTTCAATTTGAAGCGCTCCGCAATGCGCTGCGCATTCCTGATTTCTCACGTCCCTGCCGTCAAAATTGCATCACGTCCATCCTTCACCCTCGCTGTCAACTTTCCCACGGCTACTGGCGCAGGAATGTCGCGTTCCCGTAGACTCTCTGTGGATCACGGTACACATGTACGACACATTTGATCACGCGACTTCAATGAACGCACATCAGGTTGAGATTAAGCGCACCCCACGTGCGTGCCAGGAGGAGCGCGTCCTTGCGCTTGTTGATCAAAGGAGGTGTGATGCAATCAGTCTCGGGGCAGTGGATGCATCCCTCATCAACTTTCACCGGAGGCTTTAATGAAAACCCACTGGAGGGAGTCTCCGCTGTTGCTTCCCTTCGCCTTCTCGTCTTCTGGTTCACTCCCTGCAGTTCCAGAGTGTCCTCCTCCTCATTCATCTCCCAGGCTGCACCTCCCTGCCTTCTCCCTCTTGTCCCAGTAGCCGGCTTGACTTCCGCTGAGACAGAGTAAATATTTCTCATGGCTTATCTGACCACAGAGACAGAAAGCCACAGAGCATGTGAGGCTCTTCTAATTAAACCACCAGCTGCCTGCGTTTGATCAGGCCTGGATGTCCTGGCAGGTACGGTCGGGCCTTTAGGTTTGACACACCACGAAACCCCCAACTGCAACTACTCAGAGCTCATGTGTCTGCGTCCAATGTTTCAGCTATTAAACCAAAGCACATCTTGACTTGATTTTCCTAAGTTTGGCTTGTTCTGACTGAGGCTCCAAGAAGGGGGAGGTAGAGGATAAAGAGGGAAACATTATGGAGCAAAGAGAGGGACTTTTCTTCTCCGCAATGACTGAGGTGTGACGTGCAGCAACTTCCCTGTTGTGCAATCATCAAGAGGCTCTCGGGGGGCTATAAGACCCCCGTCCTCATCTGGTTTCTCAGAGCCTCAGATCTGCTCCCTCTGCTCACGCCCAGACTGACGGAGAGGCACGATACAGTCCAGCGCACTCGACTGGGCGCAATTCTCTTAGAGGGGTCGAGCAACATTTGTCAAGACATGGACTTTAGCCAGAAGAAGCACTGAAAAGCTCCTGGCTTTTTCTGCTGGATACTCGGTCATTTCAGGTAACACATTATTTGTTTTACCAGAATGGAAACGATGATATCCTTTGCCAAGCTTTATTTGATTTCAGAGCTGGCACTGGAAAATCTATAGTCATGTTTCTATCACTTATTCAGCTGTCTTATCATAATTACCAATTAGATTTTCATTAGAAAAAGTACTTTTCCTAAAGTAATTTCTTCTTTTTTTTATTGTAATGGCTGCTTTTAAACTCTTCATTAATTATTAGTTTCACCCCTTGTGTTTTCCACTTTAATAGTTCCGGTTTCTGGGATTGTTATTATTTCTGTAAACCTATTAAATCGTAAATTAAGCTGGCTCTTTTTTCATTTGAAGTCATGAATGTTTGATGAATTCAGTCATTAACACAATAAAGCTGTTTCGCAGCAACCCAATAGGCAGCCAGATTAATACAACCTTTTCCAAGATACTTTATTACGGTTTAACTTCAAGCATTGTGTAATGAATTCCTTCTGTAATTCTTTATCAAATGGGACAGCTAATAAACGACGGCGCCAACTAAAGATTACAGCGTAGGGAAACATAGCCGTCCGTAAAAGGCAGCCTTGGTCTGAAAACTCTCCTGCTTTGTGTTATTTCCAGCTGACCTTGGAAATCTGAAAGAAGTTGAAGTTACATCTTCTGACACGAGGGAACATCTGGTTCCATAATGGCAATCCCAAGTGGCCTTTTCTTTTTCAACTCCACATCTTCCCCGTTTCCAGCGTCAGAGGTCTATGTGAACACCTCGTCGGTTCCTTCCGCTCACCACTGCCAAGACTGGTCTCCGGTGTCCATGACGACGGTGATCCCCACCATCTACAGCGTCATCTGTGTGCTGGGTACACTAGGCAACGCCTTGGCGGTGTATGTGTTGGCTTGTGGCAATGCCTTCACAAGAACGGTGGCGAACACCTTCATGCTGAACCTGTGCATCTCCGACCTGCTGTTCCTGTTGACTCTTCCACTGTGGGCTGTCTACTACTCCTGGGGCTACAGCTGGCCCTTTGGACGAGTGGCCTGCAAAATCTGTGGTACTCTCCTAAACCTCAACCTCTACGCGTCTATTTTCTTCATCACGTGCATGAGCATAGACCGTTACCTGGCCATCGTGCATCCTCTCCTCTCGCAGAGATCACGGGATTACGAGCGAGCCCGAATCGTGTGCATCCTGGTGTGGGTCCTGGCGTTTGCTTGCTCTTCCCCCCACTTGGCCTTCAGAGAGACCCATCATCTTAAAGAATTTGATGTGGTGGCTTGTGTGGTTTTTTATCCAGATGACACCTGGTTTCTGACCCTGGGCTGGATGAAGATCATTCTGGCATTTGTGCTGCCGCTGCTTGGCATCTCCTGTTGCTACTGGGCCATTGGGAAACATTTGTTGGCCTACAGAGGATCAGCAAGAATGCAAAATTCACCACCTCCTCAAGCGGGCCATTGTAAATCAGAACGTCCGCCGACTCCTACTGTATACCCAAACTCATGCACGACCGGACCCATGATGGCCCACGGGGTAGAAAGGATTTTGTGGACGGTGGCTGCTGTGGTCATGGCTTTCTTCATCTGCTGGTTCCCCTTTCATTGTGTGACCTTCTTGGATCTTTTGAGTAAAAATGGATGGCTGGACAGTTGCTGGGTAACTTGGACCGTCACCAACCTGACCCCACTCACCCTTTGCCTAGGCTTCTCCAACTCTGCCATCAATCCTGTGCTCTACTGCTTCGTCGGGAACCATTTCCGTGGTCGCCTTGGGGGTCTCTGCAAAGACCTGTGTGCTTGTTTGGAGGCCCGTGTGGATCAGCACAGTCAGAAAAGAGGTTCTTTCAGCACCAGGCTGAGCTCCTTCTCCAGGAAACTCAGTGACCTTAAGGACCTGGCGATTGTGGATACCTCAGGTACCCTGTAACAGACTTTCTCCATCCAGCACTGGAAAATATTGACATTCCAAAGTATTAATATGAACCGAAACTGCCAGGCTTGGTTTATGATGCTGGTTTTATGTAAAATAATACATAATATTTCATATTACATGTTTTTGAAAAGAGTACAATAGTACATCCCAAAAATAAATGGCTAAGAATGCTCAGAAGATGAAGTGGGACATAAAAGTAAAATTGTAAAAATTAAAAACTAATTAAAAATGACCAAAAAAGAGAACATGTGAAGAAATAATCATGTTGAACTTCAACATTCACTTTTGTCTTAACTGTGCTGATAGTACGCTTGTCTCTAACGTTGTGACAGTACATAAAAATAAAATAAGCATTTTCAAAATGATTTGAAACATCTTCATGATTGATAAATTTGCCCAACAAATCATCTGTATTATTCTGTAGTTCAGGCTAAGCTAGGATCTATAGCCTGGACTTTTCTGTGTTATGTAACTTGTGATATTTATTTTTCTCCCCCATACACTCTAAATAAGTCGGTAGCGACAGAAGGTACATCGATATATTCTAACAAAAAAAGCAAGCAGTACTTAAATTTAGCTTAACACTGATGTCTAGCTGGGATAGAGACCAGTACTTGACATCTCAGTCACATTTCCTGATAAAATTATGTTTTTTAGACTGAAAGAAGGAGTGAAGTTGAAAATAATAATAAATAATTTCATCGTTCAATTTAAAAACAAGCAAATATATTAGGAAGAAAAATGAAACTAAAAGTTATACATGCGTGCACATCACTAAACCAATTCTTTGTTGAAACATTTTAGTACCTGATTTCTTTTAACCTCTCACAATTTGAAGTCATATTTGGTTACTCTACCTGCAAGAGTCATCCAAACCTATCAGGTCACAGAACAGATTTTTATTTTGTTAGATTTATTTTTGAACTAGTTGTTATTTCTTCCATCATGACAAATGAAGAGAAGTAGCACAATGTTTGTGATCATTCAGCGACGCTTTGAACTGTTTTTTAGTTCAACCCGCATTTTGTAATCATGGCCCCAAATATCCAGTTGGGCTCCTTCAGATCATAACACGCTGTCCCACACAAAGTTTAGCCAGATCTGAAAGTTGTCTTTGGAAACGCCTTGTGTCTCCCATAATTTGGCCAAACATCTCAAGAATACATCAGACTGTACAAAACATAACTAGTGCTTGTTATGAATTTGATGCAGCATCACTAGTATTACTGTTGGTCATCCTTTTCATTCATAGAGAGAATGTAGCCACGTTATTACAGCTTTAGTTATTTTTTTTTTCCATAAATTGTCGCACTTAAGACAGAAAGGAGTTTCAAATGTTTTTGTCACGGGGTCAGTTTTAAAACCTGGCGTTTTAACACGGGTGTGTCCACTTTTGAAAGCAAGTGTGTTGATGTAACTGCTGTGTTTCCTGCTTTCTGAAATGTTTCCTCTCTGTTTCATAACCATATTTTATGTGGTAAAGTAAAATGTGAATCAGTGGTTGCTGTAGGAACCGTTTCCATGTGTCTGTACATATGCTAAAATCAAAAGGAGATGCTGCTATATTATACATGTACGCCAACATTAACCTGGCAATCCAATACATCTTGCAGTGCTGTTGGCAAAAAACCTGTTTATTCACCGCAAATATATCATTGTGTATTGCTTCTTATGGACAGTTTATTCAGCAAATAAAGAGAACAAGTGTTCATCAAATCAGTGGAACTGTTTTGTGGTTAATTATAGCACTTGCATGTGATTTAGTAACAATCAGATACATACAGATATTTTTAAGTTTCTCCCCCCTCCCCCCAGTCTTCTAAGCATAGTGGCTGAGAGCTGCTACACACTACTCTGGGATTACATCCACTTGACAGACAGACACTCAGGTTCAATTTTCCTCTCTTCCCAGAGTGCTCCACTTGGTTTCACTATCTATAATGTCAATGATAGATAATATTGTAATCTCATACCAGTGCCACAGTGATGCGTTCCTGCCGAGCCTCTTTTGTCCGTTGAGTGCTACTATTTGTGTCCCCGTTTCAGATGAATCCTGACCTGGACTCTGTAAGGTGATGACAGAAATAAATAGTAACATAAATAATAAAACAATAAATTAGCAAAACTTTTTTTTTTATTATTTAAAAATTGTCTCAATAGCAAACATTAATTGCTGCCAGATTTCAAGAAACGGGTGTGTGGGACTTTCACGTTCTGACCACTGGGTGGTGCTAAAATGCTGCAGAAGCAATAGGAGAGATGGAAGAGTCGGGCCGCGGAGACAGGGGCCCAAACTCCCACCGCTCATGATCTGCGAGAGGCAGTGAGAAGCAGCCTCTGACACAGACCATGATTCATGTGGACCACAGCTTTGAATCAGTACAAACACGCCGACTTTAACAGGAGAGGCCAAAAAGAGAACCAGCAGCCCCAGTGAGCATCACAAGATGAAAAAAAAAAAAAACCTCAATAACGGAACTTTTTTTTTTTCTTTCTTTCGAAGCACTTGATGGTGTGAAGGGCTTTCTGTAGTAGTTTTGATCACCATAAACATCCAAAAATAGGAAACTGTGAATATTATTCTTAAAAGCCACTTTGCTGCGAGCGTGTAGGAAAACACAGCAACACGGCAGCAAACGACAGACTCCCAATTTAACACAGCAGAAGTTTTGCGACTGACAGGACAGATTGCAGGATGAGTTTGTTGTGCACACAGCTTCATTAGCTGATTCCTCTTTGTGTGACAAAGCAGCTGGGTGTTTCCAAAACACATGTTTAACAGAAGAACGTTATCTGCGAAAGGTTTTCTGAGAACATGTGTGAGGCGCCTGCTGAGAAAAACAAGAACTCTCTCAAGCTGTAGGTAAAACATTTAGTTTACTTTTATTGCTCTTAAAGCCTATGGAAGTTCTTTAAGACAAGAAAAGTTATGAAATGTGCGTCATTTGCTCTCTGTACTCTGTAGATTATCGGTACGACAAGTAGATTCAGATTACCGGTACAAACATCCTTCAGCTTCGTACAAATATGATCTCTAATAGTCATTTATAGCCCTAGAACACAAACTTTCATTTACTCTATTTGGATTTCATTAGACTGGGATACACAAGGTCTTGCATAGCTGTACAAACTGTGTGGTTTTTGTCATGTTTTACAAAAAAACATCTGAAAAGTGCATGTATTTAGTCCCCGGGAATATGTCCACCTTTTGTTGAACGTCTTTTTTGGGTCTTTCTCAAACGGCTTTTCACACCCAGATTCATAAAAATAGCTCAAGTTCAGTCAGAGAGGATGGAGGACAGTCATTTTTCAGGTTTCACATTTGATTCGCAGATAAATTTAGATCTGGACTTTGACTAAGTAATTTAACTAATGAATTCGCCTTGAGGGGAAACAAAGCGCTGGTCGTATTTTAGACTCGTTTTCTCCCAGAATTGCCCTGTGTTTAGCTCAGTCCATCTTCCAATCAAGACTGACCGTCTTCCCCTGATGCCACTAAATAAAAAACGTCCCCACAGCCTGATGCTGCTCCCACCATGATAAGCCAACAGGGTGGATGGTGTGTTCAGAAAAATGTACAGTGAAATACTTACTCACCCACACTTTTCAGATTTGTTATCACGAAAAAAGAAGAAAAAGAAAGAAAAATCAAAAACTACTTTCATTTTTTGTTTCTCTTCACAGGTATGAACTCCTTTTTGTCGGTTGGTTGCACAGAAACAAAAAAATGAAATTCACTGACGTTTTGCGGTTGTAACGTTACTTTTGTGGCTTAAGAAAAATCCAAAAATAATCCGCAATTTTGATTGTTTTCTTTTAAATAAAAGTTTAAGTCTTTCATGAGAACTTCATTTAGTAAATTCAACAAGATAGAGAAAATGTTCCCAACATTAACACCAGGCCTTTTCTCATCTACATAAGTTCTGTATTTCATTACACTACAGACTCTACTTTTTACACCGATGCATTCGTCATCCAGGTGTAGGTGAAAATCATACCGTCAAATAAAATAAATGCTTGTTTGCTCAAAATGCATGATCGTTTTTGGAGGTATAATTCTGTATTATTTCCCTAGAAGACTAAATAAAGTTATGCAATGATCGGACTGCTCTTCCCTAACCAGAAATATTTATTCAAAACTGTATTTTCTTCACCAAAATCCTCCTCAGCAGATTGATTGTACATCATTATTCATGGAAACAGAACAAGCAACCTTCTGTTAATCAAACAGCGATGGAAAAAAAAAGTTTCACTCCACATGCATAAATGCATAATGCATTTTCTTGTGTGAAATGAGAAATTTTGCCTTTGTTCATCCCTCTCTTCTGCCTCTTTTTTTTTATTGTTGTGGAAATGTTCCGTTAAGCACCTTTGAAGTTATTTCCTGTTGCAAAATACAATCGTTTCCTGACAGAAATGCAAACCCACATTTTTGGTGTGTGCATGTGCGCGCAACGCTGCGCCTCATAAAGACAGAGGAAGGCTGCGAAGGCACCAGATCAGAAAGGTTAGAGGTTAGACGGAGTGACTTTCAGTTCTTTGGAAGGTGAGGTGGAAAAAGGAGATCTTTAAAACAAAAGAAGAAGAAGGTCAAGGTCCTCGTCTGAAGCTGAAATTCCCTGAGCGGACGTTTGAGAAGCAAAAGGCAGAGGAACAAGAAAAACCCAAAAAAACCTGCTGTACCTGTGCAGCTCTCAGAGTGGAAGACAAAAAGGGCTCGTCTGCAGACAGAGAGCAGAGACAAAGAGAACAGCGCTGGCACTTAGGAACGGGGCGAAAGGCACAGTTGGAGGAAAGCGGTGATGGAAAACCTGACCGTCTACCATGGACCCATCGGCAAGGAGGAGGGCGAGAGGCGGCTGGGCCAGGACGGGAGAGACGGGTGCTACTTAGTACGTGACAGCGACTCGGTGCCGGGCGTCTTCTGCCTCTGTGTCTTGTGAGTATCCAGCCTCTTGGCTTTTCTCCTCGTTCTACAGCGATGCAGTTTCATGAAAATCCTCAAATTCCCGTCTTCTGGCAGTTCTACGAAATCGTTTAGAAACCCACATTAAGCCAGACAACCCAAGCAGTTTCTGTCATCTGTTATCAGAAGCTATAAGCGAAGCGAGTCTTGCTGGGGAACTTATATCATTAAAAATGAAAAAAAAGATGAGCTCATTGTCTCAGATAGATACTAGATGGTGCTAGAAAAATGTGCCCTTCTGAGATCTTGGACATTTTATTTCTTGTTGTTTTTATGTTTTTACAGCATGTTATTTTTTTTGTAAATTAAAGACTTGATGGCTATTTGTGAGTCTAAGAATGTGATAAACTGTATCCTTGTTTTCAGTATATCTTAAAGTTAGCATCAACAGCAAAGACATCCACTTTCATGTGTGAGTGTTTGCAACTTAGCGGTCAGATTTAACAAAATGATGAAGTCAAGACTCTACCAGCAGGTCCATGTGCCGCGCAAGGTGCCATTATTTTACACTTGAGCACCTTCCCACACTTTGCACCGAAAAAAAAAAAGTCTGTGTATGCTCCTTCTCAAAAAAAGTGTGTTTGCGTTCAGGTGCAAAGGATATGTCTACACATACAGACTCCACAAGGACGAAGCGGGCTCGTGGGCTGCAGAAGTAAGACATCTTTTCTTCTTCTATTTGTTTTTTTTTATTGTTAAATTTTTGCTTTTATCCCGACACTTTTTGCACCAGAAATACTCACCACAGCAGCGTGGCAGCTGCACGTCTGCCTCGCTGCGGTTGCTGTTTATTAGGTTAGAAGCTGTTTTTGTGTCAGAGTAATTCAACAAGCTGCGGATCTGAGGCAAACATGTTTTCTTTCTCCGTTTTCCCCCCCCGTTTTGCTTCTCACTCTCACACTCGCCCTCGCTTTCTCTCTCTCTCTCTACATATATATATTTGAGATGTGACAGCACAGAGAAATGGGTGCATTTTATTTTTCCTTCAGCAATATCACCCTTCAAGCAGTCTTCGCCCCCCTAAACCCTCACTCCTCAAAATGTGAAGACGGTGTTTGTGATGGGATGCGTAATTGAGCGTCATCTAACGTTGAATGTATGGAGACATCCGAGTTGCCCCTCGATGTCTCCATACGACATCTGAGGCAGGATGCAGCCTTTAGGACTGCGTTTTCACAGCTAGCACCATGCTGGACGTCAATGACAAGAATTCCCCTACAAGACCAATAACACTTTCCATTAATCATGGAAAGTGTTATAGAGGAGACGTGGTGTGGGATGGGCGCTTTGGGATGTGCTCTACACCTTTGATTAAATGATGTTTTAAAACATATTCAAAGGATTTATTTTGTTATTTTTATTTTTTTACCTCAGCTCTCACAGCGTGATGGATGCGCGTTAAATGAAAGCACGTAATGCACTTTTAAAGGCCTTCCAGGACAAAATTACAGCGGTCGTGAAAGTGCCATTTTTTTTGCAACACTCAACGTAAAAGGAAAAAAAAAAAGACAAGCGAGAAACGGATTGGTAAGATATGGCTTGTGAATAATGCAGGGCCGGTTGGAGGGAGGCTGCAAAACAAATAACAGTGCCAACATTTGCTGACCACACTTGGTCTGTTGACGAATTCAGAACAAGAAGACATTTCAATGAGGGACGAGTATTTATCGTATCGTTTATCGTTAAATTGATCGCGATTCAATTGATGATGTTTGAAAACGCCCCAAAACTGGCTGATTACTGGCCATGAGAGCGTCTGTAAATGTCCATATTTTCCAAAAATATGATAAAATGCAGTTGCTGTGTGGAGCTTAGAGGGGGAAAAATAACTTCTGTATGCAACTAGAGTTCAGAAGGAGCCTATTTTGAAAAGAGGAATGTATTTTAAGATCATTATTAGTGTGTTTTTGGGGCTGTGGTAGACATGAAGCCACAGCCTCACAAAAAAGACTAAAGAAATTAGAAATACTTTTTAATCACCACTTTAATTGCCATCCCAATAAATTCTACAAAATATTGTGATACAATTTTATGTTTGAGAGTAAATTTCAGTTAGATATTAGATATGCATAATTTTTTCATGACAAGTTCAGGAGCAGCAGATATGTTTTGTTGAGTGGGTCGATTTATTTACCCATTCATTTACCATATTGCCACATACTGAATATATTAAATGTATTTAATAATCATTACATTTACAAGGAGTTACATTTTAAACACTCTCTTGCGGTTTTTGTTGGACGTTATCAGGTTTTTTAGCCGTGTCTCGGAGCACAAATTACTTTTCTAAAGGATATTTGTTGCTTTTTTTTATTTTTTATTAACTCTACAAGTAAAGCCCTTTGGGTAATAGAGTGCTAAAAGGATATTAAATGTCACACATAAAACCACAAAAGTAAGGCTTCTCATTTGCTGAGAAATACAAAAGAATTCCAAGGGGATCTGAATGTTTACAAAGAGAAGCACATCTTAAATTTACCAAGTTTAGCTTTGAATCCCCTCGGGAGAGAATCTCCTCCTGCAAATATCTGCTCTTCTGAAGCTATTTATTCAGCATTTATGTATTTATATTATCTCCACCGCGTCATTTTATTTATTAATGTGGCGCCTTTTAATATTTTAACGCGGACTCTTTCGAGATCAGTGGCTCGGATTATTTAACTGACAGGATTCCCATTTCCTTTGTGCGCTGAACTTTTCTCTCGCCTCCACCTTCCATCTGTCTTTCATATGTTGAATCTGTAGGAGCACCTTTTTTTTCTTTTTCTTTTTTCTTCCTCTCCGCCACCACATCACCGGAGTGATGAGTTCTATTCTTACCCCCCCATCTTCTGTTTTCAGACCACTCCCGGTGTGCCGAAGCGGTATTTCCGGCACATCAAGAACCTGATAGCAGCCTTCCAGAAGCGGGGACAGGGAATTGCCATGCCTCTGCTCTACCCCGTCACAGCTCAGAGGCGGGCGCAGACCCACGCCGAGGAGCAGCAGCAGCAGCAGACGCCTGGTAATGGCCTGTCGCCCAACCAAAGCCCCTACCTGCAGCGTCTGGCGTCACCCGTCGCTCAGGAGCCGAAAAACAGGAGCAAGAAGGAGGTGGCGCAAGCTTTTGGTTAGAGGGTCGAACCCAAACAATGACTGAACACCAAACTTCAAACTTCTCAAATCTCATTTCTTTCCGCCAGTGTTTCTTTTTCTCTGAAACATTAACATCTAATACTGCACACATGAGTTTGACGACAAAAAAAAATTATCTATATATAAATTGTTAGTGGGCGACAAAGAAAATAAACAATTTTGTCTGAAAGAAGCTCTCTTAAATAAGGTCATGCTTACACAGCCAAAGCCTTGGACTGACAACATAATGTGGTGGGAAAAAAAATTCAATTTGACATATTGAAGTAGTGATTTTCACGGGGAGAATGCTGACTGCAGGAGGGTGGGGGTGGGCAGGTGTGTGTGTGTGTGTGGAATCAGTCACTTTTCTGACTGACATGAAGAAAAAACATGAGTGGGGGACACACAGGAAGGGAAGGTGAGAAAACAGTGAGAGCATCCTCTCAGCCCAGACTATTATTCAGTGCAGCGGTCTCCTAGCAACCCAAGGATCCTCCATCTTTTTTTTTTTTTTTCTCCTTCTCACCGCAGCAGAGATGAGCTTGGACAGTATCTAGTGGAGCATATGTTTTAGATGGGAAGAGGCTCATCACAGTCGATGAGCAACGTTGCTACTCAGAAACGTATACATCACCTGCTCGCAGTCAGAACATATGCATTGTGTGTCTGCGCCGCCGTCCACAGCCTACGGAGAGAGAAGCGCGACAATTAATGCTGGGCAGATGGCGAAGCGACGGCATGGAGGGAGGGGGAGGCGAGTGGGGAAAGGGGAGGTGGATTAGTGGTAGCTTGCTTTTTATTCTTTTTTTTTTTTTGAAAAAAAAGGGAAAACTTTTTTTTTTTTTTTACTTTCGCTTTTTTTAAATACTTTTTTCTTCAGCTTGGAAGTGGTTTGCAGCATAGTCTGATTGGCATTTCCTAATGAGAGGAGACAAGATGTAGCGAACAGCACAGCCAACTCCAGGTCCTGCCCCTTCTGCACTCACCGCCCACTCGCTGAGCCTCAGCTGTCACATATCTTTCCCTTCCTCTGTGCTTTTTTTTTTCTCTCTCTCTCCTCCTCCTCCACCACCACCTTCTCCTCATTCTTCTTCTTCTTCGCTTCTGACAGACGCAGGTTTCTCATGCATATCTCGGTTTGAGCCATAATGATGGGTGATAATGACAGCACAGATTTGAAAGTTACAACTTCCGAGAAGCAAGAACAAAGAGGAAGTCCGGCTAAAAAAATAAACATAAGTGCGAGAGAAGTAGTGGAAAAGGGAAGGAGACCACCGAGGCACACGGAGAAATAACAAGCAACAGTTCCCTCGCAATGAAAAGGGGATTAAAGTCTTTAAAGTTTTAAACAAACACGAGTTTATCCTAACGGTTAGCTTTTTTTTAATTTATTTTTTATTAAACTCACTTTAAATCCAGTTTGTCTATTGTAGAGCAAGTCCATTTTTCAATTGAACTGTTTTTGTTTTGTTAAGTTGAGAAAACAAGTGACATCACATGTGGCTTAGCAACTCGACAGTTTTTTTTTCTTTTAATATGTCAATTATTCGTGTTATTTCCTGTTTATTCACTTGGTTCTGATCCGTATCCGTCTTCGAAGGTGTTAGCTGATATTCTGTACACAGTTTTTACTAAATGCCAGCTGCCCGGTTCTATTTAGGAGTATCTTATTGCACTTTTGTTATAAAACTTTTTGTGAATTCATATATTTCATTACACAGCTGGTTTTTGGCTGCTAGTGTAAAACCTTAGAGAATAACATAAGCTACACACATGGTGTGTGTTGTCCAGAGGAAATGGTTGTGGCCGAGTTATTAATTTGGGCTTAATTATATATATATATATATATATATATATATATATATATATATATATATATATATATATTAATCATTTTTAAATTATTATCGAAGTTTTGGTTGAGAAACGTTTTATTTGATGGAGCAAGAATTTCAGTTAGCATCCATGTTTAGCTAGCTCAACCACAGAGCTAACGCTAAAGTCAACCTTATCCTTCGTAACTACGCACTTCTTAATGAACAAATAATTAAGTAGAACTAAAAGCAACCAAGAGAAATAAACGGTGACCAGTTTTTAACATTAGCTGCGTATTAGTTCGGACAACATGAGCTACTTTTTGGGAAGAGGTGACTATCCTACCTAAACACATTTATTCGAATTTAATTGAAGATTTTTAACGAATCAAAATGTATTCTCATTCGTCAGGTTATATGTTTATAGTCGTTGGTGAAATAATTGTTATACAAGCTTCAGAAAGAATCAAAACCAGCTAATTTAGCCACAATGCTAATGCTAGCGTCAAACTTACTAGCAACTTGAGCTTCCTCATCCTGAAGGGGATCGCAGATTGGGAGCCGCGACACCAAATGACGTAATTATACGTCATGCTGATGTGTGCAGAAAAATAACGTTTTTGTGGATTTGATCTAAATCCAGTTATCTATTTGTGCCACGAGGTGCCACAGCATACTATAAGAAGCATAAATAATTTGCTTTCTACACTAAGATGAATTCGTAATACTGCAAAATCTTTACTATGTAAATCTTTCTAACAGCAGCAAACATTACCTTCCTGCTCTACATGCATTTTTATTTACACTCGTGAGAAATGAATCACCAGGCAAGATATTTATTGCCATTGTCCTTAAAGTGGTGAAATTGCGGATCATATGTAGTTTGCAGCTTCAAAAATTAATATTTTCTCTTCTACTTTCCCACCACCAAAATACAACCATAGAAGAACTACCAAAACGTAATCGCATTTACGTTTATTAATCAGCTCCTCAGAATCATACAGAGAGCTTGAAACAATTGCTGCATCTTTTAGTGTTGGCAGCTGACCAGAAATTAAAATAAAATAATAGGGGTGTATCGATGCATGTCTGACGCCGCTGGTGTGAGCAGAGAGATTTTGCTATGGTTGTCGTTAGCATATTTTGTAGAAGCTTATTAATATCTCACTCTTTTTATTTGTATTAATGTTTAAGATTAAGGACAAAGTAGATTACTTAACAACAGTGTCTCGTACCATCAATGTTTGTCTGGCTGCAAAGTCATTGGCAATAAAAAAGGGACTTGTCTGCTTCTGTAAAACTTTGTGCAAATTACTCTGAAATCTGTCAAACTATATTATTAAGATAGCTTCTGTATCGATCCAGCTAAGCTTTTTAAGTTGCAAATGTATATTAAGAAAGATGTTAAATTGAGAAATTTTCAGCACAAATTGTTATCCTGGTTTATTGTTCCCATGTTTTGTACTTGCATTTGATAAATAAAATAGAAATTGATCAATGTTTTCCATTGTTTTTAATTTAAGGTTCATGTAAAAGAGGATTGGTGGAACCTAAAAAATTTCCTTTTAGAGAATATAAAATCTAAAAACATTAGTAAGAATTTTGTTAAGTAAATTTTAAAAACTGTTTTTTTTTTTTTTTCTTTTAGCTGATGCAGTACGGAGGTTTCTTGGGGTTAAGGACCAAAGCTGCACATAAATAGCTAAAACCCTCCATAAAACATGAACTACCTATTTCAATAGTTCACTATGCTTTAATATGTACAATGGAAACTGTCTTAGCACAACTGCAGTAGCCATTTTTCTACTTTTGAGGGTTCAGCCAATTAGGACCAAGGAAAACAAATGGCACTCCTGGATTGGCTGTTTTACAAGCACCAGCCAATAGCGTGGCATTTAGCATTGTGCCTGGGTATTTCAGCTTCCCCAGCTGCATTTTGTTTGACTATGGTAAAGTAAATATCTGTGAATAGGTTTCCACAAGTAATTTGGAGTCACGTTCCAGAGAAAAATCCAAGAATAGTGAATGTCGGACCGCCACTGTACATCATTCTTTTATCAAGAAATGGTTGAAAAGTAATACACATATTTTATTTCCTGAATTCTCACAATTTCTTTTACCAGTGTAACATGAAACCTCAGGGAACAACCTGGTAATTCACACATAATAACTTTAATCAGCATTGTAACCCAATAAAGTGAGCTTTCTTTTTTAGCGAGAATAATTACTATAGCCATGTATAATCTTTGCAAAAAAATGTAACAGATCTTCTATTGATTAACAATACTGACACTTATGAACAACATAATTTTCAGTTGAGCACTTTTTTTTTTCAGTGTGAAAGCACTGGCTATGTACATTCTTGATTTTAGTATACACACTCATACAAACTACAGTTGGAGCACACCAGAGGTGGAAACCACAGCAGGTTTCTTCTCTAAAGGGGAGTGCCAGAGTCAACAAGGCCTCTCTTACACAATATGTAAACGGTAGTATATCCGAGGTAAACCAGTGGGGGGAACTCAAATGGCAACCGGAGAGCTCGTGATGGGAGTCATGAAGAGGATCGTTCACTGGCCACCCTTAAGTCTTCCATCTTTGTAGTTCAGTGGTTTTTAAACACGGTCCCAAATGATTGAACAGTGTTGAAACAGTAAATGGCAGATTGTCAGTCCATCAGTCAGTCAGTCCGTCTGTCAGTCAGGATACAAAAAGCAAAGCCACAGCCAAACCACACCGCTTGTGCCACTGTTAGAAATCGGAGAAACTGGACGATAATAATAAAATACCATCATTTTGTCACAATTAAAGGCATTTGGAAGTTTGTTTTTTTCCCCTCCCCCCATTCTCTCTTCTTGTTCTCCGTAGTTATCGTCTTCTTTTTTGTTTTTCAGTAAAGTATAGAAACAGTAGAACAAATCAGAGCAGAGTAGAAACAGGCAGTCTTTGGTGGGATGGGGGGCTGTTTGTGTGTCTCTGTTACCTGCCCCCCACCTCGCTAAGTGTCATAAAGTGGATGTTGGAGGGGCAGTCGGACAGCTCCGGCTGCTGCTCTATAGGCAGGGAGTAGTAGCCGTCGTAACCCTGAACGCGGCCGCCGGACAGCAGCTGCTGCTTCTCCGCCTCGCTCCACGACCGGCTCCCAACGTCCCCCAAATCCAACCGCTTCCTCTCCTTCTCCCAAGCGCCCTCCACCGCTCTCTTCCTCGCCTCCTCCCTCACCCGCGCCCTCTCCTCCTCCTCCGTTCCGCCGTAGCGCACGCACAGGCACAGCGGCCCCTGCTGGAGGGTGATGTCGGCGAAGCGTCGAGTCCTGCCGTTCACCGTGGCGCTCATTTGGGACACGCTCACGTTGACGCCGCTCTCCAGGATGCGTCCCCCAACGCCCAGCCCCAGGGCGAGGTCCTCCTCGATGGGACGGGACTGCAGGAAGTGGTGCGTGTCGCAGCCGTGCACGGTGAAGCTCAGCCCGGTGAGGTGGACGGCGCTGTTCAGGATGGCCGCCACCCGCCGGCTGTCCTCGCTGGCCACTCCGATGACTTCCGCGCTCACCCGACCATGCGACACCGCAAAGCGGATGTTGGGGCCGAGAATGAAGGGTCGGGAGCCGAAGGGCGGAGGACGAGACGGCCGGTGGCAAGCTGAGCCCACGGGCTCGGAGACCAGAGGTAACCTCTCCAGGGAGATGAAGCTCCTCAGCTGCCGCCGCAGTTCGCACTGGATTCCCAACACCATCTGGGGAAAAAATAGAACATTTATATTGTGCAGCTGGGATTAATTTTTGCGATTTGTGTTTATTGTAGCTGCCTTTATATGTAGAAAACATTGCTAATTCAAACGTTGCTAATAATGAAGTATGCACACGACCGTAGAAGTGGTTTAAGAGGTCAGACTGATGTGACACTGTAACATCTGTCATCAGCTACGTTAACTGCAGCTAAATCCAATGTTTTTTTTGCCCTTACGTGACTCGTATCTGATGTTTTTATGACGGTCTGAACAACACAAATCGGGTTTTTACAATTACGACCCAGGTCACTTGGATATGTGGTCCAAAATTCTAAATCCTGTCTGTATGGCCAGGTTGCATTTACCCGACCTGAAAGTCATCGATACTCGACAAAGTCACCATTCTGCGTCCTGATTGATGAAAGCGGGAACAAAAACACCAAACATGGTGGATGATAATGAGGATTAAGTTGGTAATGTGCTTACTCCGTTTGAACAACAACTTTAAAATCGCAAGATAAGCACCACATTAGCATCCACATTTACTTCAGCAATTACTTCAGCAAACACTGAGCACGCTCACTGCGCGTCTCGTGACTGCGTTACGTTACGGCATTATGTTAAGAGGCCGCAAAAGAAACGGCCACGCAAAAGAAAATCAGATTTCACAAAAAATTGCAGTTGAGCATCAAGACCTGCAGCGTGAACGTAGCTATAGACATGAAGGAGTCCTCATGAATGTTTACAACAGTTATCATTAAACATCATTCAGGAAATAATGACACTTTAAATGCAAATTTGATACTTTTTCAATTAAGTCCTTCCTTGGCTCTGGTGGCCTTTATTTGACAGTGAACAACTGTCAAATAAAGTAGGTTGTGAGAAAAGGGAGCGATGTGGCAAATATCAACGTGACTCGAATATGTGAAAATGCGAGGAGGACTGAGGCCTCCGTAAATGGGTCGCACACTTTACCCGCCTCAACGTTGACACTTTTAATGCATTCACCAAATGACACTTACTTTAATGTTAGTATTGGGCACACCCCTTCAACTAAAGTGTTACCGTTTAATCCTGCAATGACCTGAAAATATGGTCGCAAAACAGCAAAAAAAAAAAAAAACCCTGAATAAAACCAAACGGTCACTTTGCAAAAGACACAAAACAAAGATTTGTAAAGAAGAGGCTGCCAATAAACTCTAAAATTAAATCAAAACCACAAACTAATCATTTCAGTCTTCAAAGTGAATGGCTTATTATTGACTTTTGGGTGATTTAAGCTTTTATTGTCAATTAGAAAAATAACTCTAAGTCCAGGAAATGACACACAATCAGCAGCCAATTAGTTTCTCTGTGCATCTGCGGAGGACTTTGGCCTCCACTTACAAGCTGTCTCAAAATGTTAAATGAATTAGATTGATGAGTAATTATGGGAGAAAATGAATCGGGAACATGAATGCTTGGCATAGAAAGAAATAACTGGCAAGAATTTTATTTGCTCAACTCAACTAATTGCTTATTAATTTCACTTTTTTGTTGTTGTCATGCTTCAAAAGTCTGTATTATTTTAGTTTTCTGTCATGGCAAAAGTTTAATCTATACAGCCAATCAGTTAAGCTAGAAAAGTTGGTAACACTTTATTTGAAGGGGTGTGCATGAGACTGACATGACACTGTCATAAACATGTCATAACACCTGTCATGAACATGAACGAGTCTTTATGAATGTTAATGACAGTTGTCATGAAGTGTCATTCGGTAAATAATGACACTTTTAATTCAAAGTTGCTCTAAAAATTGCATTAAAAGTCTATTAAAAATGCCAACTTCGCATTAAATTATCATAATTTACAAAATCATGCAAAGTTGGCATTTTTAATGGACTTTTAATGCAACTTTTAGAGCAACTTTGCGTTAAAAGTGTCATTATTCACCGAATGACACTTCATGACAACTGTCATAAACATTCATAAAGACTCGTTCATGTTCATGACAGGTGTTATGTCATGTTTATGACAGTGTCATGTCAGTCTTATGCACACCCCTTCATTTTCACAGCATTATTTGGAGTACATCTCTTAACATGGAACTTCTGCTCAGTTTGAGTTTTGCCCATTTGAGTCGGGAAAACTGTCTGGACGAGTTCTGCTTGAATAAAGCAATGTCAGGCAAACCACAGATTCTCATTTGGACTGAGTTGTTTTCTTTAGCTCTGCCAATTGAAGGCAGTGAAACTTATTCCCTGTAAGTGCTCAAGTATGTCTTTGGCATTAGTGCAAATGACTGTTGTCATGCAAAAAGGTCAACTTGCTGTCCTCTTAGCAGGACAGCAAAAATAACTAATCAGTAAATAGTATCATTTATTGATGCTTTAAATTTCGGGGTATTATTAGCCTTGCAGGTCACCAAAATCCCAGAGGATTTCTGCACCTGTTTTAAGGAGTTGCAACCCAAGGCACGAGCATCTGTAGCTGTGACACAAAGGGAGTCCGGAAAGTATCGATCCTATGGTTTCATGAAAAACAACCAAGAAAAGCCAGTGAATGCTTTTCTCAAGGCCTTAAGTGAGGCGCATAAAGAGGGTGAATAAAATATTAAATGTTCAAGCAGATAGTCTGTTAATGTTTATTTGTAAATGTCCTAATTTTCTACTTTGAAACCAACAACCCATTTCAAGCATGACTGCTCAGAGGATGCGTCCTCGGGCCGGAGCCCATCCTAGCCTGGTCGAAATTTTAATTGCCTCCTCCACGACTCTGGAAAAGTTGTGCTATGTTGAATAAAATGTTTTGGAGATAATTAATAAATGCAACGGAAGAATATAGAAAAGTTGAAGGTGGGTGCCTACATTCAATAAGATATATTTTAGCTTTAAAGCTAGTTAAGACGTCACAACTGTCATGACATGTTAACAGCTCAATCTCTATGGAGCATAGAAAATATTTAATTATAATAATTGTCGGTGATGCCTCAACCAATTTGGCCAGCAAGGTTAGAAGCTGAGGCAGAGATATTATATGATCACAAACATGATTGATGGAAAAGATGGTTTGGACTTCCTCCTTCTCTCTCTGCTCTTTGGTCCTGCTTCCGCATCCTTTTCAAATCCACTGGGATCTGAGATCATAGCTCCGGCATTATTTGGGCATTTGAGATGCTAATCAGACAAGTTGTTGCCATGGTTACGCATCATAGCAACTGTCTGAAAGTAGAAAAAAGTAAGAGCAAAAATCCTCCCAGCTGCAATAAAATGGAATAATTGTCCAAAAACAAGTGACGCCTCAACCAAAATAACAATGAAACAAAAAAGAACAAATTTCAGAACGAACGTAGCCGAGCTTTTCCAACATGCCGCCGTCATGAACGGTGAAATTTAGCAGTCAAACAGTGCAAAGAGAGAAGAGCCTATAGATGATCTACCACTTTCTGTCAGAGAAATGTCACATTCAGGAGAAAGTTATGCACATAATAAGTAGTTGAGGATGCAAATGGACATGTTTTATATACACTGCACTGCTTTGGTTCTGCAATTTAAGCTACGTCATCTGAAAGCACACAGTGCAGTGATGTCGACTTATATGATGCAAAAGTGAAGCTGATTTGCATCTTTTCTGGGGGAGGGATAATGCCAAAGGTGGCTTTCAGACATCAAGATTTGTATTTTTTATTTCCAAACAATGCACCGGCCCGTTAATGAGTGTTTTTGTGAAGGCAGGAAATTCTCACCTTGCTGGAGTCCCAGTCCTGCGTCTTTGTCTGGGTCTTCATCAGTTCATATGTTTGTTCCATTCTGCTCACTTCAGGCTTTGGGAAACCCGGGACAACATTATGAAGCTGGAAGCCAAACAGCTGCAGCCACCTACCAATGTCTGGACACACGCACACACGCACGCACGCACGCACGCACCCACGCATACACACACACACACGCACACGCGCACACACACAAATACAGAAAGAGAAAATTGCATTCAGGGAAAGACTTCAAATGTACTGTGTACACTGCGAAGCAAACAAAAAGTCATAAGGCCGGTTAAAGCAACACCTTGCACAGGAAATCACACAATCTATGAGCATAATGCGAGGCAGAGACGAGTCGCTCAGACACATACAGATTCCATCTGCTACAAACAATCCTGCTGCAGGAATACGTGACAGGCCGAATGAATGTTCCATTAACCAGAAGGACAAACGCCCCCCCATACCCCCCCACCTGCATCCTGTATTCATCTTCTGCTCTCTCATTTCATCTCTTTCCCTCACCCGAGCTTCTATTTCATCTCTCGGGGGGCAATAGTGTTGTGTTGACAGTCGCAGAGAAGAAAACACCGCTAGACCGTGTTAAAAAACAATGCGATCAGAGGCGCGACTATCCTTCGCTGTCACATCTCCTTTCTGCGACATGCAGTTCACCTGTGGTTAGCTGTGCAGGCCCTGTTCGCTCACTCTTCGTGGCAGATGTTTCTCTTACATGAGGAGGGTGTGAGGGTAGGTGTCATCTGCTCACAACTCCCGCTATCTGTCTGTCTGTCAGGTTCTCGTTCGGGTACGGCAAGAGCGTGCAAAAACCCACCTGTTGTGAATTGCGTCACCTCCTCCACCCTCCCGACCGGGCAGTTGCTGTTGAAGGCGTACAGGTTGAACGGTTTGGGCTCCCTGCTCAGCTCGCCCCACAGCTCGTGGTTCGGTGAAGTCCATCGACCGGCCAGGGTGTCGTAATCCCGCCTGCCGAGGTGGACCAGCCGCGTGAACGGATCGTACAATCCCCCGTGGAAGCCGATGGTGAGCTGGAAGTCAGGGTTGGTGTCCTGATAGACCTCCCCATAGGGGGTGTAGAGGATCTCTTTGACCAGTCGACCCTTGCTGGAGAACACCGCCCTGGGGCTCCCCACGCTGTCGCAGGCGACGTAGAACTCCTCCCCGCTGCTCAGCTCCATCGCGATGAGGTGGCCCTGGAGGTCGTAGTACAGCGACGCGATCAGGTTGCTGCTGTGGTTGTACAGGTGGCTCACCCTGGTGGGGTGCGACAGGTCGGCGTAGAAGAACTGCAGCTGCTCGCCCTCGCTGTTCTTCGTGGCTACGCGGCGTCCCAGGCCGTCGTAGCGGTACCAGACGGTGCGCTCCGTCGCCCGATTGAAGACGCGGGTCAGCAGGCCGTTGGAGTTGTAATCGAACAGGTCGTTGGCTCGTTGGCGGAGGAAGCCGTCGTCGTCCACGCTGTACTGCAGCTCCCCGAGGTGTGTGATCCGGTCCCTCTGGTCGTACCGCAGCGGCGTCAGCCTTGGGAAACGAAGATCCGTTACTTCGGACAGCGGCTGGCAACATCCTTTAGAACTATTTCACATTTTGTCCTGTTACAGCGACACACTTTGCATGTGATTTTCAGATTTTTTTAATGTGTTGGCACGGAGAAGTGAAAGGATGTTTTATGAATAAAATCTGAAAAGAGTGGCCTCCTCTTCCTTAGCAGAAGTTATATTGATCTGATCTGACATTCAAAATGATTTTCTCGATAGTCGGGTCAGGCTCAGACGAGAATGCACGATATAAAGTTCTGTTAATCAACTTTTTATAGTCCAAATAGAGAAGCAGATAATTTTTCCTGTTGAGGTAATAAACAAAGCTCTATCCTACTCTGCTCCGATCAGTCGCACATCCAAGCTGATTAGCACGCTAAACAAAAGCTAAAAATGGGTCAAAGTTGCACTGTTTACATAAATGGTGGTCTCAAAATGAAAGTAGTAAAATCTTAATTAAAATAATACGTCCTGCCTACTTTGGTTCCCGCCTTTAATCAAAGTTAACTAGTCAGATCAGACCTGGACACAAGGCCCATGGGTTGGGTTGGATTTTTTATTTATTTATTTATTTTTTACGTTAAATGTTAAATCAGTTTTTTACTCAGATGCCCCCAAATAAAATCTGCAACCAATTACCTCCACTACTCACATTATTACTAAAAAGAGTTCAATATAATCTCAGTAAACATGCAATCTACAAATCTGGTCTTCATAAGAGCGTGGCAGAAAGATGCCATTGTTGAAAAGAAGCTGTTAGAGGTAAATTTTGCTGTTTGCTACAAACCATGCAGAGCACCTGGAAAACATGGAAGCAGGCGCTCTGCTCAGATGAGAGCATAATGAAACTTTCTGGCCTAAATGAAAAACATTATGTGTGGGATCCAAAATGCCGTTCAGCTATTATTCCAAAGTGAAACATGGCAGTGTGGCTTTTCTTAAGCTTGTTAAGGGAAGCTGATCAGTACTTAAGATTTGAAACTGGGACAGAGGTTCAAATTTAGCAGGACGGTGACCCTAAAACATGCAGCCAGAGCTTCAGTTAGATTGGCCCTGCCAAAACCCAGAGCTAAATTCAGTTGAGAGTACGTTAAAATGTGAGGACTGGTGTTCACAGACGCTTCTGATCCGGTGTGACTGAGATTGAGTGGTTTTACAAAGAGAAACGGGCAAAATGTCAGTCACCAATATTGCAAGGCTGGTAGAGACATTCCCCAAAAGACCCGCTGCAATTTGGATTCAATAAAGTATCGAGTCTGGACCTGAAAAAACACACATTTGTCTCACTTTCTAGATCTTTTCTTGTTATAAGAACAGTTAAAAGTATCCCCTTCCTTCCAATTGGCTTTTATATTTGTGAAAGTTCTTAATTTAAGTAAGCATTAACGTTTACCGTTGTCTGTGGAACAATGCGGGTGGCGTAGATTTAAAACAGTGAAACTTTTATGTAACACACAGCGAGCTGCAGATATCGACGTACCGAGAGCTCGTTCCATGACTGAGCAGGTTGATGTTCCCGTTGAGGTCGTAGCCGTAGCGCCACTGAGGACGCTCGTTCACCGAGGCGCTTTGCAGTTGGCTGTCTGCGTCGTACTCGTAGGTGTACCGGGTCACGTTGCTGTCCACGCCGACTCTGATGTCACAGGTGGTGATGCGCCCTGCCGAGTCGTACTGAATGGTCATCCAGTAGGCGATGGACTTCAGGATCTCGTACTGGACCTCGACCACCTGGCCGTAGGAGTTGAACACCTTGGTGTGCTTCATCAAATGGGTGGTGATGACCTAGGAGAAGCACAAACAGGACACAGTAAGCAAAAGATTTTAATGAAACTTTTTTCCCCCTTTTTTTTTATTTCCGAGAAAAATGTCTCAGAAATAAAAAAAAAGGCTCTTAAAGGCTTCATTGCCTCCACAAGACCTCAGTTGTTTTTTTTCAGCAGCCATGTCTTAACCCTCCCGCTGTCTTAGCTTCAAGAGAAGCGCGGCTCGTTGTTCAGACCGTCAGTTCACGAAACCACACAAACAAAACTAATGTTTGTTCAAAATTTAGCAACAAAAAACATCCTTTCATTTAAAAGCCGATGGTTGTTACTTTAGTTGTGGTGCTTCTGAATTAGGGTAAGGATGTCCTTTATTATCCTGATCATCTTTTTGAACTTTGATATCAGTCAAAGTCTTTAATTGCATCCTGTTCATGTAATGACTAGCATAAATACACACTTGCAGGTTTCTCTTTTTATTCTCAGCCTGTGTTTGGGGCCATGTGCTTTGTGTTTGTGTCTCAGCTGGGGGAAGCAGATGGGGTTCCTTCCTCAATCCGTTTTGGTTAGAAAGCTCTGTTTAGGACAGTTTACTATCTCCATGGTTACCCACTGCAAACACGTTTTTTTTTAGGAGGTTTCATAACAATCCTGATTTGGACCATGTTCAGTTCACACAGTAATACAAATAAACATTTTCATGTATTTTATAAATAAAGGTGAAAGATCGACACAAAGGGCTATATGACTGAAATGTGGAAGGAAATGATTTTTGTTTTTTTGTTGTTTTTTTCAAACGCTTTTTCGAGAAACGTTGCACTACAGTTACAGATATAAATCCTTTGAGTATTCTTTCTTCCATATTTGAACATATTTTGAAAACAGCCCAAGCTCAGTCAGACTGAACTGAGATTGTCTCTGACGGCATTTATTTAAGTCATGACAAATATTTTTAGCTATATTTAGATCTGGACCATTCTAAAACATGAATATGCTCTGGCCCAAACCGTCCCATTGTGTTTCTGGTTGAATGTTTAGAGGCCATCGCCCTCTTGGAAGGTGAATCTCAACAATTGTCTTAAATCCTCTAATATGTTTCTGTCCAGAACCACAATGAGTCTTCGCTTGGCTTGTTGCTCAAAGTTCAGACCCAATTCTTGATGAATTTGAAGATGTGTAATACTCTTCTCATTTTCAGATGGTGAATTGAACAGAACTCTGTCGGATGTTGATTTAAACTCTGACCTGCACAGTGTTTTCCTTTTTCCTACATCTTCAGTTTTTAATCATATGACTTCAGATGGAAATTCACTTTTTATTAAGAGGTATTAGTGCGTCTGGGGGCATACGCTTTTCAAGCTTTTATTTGTCAAAAAAACAAAACATTTTACAACCATTTTGTGTTAGTCTACCACATAAAATCCCAATAAAATCCACTGATGTTAATCAATATCTTGCCCGGCGAAGCTTGAACAGCAGCAAAATCCAGTCAATAGTGTCATACCTGGTTGAGGTCATAGAAGATGACGCTGAACTTGCCAAACTGCTCCACCCGCCCAGAAACATCCACGTAGCGGTACAAATCGATGGGCAGAGGGGTTTCATTGATGACGGCCTGCATGCTGGTGACTCTGAAGTTGTTGTAGCTGTAGTCAAATCTGGCATTGACCAAGCCTTCCTCGCTGAAACGGAAGATTTGCCGACTTGTCAGGGGGCCTTTAAAAAAAAAAAACCAAAAAAAAAAAAAACGCATTAGAAGATGAAAGAGAGGAACGCATCCCATGCGTCTGAGCGCAGAGCATTTAGAGCCGCTTCTCACACTGCCGAATTAATTTAAATCAAAAGCTAATTCGCCGTCGTTAACAGACACAGTTCAAACCGTTCGATCTCAACTATGTCCACGCCGCTATGGCATTTCCAGTGGTGACCTTTAATATGAGGAGATAATGAAATCCAAAGACAATAGCGCTGATGAGCCAATGTGCTCCTTAATGTCAGGACATCAGCATTAACAACACCATCCTTCACCTCTGCTGCCTGGCCGCGCCAACTCATCCTGCTTCGGAGTTGGAGTTGGGGTGTTTGGTGGGGCCTGTTAATGAAACACCATTATGCAGCTATTCGAGATGACTCTGATTGCAGCTGAAATGACTAAGTGTCTCGCTTTGGAGCCCGCTGGATAGCTGGATCAGTGTTACGTCGTCTATTTTTATTTTTCCGTGGAATGTTGATTCGGAACCTCGGCTAATAGGGAGGAGGCGCAGGAGAGCGAACTGAAGCCCCCGGGAGGCTGACAGTCTGTTCGTCTCTAGCTGTCACTTCTCAGAAATGTCACTTTTTCATTTTTTTTTTATTTCAGTGCCTTTACTCCCTTTGCCTGCTTCTCTTCTTTACACTTTTAGGGTTCCTTACTTTTCCTTGTCTCCTCTCAAGGGACAATTACCGCTATCTCTTCCCCTCTCTAAGGCTCCGTTTGTTCTGCTGAAATGAGATCAGTTAAAGGAAAGGTGAGAGTCTATTCACGGGGAGGGCAAAGCGATAAACACACACGCACGCACGCACGCACGCACGCACGCACGCACGCACGCACAGCTGCAGATTAGTGACACCTGAACGTGGCTCACCAATCACAAAGGCACGGGAAGTGGACCGGCATGAGAAATGGGAGCGTTCTCAATGACCCTGGACAGAGTCTGGAAGTTAAAGGAACTGCTGAGCTGTGTCAACAACGACAGCATCTATCTGCTGCCGACAGCTGAGGCTCCTGATGACGGACCGGATACAACCTCATGGTTACTGCTGCGCCCTTCTAACTGGGATCTGTATTTGGTTTGGGTCTATTGGCTCTTCAAAGGGTTTTCGGTTCCCCGTGCAAATCGACACCCGTTGCTATTCAGAGCCGGGCAATAACCAGAACCAATGTTGAGCTGGCATATATTTAGACATAGACGGGGCAGAGTTGGTTTGCAGATGAGGAAGAGGCGACGCAGCTCATGGGCCTGGGGGTGGTCTTGTATTCAAAGCTGTGGTAGACCACAGTCTCTTCCACTTGAACTTGCTCGGCTCGATTCACACTTCTAACTGTGGCTGCCTCAGTCTCAGATGAAATAGCGCTGTGTCTGACTCAAAGCCAGACTAGAGAGTTTGAGATCTATGATGAAATCTGGTTTCCCCCGCTCTCTGTACAGAGGTCATTTGCTCAAAAATGGATTTTGATTTAAACTGTGAATATTAGGCAAAGATAAGTTTGGCTAACAGAGAAGCAGCTTTAAAACGACGGCTACGGTTACAGAGTAGAAATATGCCCTGAAACTGAGCGCCACAGACGCTGACATAGGACAAAACCGGGTCACTTGACTCAGAGCCACAGTGGACTGAAAGCCCAGGATTGAACCCTTAATCTGAAGTTCAATATTTATATAAGAAAATATATAAATATATGATTTTTCAATCCCACTGGATCAAAAATGACTCTGCTTTTATTTGTTTATGTCTCTCGTTGCTTCTTGTAATTTTATTGTGTAATTTAAGACAATGTGTGATTTTAATTTTGTTCATTTTTAGGTTGGTTTTAACAACTGTCAAAGTGATTACAGTACTGATGAAAATGAGCTTATTTTAGCCAACTTCGGAACAATGACATTATCTGATTTTGATTAATTATGTGATTAATATTTTAAGAAAAATATTTTAGCATTTTTTTATACATATGGTTTTGCTTTATGGTCAAGTGCTGCTGAAACAAGTGAAGTGAGACGGACGCTGCTGTAGAAAATCTGACTAGTCTGTAGATAAGTTTCTGTACAGGTTAACCAATCAGATGACAGGGTTTATTTAGTGAGATACAGCAGCTGTTTCACCAATTTATGATTAACTTTAGCACAGGAAGCACAAAAGTAGTTAAAAAGCTCTGTATATATTTGACACAAATATTGGTTAGATGCCAGTGAGTCATATATTAATATCTTTACAATGTTTTGAGGACATATTTGTATTTCTCATTTATTTATTTAATTGGACTGTTAGCTTCAATGGCAGGAATGGCATCTGAAATCTGTTGTGCACTGCAAAGACAAAATCTTACAAAGTATTTTTTGTCTAGTTTTTAGTGTAAATATCTTAGTACACTTGAAATAAGACAAAACTAGCTTACAACTAACTTTTCAGCAAGACACAGGAGTTTGTTTTAAGTAAATAATTCCTTAATATTGATGAAAAAGTATTAACTCCACTGACAGACTATTTCACTTATAATACGGGAAAAATGTCTCGTTAATAAGTGAAAATATTCTGTCAGTGAAACCAGTATTTTTCATAGCTATTAAGGAATTATTGACTCAAAACAAGCTCATTTTTCTTGCTGAAAAGTTAGTTATAAGTTAGTTTTGTCTTATTTCTAAGCTGCTTACAGTAGAAGCTGGACCAAAAATACCTACTACGATTTTATGTTTTTGAAGTGTAAAGGAGAATATTTGTGTATCAGTTTATGACCATAAACTCAAGGGACAGTGATCCAATGCAGTCCATCTCTGCGCTTAAACCTTATTGAGATGCTGTGGCTTTACATTAAACACACTCTTTTAACTTGAAAACACCTCAAAATTTGCAACAAAAAGTGGATTGGGGTAGTTTGAACAGCCTGACATTTTTATTTACTTGGCTTCTGTTTGTCAGAAGGATGAAAATGTGACAAATAAGGAACAACGGAAGACATTTTGGCAGCGTACCCGTCTGTCTGTATCGTATGGAGCTTATGAAGCCGTCGTGGGTGAGGTGAATGGTCTTGACGGTGCCGGAGGCGTCGTCGTAGGTGAAGGTCACCAGGGTGGAGTCATACACCACCTCTGAGAGCCTCGCTGCTGGTGTATACCTTTATACAAAACACAACAAAAAAAAGGAAAACAAGCAGAAGTGGAAAAAGAAGTATTACACTCGAGCTCAACACAATGCATTTCATTTTCAATTTTAGCAGCTGTGGAATAAATAATCCAAAAATCCCTCGGGGCCGTTGAGGAAGAGGCTGCATCGTTCTTCAACGTTTCATCAGAATCAGGAGCACTTACTGCCGCAGTCGTGGCATTTTAGGTCTCGGAAACGGCACCGTTCATAACGCCGCTCTCACGCGGTCCGAAGAGTGTCGGGAATATACAACACGCCCGGATAAGATTAGTGGTGTCTGGCTCAGTACGGCACTCAGGAGCAATCATAAGCGGGAACTGACCTCGAACCCGTCTCCCTGGTTCGTTCATTCGGTGTCATTAGTAAGGACAGCAGGTTGTGTGTGCTACTTTTTAAGATTAGCCTTTAACTACAGCACCCCCACTGAGGCAATCTCTTTTATGTGTTTTTCTTTTTTTTTTTTTACACAAACAGTGATTGTGCCAAAGTAGAGTAGAGTGATAAGCCCCGCGTTGCCGTGGGGAACCGTACCTGTAGATGACGCTGCGGCCCGTCCCCAGGTACTGGGTCCTCCGCAGGCGCCCGTCCAGCGTGTAGTCCTGCATGAACGAGGCCTGGCTCTCCGGAGGGGTGTAGATGTTCCTGTAGTAGCCGACAGACAGCAGCGACTGCAGGGCGTGCTTCACCATGCTGGGCATCGTCACGGCAACCAGGCGGTCCGTTTGGTCGTAATCAAAGATGTAGCGCCGCTGGCTGTGCAGGAGCAGCATGATGGACTGCGGGAACACACAGAGGAGGACAGAGAAGGAGCTCTGAGTGGCTTCATGGAGGTTTTGTCAAGTTTATATTTTTTACTTTGACCCTGTTCTGTTGGAGAAACCCTCATTTATTTATTTATACAAGTTTTGGCAGCCTACGGTGCTTTGCAAAAGTAAACCTTGGATCTGTTCAAGTCAAGTCGAGTTTCTTTGTATGGAAGATTTCAGGAAGAAAGCAGTTCAAAGAACTTCACACTATAAAAACAATATAAAAACAATACAGTAACCAAATAGGAAATGAATAATAAACAATACAAATTTGTCAAATGTCATCATCAAAATCAACAAGCAAATTGTACATAAAATATACTCATCAATGTTCCATTTTCTATTTATATGTGTTTTTTTTTTTAGCCTTGATTTAATTGAATTCAGTATTTCAGCATCTTTGCAGTTTTCTAGAAGTTCGTTCCAGATTAGTGGAGCGTAGAAGCTGAATGCTGCTTCTCCACGTTTGGTTCTGTTTCTTCATATCTTGGAACACTGCAACTGAATGCTTAAGCTTATTTTATCGAGATTTTATGTAGGAATATTTATTTATTTAATACTAAAGTAGAAGAAAAAGTTTCACATGTTTGTTACCAGTTAAAATCTGAAAGGTTTGGTAAGTATTCCCCAGTATTTAACTTCCTTTGTCTCCTCATCAACTATCTGACCAACTCTCCTGTCTCTGCTGATGAAAAGCATCCCCGCAGCATGATGCAGCCACTTCCATGTTTCACTGTGGGCATGTGGAATTAGGGTGACATGTGTTAAGTTTCCTAATGTGTTTTATGTTTGGGACTGGTTTACGTGGCTTTCCAGCACACATAACTAAGCGTACATTTGACAAATTTCATTACATTTTGGTCTCATTAGAGCAAAACATCTTCTTTGCAGTGACTTTAAATCAGATTTAGTTCTTCGGATCACTTACTATTTATTATCCATGTCTTGTTAGTTTTTCAGATGTCTCAAACTCTTTGTATTATCAAACCAATATTCCCTGACATGTTCAAAGATTAGAAAACCATTTTTTTGTGAAACTATGCTTTAAGCTTCCCCACAACTTCACACCTTAAATTTTTTTGTGTGTGTAATTAAAGATGTACTTACACGCAGGTTGACAGTCCATCATTATTTACAAAACATTTTCTTTCCTTTTTTGTCTTTTAGTCGCTAACCATCCCATCCCAACGCGATATATTGATGTTTGTTTGCTTAACGTGTGAAAACATGAAAAAGTTCTTGAAAAACGTTCTCTGCTTCGTTCAGCCCTCAGAAAGAAGCAGCTATTGGTTTCAGCTGCAACGTAGACTCTGCGTTTAACTCTGACTAAACTATTCTGCTAGGTTTTTTTAAGCACAACGGATCAATCCGTCTCATTTAATGCATTTCGTGTTGCATCAGATCATCTGTCAAAGCACCGCAGTGTTTACTGTAAAAGCCCCTTTCAGAAAACTGCTGTTTTATTTTCACAACTCTGCAACAAGAAAAAAAAAAGAAAGATCCTGTCAATCTGCTCAAAACCCACTTGGGTTCTGTTATGTGTCACAAAGAACATTCTTGGTGATTTTCATGCTCTCAGAGGCTTGTAGCTGTTATCCAGATTTATAGACAGAGCAGATTTCAAAGATTAAAAAAGCATAAAAAAAGGATACACATGAAAAAAGCAGGGAATCTAAAAGAATAACTTTAAGCAGACGGTGAAGGAGGAAGAGGTGCTGCAGATCAGCTTACATGCTTTCAATTTCCAACATTTGTTTCCCGCAACAGAAGTGGTTTTCATCTGGTAAACACTGGTTTCACTTTCAGGTGAACGACCAGGTTTGCATCATGTGTTAGACAACTTTAAGAGACACCGGCTGCCTTTAGAAGAGAGGAAATACAGGCTGGTTCTGTTGCAACATTTCCTCACTCTGTCTGCATATGTGTAGCTCCAGATCTTGCCGTTGACCCAGGCCCTGGACACCACCCGGTCATTCTCGTACTCCATGCGCTCGGACCACTCTCCGCGGTGGATGGCCGACAGCAGCCCGCCGGCCGAGTAGCTGATGTTCACCTCTGTGTACTTGCTGCTGGGCGACCAGACGACGGGCCGGCCCAGCGGGTCGTACTGGATGTGCAGGGTGAACTTCCTGTGGTCGTCGTAGATCTTCCCCACCCGGGTGTTCTGGTCGAAGTCTATGGAAAGCAGGTTCCTGTTGTGAGCCTGAAAAGAACAACAGAATAAAACTTTTTTCTTTTTTTCTTTACTTATAATCATCATAAACTCTGAATGAGGAAGCAGGCTTATTAAATAAAAAAAATTTAAAATAAAATAGCTGGCTTGTCTGAGACAAGCAAAGCTCAAATAAATTAATTGTGACATTTGGAGCAAATCCAGACTGCATAATAACAGTAGTAATAAATTACCTCGCGAATAAGAGGAAAAAAGTCCTGAGGATTGCAAATTAATTAGCAGCCGTAAGATAAGATGTCAGCTTCTAATAAAATATTCTGACTATGCAATGTGCTTTCTGCTGCAAAACGGGGGAGGCGTCGCTGTTGATGGATGCGTTTGGGAAGCCAGGATCGAGTCATTTAACCCGTCGGCACCCAGACCCACCGAGTTCAGACTCAGTTCGTCCAGCGGGTTGTGCAACGTGAAGTTGAAGAGCTGCTCGCACCGCTGAACAGCAGACAGAGAGAGAGAGCGAGAGAGGGGACAATCCCTCCCTGTTTGTAAAGGAAATGGAAATGACAGTGTTGAAACAAAGAAGATTTACAAGAGCAGCGGAGTGAATTAGAATATCTCTGCAAAGTTAGATGATTTCAACAATTCGGTTGAATAGGTGACACTTATACGTGGACTTATTGTAACCACAGATGAATACGTTTTAATGATTTTTTTTGTTTGTTTAGCTGTTTGTGTCTTAGAGTGAACGAAAATCCAAAATTCACTTAGTCAGAGAATTTATTTTAGAAGGATTTAAAACATGGATTTTTAACATGGAAATCATACTGAAAAAGTCAAAGCAGGAAGTGCTCAAAGGGTTTAAGGTGGATTGCTGCACTTACTTTTGATTCATTACAACTCAATGGTCCAACGCCAGATGACGCGACTTCCCAAACGATTTCTGACTCTAGAAACGTCCCGTTGGACCACAAGCAACATGGATTATGTCCTAATATAATCTGACTTCAGAATCTGGGACCCTGATTTCCAAATAAAATACAAAACTCACTTTATTATTTAAAAGAGGAATTCATTTTTCTCCTCATTTCAGCTAAAATGAGTCTAAAAATTGTAACAAATTTTAACATCTTTTCACGCCGATGTAACTTTGTCCTATCCAGCTGAAAACTAATTTGATTTGACAGATAAAATAATATTTAAGGACAAAACTGTTGTCTTGAAGTTCAATTGATCCCTTCACAGTCCAGAGGGCCAAATAAACAGAGTTGGATAGTAACTAACCACATTTACTCAGATTTATTTGAGTAACTTTTTTTTTTTACATTCTTTTTTGTTGCTTTTTGACAGGTCAACCAGCCAACAAACATGAGAAAGAACAAGGCAAAAATGCAACATTACAGAAACAAATCCCAAAAACTCAAGAAGAAGAGAACAATAAAATGGGAAAGTAAGAATAAGAATAACTTACAAAGACTAGCTACGCTCCAACAAGAAGGAGAAAAAAACCCATACATACATATACACATAGCTACAAACACGTAGATATAGTTAACACCTCCAGCCTTACTCCTACCACACTCCTCACCACAGACCTTGTCTCATTGCAGACAAGAGAAACGATACTCATCCACGGTAGCTCACAACGCTCCTAATCCTTTCTCTCTCATCATTGATGTTGTAGAAGGTTCATGTAGGTTCATGTCCCACAGTTCTGCAAATATCCCTTCAACATGAAAATCAAGCTGTTCATAACCGGCTATTTCATTCATTTCTCCCATCCATTCACTAAATGGAATAACATGTTTTGCTCTCCAGTGTCTCAGGGCTGTTCTGCATCTGGTGATCAGTGCTAATCTACCCCCATCCCTCTGTTACCTAAAATACACAGAAAGGGATTAAATCTATCCTGAATGCTTTGTTGATAAGTACTATTACATTATCCAAAAGACTTTTTTTACTTTTCACTTTCAAACAACATTATGTTCCTCTGCACTTCCAACACAACTCAGAATCACAGAGCTTTAACGTTTCCTGTAGAGTCTATGTATGATTTTATGTGTAATTATTCAGGTCTGTGCATCTCCTGATGTCTTATGCCATGATCCTGTTATTTTTCCATTTCTCCATGGTTAACTCATTCTGCAGATCGTCATCCCGTGCTCTCTTCAGGTTTAGTGAGTGAAAATGTCTGATAAAAGTGTAACATTTCTAAGCCCCGCCCCTAACGCCATGATTACTCGGTGCTAGAGTTTGCAACTGTGTTTGAGGTAAAAGGGGAAGTTTTCTTTGCACTAATATTATACAACTTCTTAACTTCTGTAAATAGTTGTGCAAAAGACATAATCTCACTAATCCCTTGAGTAACTTTAAAAATAAATAAATAAATATTTTAAGGAGTATTTTTACTACACTGTAATTATTACTTTTACTTGGGTAATTTTAATATGAAGTATTTCTACTCTTACTTGAGTAAGATTTCTGGATTTTCTCCCCACTGAATGAAAAACAAACATGTTTTAACTAAAATTTAATCAGACAACCTGCAGGTCTTGTTCAAGTTTCCAGAGTTTTTTTTTTTTATGAAAGAAATTGATTTGGAAACAAATGATTTCTATTTATGTTTTGATACTTACATGAATTATTGTAATTTCCATCCTTAACATACCAATTTTTTTCACTTAACTCCATGTTGTGGTCAGTCTGGTTGAGTAATATTTCAATATTACATGATTGATAAATTGATCAGTCTCTCAGTACTTGATTAGACTTTTTACCAAATACTTTTTTACTCTTACTTGAGTAATTTCTTGGATGTCTACTTCTTACTTTTACTTGAGTAAACATCTGTTGAAGTGGCGCTGCTCTTACTGCCCATGAATGACTGCTGAGGGCTGGATTTGAGTTTGACACCTGTAGCTCAAACTATATGCAATGAATCTATAAAATCACATTTTGAAGTACTAAAAATTGCTAAAACATCTCTCAATTTATAACACCTGGACCCCGTTGAAACTTTTAATGGTTCAGGCTTCGTGCAGCAGGTCACTGTGAAGGAACAAACTTATTTTCTTGGTTTTGCTTGTTTACCCTGAGCCTGCGTTCGTAGGTGCTGTAGTTGGCCTTGCTCTGCTCTTTCCTCTGCCTCCACTCGATCAGGCTGGGGCCGTGGTCGCCGGGCAGGCTGATGTTGCAGCGGCTGGCCGTGGGGCTGACTCCGCCCCCAGCGCCACCCGGCAGGAGGGGCTCCGTGCTCAGCGACAGCTCCATTCCGCTCGCCAGCACCACCAGAAACGACCCGTCGGAGCTGACTCTGTACGAGTTCTGGGCGTGATCTGATGGTGTCGGGGTAGTGAGGTGGAGGAGGGTGGGAGCAGTGCATTTTCCACGGGTGGGTCACACGTTCGCAGAGACAAACCACAGAAGCAAGCATGCAGTGACACAAACGAAAAGAAAGAAAAAAAAACGTGTGAGAAAAACATCAGTAGCTGAATAAGAAAAGAAGCCTTGAGAACAACAAATCTGCAAGATACAGACACTTCTGTAATGTGTGTTTTTCTTTTTTGTTTAAATTGATTGCTTAAATCACTTCGCCGAGTGCTTAGCACTTCACTGTATGAGCCACAGCAGCTTTGGAGAAATCTAATCTACTCAAAGGGAGGAGAGAAGGGAGAAAAGAGACAGATGGACAGATAATGAGAGACAGAGAATAATGAAAAAGAGGCAACGAACAGAGAAGAGAGAGGGAAGGAGGGAGGCAGCGTGCGGACGCCGTGGTGGTCGTAAAACATTTCCCAGAAACTCTTCTTTTAAATTCATCTCTATATTGTTGCGAGTCATATTTCACCCTGATCTTCACACGTGCTGCTATCGCTTTGCGTCACGGCTTTACTCGCCCCGAGAACACAATTAATTTAAAAACAAAAAAAGAGAAAGGAAAAATAATCATAAAACCTACACTTTTAACCCATCAAATTTAACGCAGATAATAAACAGTTCTGTCTATTCCCACTGCTACTGTATAAGAAAATAAATAAAAGAAATCCTTCTTCCCATATGGTTATTGTTGCCTCTGAGGCAGGTGGGAATAAAGGAACTGTGTATATCGGAGGGTCATTTTGACAGTTTTCCCCCCAGCAGCAGCTGAGTCACGTCGCCGCCGCGGCATGAGCGCGCACAAGCGAGCGATTGAATCTGCGAGCGCAGCCCCGCCCCGTCTCCGCAGTGCTGCTGTCATTGTGACAACCGCTAGAAAGCAATTAAAGGGCTGACATGAGAAGAAACTGCTCCCATGAGTGGCTCCTCCACTCCACTCTCATTTTTTCCTCCTCTCATCTCTGCCCTCTTTTTCTTTTTCCTTCTTTTTTTTTCCATCCCCGCCGCCGCCCCCAGCTGTTGTTAAGACATTTCACAAGTCAGTCGGAATCTGTCTCCCTCCTTCGCCATCAATGGAAGGAATGAATTCATTAATAGCCCTTTCTTCTTCTTCTTCTGATCGCCTCCTCCTCCCGCTGAAAACGCAAGGATGTCAGACTCAGAAGGGGAGTTTAATAAAGGGGAGGAAGAGGAGGTTTTCCAACAAGATGAGTCCAGATGAAGAGGAGGAATCTGAACTGATCCCACCGTGGATCTTTTCCTTTTAACATTTCTTTACATCCACAAACGTAAAAACGTTTTTACCAGGATTTAGTTCGGCAGATTCAGTACACCTGAGAGCAACTTTCAATTTTTTCTTAATTGAAACTTTTGTACATTTTCTTTGCAGAATACCAGTCAGACTCGATGGAGAATATCGAGTTCTGCAACTAACTCAAAAAAAATCTGAAGGAAAACCTCCCCACAGCATGACGCTGGCGCCGCCATGTTTGCCCCACGGTGGCCGTAGTGTTTGTCTCTTTTGCCACACAGTTTCCCAGGTGGGCCAAAAGGTTCACTTCTGCCGTTTCCGCTCCAGGGTTTCAACTCGCCACTATTCAAACGTGTGAAATTCTATGACTAACAGTTTCCCGTCAACAGATTTTGTCGCCGTGTCTTGAACCTTTATCTTGGCATCCTGTTGCACAGGATTTTATTTAACAAAAATGGACCTCATATTTTTTTATTTATAAAAACATTTAAAACCATGTTTCCTTTTCCTGTCATTTCATACTCGCTGTAAGCTCCACATTGTGTTGGTCCGTCATGTAGAACTGAATATTAGTACTTGTGGTTTAATTTCGATTCACATCACTTTAAATGAGTCTAAATCAACTCTCAGATTATTTTTCATCAAAAAAACTTATTTCAAGTCAACAATTCCTCTATATTGATGAAAAAGAACTCATCATAAGTGAAATTATTTGTACTTTTTAATCAATATTAAGCTCTTATATTTTGCTGAAAAGTTACTTGAAAGTTAGTTTTGTTTTATTTTAATAAGATATTTTAATAAGATATTTGGACTATCTTATACCTGGTAAGATTTCATGTTTTTGCGGTGAACGTCAAAATTCGTCTAGATTTACGGTCATCATCCCCCTCTACATGTGTGTGCGTCTCATCTAAGGTTTTCTGTCCCCCTTTAGAAATGACTCAGAAACTTTATCAGTGCAGATCTGTGGCGAACATAAAGAGGCCAGAGGCACTTCGATCTTTCCTTCATGTCAAGCCTGTCAGCATGAAAGTTGCGATATGCCTCAAACCGCTTTAATTTTCACTTTATTTACATTTTTCCTTTTTTCTAAAAAAAAAAAAAAAAAAACGAAGAAAAAGAAAAAGAAGTGAACGTCTGGCTTCACCTTGCTTGAACGTGTAGATGGTGTCGCTCGCAGACAGGTTGGTGCTGGTGACAAAGTTCTCACGGTTGGAAGCTTCGACCTCAACTCGAGACCAGCGCTCCAGGTTGCCGTGGAAACCGCTCACCTCACCCGTGGGTAAGGTGATGTTAGTGACACGCCCCTCGCTGCTATACCTTAGAAAGGGAACACACACACACACACACACACACACAAAATGCAGATAAGAGTCACTCTGGGTTTGTCATACACAAACTCCAACACACACACGCCCACGCGCGCACACACATACACACACCCTCTGTTTTCCCCTCCTTTTTATTGGCACAGAGTAGGTGTCAACTATGATTTATAAGTGTAATTACCCAGCTGTGGAGTTTGAGACAGAGACTGAGCTGCCAGTGGTGAATAATTCACACACATGTGGTTTAGTGTGTGCTCAATATGTACAGTACAAAGCAAAACAAATGCATGTGATCAAAATGTTTGCATAGATTTCCCCCAAAATTTCCCCTTATGCCCCTCCAAAAAAAAAAGTAAAATGCCTCTACAACTTTTTGACAGATTCCCAAGCAACCACTAGATGGCACTCACATTTCACAGCGTTCCTGTGAACTCTTGTCATATGCACACATTTAGAGTCGAGTGAGAAAACACAAAGGAAATCAAAAAGAGGAGAAGAAGAAGAAGAAGAAGAAGAAGAAGAAGAAGAAGGGCGGTGAAGCTCACTCATAAACGGTGGTCCAGCTGTTCTCGTCGCTCTTGGTGGACAGCAGACCCGTGTTGCCGTGGTAGGAGATGTGGGCCAGGTCGTGGCCCTGGGCCGAAACCTTCCTCAGCATGCCGCTGTTGCTGAGGGACAGCCAGTACACCTGACCGCCGGGGAGCGCCAGCCACAGGGGGACGCCGTGGGCGTCCCGCCGCACCTGCAGGCCGCGCCCATCGCGACTCGTCAGCCCCGACAGCTGGCCGTCCGTCCCATAGGAGAAGTTGTACAGGAAGTGGCCCGTGATGAGGTGCTTGGTGTACATGTGGGAGCCGTTCTGTGGCAGAGAGGAAGTGGAGTCAAGTCTGATTGTGTGGCACATTACATCATAAAAAAACCCATCAATTATGAAACAAGCAATGAACATTACATTTTGTCTAATGCCACCATCAAAACCATCAAGCAGATACACATCAAATATGTTGATGTTCCAGTTTCTGCTAATGAAATTCAACTCTAGAAACAGCTGGGTTTTTAGTCTAGATTTAAAGGAACTCAGTGTTTCGGCAGCTTTGCAGTTTTCTGGAAGTTTGGTCCACATTTGTGGTGCGTAGAAGATGAATGTTTGGGTCTGGTTCTGGGGATGCAGAGCAGAACCAGAACCAGAAGACCTGAGAGACAATGGATGAACAATGGATCTTTTTAACGTAATCTGGTGCTAAAATGTTCAGTGATTTATAGACTAAAGTGTTTTAGATTTTATTCTTTTTCAGCTTAGGATCTGTTTTAGTTCATGTTCTTAACCGGGTCAGAAATCTTGACTTGCTTCACTTTAACAGCAAAAAAAGGGTCAGAGTAAAACCTGTAGAGTAATTTTGAAATAAACCAGAAATAAAAATAAAAATATATTAAACTTAACTGTTGAGTTTAAGTTTGTGTGGTTTTTCAGGTTCCATCAATGCAACATTAAATAATAACAGAACATGTCAATTACAATGAGCTGCTTATTTAGTGTGTTGTGAATTATTGGGAAACAAAGGAGCCAGGCTGAAATATTTGATCATCACAAAATCAGATTTTCTCAACAACACCGTTTTACAAAATAAAATAAAAAAATAAAAAACCCAGAGCACTAAGTAAAAGTATTGATTAAACATTTATGTCTTTATATTGCTCTCCTACTGAGCCAGATCTTCTTGTAGTCTTTTAAATTAAGAAAAACAAGAATGGTCCAAACATTTTCTGCAGAATCCTTGTGAATGTTGTGAATGTTGTGATTGACCAGCTGGAACGTCGTCCAAGTATCAGTCATCAAACCAAGGAGAGAAGAGCTGCTTGGCGATCAAACAGGCCCGATAAGTTCTGGAGGAAAATTTAACGGTGATACTAAACTAAAGAAGACAAACTGCTTCCACGACTGCGTCAAACTTTCTCTAGTATCCGCAAAAGCGTTCACGCCATAAGAAGTTTTTCATATTTTGTCACAAACTTTAATGTATTTTACTGGGGTTTTATTTGATTGACCAACACATTGTGCTGTATGACTGAGCTTCAGGAGCTTCAGGAGTTGGTTTTTCAATGTGTTTGTAAAGTTTTTAGGGTGTGGGGGAAATGCATTCACCTCCCTACACTCTTGATATTTTCTTCGCAAAATTAATAACTCAAGCTCGGCCAAACAGATTTACAGCATCCGTAAACAATTTCCATAACTCACCAAGGATTCTCAATCGATCTGGATGGAAAATGAGACGTGGTTTTCCAAACTTTTTCCAATTTTTAAGCAGAAAAACATTTCACTGCAATTACAATAAGGCCGTTTTTGCCAGTATTTCAAGTTCTTTGAACATCTTTATGGAAAGAGGTTGAACTCAGTCAGCTTGAACAAACAGTCAGTGAACAGCATTTCTTAAAATTATGTATGCTGAAATGAGTTAAATGAATCTGGATTATGTCATGTGAATATTTTTGCATGTTATTTGCACAACTATTGTGTATTAAAGACCTAATAGGTGAGCTGTTTGTAGAGGGAAAAAAAAATTGTTTTCAGACTTGTAAATTTGTGTAAATGCATGTACTGCTTCATGTCGTTAACATTTGAGAACACAAGCAAACACATCCACACCTGAACCCGACCACAGCATATTCATATTTTGACCTTTTCCTCCGACGCGCGGCTCTCCAGCCTCCATGTGGGGCTCAGCGCGGCGGAGCTTTGTTTACAGAGCGGTGCCGGAGCGCCACGGCGTACCTGGCTGAAGAGATAGAGCTCCTGGTCCTGCGGGGAGCTGATCTCCACCAGCCCAGCCGGGCTGGGCTGAGGCTGGTTGGGGTTGACGGCCCTGATCCGGATGTTACCCAGGTCGGCGATATACAGGGTGCCGTTGGGCGCCACGGCCAGCGAGGAGGGGGCTTTGAGACGGGCGTCACGGGCGTAGCCTCCATCGCCTGATGAGAACAATAACACTGGGTTGAAGGTAAAAGCGTCTTTACCTCTAAACACACGGAGCAATAATGATGTTCCCCTGAAAGACACAAGCCCCCGAGCGGCACACACAGCCGTCTCGTAAAATGAAGACCTCATGGCGGCTCTTATCACTCTGGCTCAGGAGTCAGGCTTGTTGGCATACAGTCGATTCCCGGAGCAGCGGGAACGATGACCACCTTGATAGCGGCCTCGGAGTTATCAGACGGCGGTATCCGGCGGCCGGGTGCGTTCAGGAGTCTTTTGGTAGCGCAACGGGGTATAACAGGCCGGGTGAGGGTCTTCAGATGCTGTCAGCGGAGGGGACAGGGGCCTCTGATGGCTCTGTAAAGATGGCGGGGTGGCGGTTTATCTCCTGGCTGCATGCGCATCACTCGCGTGCACAAATACGCGTGTGTGTGTGTGTGTTAGAGCGAGAGAGAGTGAGCGAACATTTGCGTTCCTTTTGTATCTGGCGCCTGTGGACGGGCGCGCGTTCAAAGACGCGGGATGTTTATGGCGGAGGGGATGGAAAACGGAAAGCTTCTGAAGAGAGTAATCATCTGTTAACAGCAAGACATGATTGAAAATATGCAAAGTACAATCCAAGAAATGGGGATGGTTACAGCCCATTGGCTTGTGGCGTGGCAGAGACACTTCCCTCCGTTCCGAGTAGAAAAAGAGACAGATTTTTATGAGCGGAATTAAATGATAAAATCACATCCTCTGACACTTACAATGAAAGCGCGGCCTAACCGTCAAAAGAACATCTGCTTATTTGTTGGGCCCTTTCCTCTTTCCCTTTTATCACCATTATTTTTTTAGGTGCCCTTCGATGACATACCAACCAGTTAAAACATTCACCGCCTAAAAAGGGAGCTTTTTCTTCCACCAGCTGTAATTTGAATGGATTTGAAAGGTTTTTCTCTCGACGCGTGTTCCTCCTGAAATTTAGCTGCAGTTTCTTATTTTTTTGCAGCGAGGAGAATTCCTGGTGAATACCAAAAATTAAAAAAAAATCACATTTCGTTTTTCTGCATCCAGGTACTCTCTCTTAGTCAAATGATATCCTCTGTTGTGACATTATGGCTGCTTCTCTCTCTCTCACAGTCCTATATATGTTGTCGCCATTTACATAAAGCTCATTGCTATGTATTCTTGGTATTTTTCCGAGGGAGAAAGTCAAAGCGGCCCCTCCCAGACATTTGGATTCCAGCTGACTTTAATAATTTAGGCAGGCTGAAAGTAGAGAGGGGATAACATTGCAGGAGACGGACAGACAAGAAAAAGAAGAAGAAAAACATTCTCAAGCACTGCTAATAAATTTATTAGACAGCTGAGACCCAAAGGCTGAAAGATTTACTCTCTAGATATCAAGACATACTAACAATTTCTAAACATGTTAGCCTTTAAAATGGTCCAGTTTTTTTTTTTTTCCCCCCCACTTAAATATCCTGCAGACCAGGGAAGATATGATCGGAATTGATTTTTAAATGTTGTTTTCCTTTATTTTTCTTCCCCTCCCTCTCTTTTAGGGCTGTAATCCTATTAGACCTAATCTAATACTCTTACATTACCTAATCCTGCGATCGTGTCTGTGTGTGTTTGTGTGTGTCTGCTGCGTGATGACCCACCAGAGAAGCAGTCACAGTTGGGGTCTATCTTACAGTCGCAGTCTGTCGGGGCTCCAGAGATGATCGATATCTCCCCGTTGGTCGACACCTGCGGGTTTGACAAAGACCAACGCGTCACACGCGACCACAAAAATGTTTCGCAAAAGGTCACTCCGGTGCGGAAATCATCACAACGGACAACGTTTGCCATTTCTAACACAACACAGAAAGGCTGCAACGGAGTACAGTGACACATAGAATGACGTAAGTAACATTGATGATAGATGTAAATAAATGACTACATTATTTGGGTTGATAAAAAATGCTTCTTTTCTGTCATAAAACTCATAATTGTTCCTACTTTTCTGCTTTACTTCCAGCCACAATGTATTTTGTAGGATGTGTTAAAGTAAAGCGTAACTCAGTGGTCTGTATTTGTGGTTGATATAAAACCAAGCGAAAGTTTACAAGTTATCAAACTAGTTCATAGAGTCCACTTGTGTGGAAAGTGTTTGTATCATTAATCTAATAAAGCTTTTTTAAAAACACATAACTTTTATGACACTTTATACTAAGTCACTACTTTGTGTTTGTCTCCTGCATGTAATTTCAGTAAAATATATTAATGCTTAGTGTAATAACATGAAAGAATGCCAAAAAGTGAGGGCGTGAATAATTTGTCGATGCCCCGTAGATGATAAGAGGGATTGATTAAGGGTTTTGGCAACACTTTATTTGAAGAGGTGTGCATAAGACTGACATAACATCTGTCATGAACATGAAGTCTTTATGAATGTCTATGACTGTTGTCATGAAGTGTCATTCAGTGAATAATGACACTTTTAATGCAAAGTTGCTCCAAAAGTTGCATTGAAAGTCCATTAAAAATGCCAACTTTGCATGATTTTGTAAATTATGACAATTTAATGCAAAGCTGGCACTTTTATTGGACTTTCAATGCAACTTTTAGAGCAACTTTGCATTAAAAGTGTCATTATTTACCGAATGACACTTCATGACAACTGTCATAAACATTCATAAAGACTCGTTCATGTTCATGACAGGTGTTATGTCATGTTTATGACAGTGTCATATCAGTCTTATGCACACCCCTTCAAATAAAGTGTTACCAGGGTTTTTTTTTTTTTAAACTTAAAACAAAATCAGAGCATCGCAACACGAGTGCAGGGCTTAGCTCATTACTTGATTGACAAATGCAACGTTAAATTGTACAAATTATCCCTATTGTCCTGGATGAAAGAGCTGTAGGTGTACGCGCCTGTGAGGAGATAATTGGAGCAGTTGACAAGTTTAATTTAGATTCTTGCTGTGTAAACTATTACACCTCAAGGAAATTTACTCCGAGGTGTTGTTCCAAAAGAAACGAGTTTGACGTGAGAAAATTGACAACACTGAGATGTCACCGCTCAGGTTTGAGCAAGATTTTTTAAATAAAATTAGTAAACACAGTGACAAAAAAACAAAAAACAAAACACGACTTAGGTCATGTCAGATGGATGTTGTTTATTACCTCCAGGTTATTTAGGTACAGCTACATTAACGCAAAAGTACTGGGTTAAAACAAACAAACAAACAAAAAAAAACCCTGCTATAAATTAGAATGATAAGAAAAGACAAACTTTTTGCCGTTTGCCTGTTTTCTTGTTTCCAAGGTGGAAAGACATCAGGAATAACTTTAGAGGAGTAATTATTGCTGCCTATTAATCAGGTGAGATTATGCATGCCAAACAATTTGAAATGATCATTCTGCTGTGATAACGATTACTCACAAGTGGGAAATTTATTAATGAACTTGCCTGTCAAGGCTGAAGTTTCAGCAAGATCCCACTGAGGTTAAATTGTGTGATATATAAGAAAGAAAAATAAAATCCTCTCCACAAAAAACAAACAAAAAAGCAAAAACATCTCATACAGGTTAAGCCTCTAAACACTCATTTAATGTTAGAATTCATCACAGCAGAGTCAGAAAGAGGCTAAACAAGTGTGGGACATTTGAACGGATTTCCAGGAAAATCCTTTTCTCTTGAAGGAGAACATGCCAGGCCGGATTTTGCCAAAAAAAAAAGAAAAAAAAAGTGCATCTGAACAAACGAGGGGATAGAAGAAAAAAAAAAAAAAGAGTTTTGGAACAACGTCCCTTGGACAGATGGGACCACAGTGGCGACATTTGGCCATAAAACACAGCAACATGTCTGCTAAAAAACTGAAAAAAGGAAAAAGAAAAAAAAAACCACACGTCTTTGGGGCTAAGCTAACCGGCTGCACGCATTCAGCTTTGTAAATAATTGACAAACATAAGAGCAGCATTGATCTTCTACCTTCTGCTTGGACGGTGAATATGAGTGAACATCTCTGGTTGGAACATTTAGACTCTGAATGTGAAGGCAGCACCTTGAGCTGGATTAATCTCTTGTTTTTTCTTTTCTATTCTCAGCGGGAGGGGAGTAAAAACTTAAAGCACACTAATTTCCAGACAAAAAAAAAAAAAAAAAGATTTAAACCGACGATGACAAACTTCTTACAGCCTCATCCTTCAGCGGCGCGACTGTTTCGCTGAGAGCGAGCTCACGATTTGTGCTTAACCCGAAAACAAATGCGGCTACGGCGAAGCTAATTTGTAGCGTAATGATTGCGGTTTTATTGCCTCCAGTGTTATGCATGTTAAATAACTCCACTGCCCTGCATAAAAGACTGGAGCACAAACTTAGCATGCATTGATTATGCATGTGCCGTCCTCGACGTTTTGGCCGAGTGCCTCGGGTCAGTCTGTGTGACGGACCGACGTGTCCGAGCAGATCCCGCACGGTGCCAAACACCCGCTGCAGCCAACACACGCTGCTCACATTTAATAATCTTATTAAACTGCTAAAGAAAGAAAAGAAAGAAAAAAAAACTCTACTTGCTGCTAAACAGCACAAGATGCAGCTGCTGTCAGCTATTTACCATGAAATGTTGCATTTAATTTGACTGTCATTCTTCATCTCGCGTGAAATACATCGTCGCGTGTACCTGCGCGTGTTCACCGCGTCTCACAAATGACAATGTGATCTGTTTTTAATTTAATACATCTTGGATTACGCACCATTTGCATCAGCCAGACATGTTGTTTCCTCTTTTTTTTTGTTTTTTTTTTTGGATGTGCTAAATGAACACCAGAAACGAGCCACAAAATGCTGCACAAACCCACGTAGCGCAAACTAAAAACACTAAAACTCCCTCCCTTCTCTTAATTTTATTTCACCACTTAGCGTGGTTTGAAAGCATCGACTAATCTCCAACTCGCGCCGGTTGCTAAGTGAGCGCCCACTTAGATGTTTTAATGTTTACAGATGGATTATTTTAGCTCTGACTTTTCATGTCGGTGTGAGGAAACGTGTCAGATGCACACACAAAAAAACAAAAAACAAAAACCTTTTCAGTGCCCTACCAGCACAGCCGGCCGGTCTCCATCAAAAAAAAAAAAAAAAAAAAGGCATCAGAGACATTTTATGATCCTGTCTGCCTCCACACGGAGCCAGCATGGCGCTGCAGGCCACAAAGCCACTATTGATTGAGTGCAGCAGGCAGTATTTTCGAGGTGTTCAAGCCAAAATGCTACAGTCCTGTAGTGTCCTGCTGCTAGCTCACGGGCGGAAAAAAAAACGTTTTATTTTAAATCAAAACCACACTTTGTTTTTTTTATTTTATTGGTTAAAGGTGAATCAGAGTTCTGAAAAGCCAAAAACTCGAGTGAAAGACTCTAAGCACCGCCTTTGCTGACAAGCATCTGCAATGCAAACAGCCTGTCAGCAAAAGGCTGAATTACTGTCAAAAGCCCTGATGGATTACTAATATTAGCTCAGTATGAGCTGTTTCTTTTTCTAGGTTATTTATTTATTTTGAAAAGGGTATTTGTTTTCTGTTGCAGTTCGCGGCGCTGTAGCATTATATAATATGTGCAAGTGTATGAATAGATAAATCACTTCTGACAACAAGAACCTGCAACAGATCAATATACATATTGGTACAACCTGGTGTTGTATCATTTTTCATCTTAATATATCTCCACACAGCTGTTGACTTGTAATAAGTTCATGTCAAATATTCCAAAACCCAAAAATGTAAATAAATCTACCCAGTAAATTGAGTAAATTTAAAACATCTACCGTCAACTCGGATAATTAAAAGCGTAACTGGAGCATTTTACCACATTATATTTTACTTTTTGAACTTTCTCATAGTGTCTATGGATATTAATTAGCAATCCATGTGGTTTTGTTTGCAAACAGAGGTTTCAAAACTGTAACAAATTAAAATATGTAAGATATTTCTTGTTTTTTATGGTTAACAGGACATAATGACTCTTAAAAACTACTGAGTTTTGAGCAACTGTGACATGGAAGGCAAAATGTGGACCCATATTTCCACCATGCACAGTGATTGAGATGGTTGGAGAGAAATTAATCCTGAAAGTTTTCTGTTAGAGAAATGCAGCAAAAACTTTCATCCTGAGGACATGAAGTCTCCGTAATAACCAGCAGACGCTGTCTAAATATCATCGAGTTATTTCCAAAACAAGTCTGGCAAAGAGCCTTTTCCGTCCCGCCATCACTGACGAAAACGTGCGACTTTAACTGGAACCGCATGTTTTTGTCGGGCGATTCACAGATTGGGCTTTTGGCGACTTGCAACTGAAGTGGGTCTGGTGCAAAGCAAAAAAAATAAAAAAAAATTGAAATGTGGATAAACACCTCAAGCCCACTCTTTACCTTCTAACGGCTTATATATAGAGAGTATTACATCATGGACTCTGGTGGATTGGATATTTTAAGTAAATATCTACCGGTAAACTGAGACTGGGTCTTTCAGCGGGATAATGATCTAAAACATGTGGCCGAATCAAGACAGAAATGATTCACCAGACACAGTATCTACCTTTTTCCGTTGTCATCTCAGTGCTCGTATATAAATCTAATGGAAGGAAGAGCAGAAAAGGGCTTCGTATGAAATGTAATCCCAGCAGGTGTGCCGATAATTGCGGCACCGGGGATTTTGTTAAAATGCCTATTTGTTACTGGGGAACTTTCCCCGAACTTAATAAATGTACTCAAACCAAAGATCAATTTTTTTTTCAGTCTGAGATTACGCTACTGCAACAAAAGATCGATTTATTTTAAGGCATATTTTTATAAATCTTTACCTTTTTATACCGTGTGTGATACATTTATCTACTTAGAGAGAAACCTGTACTTAATGACAGAGGTGGAGAGAAAGACAGACAGACAGCCTGATAGACATATAGAGAGGTAAACAGGTAGAAACAGTTGGATATGGATAAACAGAGATTCAGACAGATAGATAAACAAATAGATAAATAGACATGAATAGACAGATCAAAATAGAGAAAGATTGACACAATTAGATACAAATATGTTTAAAAAGACATTCAGACAAATCGACAGGTAGTCAGATAAACAGACTGATCGACAGTCAGGTAGATCGACAGGTACCTGCTGGATGCGGTTGATCCGCCTCTCGTCCGTCTCAGCGATGAAGAGCGTTCCCAGGTGCGAAAGGGCGATGGCCTTGGCGGCCTCCAGGGTGGCGCGTACCGCCGCTCGGCTCACCAGGTGGTGGTCGATGCCGGGGACCTGGCAGTGAATCGGACGCCCCGCCACGATCCGCACCTGGAGGTTCTCCGACACCTACAGCGACACGTCGCCATTTATCATCTGCAGAAGCCTGCCCCGACGCAACACAATCACCCGCTGATGACATAAGAGAATTTATCGATCGGGCGCATCAAACCTCGGCGAGCCAGACCCCCGGCCGCGGCTGCTGGCTTTTACAAGATAAAGAGCTGCGTTCATTAACTTTGCACGATGAGTTCAATGACATTTTCTAATAAACAGCCCCTGCGTCGACCTGTGACAGCATCCTTTTGCTTTTATTTATCTTGGCAGACTCACTCCGTCTAAAGTGGATCTCCAGGGACGGCTGACGAATTTGTAAATCGACTCTCATTCGGCAGCGTACTTCGCAGCATGACTCTTCGGGAAGGTGACAGAATGAGACAAATGTGTTTTGCGAGTGTTTTGTTTTCCCGACCTGCAGAACGATGTTGTTATCCAGGATGTAGAGGGAGTTGTCCAGCGGGTTAATGGCGAGGTCTGTCGGCCACTCCAAGCGCACCTGTGAAGTCACATACGCACACGCACACACACACACACACACACGCACGCACACACGCACACACGTAAGGGGACCCATCATGTCAAGACTGTTGTCAAAAGCGGGAAAGCTAACACAAACCTTTTGACGGCAACTGCCACAAGAGTCAGTTACAGGTAGTGCAAATAATATCTCCTTAATAACATAGCATTAGGCCTCCTGACCCTCCCTGCTCATGCAAAGGTCAGCGTCGGGCAGGGAGTCTTCCCTGTGTTTATTCAAGTCTCACACCGGCTCGCTTCGGCTGAGTTCCAAATGTCAACCAATAACCGTGATCGCTGCCCGCTCAAATAGCACTGTTGCGTGCGCTGGAACCGCGGGGGGTCAAAGCCGGACAAAGCCGACGCCGTCTCACAGCCGCCCACGTCGCTGTCCGTCTCCAAGCAGCACAAACAAAACGGCGAGCGGCGGCGTTGGGGTGGGAGGGAGGAGAGGGGATGATGGGGAATCAGGTGATTGATGACTCTCAGGATGGATTGGTAAATAAATGGATCATGTTAAATTGCCACTGACATGTCCAATTATAGGCTCTGTCAAAACGAGAGTGGGAAGAAGGCTCACTCCGAAATCCCATTTTAAGAGGAGGGGAGAGATTCATCAAGTGGGATTCTGCGCGTCCCTCAAACCAGAGACGGCATGCATCAAATCCCCTCCCGCTCACGGTAATGAACTGTAGCTGCGATGATGGGCGACCTCCTCCAGGAAGCGTTGTGACCCGTTCACACAGTCGGCCTCGCTGTCGTGAAAGTCAGACGGAACTTTAATCCGGTTTTAGGATTGAATTAATCAAAGTAAATTCATCCGGATTGTTCGGCTTTCGCAGAACAATAAATAAATCAGAGCGTGAATTCGAGAAAGGTTTGCCTGGATTGGTGATACCCAGGGCTGCACTTTGCTTCAATTTTTTAACACCATTGTGTTGTTTTTTTTCTTTCTTTACAAACTGAAGCCCAAAAAAATACAACACACAAACTGCAAACTGAGAAATCAATTTGTTGCGTTTTTGGATTAAGAAAGCTTTGTCAATTCTTACTAAATATGTAATTTTCATCTGCTCCACTCTATACTCCACACTGTTACCAAAGAATAAACCAAAGAATGAAACAAAATACTGATGCTTTAAGGCTATTTAAATGAGTAATTTTCCTGCATTTTCCCCTGGTTTATAAGATAAATTTGGCTGATTGTAAATATTAGAATCTATTAATATTAATATTAAAAGCCTTACCAATTAACGTGTTAGCTAAAACTTCTTATACATGTACAAATCTCCATAGAACAGAATGGTAAAAATGTTTAATATTCTGATTTTGAGAAGTATTTCTAAGCTTAATAAGCATTAATTTGATCTCATTGCTATGCATGAATGTCTAAAATATCAAAAGAGAACATAATAGGTTCATTTTTTGCAGCAGAATTGATACTTGAGAATTTCTTGTTTTACAAATAAAGCAATTAGAGTTTGTTAAACAAAGTTGTTATAAATGTTTGTGTTAATTATTACATGTTTTGTAGAGTAAACTTTAAACTAGCATTCTGTCTTTTTAGCCAGAATGCTAAAAAGACAGAATGCTTTCATGCCGCATGAAATTTCAGACTTTATGCGGCAACACAGCATGAAGTCTGAAATTGTCCTGCACTCAAGAAAAAATGAACTTGACAAAAAAATGTCCCTTATGAGTTTCCATACATGCCACATTAATAGTGGCATCTTCACACAAAGAAAACCAGCTCTTTGATAGACTCAAAGATTTTGGAGCTTCTTGACAGAGGCCGCGTGTTTCTTATCTTTTGAACATACAGACTCCTAAATCTATTTTTAAAGGGAGCAGAAAATCTTTTCTGGGAAGAAGACAGTAGTACAAAATGTTTCCATCTGTCCATAGGTCAAAGGTCGCCGGTCAAAGGTCGCCGGCTTCCAGAAGTCAGGCTGGCCTTGGCATTTAAAATGCTGAAACCTTGAAATATAAGTTTACAATGTTATAGACGTTAGTTATTCACACATGCATGTTCTTCATAAAGTTGAATTGACGAGTAACAGCCGAACCAAAGAGTTGTTACCGCACAATCCTGACATTCTCACTATTACACTGCAATACATCTAATACGAAATTCTTCTTAAAAATGTTATTCTTTTATGTGGGGTTAAGTGTTTTTTTTTTTTGCTTCCTCTCAACTTTTTAACTTTGTTAGAAGTATCTATTGTAGGATTACTGGCATAGACTCATTATCGTGAACATTATTGTTTTGAAAATGGCAGCGAATGGTACAAACGTCGGCTTCTGAAACATTATGTGCCGAATTTATAGAAATACTGTACGACTCCTGATGATCGGTACAGAGTAATTGCTGGGCAGCTGGGAGTCAGCAAGAAAACTAAAAAGCATCAATAATCATTTTCAAATTAGCCTTTTGAATATAGGCCTGTCACCATAGATTAAGCTAGACGATAAATTATTCCAGAACTTATCGCGATAAACGGCAATATTGTTGTTCTGAGACCATTTTCGAGTAATATAATGGAAAAACACACATTCAAGGATCAGTAACCTTTAAATTTTAATGAACATTTAAAGACTGGAACTGGAAGGCCTTTTAAATATACAAAATAAAGAAAGAAAACGACAGAAACAACAAATAAAAGGAATTATGAAGTCTGTGCAAACAAAATTATCTTTCAAAAAAGGACTGTTTGAGACCAAAACACCAAACTAAAGACTTTTATCATTCAGTTTTTGGTAAAAAAAAAAATTAAAAAAAATCAAGCAAATGAAAATCATTGAGTTTCTTTTAATTTATCATGTGATTATTTGATTTATTGTGACAGGCCTGAGTGGTAATGCCTTCAATAAATAAATATGCAGGCTATAATGGCAGCTGGTCTTTACAGATGAGCTGATATTATTCTGTTCATCATAACCGATCAACAACACACACAATGTTGCAAATGGCCGCCAAGGAACACGCATCAACACGGGCAACATGAGAGAAACTTTAGAAAACCGGGTCACTAAACCCAATTACATTTTATATTCACCTGCCAGTTATTATTATTTTAAATATATGTTTTATGCTCCGTTTCAATACAACACCTGTGATCAGTGGGGAAAGTGAGACAGTACAACACACGATTCAGTGGTTGGTGAAAACACTTAAAATGATCCGTTTCAAAGGTTAGAAGTTTATAAACGACTCATTTTTCTGAACATGACAGCCGTATTGCTGATAAATATGGACAGCTGGTGTTTTTGCATGCTGTAATTACTGGTTATAAATGTTATTTTATTTTTATTATTGAAAGCAGCACAAAGCTGCTTCGTGGCTTCATCATGGATCATAAACTATACCATATTGCCCTATGCACCAGCTGAAGAGAGCATGAAGCCCTTTATCACTTTACGTTTACCACGTAGTTGTCGGCAACCTCCAGTAAAGATGCATAAAAAAGCCTTGAAATGAATAACTCTTTAGTGGCAGCAGCAGAATCTCTGAGTGAACAGCTATAAAAATCAAGATTTAATCTGAGCACAATTTTTATCAGTGTATTTTTAACAAAATTTCATAGTTATGAACAGTAACCCCTTAAATCAAAACCTGTTATTTTTAGATATTTATATCTTACTTTCCTAAGTAAGATTACAATCCATTACTTCTTGTTTTCACAAAAAGTACGCCTGATGTGAGGTCATTTTTCTCCATCTTCAGATAAGGGAGGTAAAAGGAGAGAGTGATGTCTATTCTATCCTACAGAAACAAATGTTAAGGGAGGTAAAAAGAGAGAGTGATGTCTATTCTATCCTACAGAAACAAATGTTAAGGGAGGTAAAAGGAGAGAGTGATGTCTATTCTATCCTACAGAAACAAATGTAAGCATGTCAACTTACCCTGCTGACATGAGACAGAGGGTGAATATGCGTATTAATCCTTTAATCATCTGCTGAGTGTGAGGACGGTTAAGCAAATCTATCACAGCTTCGTTTTCAAAGACTCTGAGAGCCTTGCTGGGACTGCCAGGCTTCATGAACCCTTTGAAATACTAAGGTTGCTTAAATATAAATCAGAAAACTGCAAGCGGATGGGGTCTTTTCTTTTGTTTTTTTTTGTTTTTTTTTTAGCAGGATAACAATTCAAAGCATATGTGCAAATAAACCTGGTTCGTTTCATTGCCATCGCATTCCCAGAATTAAATCTCGTAGAAAACCTGTGGGATGATCAGAAGAGCAGCCAGGACTCTGGGTCTTTCGTATGTGAAGACATTTTGACAAAAGAGGCTTCCATAGAGCATTTTCAACAGGTAAAACATTTTATAACTTTGATTTTTTTTTCTCTCTACACCAATCAAATTAAATATGGGATATTTTGAAAGGTTTCCATCTGAGATTACAATACAGTTAAAAATAAAGGTGAATATTATTTTTTTACACACAACTTCATCAATAAATTTGTCCTCATCTGCATACAGTGCGCAGACCCTCTGCTGCTCAGCAGCCATCTCTGCAGCAACGTTTGTCTTGTCAGGGCTGCAGGAGTTTCCGTCAATACCGGCTGAGGTCACGGTGAGCCAGCAGAAGAAGAGAGCCAACTCAGATGGAGGACAGACACGATCAGACCGGTGACGAACAAACATAGGAACTGAAACGTAGCCCGGGTGCTAAGACACGAAATAGCACTTTGGGGAATTCACTTAGCTTCAACACGCATATTCACACAGACATACACAGGCACTATGTGGGGGCAGATATCCCTCCACAGAGCCAGCAGCTCATCTATTATTCATCCGCAGCTCTAATAGGCCTGATATTAGTTAGCAGCGTGTTCTGAAGGGATGGCTGATCGAAACCGGCGCGAGCGGTCCGTCTTCCGCCCGAGACACATTTGTTCCTCAAAGTTTAGCAAAGCGCGGTTGACAAAACAATCAGCGCTATGCGAAAGGAACAACAAACTTTGTGATCCATTGCCATTTTGATATAATGATTTTAATTAGCTGACATGGATGACATTCAGGAGACAAATGCTTCCACAAATTATTTAGACAATCTTTCAGAGCCAAACGAGGCGTCGTGTCTCTCGCTCTCTCTTTCTCTCTGCTAGTCATTGAAATTCTGCGGCGCGTTATTAGCTTACCTGGCTGATATCCATGCGCGCATCGCAGCTCAGCGGCTGCGTCGACATCAGTCCGTTTGAGCCAATCACGGTGGAGAGCAGACCCCGCTCATTAATCTTCTGAATGGTGGTGCCATCCACGAAGTAGACAACTCCTCTCTTATCCACGGCAATACCTGCGTGGGCAAGAGAGAAAGTCAGGAAATGAAAGGGGAGGAAAAGAGAGGGAGAGAAAAAAAACGGGAATACCAAAAACAAAAAAAAAAAAGAACGGGAGTAGGAAAAAGAGACTCGAAGAGGAGTGGAGGATAGTTGAGCGAGGCGCAGAGGGCTTCCAACTCGGTTAGTCATTCAGCTCGGCAAGCGGCTGTCTTATCAAAGGCACTGCACCACAGAAATGTAATTATATTTCCATTCCAGAGCCCACTAAAGGGATTAGAACAATGCAACGGGAGGAAGAAGTTATTTGTCACATTAGATGTGAGCGGGGTGCCGCAGTGAACTTTTGACATTTGACGCCTGTGCAAATGTTCATTTAGAAATGGGTGCCGGCTCTTCAAACATGCACGCGACGTCTGCATGTGTGCATATGTTTACCTTTATTTGCACTCCCCTCGTTGTGCGGACGCGCGCGGGCTCTGCAAGTGTGCGTTGCCATGGCGAGCTTACACTTGAACTCTCCTCGCAGGGAGGAGAGGCGGGGAGCGCGCGAGCAGTACGCGGAGAGCAGAGAAAAGAGGAAAAGAAGTAAATCCAGGTATTAAAGGTCAGGGCGGACTATGAATCATCTGTTATGGATGAGGAGTGACCTTCATTCCCGCCTCATCTCCATGCAGAGAATGGCCCTTTGACTCAAACGCCGCCGCAATAATATTCCACGACTCAACCCTCACCTCTTCCACAGCGCGAGAAGCCAATTCCCTGAGATTGCTTTCACTTAGCATCTGTGACAATAAGCCATATTTTAGTATTCCTTCCTCCCACCTCCAGCTCAATCACTTCATTTACAAACACATTTTGTTTATGGCTCATCATTAGGTCGCGTCAGATTTATGCGTTAGATTTCTTTGTCTCGAGCATGCCTCGAAGGGCTTTATGGCGACAAAACCTATAAAAGAAAATCAATCAATGTAAATAGAGTGCGGCCTGAAACCAAAAACAATTAAATGGTACAGGGAGGCATGATGGAAGGTTAAAAACAGATTCATACGGAAATCCATTAGCTGCTTAATTGAGCAATTATTTATTTGTTTTGCCTTCTTCCTGAATTAATTTGATGATTGGCCAAAACGTGTTGGCACATTTTTTATTTATTTTTTGGTCTGGTGACACATCCAGCAGACAGTTAATTCATTTACTGTGGTTCAGTTAATGCATTTGTATTCAGAAAGCACAGTCAAAAAAAATAAAATAAAGTCAAACAGTGTTTTATGAAACTAAATAAAAAGTGAACAAATTTAAAACTGATGTGAGATCAGTTAGATTTACCCCCAACAATGTGACAGGGAATGTTTTAAAAGTACAGCCAAGATAAAAAAGGGTAAAAGAAAGAATAAAACACCAGCAATCCAGAATGCAAAATTAATTTTTCAAAACGGAATTGTTATTTACCGTCCACATCACAGCAAAGCTTTTCATACGCAGGAAAGACTGACCTTGCAAAGTGATCAACTTCCTAGACAAGAATATAGTAATGCTAATGCTAACAGCTGCAGTTTCTCAAATCTGAGTCAGTCTTTTTAAGCCGGGTCTGCTTTTAAAGCAGAAATAAATGTTTACCAGAAAGTAAAATTAGACATTAGAGTCTAATTCTAATTCTGATTTAGAGGCTGATATTGATTAGGGCTATCTTTAGCTTAGACTGTAGTGTTTGCATGGGTTCTGTTCAAGCCAGTGGTACAAACCGGCTTCCTGATGATCCAGTTCCAATTCTAGCACTGAGTGACACATAAAGCTAAAAAAAAAAACCCTCACATAAATAATCACATCCCTTCAGTTTTAACATTAGACGTCATTATGAATAAAGTTTGCATTATTTCGAATTATAGTATGTACACATAAAAATCTGAAAAGTGCGGGATGCATTTGTATTAAAAGTAGGATCTAAATCATCAGCTCTGGCTGTCCTGCTATGAAGTGAGTGGCTGTTCCCATGGCAACGTGGCCTTTAAAAGGATTTAGTCCCATATTTATCTCCATCCACCTTCCTGTCAACTGAAAATAATGAATCTCCACAGCATGATGCTGCCACCACCAAGTCTCACACTAGGAATAATAGTTTTGGGCCATCAGATTAAAGGAGGCTAAATGCAAAAACATGCAACACTTTTCAGATTTTATTGCTTAAAAAAACCAACAGGAAACCATCAGAAAACATTTTTTTGTTCCGTCTTATAAAATCCCAAATACATAAAAATAGATAAATAATTTGTAGTTGAAGCACAATGAAATATGAAAAAGTTCAAGAAGAGGGAGCACTACTGCAATGGAAGTACAATCTGTAGAAAACACAGGTGTGCTGCTTCTTAGCGCGCCATATGTCATCTGCTTGAAGCTCTGGGATTTGAAGTGAAAGTCCACCATCTAATGTCACATATTTACGTAAACTACGTTTCCCCGAGCCCGCAGGGACAAAATGTCAAAATCTTCAGTGTTTTCCCTGATAGATTTCTAGCTGTAGCTGTATTTTTTTTCCTTTTTGATCCACAGAAAATCCTTTTGGCGTCCTTACGTTGAACCAGAAACAAGAAGTCCTTTCTGCCCTTTGTTCCAGATTTGAACAAGTGTCTCATCCTTCCAGCTATAAAATAAACTTTCTGCTCAAAAAGATTTTCCTCAAGAAGCACACCCATATGCGGACACACATCAGACACACACACACACACAAACACACGCGCCGCCACTGCCACTGAATTCGCCAGCGTCCTCGCGCTTAGCAACCCTGGGCCGACCCCTCGAGTCATAAATTGTACAGGTGAAGTGGCACTGCAGACGGGAGGTGGGCAGGGGGGGAGGGCCAGGGTCACTGTGTTTCCTCCAGGGGCCAGGAGGTGAACTGCAGAGCTCTCCCTGCTGGCCCCTTCATCATTCCTCTGACACAGACAGATTGCACCGCCCAGACAGCATCGCCCTGCACTCAAACAGCACCTTTGCTAGCTTCCCTCTGCTCTCCATCATGCCTAACTTGATCTTCTCCTGCTCTCTTTTTTTCCTAGTGCCCTCTTCCCTTTGCGTTGTGTTTTTTTTTGTTGTTGATGCTCTGCTCTCCTGTATCTTCTGACTTCTAATCAAATCACTGACCTTCAACTCTTGGGTTATGTCTTTGCTCTCCTTTAATCTGTGCGCCTGCGTTTTTTTTTCTCCTCTATGTTCTTCTTCTGCTCCTCTCAACCTTGCTGCTTCCCCCTCTTGTCACCTGGTATTATGCAGGAGGTGAGTCTTAACCCACACCTACTTAGCTTACTTAGCCCCTAAAAACACAGCACCCCACCTCCCCCGGGAGGATGGCCGTACTCGTCTTCTACGCACTCCTTCTTTCACTTTCCCATACATCCCTGCTCCTGGAGCTCCCACCCAAAACCCGTCCCTGATCTTAGAGCTCATAAATCCTGCACAAGGACATGACGAGGCAGACGGGACTCTCTCTCAATACTGATTTCCCCTCCTCTCTCGCCGCACTGTCCCTGAACGTCTTCTCGCCCACTTCCATTGACTTCTTGCCTAACATTCCCTTCATCCTACACCCTCCTCTCCTCCTCATTGTTCTTTTTCTTCCCTTTTTTTGTGACATCCTCGGTTTCGGCACGCCGTCTGTTTCCACCGAAAGGGGCTCTGAATGGCTGCCAATCTCTTTAGAACAATAAATACAGCACCAGACTGACTTATTCATCGTCGCGCAGCCACAACAATAAAGAAAGATCACTATTATTGCTTTGCGTAGGGATTTACACCAGTTGACGTGTTGCTTAAGAGTATCCCACAATGTTTATCGAAAAGGCGGTAGATTAGTCCACATTCTCCTTGTCAGCGGCTGGATTTCCTGCCGCCGCGGATAAAGATGTAGGTTGCATTAGGGGAATTTACAGCCTCTCTCTATATCCAAAGGATACTCAGAAGACATCAGAGGATTTACTGTTTCTCCCCGAGTGAACCAAACTCTCAGATGTTCATGTTTAGGCAGACGTACAAGGAGTGGAGTAATTGAGACAAATCTGAGCTCCAGAGGGAGACGGACGGACATTCGGCTCGATTCAGAGCGGGATCTTTAGCGATGCTAGTGAGCTGACCTTGGAGGAACAGAGCAAAGTAAAAGAACGAATGACACAGCATTATATTTAAGGAAGAAGTACAAACAGTGTCCGGAAAGAGGAACAACAACAAAGAAAAAGGTGCTGATAAGACAAATGTGTGATGAGGAGTTGGGTAAATTAACTATTACAGGCCCATCCCTCTCTGTCAAAAGGGATCTCTTTGCTCTGTGTCCCCGTCAAAAGAATATCGGTCGTAATGACCCCCCTGTGGCACTGCAATCCAATCCAATCTGATTAATGCCTTAAAGAGGGCTCCCGGAGAACGTCTTGTTGTGTTGATTACAGATATTTGAAGAGAAGGAGCCACAAGGGAGCTCCCGCGCAGAGAGGTGAGGAAAGGTGGAAGGTAGGAAGCAGGGCAAGGCGAGAAAAAGACTAATTATAACTCAGGCGGTGGATTTTTGTCTCACTTAGTAGCAACAGTCGACGACAGCCCCGTGGCGCTCAGCTACATCCGAATGCGGTGAACTGTGAGCTCTGACTGCCAACACCTGAAGATCAAGACTGCAGGAAGTCAGCTGGTTGGTATTTGCTCTCGCCTTCCAAAGAGTGACACTAAAGCTGTCAAAGTAGCTGCTGCTATAGGTTTGAAGAAGACTTGTCAAATCACATCAACTTCCCTGAGAGTCAGGACAGCCTCCGCAATAAACTTGATGTATACTCGTCATTGGAGAGATTATCGTTATAATTTTGAACTCTTTAGGATATTTTTGAACACGTCTGTTTTAGAGTTGACTGACAATTGTGTTTAAATCAACAATAGAGTTCAAGGCTTGAAACCAGCCGAAATGATTAACTTGATGGTCAGGCTTTTGCTTCTGTGACGCGTTTAATAAGCATACGATACACACAACCCAGAGATACCCAATATAAATAAGTGTTGATCTATTTATGTTAACCTATTTATTATACTTCAAATAGAGAAGTCGGCACAATAAGTGCACACAGAGCTCCACCCTTTTCCGCTTCTGTCAATCACTCATTTGCACTTGACTCACCCTGCGGTTTCAACAAGCAACAAGGCATAGCTGGAAGACGTTTAACAAAAACTCACACTGTGGTTGAAGGAGCCGTTTATCGTTTTCTGTGTTTATCGCCACCAGGGGGCGTATTTCATTTTGAGTTCAGAGTATGTCTGAAGGGGGATGTGGGTTATTTTAGGTCAAGTGTGATTCTGTTCAGGTGTCGCTAATGGGAAGAGGGAAACGGTTTTCTACTGTTCTTTGTTTGGATTTACGTCATTTTTATGTTGTTCTATTGTTCTAAATGGAAATGGCAAGACAGAGGACGTTGTATTGAAAGTTAATGACTTTATGGTTATAAATCAAAATGAAGATCGGCATAACGAATCTTGATTGAGTGCAGGTAAAACCAACCAGGAACAACAGCAACCGGTAGCCGAAAATACAGGATTTTAGCCGCTACAATGGTCTACAAACAAAAGCAGTAAATTCTAGGCCTGATCTAAACTCTAAGGGTGTATGCAGAGCCAAGTAGGAAGGTTTTGAAGGTTGTATCGTTACCAAGGCCTTTTTGTTGGCATCGACGAGCTTCTGGTGAAGATCTGGCTTGAGGTTTGGCCTTTTCTCGATAGCATTATTTTTTCCCTCGTTTTTTGGTACAGATGTTAAACATTCTCAAAACATGTCGTCCTTTTGGGATAGGACAACAAATCAATGTCTGCTTGTTCACACAGTAAAATCTAGACCAAGATTTAAACACTGTAACTGTTTTGTCCAAAGAACATTTGGTTTTCTAATTTGGCAGCTGCAGCTTCCACTCATGCTTGTGCACGTCTTTCTTGATCAGCACTCTGTCAGAATACAGTCATCAGAAAATTAGAATATTGCATATTCATTTATTTCATTTACTCATTTTACTAACTGAAGCACATTAAATAGCCTAATTGCACACAGACTGATCTTTTCAAGCCTTTCCTTTAGTTACAATATTATGATTTTTCCTTAACTAAAAATGCAACATTTAAGATTAGAAACCTCCTTCAGATCAGTAAAAAACATTTTAATACAGAAAATTCTCCTTAATAAATTGCACAAGCAGTTCTTTAAATCTGACAAAATGAGCCTCATCTGAACGCATATAATAATTTACTGAACATGACAGCAGCGTATATTCCTGTTAAGGTCAGCTACACGGTGGTTTCAGCAGCAAAGACTTTATGATACGCTTGATCTCTGTTTGTTCCCGTTCTCCTCCTAACCATCCTGACGAATTTAATTTCACCTGGGTCAGGCTTATTAGGCCAGATGATTGAATCTTTGATGCAATTATATTCAAACACATCTAATAGATTTTGGAATGGACAAAGCAGAGAAACCAAATATTAATGAACTCCACAAATGATGACGCAAAGAGTGGTTGAAATAGCTACTAAAACATGGGGTTTATAACCAATTTAATATAAATATTAGAGATGTGCCGATCAGGTTTTTTCCTGCCAATCACCGATACCGATCACATAATTATTATTTTTTTAATCATAAGCACTACCGGTTACATTATGTGGAAAAAGGAACCACGAATTCACCTTAATTTAGACAAAAACTTGTTTTTAATAACTTTTTCCAAGAAAACTAAACAAAACAGGCATTCTGCAAATTGTACTGCTATTGGTAATACTATCTTTAACAGACTGATAACATATGAAGGCTCTGAAGAGGCTAAATAATGCAAAGAGTCAAAATAAAACCTCTCAGCATTGCCAAACAAATTCAAGTATAAAACTTAACATTCAAAGACAAAAACAGGTTCCATTACAATAAACAATCCTGAGTTACTGAATGAAAACTTCCTGATAGCATGGCGGCTAGCTGATTACTGCTAGTTCTGAGTGGCTGTTTCTGACTGAGCGGAGTAATTATGCAGAACAGGGAGGAGATCGATTATTTTTTTAGAGATTATCTGTCTCATGTTAGGACAGCAAAAGTTTTAATACGCATGTAAAATGTATTTTTTTTAGGTTAGATGCTGCAGCTTTAAGCAGAGGTTCGGTGTGAGAATCACTACCATGTGGAGCAGAAGCGGCGCTCAGTCTGTGAAATATTACTATGTGTAGCGCGTAGCAGCGGTTCAACAGCGAGAGCAGAACTAGCGTCTTACATCGCAGCTCGAAGACTTAAATAATTTTCCATGTTATTTGTTTAGCTTTCTGACCGTCATGCTAATCCGGGTGAGTGTTTGTAGCTGTGCGCTGCTTTACTTGCTATCTGATCCTCCATATGTCTTTTTTACTGCAGTGAGCCTTGATGTTACCAAACTCCGTCAAGTATGGCATTGTTTTTATGTCGTATTAGCTTCGTTGTGTTGATGCATTTTGACGTGCTTCAATTTTCCGCCGCAACACGCAAACTTCCCCAATCATTCACTGCGTTATAGTTCCACATCGCTTAGGATTTGTTGCTGCGCGTTTGAGCAGAGTGAAGGAAAGAGGAGACCAGCTGCACAGGCAGGCTGCGAAATGAGATGCAGGTGATCGGTTTGTGTGATCGGCAACAAGAGATAACAAGAGTGATTGCCGATCACCGATCACACACTTTTTCACGGAAATCGGGCGATTATGATCGGTGGCCGATCGATCGGCACACCTCTAATAAATATGTGTATATATATACAACTCTGGAAAAAATTAAGAGACCACCTAAGTGATCAGTTTCTCTGAATTGACCTTTTATAGGTATATTAATAATTAACATTTTTCTTTTATTTTATGAACTACTGACATGTCTTTGAAATTTCAAGCAAAAATTTAGTATTTATGTGTAGAAAATGAGAATTTGTCACAATAACGAAAAACACGCGGTGCTTTTAGACCTCAAATAAGCCAAAAAACGAGTCAATATTCATTTAGAAACAACAACACTAATGTTTTAACTCAGGAAGACTTCAGAAACCAACATTTGGTGGAATAACCAGGAGGTTTTCAATCGGGATCATTTATGTCATCCAAATATAATATGAAAAACTTGAAAAAAACCACATTAATTATTCCATCCATCCATCCATTTTCTAACACCCTTGTCCCTTAGTGGGGTCGGGAGGGTTGCTGGTGCCTATCTCCAGCTAGCGTACTGGGCGAGAGGCGGGGTCACCCTGGACAGGTCGCCAGTCTGTCGCAGGGCAACACAGAGACACACAGGACACACAACCATGCACACACACACTCACACCTAGGGGCAATTTGGTGACCAATCTAAATTGTGTTTTAAAAAAACAATTATTGAAACCACCAGAAAGGTTCAAACACATCATTAAAAATACAATTAACATGACAACCATACCCATGACAAGTATATGTAAACTTCTGAATGATGATGTATTCTGCCAGAACAAAATATAACAAAAAAAAAAACAAAAACAAAGATAACAAAAAAGAAAACAAGCATCACAATGAAGCTAAGTTTCAGCCTGGAAAAACTTCCATTGGGCCACACAACAAGCGCACACCTGAGGTAAGTCATTCACTCTGCCCTTCCATATCCCCGGGCCCACTGGGCGATAATGACACACTGACGTATTATTACAGCATCTAAATGATCCCAGCAGTTGCTGATTATGGCCAATGGCAATTCAGTGCTAAAATACCACGTGTGACTGACAAGTGAATGTAGACAGATGGACTGTTTCACCTGCACAACTGACCGCGGAGAGCCACCCAGGCCATAAATAAAGCCAAACATATTAGCTAGGTAGAGCCTGGAGGGTTCAGCCGCTGCTGCAGTCCGGTCGTAAGTGAGGCCGAACAACACGGCGTTTCAGTCTCCGCCTGCTCATTGTGGTTTACTGTTCACTTTCATCACCTTGCTTCTGACAAACGCTTAGCTATGTGAATGTGTGACTCTGAGAGAGAGAGAAAGAGAGAGCGAGCTCACACACACACGTGGACTTGTGCGAACCCGGGGAGTCTACCGGCGGCGGGTAGGCGCATGCAGGCGTGCGTGCAATGAGGCAACTTGGCGAAAAGATAAGGCCTGGCAGTTAATCACATTGTGCACGTATGCAAATATGGAGCGGATAAATCAGAGCGGTTTTTGCAGATGAGAAATTCTCACACCCACCCACGGGCGCGCATATATACCCACAACTTTTTTGTTTCTTTTTCTTATTTTTGTGAAGACCGAGAGGTCGCCTGTGGGCACGGAGGAAATAAACCTGCTCGCTCAGTCTGGGAGCGAAACAATGCCGTGCACCGCACACGGGCTCCGTGTGCCGACAGAATGCCTGATTCGACACCTTCACTTGAAAAAACCCCCAACAAAAAACAAAAAAATAAATAAACATATAAATAATCCGGAGCAAGAGGTTTGTGCTGCTGCAATCAATCACTCACTGATTGTGCAGTAGCTATTTGTCTGTGATCTACGACGTGCAGTTTTATTCCCTGTTTCGCTGTAATAGATGTTTGGTGTCCGATCATTTTTACTTTCACCTAATCAAACACTTATTCCCAATAAACGGAAAACAACACAAGTATGTACAGTACTTCTGCCACGAGGAACACAAACGTGTAAGCAGAAATAATTCATGCGTCCTGCAATTAATTATTCATTTAAGCCCCACAGAACAGACAGTGCATTTGTAATTAGGTCTGATTCAGACACTGTGGCTCATCTAATTACCAGGCAGTATAAGTTTGTTAACATATTAACCCCCATTAATTAATTATTGATAGCAGTTTTTCTTTCCTTTTTTTGTCTTCTATAGTTTCTTTCTACACATGTATTGCAAGGCAAGAAGGAAACAAGATTTCTGTAACAGTTGCATGCTAATTTCTAAGCGAATAGACTCTTTTTCCTTTTTTAGAAAATATGTGATTTGGCAGTAATTGCCATGTTTGATAGCGAAGAAAGATCCAAAGCAATCACAGAGGCGGCAGACAAACTCAATTATAGAACCTAGTGAAAAGCATGGGGCTGGAAAGCTCTGTGAAAGGCTGAGAGGGTTTGGATCACTGCAGAGCGTCTGCAGATTAGGTTGCACTGTTTAGAACATCAAACAAACGCACGGAGGTCTATCAAAAAAGGATTTTTTTTCCCCCCCGTTAACCAAACCTCATCACAATAACAAACCAGTGAGGTGCTCTAGTGGGGGGGAGGGGAGGAAGAGTAAATGGAATCAAATGGGAAGGAACAATTTCAAGGCTGAAAAATGAGAATACAAGAGGGGGAAAAATCCAACTGGATTTGTAATTAGGTGATGCTTCCACTCCTCCTACAGTTTCCAAAAGACATCCCAAATATGAGGAAGCTCCCATACGTTTGTCGCTAATTTCTGGGTTTGGATCATGTCACCGTGTTTTTTAAAACGAGAATAAAAAAAAAAAGGAAAACACACAGTTGAGGTGCAGTGACTGAAACTTGTGCCCTAGCTTTACTGCCTCTGCTCCCACTCTCCCACAGGGAATATAAGTGTGGCTGTACTGAGGCAGCCACTGCCCTTATCCTGATTTATCTTTCGTGTTTAAAATACATAAAAAACAATAGAGATACACTGGACCAGGGAAATTTTAAGCTTGATTTTTTTCCTAAGAGGTGACTGGAAAAAGTTGAGGTCTTTCTAATTGTTGAATGCACAGTAATCATGACCAGTTGGCGCTAAACCCTATTCTGCAGATGCTAGTTGAAGATGATCCGAGTTAGCCATTTTCCCAATCAGGCAAGTATTCAGAGCTATATCCAAAAAAATATTAAAGGAAAAAAAAAAATTCCTGTGGTATACCGAGGCTGCAAGAGAGCGAGAGAGAGCAAGACTGTTAGCAGATTAAGGCTGGATTAGGAAATATTGGCTGCTTTGTAATGCTAGCTAATTGCTAACAGATGACTTTTTCTGTTATAGGTAGTTGAAGATCTAAACTTTTAAAACATTTTTTAAGGAAGCCTTCCCACAGTCCAGCAAAGCTGTTGTGTTTTGTCATCTTGAGCGTTACACCTCGGACATGGAATATGGAAGATTCAGAAATTATGACACCCTTTTATAAATCTTAGAGTTAAGCTCTACTTTGTACTACTTTGAGGTCTACTTTGATAACCAGCTATCTACAATATCTACTATGTAGCTACAGCTACACTGTAGCTATACAGTAGCTAGCTGTACTACTATATAGCTAGCTACTAGTAGTAGGACTAGTAGTAGTGCTACTACAAGTACTAATCATTACTACTAGTGATTAATAGAAGCACTACTAGTGCAGTAATCACTAGCATTAATTACTACTATAATGTCAACTCCATAAAACTTAACTTTGATTCAGTATAGTACCAAACATCTGTTTAACAGCGATTACGTTTTCATGCTTCTAGTAAAAAAACTAAAATATATTTATAGTTCATCAAAAGAAATATAAAAAAAATCCTACAGTATAGGCAGGCTAAATCTTTGACCCGTCAGATGAAAAGCTTGGGTCTTGAACATGTGACCAAATAGTTTAGAAAACACTAAAGTGAAAGCAGTGCTATTACGTAAAACATTTTACATTCTCATTTGGTCTAGTTGTTTTAATTGGGAGTAAGCTTGTGGTCCTAGTAACTCAAAATGGTAAACATATTTATACTTATATCATCTTACAGTTTTTAATATTAGTTGTTAAAAAATTGTGACAAAAACCACAGAAAATATTGATATTCTATCACCAGCAGTGCTTTCAGTCAAACTACTGAAGTCAAAGCATTTCTCAGATTACCAGTTCCTTTTACCTATGTAACCCATACAAATGTTTGTGTGTTCAGGCATTAGACTCTTGTAAATACAGTTTATTTCTCTACGAGCAGCAAAGCCTCCCTCCTCCTGTCAGTCTGCCAGGCTTCCACAGGAAGTTGACAAGCCAAGCTGACAGCAGTGGCCATCCCAACCAGTTAAAGGAACACGCGTGTCACATTTACCATGATCACACCGACGCTGTCAGCCTGACATGCCTTTAACAAGGCGCCCATAACTAACTGTCTGTCCCTTCACAGCGGGAGGCAGAGTAGGTCTAGAGACCTGCTTGCTGTCAATCAACAACGGGCATGTGCCAGAACACGGACTTGCACAAATGTCGCACTTTGGACGCACAGACTCAGCCCCTGGCCTGGAGCCTGCATCTGTTATTGACTCTGGGCTTCATTACACACACAGTCAGCTTCAGTAATCTCTCTGAAGCCTCTCAACACACTAAGACTACAAACAAAGCAGCCCTCAGTCTGTGCACTGTTCTGCCCAACATGCCAGTTTAATTGCACATATTTAAAATGTGCCTCTACAAAAGCAGAGAAAATGCTTTGCGGTTTTTAAGCAGGCTATGGCTGTTTTATCTTAAAACACAATCCTTAAAATTATTCCCTTCAGTTTAAATGACAAGCGAAGATATGCTAAAATAGCATGAGCAGATTTACTGCTGCCCCTAAAAAGACTATTAACTCTTACATCCATGTCATGTTTCAAACTGTTTTAAACCCTAATTAGCATCGCAGCTGCCTTTGAGCGTCTCAGTCATTCAGCTTATTAAAAGGAAACAAGCATGATGCTGGATTGTTTGGTATCGTTAAGAGCACAACACTGAACATTGATCAGAGGAAGCAAAGCTGGCAGCTGTTTGAGAAGATCGGAAGGAAGACGTCGAAAGCTAAAGGCTACAAGTCTACGTCCACGCAGCTTCACATTCCTGCAAAAAGTTTCTAACAATATTAAGAAGTGTTTGATTCTTAATATCAATATGATACATGATCTGGACCAAATAAAACCTAGCTTTCTCCCGGTGACTGATGGGGGAAGTTTGGGTTTTGTAATGTGGCTGCTTTCCTGCATCTGGCATGGTGAGCCTTGAATATATGTCGTACACAATGGACTCTCCAGACTATCTGGGCGTTCTGCAGGGAAACATACAGGCCAGCGTCAGAAAGCTGACCATCAGCTGTCGGCCATTGCTTATACGTGAGAGAAATCAACAAAAATATGTAGTTCAAGGAACTAAATGATTGTTGAGTGAAAGAAACCTCAAAATGGTCCTTTATAAGCCCAGGTCTTTGCTGTCACAAAGGAAAATATGTTGTTGAACAGGATAATTATACTGTACAAATGTGATATTTTCATCCAGATGTTTTCAATAGTATACGCTTATGCTGAATTGACAGTAAGACTCAAAAGTACAAGATACCAGGTTGATTTGGGATACATGCAAAGAGAACTGAATGGCTAAAAATACGGACAGCTCGTTGTTGCAATTCCTATGGAAACCATAAGTTTACATGTCAGATAAAATAATTTTATCTCTACAGCACATTTTCAGCAACAAGGCGGTTCAAAGTGCTTTACATGAATTAGAAGGAAGTACAACAAAACAACAAACCAAAAGAACGACTAGAAAATTAAAGGTAAAAGTATAAAACTACATATTGGATCCTCATGTTTAAAAAGAATAAGAAATCCATCATTTCTAAACTAGAAAGAGTTTCTCTGGATTCTTGATCTGATAAATTAGATGTTGGTTCTCCATGTTTGATTCTATAAACTAGATGGTATTTCCTACGTTTGTTCTAGATTTGTAAACTAACAGGAGTTTCTCTACGTCTTGCTCCGATATTAAAAGTTTAAAGCTAAATGCTGAACTCAGGTAGTGAGTAGTTTCTCTAGATAAACTAATAGGAGTTTATCTGCATTCCAAGTTTGATCTAATTCCTGTTCTGGGTTGAGTGAAGCTAAATTTATAGACATGTCACATGAAATTAGGTCTAGGATTTACATACCCTGTTCAGCCTCATTTGCTTTAGTTCCACACCATTGGGGGTCAGGAAATTTTAACAGATGTCTTATTGTACCCTGAGTCAAAACATGTTGAGCACAATTAAGGTGGGGAACCTTAAATCCATGACGCCTCTGGCAGCCGTCCAGCTGGTCAATTAGGAAGGTCACAGGATGGGACTGATTTTTCCCACTCTGCTTAAGGTCCTATCAGGATGTGCAGACTGATAATGATTTCACCCACAACACACAGCAGCATCAGTGTCTCTTTATGTCTTAGACCAAACATGAAGTACTTGACCTGTAAATTATCCTTCATTATGCATGCACTAAAAGCACACTACCACCACCATCTGGATGAAACTGACATGTTTATGCAAGATAAAGGTCACATTTATACAATGAAACAATCATGCTTATTGCTTCGTTGTATATATAACAATATACAGTTATAAATATGAGATCATTGCTAACAAAAGGAATAAAATTGAGCAGAAGTTTGTTGGAGGAGCAGAAATGAGTCAGTTTATTCACCTGGACTCCTTTTTATTTTACACTCGCACTTCAGATGGTGGCCACCTGAGACCCAGAGGACCTCGCTGCTTATGCTGGTATCCTCACAGCCCACTTTCTGATGGGCTTCCCACCACGTCTCCTTCCCCCCGCAGTGAGAGGAGATGAAGCGTCTGGGCCCATCCTCCCCGTGCCAGTCACTCCACTCTCCCACTGATTACATTTCTGCGGTTCGAATCGTCCTTTCAGTGGCGGTCTATGTGCAGAGAAAATGGCCTCACTCTGGAGGAAAAGGCCAATAATGAGGGTCTCTCAGTCGGGAGGCGCAGAGGGGCTTCTAATGTTTTATGTGCTGAAAACAACTGTATGCTTAAAGAGCTTAAGAGAGGACCAATCGGACTCTTTGCATCTGAAAGTGTTTGTGTCACGCTTGTTTTCAGTGCAGACACAATCTTTCCAAATCTCCATTACGTATTTTCAGTCATAAAATCCATTTGAAAAAACAAGCAAATATGATAATTAGATCAACTTATTACAGCGTCAAAGGGCGAATAATTATGAAATGGGTGTTGCTGTGCTAACATCATATTCTAATCTGATATCCCAAACCCCAGAAAGATTGTTTGTTTAACTACTTGAGTTAATGAAACATGAAATAATGATTATGCTGCTCCAACAAAACTGATATAATGGACACCTAAATGTGTAATATTAATTATCCTTTAAATTTAATGGATTGTGATATGCATACGCATTGCCTTGCAGAAACCTTGAAGCAGCAGGTGGAAGACGTTGCCATAAATAAGTCATAATAACTGCAGGATCCTCGCAGAACAAGGTGAAGAGAACGACTGGCAACTAAAATTAAGCCTTTAAATCAGGTCAGAGCCTCACAACTTCAGCACTTCCATCTTTTACACTCGGTCCTCTTTCTGGAGCAGATCTGGAGAACAGGAGGAAAATGTTTGCCATTATTACTTCTTTTGACAATACCTCTTAAATAGAGATCAGCAACCTGAAATTTAATTTTCCACGAGGACAGCATCTTTGTAAAAGCTGCACTTTTGTCGGTACGACCGTTTAGAGGAGGATGTGTTCTTTGGTCCAACGTGTGTTTTTTGAAGAAAAACGGGGAACAAGAGGTGGAAAGGAAGCAGCTATCAGCTGGTTCAGAAAACTGATTTGCATTTGTTCTGCGATCCGTAGATATCTCCGAATCAAAAGCGAGGACTTCAATTCTTTCATCCGAAACTCCTTTATACTCAGCCAGACTTCTCAAAGATGGCCTCTCATCAGTCTATCTGTTTTGCCAAAGTATATATCAAAAGCTCTTAAAGTTGCAGAAGACCCCAGGTATTTTAACCAATAAAGCATCCTCTTTACTAGTTTTAAAAGAGAAATACATTTTTGTACATTTTTCCACACATAAAGATCAATCGGTGAATGTTAGCAGCAGCCTTCTCGGCTGTTAGGATGACAAACTCATCCCTACATTGTGTTTCTCACCAATGATCAAATAATTTTAACAAAAAGATCAAGGGAATAAAATTGCACTGCAAAAACACAAACTCTTACCAAGCATTTTGGATGAAGCTCCCAGTGCAAATATCTTGAAATAAGAGAACTCCAACTTACAAGTAACTTTTCAGCAAGATACAGGAGGTTGTTTTAAGCTAATAATTCCTTGATACTGATTTTAAAAAAGTATTAGTTTCACTCATAAGACTAAAATCGACCTTTAACTGTTTTTTTTCTATTTTTCATTCTTTCTGTTAATATGAGCAAAAAGTTAAAACTATATGTTAAATTTAATAAAAGTATTTTAAATACGAAAGTGAAATTACTTTGTCAGTGGGACTTGCACTTTTTCATCAATATTAAGGAAATACTGACTTAAAACAAGTTCCTATATCTTGCTGAAAAGTTAATTGTAAGTTAGTTTTGTCTTATTTTAAGTGAACTTAGACATTAGCGTTAGAAACTTGACAAAAACACTCTATGAGATGTTGTGTTTTTGCAGTGAAAGTAGTGCACAACGTGGTGCTCAAGCAGGACGAGAACTTTCCAAAAGGCATCATCATGCTTTTCCTTTCTTATCATCATGCATGTTGGCATAATCGGTTACTGACTTTACCAGAAAATAACATGTTGCTTCTGTTATGTCGTCACCATCTCGTCCCATCAACAAACTTTAAAGATCAATTTACCATCTGATGTTGAAAGTTCAACACTGTCTTAGTGTTTTACCATAATTATAGGTTGGTTCTTCTTTATCACAGACAGAGCCTCTGCATAGCATAGCCAGAGCTTCACTAGTTCAAATGTTTGTGAATCACTCTTCACTAAATACGTGCAGCCAGGGTTTTTGTTCCCACAATACCTTTGTACCAAACAGACACCAGGTAAAGAAATCAGTAACACAACAACACAGACTTATTTTAAGTGCAGCGTGAGAGGAGCTGATATTTTATCCATTTCAATAATTTATCTCTCAGTATGCACAATGATGATAAAAAGGAATTGATATCCTTCAAGAGAAATCATTCTTAACTTGTTCTTTTCGTTTTCTCTTCAAAGTAGACTGTGTACAAACAAATGTAACAACATTCAGAATCTGCCAGATTCATTTAAGCTACCTGAAGAACAAACACAATCTGCAAATGTTTTAGCCAAGACGAGCTGCAGGTTTCCAAAAAAAAAAATCATCTGCGATGTATCAGAGCAAGTCCAGATGTACCTGTGCTGTGTTTAAATTTTTTTTGCTATTTATTAGAGTTTGTGGATTTTTCCCCCCAGCAGCTGTATTTTCTAAAAATCATTTTGGGAGAAACCGACTCCCCGGTAGAACTTCACGGTGTGGCTGCTCAGTGATGCATGTCTGTCTCACAAACCACCGCCGCTCCTCTAATTATCATGGATGCTGCAGTGAGAAAACAAGCTGCAGCAGAAATAGCATGACCCAATGGCGTCTTTCTCTCTCTCTCTCTCTCTGCTTTGTATTACCATAAAAGTATGCTGCTGTTTGCCTTGCTGTGTGATTAATTCATGTGTGTATCATTAATGCAGGAATGTCCAGGGGCAAAGACAAAAGCTTGGTCAATGTGAAACAAAACAGAGACGCAGGCTGTTAAAAACTACACACAGACGAGAACGTGCACACATGAGCTGAATATTGGAGCCAAAAAAACAAAGTGTGGCTTATCTGGTGCCCTTGTTTTGTAAAGCGCTGCTCTGTTTAAGCCAGCAGACATTGTGTTAGTTGACCCTCAGAGAGGGAAGGCAGCCACAGGGTGAGTTTAATATGCAGATGAGGTGTGGGACTGCATCATGCTACAGGATTTAAACATGAAACAGATTTATCTGACTCTCTTTATCCATTTCATCATCTCTCTTTTTCTTCATTTTTCCCTTTATAATGTAGTAAATCATGTAATTTTTTTTATCACTACAATTTTTGGTTCTACTCGCTTTCTGACACATTCCTTCACTTCTTCCATTCTCCATCAGTAATCTGTTCTCCTCCCTTCTCCATTTTGTCAGATGCAACAATCTGTAGAAAATGCTCTGGGAGCCAGAGGGAGAATGAGAATGGGACGGTTGTTTCAAAGTTAAAACAGAGAGCAGCTGCCATGAAAGAATCAATCCTGAGAGATCTGATCACCTCTCCCTAGCAGCGGCTGAATACAGTTTGGGAAGCAGCAGATTTCTGGAAAAGTAATTGCAACTCTGCCTCCAAAGAATACTAAAGTTGCTGAGTCATGCAGGGGTTTGCAGTGTTTTTATGTCCATCGGTTGTACCTTGTTTTAGATGTCCTCTGTGCTAAGACGAGAAATTTTGAGTTGTTTGAATCACCTCCGGACATTTGTGAACTTCAGTGTGTGTAGTATATGGGAGAATATAAAATTAGCCACATACTGCTTTCAATTCTCTTTGGTGTACTAATGCCAGAAGTGCAAATAAAATTAAATTGCAAAGCTATTCTCCTGTATGATACTTCTGAAACCATATTTGATTGTTGTTGATTTTTTCCCCCACCCTAACCCACAATTCACAAATGCCTGGCTCATGTCAAATGCTACACTATGCAAGGCATGCACACAAACAAGGCTAAATTATTTAAGTTGGAAAGTTTTTAACAATGCAAAACTGATGCAGTAAAGGTGGTAGGTCACCAGAGAATGATGAGTAGTAACAGAGCCGACTGGATGTTATGCAGACCATTGGATCCACAAAGACTGACAATACTAGAATACAGAAACTGCTATCAATCTATCAACGCTTCCATTGTTAATGCCCACTGAGTTTTGTCATTAACATATTTCACTGGTAGTTCTACTTTTCTTTTTAACAGCACTACCCGCTTTCAGCTGCATTTTCAAAAATAATAAGCCAGTTTGTGTGAAATTGGGGGCTCGTCCGGTATTTGAATCCATGACATGTTGCAGTGTCCAGACCATGAACTGAAAATCTGCTTGATAAAAGGACCAAAAACACTCCAAGTAACACATGATGGATTATAATTTCTGTTAAAAGCCATTTCATGGTATTATTAAGTTCATTATTCAGATACACATATTTTTGAGAAAGAGAAAATGTTTTGGATGCAACATGTTGATATTGCAACATTACTAGGTTAGTTAGTTTAAACTTGTTGTTTGACCCAGTCAAATTTTTTCATGAAGTATTAAATCGAATAAATTATCAATTGTGTGTTACATCATTACCTCAGAACTAAAGGTAAAAATATATCAGAAATCATTAAAATGTGTTAATCGACTCGAACAAAACCATTTTAAGGATGGCTGTAATACTGTATGTCACAGTATAGTTTGATAAAGACTTCACTGTGAATATTTATAACATAACATTGTTAATTGCTAAGATTTGACTTGTGGTGGATGAAATGTCCCTTTAAAGATTCAGAAAGGTCAAACAGTTTCATCAATATACTCAACCCCTATTCCAAAAGGTTCAGGTATGACAATATTTAAATAAACTATATCAAGAATTTCACCCAAATTCAACAGTAAATCATGTTTCTTAATGGTTAGTCTCAACAATTCATTAAATCCCCTCCACCCGCCCAGTACAAATTTCCATCAATGAACACATTTGCATCAGGTGTGCTTGAGATGGAAGAACCTTAAAAACTTGGATTAGATTTCCTAGTATATATAACAAATATAACAAAAGTATTGTCCAAAAAGTTCAAAGAAGCAAATAGATGTAAAACGACAGCTTTGGCCCTGATGGGTCTTAGTAATCCAGTGGCAGCATAGTTGAGCAAGGTTAGGAGCAGGTCATTAAAAGAGAGCTCTAACAAGTCCCCAAGACTTTGCAACTGCAGTAGTCATCAAAAATGACATGATGGATTTAATTCAAAGAAACAAAGTTAAACCTGGTCGAGCCATTTAAACTGTTCTAGCTTGATTTGTTTATTGCAAACAGTGGCTAGTTTCTTTATTTCTATTGATCTGAGTAAGGACTTTCTGATCAATACGGGGATGCCTGATTTATCCACATAAAACTTTGATATCCTCCTACGCTTACCGCCACTTTTCATCTCTGTAAATGAAACCAGCAGCCAGAGTGTGGAGGTATTCATACACCTAAGCTGCTTATACGACGTCAACCACCAGGCACCGTATGGAGTCTAGCTTGCCTGGTTCAACTGTGGCAGCAGAGCGGAGATGTTGCAAGAGATGTGAAACCTATTTACCCCCTGACTGTGATTTTTTTTTAAAACTTCTTCCTTTTTCAAACATATAGGCTGTTTAATATGCTACAAACCGTAACCGGTTAAAACCTCACAGCTTCATTCGGCAACGTCATCTCAACACCGACAATGAGCCTTGCAGCCAACGGCTGAGGACAAGACAAACGTGTCTATCTGTGCGGGGAAGACAGAGACGGAAAGAGAGATTGAAAGAAAGCAGAAGAGAGGAGAAAAGAGAGGAAGTAGGGACAGGCTGGCAGGGCAAAAGGGAGAAATGTGGTGGCAGTATGTCAGGTCCTGATAAGGGCATTAGCCTGCCCCCTGTGGGTCAGAGGAAGAGTGTGTACAGTCTCACACACACGCACACGCACATAAAAGCACATTCCTCTCTCTGTGGATGTCAGCTTTTGGGTGTCTGGGACGAGTCAATACGCAGCAGATAAAACCTGCACAGGGCAACCACCAACAACTAATCCCTCCAACACCAAACTCACTTGAATTCATCTGTCCAAACACATGAAACAGACACAAAAATATTAATGAACAAATGTATTCTGAAAAAAAAAAAAAAAAAAAAGGAAAAAAGAGGGACATGCTGTGAACAGAAAGAGTCTATAGATGAGAGCCAAGGCTGGAGGGTTGGGGGGTTCCTCTGAGACTGCAACCTCTTTCATGTCAGACATGGGATCCATCCTAAATGGAGCAAGGCCTTTTATTTACTAAGCTAATTGAGTGCAGAACATCGCACAGAGCCAACTCTAAACAATGCCCCAGATCTCGTATTCATAAGTGGTGTTTGAAGGACACGAGATAATCCCTGCCGTTTACATAACAGGGAGAATACAGACAAAGAGTTAGCAACATATAAAACGACATGGCGTGGATTACCGTTAAGGCACGGCTTGTTTGATGTAGCTTGTAAGTGTAAGTACGTAGACGAGGGGTCGCGGGGGGCGATCCGGTTGGTAGGATGGGCGGAAACGAGGCGGGGTGAAAATCCGGCTTGAATGAGAGAAAAATAAAAGGACGTTCCAACTCGGGGCGATAGGAGTTCACAAGAGGACTCGAGACAAGATCAGTGGAAGGAGAAATCACAGAACAACTTCAAAAAAGAATCAGACGGGTTTTTCTCTGTGAAGCCTACCACTCATTACCATTGGTAAGAGGGTGCGAGGAGGAGGTGGAGGGCGAGCTGTGGGAGACAGATGACAGGGAAACAGGGGGCTACAGGCAGAAGCCTCCAGAGCTTTTCTAAGCACTGGTTACTCTGAGTACAACAGCCACAGCAGAGTCTGTCCACCGCAGCGACGAGGCGAGTATGAAACACCTTTTCAGGAGTGAACAGGAGGAGTGTCGGGACAGAGTTTTCTATTAGAGAACGGCACAGATACAGGATGTTCAACGGTGCTGAGGTTTGCGCTCTGAGAATAATACTTCTGCAACCGTGTGTCAAATTAAAGCAGATATTAGCTTCTACCTACTTCGCCTGTCGTCTTTGTGTTTCTTTTCTAAGCTTGAATAAACCAGATGGATTCACTAACTATTTTCTTATCCTGACTATTTTATGCCATCATGGCTTCTGTCTCGATTTGGCCTTAAACTTTTGACAAAGCTATTTTTAAAAATGCTACTGTAGGACATTATGCCACAAAAAACAGCAGCATACGAAGAAGAAGCAATATTGTCAGAACATGGTGTGACGTCCGAATTGGCACATTTTGAACTTAACAATTAGCTGTTTGTATAACCAAAATCAAAACACAAATGCAATTGTCATTTTTAAATAAAAAATATAGAAATCTAAAATACATGCCTACTGATTACATTTTGTTTCAAAGGGTGTTATCTGAAAAAAAGTAAATAAGGTATCGTCTAATAACAATCACACACCAATTATGGGAAGGCATGGCATTAGAAGGAACTGTGTTGCATTAATAGATGGCGTTTAAGATATAAAGTATACAGAAAAACAATGATTACTCCAGACACTAATTAACAATGCCGCATGTAAACAACCTAAGGTTTGTGTACAACGAACGTCAGCAGGAGTATAAGAGTTCATTTCCATCAAACCGTCACAGTAGGGTACATGCAATCAGATAAGAAATATATTAGCCACAAGTAATTGCTACTCTCATTCAGAAGAGGAAACACATGATATGTCAATGTTTTCTATTACGTATCACGACAGGAAAAAAAAGCACGACATCATCTAAAGCTCTTCTCGTCACTCCAGCACTCGCTGTTTGTAATATAGAAAAAAAAAGTCCTGTTTTCTGGCAAACAACATTAGCACTGAAGGAAGATTCACAGAATCAGTCGTACTTTATAACGTCTGGTAGAGTTTTATAAGCTGTTAAACAGGCCACCAGATGCTAAAAGAATAGTCTCATGTTTAATAGGTAATTTCACTTTTAGTTTTATTTGCGTTGTTTTTATGTTCTGAGCTGTAAACTGCATGTTTTGTCTGCATTGTTTCAGCTCATGCTTTTTAATTAGATCAGACTAATGGAGCAGTCATTTGTTCTCTTTGCATTTTCACTTGGGGAAGAGTTATTAATTTTGATATATATATTTTTTCCTTCCATAAAGTTTAGGACAAAATAGTGTTTTGTAGTTCGACTATGTGGATTGTGATGATGCTAAACAGCTAATTCTGCTGTGGACTTTTGCTTATTGTCATTTACTGGACAGAAGATAAACGTTAAAAAACAACAAAAGAAACTTATGAGAGTCCTTAACATTTACAGTAAACCCAAAGTTATTTCTTGCAAAGATTTTTATTTTTATATATCAAGTGGAAAAACATAGTGATAGTCGTAATGCTCCACTGATGAAAGTAAATCTGTTGCGCTTCACACAATAATTCTGCCTAAGTGCCACACAGACAATAAGTGAGGAACAACTAACAACAACAAAAAATGACATACTAAGGAAATATTGGCAATTTGTTTTCAGTTAACTCCAAATTATTTGTGAAAAATTTGCCTATTTGCAGAGTATTTCTGAAATATTCAAGAAAAGCTGTATTACCTGAACAGATCCTAATCTTAACCGACTTGCTGCAGCCAATCAAGGAGCCCAATTTATTTTCTTTGGCGCTAATTGGATGTACATCCAAGGACGCAAAAGGTAAGACAGTTTCCCCAGAACATCATGACAATGGAGTCACTGAGTATCTTTGTGACTAACACAATTCTGAAATTATCATTATTTTGTATATTTTTCAAAGCATATTAAGGTATATTTGGTGTTTGAAGTATTACAATATTCAGTTTTAAGAGTTGCAGAGGGTTTTCTCAAGCACTGGCTCCATTATGTGAAGATGCATGTTTGTATCAGGTCGTAATATGGGGAAAAACTTGTAGAGTGTCTATTTCTTGTAACATTTAATATGAATCTAACAATACTTAAAATGAAAAGCAACAGCGCAGCCACTTTGAACTCCAGACATATGAGTACATGCAATTTATCCAGTCATGAGTTCCCGAGGCGGTATCAAACACCAGCTTTAAAATGCTTACCCAACAAGATTTAGGTTGAAAAAAAAAAAAAAAAAAAGAGACGCCAAAAACCCTCTGACCCAGCTAAACTGGAATTTTTTTTTTTACCTGTGTCGCTTTTCTAAATGCTTTGCATGTATATGACTTATCCCTTTGGTTAAGCAGACAGATCAGAGCAAGTCAAACAGAGATGTAGAAGGGAAACACAAAGGACAGAATGCTGGAGTCGACTACAGTCAGGCAATTAAAAAGGTTGGGACAATTAGCCAGATGATATTGACACTCGGGGCTTAATGTCTGAAATATGTGCAATAATTTAAGGAGATCATCCAGTGCACTGAGTGGAAGGAATCAGAGCTGAATCTACAAACTTATTCACACAGGAAAGTATTTTAATGGCAGACGTTTAATAATTTCAACATAGTTACTACAAGTGCTTTTTCTTCTTCTTCTGTAAGCCCAAAGAAGCCATGCTTGATCTATTAGTAGGGCTATAATTATCAGGATTACACTTTCCTCGCTAAAAGACCGTGCTAAAGATGAACATGCTCTCACGAGCAATTCTCTGCAATGCTGCAGATTCCTCTGGATTAAAGGGGGGGAAAGTCCATTTGGACTGTAAAATTTGCAAAATCTCCTCAGCCTCACTGGCGAAGAAAAGTAGGTAACAGCTTCAGTTTTGTATAAAATCTTATTTCTTTAGTTTTTTTTAGAAGGTTTTGGATGAGCTAAGGCCACGATTTTCTGCTTTTTGGTCATAACTGTTTCAATTATGAAGTGGGAAATTACTTGAGCCCCCTCTGATAAAGCTTTTAGACCCCAACCACCAAAATAAAAAGGCATAAAAGCAGCAGATAAAGACGATTAAAGGTTTTTCTGGTCCAGGTTGTTCCAGTTAAGCACAGATAGAATCAAACTACACCAAGGTTGTGGAGAGTTAAAACTGGCAAAACCCATCAGACTATACCCTCTGTTTAATGACACAACATAATATATTTCATTGGCTGTGCAGAGAAAATAAAGCAGTACTGACCCTCCCACACCTATTGCTGAACATGACTGATCAGCTGGGTAAAGGGAGATTCCTATACTTTTCCTTAATTTACCAGAAAACAAATCTGACTCTGTTGAGATGTTACTGGTTGCAGAAACAGAGATTTATGAAATGAAAGCTGAATGAGGCATTAAAGTTGGTTTAAAATTACAGCTGGGAAAAGCTAAAAACACCATCTTTACCATGCAGGCTAGCAGATATTTTTGTAAATTTAGCTCGACTCTATGTACAAAATTAAGATAAAAAGGTATGCCATTATTAAAGCTGTAAAAAAAAAACTTGCATAGTTTTAGAAGCAGCAGGAGTATTTTTTATATCCTAATAGAAAGAATAGTCTGATTATGTCACATTTTTTGTGTAAATATCTCAGTCCTGTGAAACTGTGGTATTTTTACTCACAACACCATGAGAATCTTTTCTCAGCCAATTCCTAGCAGCAATATTTCCAGATCCATTATACATTTTTCATACGTTAGTGTGAAACAGTTATAACTTCAGACCTCTCACGACTGAATCATGCCAATTATGAATGATGCTGCTAAATCTCCCACTGGCATAAAAGAAATCAACTGTTAATTGAACCTCTTCTCCAAAGCATGTGAATATTCCAGCAGGACAAACTTCCATTTCCCTTTAATGTTCGGCAGCACAGTCTTCAATTGGAAACATAAACCATTTGAACTTTTGCATGTTAGCATCTGCTGAGAACTTTTCCCAAGTAAAGCAAAAATAACAGATAATGATAATTTGATTTTACTTTTTAGAAAAATGGGAATAAGCAGAGATATTCTTCTTTTCCAACAATGTAAAACAAATGCAATTCTGGGATTTCTTGTGTGTTGTCTGATGTTTGTTGGGTTTTCCTATATATTATAAAGCAGCATCTCTAAAAGAACATTTAATCAGTCAAACAAACTTTAAATGTATCGCAGTGGGCATTTTCTTCCCAGGTTTGCTGTATCATAGTAGCTTGTGATAAGTGACCATCAGAAACTTTGAAAATATCAGATAGTCCATAAGCTTTTCCATGACAGTCCTTGTTTCTGGCCAACCATGGCCGAAAGTCAATGTCATTGCCATCTGTGGTTAAGGTGAAAGGCAGACTACAATCAGGACATTAAAAAGACAGACAGAGACATAAAACAATGTTTTAGTTTGTCTAGAGTGGCATTGTTCGTTCGCTCCAGACAAAAGACTGGCGGTCAACGGTTTTACCTTTAGCCTTTTTTTTCCTGATCAGGGCATGTAGGAGTCTAGCTAAGTGATCAGGCCTGGGCACAAAGGACCTGCACTGACACATGAACTCTGATATTTGTCTCACCTCCTTTACATTCTTGGGGTCAGGCCAGGTGTCTTGGTCACTGAACTTTCCCATGTCAACCTGAATATCTCTAGCCAAGACCACACGGTCCAGGAATTTGACCTCTGACCTCAGAAGTAAGCACTGCAATGGCTTCAACTTCAGCCCATGTCGCTTGAGTCACTTGAACACGGCTTCCGCCTTGGAGCAGTGGCTTTCAAAGACCTGGGAGAAATAGTAATATAATTTAAATAAACATGGAAGGTGTCAAAACTTAGATTCTCCAGAACCAACCCTGTTAGCTGCTGAAAGGTAGATGGGGTGTTACACAACCCGAACTGCATCCTGGTACTAAGAGATGCCAAATGGGGTTGTCTTTTCCTGGTCCTTTTCATTCATTGCTACCTGGAAATAGCCTGCGGTTAAATCAAATAGCTGTGCATCCTCGAGAGTGGATAGCCACCTGGTTTAACCTCCGATAATTACAACAGAAACAAACACTCTCTTCCTTCTTCACAACCGTCACAGCATCGAAGTGCTAAAGGTTGGAACTTTCCTCTAGCTAACAAGTTCATGCGCATGCCTCATGAACTCCTGAAGGACCTGTGGAGGAACGCTGTGGTGCTTGATGAGGCCTGCGTCCCCAGTGGACGCAGGCCTCATCAAGGCCTGCGTCCAATCATTTCAAACTGATCACTTTTTATCCACTTTGATTCCGTTCTTAGTGTCCAATTTTATTTATATTTGTAGCTGGAACAGGATCATTTATTCTGATGTTTTATTTTATAATGGCCAACAGTGGTTGTGTATCCATAATGTTCCTCATGCCAAGACAACTTATCTCTGTGGACCGTCAGCAGGTGACAGAGTTGCCTGTACTGAGACTCTAGGAGATCGTAAGTGTTTGCTTGGACTGGGACTGGCAGCTCAAATCGTTCCACTAACTGTGAAGCCTCAGAGCTCAACTGCATGACATGATCGGCCTAGCCTCGTTTTCTTCTACCTGTACCACTTCCTTTGGCCACACATCCTGTGGCCTACTCATAACTGCCACTCTGGTCCGTGGCGTTGGTTTAACAGCTCTCCCACTAGTGTTTATGACCATAACTAGAATGTTGCTGCCTGTGGTTTAAGACGGATGCAGGTTACCGTAAGCCTCTTGGGTAGAACCACCATGAGTGAAGCCTCTATGAGTACTTGACATTCTACCTGGGACAGAACCATTCAACGGCCCTCCACCACCGTCTCAATTGGTTCTCTGATCTGCCACCTTCAAGAACCCTCTCTTCCCATTTGGACCCTAGTTTGTGCTCTGAACCTAGCGATAAGTCTCCGGATATCAGCCTCTTCTTCCTCGTAAGTGTCCATCTGTAAACAACAGCTCTTGAGAATGCAAAGAGAGGCTTAAGATCCTCAATGATATTCATCCCCCACAATCCCTGGAATCCTTCTAGACTTTTGTAGGTGAAGGTTTGTGTCTGTCAACACAAAATTGCACATGTTGTCCACTGGCTTGTGTTTCCAGAAGTGAGAGGCTGTGATGGCTGCTACGTTGGAGTCTGTGTTTATTCAGACTCTGAATAGCTTCCACAGCCAAATCTTGAATGATCTTATCCACAAAGTTAGGCATAATACATCCACAAGCTGAAATTATTACAGAGCCTCTCACTTTTTATTCTTCATGCGTTTCTTACATGCGCCGTCTTCTCTCATCTCCTCATTCCTGTGACAGCTACATATGGTAACGTTTTTGCACATACAACTGGCCAGCCTCAAACTACATGCCCCTTTACAATTGTACATGTTAATGAATCTTTTCAGTTTTAGCTGCTTTATTTTAATCAGCTAACTGTTACCTATTGAAACATTTCTAAAGTGGATTAATTTAAGATTTTAGATAGAAATCTGATGGATCGCACCAGAAAACAGAAAGTACCTCGACATTGGGTTTTTTTTTTTTGTTGTTTTTTGGTGGCATAACGATACTAAACATATGGCCAAACCTAAACAGAAAGACTCACCAGACACAAAATTTACTTTATTTCCCTTCGGCCATCTGTCTCAGAATTAAATCCTACAGAGAAACCCCTGGTGATGCAGAGAGATTGTACAAAGATGAATGGTGAAAGATCCCTCTCTCTTTGCACTCAAAAAGAAAAATGCTGCCAAATAAGGAAAGCGAGGATTGTGCAAAACATTGACAGCAGCAGTACTAAATATTCTCCCCCCCCAGTGATTTTGTGGAAAAACAATTATTTTGTGACACAAAAATTTTTTTCCCTACTGAAGAAGTGTACTCAACTTAAAAGTTAGCTTTTTTTCCAAAATGTTTGGTATGAGATGATATCCATCCATCCATTTTCTTACACCCTTGTCCCTCAGTGGGGTCGGGAGGGGTGCTGGTGCCTGTCTCCAGCTAGCGTACCGGGCAAGAGGCGGGGTCACCCTGGACAGGCGCCAGTCTGTCGCAGGGCAACACAGAGACACACAGGACAAACAACCACGCACACACACACACACACACTCACACCTAGGGAGAATTTGGAGAGGCCAATTAACCTGACAGTCATGTTTTTGGACTGTGGGAGGAAACCGGAGAACCCGGAGAAAACCCACGCATGCACAGGGAGCACATGCAAACTCCATGCAGAAAGACCGGGCCGGGAATCGAACCCAGAGCCTTCTTGCTGCGAGGCAACAGCTCTACCAACTGCGCCACTGTGCAGCCCTGAGATGATATAACTGCAACAAAATCTTCCCCTATTTTAGGCTTTTTATACAGTTTAAGTAGATATTTTATTGCACCCCCCCCCAAAAAAAAATAAACCCAGACCAACTACCAGTGTATAAATCTTTCCCTGGTGTTAATTGGGTGTGTTTTAATAAAGAACGATAATGATAAATCATTCTCCTAATACTTACTGATGTGCCAAAGAGAGGAAAAAGCACAAATCAAATTTCCACTTTCAAACACATCCGCAAAATTTAACTCCTTCTCGAACACAGACGGGGCCTCGCTTCATCACGGGCGCATTCAGAAACCACAGATACATCAGGAGCAATTTCACGATCAATATCCAACCCGACGACATCAAGGCGCACCCGGAGCCACAGCCGCACGCTGCCCAGAACCATAAGATCCGACGCGAGTCGTCTTTTTACACCTGATCATCGTAACGCCGACATGACACGAAAACAGTGGAAAACGAGGTCTAATTAGACTGAATGTGAACACACCTGTGTGTGGACAGCTAGGAGGGGAAACAGAGAAAGACACGATGCTGCTGTGAGCAGTGATGACTAACAAAACAAAACGAGGACACACTGCCATGCCTAAATAATGTTCTCCTGGCATATTATTTCCATAATTCCTGTAATTTGTGCTTTGTGGAAGAGCAGAAACACGGCATAACCCCCTTACTTTAGTGTTTAGCGGGTCGTGAGCGTAACACAGCAGTCCTTCTTTTGGGATAAAACCACTGAGATGTTGCAGAAAGGAAAAACACAGGTGCAGCCGGCGTTGGTGATGGCCTTATTCTATTGAAGTGTTACCGACTGACAGTAAATTAAAATGAAAAATCCAAAAGAACTGGAAGTGGAACACCTGAATGGACTGCAGCCGCCGTTATTAGTTTTATTATTCACACCTGTGCCTTTCATGCTGTATTGTAGCAAAGCATCAGTGCAACCTACTTTTTTTTTTTGGCAAAAGCAAAATCATATCACTGTTAATTTCGACGTCGGTCACAGCAGGAAAATTAAATAATTACCTTTAAAGGTAACTTTGTCTATCTGTAATAATCAGTGGAATTAGATGAATAGGAAGTGGGGGGAAAATTGAGTTGCTTGGTTAAATCAATTTCTGTTTTTAAAATGCTGATAGCAGAGTAGAGAAAAGGGCAAAAACAGCATGAACCCATCAATCTCTTCCAGCTAGCTGCGCACGTGATGGGGTGTTTTTGTGGTAGCGCGCAGTCGGAACCTTGAACCAATTAAGCATTATTTTAATGCCCCTGGACAGCTCACTTTTTTTTCTCCGTCTCTGTATTATTCCTCTGGCAGCTCAATTACTGCTTTACAAGTTCAACGAGTTGCAAATCTTGGGAGTGGATTGGCAAATTCGGCCAAAATATTAACTTGAAAATCAACCCCGGCTGGAAGTTTGGGGGAGCGTTTGCCATCTAGGCAACATTTGCGCATCAGCAATCGCATGTGAACGATAAATGCTTTAATTTAAACATCGAATTCAATCAGAATTAGGTTTGTATTCTGAAACAGAGCATTGGTTCTGTGTGGATGGTGTTCACTAATTAATGTTTTGCACGTAAATCAAAAATAAAGGAATGGGTGTTGTTGTAAACAGTATTCCTCTCACAAAGCTTAACCAGTCATGCCTTTGTGCTGTGCCACTGTATTCAGAACATAAAAAAGAACACAGAAAAGGCGGTGCATTGTTGTTCCCTGATTAGCTGGGTTATGCAGCCCAGTGTGTGTAAGATCTAGCACAGTAAAATAGATGTGCTGCGTTTTGATGACTTTATGCAGAATGTCAGGCGATTTTAAAGGCTCCAAAAATGCCACGTAGAACCATTTATCAATGAACCTGCAGTGCTTTGCAAAAGTATTAACACCCTGCGGGGTTTTTCAACCTTTTCTTATATGGGAATCACGGGAAAATTATCTGAAATTCATGTGACGGGCCAAGGCAAAGGGTAACACTTTATTTGAAGGGGTGTGCATAAGACTGACATGACACAGTTATAAAAACGACATAACATCTGTTATAAACATGAAGGAGTCTTTATGACTGTTGTCATGAAGTGTCATTCGGTAAATAATGACACATTAATGCAAAGTTGGCACTTTTAATTGATATTTAATGCAAGTTAAAAGTGTAATTATTTACTGAACGATACTTCATGACATCAGTCAGACATTTCTGAAGACTCCTTCATGTTCATAGCAGGTGTTATGTCATGTTTATGATACTATCATGTCAGTCTTATGCACACTCCTTCAAATAAAGTGTTACCATGTAAAGTAGTGCAGAATTTTACAGTAAAAGAAAATGATGAAATATATTTATCTTTTTTACATACAGAAGACTGAAAAACATGGTGTGTGCATTTACATTCATAGTCAATACTTTGTCAAACTACTTTTTGACGCAGTTAATTTTGAATGTCTTTTCATCAAAACAATTCTTTATAGATTTTGGCTGCATTTTGCATGTTTGTTGCCCTGCTGGAGATTCTGCTGCAAGTTAAAACTTTCATTGATTTCTTCCAGGATTACTTTGCATTTAGGTTACTGTTACGACTGGCTCAATGTCATAACAAAAACGGGAGACCATGCAGGGGTTAAAGTGTAGAAAAATGAATATTTATTAACAAAAACAACAATGGATTGTGGATATCAGTATCAGTGGTGTAATGCAAATGCTTGGATGTGTTGTATGAGTGCATATGGAAGTGTTGAAGTGCAAAAACAAAGACAAACGCAAATGTGCAAAAAGGAGGGGAGCTGAGGCCTGGCAACAAAACACCACAAGCGTCAAGTGGCAGAGTGGATGCTGAAGGCGACCCAGAAGATGGAGACAGCCAGGTTTAAGTACTCTGCACTCCCAATCAACCTGATCAGCATCACCTGTAAAGGTGAGGAGCACAAGGACAGACAAAACAACACCTGCAGCCCAGCCCTTAAGACCCAGGACCGTAACAGTTACCATCAGCTCTAATAAGCTCTCCTGCCCAACTTTAGAAAAGCATCTTTGCTACATGATGCTACCACTACCGTGTTTCAGAGTAAGGAGGGTTATTTGTGGACTTTGTGTGAAATTTAATGTTGGGTTTTGTCGTCTTTAAAAATGGCGATGTAAGAATATTGCAGCCAATAACTCGGAGGACACAGGCTTATGTGAAAAAAGGAGGGTGCATTTCAAACAAGCCCTTATTACAAATGCGTGCACCAATTTGTGAGGAATCTAATTGTAAAGAAAAATCTGCATAGTGTTTACTTATAGGCGTATAGACAGCACGCACACACACTGTTTCCAGCAAATGGCTTTGTTGCTTTTTAAAATTTTGAAGGCAAGAAGAAGAAGAAGAAAGAGTTTCAAATGAGACAGAGCAGGGATGGTTTCCATGCGACCCATTTTACATCTTCAGATTCCTCGGATTGATATGGCTAATCATGCACTCAGGCAGCAGCTTGGATTCGATATAAACATTCACACAAATCACACAGAGGTGACACTGAAGCACAGTATTGAAAACAAAGGGTGTTCAGCTCAAACAAATGTAAGCACCAAGCACTTCCTCGCCAATATAAAAGCCACAATAACCCACAGAACGTCATGATTCAACAGGGATTCATAAAACTCGTATCTAAACACTGTCACACATATTGTCTTGAGTCTGTGCGATCAACTTGGACTGATGTATGAGGGAATAAAAACTATGTGCGCAGCCGTACCGAGGCTACGGAAACGATCCGGATCAGATAACTGCCCGGAGCGCACCTTGATCACGACTTTTCAATATCTGAGCCTCAAAGCAACTCAGAAAAGGTTATAAACATTCATTTTTATGAGACCATTCCAGCACATTATAACTGTTCTGTATTGATGTTACACTTAGCACAAAAAGGAGAGACAAGGAGGGAGTAAAGTATTCGCAGACTGCTCAAAAGGAGTTGTCACAGGACATCCGCTGAATTAGCAAACGCTTCGCCCTTCTGCTAGGGGTACACCGATGTTACCAAACGCTAATCTTTGATCACAAATCTACGAGAGAGTCCTGAACGGACGTTAAACAGAAACTGAGACTCTTGGCACCGGTGTGGAGAAACTGGGAGCGGACTGAGGGAGCGATTGCTCAGGCCGCGCTGAGCGTATCATCCTTACCTCGAGGGTTGTTGAGCGCCGCTTCAGTGGCCTTCCTGCCCTCCCCGCAGTGGCTCTGGTCGAACGGCAGGCATTGCTCTCCCGTCCCCGCCACAACTTCAAGGTTGCGTGCCGGATCCTTGGGCTGCCCCAGGTTCCTCACTCTGTACACCCTGCGGCTGCTGGTGTCAGACACGTATAGGACCTCACCGACTGGGTCCATGGCCAGATAATACTTGTGTGCGGGGCTGGTACTTGAGAAAGGAGACAAAGTAAGATGAGAGTGAGGTGAAAGTGGAAACTTGATGTTCTTTTCTCTTTTGCAGAAACACAAAATGAGTATTTAGGACGGGAACCGGCTCGGATTTGTACAACAGAGTCTCTGTTATGATTACACAAGAATACGAGTTGAAGAAAAGTTACTTGGATGTAATCAGGTTATCTCAGTAAATAGCATTAATATAAGACTCTGCCTGCGCTGAAGTAAGATTAATGTCCTCTCATTTACATAGTGCAGATGGCCACAGTCTCAACAGCCCAACTGTGAGCAGTGCTTCTAGGATTGTGCTGTGAGTAAAGATCATTATTTTCTAATAAAAAATTCAGTAATCTACATACGTCTGATTTATGGTGATGTGAAAAAAAGAGTTTCTATAACTATCCATATAGTCATGGGAAAAACAGAGTACACCCACCATGATTTAGGAGCTTATAGAACCACTTTTAGTTACGATACCACAAAGCACTTTGTTTAATGTTGTTTCCTATATGAGAGACTTCTTTACAATGCAGCGTTGAGATTTGCAGACATTTGTTCTGGCAACTCTTTTACAGTTCTGCCTCTACGTTTTCAGCAGCCCAAACTGTGGACTTTGTACTTTGCCCTGATTCTTGATCTTTTCTTCAGTTGGCTGCTGTTTTGGTCACTGTCCAGTGATTGAATAAGTTTGGGGAAATGTAAGGTAATGAGTAAGGTAAGGTAATTTTATTTATATAGCACACTTTCAGCAACAAGGCAATTCAAAGTGCTTTACATGAATTAGAAGGAAATACAACAAAACAGCAAACCAAAGGAAAGAGCAAAAGAAGAAAACAGAAAACAAAAAAGTAAAAATCCATGTTTAAGGAGACGTTCTCTGGATTCTTGTTCTGATAATGTTCTTTTTTAAAAAAGGTTTTGTTGGCCCTAGTGGCCTTTATTTGAAAGTAGCCTGACAGGAAAGTGGGTAAGGAGAGAAGGGGGAAGACCTGCAGCAAATGTCGCCAGGCCGAGAATCGAACCTGCAACCACCGCCACGAGGACTAAGGCCTCAATACATGGGTCGTGCTTTGCCCCTGGGCCAAAACAGCACTCCATTGTTCTGATAATGTTGATCTAAGGTAATGAGGTAATGAGTAGTTTCTCTAGATAAGCTAGTAGGAGTTTCTCTAGAGTCTAAGCTTTAGCCTTTAGACCAGGGGTGAGCAACACCAGTCTTCAAGGGCCGGAGTCCTGCAACTCTGAGATGCCTCCCTAATATAACACACTTCAACCAAACAGCTGAATTACCTCCTCAATGCAGTCAAGATCTCCAGAGTCCTACTAATGACCTCATTATTTGACTCAGGTGTATTGATGCAGAGACTCAGGTGAAAGCTGCAGAACACTGGCCCTCGAGGACTGGAGTTGCCCACCCCCGCTTTACACCAGACAGTCTAACTTTGGCTTTAAGAAAACTTTGGTATCCACAGGAATTCATTGGTAAACTCAATGACAGCAACGTGTCAAAGTCCTCTGGCTGTGAAACAAGCACAAAGCATTACATCTCTGCCACTGTGGGTGTTGCTGCTAGCGTGCTATGTTTGGTTTTCTCTACATCTCTACTTTATGTTCCAAGGACAATTTGCAGAAAGTCTTGTGCTTCATTCAGTCATACAGCCATTTTGTTTTTGGAGAGAACCTTACAGCCTTCAGAGCAAACAGCACATGTTCAGTGTTTTTTCATTGTACTGTTCAAGATTTAACATTGTGATGGCTGACGAGTCTGAGATAAAGCTCCTGGCTTTTAAGGGCATTGTTTTAACCCACCTTTATGCTTCAGAGCAACAACCTTCTAAAAACCTGGATTTATAGAAGTTGTAACATTGATAATGTTCAGTCAAGTGCTTGTATTGCTAGCACCTTGCTGCCATGTTCCCACCTGAATCATACAGAACCAGCAAGTGTGACTTTATGCGTTCATATAAAATATCCATCCCTCCCTCTATGTCCATGATTATTCCTTTTCAGAATTTTGGGGGGGATAAAGGGGGGAGGAGAAGGGTGCACCATCGAAAGGCCACCAGGCAACACTTAGGCAAACGAGAAAAACAAACATGCATGAACAAAATCTTACCTAAGGACAATTTTCAGAGACCAATTATCCCAATATGTATGTTTTAGGGCACTTTTCCATTGATAACTACACCACTCAACACGACTCGACTCTAAATTGCATGGTTTGAGTCATTTTCCCTTACAATTGAGTGCCACCTAAACCCAACATGACTCCAGAAACCAAAAATTAATGTGACTTGATCTGTATGAGACACTAACACAACGGACTGCGAGAGAAAAATCAGACCGGGATTTTAACCCAGGACTTTCTTGCTGGAAAGCAACAAGGCTGACAACTGCACAATTTTTATTTTTTTATAAGCATTTTAGGCTATTTTCCATTACCAGCAAAGCTTTCAAATCCATTACTGTGTATGTGTTGCTCGGCGGTAGAGCAAGGTCTCTCTGGGTCGAGCAGAGAAACTCAGGATGCCGCCCTGCACTTTTTGCCCAAGTTAAAAATTAATAATGCAGGTTCAACGGTACAACTCCACAAACACTAACACAGAGGAGAGGCTCGCAGTATCTCAGTGTCTGGAGCAAATGATTAAGATATATTACAATCCAAAGAAAAAGCTGTGATTTGGAAGGACGTGTCTAACAATTTGGGAGTAAAAGGTGAGGTTGAAAGTCTTCTGCTTCCTAAAAACTATTAGCTTACTCTTTCTTTACAATCTGTTTACTCTGATTTAGAGTACAAATTGATGTCTACATATAATACTTTCATCAACAGCTGATACCCTCAAAAAACATATTGCTGTGTTAGTTGCCCCCTCCTCGCCGTACTTTTGAGTTTTTGATTTCAGCTCCACAACGAGCACAGCGCTCTCCCTCTTTGTCCTGACAAACCTTCAGCGCAAACTATCGCAGTTTGGCCTTTTTTCTCACTGCACTGCCAAGAACAATAAGAATAATATTTAAGAACAGACTCCCGATTGTTTGATGTTCTCTCCTTAGAAGGTTGGCAGCTGTTTAAATGTTTCCAACCTTAATGTAAGATGATAAACTTGAAGTTGAAGTAAAAAAAAGAAAAACTGATTTTTGGGCAGTTGAAGCAGTCGTTTCTGCAGGGTCACTAAAAATCCCTTACTTTCTTGGCACTTTTGAAACTCATCCGAGAGTGCCAGACCTGCAAACTTCACCTTTTTTTTGTTTGAGGTAAAACTTTTTAGTGAAACGGAGCAGCAGTTTAAATCACTTCGCCTGGGCGCTACTTTTCCTTTTTACATCCTTTGGAAGTAGAAAGGTCTTTCTTTTTAGGTGTTACCATGACAATACTGATAGTCATTAAAACTTTATTTTCCCCATGACTATACAGCTGAAATTCAAGATAATAGAGAAAAAAGTTATAGCGCGTACCTTCGACGTTTTACTTTCAACCAGAAGCCACAGAGATTCAAATTTTTAACAAAACAAAAAAAAGAAAAGAAAAGGCTGTGTTATACCCTAGAAACTTTAAGGTATTTTTTTTAAAGTAAGCATTTCTGTTGAAAAATAAAACTAATTGTCTTGGATCCAGACAACCGCATTGCAACCTCCCCCCCCCCCCAAAAAAAAATACAAAAAACATTGGGGACTGTAAGCTGACAGTATTTTAGCCGTTTCAAGCAGTGTCTGTATCTCTTTTACATAATTGAACTCAGTTTCTTAGGCAAACTGTTCTCTTCTTTGCTGCGAAGAGCCCCTTATGGAGACTGTGGGTTTAGGCTGGCGTCAAACTCAAAGCAGGTTTCTTGAAAATGATCAAATGTAGAGTTTTTACAAGTAAGTTTCAGGTCATTATTCTGCTGCCATGAACTGCAGAACTTTCTGACATTGGACAGTCTGTTAAGTGCCATTATAAACTAAAATCAATGCGCCCTGTACTGATTCTGGGGAGCCGGAACAATGATGCGGTCCAAGGGCAGCCAAGTGTTCCCCGTGTCTCTCGGTGGAGACGGTACTCTTTTCTTAGAAGGCTTGATTGTTTTCTTTTATAACCAGCTGCAACACGGCACACTTTCTCTGGACTGTCGTACATTCAGTTGAAACGATGAATGATCACAATTATACTCCAAGTCTCTCTTGTTCTCTTCCGACCATTTCAACGGTCCTTCTAGACAATATGATTTGGGGTTTGTACTTAGAACCAAATGCAGGGAAATCGCCCTGGGTTTGTTAAACAAGCCTCTTCTCCAACAGCAAATCGTTCTCATCATGCTAAAAAGAACTTAAGTCAAACGCAACAATTAGAAGTCTTTGAATTGTTTTCTTTTTTTTTAAATCGCGGGGTTCTTAAACTTCAGAACCAGTTTATATCATGTTTGAGTGTGAGTTTCCACTCGTAAAAGGGTTTTCTGGCTTAAATCTATCACACTGGTATGCTACAATGGTTTAACTTTAATCTTTCTTCATATATACTGAACTAACAAATGCCTCATAAGTAACAAATAGACTTTTTGTTCTGCTGTTATTGTTTTTTCTTGACGGACCTTCCGAACCTGTGGATCAGCATCGTATGCCGCGCACTAATTAGATTCTAGGAGGCGGAGATGTCACAAGGAAACTTCGACTTGTACAAAGGAATTGAAGAAGCGCTTGAAGTCGACGCGTCGCAAACAAAGATAAGCTCAAAAGAACCGGAGGTCGGTGAGCCTGTAGCAAACTGTAATGACGAGCACAGCTCCTAATTCTGGAGGAGCGGGACGAATCGCGTACCGTTGACGTGTTGTGTCCGTGTCTTTATTTAACCACAATGAAGTTTGTTTAGGAGCTCGTTTGGAGCACACCGAGTAGAGATGACAAGACGCATATTTAAATGTTCCACATTTACATGAATAATACTGTCAAATCTACACACTTTCTTTCTCTTTACTTTTTCAAGCTATTTTAAAAGATGTTTGCAGTCATGATGTTTGTTCATATTGAAGCCTCATTTGTAACAGAATGTTTATATTAGGCGTGATGTCACGATGGCTTACGGTGTTTTAAATGAAATGCCAGAGAAAGCGCCTGCAGGAGTCGGGTTTCCTCCGGCTGTATGGAGCGTGGAACCGGCCGTATATCGTCGCTCACAGCAGAACCATTTTTTAAATTAGTTTGGTTTTTACAGACATGAATGGCTCTTTGTGTTTAAGTATATGAGCATGTTTGGGCTCCTGCACTTTGTTTATTTACTTTAGCTAGATTTATTTTTACGGCGTTTTCTCGCTGGACGCAGAAATAAAATCCACTGTATGTAAATTTAATTGGCCATAAAGTATCTTATCCTATCGTAAGTTTAAAGGGACGGGAACATTTTGTGCATTAACCACTTGCAAACTGTCACTAAGTTAGAAGTGTTTCTTCTGTGTTATTGCTTAAGTCTCTGTATCAGTTAAAATAAGTAAAATAAATGTTTTTACATTATTATAAATATTCCAATCATCACTATATCACTTCTGCATTTTTGTTTTTAAATGAGAACCAAAATTAGATGACATATTTGTTTTAATTTTTTGTGTAAATATCATACCGTGCTATAAAACAACGGTAAAACATCCATCCATTTTCTGTACACCCTTGTCCCTTAGTGCAGTGGTCCCCAACCTTTTTATTACCGCGGACCGGTCAAGACTTGGAAAATTTTGCTGCTGCCCGGTGGGGGGTAGGAGGGGAGCGAACCGTCAGATAAGGCGGTGTTGGTGTTCCCGCTAAATCCTGAATATACCCAATTTGGGGTTGTATTGGACTTTTTATCGCAGCCTGTGGGGTTTACCCTGTCTGGGAACGAGAATACAACCTGCTGAATGTCACAGGTAGCCAATCAGAAAGCGCGGTGACGTAAGAACAGAGGGGAATCCCAAACAGCGGACACATCGACATATTGCGCAACTGAGAGTCCGGTGGATATCGGAGATATGTGGAAATGTTTATTATTATATGTAAAGGTCCTCATTATATATGTTTGTTTATTCAGTTAAAAATGTTAACTATGAACAAACACAGTCACCTCCAAATCATAGTGCAGCAAATAGAGCGGCTGCTCCCGTCTCTTTTATCTACAGCCTTTTCTTTTTGTTACGTCTTTTATCTCTTAAAATGAGTCCACAAACTATCACTACTGCTTCTACATTGTCATCCGTGTTTGGTTATTCTAAATTCCCACTATGTTGGGGGTTTTGTGGATTTTCTTCTGGAATCGGGATGTTTATGACTGGAATCGGTTCGTGTGGTGTGTTGCTCCTGCCGTGTGGCTGGAGATACGAACCAATCGAACCGGTTGTACTTTTATCAGCTCTGTGGTCACAGAGGTTTGGAGAATAGGCCGACAATTCTTAAATCTTGCAATCTAAACCAACGGAAATATTTCACTATTTCTTGCACGGCACCAATTGGTCCTCGGACCGGTACCGGTCCACGGACCGGGGGTTGGGGACCACTGCCTTACGGGGGTCGGGAGGTGCTGGTGCCTATCTCCAGCTAACGTTCCAGGCGAGAGGCGGGGTTCACCCTGGACAGGTCGCCAGCCTGTTGCAGGGCAACACAGAGACACACAGGACAAACAACCATGCACACACACACTCACACCTACGGGCAATTTGGAGAGGCCAATTAACCTGACAGTCATGTTTTTGGACTGTGGGAGGAAACTGGAGAACCCGGAGAAAACCCACGCATGCACAGGGAGAACATGCAAACTACATGCAGAAAGACCAGGGCCGGGAATCGAATCCAGAACCTTCTTGCTGCAAGGCAACAGCTCTACCGACTGCGCCACTGTGCAGCCAACGGTAAAACAATGCTATAAAACTCAGCAGTGGAATCAGAAGAAACAATAAAATAAATTTAAAAAAAAACAAACAAGGGAGAGTAAAAACTGAGAAAAGAGTTGAACATGATGAACTAATCAGAGGAGATGTGCAGCAGCTGTGGCAGAATGGAAGCAGGGAAATTGAGGTAGAAACTAATTAACTCAACTGATCCAACAAACCAAGAGAGAAACAGCCTGACAGTAATCTAAAAGAAATAAATTCAAACGCACAAGGAACAGAAAACAAGAGGAAACTAAACACATAAGGAACAAAGAAATATGGCAATAATAAATACAGATAAATGAACTGAATTAAGAAAAAAAGAGATCAAAACAAACCCAAATGACAACCAAAACACTTGTATTTTTCTTTATTTGATCTATAACAGTTGGTTTTCTTAGTTAATCATTACATACTTGATATTGGCCAAGATATTTCTACAAAATGTTACAAAAAGGTGCATATTTATATGTGTCCTATATAAATATGGCATCTGAGTTGATTAACAGTTTTTTGCACTGAGGTTATCTGGGTGGTTTTATGTGAGTTTAGTTTCAGGCCGTCTATTTGGCTACATTAGTTATACTTATTTACATATCAGACAGAGACGAGGAGCTACATGTGTAAGTACAAATATGCAGACCATAGGTTAGCTCGATGCAGCGTGTAATTCTTACCATAAGCTACATCCTCACACGTTTTCTTTTTAGACCCAACACCTCCAAGACCACCGGCGCATTTATTTATTTATTTGCTTTTAAATATGCCATATTTCATCACTCATATCTTATGCATGCACGTATCCCAGACAGTGTTTCCGCTTTTGGTGCTAGGTGATGTATATTTCATTTGATGGCTTTAGCTGTTATTCTCATCATTTTTCAGGGGGGGTGGGCGTATTTGCCGGGATATAACAAAACAAAACAGTGACAGCAAAAGGAAGGCAGAGCAATATCAAAGAGTGTGTGTGTGTGTGGGGGGGGAATACATGTACATGCAGAATATACATGTAAAACCCAGACAGCTACTGCAGCTAAACCTGGCTCAAGCAAAATGAGTCATTTGGACGCTCTATCTTACGATCGCTTATTGAGCTGAGGTCTCAGACGTGAGGTGCGCTTATGTTAGCATTTCGTTAGCCGTCACTGCAGGCCTCACACCTGCGTTGGCATATTGCGAACATAATTTACTCTTAAAGCGACTGCGAGCTGCACTGTGCCAACAACGTCACTGTTCAGCCGAGCGTAGAGGACTTGGCTTACTGATGCACCATGGCTGAGGTTCGTTAATTACAAAACCTTTGATATCACGAGGCTATTGTGTTCGACTACTGAGACCCGAACACAATGATTCCCCGTCAAAAATAAAAAGGGGAATTTAAATTTTGCACTTTAAACACAGCTAACGGGGGGGGTTCAAAGCGATACTTTGTGCTCTGAAATCCAATGTCAGCTGGGGTCTGGTCAAAAGCTTCTGGCTAATTAAACCTGAAGACATCCTGATAAAGTGGGTTTTTTTTCCTTTTGCCTTTTTACTGCAGCTATTCAAAAAAAAAAAAAAAACCCTTTCAATGGAAACTAGAAATGTCAGGAAACAAATTATGTTGCCATGCTTTTGCATCTTCGATATTTTTGCTCATTTAAGCCAACAAACCTTTGTGTTGTAGCTAATAGGCTCCTAAAATGTTCGCGTGGTTGTGACCGCAAGGTAAACGCTGCTAACCTTTACTATTAAAAACGAGAAGAAAAAAAAAAAAACACATCCGTTTGATAATGGTCTCCACCTTTCAGCAACCCTTAAAAAAACACAACAAAAAAAACAAAACAACACAGACAGGAGGGCTGTCAGTCATCGAGTCCATTAAGTGCATAACTGTTTACAGAGTTCAGCCCTGAACTGCACATCCATAATTTAAGCTGGATCCTCTGAGAGTTTCTCACCGGCTTTCAGAAAGTGCCACAGCTCAGCACTGCTCGGGATATTTTCTCAGGGCCTGCTGAAGCTACCACAGAAGGAATTTGCATTGTGCATATTACAGACTGCAAATCATTTCTCTGGCGTTTTTCCTCCGCTTCGATCCCTGCGCACGCACCCTGAGCGGGGAAAACGAGCGACAACAGCAGCCACATCACAGGCGCTCCCCCCTTGCAGCCCTTCCTGGCTCCTTCCACAGCCGATGACAAAACAACGATCAGAGTTGATCTACTGCAGCTATTCTTTCTTCCCATCTCTTTGAATCAACCCTTTGATTCAACGCGAATCAAACGTTTGATTGATGGCAAAGTTAATCAGCCCCCCCCTCGCACCTCCTTGATCAGATTCAGAAAGGGACAAAATATACGGCGGTTTCTGAGAGGAAGTGCTTCCTTTAGTTTCCCTTGAGAAAGCACCTTGTTTTAAAGCTGCTCCCTTATTTTTCTTTTTTTTTTTAGCTGATAGGCACTTTGCTGGGAAGAATGCATGGTGAAAAGCTTTGAAAGTTGAATAGGAATGAATTATTAATGCATCTGACTTTGGTAGAACAATGGAAGAGAATAAAGAAGAAACGCTAACATACTACTAACAGTAAAAAAAAAAAAAAAAAAGAAAAAAAAAGGCAGCCATGGAGAGGAAGGAGGAGGCAGGAACTAAAAGCAAAAACCTCCAAGGGACGGAAGAAAGAGTCTCTAAAGTGTGCCCTAAGAAGAATCCAGTTCATGCGAATTAAACCCAGGATTCCAGATCCTCTATTCCTCACATATAGCAGATCTCCAGTTGTATGGATGTTCTTCGATTTGTTGCATTTCACAACAGCATTCGACCAGCTCAGACTGATTCATTTCATGTGGATTTAAAAGTCAACGCAAGACGACCGACATCGGGCGTTCAAAGTGTTTAGCAACAATAAACCCATCCAGTTTCAATGATGGGTCCATTAACACGTTTTAGCCGTTTGAAGCACTTTATGCGATCCCTTATGACTAGACGGTTTGTTTGCAGCAGATATTGACTCCTTCATTCGTGTAATCGTAGATAAAACATCGCTTTGCCCACTTTGTGTTGATTAAACTTTTTTATCTGTTGGGTTTTGCTTTTCTTCCTCTCTCAGTGTGACTTATAAACAGCTCTGCTCTGAAGAGTTTCAGTGTTTTGCAAAGATGTTCAGACGCATAGCACATAAAACTACATTTTGTCTGGTTACAACTAACTTCAGTGTGCCTTGTTGGGATTTTTTGTTGTTGCGACATACCGATTCGCAGTAGCACATACGTATATTAAAGTGGAAAGAGTTGGGTGGGAGTTTGTGATCAGCCACTTCAGTGCAGAAAACCAAGTTGTACCAGTTGTTTTCAGAAATCATCTAATTGTTAAACAGGTCACTTAGCTGTGGATAACTTCCAGCCGCGGCCTCCACCAATCAAGCTCTTATGGAAGAGTGGCAAGCGGAAAGTCAATGTCGAAAGAAAGCATGTTCTAGTCAGATATACTCAATAATTGACCTCTTCTACCTAACAAACACCGTATAGAAACTTAATATATATATGTATATTGTTTAGTTTTTTGGATTTTACAGATACAATTGCTGTTTATATTTTTATTCTAGGTTCAGAAAAAAAATGAATCTAGGTTTGGTGGCAGAAAGCTAAACATGGTCTTGACCGTACACTCCTCCTCGTAAAACATGGCGGCAGAAGCGTCATGCGTTGAGTTTGTTTTTATTCTAGCAAATAAAGGAAAGACGATCACCACTGGATTAGTTTGGTGGAGATTACAACTGGACAATACTTTAAGAAAACTTTAAAATCTGAAAACGTGTAGACTTGGTTGGAGGTTCACCTTCCAGCAGGATAAAAAAACCCTTAACATTCAGCCAGAGCTTCATTAGCTTGAGCTAACAAATAGCTCAAAGTCCAAACCTATATTCACTTTAGAACATGGGTTGAAAATCTTTATTTCCATCCAGTCTGAGTTTATTTTGCTGGTAGGAAACCCTAAATAATGATATTAATAATTACAGTACAAGTTCCACACTTAACCAGGAGGCGACCAAATACAAATCAATTGTCTGTTTTATTCTGTGCTGAATAAATGAATAAATTATACTGTAATTACGTAATAAATACTTTTAAAGTTTAATACGAATATTTTTGCGAAACACTGTACTTTCATGTGTTTTTTTGCGGTTAAATTCTTTTCTTTCCCTCAAAACAATTCATTACTTCCTCTATTTTCTTGCAAGGCCTCACATTCTTTCCAATTAAAACTCTGGCAACTGCAGCGCTACCCTGCTGAGGTGGAGGCACCCCCAATTGGGGGAACAATGGCTGAGGCTTCATGGTTTGAAATTATACTCCAAATTGCGATATTTACATTTTCACACTGCGTGCGGCCGTATGTAAAAACGAAGCCATAAACATCTACTAACGTTGTGATATTTACGTGGCCTGTAACTGTAGCACGTTGGAAATAAGAGTTCCTCAAACTATAACTCTGAGACTTGAAATTGGATAAACCATCTTCCTCAACAAAAACAACCAGAAGCACACCGACAAACACACACACACAGGCACACACGTGCACACACAAACGATTGGCTCAATATAACCCAAGACAGCCGAGGACAGCCACACGCACACACACACACACACACCCACACACAAACGATTGGCTCAATATAACCCAAGACAGCCAAGGACAGCCACACACACACACACACACGCACACGCAGAACCCCGACAACATCTGTTTAATCTTCTGTCGAACACGGCGCATCAAGCTCGGGGCCAGGGATGATGGTGAAGCCATTCCCAGACTTGTGCTTTTATTTCGGCTCAGGGAGCAAACGAAGCCGTACATCCCCTCCGCCCCCCGAACAGACTTTTAGTAATCCCCTAAAAATGAAATCCTTGACATTCTGGCTGATTTCCAGTTTACAAATTTAATATCGCCTGGTGGAATTTTAAATAAGGATTTAAGAGATCCAACCGCAAAAGGGAGGAGTGCATGAGGAGGTGATGGTCGGCTTCTGTTCGCCCGGGAGAAAGTTGGCTCAACGCAGTTTTCAGCAAATAGACCCGTCTGAAGTGCAAAGAGCCATTTTACCACATCTTCCTGTTTTGTTTTGTTTGTTTTTTTATCTTGTTGACTGTACAGGTATACAGATAAGGAGCTAATGAGGGGTTCTCACCTGTGTCTGGTGTCCCGGTTCCTGATGATAAGCCATGGAAAGGCGTTTAAGAGAAGAAAAGAGAACATAGTTACTACAATGCCAAGAAAAGACGAACAGGTTAAGTCAGCAATGCAAAGAAAGCAAAACACAGTGAAAAACCAGAAAATGGCTTGTACAGGTTGATGACCTAATACGTTAAATATGGAGACCTTGAAGGTTTAGCATTGAGAGCTAAACTGCTTAATTTACACATTAATAATCCTTTTGTTTGCAGATGACACATTGTTTTCAAAGAATGATTTCAAATAATTTCTGGATTAAACAAATTATTATCTTTTGTAACCAAAACGATAGAGATGAATGAACCCTGGAGATGAATTTTCAATAGGGGTATCTGTGGTAAATTTTTTGTGGGTAACTTTAGTTGGAAGTGTTACAACCAGTGCTATGAAATACGTACTTGCCCCCATAAAGGTTTTTGCCGTTTTGTTACAATTATATATGTTTTTAAATTATTTCAAATGGCTTCGGCCTTTATCTAGGAGAGAAAATGTCTATCCAAACCATACCAGTCCAATGTCGAAACATAATTCCCCACCCCTGAAAAGTTTAGTACAAAGTCACCGGCCACTCCCAGGCACAATTATTACCAGAGCTGTAAAATCAGGATATTAGTTAAGCACGACCAGAACCAACAAACCGTGGCCTAATCTAAAGAAACTGAAAAACGAGTAAGAAGTAAAGCGGCTGACATTCATCACTCTGGAAAAGGTTTAAAAGCCATTTCTTTGGGGAACCGGTGAGCTACAGTGAGAGCCATTATCTGCAAATGGAGAAAAAAATGGAACAGTGGGGAGGCTGCCTCGGAGAGGCTTACCAAAATAAATTACTGCAAGAGTGTATTGACAGCGTGTCGCCAAAGACGCAGAAGTACATCTAAAGCTCTGCAGGTCTTACATGTCTTAGTTAAGGTCAGAGTTCACGATTCAGCAATAAGAATGAAAGTCGGCATAAATGAAAACCACGGGAAAGATCACAGGCGGAAGTCGCTGCTGACCACAAAGAACACAGAGCTACTTCTGATATTTACCAAAAAGATATCTTCACTATCTCTACGACTTTTGGGCAAATATTCTGTGAACAGATGAGAGAAGAACTGGTTTGAAGTTGTGTTATGTTAAATTTATCTATAAATCCCATCAAGATCTTTGGGTTGCGTAGCAAGATGAAGATCCTAACCAAATCAGAACAGCTACCACCATACGGATAATTAAAGAGAGAGTACAAAATCAATATTTCGGAGTAGCCTAGTCAAAGTCCAAACTTGAGCACAAACCCTTCCACACCTCTGGAGTCATTGGCAGCCATTATAAACACTTGATGGAAGTAATTGCCCTAAGGGTTATAAAAATAAAAAATAAAAATAGGGCCAGGTTAGTTTGGTTAGCTTTTATCTGTTAAGTTAAATCATTTTAAAGTTAAAATTTTATATTTGCTCAGGTTGTTTCTGCCTAACATGCAGCACATATTAAAAGTGCAGAGTAGAGATTAAATAAGTTCAATAAAACTGAAATTCTGAAAAAATTCAGACACTGCAGCCCTCTCATATCGCGGGATTAGGTTTGATTCAGATGGCTGTATTCCTTCACATTAAATATTAAGTTAAAGAGGAAGCTTTTTGGCATTTCCTCCCAGGGGACGGGAAGGTATCAGATAGAGACTCCATGAAACCAGAAATATTAGTCAGAGGTACGATAATGACAGCAAATGAGAGAGTTAAGTTACATAAGAAGAGCACTCTGCAGGACAAATGACTGTGCAATCCCATTGAGATTTTACGCTTGAGAAAATACAGAAATGGGGAATGTAGTGCCTGCAGCACAGTAGGAGATATCATCATAATCCACAGAAAAAAAAAGAGTCTTTGTTTCACAGAAAAGCTGCTCTCACATCCTAAAGAGGTAGATTAAGGCCTGTGATATCTGAACCTCACATTTTCTGCCTTTTGCTTAAAAGACAAACTTCAGAGCATTCAGCAGAGATCAAACAGATCAGTGGTGCCCATGCTAGCCCAGAGCTAATGCAGAGCTAACCCCTTATCGGCTGAGCTCAATTTTTCTTAATAAACATAGAAAAACACTGTGCACACATGAAAACGCCCAAGTTCTCAACTCTCACTTGAGTTCCAGTATGGTCCTGGTGTATCCGTCCGGATGCACCCTCCGGATAAAGTTGAAGTCTCCGATGTAGAGGGAGCCGTCGGGCCCGCTGGCCAGTGCCACGGGGGCGAACAGCATCATGTCCCGAGCCGCTCCGCTGCAGCTCGGGCCGCAGGGGACGCTGCGATAGAAACCGTTCCCCATGACGGTGCTGATGACCGGGGGCTGCTGGGATAGGAAGATGTTTTCTCCATTTCCTTTATGCAGGATTCCTGAGGAACCAGACACGCAATAAATCTTTAAAAGCCCTCAGAACCATTGCCTGAGTCAGTGCATTCCCTCAGGGCAATGCAATCCTAGTTTTTTTTTTTTTGCTGAAGTTTAACAAAACAAGTACTATGAAAGCCACATCCAACTTTTTGTGCTGTCTAAATTTCCAGAAGTATGCTGACTCGTTCAAATTGTTTCTATGTTAATCTAACAAGATGACATCTTATAAAGTCATTTATTGTGGCACTTTGATGTCTTATGCGTTAATAATTGCGAACAGAAAACATTATTAAAAATATGATAAAAATTTAGGCCAAACTGAAGAGTTCACCCACCACTGCGAAAGTTGAGAGCATGGTGTTTGTCCAAGGACCAGCCTCCAAGATTAGAGGGCACCAGTTCAAATCCATGCATCAGAGCTGTCCTCCTTTCCCAGTGGATGACTCCGGGACATGACTCATACTCATAACCCACTGATACTGGAAGGCAAATGCAGACACACAACAGAGCACTTCAGTTTTGTGCAATAATTGTTTTGACTAGGCCCTACTACAAGCATCCGTGTACACTGACATTTTTTAAAAGGTTAAAGTTTTAGAAGTGCAAATATTTCCTGTCTTATTCTTCCTACTTTATAGGACCTTTTAATGAGATGCATGAGAAACTCAAAAGCTTGCTCCGCCCACTGCTGGTCAGCCAGTCAAAGAGAAGAATCCAACCATTTTCTCCAGGTTACATGTTTGGAAACATGAATAATTATTGTATGGAAAAAAACTCCATACAATAATTATGGTCTATTAAACTGCATAGTTTGACAGGCTAGCAGGAACATGCTTGGTAAGCAGTCGAATGTAAGTATCTGACTAGATAGCCCAGCTAATTGACCAGCTAATATCAGCATTTTATACTTGTGTTGCTTTATAAAGAGCTGAACAGTAAATGTGCTACAAGAAACTTGAGTGTGGAAAGCAAATTCACTTAGCATGTTGATTTTTAATGTCAAGTTTCTCTCAAAATATCAAATACATTATCTTCAGATAGATAGATAGATAGCCAGATAGCAATAGCTAACAATCCGTCAAAGAGTTATCAGATAGATAGATAGATAGATAGATAGATAGATAGATAGATAGATAGATAGATAGATAGATAGATAGATAGATAGATAGATAGATAGATAGATAGATAGATAGATAGATAGATAGATAGATAGATAGAAGCCCTTGTTTAGTCCTGACAATAGCTTAATTTCCCCATTTTCGACAAAACACTCCAGAACCACTTGAAACCCACATTTTGTATGCTTTCTGTGTCTCTCTGAGAGCTGAATTGTATTGAGCACTGAGTTAGATGAAAGGCGTTGTAGCGAGACCTCATCAGTGTAAGTTTTTGGGAGAGATCAGCGAGAAGAGTAGGCGTAATCAGGAGTTCATCTTCATAAGGAAGCCCTAGAATTAGCCGCCTGGCCTCTCAGATGTAATGATACGCTGTGTGTGGTTTCCCTGTATGAGGAACAACTATCAACAGCTCTCTTTTTTCTTTTTACTTGGCAGGGGGAACCGTGCTGCACCAGCAATTTGCTGCTTAAAATATGCTAAAAGCCAACAGGTGACAAAACTGTTGGAGATCTCAAGACATGTAAACACAAACATTTATGTCGCTCTTTAATCTACAATATCACACGGAGTACGGTCAGAAACAAGTCTGTGAATGAAGCTATGGCATATTTTAAGACAAAAATAACCTGCTAAAAAAGGTACTCCTTAAAAACAAACCAATCAAAAATGATACAGTATATATTTTTTATTATACAGAAATGCATTTATTTAATAGAATGATATAAAATGCTTGCAATATGTCATTTGTCGTAAGACACAAATGGGGCTGGGACTAACAATAGTGCGGTCTTGAGATCATCTTTAGAGATTAAAGCAATTAAATTATCCCAATTAAAAATTATCCCAATTAAAAATTATACTGGTAAAGCCTATTTTAATAGCTGCAAAAAGATGAAGCTAAATGTATTATTATACAATGTCAATGTGCCTCGACGTAACCAAACTGAGTGGAAAAACGAACACGACACTTCCGTTATTTGAAGGTCAAAACCTGCACATACACACATAACATTTTGAAAATGTCCTTAAGTTTTGATCACTTCACACATTTAACATTTAGATAGCACGTAATTATTATTTTGAGAATTAGTAGCCATACATAAAAAAGAAATGGGATGGAATAATAAGAGCGTTCTTATTCAATTGAATTGTTTTTCTTGCCTTTAAACAAAGTTCTTGTAGAGATACAATATTGGAGTTAATTTATTCTTAAATGTGCGATTAGCTGTAAAATCATAGTTATTTTTTTGTCCTATAAACCTCAAAGAGATACTGTGTGAGGAATATGTCAGGGTTTTTTAATTAAATTCTGTCATATTCTTTGTTTGTAATCAAAAATAACATGACGGGTGACACGATCTCTGGAAGTTTAGGTTGGCTATGATCTTTTTTTTGTACTTTCCGATATCAGGCTTTGTTTTTCATTACTTTGTATTTTGGTGTTCTGTTTTGCAGCTTGATAAAATCATATTGGATTTTCCCATGTGCTGCTTTTGTTTCATTTCTGTATCTGTTTCAGTTGGTCTTGCTTTCTGCTCACACACCACCTGGCCTGAGACGCTAATCAGCATACCTGCTACTTGTGAGGATGTTTTCGGCTCGTCCATCTGGTAACTACGGAGGCGGGCATTTTGTAGCAGCAGAAGTTTCAACTGTAACTTTTCATTGGCTGCATGATGCTGCAGAAATGTCTCCTGTATGCCTTTAAAGTAATGTCTAGGGCTTTAATAAGACAAAATTCCAGATTATGGATTCAAAACACTCATAACAATGAAGCTTCTTATGTTTTGAACAATGTAATGTGGACAGATGAGATAAAAGTAGAAACATTTAGCTGTACTGCTATGCATTGTAACCATAGCGATAAATCTGGTAGTTTTTTGCTTGTTTTTATTGCAAACATGGAGTGGGGGTATTCATCCAACCAAACAAAACAATGACTTCATGAGGGAAAATTTAGATTTGGAATAACTGAGAGAGAAATTAACAACAACAAAACAAATATGTGGGGTCACTTTAAGATGGATGGACGTCCTCACAATCTGACAGATTTAGAGAACTGTCAAATTCAAATTCAGAAATACTTTATTAATCCCAAAGGGAAATTAAGTGTTGTAATTCATATTAATCCAAAATTCTTCAGAGAGTTATTGTAGATGTGAATATGAAGAGATAAGAAGAGATTACCTGTAAAGATTGTGAATATTGCTAAGTCAAAATGAAGCACGTTCACAGACTGAATCAAAAATGCTTTAAAGGGACGGTATTGTGCATTTTATTGCACAATCAAGTAACTATGTTGCCTTCAGTCGTTAGAAAAATGCTGTATTTTTATAGCAAAACTGGATGCCTTGAGAACTGAATGTAACACCTTGAAATTGGCCTCTGTCACTTTAAGAAGCTCCTGCTCTTTCCGGCACTCTGCCTTCAGGGCGTCATTGCAATGTTTCTCAGTTACACGATTCACAACCGTTCGTAGGAGCTGAGAAGTAGTTTGCATGGTGAGCTGAGCAGAAACACATTTCCACCAGATACTCCTTTCTGCTGCTGCTGCTGCTAGTTTGAAGGAACTGAGTATGGGAGGCATGGAGCTCCATGGCGCAGAAGCTTTGCGGAAGTAGGCGGAGCTATGTGAGAGCAAGCCTTTAGGCACCCCAGAATGGTTTCCAAGGGAGATTAAAGGTCACACTCCAGGTATGTTTTTGATGAGGGAAAAACTTTATAATTTGATGTAAAGCAAAAAACAAAAATTCTACAAAATACCTTCCCTATGATACAGTATTGCACCTTTTTAATCTTACACAGATATGTCTGTCACATGACATGAAAAGAAAATGACTGTAGTTTAGCATTTTATTAGGGGTGCGCAGACTTTTCAGAGCCTTAAGTAAACTAAACATTAGTATGGAGTACAACAAAAACACAAGTAAAGTTTGGGAAACAAAAACAACTGACTAACCTCACAGACTAGTTAATCATTACACTGCAAAAAGTCCCCTTTCAAAAACAAGAAAAAAAAGTACAAAAACAGGGTATAATTTTCTTAAAATAAGAAAAATTATCTGCCAACAGAACAAGAAAATTTATCTTGTCAAGATTTTCTAAAACAAGAAAAAATATCTTACCAAGATAAACCTACAATATCTTAAAATTAGTGTATTTTTACTTAAAACAAGCCAATTTTACTTATACGAGTAAGATATATTATCTTATTTTAAGAAAAATTATCTCAAGTAAAGAAAATGTTACTTGACACTGAATTTCTTAAAATAGCGTAAAATTTTCTTATTTTAAGACAAATGTTCTATGTATTAAGAAAATAAATCTCATATATTCTATTTGTATTAGTAAAATTGGCTTGTTTTAAGTACAAATACACTAATTTTAAGATATTTGTAGGTTTATCTTGGTTAGATATTTTTTCTTGTTTTGGAAAATCTTGACAAGATAAATTTTCTTGTTCTGTTGGCAGATAATTTTCTTATTTTAAGAAAATTATACCCTATTTTTGTACTTTTTTTTTCTTGTTTTTGAAAGGGGACTTTTTGCAGTGATATACCTAAATCTAGTTTATTTTTATTGTTGCATAGGATTAAAATATATATTTTGTCACAGCTTTACTCAAGGTTCTTATGCTAAGACAAAATCCCAAAATTGATCCTGTGAATACTGGAACAAGAGATGTTATTGGTTTGCTGAAATGAAGACATGAGTTCAATTACTTTTAACATCTTTATTACGTTTAAGTTTCACATAAACACAATAAAACATGACTACTGGTCAGAATTTAAAGTCTGGATGGGCATCTTATTCTGAAACAATCCTATAAAATGACAGAACAATGACGATCTGACACATCTGCAGCACTAGTCAAGCAAACCAAATTGTCCAAAGCAAAAAAAAATCTTGGGATTAGATGTCAACAATAGGAGCTTCCCCCGCAATGAACTTCTTCCAGTAAGCCATAGACTTTTATATGTGGAAGTCTTGCCTCAGTTACGGACGGCGTTCTCAAGACGTCTGTCGGCAGCACAGAGAGGAGTGGCCACGGACACACGGATGCTGAAAGGTGTAGTAGCTATGATGTCCTCCTTTCAGAAGATCAGGGCAGGCATGGTTCCAATGGCCAGTAGAAAGTTGGTTTCACGATCACCACAGAGCTGAAAGTGGTCTTGTTTGAAGTTGTTGGGTCATCTGCTAATTGGAGCACAGACAGAAAAACAGTCACAAAACAAACCACGTTTTAGGGACTAATCAGTGTAATGATGAATCAGTATCATGAATTTCTTACCTCAAGAATGTGAAGGATGCCGTCACTTGCAATTCCCAAAGTTTCTTGTAGATGGTGCAATACGTGATTGGAGATGTGTCTGGCATAGGCTTCACCATGGCAACAGTTTGGTTTACTTGAAAAATAAAACAAGTCTTATTTTAGTTTATGTGCTCAATTACAATATTACATGAATTCAAGATGGCAAGAAAGTTATTTTAATTAAATCAAACTAGGACTACTTAAATTCACCAATCAAAAATAGTGTTTAAAATATCCTGGTAACAGTGTGGAATATCTAACCTAGGCTTTAGACTCATTGCATTTAAGTTTTTAAATTACAGCACATAAAACACCCTCAGTTAGTGAAATACTAGGCGGAATTACCCTTTAACCATTTCCCGAATCATAAGCTACGAATGAGAAGCCACCTTAGCTATGTTAAAAAACGGAAGCTACCATGAACCCGTGTCGATATTATTTTTAAGCCACAGCTATTGTGGTTAATAACTGTTCAAAGCTCATATTCACAAGAGCGGCTCTTTAACCGCGGATGAAAATTGGCATATCACGACATGCTAACTAGCTTCAGTTAGCTTATCTTAGAAAGACAGACAACTTTAAACTTACCTCTCAGTACAGCAGCTGTAGGGTCTATACACGTAAAAAGTCCTCCATCTTCATCCATGTCCAACCGAGATTAGAGAATTTGCCAAAAGAAAATCTTATAAAAGTACAGTAGATAAAAGCTTAGTTAGGCTGTTACAACTGAATCAACCGTTAATCAGGGCAGTTAAATGATCTCTGGCGTTGCCGTTAGTGATGTGCGGATTGATACTGAAATATCGATTCTTCCGATACCAGAACTTAATTCTTTAAAATCTATTGTCAGATCCAAGGATCAATACTTTCAACACTTTAGTAATTTGAGATAATGTAGATTAACAAGAGCAAGTTAGAAAGTAACTAAATTATTGAGATCTTGCCGAAATGAAACGTTGTTAATGGGAACTACTTTTTCTTCCGCCTGGTGAGTATGTAATGTGTAAGGACGTAATGCCCAAGCGCAGCGTGCTGCTGACGCTCACTCACTCAGAAATGAACATGTTGACAGATTATTTCAAAAGTGACATGGAGCTATTTCAGCTGTCATTTTATAGTAGTTTTAATAATTAAACAAGGATGTATTTAGTAGGGTTATTACTTTACTAATTTTCTTTTTTTAGTTTGCAACTCCATTTTCACATGTTTTGTATATTTCAGCTGAATTAAAATAGCTTATAGTAAACGAGATTGTTCTCAATGTACTTCTGAGTTTAAAATGAGTGCATCAGAGTACATTGTGTTCTTTTTATGAAGCCAAGATATGGATTACATTTATTTTTTATTTAATTAAGAAACAAATTAATTGTCTTTTGCACAAAGTATGGGATCTGTATTGCCAATACCACCTTAAATTTTACTCTGTATTGGATCGGAAAGAAATCTGTTGTATCGAACATTAATACTATCTCACTGACATTTTGGGCGCTTTCCCATGTGGATTGTATGATGTCATAAAGGGGTTACAAACATGATTAATAAATATTGTTCAAACTAATATTAGTAACTTATAAAGTAAGAATTTGAAATATAAACCAAAAGTTAAAATATTTATCATGACATTGAGCGAATCAATATTGTTGATTCTAATCTCATTGTGTGGAATACCAGCCATTTCAAATCACACATCAACAGAAATTTCATGACATGTCAGTAAGAGGTCCCACATCTTGCATCAAGAAGATCAGATTAAGGTCCACAGCAGACGGAAACATGCCAAGAATTATCTTGATATATAAACTGATATTGTTTCTGAAATTGTTGTGTTAAATGTCAATCGTTTAAATATTAAATTACAATTTCCTGTACACTCTGCCAACTTATACAAGAATATAAGTTCATGGGTTTTTTTAATTTTTCATTGACAATAACACAAAGGATTCCATTTGGACATAGTCTGTTTTAATTATCTGAATACATTTAATTAAGTATGTGATTTCACTTTCTGTGCTTGAAATAAGAAATTTTTACTTGTATAAAATAAGTTCTAGACTTGAAGTTTGATTGGTAAATATTGATATTCTAGATTCTAGCACATATTTACTCATAATAAGTAATATTTTCTTAACATTAAGCTTTTATATCTTACTGAGATAATTAAGTACAAAAACACTTAAAATAAGAAAAATATTCTTACATAAATCCCTCTTGGTGAGAAAAATTATCTTGTCAGAAAGAAAACAAGAAAAATCTCCTTAATTTAAGATATTTAATCTTACTAAGATTTCAGTTTTTGCAGTGTAGTGTAATAAACAGTATAATTAGTGGGTGAGTGAACAATTAAACACTTTGACATCTCTTACTCACTTAGTATGTATAAATACACAGTTTTTATTGCTTTCGTTAGTTTGATTTTGCATTTCTCAAAAGAAAAAAAATCTATCCTGCTTTAGTGAAACATCTGTTCTCACAGCATCTTCATTAGGTGACGATGTCAAGAAAGGCAAACAAGTTAAATAGTGCAACAACTTCCAGGAAAGCTGAAAGCACCGGAGCAAATTTTTCCAGTGCTGTTCAGGGTGAAAAAAACAACAAAAAAACAAAACATAAAACAGTAATTTAGTGCTTTGTTTATACCTAGATGAAAAGCCTTGTAATTATCTTGAGGCAAATACATTGTTTTTTGGGGGTTTTTTTTACACCCGGCATAAAATCACAGTTCACAAAGAATCCGAGGTTGGGTTTAGCAACCAGACGTGTTTTGTGTGATTAAACCATCTGGCACGTCAGGTTAGCTTTTCGACGAGGATCCCATTGAGAACCACGAGTTTTCAACGATAGCTACCAATTTAGTCACCATTTAGACTCTTATGGTGGACAATGTCATCCTGGAACAAATCCCTCTCATCAATCAAGGTGAAAACCACACATTCCTCTATAACCAAAGTCTTATTTTTAAGGTCACTATGTCAGTATAGAGAAATAAAACAGCGGGTGTACGAGACTCTTTGCACCGTCATTCCAGATTGATATCAGACAGGCTAAATGAAAATAATGATATTCTTCAGGGGGACGAAGGCTTGACATATCTGATCCTCGAGCCACAGAGGAGCGGTTGTCACTGTCAATCACCGTTGGCACTGATCTCTCTTAACTGGCCTCACTGTAGACCCGCGGGCATGCGAGCTGATTAGAGCTCAAGGGAAAAACAGAGGGCAGAGTCAGCATAAAGACAAGTTCACAATGCTGGAATACGCGAACAGAGGTGCTTGGATTATGCACCGAGCTCGGGGAGATTCTCTTACATCGAGAGAAAAGTCTCTGCAGACACCCAACGCCAACTTAAGTCTCCACTCAGAGCGCACAATCGATTAGGTGATCGGGGGAGAGGGAGAATAATGGGTCGTTTGGAACGCGGTGGATTCAGAGAGAGGATGCAGAGAGGAAACCTTATCCCGCTGAACTAAAGTTCTCCATCTAGGAACTATCTTTAAGGGTCATTTAGTGAGTCCATTTGCTTCATATTTTGAGCTAAGGTGCATTTTAACCTCGTTTTTAAAGGATTGGAAGGGAACGTCGAGGCTTGAGAAATGTGAAGTGTTGCTTTCAAAATGTAACTCTATCAAAGTGAAATTAATTGCACTTAGTAAGGGTGGGAGATGTGGACGTAGAATTTTAGAGCAATATTTTGTGGTACAATTGTGATAAGAGGTTTTATATATACACTGCTCAAAAAAATAAAGGGAACACTTAAACAACACAATATAACTCCAAGTAAATCAAACTTCTGTGAAATCAAACTGTCCACTTAGGAAGCAACACTGATTGACAACGGGGACCCTCGTTGGGTCAATCAGTGTTGCTTCCTAAGCAATGCCCGCCTTTGTCAGGCGGGCATTGTGAACTGCAGCATTGTCCTGTTGAAAAACCCAATCATTACCACACAGACGAGGGCCCTCAGTCATGAGGGATGCCCGCTGCAACATCTCCACATAGCCAGCTGCTATTTGACGCCCCTGCACAACCTGAAGCTCAATTGTTCCATTGAAGGAAAACACACCCCAAATCATGATGGCGCCCCCACCACTGTGCCGTGTAGAAAACATCTCAGGTGGGATCTCCTTGTCATGCCAGTAACGTTGGAAGCCATCAGGATCATCAAGGTAAAAAAATTTTCCTCATCAGTGAAGATAACTTTCTTCCACCTTTCAATGTCCCATGTTTGGTGCGCCCTTGCAAAGTCCAAACGGGCAATTTTGTGGCATTGAAGAAGACGTGGCCTTTGAAGAAGTTTTTTGTTTCTGAAGCCGTTCTCTCGCAGATGCCGTCTGATGGTTGTTGGGCTGCAGTCAGCACCAGTAATGGCCTTAATTTGGGTAGAGGATCGTCCCCTGTCTTGACGGACAGCCAATCGGATCCTGCGGCTAAGAGCTGCTGACATTTTTTTGGGTCTACCACTTGACTTTTTTGTTCCATAACCCTCAGGATCATTTAAAAAATGCAAAATGACTGTCTTACTGCGTCCAACCTCAGCAGCAATGTCACGTTGTGAGAGGCCTTGCTTATGCAGCTCAACAATCCTACCACGTTCAGAGTCAGTGAGCTGTTTTGCTTTTGCCATCAGGAGGTCTTGACGGTGTAAAGACTTGACACAAAATGACATGGAATCCAGATTTTTGCACAGCTTTTGCCTTTTAAAGACTATGGTCTTAAACTTTTGATCAGCTGAAAAAAATCATGTTTGAGTGTAAATGCAGTTTTCAGAAAATTCCCTGCTCAAAAGTTCTTGTCTCTTGCACTGATTTTTTCCTTTAACATTGTGAAGCTCTACTTAGAACCTTCTTAAGATCCAATAGTGCAAAATGCAAATTCTTGCAATTTTTTGACTGGTCTTAAGATTTTGATCAGGAGTGTATATATATATATATATATATATATATATATATATATATATATATATATATATATATATATATATATATAAACTTATATTTTAGGTAACTATGGCTGTGACTGCATGGCACAGCATTTACAGCATCACAAACAGAAATACTGTTTCTCTTCACTTACTTGAAGAACTGTGATTTATATCAGTGAGCTGAAATTACTAACCGAATTTAATTATATTTTCAAATGTTATTGATGCTCTTGGGGAACAAACTGTAGTAAGAAAGTAGTAAAAACAACATTTCCGATAATGCCGCTAGTTTTTAAAAAAAAGATTATTATTCAACATAATTAATTGAAATTTATTGAGACAACAATAAATCAAAATCCTTATCATAATCAGAATTTTTTCAGCATAAATGATAAACGAGGGGTGAAAAATGCCCACCCATAACTTATCGGTCACATTACTTAATTACTCAATGAGTTCAACCTTGTAAGAGAAAGAAACCAGGAACACTTTGTCCTTTAAAAAAATAAAATAAAAAAATACAATCAACTGAAAAAATAAAAAAAGAATAAAACTTTTCCAGGACAAAACGGGCAAACCAATCTCAAAGGACAGGACTCTGTATTAAGGATAAAAAAAAGAAAAACTTCCCCCCAAAAAAGAAAAACATCCCCACAACCTGATATTACTGCAGCTATATTACAAGAAGTCGTCCAGCACACATAGACATACTCCCAACAAACAATACATGTGCACACTGTAGTCCATAAATGCACATTCAATATCTCACAGGTGAAAGCTTTCATTCTCCGCTGCTGAGGCCTCAGGCAATGTGTTCACCCCAGCAAACAGAGCATGATCTCCTTTCTCTCTTGTTCTCTCTGGCAATCTGCAGGCACAGCCGTGTAGATACACATGCAGCAGGCGGTGTACGTGTGTTTTTGTCTACGTCTGTGTCGCTGCTGCCGACAAAAGTGCGGGGAAGTAGGAGCGCAGGATGCTGAAGACGCAGCGAAGAACAACAGAGGGCAGGGGGGGAAATCGCAACGCAAGATCAGAGAGACGGGAGGAAACAACAAAAGAGGGAAGAGAGAGAGAGTTCAGGATGGGATGGGAAAAGGAGGCAACACTTTGAAGGAAGAGGAGGACAAAGGGTCTAAAGAGAGGAGGTTAAAGTGGTTTAGCAAAGCAGAATGAGTAAAAATAACTAAATAAATAAACCGAGGTGAAAGATCAGGCAGAAGGTGAAGCAGATGAAATGCTGCCCAAACAGATAAGGGGGAAGATGGGTTGAATCAGGAGGGAGAGGAGGCCCTGAGATGGAACAGATACGATCTCTATAGAGAGACCCTACACTCGACTGGACAAAGCCTCTGCTAAGTCTGATGTCAATGCTTAGGTAAAATGCTAGCTTGCAGCTGCGGCGCTGCAATCTCCACAGACAGACAGCGGATGCATTACCTCTCGATTTGCGTGCAAACGTCAACTATTTGGGGCAAATAAACAGCGATTTTATGTGGCAGACAAGTACAAAGTATTACTTAATTGTAAAGTGTTAGGAAAATTCATTTGAACGGCTCTAAGCAGCGAACAGTCAAGTCTCAAGTTAGTGAGGACTAAGCTTATGATGCTCTCTCTGCTCACACCTCAACAGCTATTGTTATCTTTATTTAAATACAATTGATTAAATTAAATTAGTTAAATATAATAGATAAATAAATGGCTGTATATTCTTTATATTTGATGGTGCAGAAGAAGATACTTGTTTCTGCCAAAGCAACTCAAGTCTATTTTTCTTTAATTGTGCTTTTAAATTAGAAACAGGCATAAATATAATTAATGCATACAACACTTGGTAGTAAAAAAAATATATTTCTTTTTCAATTTCCATGTGTTTGACATAATTGGAAAGCTCAGAAACTACACTTTTCACAATATGTGAATAACTCAAAATGCACCAAGTAGAATTGTTCATGACAATATGCGAGTTATGAGTCTAATATTTTCATTTCAGGTTGTATATATTAAGATCTGTTATTGTGGCCTAATTCAAGTTAGGTGGTCTGTGAGTGTTTGTTAAATGGGGTCCGTTTGAGAAACACTGGTGTAGAACAATCGATATATTGATGGTTGAAGTGGAAGCTAACATGTGAAAAGGTTAAAGTTTATGAGTCACTTCCCGTTTTGGAATTTTGCCAGAGCTGAAGAGACCACCACACAGCATATGTGAAGAGGTATAAATAGTGAGAGGTTCTCTGTGTTAGCTAGAAGTCTGATGCCTTAAGGATTGCACCTCATTGATCAAGTAAATCCTTGAAACAAACATGTGTGAGTATGCCTCTGATTCTGCCTTGGATGTTTCCTTAATAGTAATTTTCCAAACAGAGTAAAAAAATATATTTTTTTAGCTACATCTGATAACATGCTTTGCAAAGGACACAGAAAAAGGACAGAGGCAGCGGTTGCTATCGCTAAAAAAACTCTCCGTTCTCATATTTATGCTCGGCGTATGCACCAATAGAAATGGGCTTCAAAATGATTCCAAACTAGCATCCTTCTGCCACTGCAGATCATATCTCAACAGCCAGTCACTCCGCAAAATAAATTTAAGCCTTCCCCTATCTTTCCATTTCTCTTCCAGAGCACAATGCTGGCTCTGATGAAGGGTGCTGGGTGCAGCGGTGCAGAGTCTAAACTTATTTTTCCCCCTCTTTGCACAGCTCAATATACTTTAAGAATTACACTCGATGCTTCTGAAATCACTAATAAAGGAACCGAACCAAACGCTGTAATCATTGTGTTGTTGTCATGCGACACTAAGTTCTCCATTTGTTAGCAGAAGACTGTCCGCACGCGACTGGTTGATTACTTCCTGAATGGTCAATCACTTACACAGTAATGTCCAATCAAGCTTACATGCAAACCACGGCGCTCAAATAAATAATTTTAAAAAAAGGCCAATGCAACCCTAATGATTAGCGAGGGTGAAGAGAATACGAAAAATCCTTGCGCTGATCACATTAGTGAATTGTAACAAATTTGCACATAAAACAAGAAGAATGGCCTCCAAATAAATAATCCCCAAGCGATTCAGGGGAGTTTTTTTCCCCCACGTATAGCAGGAAGGGAGGAGTGTGTCCTGTTGGAACTACATCTCGGTGCACAAGAGCCATTTGGAATTTGTCAAGTGACAAAAGAGGATGAAATTATAGCAGTAAGAGGGGGGAAAAAAGGTATCTGTAAAGGTCGTAAATAAAAGAGAACTATCCGGTTTTCATCTTCTGTCTGTCGCTAGGCTACCATAAGCTGTTTTTATTCATGTGCCCCTTCCCATGCATGCAAAAACCGCACTGATGATTGAATCAAACATGAGGAAAACACGTAAATATGATCTGCGCTCATATCAGCAGAGAGCATCTAATAAGTTTAGAATTCTCTCAGAAACAGAAATTCACAATTGAGATCTTATATGTTGTTGATGTCAGGCAGAAGCTTATGTCTTGTTTTTATTTATGCTTTCTTGTGAAAATCAACTCTACACCTTTTTCTGCTCTGGGGTTTTTATAGAAACATTTGCAGTAAAAAAATAAAATATAAAAAGAGCATGTGCCTTTGACCAAACTGTCAAAATTTACATTTCTTTTAGTTCCTGCAAAGCTCTATTTTTGGAGATACAGGGTTTCTCTCTGACAGCAGCGATATGTAAAAAAAAAAAAAAAATCTCTCAAACGGTGAACTCTGGAGATGTTTTGTTTTCCCTCACTTATGATTTTCCTCATTGATAAGATAAATATGACTCAATTTTATTGCTCTGAGTTTAAATTTGGACACGTATGAGAGCAGCAACATTGATCAGACATATAATCATGGTCAGCATTTGGGTCATTAATGCACACGGGGACGAAACGTTGGTCCGTTCCATCAGATAAGCTTCTGTAGCTCAGTTGGCAGACAGAGTTAGCACTAGTTCTGACAGAATGGTGTCAGAATACACAGACCATTACCGGGTTTTTTGGCTTAAGGGGCTACAGACTTGCAAACCTGAGTAGGATTCCACAATGGTCCCAGTCCTTCATCGAAAGCAACACCAGTGGACATATGGAAGAAGGAGCAATGGAAAATGGCAGCCTAGCCCAATCAATCACTCAACTTCATTTTGGGCCATATCAAAAATCTGAATGTTCTTAAAGGGCCGTTTGTGGCAGAATGTGTTGATAAAACCCCCTGATCTGCTAAAATAGCTGTTTGTTTCAGCTTTCAGTAAGCATCTCTTAAAATTAAATAACATTGAGCATCTTTTCACACTGATCAGTCTCTCTAGAATTCAATTGTTTTTGTGCTTTTATTTGCATAAGTATGATGTTAAATGAAAACTTAATAACTGCTGTATCAACCATGCTTGACATCAAGTAAAGATGAGGCAGCAGTGACCTAAACTCAAAGTCTTTGACCAATTTTGAAAAAAAATTTGCAGTAAAATCATAAGAAATGTAGGAATCTGTTGATTTTGCATGAATTTTCCAGATTTATGAGAAACGTTGATGCAATTTGGAGTCTAGAGGGCCACATAAAAAGCTACAGCGGACCAAATTTGGACCCCAGGCCTCGAGTTGGACACATGTGATGGATATGCAAGCAACAGTGTGGCAGGTCTGGGGCGTGCGTCCTCTAGGGGGCGCCAGAGTTCTTCAGAGGGGGATGCAACAGGAGGGGAAAAAAAATAAACCAGAAAAAGCAACTGTGGACATTTGACCACTTTCACCAAGCCTATGTCAGAGACAAATGGATAGATTTTCAGTACGTAAAGCTGTGGTGAGCAAAGATAGGTTGACAGCTGATGCACTGAAGTCTTCCCCAAGTATTGGTCTCATGCCCTGTCCAAATATTTACATCTCATGGCGGATTGCGCACACCACCTTTTCCTCAAACTGGACGATTTGGAAGGTGCTCTTGCAGAGCAGGTTCACCTGTACCAACATTAATAAGATCCTTCTACAGCTCACCAATGTACGAGTCAAGTTAAAAAAGCCACACCACTTGCTCAGCTCAGGCACTTATTGCAAAGGAGACAAAGTCTGGGGCAAGCAAAATTTTAAAAAAAAGAAAAAAAAGGAAGAAGCATGACTATAATTATTTAAAGCTTGGATTTTCATGGGCTGGATCTGAAGATGCTCCACCACCACTGCGTTGCCTTACAAGCCCCGGGAGGTTTTTGATAAAAGGCTGAATGAACTGCGGTCACAGCAGAAAGGAGTTCATAAATTTAGCACTGCAAGTAAGAAGGCAACTGAAGCTTTATATCATGAGCCGCTATGCATAGCTAAAGCAGGTAATGGAACATCAAGTACAGCAACAGCAAAAAGTTGACAGAAAGTCTACAGATATAGCAGTTTGCACACTTTCCAAGAACCAGACATTCTCTTTATATTGCTAATATTAATATTCTTTGAGCGGCTGCTTGCTTTATTTCAACGATGAAAGGAGAAATGAGTAGGTGGAAGACTTGCAAAGCAAACTGAAAAGCTCTACAGGGCCCATATGTTTTTTTTTTAATTTTATTATTGTGTTTCCTCACATAAAGAGGCATCACTTCATTCCATATTCCACCTACCAGTTGCGTGAGTGAGCCCCCAGACCTCCTGGCCGTAGACGTCGGTCTTGTTCCAGACCAGCTTGTGAACCAGACCGGGCCCCGCGGGGTACCACCGCTGATACAGCCGTCCTTGGATGGACGCGCGGACGTGCACCTTGGACAGACCGCCCAAAGGCGAGACGGGAGAGGACGGGGACGGCGGGGTGAGGAGGATGCGCAGCAGCGAGGAGTAGCCGGCGGCGCGGGTGCTCAGGTAGCTGAGCTTCAGAAAGGCCCCTGGGACAGAGACCTCCTCCTGAACCGCCTGGGGAGAGAACAGGACGGACGGCGGACGGAGTGAGAAATACAGCAGGGAAGAGAGAGAGGTGTTTCATCAAAACTTTGTCATTTGGAAAATGAGCTGGTGAAAGAACAGCTATTGGTGAGTTAAGGGAAGGGAAGGAAAGCTGCAGGACAGAATGTACAGGAAGAACTCAAAGTTTTTATGATAGTGCTTTTTCTATTTAAGTACTAGACAGAAAGATGCCTCAAAGTCATTCTGGTTAATATTAGTTTATCTTGCAGAAGATTTATTAGTGTTTGAATTAAAGACCTAAGATTCATGCTGTTTTTGTTTGTTCACACCATTCTCAGCGAGTTCATCTCCCGTTTAGGTCATGGGTGGAACATGCTGGAACACGGCCTGCTTTTCTCCAGGCCTTTCCTGCTTCCTGTCTCTTTTGTGCGGAGGTTTTGTTCATTGACGGAATAAAATGTTCTCTCGTTTGTCTCTTTCTACAAATCCCATCCAATTCTTCAAAGTCTGCCAGAAGAAATCACAGACAGAGTGTTGATGAAATTAAATCTGACATTTTCAAGTAAAAAAAAAAAAAAAATCATGTTCTTGCTGGAAAAAAATGAAGGATTCGAGATCAATCTTTTTCAAATCAAAGTACGCCTCTCCTCTCTTGCTGGACTTCCTTTAGAAATGTGAGCAAAACTTCATTGGTATTCCGCTGATGTTGGAAAAAAATAAAATGTTGCAATTATGGTTTTTGGAATACAAAGAAAACACAATTCAAATCACTAATGAATAAGTTTGCTCATGTGATAGGAAGTAGCTGGAGGATAACTTGTCATCTTCTTCTTCGTGGCTTGTGCCAGTGGCAACATCCTGTTGTTGACCAAAAAAACACCTCATCCTAGCGCTAAAACTGTTTAATCGACAAGTTTGTTTTTTTTCTCGAAATTGCTGTATTTCCATTTAGCAAATTTATTTTCAAAATGTCAAAATTATGCAATGATGCGGTTGATGGAAACGCAGCTAGTGTCATACAAAGTGGTGGCGGTCTCATGCTTTCGTTTCAAGTGGAACTAGTGAGTAAATAGTAAGGGTGGAGGTCTACCTCCAATGCAAAAGAGAATATCGAGAACCAAAAGTGATTTTTTTTTTTTAAATACAGCAGTAGAATGCAAAATCTTTAATTAAAATAAAACTTTATCATGAGTGAAATGTTTATAGTGCCATTTTATTATTTCTTCAACTATGTCTTTGCTGTAGCTCACAATTAAAGTAATTAAAGTTGGTTGATTGGTTAACCTGCGCAGAAACTCAATCAAAAACCAATCAATCATCTATTGCATGGCGGTGTTAGCCACGCCCACTGCCTTTGACGGGCAAGGATGAAAATAAATAAATCATATATTCATTTATTTCAATTATCACATGCATGTTTACTCCATAAATTCCAGATAAAACTGTATATAGATATTTAGTAACTCATATTGAATTGTAGCATTTTTGGTCGAAGAGCATATATGGCTAAGTTTGTTCAGTTTATTTATTGTATTCATGTTAAACAATAAATAGAAGGTCAACAGCCTGACCTTTACATCTGCCTTCCAGACACCTAATTTGCCTTTGTGGTTGGGAAGTGTATGGAGGAAGCGTGTATTTGCATTATGCTCATTTCTTCTTTGCATGATGTAAATAGGAAATGAGCTAAATTTGCAAAATCCTTTGGGACTCGGCTTGTTTGTTGCTGAGCTGTAGCAAATTGCATCTAGGAGTTATTGTTCCTGATCTACATATATTGTCACATTGTGCGCAGGTTTCACAAGGATGTTTGATTGTCTTATTTCTTCCCATCACGAGGGATGACATTTTTTGGGGGGAGTTTTTTCTTCTTTTTTTTTTAAGCCTCTCAGGAAAATGTTAAATGAAGCACAGTGAAGTGCAAATTAATGCTCACTCAGAAGATGAATCCAATTGACTTTAGAGAATATTTTTCATCAAGCAAGTGACGCAAGTGATTGAAATTCTTAAGAGCAATGTTTGAAAATTGTTTATCCAAATGAGAGTGAGAGAGAGTACAAAGTCAGATTGTGAATCTTTTCCAAGTCTGACAAAGGAGGAAGATTTTCAGGGCGGACTGATAATGGAGCACACAGCTTTAATTGTCTGAAAACAGAACGGATTGCGTGCTCAGGTTTACATGTATTCACATTTTAGCTCGCCAATACTGATTCAGAATAATACATCTATTGTCCTCAGTAACCTTGGATGTTTCAGAAATGCCACAACAAGGTCCTAGAGTAATTCAGAGTATTTTACTAATTATCAAAGTCAGTACAGATCATTAAGCATATTCCAATAATTGTCTTTGGGTCAGAGGCTAAAGAGCTGTGGTGTTGTTCTTCTTTATTTACTTCAAAATCAGTTTTCAGCCTCTTTTTGATTCATGAGGTGAAGTTTGAAAGCCACGTTTCGAGTCATCCAGGCATAATTTTTTTCCCCAAACGTTCCCAAAAGATTAATTATTGTCTCTTTAGATACTTATAAGCTTGAGCTTGAATGTTCTGGAGCATTAACTCAATTTTTGGTCAGAGTTTGCCTCGCTGTGAAAAGTGACACCTTCCAGTTTATTATAAGGTTGAAAGATGGAGGTTCCCAGGTTGTTCTTGAATGTCATAATATGTTTCCTTTAACTTCTGGGTGACGGTTTTGGTAAAACCTTTACCAAACCTTCACATAATTCGAAATGCACATCAGAACTGGTTTTGGAATGGTAAAAAGGTAAATATTGAGTTTCCAGCAGTGCCTGAATCTCAGTCCTATTGAGTTTGTGCCAGAAAATCAAGCTATAGAAAGGAATTAACTCAAATTTCAGGACGCACATCTAGTCTGAATGATGATGATTACAAAACAACTGAGGTGACAGTTCAACTTCTAGAGATATCTATATATGACCTAAATATCAAATAAACGTTTGAGTCTATATGTATAATTTTGACCTTGTGAGGACAAGAGCAAATAACACGTTTTGAAAATGACTAGCTGTTTTATATCAGTAGCTATAAGCTACACATTCAGTTCTGTTTTTAAAAATGTCTCCCTCTTTGACACAAAGTCTCACTTAATACTCCCAGTAGTTGGGATGAAGAATTTTCAAACATTATTTCAAAGAGTTTCAATCACTTGCATCACTTGCTTGGTGATAATATTCAAATAAATCATTTAAAAGCTCCAATCCGATACTAAGATTTGCAAGATGAGGATTTTGGCTGACTTCCATTATGGACACGTCCTCTCAGCCGCTGCATCAGACAGTGGAGGCTCTGAGCTGCTTTTTCAGCTGCAGATTGATGCCGTCTCAGAACAGAAAATAACCTTATACCACCGATCGTTTATTTCCACCACTGAGAGATTCTGCACTTTGCCAGTTTAGTTGTACTCTGTTTTTTTTTCCCGTAAGAAGGAACTCGCATGTATCACTATCGTTCCAGCTTTTTAAAGGTCTAATGTGAATAGTCTTTATTTTTGCGCCAGCATTCCTATTTTCATTTCGATTTCTAGAGACTATTACAATTTCTACTTTTTCTAGTTTGTGTGGTCTGCTTATCATTGGATCTGTAAAGTTGATCTTTTATGGTGTATAATCTCTGTGCTGTGCTTCCTTTACAAATGTCCTCAAAACTTTTTCGATGTTCTGCTAATGTAGATAAAACACAATTTTGCAGTAGCGATGTTTCCGTTAAATTAAAAATGCAATTAAAATTGCACGCAATAAGTCTTTAAAAATCACGACAGTGTTCATATTTCAGCCACGGCACAGCGTTCATCATCAGCCGTCAGAGAAGACGTCGGCTTCTTATAATTCTGAGTGCGGCTACTTGTATGTGCGGATTTTTGGGGAAATGGTTGTTGGCGATTTTTTGCTGTGAGTTCAACACTTCAGAATGACAAACTAAACTTTTGATGGACTGGGTGATGCTGTGTGACCTCTAGAGGAGCCAGACGCTCCTCCTACGTAGTGGCTCCTATTTGTAGCCACTACATGTTTATTTGTAGTGCCTACAAATAAACATGTTTTCATTGCAGTTTTGCAAAATACACCAACTTCCGAAACTGCCGTGTTTCCATTAAGCAAATGTATTTTCGCAATTCCAATTTGCACAACTTTATGTTCGATGGAAATGCAGCCACTGTGCCAACATGTCGTACCTGTAGCTCAGGCACGGCAGGGCCCTTCTCTGTGCATGCTCCTGTGTATCTGGGGAGCGGGTAAGGCAGGACCAGTGGATAGGGACTCAGAACGCTCCTGATGTCACATTTCGGCGTCTCAGCCTCCTCCCTGGCCATGGTCACGTGATCTAAAACCAGGAAGTTGTTGTTCGGCGTCCATATGGTGCGTGTCTGTGGCAGGAAGGGCGGGCGCTGGAACATGAGGGTCACAGACATGGCGCCGAAAGTCACCAAGTCGAAACTGGAGTCAAAGCAGAGCGAGACGTGGTCAGGCTAACGGTAAGGGCGGCGCGATCCGTTCGAATGTGCGCTCCTGCGCTCTCTACCTGCCGTCCTTCCTGCTGACGGTGTAGCCGTACTCGGGATGCTGTGGGAAGGTGATGTTGACTCCGACTAGAGGCGAGCTGTCCTGCAGCACAACGTTCCCTCGAATCACAGACACACGGCTGTCAAAACAAAGGTGGCGAGATAAAAGAGAGAGGGGGGAGAAAAAATATAGATAAACAGGGAGACATGACAGGTTCACAATGACGGAGAGCATAATCATTGTTTGGAGAAAGCAGCACATTGTCATGCACTAGTCAAATGACCTTGTGTTGGAAGAATAAGCAGCCGCCTTTATTCTGCTCAGTGCTTTTCTCTTGTATCGCTCGGAGAAGTCTGCCAGAGATTGCCAGGATACAGGCCATAAATATAGCTTCATCCACGACGACGCCTCAACATCTTGTCATTTAAAAAGCAAACTTTAATCTCTCGTTGAAGGAGGACTGTGTCATATAGGAGAAGAAGCTTTTTTTTTTTGCTAAGCAGTTTTTCAGCTGTTGTACATAAATTTGCGGTGTCTTCAGCAGCATGTGCAATGGTCAAACGAAGACAATCGAGGCTTGACAGAAGCACTAATTACTGTGGACATGCGGGTCGGTTTATGAAGTGGCAGGTCAATTTCATCCACACAGCAGTTCCTGAGTTAAGTGACTGTCATGCCGGCCGATGGCAAAGGTTGAAAGAGCAAATGGAACCTGAAATCTGAGACCTCAGGATCCAGAACGTTTCATACGTCTATGTTTTGTTGTTGCCAATGAAGGAAGCAACATGTTTATATCTCATTAGACGTAGTAGGCAACCGAAAGGAAGACACTGCTGTTATTACCAGCATGATATTAAATGTTAGGATTTCATTCAACTGTTGTAAGCACAGGGTTGTAAGTTTTTAACACATTTTTTCTAGAACTTACCTAGCAGTAAACCTAAACTGAGAAACTTTGTATACCTATTTGTGTTGCTAAAACACAACTGCAAGTTTATCTAGCTAGCTTGTCTTGTTTTCAGAGTTCTCCACATCTCTTAGTCTTTGATTCCCATCATTTACAATAGAACAAACGTAACTGTCCCTTAAAGGAATCGCCTTGGTGGCGTCCCTGTAGCTATTGTGGATGTCCTCCAATGTGCCAGACAGGACATTAGCAGACCTTTCTAATAAAACCACACATCAGTACTGTGGTATTTCTGAAGGAGAGCTGGTTTTCAGAAACCACCAAACTTACTCAAGAGAACCCAGGGGATTAACCTAAAGCTATACGGCTCTGTTTGAAACGAGGAGTGGAAAAACGCAATAGAAAATGTGTCAAGGGAAGTCAAAGTTATTTTTGCTTGAAAGCAGCCAATCATGGCAGTGCCTCCATGATGATTAAGTTAGGGATATTCTCTCTTTAGGTAGTGCTGAGATGGTATTCACTGTGAATAATAATGCATATTAAGGTACATTTGGTGGTTAAATGATTAAACTAGGCATTTAGAAGTCTTTAGTTTAGAGTATGTGTAGATTTTTGAGGCGACTGTGGACCAATACCCGTTAATAGCAAAGGTTCACTGCATGAAAGATTCTTGAAATAGGAACTTGCTTAGAAAGTTTAAAGTGACAGGTGCAAATTTTAATTCCTACTCTTGAATTGGATTTATGTGATTCAAATGTTTACTGGTCATTTTGTTCCTGTTGAGTTCACAGTGATGTCTGTTCAAAGTAACTCCCAATAATCCAACCATAATCTCCCAAATGATAGATGATTACATATTACATGTGTTAATACACATAAAAATAGGTCAATAAAAGGTCTGTTCATAGGGGTGAACTCATTCGCACTCAGTTAAAAAAAAGGTGCAACACAAATTTGTTGGATGACAAAGTAAAATTGAATTGATCAACATATAAGCCTTTTCCTGACTGTTAGGAAATCAAACATCATGATTTAAGTTAATGGATAAGAGCCAGAAGGTGGAAGGGATTGAATAGCTGCAGATAGATATGATCAGGGCCGGAGCTGGAAAGAGTCTCTCCACATTCACACCCACACACAGCCCTTTAATGAAGGAATATCTATTACACCAGAAACAGAGGCTAGATGAAGAATGGTGAGGTTTCTGCGGGTGACTGCATCGGTCCGTTTGTTACTCTCATCCTGAAAGCTGCCATTGATTTCTCCACTAAAAAAAAAAAAAACACACTAGAAAAACTGCCACATAATTAATTTATTTGCTTATTCCACAGGATAAAACTGAGATGGGGAAGCGATGCGCGTTTGCCCATTTTTCAGGAAACCATCACTGCTTGTTTTTCATCCGAAACTTCGCCGGCCATCATAATGCAAAGGATAGGCGCATTTTTCACCGAAAAATTCATGGTGACACCTCGGTGACTGGCGTAACCGAGTGACAGATGAAGCATTAATACGTAACAAACACAAACTCTGTAGTTGTAGTCTGACACTGACACCGGCGGACGGAGCGTTGCTCTGGCGAGCGACACCTAGTCTCCCCGGTCACACACAGCATCACTAAGATGTATGCGAAGGCGTGCCAACACATGAAAGGCCTCATTCACATGCAAACACACACACACGTTCATTAAACAAACAACAGCGAAGTGGACGTCGTAATTTATTAACACAAATGCTCCATAAGCTGCAATTCACTCCTTTCGGCTTAATGCCCGCCGAGACAATTCAAGGACAGAGACGTAAAAGCAAACCCCGTGGAAGAATGCGCCAGCACGCACAAAGCCGCGCATGCAACGAGTAAACAAGTTGCATACCTGGTATCAAAGGGCACGTCTCCCGGGAGAGTGTGTGTGGCCGCCTTGCCGAGGAGGAAGCGTATGCGGCGGTAGAAGCTGTGTGTGTGCGTGCTGGCGGGGGCGCTGGCGGGCAGCGGGCTCTGCTGCAGCAGGGCGAGCGGGTCGGCCGAGCCGTGGCACAGCGGGTCGGAGCCGCAGCTCAGCTGCTCGCAGCAGTCCGGATCCACGCAGTCGATCAGTCCGTCTGGAGAGCAGAGGATGTTAGAGACGTTACATGTTTCACTTTGATGGAGGCGAGATGGGAGCATCTTTGTCATGCACAGATAATTGTTGATTTAAGTGACTGGCTTCATGGTAATTAAATACAGCGCCCTCTGTAATTATTGGCACCCTGCTAACGAAGTGCAAAAACAACACTAATATATTGAATGATTCTATTTTTATTAACTTTGTTTTTCACAGTTACAATATTTTGTTGCTTTTCTTTATATCAACACATACCTGAGTTATTTGAATAACAATAACATTGCTTTTCTGATTCTATTCGTCAGAGTTTTAAAGGGAGCAGCATTATATGTTTCCCAGACACTTTTCAAAAAATCTATAAAAATCTCATATATATCAAACATGACTTAAAATAAGTTTGACTTCATAATTTGAAATGGGGCCTCTGTCTCTTTAAGAAGCTCCTGCTCTTTCCAACACTCTGCTTTCAGCACCTCATCACAACAACATTTCTCCATTAAGCCTTTAACAACGGTTTTACCAGCATTGCACTGAGAAGTAGCTTGTATAATGAGCTCAGCAGATGTGCCGTTCCAACAGGTGTTTGCTAATTGCTGCTGGCTAGTCTGAAGGAGCTGAGTAGGAGACTCACGGGGGACGAGTGGTCTGTGAGGCAGAAGCTACGAGGAAGAGCTTCCTCCTCGAAGGCGACGCTCGGTTACAATACTCATTTTGCTCAACTAAATGGTCGCCAAGAGCGATAAAAGGATTTCTCGAACGTTTTTGATAAGGGAAAAACATTATAACAATGTTGCTTTTACATAATGCCGCCAATAATTATCCTCCGAGTTATCGTCTTGCTTTGCAATTCAGAAAAATGGCCGAAAGAAATGTGAACGCCTTTCATATTTTTGGATTACTGAATGTTCCTCAACACACTGATCAACTTAAAAAGAAAAGTAGACAAAAAAAATTACAGCTAAACTTAAATACTGAACTCAAAGAGACTGGAACGTTATTTATATTTTTATAGAGATTAAGCTTTTTCACTCATCAAAATGGCTCTCCAGTTTTCATTCCTGGATATTGTGCATGGGGATGTTCAAAAACTAAGAGCGGACAAATTGCTCTGGCTCGATTCACATTTGGCTTAATTCAGTGTTTTGGTCTGGGGACCGTTCTGGTGACTCTTGAGCTCATCGACCAAAGAACGACGCTTTGAATGAGGAGCATCACAGACAACCCTGGGAATCCTCTTCAAACACAGAAACTCAACAGTGTTTTCAGTGAAACGCCTTTTCAGATCGGCTGCAGCACAGACCGCCATAAGAGATCCTTATACAGTCCACAGCAATAACCTTCAAATTTAGAGAGACGCAGCTTCTACCATGTCCAGTTTTCCTTTGCGAGAACATCAAGTGTGTTTTTTTTAGCTGAATTGAAAGTGAGGACTCTGACGAGAACAGTGTCTGGAAGCACGTCTGAAAGGAAACAAGTGGAAATACTTGACACGGGGCCAAAGAGATCAATTTAAATGTCTTCTTGTTTTGCAAAGTTTTTGGAGACTGGAAGTCTTTTCCCGCTTGAATGACTCACAGGTCGGAGTTAAGTAGCATGACAAACAAAATGAACCTTCTACTGAAAACGAGAAGACGGAAAGATAAACGTGGAAAAAGTGTCCCAAAAATAATAATAAAAAGATTTGTGAAAGCTTTTCAACAAGTGCAAACAATACAAGGTTTTTTTTTTTTTCCATTTTTTAAGGATCAACATGAAACTACACAGTCCGAGTCGAGATTTTACAACATTACCTACATGACAAACACTCAAGTGTTCCTACTGGAGCTCATGAAATCTACGATAATGAACTACCTGTGCATCTTCATCACTACAATAAAATTCATTATCGGTCATCAGCTGGCAATTACGCCATATAACCCTATAAATATGCTCAGAATCCCCCCTCACCCTCCAGCGTCGCTTGAGTGTGATCCATAAAAGTCGAGTGTAAACAATGGGGGCCACAAACACAAACCGAGGCGACAGGTAATGGGAGCCGGTCCGGCATTCGTGTTTCCCTATTTTGAACGCAGCTCTAAAAAGGCAGGAAACAGCGCTGACATTTAAATGCATCTGACCGCGGAGCGGGGAGCTAAAGGGCAACAATATTCTATTATAACCTCGTCCTACAAAAGGTAGCGCGCCACAATGGGTAATTTCCATAAGAGATGCTGTTTGAACTTGAAAGCAGACTATTAATTGAATTTGAAATATCATTGTCATTAAAAGCAATATGAGAGATCGCAGCTTTGAGAGGCAGATGTGGTTTTCTTGCGCAACTCGAGTGAAATGTGCAGAAGAAGCTATTCTTATTTTAGTATTATTATCAAAAATAATAAATTTCTTCGTCTATTGCTGCCGTTCAGGTAACATAAATCAGACTCTCTCCTCAAACTTTCTCTTCGTCTGATTGCCAAAGATAGCATCTTTCCATCTCTGTCTGTCTTGAGAGAAAAAAAAAAGAAGAAGAAAGGAAAAAGAAGACAGCTGTGAGAGGGAGGCCTATGAGAGCCAACAGTGTATCTGCCAATTAAGGGAGAGGACTGAATTGAGTGGTAGGAAATATAGTGTTTGAAAGGCTGCACACAGAGTCAGAGGCAGAGAAAGAGTTGTCTGAGTAATTCTTTTAAGGTTTTGTCAGGTAGTCATTCTTTTAGCATAATCAGTACTAAACTGAAGAGCTCTACGCGGCCAACGCGACGATTGGAAGTAGTCCGCTAAGGCTCACGCAGCAATTTTATGCTATTTGATAATCAGGGCGATAGTGGCTCATCTGAAATATTTCCCAATAAAGCATTTACGGCTTTATTGGCTATAATAATAAAAACGAAATCCGAGATAATGCCACGAATCGTTTCCTCCCGTCGCCGGCCTCCCGGTTTACAGTCTGGGTCTCCACGGTTGTAATCCGGAATAAGAAGCCGTGACTCACGTTTCGAGCAGCCATCAACGCTGACACTTTGAAGCGTTGGCTGAGTCAGTCGTGCAGCTTTGGTAAACAATGTGCAAGAAGAAAAAAAAGCGGTTACTTTGTAGCTATCAGAAGCCCTGCGCCAACAGAAAAGTGTGTTTGAAGCTTCCTGCTGCTGCGGATTCAAACACCTCTCTCTGCACAAATCTGGAACAAAACAGGAGAAAAAACAAAACAAAACGAAAAAAAAAAGAAAAAAAAACACAGCTTTCCATCCAAAACAAAGGCAACCCTACCTTGTTTGCAGTGATGGATTATAGCAGCACCTTAACAACCGTGTGTGTGTAATGGATATTTGATGGAGTTTCAAAGCGAACGGGGCAAAGTTGAAAGCGGTGTGATATTGCGCTGCACGGGAACCCGGGTGTGTGTTGGAGACGAGCTGCCGATGGGACCAAAATGGCGAGGAAGTAACTGTAATGAGCACATCTGTGTCTGAAATGTTATTTTCATGCTTTTCTTTCTTCCTTTCTTTTGGAGGAGTGAATAAACAGCTACAGTACATGACTGAGTCGACTCTCACCTTTTTTTTCCCTTTTTTTTTAGTTCGGAGGTTTCTTTAAATCAATAAAAAAAAATGCAAATCTTCTGCGTGGGTTTCTGCATTTAGTCTTGAAAAAGTGTCTTTTTATCCTGGCAGGTGGCGCGCACACCAAGGTATTTAGCTGTGATTTGAGCGCGCGAGCACAAATACATATTCAATGCGCTGTAATAACGGGCAGCAGGACTCACAGCGGGACCGGGATAACACAGAGAGACGGAGGGGAAGGAACGACGAGGAGGACCTTTTTTAGTGGAGAAGAATGGCGATGAAGATGATTGGAACGGAACGGACAATCTGCCGATGAGACGGGGATGGAAGAGGTAATAGTAGTGGGAAGGAAAAAAAAAAGAAGAGGAGAGATATAATATGATAGATGATGTAAAATGTCACCTCCGTCATTGTCAGTTCCATCACTGCAGTCAGTTTCCATGACAACGCTGCATCCTGGCCCACTCCATCCAGCCTGGCAGATGCAGCGCCAGCCACTCTGCTCCAGGGTACAGCGTCCGTGACCACTGCATAACCCTGGGCAGCCGTCTAAAAAGACAGGTCCCACACACACGCACACACACACACACAGACATTGTGTTTTTTTGCATTTGTAGGTGAACATGTTTCTAAGTCAATTATAATATGTTTCTGAAGGTAATCTATTTTAGTAATTCAATTCAATAAGTTACATAAAGACTTGTAAGTAAGAAGTGTTTCTTAGCTGAACAGTTTTCAGAAGATGATTTAATTTCTTAAGGGAAAAAAAAAAACCTATCCAGACCAACCTGATCCTGGTGGAGCACTAATTGTCTTACTTGTTTAGTCATGAATTCACAGTGATTAGATGCATTTTTGTTCAGTTTCGCTCGTCACACTCTCAGACCTGATTACTGCCCAACACTACTGAGACACTACTGCAACAGAATCTTCCTAAGAACATTTCGTGGGCTAAATGGCCTCGGAAAGCAGAACATCGTGTAAGATGGCGAGAAACAAACTCACTGACGTTTATCAGTTATCAGTCTTTGGGACCAACGAGCCACCAATGGGGAAAACACTGAACAGTGATGAACTTTTCTATCAAAATGACCAAAGCCACACCTTGGTTATGTAGCAGAGCAACAATCCGACACACACAAATCCACCTCTGAAAGTTTCTTCAAGTGGCCTAGTCAAAGTACAGAACTAAATCCAACTACGATGATGTGGAAGGACAGTAAGCAGGTTGCTCATATTTGAAAACCCTTCTGTTTGACCAACTTAATACAGTTTAGCAAAGACGAGTGGACCATAATGTCTCCATGGTGATGTAAAATACAACACCAGCTATTAAAAATGCAACTCGTTACAGCCGTTGCCCCCGAGGGAGGATATAGGGGACATTTTTAGATAGTGTCATGTTGGTTTGGAAAGCGTTTATTATGAAAGTTCTTACTTAAAAAATGCTTTATGTCTCTTTGTCTAATTATAAAATAGTTAAAGTTTGACAAAGAAAGCAAAAAATCTTTTAGGAGATTTTTTGCTCCTAAAAGCAAACATTTTTTCACATGACTCCCCCCGCCACCAAATGATTCACAATCCTAGAAAGCATCAGCTATCTCCGTTGCTTGCACCGTTTTCTATCACACTTTTTTCCTTCCACTCAACTTTCCATTGATATGCTTGCAGTAAACAGCCAGCTTCATTAGAAATGACCTTGTGGAGCATGGTCATTTCTTCACGGCACGGCACAGTTCTGACTGTACTGTGCCGTACAGTCAGAAGTAATCTAGTTCACTTTACAGGCCGTAACATGGCCCTGACACGACACTCCTGTATTAAGAATCCCTTTTAATGTTGGTGTTATGTAACACTTTAATTACCTGTAAGCAAATATATCACTATGTTTGTCCTGAATCTAATAAATATTGTATTTGCAGTTTGTGAATTGATATACAGGAAATAAGATATATTTTTAAAGATATCCAAAGCTATTTAGATGCACTTTTATGTTATAAACCAGGAGTATCAAACTCCATTTTGGGCCATATCAAAAATTTGAATCTTCTTAAAGGGCCGGTTTGATAAAACCCACTTAAATGTTAAAATATTAATAAGTAGCTGTCCCACCAGGATTTTGTGGTTGTTTTTATGGTTTTTTGTAATCAAAATCACATATTTTGTGATGCTAAGTTAGAGATATTTGTAAGGAAATTTTATGATTTTTGTGCTAATGTATGATATTAAATAATGACTTTTTATCACTTGCCGTATCGATCATGGACTATAACTTAATTAGAATATTTTTGACCAATTTTGAGAAAAAATTTGCAGTAAAATCAAAAAACAAATGTGGGGATCTGTTGATTTTGTGTGAATTTGGAGGATCTGTGAAAAACTGGAGGGACTTAATGATGTTCTTTGGAGTCTAAAGGACCACATAAAAAGCTACGGCAGGACAGATTTGGCCCCCGGGTCTCGAGTTAGACACACTTGTTCTAAAGCAAACAAACAAAATTAAAGCCTTCAATAAAGCGAAATTACCTTTCACAACGACATCCAGATCATGAGTAACTGTGGAGGGAAACATGGGAGATTATGTAAATAAATAAACAATCAGCTTCCAAGTTGTCTGACACCTTGCCGTGTTAAACGCCACCAACTGAAACGTCGAGACGACAACCCAAGCGACAAGCGGCGCTCACCGATGTTACAGTGCTCCCCCTCCCAGCCCGGCTGGCAGATGCAGGTCCCGTCGTGGCACTGGCCGTGCTCCTCGCAGCGCGGGTGGCACGCTCTCTGGTCGCACGCAGCGCCGATCCAGCCCTCCTCGCACTGGCACTGGCCCTCGGAGCAAACGCCGTGGCTGCCACATGGCACCGGGCACAGCTCTGGAGAACAGGTGGGCGGAGATGTGTGTGGAGGGAGTGGAGGAGGGGGGATAAAAAAAACAAGAAAAAGAAAGAAAGGAAAAAGCGTGTTAGTGTGAGAGGACGAGAAGATCGAGGAGGGAGAGGAACAGATGGAGGAAACGAGCACTGTAAAGAAAAACAAAGCAGTTAAAACAGACACAAGGGACACGGAGAAGTTTACTAATTTAGAGCTGAAGGTGGGTTTTCGGATGTAGGTGAGAGAAAGACGGGGCGGTGAGTGCGGGGGGGGGGAAGGGAGGCAAAACCTCAGAGTTTTAAAATTTCTCACAACACATAATCTTCTCACCTCTAATAGTTCAGCCGCCTTAAGGAGGAGAGGAGTGAATAGACTCATAATAAAAGCCAAATGATTCGTATTTGCGCTGCGATATTTAAGCCACCGAGACTCCGGTTCAGCTCCATCATTCCTTTCTGACATTTCGATCAGATTTAGTGAGGGTGCGATAATACCCCTTCTTTCGCCACGTTTCTCCATTCTCTCTCTCCCTCCGTCGGCTCGCTCTGTTCAGGCTTCCTTCTCTTTTTGCAACATCCCTTAAAATCCCCCCCTCACCACCACCTTTCTCCCTCTCTGCAACTTTCACTCTCTCTGCAGAGGAAAAGCCTCATCCATCAGTAAAGAGAGCAAAGTGCTGGAGGCACACAAAACCTACTTCTCCAGCTGCAGTAAAAAGAAAAAAAAAGTTATTTCAATTTAAATATACATAGCATGGAGAGGGAGCTAAAAGTGGATTCAAGATTTTTTTTCAGGCTCTCTATTAGAATTAGATTAGCTTAGCCACGCCTCAACAAGACCAGAACATGGAATCGCCAGAGCCTTTTGATTAAAAGGCCAGCAGGTAGAGGCAGAGGAGGCTCATCTCTCCAATATTCAGCCATGTTCCATCATTATCATGAGCTATATCGCCGTAATACGGGCCTGAGAGCAGCCGCTGCCACGGGTCGCCTGCAGAGCTTCTGTAAAGGAGCCGCTCCTCCCCCCAAGCTGAATGTTGTAAGTGTGGTGGAAAGAGAGAAAAGCCTGGCTTACAATGGTTTTTTCTCCTCTCTTTTCGCCAACGCCGCAAGGACAAGGACACTTTGCACAGTGCGTTTTCCACCACGCTCGACGCTTTAAAACACGGTGACGAGTGGACTTGAGTAGCTTTGGCACAATGGCTTCCCTCGCTGCCTGTTTTCCGTATCATCGCCGTGTGATTACTGCGCATGTAACCGAACAGGGATTGGTGAGAGCAGAGAAAAGTAGCGATACTGGGAAGAGACACAAACGAGGATGTATTTTATTGTTTACTTTGTTTTGTTTTACATGGCGGGGCCCTTTTAAGGTGTGGCAAATTAGTTCAAGAGTAACTGTGAACATGGATTCTTAAGTCTTGCTACAGATTTTCAATTTGATTTAAGTCTGGTCTTTGACAGGGCGATTCTAAAATATGGATGTGCTTTGATCGAAGCCGTTCTGTTTTAGTTATGACCCTATGTTTGTGGTTATTTTCCTGCTGGAAAGTAGTGTTCCAAGTTTTTTCAATCCCTAACAGATTTTTTTCTACGACTGTTGTGTATCTAGCTCCATCTTCACATCAACTCTCACCAGCCTTCATGTTCCCTCTCTAGAAACATAACCCAACAACTCAACATTGGCTTGCAGCAGAATGTTTTACTGTCTCTTTTGTCTATTACAATCTCTTTAACACTTTTACATAAAGGCTAGATTTTTAGAGTGAATCGCTGTAAGTTGTTCTGTCAAAGTATTTTCTCACATGAGCTGTGTGTCTGTTGGTCCTACAATGAACCTCTTCATGGTCTCAAGAAACAATTATTTTAGTAATCGATTATTCTGACGATTAACTGACTAATCACAGTTTTAAAAAATGGTTGACTTAAAGAGTTTTTTATTTAAGCACATATACCCTTTTATAAAATATCAAAAAGATGCAGATAAACAAGCAAATGAATACAATTTTTAAATAATAAAATAAGTAAATCTGAACCCGAGTAAAGCTAAAATCATGCCACATGAGGAGTTTCGGCTAAAACCTATTTACAGACAAAGATGTTTTTATCTTAAATCCAACACTGGATCTATGTTTTTGTACAGTTCTGTCTTAATTATTGCTCTGAATACGTTTGTTTTTTTTTCAGCAATGTGCCTTTTTCTAAGTATGTACACTCCAATTAACAATTAATCAATTACAAAAACCAATTGACAATTATTTAAATTATTCACGATTAGTAATTGTGAACATTGATTCTTAAGTCTTGCCACAGATTTTCAATTTGATTCAAGTCTGGTCTTTGACTGGGCGATTCTAAAATATGGAATCGCAGATTAATCGTTCAGCTCTACGGTGTAGATACATAAACAGTAATGGCATAAAGAGCATCAGGCCTTTAAATACCAGCCCAACTGTTCCTCTGAGTATCTGACAGAGTTTGCAGCAGTGAGCTCTACGTTTTTCCTCTAATTCAGCTGAAGGGGAATGAATGCGTGTCCAAGTAGTTGGTGTGTACACGCTGTAAGTACGTGGGCGTGAGCGTACGGAGGTGTATGACTGTCAATGCAAAGCGAAATGAGTCCTGGTGCATAAGTGTGCTTTGGAACGTTGCAGGCAGAGTCATGTGGGGAAATCTCATTTATAAATGGCAACACACATACACGCACGCACGCGCGCGCACACGCACACGCACACACACACACACGTTTTACAAAGTAGCAGCAGTACCTCAATTCCACTAATGTCTCTCACATCCAAAAGGAATATTATCTACAAAAACTCATCCTTTAAAAGAAAACAAGCAAACTTGTCAAGTATGATTTTTAAATTATACTTTTTTTTGTAACTTATACATATGCAGACTAATTCCGCCCTTTTCTCCCCTCCCGCCCTGCGCCGCCACCTTACCGGTGTAGCAGTCCGGTCCCGTCCAGTTGGGCTGGCAGGCGCAGGTGTCGGACTCCGGCAGATAGGTGCCGTGCCCCGAACACTGTTCCTGACAAGCCGGCAAGGGGTCATCGCAGCTCACTCCGGCCCAACCCACCGAGCACACGCACTCGCCGCGCACGCACACGCCGTGCCCGCTGCACTGGGGGTCCGCACAGTCCACTGCAGACAGAAGGGAGAGGAGGAACAAATAAATAAATAAATAAATAAATAAAAGCAAGAGTGAGTCAGAGGTGAAGAGGGGGAGTGACAGGGTGGGTGGGTGCGTGGGTGGTGGCGGTGGTGCGGGAGGGTCTGTCTCATTATAATCATCAGTTCACAGAGTATGAAAGCAGTGTTCTTTGCATCCCATCCAGGAGTTAACCACCCTCGCTACAATCCCTGTATCTGTTCCACAACATTACACTTCATAGGACACTTAGAGCTGAGGCTATGATAAGGGCTGAAATGGCTTGCCTGTGTGTGTGTGTGTGTGTGTGTGTGCGTGTGTGTGCGTGTGTGTGTGTGTGTGTGTGTGTGTGTGTCGCGGTGGTCTGTGCTACACTCTGTTAGTGTGTGTAATTACAGCCCTGAGCGCAGAGCCAAAGCTCAGCAGAGTTCGGCTTAACTCTACCCGGCTCGGTTGCTGAAGGTCACACACCTGAGTCGGTGTGTGCAAGGCACGGCTTTGAAGGCAGCAGCAAAAAAGAAAAAGAAAAAGAAAAAGAAAGAAAGAAAGAAAGAAAGAAAGAAAGAAAGAAAGAAAGAAAGAAAGAAAGAAAGAAAGAAAGAAAGAAAGAAAGAAAGAAAGAAAGAAAGAAAGAAAGAAAGAAAGAAAGAAAGAAAGAAAGAAAGAAAGTCGGGACAGCCGGCACGATGGATTCAATCCAAGGTCTCCGTTCTGTTTGTTTGTGGTAATTTACTGAGCTGCTTCATGAGAGATGGAGGCCGTCTGTAATCTCAGTGCCTTACAAACTGTTCATAGGCCTTCAGCGGTTCACATTTCGTCAAGTTGCAAACAGATTTTTATTTATTTTATGTTAAAGTAACAATAATTCCTGAGTGGAGAGAAGAATATATTTAAATATATAAAGTCGAACTAAAAAGCCAAGACTGTATTAGTTTAGCCTACTGGTATTGCAGAGTGTTGCACTGTTGTTACAGGTGCAAATCTTTTGTAGTATCTCTGTCAGCTTTGCACTTCTAAAAGCTGAATTCAGTGTTAAGATTTCATAGAGAACATCTCTATAAAATCGGTGGTTTTCATGTCTTAACTTCCAGGTTCTCAACTAGACTTCTTGGGTTTGGACTTTTACTGGGCACTTCATGCAAAATCTAAACCGTTCCATAGTGGCTCTAGCCGTGTGCTTAGGATCATTGTCCTGCTGGAAAACAAACCTCTGCTGCCTCAGTGTCAAGTTTTTTTCAGCCTAATCTTGCCATTGCAACTGTTCATTCAAATTCAAAAGTCATCATTTGCAAATATTTCACAGACTTGCAATGTTCAGTCATCGGACGTTTTCCGCAAATCTGACCAATCACATTAACGTTTTCTGTATTTCTTTCTTTTCTGACCAGTCACTGCAACTCGGCTTAATTTTGACCAATCCCCAATCCTTCTACTCCAACTTCCTGTTTCACTGCATTTCTTGAAAGCCCAACCTGCTGACTCTGAACTCTTTGCTTGTGGCAAACATTAAATGGAATTTCTTAAGGCTTTCTTTCAACAAATGGCTTTCTCCCTGCAGGTCTTCCATTAAGGACAAATTTGTGGAGTGCACAACTAATAGTTACCCTCATCCACAGAATCTCCCACCTGTGCTGTGGATCTCTACAGCTCCTTCAAAGTTAACTCGGACCAATAGGATGTTTTCTGATGATGGATTGAACTGAAGAACTTCGAGACGTTCGGAGTCAACCAGTGCTTCTGGAAGATTTAAAAGTCTTTTTTTTTTTTTTCCAACATGTCTATGGGTACACGGAATAAAATAACACATACTCTCAGCCTGGTATGAAATAAAAAACAACAAAAAACTAATTTCTCATAAGGGCTTTCAAAGATTTATAATTGATTTGCCGCTTCTAAAAACTGTTTCAACATGTTTCGCCCAGTTGGCAAAGTGGGCCCTTCCTTCACATCTCTCGGCTTCTGCGTTACATCAAGTTGTGACGCTGTCAAGGCAACAGTTTGTGAGTCATTTGCTGATAAATTATATAATGTAATAACTAATTCAAAGAGTTTGCCGGTTTTGATGTGGCGCAACAAGAAGTCCTGCTAGAAACAGACAGAGCCTGTGTTTGTAGTGAAACATTTGGGGCGTGCTCGGGATTCCACAGGCTTGCAGTTGAAAAGAAGCTGAATATGAATTATTTAATAAGCCACGTTTGATTGGCATTAAGAATACTTTGGCACAAAAAGATAAGTAATTGGAAGACGTTATGAAAGCTTTAAGTATAATGTCAGTCAGAGACGGTGTCATTGAGTTTAGTTACATTTCAACACTGTATTGCATTTGGTTGTATTAATGTAGGTCTATTTTTGCTTACAGTGTTAGTGAAGCAGATAATCTGGTTGACATTAAAATAATGCTTAGTTGAAATACAAATTGATGAAGTTTCACCTTCACTCAAGTAAATTCAGAAATAAGTTCAGTTGTTCCATATGAGTGCAGAAAAACGCCAAGCTGGGATATCGAACCCAGGACTTGGAAGGGATGGAGGAAGCTACGAAAAGTTTCAAAGACTAGTCAGTTTTGACCCCAAAACCTTAAGAAAGCTGAACACAGATCCAATTTTTCAGTGTCACAGTGAGTTCAGGCTTACATACAATTCAAAAGCCGAATGGCTTCACCAGAACCGAATTTAGTTTCAAAATAAATCTGATACAAAGTTCGTGAGGTGACCTGAAGATGGCCGTGGTTAAAAGATTTTCTCACAATCTGATGGATTTGGAAAACTTTTGCCGGAAAAATGGACAAATAACACTAAGACGAGACATGGGACGCTGATAGGATGCTACCAAAGAAGACTCGAATGCTAAAATATAAAGACATTTTTCCATTTATTTAATATTTTTTTCTGGCTATGCACATTTTTTTTTTTAAATCAGCTGTCATTCTAATCCTTAAAGAGATGAATTCAGCTTCTCTCAGTTGACATTTGGCCCCACTCAGAATAAGTGTGAAATTGACTCAACTTCTCCAAGTTTATTTATCCAAATTTTGTGTCAGAAAGGAGTTTAAAATTTTCTTCTGAGCGTCTGAAGGATTTCACACAAACCTTTTGACTCTGCTAAAGCATATTCACTCCAGTTGTGAAAGCTCTATTTAAATTTAAGTAGACCGACTCTGAAATGTTAAGTCGCCATATTTTAACACTGCGTGACAAGTACATTCAGCAAATTGGGAGGCAAATTTGGCCTGAATTAATTAAAACGCACAGTACAGTTGTTCAGAGTCGGCAGAACCAGCTGGTACCTGACAGTCACCGCGATGGATCAACGTGAAATTGCTCTCAGCCTCCTAAATCCTGGTAAACATTAAAAATAGCAGTGCCACTCCCTCAGGTGAATGCAAATTGGGTCGACTTAAACGTTTGCCTCATTAGCTTGAAAACGTCTTACCTTGTTCACAGTTGACGCCCTTGTAGGCTGGGCTGCATATGCAAATCCCCTGGATGCAGTTGCCGTGGTTGGAGCAGGTGGGGTCGATGCATTGACCTTCCTCCACGTTACACTCCGCCCCCTTCCACCCTGGCAGGCACACGCACCTTCCCTTCTCGTACATCCCGTTCCCGCTGCACAACACCGGGCACGAATCTGCAACAGAGCAAACCGGGGTTACCCGCAGGGGCTCCGTCGGGTATGCTATTGCTAACCCATGCGCGGTATATCAGCCGGGAGACCGCGTTGACCTAGCATGAGTGGGGCTACGCTCTCTATCTCAGATAGTGCAGGGATTCAGCAAATCCTTGAGCAGCCTGTCTTTCCCTCCTTCCACCTATACACACACACACACACACACACACACTCGAGCTTTATCCCTCACGCTGTTTCAATTTACTCAAGCGCCACCTGAGCCTGGCTACCACGGCAACGCAGGAATGGTGGAAAATCCTCCCCGACGTCCCCCGCGCTCGTTCTGAACAGGCCGTGAAAACAATCGTGAAAACGGAAGATTAGGGAGGAGAGCATTAGGCGTTTTATAGGACGGGGGTGGAAAAAGGAGAGCTTTCTCCATGCAAAGATGGAGTGGTGTGTGGCTAATGTAATGATGGCCAGCTGGAATAAAGTCCGCCGGCGCTGGAGGACTCTTACTACTCTTACTACTTTACAAAAATTGTGCAGTTCGTGAATTTTGCAGGACAGTGATTTTTTTGTGCGCGTCATCGGTGGTAAAATTTGATTTATACTTCATGGTATTTCGTTACCAGAACTCCCTCCCCCCCTCATTTCTTAACACCAAATTAATAATAATTTTGTTTATAAAATATAAGCTCTTTTGAAATGCTCCTTATCTTACGTTTTATAAACAATAATACTAGTTATTAATTTGGTGTTAAGAGATTAGCGTTTTTTTTCTGGTAGCGACTGTCACGAAATATAAATAAATTTTTTACTTTTATATTTACCACAAATGAAAAACAAAAACGTATTCACTTTTCTGCAAAATTCACTAACTGCACAATTTTTGTTAAATAGCAACAGTCACTGCTCAGGACTTCAGATGTAAAAAGAGGTGCATCCAAACAGTTTTTTTTCCCTCTTTCTTTTTCTGGGGATCATTGTAATTAATAGCGTGTGCATTCTTCCTCAGGAGCACGTTATATATGTTTGTTTGATCCTTTGGTAAATCTCAGCCTCCGCTGGATCATAAATCCAGGCCTTGCTTTTATATATATATATATATATATATATATATATATATATATATTTTTTTTTTTACAACCCCTGCTCAAAACCCGGTTTCTCGGCTTTCGAGCAGAGAACTGTACACTGTAGCACAAACAAATGAGCCAAGACGAGAGTCGGGGAATGAATAAATTATGAGCGTAAATAAATCATGGAAAGTGATAATCATATCACCTGTTTGTGCGCTGCGAGACAGACAACCAGGATAATTTAGCATGAGACAGAATGTCCCAGAGAGGGAAAAGTGGAAAGATAAAACAACAAAAAGCTGGGAAGACAGAGACAACAAGATAGAGAATAGAGGAAGGAGGTGTTAAGCGTATAGAGAAAATGACAAAAACCAAAAAAAAAAAAAACAACACCTCAGAAAACCACAGTGTAGCTCTGGCATGCGACTATCCCACATACAGTAAGCGTTCTATTAATAGCTGTCATTCAAATAGAGACCCAGGCTCAAATGACCGATAGTGGTATGTGTAGCGGGCAGAAACAAACCGAGGTTGGCCGGTGGTAAAGGCCAGATGATGAAATAATGATTACTGTGAGTGCAATGCATCTTGCAGATATTTCCCACCAAAGTTGGGGGAACCACAGGGTATTTAGAAGTCTTTTAAAGTTGAATCTCTCTGCTTGAGAAACAGCAGGGTCCAAGCAGAAAAGCAGATGGTAAATGAGGTACTAAAAGCAGATTCAAAAGTAGAAACCAGCGCCACTGCAGTACGCCCGTAACGGTTCGAGGGCGATTGGTTTACACCGAGCAGAACGAACTTCCCGGTTCTTTCTTTAATCCGAGTGCTGGGTTTTATGCCGACGGGAATGCTGTTGGGTAGCTTTTTAGAGGAGTTATGCAAACTGGTAGCATGAGGTGTTTTGGGTCATTACAATGCCGTGGAAGATCTTGTCAAAGGGAAATATATCTTACAAAGCTCTTAGCATGGGAATTAATGTTTAGAATAATGGCTCAAGCCCGACCCAAACCCAAGACAAAATTTAGACAGGGTCAAGCCAGAATTATTTTCAGGCTTCGAGTCTGAAAACCAAATGAGAATGCAGGATGTAAAGTTCTGTTAATCTACTGATTATAGCCTAAATAGAGGAGTAGATAGTTTAGCCTGTTGAGAAAATAAACAAAGCTAGTAGATTGTGGAAGTTCATTAGACCCTAACAAGCGCAGGGCACTCCATGCTGCGCTTCCATCAATCACACATCCCAGATGATTTGCACTTTGCTCACCCTGCGGCTACAACAAGAGACACAATAGAGCTGGAAGACGTTAGACAAAAGCTAAAAACAGGAGAAGTTACACTGCATGCTTAAACAATCCAAACACGTAAGCAGTAAAATCTTAATTAAAATAACATAGGCTTGGGCTAATCAGTCAAACTCGGGTTGGGTTGAATTTTGTAGGCCTGAACTTTAATGTGAATTCGTCTTGCGAAGAAAGTCTTTTACATGCCTGTGTATATTCTCAGTGATCCATTGATGTTTACTACAACAGGCTTAAAGGGAAAAGTCTGATTGCCTTCAATTGAAGCCTGTTGAGGTAAAGGCTTTAACACAATTTATTATTATTTTTTTTTGTAATGCAAATCCAACCTTGTTGTTTTTAATTTATGTGGCAAAAAACAAAACAAAAAAGAAAACCAAAGCATTTATTTACCCAGAAGGTTTTAAAGTGGACTAGCGGACGACTTATCACATAAATAATGGTATAATAATTCATAATCCCTGCGCATCCTTGGGTAAAAAAATAGTCCCTTGGAGTGCATTTGATTCTTTCTTGTTGAATAATAGATGTTTTGGAAACAACCGGGGCTCTCATGAAACGAGGAAAACAAAGAACAGAATGGACAGGCGGAAGCACCTGAGCTTGCTTTTGTCCGAGCTCCGCTGGCCAGTCGATGCCTCTTACCTTTGGCGCAGTCGGGGCCCAAGAACCCAGCGAAGCAGTGACAGTGTCCAGCCACGCACTCTCCGTTCCCGTTGCAGTCCGTGGAGCAGCCATCCATGGAATCTGCACGACCACACACAAACACACACGCGGACGCGCACGCCGTCAGAAATCGACTGGAGAAAAAGGGCAAAAATTGCACATGTGACTGAATAAGCTGGCATGGCTCTCATGGTTTATTGAATGAAAAGATCTGATAAGCAATGGATGGCTCCCCAGACACAGGGCTTGTATTAGATTAGTCTGATCCAGCTGCTATCGCTCTCTGGGGAGCGGCCAAGCACTCACTTACACTCAGTACCACTAAGCACATTAAACTGCATTACAGGTTGGAAAAGCACCGCACGCAAATTTACAAACATCAAGACCTAATCAACAGGCCGTTTACAGGCGCGTAGTTTAAAACGAGGATGAACAAAATGGAAAAAGTAAATAAAGAAATCCAGCGTTGCCAGTGCAGGAGCAACGGGCGATGCTGCTGCTGCTGCTGCTGCTGCTGTTGTCGCCGCAGCATCGGCTGCAGCATCGGCGGCGGCCGCTCCCTGGGCCTGCTGGAGATCAATGTGCTGCTTGTTTCCACTAGTGTTTCGTCTCATCTGCTGGGCGTGAGTTTCATCATATCTTTCTGTGGGCTATACGTGTTTCATCACACTCCTCCATCGAACTTGAATTAACCGCCCCTTTCTTCTGCCGTTCCTGTGTTCTCCCATTGATACGTCCATCATGTCAGACTGCGTTCTCTGGGAACCGGCAGCGCTGCAAAGATGGATAAAGAGGTGGGAGTGGGGCAGAGGGGGATGGGGGGGGCGGAGGGGGGTTGAGCCCTTTTATGCTTTTGGAGCGTTATATAAGCCTGCTGAGCTCTATCAGCTCCAGCTCCAGATGCAGGATTTTTTTTTTTTTCCTTCGGTGGAGAAGCTCCCCAGAAGGCTTGCCGAGTTGGAGGATTTGAACTTTTTCTGCTGGTTGTCATGGCTTTGGCAAGCTCTATCTAAGCTAGATAGAGTAATTAAAACGGGTGTCAGGGATGTCATCTCTCTTATTCGACCCCCGTGTCGTCCCGCTCGCTCGGGCTCCTGTGAACCGGGGCTGGCGACTCAAACCGCCGCAGTCCCCGCTGGCTCGCCCGCTTTCTTTGCGGGGTGGTGGCGGGGGGGCAATGACAAATCCTTTCAGCGCACGCGCACGTATGCGTTTACAAACACACGCGAGTTACTACTCCAGGCGCATGTGACACATGCTAATGAGACAGGCCCCAGTAGCCCGGCAGCGCGGCGTTATCCTCCAGAGCGGCGCATCGCTGCAGAGACCAAAGTCATTTTCACCTCCATCACCTGTCATTGTCAGGCTGATGGAGAGAAGGAGTGCCAATCATCTGTTCTCCCACACAGTCAGGAGGACTCACGTTTGTTTCTGGGACTCTGACTCTTTCAGAAAAAAAAAAAAATACTATATTCGAATATTCCAATATTGCATTTGGCACCTGACACATACAATGAGTAAAAAAAAAAAAAAACTTATCTGCAAGGTCATAGAGTTCCTTTTAATCCATCTGAGACAAGCAGGGCCGTGAGGGGAGGGGTTATAACAATGATATAGGCTCCATCTTTCAGGTCAGTGTCCTGACCATAAAAAAAATAAAAAAAACTCTCCAGGCAATTAAGAGCCAATATATGAAAAGCCGCGTCTCTGTATGTTGCAGTGCAGTGTGTGAGGCAGTGTGTGCTTTCATAGAGCATCAACTCTGTTCTTTCCACTGACTAAACGCGCTCCAGCTAGAAATCACTCATGCCATAAGTTATTCAAGTTAAATGCTATTATAAAATGGGTGCTTCCAGCCAAGGGACCTGATTGGTCAAATAAGCATTCCAATTGTACTTTATGAGCCTGTAAAGTTTCAGCCATGCTTTATGACCCTTGGGGCTTTATGAATTTATGAAACAGTGAATGCGCTGCCAAGCTAACTAGAAATATCAAGGCGTACTGATGATCTTTTTTTTTTCCCCACTTTCTCTCTTTTTTTGTTTATCACGTTTTTTGCTGAAGGCTCCAGCTGGTTCACATCATGTCAGAAGTCTGCTTAAGAGATTTGTTGTGTTTTGTTGCTGTAGACGTTGTGAAAAAGCTGGGCAAGGTGAGTAATTTTAGGCAAATTAATCAGGATGCGGAAAACAGAACTCTGTCTGTGTAGATTTGGAGAGAACGCGGCGAGATTGTAGAAATAGTCGCGCTTTCGCAGTTTACTTTCAAATGTCAGCAGGCACTTTAGAGGAAAGCAATTGCTCCATTTATGGTCAAAAATATGTTTGGAAATATCATTTAAAACAATCTTCAAATTTGCAACCAGGGGATATTTTATTTCATTTCTGTTTTTTTGTGTGTTTTTTTTTACATGTCCAGTTTTCTTATTCTGGATGAACACTTCAGTTGTCACTGCAAGAAATAAAAACCTTTAAACAACCTTAAAATCTAAATTAAATATCCACTTATTGTCCCTGTTTATGCACCAGCTAGCTGTAGGTACAGCATATGTTGCTGTGACAGGAAGGTAGAAAAGTGTAATCCGTAATGAAGGGTGAAGTTTAGCACCTTTTACTGGATGCACAGTGATGCAGGGAATAAGTTGTTACCAGAGAGAAGTCGGCAAGATTGCAGAAATCATTAAGCCAAAGTTTTTTCGTGTCTTGCCTCCAAATGTCAGAAGCAAAGGCAGGAGGAAATGAGGCATTAGTAGCAGGAGTTACTGTCGTTATGGTCAAAAATATGTCGGGGAAATGTCATCAATAATTAAATTGATGACATTTTCATCAAATGTCCTAATCCATGAACCTTTTATTCTTTTTTTACAGGATAAGATTTTTTTCCCCCCTTCCCAAAGTATTAGCTACATACTTTTCGCTGCTGTAGTAGCTTGTTAGAGGAAATAAATCACTAAATTGGGTGGTAAATAACACTGAAGTGACTGCTAAAAGAGAACTGAGTTGGGTCATTGTTGCATAAAACAATTCAAGCTTCACGTAAAAGGACAAAACATTTCTTCCTTACCATCTTTGACCACTTTCCATTCACTAAGGGAAAATATTCTTCCTCAGCTTTACCTTAGCTGCACTGAGGTCTTTGAATCAACACTACTGCCCCCTATGTGTAAAGAAAAAAATGACTTGCAACAATGACCCAAATCCAGTAGATAAGTTGGAGCCTTTTTCAAATTCATAATTTCAGTTTCTTGCTTAGGATTATCGGCCAGTCTCAACATTATACTCAGCTGTTTTCTTCAGAATCCAATCTTTTTACACGCAGAACTTTTACCTGTTAATGCAGCAGCTAGCTTTTAAAGATGCAGCACAGCTACGAGAAGTTGGACCATCCTGAGCACCAGTGAATGGAAACGAGCATCATCAATCATCATTTGTTTTGTTTGGGGTTTTTTTCTTCAGTTTTTTTTTTTCCTGGAAAATTCAGTTTTTTCTCATATGACTGTGAAAGCAAATCTACAGAGAAAGAGCTGAGCATGCGGTATTCACACATCAGCATATTTGAAGGCATCTGAACGGCATCATTTATTCAGCTCTGTTTTATTTACATAAAGAGAAAAACGAACAGTAACGCTGACAATCTTCTGTCCTGCGCCGCAGCCTTGAGTCAAATAAAAGCAAATTCTATTAAAGTGAGATGGGCCATGCGATAAAGGTCAGCCACCAGCTCAGCAAACTCGTGTTGTTTTTTTTTTTTTTATATATATATATATTTTTTTGCCTTTATCCAGATTTCATAACAGCGGCCATCCATGTTTTCTTCTGCCGTATACAAACCCCGCTCGTCAATATTCCGGCAGGCGCGTTTAAACATGCATGTGTTTGCTACATATTGTGTGTCTCCTCGCCTGCATCCAGCATCGTTTCATGCACTATATTACCGTTGTCGTGTTCTCATATTTTCTTCCTTGTCACAAACTACTCTGGCATTGATTTTATGTTATTTTATTTATTTTCACAGCGGTCTTGAGTCTTCCCCACCCCCCCTACTCTTATTTATACTCTTCTTTTTCTTGTTGGATCCTGTTACTATTTGCTGCGGAAAAGCTCAATTTCCCGACAGAGATCATCTCATCTCTCTCTCTCTCTCTCCATAAAGGCCCGGCTCTCTGGGCTTTCAGCGCGCCGCGTCTCTTTATGAGAATTTACTGAACCCCGGCTCGATGGTTTTGATTTTCTGCCACCAAAAACAATGCGGTGTCAGGTTCTGAACCTCGTTAGGGGCATGAATGGTCGGCGAAATGAACTCTGACACCGATCCATGCGCATTGTTTCCGTCTTTTGAGCCCAGCCACCTGATTAATAATTGTCGAAGTCATTAGTCGACTAAGCGCCTTCATTTCGAGGGCCTCTCTTGTCGTGTCTTTGCTTTCATCGTTATAAAGGAGCAACAGGGTGAAAAGCAAGCGAAAGGTTGCCGCCTCCCCGCTTTAGCTCAGAGTATCCGACTCGAAATCCTCTGGTCTATTCTAGACTGTACACATGCGCACACACACGCACACAACAAACGTGTCAACAAATGTTTGACAACTCTGAAATGAAATCTGTGTTTAGCTGTCAGGCTCTGTCAGTCACTGTGAAGAGGACTCTGTCGATATGAAGATGAAACATGTCTGCAGTACAATGTTTTTGGCTTCATGGAGCTTTTTACTGAAGAGCTTTTAACCTGGGATTTCAAGAGGTTGGTGATACACAACTTTAGCTTAAAAGCTTCAAGAGTGCCTCGGTGAAACACAGTTTGTGTTTAAAATACTAAAATATGAAAACAGACATTTAAAAACATTGTTTAAAAAACCCAAAAACAACAACTTTCGAGTTGGCTGCTCTCAAAACATTGTGCTCCTTTAAGGGTTTACTGGACAACCAGGTGAAGAAGCAATTACCCCGGTAATTATCCACTTGTCTATATTCAGCCGCATACTCTTGCATTATTCACATCCTTCAATTTACACTGCCATCCGTGTGTGTCATCGCAATGAGCCGCAGTTAGCAAGCCCTGTTATTACTACAGGAGCTGTCCTCCTCTTTTCTATCCGCCGTCTCTCTTGGCATGCCAAACTAACTGGCATAATAGGAAAAGTTTCCCCCACCAAATGTCAATGAGTTTCACATCACTCCTTATGTTTTTGCAGGGAGAAACATGGAGGACGGGGTGGGGAGGGGTGAGAGATGACAGGAAAAAGAAAGACGAGCAGCACTCACGGTCTGCGACACGCGGAGAGGGGAAGGGGTCTTGCACTCACCTATGGGCGTGCTGAGGAGTAGCACTTGCTCCAGGTTGCGTCCGTCGTTGTAGAGCGCCAGGTGCCACGTGCCGGGGTCCATGTACTCGATGAAGCCGGTTTCCTGCAGGCCGCTCAGCAGCAGGCCCTTCGGGGTTTTGGCGGAGGAGACGGGATCGGTCAGCGACCTGGGCAGGGCCTTCCCGTCCAGCAGTTTCACGAAGTCAAACTGGAAACGACACACCGACAGGATCGCAGAGGTGTTTTCTGAGCTGGCACAGCAGAGCTCAGCGAAAAGCATTACTTAATATGTGCTTGTCAAAACTAAGGAAGCGATGCTTCACACGATAGCAATCATCTTAAAAGATTGGCCAGGATAATGAAATTAGTAATTATTTGGAAATCTGAAGATATTTACAATTAAAATGTGAAACCATACACTCTAAAAAGTGTATTATTATGGACTTATTTACATTAATTTCACTTAATTCTTGTGGTCTAGTGATGACAACTTTTTTGTGCTGAATTAGCTTAAAAGCAAAAAAGAAGTGTAACTTAAAGGAACATTTTACTTCGACTTTTCTTGAAATAGTTTAGTTCAGTGCCACGTTTGTATCCTGTCATCATGACACATGACGCATAAACTTAACTGAATTAATTGTTACCAATTGAACCAATTCAATTAAGCTGGTTCAACTATTTTCTTTTTTTAATGAAATAAAAAAAACCTTTTTGTATTTAACCTATGACATCTCTGGAGACGTTACAGTTTTAAGTGGATGAATCATTTATGGCTGTTACTTAATAGCAACATTTAACTGGGAAAGCCGTTGTTGAAAGAAAGCCATAAGAAGTCCTGATTAGAATTTGCAACTGGTCAAATAGGGGACACAGCAGACACACCAACCAGATGAGGCACAGACTAAACCTTCGGCCAACTTTGAAAATACTGTCACATTGTTTGTAACGTAGCCAAAAACAGGTCCGTTTGTTGATCAAAACCAGGTGAAAGCTGCATAAAACTTGAGGCTGAAGTGGAGGTTCAACATTTATCAGGATGCTAAAGAATTAAACCAGGGTGTCAAACTCAAATTTTTGAAGTGTCCCTTGTCCAGTGCACTTAAATCAGTGACTGAAAAACCTCCTCAGCAAGCAGTCGAGTTCTATAGAGCTTTTCTATTGACCTAATTGTATGATTCAGCTGTTTTTAAGCAGAGATAAATGTAAAAGTTGCAGGGCACTGGGCCTCGAGGACCAGGGTTTGACACCTGGATTTTAGATAAAAAATTCTGCTTTTCATTTGACACAATATGATAGATAGGCATTTATAGTTATAGATTGAGAAAATGTGGGTGAATTTAAACTTTAAGGGTAATGAATCCATTTGCAAGGAGCAGCAACATAACGGTAAACGAGCATGTCAAAGTTAGGTAAATGGCGCCCACAACGTTTACTGTTAAGAGACCAATTTACAAAGGTACATATTTTAAAGACTGTTCATAAATCCTAATTATTATGGCAGAAATCTCAAAACTTAAATGATAAAAAAAACAGCCTGTGTCAATCCTAAACAGAAAGTTCTGGTTCCATCTTTTAGTTAGCATTTGCTAACGTGTCATTTTTCTCAAGAAAATTTCACCGCTCTGATCATATCTTTTTTCGGAGTCTTTGAAGCGCGCCTCCATCATACACTCTCTCCTATTGCCATTAACACCTGTGTGTTTTGCTGAGCGAAATGAACAGTGACATAAGGTGATAGAGCTAAGACGTGTCTTTTAGTCGATAAATGAAGAATAAATTGGCACGCCGCTAAAGCTTTGCCAGACTTACTGACATGTCAGCATGATTCCTTTTATTGCGTAGTTGTGAAAACACGCGGTACGCAACGGAGCCGGGTTAAAAGATCACAAGCTCACATTGCTGGATTTCAAATATAGACTGTTGGGGGGGGGGGAGACGACATTGTAGCAAGTATTGAGCCTCGGTTGATTCAACTCTGTGTCCTCCCTCTACAACTTGACATACATCGCAAGACTCCCCATTTTATACGTTTAAACTGTTCTGTTCTTCTTTCTCTCCCTCCTCAAGTCTCTCCACCAGCAGCAGCAGCAGCAGCAGCAGCTCCCTCTTGCCATCTATCCATCCCTCAGTCCTCCTTGAAGTAGCAAAGCCCTCACTGAGTCTCATTCCCCTTGAGGGCTCTGTGTCACGCGAATGTCAAAAACGGCTAATTAGACCTCTTCATGCAGACAAGAGCAGGAAAGCACTGATGTTAAAAAGCAGATGACTCAGAGTGAGACGCATCCTTTGTCTCTATACGTGCTTGTTACATGGCACAACACCAGCCGTGTACAGCGTCTCTGTGTGTGTGCGCGCGTGTGTGCATAGTTGAAATGAACTCGTGTGTGTGTGTGTGTGTGTGTGTGTAAGCTTAGAAGCACAGAAATAATCGTTTTGTTGGAAAAACAACAACATCCACGCTTCTTAAGACAGCTTGGAAAAATATTCCTCTCCTATGGGGACGATATTCTTTTTTTTTTTTGCAGTAGACAAACAGCAATATGCAACATTACAGCCTACATCTGATGAGATTAGGACCCACTGGCTGATTACTCTACTGAGCCTGATTAAAAAAAACAATAAAAAGTGGGTTTTCCATCATCTCTTACGCTGCGTTTTAACACAGCTGAAGTCACAATTTAATTGTTCTCATTTGCATATTCGCTGTGTCTATTGTCAAAACAAGTTGGAAGCGGTGATTTGTTCGCGGCTCTTAACTGTTACCTGTTTAAACAGGCAGGTAACAATTCACGCTCCGCTGGATTGCCGTATCAATCAACCCGTTATTGTGTTCTCACAAATTCAGCCGACAGAAACGCATAAATACAGTTTATGGACACATGTCTGACTGCAAATCAATATTTCTAAGAGCGAGAAACAAAACTGATTTGAATCCTCAATGGGAGACGGGATTCCTGGCGTAATAATGCGAGACGTAGACAAGGAATTGCGCTGAAGGAAGCAAGACAAAATGACAGTTTCGATACCTACAACGCCCTTGCCAAGGGAAAAAAAAAACTTATTTCCACCCCATTTGAAATACTTCATTGTGAGAACTGGATTGAGTTCTTTTAATAGGCACCCAAATCCAAGGCCAGACAAAGGGAGGACAAACTTGGGAGGAAAGGCGCAGTGCGGCCCATCTGGATGAGCAGCACTCTCCAACAAGGAGCGATCCCTACCTGAGTATGTGTGGGCGGGATGTTCCTGCGACCGTAGACCCCCAGCAGCGCGTTGTGTGACAGCGACAGATTGAACTTGACGTAGGTCGGATGGTGGACGGTCATGTGAAACCTCCAGAAGAGGCCCGGCGGGATCGCCTGGCTCTGCTGGGTTCCGATGTCGATCTCGCCACGGTCGATGGCGCGGCCCCTCACCCATTTCTCTGCAGGTGAAAGAAGAAGAAGGAGAAGAAGGAGGGGGGAAAAAAAGCACAGGTGAAACACGTTAGTCACATGCTGGAGATTTATCAAGGTGGACAATGAGTCCTATTCAAGATCACCGGGAGCAATTAATAACCAACCTAATGTCCTATAACAGAGGCCAGATCAGCAGCACAGCTAATTAAGTGAAACTGAATAGATCTCCAAATGACTAAGCGAGAGTCAAAAAAAAAAGAAAAAAAAAACATCTTTTCAAGGAAGTAGGCTTTGGCAGTCCTTTGGATACACTGTGCATGAAGATGAACTGCTTTAGAAAGCCAGTGTTGGGGTCTGAAAGCTCTCTACCGGGGCTTTGTTGTACACTATATTAGCATCTGCTAACAAGAAAGATGGATGCATGCTTCTGGATGTGTGTGTGTGTGTGTGTGTGTCAGAGAAAAGAGGAAACTGGGGATCAGAAGAAAAAAAAAAACGTGAGGAGGGCACCGCACACACACGCGGCCACACGCATTCACAAACAGACCAACTGCGCACAGATAGTGTCTTGAGTGAGAGCCCGTCTTTGTGTGTGGAGAGAATAGGGTCTATCCAGCAGTCCCGCCGGCCATCAGCTCCTCTCCTCTCTCTACGTAAAGCCTTTGTCAAGCCCCAGTCCTGAGTCTTTTGTGTACGGCAGGGTGGAGGGGGCACAACTCTCTTTGTGCTGGCCTTTATGGAGAGCTATATCTCTGCTTCTAAACTAAGATGGAGGAAATATGTTGACAGAGGGGAGCCAGCCAATCGTTACCACCACAAAGGCAGAAGAACAGTTAGGGGCAGATTCATGGACGAGTCTGCCCGCTCTCAATCCATAACGCCCGCAGCTCCACCACTCCATTATGGCGACACAGTGCACACCCACCGGCCGGCTGGCGTATATCACCTGTGCTGTCACGCTGAGAGAGGGAGCTAAGAGTGCTGGTCTGGGAGGTACTTTCAGCTGTGCTGGAAGTGGCTTTAGAAAGGGCGCCGTGTGTTTGACTGCTGCTCTGCCCTCCGTTTGGCTTTACATGTGGAAGGGGGTCCAGAAGTCTTAATGGAATTTCGCCACCTCAAACATACCTACAAAGTCTCCAGGGCGGCTGCAGAGCGCTACAGCACATTATATAACGACACATCAAAACAACAGCTGAGCAATGCCATCGACCACGACACCCAGCAAAGAAATCTGGGTCTTTGCACAAACTCCAGTAGCGAAAAGCTTTGGGAGATTTTTTTGATCCAGTAAATGACAAAGCTTTAATGTACACCAGATTACCAGATGACAGCAGCGGGATTTCATGAATTGATTACAAGAGCTTGTGAAACAATGTGAAACACAACAGAGCGAGCAGAAAACCCTCCCAGGGCGATAATGTGATTGTAAATTATACATTTGTGATATCTGTGAATGAAACACACAGATACAGTAGTTCCAACTCTTCCTTCTGAGTACAAACTTACCGGCAAAACATCGGCTGATCAGAAACTGAATCCGTCAACATTTGAAGACTCAAACACTTATAACACAATGTTATAGTATACCACACCATATTATACTAAACAATGCAATACCATACCACACTATTCTATACTAAACTATACTACGCCATACTACACTGAACTGCATTATACTATACAACACTATGTTATACTACAACCCACTACATTATACTACACTACGCTATGCTAAAGCCACCATACCATACTATGCTATACAATATTATACTTTGCTATACTGTACTATACTACTCCACTACACTGTGTTAACCTTTACTGCATTACACTATACTGCACTATACCAAACTGCACTATACTACATGCTGCACTATGCTGTTCTATGCTATGCTGTACTGCACTACACTATTTTACACTATACTATATTATATTACACTACTTGAAAAATCTCCATCTGCTTGATCCACCTGATCTGGAGAACCAAATTGCTGTCATTCTCAAACTGCAGTACAAAGGCTCCAAATAGAAAACATTGCTACACCTTTAATTAACTCTAAATAGAGAAGTAAGCTTGGAGTAAACCCGACATACTGTCTTTTGTTTTGTAAAACAAAACAAAAGACAACACAAACGCCACTACTCAAACCCACTTGGTACAAACACTTCCGGACCTCTGACTTGGCTTAGTAGTGCAACTTCTCCCATTTTTTAGCCTTTGCTTAACATCTTACAGGTCCACAATGTCGCTTGTTGTAACTGCAAGGTGAGTCAAGTGCAAATCTTCTGGGATGTGTGACTGATAGGAGAAGAGAGGAGTGTGCTTTAGTTGTGCAGTGCACTGCACTTGTTACAGTCTAATTAACTTCTGCACCTCTCTTTCGAGTAAACACCTTCTCCTCTGCAGCTGCATTAAGCGAATCAACATAACTTTTTACCGTGCATTCTTGTTTAGTTTCTCTGTGCTCCATGTACTGTAGGCCTATTAAAAACACACCCCAGCACCGCCAGCCTGACCCTACCTGTCTATTAAGTATATCATTTCAGCCTGACTCGACCCAAATTTTGGTTCAGGTTCCTGCTATAGATACAAACTCTAACCTTCTCAATGCTTTTTAAGTATTTGCATTGGGAGCAGAAGTGTATGTGCATTATCTACAGATAGACCTTCCACGTGTACATTTCCTGTAAATAGCCTGGGAACACTTGGTGGAATTGCACTTTAAGTCACATGAATATTTACTATTCAGCCAGCAGTAAATGACTTTTCATGTCTCTTTGCAAAGTCTGCAATCATGTTTTAATATTGAGCCCAAACCTTTCGAAATGTCAAACAGCATACTAATAAACACAAAATAACTGCAGTAAAAAAAGTAATGGTCAAGCACACTTAAAGTAAGCATTCACACAATCTTGGCCATGTCTGTCTCAGCAAACTGTTCCTTCTTATGCTAACCCACACTTTCTGTGTCTGGTTACAAAAAACATTAAGATCAGCAGATGGTTGGACGTACTAATAAAAAAAAAAAGATCTTTTATTCAGCTTTAGATGAATGAAACATGAACAGGGCAGGGCAGAGCACTGTCAGGCACAGAGGCGTGCAGGCTGACCGGCGGGCAGATGAGCATGCAGGTCCTTCTGATGCTAATTACCGTACGGTGCCTCGCCGAGCCTGACGCAACAAGGGGACAGAAAAGTGGCGTTCAGGTCAGCTGATGGGAAGCAGAGAGAGAGAGAGACAGAGGAGAGGGGAAACACGAGAGGAGGCTTGCCTAGAAAAGTGGGCGGCTGTGTCATTTTACAGCTGCTGATGCAAGACAGGAGAAAACCTGCGTTGCGTTTCTGTAATTCTGTCTCATCAGTGAAGGGTAAATCCGAGCGAGGTGAGGGTCTGAGAAGATGTGGGAAGTTCCACGACCTTTTCAAGCTGCTCACATGACTGCTGTCAATCAGCCATGATCTCAACAAAGAAAAAGACAAAACATCTTTTTCAAATGGAAAATCTCTGCTAATTTCTTCTTGAATACAAGCTTAAATGAACGAGGCAGTGTGCAAACAGCGAGGTAAAATTTCTTCACGCCTTGCTGTTTCCCAGCTTTAGTAAAGGAAGAAAACCGCTCGAAATTCACACCTACTACTGGTTATTAGCCAAAAAAAAAAAGAGATAAAAATAAATGTTATTGCATGAATCTCCTCTTGTGCTTTTCATCATTAGCTGGCAAGCAAAGCAATTTGTGAGCAAAAACATCTGTGAGATTTATTTAAAAAAAAAAAAAAACATGTTTTCTTTTTTTTTTAATAAAGAAGTGATTAAAGGTCTCTTTGGCTTCTTCATGTCTAACATCAAACAATAAAGCAGCCTTGACAGAAACGATTAATCATTAGTGCACTTCTGTAAACTAAATAGCCTGCATTATATTAATGATCCTGCTTCAGCCAATTATGCAGGTAGAGCTGCATGATGTACAACAAAACGTACTACTGCTTTGACTTAACACCATCTACTACTTTAAAAAAAAAAACAGGCTGGGTAATTTTCCTCAAACTGCTGGACATCAAGATCAGATTTAGTGTGGTTTTTTTTTTCTTCTCCAAAACTCTCTTTCTTCGGTGTGGTTTGTTCTCAAATTATTCTATCTATTCGGGGTGCGACGGCGTGGCTCAGTAATGGTTTCCATTCCCGACCCCGGGGTATTTACTGAATGTTTTCCTGTTCTCTCTCAGCCCTTCTTCCTGTAAACCACTCATTAATAAAGAGATATAAAAGAAACTGACATCTGCCACATAAAACACCATCAAACTGCTGTTAGCATCTGATTTCTGGTAAATTGTAAGCTATTATTAAGAGCAGACGGGTGCTGTAAGCTTGACCATCTGTTGCATCTGTGTTTGCATAGCCTAGTAAAAAAAGACCATGAGGCTGAAACAACAGAACATGCCCCCTACAGACAGTGAAGATGTGTGTGGCTCTAGTGTGAGGTTGCAGTGCTGTAACATTGATTTGATGCTAAGCTAAAGGAACATTTTTAAAATTAGTGTTTTTTTAATTATGTATTTTCCAGGCACATAGTGCCATTTTATAGCACAATCAAGTAACTATGTTAACTTCAGTTGTTAAAAACATTCTCTATATATATCTATCTATCAAAATGACAAAAGAAATTTTACTTTGTAATTTAATGCTTTGAAATTGGGCCTTTGTCTCTTTAAAAGCTCCTGCTCTTTCTGAAACTCCGCCTTCAGGAAGTCATCACAACATGGCTCCTCTATTAAACCCTTTAACAACGTTTTTACCAGTGTTGCTCTGAGAAGTAGCTCCTAAAACGAGCTCAGATGATGCTCAGTTCCACCTGGTGTTTGCTAATTGCTGCTGGCTAGTCTGGAGGTGCTGAGTGAGGGAGAGGTGGCGGAGGGCTGCTCTGTGAGGCGGAAGCTGTGAAACCTGGAGCTCAGAGGAGGAGCTGCGTCTCCAAAGCGTGCTTAGTGTGTTTTGAGGAGCGTTGTCCAACTTCTGTGTTTAAGATCCACTTCCTGCAACACTTAGATTCATGCTCCAATGTAACTGAGTCAAATGAACGGCTGAAAAAATTTTTTTGTTTTTTTACTGTTTCTATGATGACCACGTTTTCACTGATAAGCCTGTATTCTTTAAAGTGAAAAAGTGAAAAATTATGCAAGGGTTTGAGTGCATGCGAACAAAGTGGTTTGTCTGTTTAGAAAAATGTTTCTCAACCTTTTTTGGGCCAGCGCCCTCCGATCCATTATCCAGGTCCCTCACCGCTCTCCATCAAAGAATTTGCAGGCTACTTCACACTGAATATTATTTCATTATTAATATTACTATCACTGTTGTTTATGTTTGATTTTTATGGTTGTTTCTGGAGTTATTGTCAAAAATAATTTTCCAGAGAACAAAAGCGCCATGCAAATAGAAATTATTTTTACAGACATCTAAGAAAAATGCAAAAAATGGACATTCATCTTAACTGAACTCCGACTATGTCAATCATAGCTCTTCTTTTGTCCAATATTTCTGGTGGTGCAGCTCTGTGCTGCCTTCAGGAGAATGGGACATCAGAGTATCATCCATAAAATTTCACCCACATGGCATTAACTGTGTAAACCAGAGCTTTCAGTGGAAAAACTAAAGTTCCAGATCATTTTAATGCCATACAAATATAGGACAGGAACATGGATTATATCTTTATATAGACCTGTCTATTGATTTATAGATTAATAGTTCGTTGCTCTGTTCTATGTCACAATTCTCCTATTTCAGAGTTTTGCGCAACGTGCACATTATCTTTTTTTTTTTTTTTTACTACATAAGGCGTGGAGCGGTCGGGAAGCGCGTATCGATGGAGAAAAGCAGACTGACGTAAACCTTTTAGCTCCAGTATTCTGATAATTAAAATTAAAAAGTGCTGTTGTGCTACGGTTTCATACCAGATCACTCACAGAACCAATGTTAACTCAATAAAATGAGCGCTCTCTATCGTGGAACCACCCGTGGAGGGATTTCTTTACTTAAATGGGTTCATTTTTCAGAGGGATACAAAGTCAGGGTATCGTGATTTTAGTAATTACATGTTTATAAGAGCAATTTTCTGTTGTCCTTCCATGGAAGTGGGCAGCCTTCAAACGGACATTAAAACACTTTTTAATATAAGTTGTTGCTTTGACATGATCACAGAACTGCCAAAACATAAGCACAAAAATCCTCAATAAAACATAAAATATGTGAAAATCAGACACCAGACAAAGTGAATCACAGCAACTTCATCAGCCGGTGTAACGCTGACCTGATGCGGTGAAGCTACTAGTAGCAGGAGAACGAAGCTGCGCCAAAAGCTAGCAAACACTGAAAAGAAGAGCTGCCATCGATATAGATGCAGCAGGTTTTAATGTTACACAATACAGTTTTAGCAAGTTGCTCAAAGTCTAAACTGGTATAGTTGTGCACTTAAGGTGTAAAGTTTACCTTCGACCAAACGCCCCCCAAAGGAATTCCAGCGCCCTCGTTTTGAAAAAATGTCTGCCAGCGCCCCCTGCCGTCCTCTGAACGCCCCCCGGGGGGCGGTACCGCCCACATTGAGAACCGCTGGTTTAGAAACTGGAAGGGGCAAAAATCCAGGTATGAATCCCCAAAGAGGCAAGCCAACCTGTTCCTAAATTTAAACACTAAAATACTTCGATTGATCAAACCTGAACGAAGCAAATAAACACTGATTGCAGATTTTCTAACACAAAGTTTGTGATTTGTGAAACCCTCATAAAAATAAAAATTTTTTCCCCCCATAAATATTGCTAAAATCCCGTCTCATCTCAACCACATTTTGTGAGCACAACATCGTTTGGTCTAAATTCATGAACTTTCACCCCATTCATCGAGACACCCCTAAAGTCCACGTGAATCTTTTGTTTTTAAAAATCGATGCGAGTTTGCAGGCCCATTTAGGCCATTTAGCTCAGGGTTTCATTGCCTGTCCGCACCTGTGTGTGTGCGTGTGTGTGCGCGTATGTGCGTGTGTGTGCGCGCGTGTGGCCGGGTGTGTGTCAGGCCGGCGAGGAAGAGGAACTACATTATGACTCGGGACACGAGGTCTAATTAATTCCTCTTGCCTACGGGAAATTCAGGTAAAACAATTACACCTACAATCTATTTTTCAACACACTGTCTTCGCAATTAATGTTATTACCCCTCATGTTCTAATGAAGCAGAGAACAGCATTACGCTGCAGTCAGGGTCTTGGTAACGGGACACGTCCGAGGGGACCAAACCGCACGCGCACGTGTGTGTGTGTGTGTGTGTGTGTGTGTGTGTGTGTCTGAATAGTCAATACTGTCCGTGTGTAAATCATGCATGTATCGGCGCAGACAACATTAATACTGTTCCGAATGCAAGAGAGATTGAGTTTGCCGCAGGATGAATAAAAATATCACAATGGGCAAGGTCTCTATAATTACTTGGATTCAATTAAGGGCCTTTTGAGCAGGTGGCTTAATAAGCTCTCAGCCTCCCCTCTCCACTGTGCAGCCTAATGAGTGTCAGTCAGAGTCAGGAGAAGATAATGCTCCGGGCCCCGGGGCCTTCTATTACTTCTACCGTCTGTCTTCACCTTCTACCATCAGGCCTCGGGTTACATCTGTGACAGATATGTCTGCCTGTTCACAAACTCATTCACTGCTTGACACCGACGCTGTTACATATTTAACATGTGTTGCACAAGATGGCATAAGGATGAAGTATTCAACTTTCTTTCTTTTCTTTTTTTTTGTTCTAACTGAGCTCCTGCAAAAGTTTATAATAAGGCTAAGTCTGGGCAGATACTTAACGCCTGTAAGTCAGTGAACCGCAGAGTGAATTTCTCCTCTTCAGCTGTGTCATTATTTCATGTGAAAGTAAGAGAAATCACTGTGAGGTTTTGTGACGAGATGTATCGATTTCCATTAAGAAAAAAAAAAAAAAAAAAAAACTTTTAAGAACTTTGACTTTCAGGATTGATCGAGGGACATTTAAAAAATGTTAAAGTTCACACATAATCTCTTGGATCACGGTAGTAAAAGTATAAATGCAGTAAGAGTAAAATTATACTTGATAAAAAAAAATTTTAAGAACTAACCATGAACAGCACAAATACTGTGAAAGTTACAGATAAATGCAGAAATTAGTAAATGGTTAAAATAAAGTCATTAATTTGGCAAAAGATTAGCAGAAAAAATATAAGACAGAACAGCTTTGAACTATTATTACACTTTTCAATGTTGCATATATTCATAATTGCCTTTTGGTTTCAACTGCGATACTTTATCAATGTGTCACAAATCCAATTCATTCCATTTATCATTTAGTTTTCCAACTTGTTTGTGATGTCTTCTTTCTCTTATTACTCATTTATCGTTTAATTACTTGTTTAAACTGATCATTTCATTTCATATAGTGGGAGCATTTTATTTAATTTTTTTTTACATTTTTAAATTGCTACGGGAATCAATGAAAAAAGTCATGATACATGCTTAAAGTTTTACTTGACATATTTCAGTTCAAAAACACTTTATTATTTTATTTATGTTAGTTTAACTCATGTTATGAAAATGTCTTGGATAAAATCATAAAGGAGTTGTTGTTGGTGCTGGTGGTAAATATATCTATGTCTAGATATATGCAAGTCACCTTCCTAAAATAAATAGCCCAAGTCTTTTGTTTTCCTTTCTTTTTTAGGCAGAAGTGGTTGTGGCAGAAAAATCCTCCTCTATCCTTTGTTAAAAGATTATTTGAAAATCCCTTTTGCCAACAAAGCACTTATTTTAGAATAGAAAGGTGACAATATTATTATATTTATCACAAAGACAAACCCAACTATTATTATTTTGTAACCCGAAACATCAAATCTGAGGTTTTACAAAACAAAACAAAACAAACAAAATAAAAACAACAGTGACTCCTAAGAGTCTCTCTGTCGCATATGAAATGAGTCGTCTACACTGTAAACAGCGACTGCAGCTTTAAATCACACCCGACTTGTCCAGCCACATTTTAATGGCAGGTTTTTTGGATGCGGGCTGTGTCGCATGCAGACATGTTTGTGCTCTCTTGACTCGAGGAGCTCAAGCAGAGAGCTCACTAAATGATCTATGCTGCATCACGCACGCGTGTCTGAGCTGTGAGTATGTGCGCGTGCTACACCCCGAGACTGTACCCCAGCGTGAGAAAATCAATGCATCCGCTGTTACACGGCCCAGTCCATCAGAGCTCGCGCGCCACGCACACAACCCGCCGCGTTCTTTCTCACCGTTTCTGCACACACACGCACGCACGCACGCACGCACGCACGCACACACACCCCACCTCTCTCTGCACAACCCGCCTCCCCTTCCACCCTCTCTCTCTCTCTGCACGCAGTCTGGAATATTGATGTGCTCTTTAAGAGCCCTTCTTTCTGTCTGTGTCACAATCCATCCATCTCCACACCATTTCTAAACCACAACGTCAAGACAGAGTAAAAACAGCTCGGAACGCGGTTTTACAGCCGGTTTACACAATCGCCTCAGCTCAGATGGCGTAGCTCCGCGCTTTTATCATCTCCACATTATAATGAGGCAATATTCCCATCTACTGTATGTCACTTTGTGTCATTTCGCGTTAATAAGTCAGACGTTCCCACAATGAGTGAGATTTTACTCCCCCCCTCCTCGAGTCCTGATGTACTTCATTAAGGCAGGGAATCCACTGACACAAACTTTCTTTTTCTAGGCACTTCTGCTTTCATCTGCACCAGAGGAATCTCTCTCTGCGTGGGTGCGCACGTTCATGTGTGTGTGTGTGTGTGTGTGTGTGTGTGTGTGGAGGGGGTGGGGGGGGGGGGGGGGGGCGTGTGTGTGTGTGTGGCCATGTCTGCGAGCTTCTCACGAATGCACGTCAGATCAAGAAATAGAAGCCCCGGAGTTGGTGTGTGTGCATGCGCACCAGCTTGGGGTTGATTATCGTGGAGTGAGTGGCAATTAATGTAACACTAATTAGAAAAGCTTTTTATGTGATGAGGACTAAGAAGGGGGCTGCCGGTTGATCTCCAGGAAAGCTGCAGGAGAGCGATCGCGAGGAGGACAGAAAACGCAGCATGTGTGGCTTGACAAGACAGTAGCCATAACGCAGTTGACACAACATGTCAATTAGTGTCTCGCGCAGTGGAGCGGGGGCCGTCTCAGAAAGGTAAATTAAAATTCCCTTTCTTGGGATGCTGAATTTGGGCAGAGACCCAACGCATCAAACGAGCAGCAAAACAGAAAAGAAGAAGAAGAAAAAAAAGATGTTGAGAAAGGCTGTTTTTCTGTGGCATTGATGTTGATATGAAAAAATAACACGGCTAAAAATAAATAAATAAAAATTCCTGAACAAGCATACAAGAAGATTACTAGCTTCAAATCATTCCGCCAAGATTGTTTCATCTCTCCCTACTGTGCCATCACATCGGAAACAAGGAGAAAGTGATAACTATGCTCCTCCAATCAGCCTCCTCTGCGATCTTCATATCCCAACTGTAATGTTCTGTTTATTGCAGTGCATCAAGTATAAAATAATTTATTTCTCAATAACAAGGAAACATTTACATCTTGGTTTCCAATCTTTTTTTTTTTTTTCAGACAAGCCACAAACATTTGTTTTGTACAGTAGGAAGAAAAGGCAGCATTGAATACGCCAGTGTTTTTCTCTGTACATCTATTTCTAAAGGGGCTGTTGACATTAAATTCACACCAGATGATCGGAGCTAAAATCCAACACATACAAAGAAATCAAAACAAATTAGTCCATAAATTAAGTTTTGTGGTGTATGGCGGAATGGCAGAGTTAGTAAGTACTGATCCTGTCACGATAACAAATTTTGCTGGACGATAAATTGTTCCAGAAGTTATCGCGATAAGCGATGACGTTGTTTTGAGACAATTTTTAAGGCAAAATAATAAAGCAAGAACAAATTCTTAAACATCAGTAAACTTTACATTCTTATGACCGTTTAACACTGTAACCGGAAGACATTCTAAATATTCAAAATAAATAAATAAAACGACAAATAAATGTATTGAATTGAAATGAATTTTGAAGTCTTTGTAAACAGAAGTGCCCTTCATAAAAGGGCCAGTTGAAACCAAAGCACCAAACTGAAGACTTTTATCATCCAGTTTTTTGGTAGAAGGAGAGAAAAACGATAAATCATGCCAATGGAAATTATTGAGCTTGTTTTAATTTATCATGCAATTAATTGATTTATTGATTATTGTGACAGGCCTAATTGAGCATGTTACGAAAAAAAAACCCTACATAGACGTAAAGAGTCAGGAAACCAGCTGAAACCTATCAGCATTCAGGAATCAACCCTCTTCAGTGCAACTTAGCACCTAATGGTCTGGTTCAAACTAATAGCCTATGAAAGGGTTTCTCATTATAAATGTATTGTACATGAAATATTCCAAGATGTGACAAGCAAAGACTCTCTTAAGACATTTGCAACCTTATTGTTGAGAAACATTTTGATGAGATTGGTTACAAATATATTTATAAAATTCTGCATGTTTCAGTGAACCCAACTGAGGCCATTATCTGGAAACGGGAAGAATATAATTTTACTATAAACCAACCACAAACAGATTATTTTCACAAGATTTCTGACAGGGGAGTCAAATAGGGCAGTAATAGGGATTTTCCTTTCAGCCAGAGACTATGATAACGGAGATCTTCGGAAAGATCTGGAAATAGCACATGCAGTTATCTACCTACTACCCTCACTGCATAACTCTCCACTGTTGAAGAAAAATCAGGTTTGAGATTGTTTAAAGTTTCCTGCACCACATTTAGCCAAGTCGATAAAATACCAGGAGAAGTAACATTGCTTCAGAGGATATCAAAATCATATGTGAGGGAAGTTATTTACGATCAACCCAAAAAGCAATTTTAGAGGTACGATCATGGCATGGTAATCGTTTTTAGCATTTGGTATCGGCAGAATTCACACAACTGCAGGAAGATTTGAGTGGAAATTTGAAAATATCACTTGATAATCATCTGTTATTGGAAGATTGGAAAATGAATACCTGAACACCAACTGTAAAGTCTTAAAAAATGCTAATATTAAAAAAAAATTAATAAGTAAGCAATTCTAAGCCTGGTGAGGGCACAAGTAAAGCCTGGTGGCCCGCCAGGCTTATAGTACGCCGGGGGAAACCCTGTACAGGCAATGGAACCCTCAACTGTTTCCAGAGAAAATCAAAATCAAATCGCAAAAATGCCCACGTCAATCACCCAAGCTGAATCCAATAAATAAAAATGTGAAAATCATAGGGTGCCGAAATGACCCACATGTTTCTACATAGAGCAGGTCACACCTGATGAGGGATGTCAAATTAATATTGGTAAAAAATTTACAATACTTTTTACCCATGCTACTTCACTTTATTTGATGTGAATTCTGTAATAATTTATGGTCATACTGTGTGTATATTGATTGGTTGATTTGTTCCCAGCATTTTTTTTGTTTGTTGGTAAATCTAATGCAAACTACCTCATTTGAAATATACTTAATGAGAAAAAAAGCCGCCATGTTCGATACTAATTTTCCTTGTTAAATGTTTCATGAAAAAAAAAAAAAAAATAAACAAAAGTCCCCCCACTTCTCAATTATTCGCCTCTCCTCCCAGTTTAACTTTAGTTTCCCCTTCCACCATGAAACGCTCTCTCCCTCCTGCTCTCATCCCACATCCCTTCCTCTCACCGTCCTCCGCGGTGTAATCTTGGGGATTGTGTGGTCTCTCGGTGTGAGAGGTGATGGGTAGAGCGGGATGAGCGTGATAATCTGCCACACTGGATTACAGCCTAATCTCTAATCTCTTTGGCCCTCCTCTGCCAGGGGACCACCTCCACCGTGCCAATTTTATTAATCTGAGCTCCCATGCATCAGCGGCTTAACTCTGCCCATTTTGATTTCCACCGGCTCTCATCAAGCGTGTAAAGCAATGAGAGTTGAAACAATAGAGCGCTTGTGACGCAACACTTCCAAGTGGAAGTCTGTGACCCCGGCGCGGTCTACAGGAGGATTTAGGGACCAATGAGAGTGTTAATCCTTAAAAATGTGAGGATTCATCAGGAGCAGTTGCTTCAGGGACGTCCCAGGTAGCCTGAATTGCAGAGTGCTGCAGTTCGGCTCCCCGCACGTGGGTTCCGGCTGCCTCTGATGTAATATCCATCAGAGTTACACCAAGCATGAAGGTTGCTATGCTCCGTCTGACTTCATGACCTGAAAACGCACAATTAATGTCCCATATCATGGGGTTAAATTGGGGCTAAGAATTCCTCTGGATAGATGGCAGAAGGCGGTGTGGAGACGAGTGATTTCTAGCCCTGCACTGGGTAAGATGGCCACTGATTAACCAATTACTTGCCTTTTTGGATATGGAATCAGTTCAGGGTTGATTTATTGCCTAATGTCTCCATGTTGAATGAGATCATTCAGTGTGCCGATTGCCTTATGACAACAAAACAATGCCCTAATGAAGCAGAAACGTACTGAAATTTGTACCAAGTGTATCGGTTTTTAGTATTTTTGTTCTTTTAAAGGGGCAGTGTTTAGTATTTTCTAGGGACAAAAAACAAAACAAAAAAAGAGCAATTTTATAGCACAATCAAGTAGCTATGTCACCTCCAGTTGTTGTGAAAGTGCTACATATATCATCAAATATGAACAAAAAGGAATCTGACTACGTAATTTAACACCTTGAATTTGGGCATCTGTCTCTTTAAAAACTCCTGCTCTTTTTAACGCCCCGTCATGACAACGCTCCTCTGTTAACCTTTTAACAATGTTTTTACCAGCATTGCATTCAGAAGTAACTCGTGTAATGAGGTCAGCTGAAGGGCAGTTCCAGCAGGTGTTAGCTAATTGCTGTGGGCTAGTCTGGAGGAGCCGAGTGGGGGAGCGGTGGCAGACGGCTGCTCTGTGAGGCAGAAGCTAAGAAACTGCAGCTCTGAGGAGGAGCTGCGCCTTGAAAGTGACGCTCGGTCCCACCATGTCTTTTATACAGCTGAATGGTTACCATGGAGATTAAAGGATTTCTCAAAAATGTATGAAACAATCAAAGCGATACTCCAGGTATGTTTTTGATGAGGTAATAACATTATAACTTAATAATGATAATGTGAAGCTAAAAAAAGTTGATATTACATAACACTTCCCCTTTAATTTAGTGAAATTTCTTCTAAATTACTCTGACATCTCTAAAAGAGTCCCTGTAAAATATTTGAAACTTAAGCCATTTTTTATTCATAATTAATTTTTTTTGATTAACAGGAGATTTCAGTAAACTAGTAATAGTTCTTTATGACTTTCTGTTTTCTTGACCAAAGCAGAAGACATAGTGGCCTCTTCCTTTTCGCCACCAGTCACTAGGCTGGTGGCATATTATCCACCTGGTGGCATTATCCATTGGTGGCATATTGATGGCATATGCCACCAATCATTGTGAGGAGGACAATAAGGTAAAAAATAATCCCGGAAGTTTGTTGTTAAACTTTTAGACCCTGTCTACATCCCAAAGGTTGATTGGGAGTGATGCCCAGTAAAAAGCCTCAATCCCACCATTATAACCTAAAACGTTACCTGGAGCCATGTGTTACGGCCAGAAGAGACTTACCCCGACAACAAAACCTATTTACAGATTCATCTGCTGTTCAGAAGCGAGGGTTGATTGCATGGAGTCTCACCTCAAAATTACTGTTAAGTACGGTGATGGATCTACGATCCCATGGGCCTGTTTCTCTTCCAATGGTGGAGAAACACCATTGGAAGAGAAACAATGGTGCTTTTGGCGCTTTTTAAAGGCGCAGTATTCCACCATCAAAAACATACCTTGAGTGTTGCCTTGATTCTTTCATGCATGTTTGAGAAATCCTTTTGGTAGCCATTTTGTTTGCAAAAAACCTGGTCTCACCAGGTGCTGGGTTTTCACAGAGCTCCTCCTAATAACAGCACTCCCCCACTTAGCTCCTCCAGACTAGCAGCAGCAGCAGCAACAGTTAGCAAACACCTGTTGGAACTGTACATTAGCACATGAACCACTTTCAGTGAAATGCCAGTGAAAACGTTGGCAAAGGCTTACTGAAAGTGGAGCGCAGGAAAGAGCAGGAGCTTCTTAAAGAGACAGAGGCCAATTTCAAAGCGATAAATTGTGAAGTTAAATTTCTTTTATGCCATTTTTGTTATATATACTGCAATTTTTTAAACACTGAAGGCATAAGAGACACTGGATGATCTAGAGAGAATGTCCAAAGAAAAATATTGAAAGACTCCCTTCTCTGTATGCTCCAGTCTAGAGGAAATGTTAGCTAAAACATTAAGGGCTGTCCTGTATTGACTCTGACTCTCTTGAGACATACATCCCCATATGGATTTATTTTTCTGATCATCCCCATAGCCCTTTTTTCCACAATGGCCGAAACACATGCAGCCTCCCCCAACGTCTGTCTGCCTTTTTTTGAGGGGAACGGGTTGAGTGTTTTGTTGGCATTCAGTTACACGATAAATGACTGCAAAATTTATTAGCTCCGGCTCCAATCAGACTTGATTGGAACACAACGCTGGGGTACACATGCTAATTTTCAATGAGCCTCCCTTGCCCGGGAGGCTACAAAACTCTGTTTTTTTTTCTTCCCCCTTCTCCCCTTTTAATGAAACACAAATTAACTGACCTAACATCTCAGATGTCACTTTGAGCTGTGGCCCTCAAAGTGACAGCAACGACTCACAGAAAATAAACAGGACTGATTGATTTTCCCTTCTCTGCTAGACAGCTGGCAGCTCGCTCTCAGTCCCGCTGCGCGAGGTGGAATTCCATGGCCCAGTCAAGATTAATAAACCCATCAAATTACTGCAGAAAGTCCTGACGATCAGAAAAGGCGGCCCGACACGACCGGCGGGATGCTGTGTCATGCCATCCCTTCATGTCGCCATGTTCTACAAGCTTGTGTACTGGGAGGCCGTGGTACTGGTTGCTGGAGGTTTTCCAGTTCACAGTGTAGCCCTGACGGTGCTCAGGCTGCAGAAATTACTACTGGTGCTCGGGAAAGATTAGGTAGCTCTTAGTTTTTAGCTGGTGCATCTGTGGATTTAAAAAGCACAAGTGGTTTTTAGAAATGGAAAAAAAAAACCTACTCATATGATGCAGCCATAAAATAGTATTTTTTAATGGGATTTTAAGAGATGGGCCGACAGAAAGTAGAGTACAATTGTGAAGTGGAAAGAAAATGAAGCACTTTTAGAAAAAAACTAAAACTGACATGAAAATATTTGATAACTACTTTATAGAATCCCCTTTTTGTTGCTGCATTTGCAACTGCAAACATTTTTCGGCTAACTCGACCCGATCTTGCTCATCTAGAGATGGGATTGTTTCCCCATCCTGACCAGATTCTACGTCCTGCAGGAGAAAAGCATCCACAGAGCATGACACTGCCACCACCGTGCTTCTCCCCAGGTTTCTTGAGTTCAGAATGATGCGTAGTGTTAGCCTTTGGCCATTTTTATGAGCCGATTTGACTTGAGCCCCTTTTACTCCATGTTTGTCCTGCTCCACACATTGCTCGAGGCAAACAGGACTTTTTATTGGTTTGTTTTAAAAATGACTTTGCTCCGTCATTTTCAGAATGACCTGATTTGTGGAGCGCACACAAAATAGTTATCCTATCACCAGATTAGCCCAGTTGGAGTTTAACAGGTTAACATTCTATTTTGAGAAATAAAATCTGGCACATCATGCAAATTAAAGTAATATTTAATTGAACAGAAATGAACCACTCACTGAGGAAGAATGATGGAATTGCTCTATGTTAAAAAATGTATTTTTGTAGACTTTTGTTCCTAATTGTTTTTGTTTTGTCATTAGATGCTGTGAAGTTGAAAATATTTTTTTCTCTTTTTTACTTTCAGACAAAACGTGGCAACCATGGCAACGATATGGTTGTTTTGTACATGCGGATCCAGCAGCTCAAATAACACCTGGACTATGACCCCTGATCCCAGAGGACTCGATGGATTCAGAGCTGAAGAAGAAAGTTCAAACTGTCTCCTCCATCAATCATAATGGGGCAAGGATCATATTCCTGACTCCAGTGTCTTTCTGCCCAGCATTCTAACCACACAACCCAGACAGATAGGAGAACAGCAAAAACAAACGATACTGTCATCTAGGACAGTGGTCCCCAACCCCCGGTACGGACTGGTACCACGGATCGGTACCAGTCCGTGGACCAATTGGTACCGGGCCGTGCAAGAAATAATTAAATATTTCCGTTTTATGTATTATTTGAGTCTGGAGGATCTTTTATTTTGAAAATCCTTTAACTGGATTCTCTCGGTTACTTGGGTGCCAACATTGAGCCCACAAGCAGCAAAATGAGTAAGAAACAGATCAGATGTGTTTGGAAAGTTTCTTTGCAAAGGGGAAAAGGCCCAGAGAAGAGACAGGAGAATGGATTTATCCCGGACCGGTAGGTGAGTCCTACATTACAAGCAGCTCTGCGTAACGTGCGGCGACCGGCTCGCTAATGAGGCAATAAAGCTTCAAGCTGCTTCGCCAAGTAGAGACCAAGCAGGCTGTGGATATAAGCAACACTTCGGGTGATATTGTCTCCCATCACTCCCAGATGGGACCGTCTCGTTGCAGAGAAACAAGCTCAGGGCTCCCGTTAGTCATTATCGTGAGTTAAAATCTTCACGAAGGTAAATGTACGTTTTTGGGGCGCATCTGTATATTATTTTGAAGGTATATATAAACGTTACCATAGCGACCAGAGTCGGAGAGCGTTTGGGCTGCGGTCGAGAGGAGATGAGTAGAGCTTGTGAGTCTTAAGTCTGGTTTAGACGGCACAATTTAAGAATTGTAGGCCGATTCTCCAAACCTCTGTGACCACAGAGCTGATAAAAATCCAACAGGTTCGATCGGTTCGTGTGTCCAAGGCAGGAGCAACACAAGCCGATTCCAGTCACAAACATCCCGATTCCAGAGGATAATCCAGTAAAACCCCCAACATAGCGAGAATTTAGAATAACCAGTCACGGATGACGATGTAGAAGCAATAGTGAAAGTTTGTGGAGTCATTTTAAGAGATAAAAGATAGAAATTATCTTTTATCCCCCCGCCCCCCGGGCCGCAACAAAATTTCCAAGTCTTGACCGGTCCGCGGTAATAAAAAGTAATAAAAAGGTTGGGGACCATTGATCTAGGAGACTTGAAATATCCTAGATATTTCAGGTCCGTATCCACCTTCGAAGGATACGGACGGTTCCTCAATTTGGATACACTTTGTGTACCCGAATGACCTTATTAAATGAGACTGTCTAGCTAACAGATGTTAAGCTGTTAGCATAACGTTCGCGTTTGGCAGTCTTGAAAGTATCATACAATAATTGTGTCTTCAGTCAGATGCTCCTTTAAATTTGTTGCAAGACTGACTGCTACTGGAGATCCTTCCTGCCGACATCCACAAAGACTTTACAAAGATACCTGGATGATATGAGTTACGACAGCAACTCACTAATTCCCCCTGTGGGGTAAAAAAGGTATTGAACTGAATTGAATGATAATTTGTCATTTAAGCTGTGGTTGAAATGACTGCTTATAGCAGCTCTTGGTGTAAATTATGTTTAAAAAATACATAAATTTCCTTTGTAAAACATGAGCGCAAGGAAAAAAAATCTTTAATTATCAAAAAATAAATAAATAAAATTGACATGCAACAGAAGGAAGCTGGAATTGAACCTACAACCACCTTCTGGTTGCAAGACGAATACTCTACCCACTCAGCTCAGTCGGCTGAAGCTCGAAATGCTTTCTGCCACCACACAGCTGCAGATTAACTGAGTCAGTTAGAGCAGTGTTTTTCAACCTTTTTTGAGCAAAGGTACATTGTTTTAATTTAAAAAATCTCGAGCTGTGGCCCAACCAAAAATGTAAACATAGATACTCTGTAGCCGCCTATATTACATATATAGTCATTCTTATCAAAGTGTCTTGAATAGGAATCAAATAAACACAAAAATTTGTTTTTATCATGTTTTACATTTCTTATTTCAAATTGCACTTAACATGTCCACTTCAAAAATACACCTGAACAGCCACAACACTGTGGTGTTAAATTTAAAGAAGTTGTAGAAAACTTCAAAGTGTTTTACAAACTAATCCACAAGCATTCTTATAGCCAGAATACAGAAAATAATTCTTATTCTGAAAGAAGCAATAATATTTGGGAAACATTTCACTTCATATTCAGTTACAATATGAAGAGTTGCATGTACAAAATGTCATTATCTGTATATTTTACCCACCTAGTGTGAAACCTGTGCATGTTTGGATGAAAACAGCTGATTTCCTGGCAGAAATTGAAGAAAGACAAAGCTCTTCCTCAACATCTCTGTCTCTCTCTGTTTTTAGTTTTTATAGTAGCCAGGCTGGAGAAGCTCACTTCACACAGATATGTTGTGGGAAATGAACTCATGTTCTTTCCAACTACTGCTGAGCTTCACTGTCTTTTCCATCACTGTCATCACAGTCTTGCTGAATACAATGCTGTCACCGCTACCTGTAACATTCATGCATGACTAATTCTCTTGTTTTAATGTAAAATGCTCTGTACCTACTCCCATCTAGTGGTAAGAAAATTAAATGATTACGCCGCTAGTCTCTACTACAGCAGACACTCAAGGATGGCATTATTTGCAGATAATTAATTAATTATCAAAAAAAATCTTTTAAGACCAATTGCCGTATTTTCAGGACTATAGAGTGCACCATACTATAAGCCGCTGGTATCTCTGCTGCTCTCGGTTTTCCATAAAGACCCAACAGAGGGCAGCAGAGGACTGCGTCCTAATAAATCTGCTGAATATAGGACGCAGCCCTCCGCCTCCAAAGCCGAACCATTGATTTGTTCACGCTGAGCTTATGTGCAGCAGCTCTATTTCCCTCCTGTAGTGCCAGATCGACAGCCCTCAACTTAAAATCTGCATCATATGAGTTTGAAAACATTTCTCTGTCGTGCCTGCTGCTGGCAGTGCTTGTTCTAAATGAAAATTAACGCGTTCTTCTACAATTTTGACTTCGAATAATTCACTTTCTGCTAAAGAGCCCCCTGGTGGTTGAAGAAAAATCCACAGAAAACCTAACCAGGCAACAATCCGCATGGTTCAAAGCTTAGGAAAAAAGTAGCAGCTTCTAGTCCGGAAAATACGGTACCGTAGGTGAAATTGGATCATTTCCATGGCACACCTGACGATCACTCACGGAACAATAGTCTGCCGTGGCACAGTGGTTGAAAAACACTGAATTAGAGAATGGAGCAACAATGACTTATTTAAAATGTAAACATATGCTGATGTGCAACATAAATATGATCTGCAACTTTATTAGAGGAATATACAAGTGTCACGTTTACAGAAAAACTCTGCAAAAAGACACAGAATTGAGCTGACTTGCTACAGAGGTCCTGAAAGTACAGGTTACTATGGATACGTACAATTTCATATCGTTATTATTCGCACGGTGACGAGTGTTGAGTATAAACAAAAGCAGAACACAACAACATTTATAGCCTTAGCTAATTTACAAATTTACAGCCATGCAAACGACAAAGACACACAAACACAACCACCGTCAGACTTTTAATGTTTGTAACACCAGATTTGAATATACCTTGAAACTGTACTCTGCTCCAGTTTCATCCGCAGTTGTCATAAGACCAACAACACCCTGTTTGGCCCACAATGAACCCTGGGAAGGATATACCGGCCCCATTTTTGGAATGCAAATGTTGGTCGCATTTGGAGCAGCCTTTGTTGCATCACATTAACATAATCTGTCTTCAAGTGCCACCTTCGAAGGATACAGACGGCTCCTCAATTTGGACACACTTTGTGTCCCCGAATGACCTTATCAAGTGAGACTGTCTTGCTAATTCACACCCAATGAGTGTGTGGGTTTGAGTAGGTGTGTGTCTGTGTGCATGTTTGAGAGAGAAAAAGAGAGAGAGAGACCTCACCTCTGTCACCCGTGTACGTGTTTTCAGGGTTGAGTGTGTCCAGCAGGTGGACAGAGCTCGTAGGTCGGAGTTTGCCACGGTCCTCCTGCTGATGGTCCGCTGAACTCAGGCCGTTTTCATACAGCTGGTTCTCACCGTGCCGCAGATGCCAGGTCAGGCCTAACAGGTGGACCGCTGCACACACACGCACACACACGCACGCAAACACGCACACACACACACACACAAATAAAAGAAGGAAAAAAAAGTGTGTCAGCCACAGGGGGAAAAGAAAAGCAGAGATAAAGGATCATTATTCAAGGCATGCAGAGGGGTGTGTCTGAATCTCGTTTAATGCCCATCTTAGAGCACTCAGTCTCTTTACGCGCTTATTAGTGCCAGCGAGCGATGGACAATTAGCAAATACACACAAACACCGGCTGCGTCGCACACGGACTCAACTTGTGCGCCGCTACGTGGGCACGTGACCACCGAATGCAGCAGAGGTGGGCAATTAAGGCAGATCTTCAGAGCCGGAGCCTAGGGCCGGTATTAAAGCGTTCACACAGTCTTTTATGCATGACTAATGATGCTTTGAAAGCTGCTGCCGATTCACAATCCATATGGGGCTTTTAAACAACAAAGGGTGAGGAGGATACAGGATTCCCCCTCCCACTTGTAAAAGTATTTACTAGGACAACAATCCTACATGCTGTCAAATAAGAAAAACCAACGCCGCACCCATTAAAAGAAATTAATTAGCGTCCTGCAAGGCTATCAGTAAAAGCCATCCAACCAATCTCGGGCTTCTTTTGCGCCAGAGATTGTGCCTGAAAATTGCTTTAGTTTAGCACTTTGAAAGAATCTGTAAAGGTTATGTGCCTTTGCTTGTGGTGGGAAGAACAAAGCGAACGAAATACATCATTGCAGGTTCTTTTTTTTTTTTGCTCTCTCTCTTTCTCTCTCCTGACACATTTGCAACATCAAACAAAAGCAAAGACTCAAATCACAAAGTTGTGATGTGCTGGTGGCAGTCAGAGGATGGCTGCTGCATGCAGATCAAGGTGCAAAACTTCTAAAGACTTCAAACGTCTCCGCCGTCTACCACCGCCTGCCTGCTGATTTGCCGACGCCCAGGAAAAGGCGCCAGACGCCAGCTCGCCTCAAAATGGCTGTTCAGAAAAAAAAACAAATCCCAAATTATTTACTGTAAAACCAACACAATCGCATCGTCCCGTTACTGCATTGCTCTTTGAAAGCGTGCAAGCCTGGACACCTCTCTACACACACACACACGCACGCATGCACGCAAGTACGCACGCAAGCAAGCACGCACACATGCACACACACACTACCTCACCCACACTCAATCCCCTGCTGATGAGGAATGCCTAATTAAACCTCCAGATAGTTCAAAGCCATTTGCAGTTACTTTCCACTGAAGCAGAGGAAAGGAAAAAAGAAAGAAAAAAAGGACGTACTATTTTTTTTCTACAAAATACAGCAAATGAACAATGAGCTCCAAGAGCAGAGCGTCACCAAAGCGTGGTAGTTCCTGAACGCAGCCCCCCCCCGGCCCCCCCTACGTCTTGACCCCGTCATCTGTTGGGATTGGAAGATCCTGCGTTTCGATGCCACAACTTCCGAGTGGCTCACACCACTTTGAGTTCAGTTATCTACTGCTGCACAATACGAGTTCCTCAAAGCACAAACACTGGCGATTACCAAGCGCCACGAGAGGGAGACGCCACGCATCGTTTGGTTCAGACTAATTGAACTGTCAGCCATGATGAGGCCGGACGCGTACGCATCGCGCCCACTCCTCAACGCCCCCCGAAGTATCTCTCGATTTTCGATGCGGTTTCTCAGTCTTGTGTTTAAAGATGTGAAGTCGGGGATTTTCTCATTAACATGCTGCTGTGAAATGACTTGTGATGAGTCATTTCATTGATAGAAGAAGAAGAAGAAACTGCTAAATAAAATTGTGTCAAACAGCAACACCAAGTGATCTGCCTCATACATTCAATTTCATGGATTTGGTTTTCAGCACAATCAATTCCAACCACCTGGACGACGTTGTGGGCAGGCAGGGCTGAAAAGAAACTCGACAGGAAAATACACTGGCGCCGCTTAGCGTCACACTTTTATTTAAGGACGACGGAAGGAGAGCGAATCCAGCGGAGATTTCCTTCAAGCTGCAGCCCATTATCGGCTCTCTTCATTAGGATTAAACATAAAATATACTATTGCGGCGCCAAATATGGGTTTGCATTCATCATCGCTGTTCGAACCACATTATATTCCGCACTGGAGTGGAACAGCCTATCATGGGTTCATAAATTAGTTTGTGAGAGTGCTTTGTGAGGTATGACAAGTTATTCCCAAATGAAAGTAGTTAGCATTTCGGTCATTTGGCATTCTTCTCACTTCCTCTCCTCTGAATTGCCTTTCTTGGTCCTCTTGTTTTCTGGATAACCCACCACCACCGCCTCGCCTCCCTTCGCCAACGCCAGCACTGCCGTCTCCTTTAGGCCACTCCAGGCAGGACTCTGAAGCAACAGTCCTTAGCAGCTCTCTTGCTTTCTCCTCTTCACCACTCCACACCTTCTTAAAAGCCCTTCAGATCCTGCTCTTGCTCATCACTCTCTTGTTTCATGGCTGTTAACCTTTCGCAGGAACACTTGGCGTCTGCAGGCACCAGGCATGCGCGCGCACACCCAAAGAAACACCGGAACAACGAGGGAACAGGGAGGATACAATATATCTTCTGTTAAGACCAGTGAGGTCATTGTTTTCCACCTGGTCAGACGGGTTTTGGGCATTAAACTGAGTACTTCCAGGTTGTAACCTGCCGCAGCTAGTAGCTGTGTATGCTTTGGTAAGGGATCAGACCCGGAGGGGCTCCTGGGTTTTGGCCTGCGCCCCGTCCTGAGGTCCGCCTGCATTTTGGGTCGGCATCTGCTGTTCTCTTCTGCAACTGTTTGTGTCTGCGACCGAGAGGCTGGCGGGGGGGTAGGGGGGAGTGCTCCCAGGCTTGGTGGGGGGCTAATTCGTTTAATTAGTTTCTTTATAATTGTCATGGCTGGTCCAATTTGCTGCCATAACCAGGTAGGGCCTGTTGCGCGATTAATTACTGTGCGACAGGAGGAATATCTCATTTGCCCCCTTTTGATGAGCTGCCACTGACATCACAAAGAGCCAACCGGAGCCGACGTGCCGCCCGCTTCGCCGGTCAGAGAAACTGTGTAAAACTGCTGGTTAGATCTAACAGGAATTATGGATTACCACGTTTTGTTTTGCAGTTTTATAGCGTTTTGTTGTCACGTCGTATTTACTACGACTTTTACCGTTCAAACACTGTAAAAAAAATTATTACTTATTTATTATTTACTTGATGGCTGGGTCGAGTCGGGCTCTTTGGAGCATTTAATACACCTGCAGTATAAAGTTCTGTTAATCTACTTGTTACAGTGTAAATAAAAGAGAAGATAATTTAACATGTTGAGGAAATAAAGTACGCAATTGGTGCAAAAGTAAACCAGAGCGTAACAAGGGCAATGAGCTGCATATGCATGTGGCTCCGCTCCCATCAATCACACATCCAGGACGATTTGCACTTGGATCTGAGAGAAAAGCAAAGTTCACCATTGATCAGACTTTGTGCGGATTATTGCAAGTATTTATTCAACTCAGAGGCACAGAGAGGCACAAGAGCACATTGTGGAACCAAAACGCGTCAGCTAATGAACGTAAACAAGAGGAAACTGAAATTCATTGAGCAATATAGTGGCTTTAAATCGAAACAAATAAGCACCATAGCAATCTTAAACACCATGTGGGGTTCACTCTGGGGTCAAGCCTATGGGGTTGGGGTTGAATTTTTTTTAAAACTCTAAACTCTCTAATCCATGTTTATGAAAAAAGTCGACTTTATTACTTTTTCTTTCTTTCTTTTTTTTTTTGCCGTGTTGCTCGACCAAGAGAAGGCTTTCCACCGATGTTGTGTGAACAGTCGGCTCAGAGGATTTGACAGCGCTTGTCATTGTGAACCATGATATTGTCCACAATTATGTCCTGAGTTTGATGTTGTCAAACGAGCAACTGCAGGTGCGGGATTAAGTTAGACGAAAGGACAAACTCGTCGATCTCCAAAGGTTCAACGTTAGTGAATCAAAACTCCCACGCAGGGCTGAACTAATCCACAGCTGAGCATCGATGCCAGGTCTTATATTACTCTAGCTCCAGTACTGCGGGGCAAATTGACAAATAAAGCTGTCATTGCAGTAAACAGCCGCAAGAGACAACTTGGAAGTTAGCATGACATTTGGGAATAGCGGACAGATTTACCGTATGTATTATAAACGTGGAGCTAAGCTCAAAGAGGTTTTTATGACTAAACGACTTGCTCTTCTGTAAGAACAATTAAGATTTAGTCGAAACAACATCCGAGATAAATTTCAACTTTGCTTCTTTATTTCCCCTCTTCTTTGCGTGGACACTTAAAACACACAGTCACCCAGAAACACTCTGGGACGCAGCGGGCGGCCATTTATGTGAACAGCGTGCGCTCAGCGTGTTCCTGTTTCATCACCATGCCTGTCTGTCCATCCATTTCTCTGCATCCATCTCTGACTCGCTCGTGCTTTTGCAAGAAAGAGAAGAAAGAAAAAAAAAACCCATCACACGTCAGAGGCAGATCCAGAGTGAGTCCAGTCATTATAAACCGGGGAAAGGGGGAGAGAAGCAGGCACAGTGGCAGCAATAAGCAGCAGTGCAGAGAGCTAACAGGCCGGGGCCTTGGCGTACATGAATCATTGATCAGTGTGACAGTGAGATGAGTGCCAGAGGTAATAGGACGGTGGTGCTTGAAGGAGGGCGGAGGGAGGTTCTCGCCGTACCCTTGGCTTCCCCGCCGAGAGACGAGTGCTGAGGGTGAGGGCAGGAACACGTGATCGGCAGAGACCGAGAGGCAGTTCAGTGTTCAAAGACAGAGCCCGCCTTATGTGGCTTTTACAGACACACTTAAAGAAGAGAAGGAGTTGGAGCTGTGAATAAGATGGCAAGAGAAAGCACAGTGCAGCTCTTTTGTTTTAGTTTGTTTGTTTGTTTTTTATCGCATTCAAAAAACTAAAAAACTTCAGTGAATTAGTTTTTGTTTTGTTTTCAGATGGACCAGAGGTCTGCAACCTTTACAATCCAAAAAGACGTTTTTGTCCCTCAGCAAAATAAAACAGATTCAGAGCCAAACTCTAAAAGAAAATAGTTGAACCAACTTAATTGAATTGCTTCCATTGGTAACAAGCAAGTCAATTAAATTCATCCAACTTAATTTATTAAGTTTAATCAATTCAATATATTATAATCATCCAACTCAATTTGTTATTTTTTTAAACAAATTTATTAAGTATGTTTAAGATTACAGATTTAAGTCAGTCTTACTCAAATCATTTAGTTTACTTCAAAAAATAGTAAATGGACTGAACTTATATAGCGCTTTTCCACTCATTTTGACCACTCAAAGCGCTTTACACTACAGTCACATTCACCCATTTGAACTCACAAACGCTCACACATTTATACACAGATCAGTAGCCAATTTGGTGTTAAGTGCCTTACCCAGGGGCACATTGACATGTGGCAGGAGGAAGCTGGAATCCAACCTACAACCTTCACAAGTCGACTACTCTACCCACAGAGCCACGGTCGCTAACCAGGGAATCTGTCTCTGGTAAGCTTGAGTCATGGTGTCAGACGAGGGATACAAATATGGTATTGAACTTAATTATTTCAAGTAAAGTCAAAGTAAAATGGTAATTTAAGGAAAAGATTTGTAACTTTTAAGTTGGAGTGTATTTAGAGGACACTGTAAAAAGAGTATTAGGCTGCAAACTAAGAAGTCTGCAGCCCAACATATTTAGTTTGGAACTACTTAAAAGTTTGAGTTGACTTTCTGTAGAGTTAAGTCAAAGAGATTTTAAATGTTTATTAGAACAAAATAAATGATTTGAGTAAGAGTGACTTAAATTTGTCATGTTAAACCCCCTTATGAATTAAGTTATACAAACTTAGCAAATTGAGATGGAAGGACTTCATGAATTGAGTTGGATGATCATAATAAATTGAGTTGGTCAGACAGGATACAAAACTGGCATTGAACTCGATTGTTTTAAGTAAAGTCAAAGTGAAAAGTTCCTTTAGGTTAAAGATTTGTAAGTTTTGAGTTAAATGAACACAAAAAAGTAAGTTGTCATAGCAAAAGTAAAAGAATTAAGTGAAAATAATGTAAATAAGTCCATAAGATGAACTGCAGCCCAAATACACTTTTTAGAGTGCACAAGTAAAACCTGGCCTTTTCTAAAAGATATCTAATTTTATTCATATTCTTTAAGTTTTTGAAATCAAGATTTTTTCAACAAATTGATGACTACGGCTTCTTAAATGGGATGTTGTGTTTGCACATAGTTTCTAGTCTCATGTCAAGAAAAATAGGTTTAAATAAAAATGATTAGCACTTTCAGTGTCATTCTGTTGTGGAAATTAAATGCAATTATTTTATGAAAAACTGAAAAAGTTAAGACGTACATTTGTTATTATATCTATTTTTAAGACGCCACTTGTTTCTTTATCATTTTAGTCTGAGTGAGAGCCACTGTTGTCCAAATAGTCATTTGCGGATCTACATTCAGCTTCTATGCACCACAAATCTGGAATTAACACCCAGAAAACTGCAAAACAGCCAAAACACTGAGTTCCTTAAAAACCCACCAAGAGTCGCCTTTGATTAGACGTGAGTGAAATACTGATCAATGTATTTGATGTGAGTTTGCTTGATGGTTTTGATGATGACGTTTGACAAAATGCAACAATGTTTATCTCCCGTTTCATAATTGACTGTTGTTGAAATGTACAATGCAAATAAAATTGACCTAATTAAGTCAATAGATTCAGTATTTGTTTAAAAACAGCTGGTCTGTGAAGGCATCATGACAACCAGAAGGTTAAATGGCAAAGTTGTGGCGAAGTTTAAAGCTGGGTTAGTTTATGAAATATATTCTGAAGCTAGAAAGAGCGTGGAGAAACTATAAGACGTAACCTTAACTTAAACGCTCACAACCTTAACTTGCCTACTCTTAACTTAGTTTTTTACTCTATTTCAATTCTGTTTAATCAAAATCTGTTTTGGTGCATGTTACCGTAATGGTTGATATTCAAACTCAAATAAATTTATTTGTCAAGACATATTATTAACTTTATTAACTCCTAGAGGCACTTTGAGCTGCCTTTAGCCAAAAGTTGCCCTGCTTTGTTTTAACTGACAAGTGATTATTCAGAAAAGCAGACAAAAAAGGCACTGGTAACTCTGGAGGAGCTGCAGACACCCACAGGTCAGGTGGGGAAATGTATCGACGGGATGACTATTAGTCATGCAGCAAATATGGCCGTTACAGAAGAGCCAGAAGAAATCCTGGAAGAAGTCAGATGAGACTTGAACACACCGTCCGCCATGCTGACACACGGCAGTGGCAGCTTAACATTTCAACAAAACGTCGCTCAGGGCTGCAAAACATCAAAATGCAAAAAAAAAAAAAAAAAAAAGTCAGCAGGTAGGAACTATACATTAAGCGCTGGAGACACGTTAATTGAACATGTTTAATGGCGCCGTTCTAAACAACAGCTTGGGAGGAGATGAGCTTTCCAGACAGTCTGCTCTGGTTTAGCTGTTGGAGGCAGCAATAATCTTGAGCTGCAGCCATCGCTGCAGTTGTTGCTGTTGTTGTCGGGCTTGTGTGTGCCTCGAGATGAGATAGAAAGGATTGTGGGCTCAAGTGATGATTAAATTTCACACTTGTGGTGAGAGAAAGAGTAGGAGATAAGGAAAACGCGTGCGTTCGCGTGTGCGCGCGCCCTCGTGCAAACCAATTTAATGCCTTTTACACAAAGAGCAAGTCCTGGACTTCGCTGCAGGGCAACAATGGCTGAGATTGACTGTGAATATACCATCCCGTCGATATGCATTTCAACCAAGGTAGCGCTGCAGTCAGTTAAAAATGATTTATCAATACTCTCGCGCGAGCCGAAGCGCGCCAATCGCGGCATTCGCGTCTAGCTAACCGCAGACCAGATCCCGTCTGACAACCAGAGACTACAGCTTGCTTTGCCCGGCAGCAAACGCTTTCAAGAGCATCTGTCATTAGAGTCGGCGCGTGGCTTAGCATATATACAGTAAAGGCAGCTGCTCATCAGAATTTGTGTGTGGCTGTGTCAGCCTCCAGCTAAGCCTAAACTTCTGAGGGACGGGAAGAGAAAGAGGCAACAAGAGAAAGCAGAACAGAGAGAGATGAAAGACACAGACACACACACAGAGAGAAGAGAGACAAATGAGGAAAATAAATGCGGAAGAGAAGAGACTTCAGAGCCAATAAAATAAATCTGAGTCCAACTTAACATCAGAGTATTGGGGGTGGAGAGGAAGGGGGTTCTCTCCTGTCCTCCAACCTCTACTCCTCACTCTGAAAAGGAGCAGATCCTGAAGTGGCTCCTCACCCGCCCCCTCCTCACTCCTCCATCAACTCCTTGAAAGCAACTAATTCCACTGTCATGACTGTTTAAGTGTGTCTGTTTGCATGCATAAGCGCCGAGTCCTCTGACATTTTAATTCGGGAACTCAATCTGCCGCTGAAGACACGGCGACTCATACGCTTTGACCTTGGCCCCCTCTTGAACGCGAGGCCTTATTCGCATAAGGGGATGAAGCGGCAGAACGCGGGTGGATGAAGAACCCGGCGCTCGTCTCGATTGGAGAGATTTGCCACGTATCGTCGTGTTTGTTTGCCAAGCCGAACTCTGTCATCGCCGTTATCTGGTTAGTCACAGCCAGAGAGCTAGTGCGTCCGCACACAACACAGCTGCATCCTCCATGTCTTTTTCTCGTTCTCTCTCATTTCAGATCCAATCACACCTCCTCTATCTCTCTCTCCCTCTTTTTTTTTTTCTCACATGCCTCCCCTCCCCCTACGCCTCCTCCACGTCTTCCTCTCTCCTACTCGCCCATCTCACTGACTCGGACCCCACTTTCTGAAAGCTGAGTCATGTCGAGAGCAGAAATTGCGTGGCTCGTTTGGACGGGCAGGACATCTGTGCCGTGTAACGCCGGCCTTCCAACAGACACCGCCCACCACCACTGTTGCTAGCATACTGTACGGCTCAATCCAAATATGCCCGTGCGTAGGTTTGTCACTGTGTCGGTGGGAGAACATATCAGAAGGCATGAGAGAAAGGGAGAAATTGGATCCGGATGCGAGTTGCCGTGCTCGCTCTCCGTGCCCGAGCGCGGTGAACTATCGGAGATATCTGGGTTATTTTCCGAGCAGCCTCTCTGACCTTCTGGAGACATTTCACCAAAGGGCTCCCTCACCATTCAGAGCCTCCCGGACACCGTCTGTCTGGCCGTTTAAAGCGATTTTACCACAGCAGCCTCGTGCGGCTGTTAGTTCAGTTTTAGCAAAGGCCAGCGGGTTTCTCGGAGCTGCATTGAGACGACCAAAATAGAGGAGTGGAAACAAAGAGAAAGTGGACCGATCAATACCGGCACCAATGAGGCATGAAGCAGCGGGCGGGGTGCAGCTGGCGTTCACACACATTTTCTTTAATGCTAAGAAACATGAAATCTCAGGCATAACAAAGTCACATAATTCACGTTTGGTGCTTATCGCCTCACAACCACAAAACCTAAAACATAATGTTTGGATTTTACTTGGTAGACCAAGACAAAGTACTACAACTTTGTCGTATATGGATCGAAAATGAAAATGGAAGATGATTTATTTTTGTGGCTAAGTGGAGGAGCTTGTTTTTCTTTTTTTCTTCTTCTGTGGTTTTCGTGAGGGTGGAATGCCGTTCTGCTGGTTGAGGATTGCATTGGTCCATCTACAACCTCAACCTAATATTTTGTGCTATTTTCTCCCACATAGCGTCGTTACACAAAAACGACTCTCTTTTCTTAAAAACAAAAAAACATGGAAATCTGAAAAGAATTGCGTGCATATTATATATACAACCCCATTCTGGTATTCCTAAATAAAACCCAGAGCAACCAACTGCCTTCGAGGTCAAGTCCAATAATACTGGATCTTAGTTCACAAGTAGCTACTCCCTGGTTGGTTGATTGGTAGGTAGGTAGATCACCAAACAGAATGGTTTATTTTGAATAAAATTTAAAAAAATTAACACAGTATGTAAAAACTTTCTGAAGAAGGAAGGATTTCCTCCAGATGTTTGCTTTATTTTTCCTTTTTGCAGGAGCAGACTAATTATCTGTTTGCAGACAGTACACTGAGCAGAACGCACACTGTAAAAAAACCCCCCACTGTTCACGTTTATCTTAATACGCCCACGTACGTGCAATTGCAAAACATTTATAGTGTGTCAAAGGTGAAATCCCCGCATATCCGCGCTGTAATTATGCGAGGAATTGGAAAAACATCTGCTCGAATAAAGAGGGTGAAGGCTTTTTTTACACGGCGCCGAACACAGAGGCTGTGATTGAGTCACTCTCTGACAGCGCTTTTGTGTCCAACTGCAGTGTGCCGAGCCAGAACACTCCTAATAGACGCTAGTCTCCAGGACTTACTGGAAACAAGTTGCAGCAGCCAGTCCGACCCACTCAGCATTACTGAGTAGATAATTGGTTGCCAGTTGCCCCCCTTGACAGAGCCACGCGATGGAGGAGGAAGATTGCTGCTGATCGGCTGCAGACAATAGGCAGCCACTTGTTTAAATAACTTTGATGGGAGGCAACGTTTCATTAGGCGCCGCGCCGAATCAGCACCTCGACGGCTTCGTTCTGACAGCCGTCAGCCGGGCTCAGCCGACCCGCTGACATTACCTCTGTACACAATCACTGACCTCCTGCCTTCCATCTGTTATCAGAACAGGTTGTAATCCTCTGCATGCGGGCTGAACGAGCGCGCCGCCGCTGTGCAACGCAGCACCGATTCCCCGACTGCTTCTGTGCGAAATACACAGCAAACTACATATGAGGGCGGTCAGTCTGAACACTGGAATCAAGTTATTTCAATATGATGATTAATGTCACGATTATTTATTTTTTTTAAATGACAATCTAATAAAATCCCAGTTTTTGTTCAACAGTAAATCAAGTTACAAGTTCGCCACAGCGAATCATGTTTTACTGCGATTTTCGCCTGCTGCTGTTTTATGTCATGATGTATTTCAAATTAGATATTTGAAGCTGTGAAGTCCTGGAGGCTGGGAGATGGATGAGCATTGTTTTGGACTTTGCACTACTGAGTTGGAAAACAGAACTGGATTGTTTCCCTGGTATACTGGACCGTGATTGTTGTAACATGGTATTTGTGTAATTTCTGCTGCTTATTGGAGTTATGCTGAGGAGGCGGACGGATTGTGGTCCAGACATATTTCATGGAAGAACTGATGTTGATCAATTCCAGTCGTGAGCATGATTAATATTTTCCTCATTATCAATATATTGCACAATAAGCATTTCATAAATAAGTTCAGAACATACAGAAATATGTCACAGTGTTGCCATAATTCCAGGAGTGAAAATAAATAACTCAATTACCGTATTTTCTGGACTATAAGAGCCTTTAATTTAATCAAAAAACAAAAGTGCGCCTTATATGTTGTTCTGCAGTAACACAGCGCCCTCTAGTGAATGAATATGGATTATTTCTGGTTGTGCTGACTGACCTCCAAGTGATGTTGTGTGGCTCACGATGCTCTGTCAAAATGTTTTAGTTACATTACGTTACAGCTGTCGTAGTCAGGAACGTAGCGGTGCTTAGTGAGCTTTATAGTCCGGTGCGCTTTATATATGAAAAAAAAAAAAAAACAATTGAAAATAGACCATTCGCTGACAGCGCGCCTTATAATCCAGTGATAGAAAGATCCCTGCTCACCGCACAAGACTCCACTGCTGAAGAAAAAACATACCCATTAAAAGTTTGCTGCATCACTTTTGGACAAGCCGATTAATTACTGGGAGAATTAAGTCTTGTTAAGTTAAACCAAACTTGGACTCATTAGATGTCAATGCATACATCATGTATGGATTAGGAATGGCACTGAGTATCAGCCCAAAACCTCAACACCATTGATGACGTTTGGAGGTGGTGTTATCATGGTGCGGGACTGATACTGGCAGACTTACTTTAGATGAAGGGAACAGTCCCAAAAATACAGCCAAGGAATTTCTTAAATTGTTTCAGAAAAGGAGAATAAAGCTGGTGCAATCATTGTGTTTTCTACGGAGCCCTGTAGGGGACATGGGGAAACATTTTTCTTTTGCGTTACCTCACAATATGCTTACTGCAACATTTGCTGGTCTATTTTGTATACAGTCACAAATGTCAATTTAAAACTTCAAATCTATACACATTTAAAGAGCCTCAGTGTTTATTTTAAACTCTTTAGTGCAGAAAACTGATTGAAAATCAATATATTTGCTGCATGGTTATGTCTGTCTGTGTAAGGTTGAGATGGATCTGCACATGAAAACGGCCCTTTAAACCAATCAGACGACCAACACAAAAGAGACACAATCAAAACTGTCAGATGACTGATTACCCCGTGATAATAACTCAGAAACAGTACAAACAGTTTGGATGTATTTTTTATTTCTTTCCTTCTTTCGGAAAGTCTCTGTTTATATTATAGGTTTGTGGTGCCGTTCTATACTAAAGAAAAAGATATAAAACTTCAGATATTTCACAATGAGATACTAACATTCATAGAAAAACCTCACGAAAACCTTATATTATAGCAGAAAGGACTATAATGGCCACCATAAGAAAGGCTTACAGTATTTAATTATGCCGCAAGATCTGATCAGTACATTATTACGAGGGAACGCGAAAGAAAAAGAAAAACTCCCCATGTCCCCTACAGGGCTCCGTAGTTTATCATGTGAATTTTGATAAAGTCTTTAAAATAAGAAAAGAACCCCCCCTGCATAAATTAAGCATTTTTCCAACTACTGGCTTACAGCGAATAAAGCAAACTTTACAAAGTGTAATTTCATCAGATGTTGGCGTTTATGCATGGCTGTAATAAACAGGAAGTATGAGATGCCAACTAGCATGGACCGCACATCTCAGAAAAACTGAGAGGTGTTCAGGATTGTGTTGCTCTGTGTTGTAATTTCTCTGTTGTGTCAACCAGTACCGGTGATGTCACATGCTGACTGGTCATGTGAGGTAAATGTTTGCGCCGTTAGCACATTAGCTCTTTTCCAGAAAAGCCAAAAAAATTTAAAACAAACACCTCAAGAGAAAGTAAAGATGTTTTTGCGAAGTTGATGTTATTTTGAATTTTTACATATCCATCCATCTTTTATTTACTTCAAAACGTGCATTAAAGAAACATTCATGGAAATGCGGTGAAATTGATTTAAAACTACTGAAAGCAGTGAAAACTTTCAAGGTGAGAGGATTGTTTGCATGAAAAAGTGGGTCAGTTTCTAGAAGCAGGAGACACCTCAAGGCAAATTATTACAAAAAAACATTTTTCACAAAGTATTAAATACTTTTTAAAAAGAATGTCCTGTAGGTTTTTGCTGTTTTTCCACCGTATTAAGTAACATGCGATCCAGATAAAAAAAGAAAAACAAACAAACAAAAACAAATGTGTCCATTAATTATAATTAATTTGTTTCTTATTTATCCTTAGTTGAGGATTTCATCTGAAGTTAATTTCACATTAATATCTAAATTAGAAATAAATTAACCGAGAAAACATGTTGGCAGGTTCGATATTTATTTCATTGTAGTTTGAAAGACATTAAACCAGAAGAACAAAATATTCTGGTTACACACATTGATAAAAGAGTTACATGCCAACCGATATTCCATGATACGCTGGTTGGTTTGTTTTTCTACTTTACTTTTAGTTAGAAGGGATTTACAAAAAGTTAAACGTGTTCTATAAATACTTTTTGGGTTTTTTGCAGCGGCTGAAGGGTTGCAGTGCAGACTGAGGCAAAGTTCAATAAAAGTAAATAAAAAGTAGTGGATTTTCTCCACAGAAAACATTTGAACTTTTCCAATTTACACTTGGACTGTCCTTTTATTTATCACGTCTTTGGCTCTAGATGGATTTGTTCTAACTCTTTGCTTCTTTGTCTTTTGTACTTGCAGAGAAAGAAGGAAAAAAAACAAAAAAAAAACAACAAAAATCCGCCCAAGGAGTATTTCACTCTGCTCTCTGCTGAGATGTGCTTACTGTAATTACATTGCACCTATAGCAAAACTTCAAATGTAATCAAAAGGACTTTTTATATGAAAGATGAAGCAATAAATTCAAACTTTAGATTATTTTTTTTCACTCCCACTCGGTTGCTACTTCTACTCCACACTTTGTGATGAAGTACTTTTTTTTTTTTTTTTTTTTTAAACAATAAAACCTTCTTTCGCAAATCAGCCGTGAATTAAATGGCCTGTGACACGTGCCTGCACAATCCATCACTTTTTAATGTTTGTACGACGTTTTGGCCTCAGTGTAGTCAATATCAATCTTAGCCTGTTTCTTACGTCGGCTCTCCCAGTGTCCAAAACTTCTCCAGCAGCTACAGAAACCTTCTGTATATTCTATATATATTTATATCTATATTTTAAAGAAAACGTACATGAGCCTGGGGCAGTTGTGCCGGGTAGCGTGCTCACTGTTTTGTCTCACATTAGAACCACATCCTACATTTATATGCCCACAAGCAAAGCTCTACACTTTCAAAACTCTGAAATTGTTTGAGGCAAAGATTTCAATCTAATGCGAATCTTCACCGTTCAAAGTGTTGCTCAAGCTTCCAACTCGGTCGGCTCGACTAATAATTTCATGTCCGTCAAACTAAAAGCGACAACCTAAAGCAAACCCGTTAAGCTACAAATCCCAATAATTGCCCTCGACTCTCTTCTATTCTTACCGTTTGCTTTGTTAAAGTTTGCCTTGTTCTATTTTAAAAAGCTCCCTAGCAACTGGAAACGTGATCATACGGTTATTTTAGTCAATTCAATCCCATAACTGCAGCTTTAACTAAAATAACAGCTTGTGCTGTGCATCTATGTGGCTAAAGCAAAGGGGAAAAAGAGACCTGATTTCAGGGCTTAGATATAAGTCCATGTTATTTTTATCATTATGTTTATAATTTTCACTGCTGATTTAGACCTGTATGTTTACTGTAGGTTTAGATCATACACTTTGAATGAAAACTTTATTAGGTACATAAACAGGTGTGTGAATCACACAGAAGTGCCACAAAGCAAAAAATTTATTCTATAGTCGGGATATAATATTTAAATCAATGTGTGTGACAAGAGTGTGTTTATTAAACTGTGAAAAATTGAAAAACTTTTATGTTCAGCACAATAGATTTATTAAAGCGATATGTTCAGAATATTAAGACACCGTTTATTTACATTTTCAATAAAAATAAAAAAAGTGCTCATTGAATAGGTAATAAACATCAAGAATGTTAATTTTCTTTCACTTTCCTATTGCCAAAAAACTTTTTCACTAAACACCTGATTTTGTTTTGCTCAAACGTTTTCAGTTTAATATTAGATATTGGATTTGACCTCAGCCTGACAGAACGCTCGGCCACGGTGAGCCAAGCCATCTCACCCAACATCAGCGTCTGACCTAACAAATGCTTCCCTAGAAGAATGATCAAAATAAAACCTTGTAAACCGCCTCCCAAAGAAGCACTTTAAAACCTTCTAGGTATTTTTAAGCCTCATGTGCTTGTAAAGGCAAGTACAGTGTGTATTCCTAAAACTTGTGCCAGGATTTTGACGGTAGGATTCGTATGCAACAAACACGAGAATCCTCAAGGTGTGCTTTCTCCTGGTTAAGATGCATTGTTGATATTACGTGTTCCTCACTTCCTGATTGCAGTTTCTCGACTTCACAGCCAGAATGGTCAACAACACAGCACAGCGTTGAGCAAGCAATTCACTTATGATAAGCTATAATAAGCTTGGAGCTTTGAGACAGACAAGCCACGCTAGGACATTTGGAGGAGAAACACAGATTAAGCAGGAACAACTCAGCTCCAGCCACTAAGGACTTATCTGCTCGGTAAATTAAAACTATTTAAAAATTAGACTCTTAAATATGTGAAACCAGTTAATCCGTCAAAGTCCGCGACATTTACTGGGCACATTTACTTTTATCGAGAGGGAAACATTGCGCAGCAATTCCGCAATGCTAAGGTTTTAGCACTTTTCTTTCTATTACACAATATATTTCTGTATAGTAATTGTTCTTGCTTTACATCAAATTTAAAAAGTAACGATACAGCTGATGTTGTTTACCGACTAATGCTCTGCAGCAAACTCCTGAGGCCTGTAGGAGCAAAACAGCTACATTTACTGGTTAAATTACATGGAGGCTTCGATGGATTTTAACATACATAAATGCAAACTACGCTTCAGATTTTTATTTGAAAACGATTTTAAAAAATGGAATCATTTTATTTCCACTTCACAATTATGCACTGCTTTGCGCCGATTAAATTCCGGCAATACGCAGTTTATGGCTGTGATGCTTAAAAAATGATGAAAAAGGATAAATGCTTTTGCGAGGCACTGTAAATGTGAAATGTTTACCAGGAATCTCTAACGAGATAAGTGTGGCGCTGCTATCATTTGTTTCTGAATGCGCTTGAGCTCCAGACCTCTGTCTCGCTCCCAACAATCATTGCAAGGTGTCACCTCGGGGTCCGGAAAACTTAATTAGGAGGTAATCTTCAGATTTATCTCAAAGGAAATAATCATTTGCCGTAGCTAATAAACACTTTTTTTTCTTTCTCCGCCCTTCTTCCCCCGCCCCTCCACTCTCGTCCGCAGCTGGAGCCTGCACTGCGTTTGACCTCTGCGATTAACATTCGGCTTCTGCAGCTTATTCACCGTCAAACTGTGAAACTAGATTTACTGAGGGGGGGAGAGGAAAAAAAAACAAAAAGCAGAAAACAACACACATTAAAGTAATAAACTCTGAGCCACTAATGACTCATTTGGCTCTTTGCGAAAATACCAGGTCCCCTGGAGCAACATGTAGCGCACAGCAGAACCATAAAGAAGATCTTGGTTTACAACACAAGTTGTCTAAATCTGTGTGTGTGTGTGTGTGTGCGTGTGTAGGTGTGTGTGTGTGTGTGTGTGTGTGTGTGTGTGTGCGCGCTCGCAATTGGCTGAAATGTGATTTGGTGCTGATTATTGGATTGCAGGGTGCTGCTGACTAGCTCATTTCCCTTGCGTCAGGAGCTTCCCCCTGTTGCCATAGAGACGGTTATCATTCAAAAGCGAATCTTCTTTTCTCAGATACGACCGAGCAAGGGAAGGTCTCAACTTTTTTTCGTTTTTTTAAACGATAAAACATTAATTGTGATGGAAAATGCTCCAAATGATTTAAATAGTTTTTTTGATTTTTTTTAATGAGGCCCAAGCGTCCACAGTGGAGTTACAGGTAGTGCTGTCAGCGGTAATATTCTTCAAGATTACAGATCCAATCTTAATCTGTCCTCTATCTCTCCTTTAATGCATCCCCCCCCCCCACCCCCGCACCCCCTTGCCGCCGTGATGCCAGCTCTTCATATCTGATGGCCGTGTTGTGCTTAATAACAAGCTACGATTGCAGGAGGGAGGGGCACTTTGGGGGATAAACAAATTAACAAAGCTATTCACAGCCTTTGCAACACCAGGGGGTCTGGGAGGAGTGGAAAGATGGCAGCAAAGGAAGAAGAAGAAGAAGAAAAGAGCACTGCCTTCGCTAATCACTACAGGGGGCACGCGCTGCAATCACTTAGGCCCGGCGTTATCTCAGCAATCATGTGTCGTCCTATTGTTGTGTTAATTAGAAACTTTAATATCAGCCATAATATTGTTGCCTCGTTATTTGCCCAGTTACTTTTACCCCCAAATTAATAAAGAACCCACATAACTTAACGGAGACCGCACTAAAAGGCTGCAAATAAATCCGAGGAGGAGCGACTCGAAGAGCTGCCGCCGCGCCAACGTGTTCGGAACGGGCTGCAAAAGGGCCCCGACGCCGACTCCGGCGATCACTCGGTGTGTTGTTGAGGGGCGTGTAAGATCAGTGGCGAGCTCCGTTGCACGCAGGAAGCAGGCGGCGATTGTTGTGAGCGCAAGACAGCTTTGGCCCGACGTCACAAAGAAAACCGGTGGAAGAGATCTGCCAAATGTAACAGCTGCGCTAACGTGATTTTTACCAAGGGGGAAGAGTGTGGCCAACGCTGAAATGTTTGATTCCAGCTTGGCACAAACTGTAAGGGAATATTTCATATTTATATTAAATGTCTGGAGTGCCCAGATTCAGTTAGCAGACTTTGGAGTGGGAAACTGACAGGAAGTCACTATATTTACCCATTTCACACAAACAAAACTTACATCAATTCTGTTATTGTTGTTTAAGGAAAAACATTTTTTTACATTTCTGACTTGCATTAAGCAAAAGGTGGAATTTACCACTTAATTTACCACTACATATTTTAGTGCCAGTAAAGCTTAAAGTCCTGAATGTTTGATCAAGAATGCATGACAATGCAACCTTTATATTGACTTTTTGTTGAGCATCCATCTTAGCACTGCCTGAAAATCCTTGTGGATAATAATATAACAGGTTTTCTTGACAAGAAAAGTGAAATAAGTGAACACTAATTAGGGATACAGAAAAAGTGGATACAAAAACAGATGGAGTGAGCATTTTTGCTCCAATAATCATCTCAGGGCTGCACAGTGGCGCAGTTGGTAGAGCTGTTGCCTTGCAGCAAGAAGGTTCTGGGTTCGATTCCCGGCCCCGGTCTTTCTGCATGGAGTTTGTATGTTCTCCCTGTGCATGTGTGGGTTTTCTCCGGGTACTCCGATTTCCTCCCACCGTCCAAAAACATGACTGTCAGGTTAATTGGTCTGTCTAAATTGCCCCTAGGTGTGAGTGTGTGTGTGCATGGTTGTTTGTCCTGTGTGTCTCTGTGTTGCCCTGTGACAGACTGGCGACCTGATTCTTATGAAACAATTAGTCAAAATCTAAACAAAAACAGATGAAATAGAGATTTTTTTTAAAGCTGCTACTACGTTAGCATAGCTCGGTCGATTTTTGACAGATCCCAGTCGCAATTCGTCTCGGAAATAGACTTTTTTGAGAAATAATAATAATAATAATAATAACTAAATCTGTAAGAAATATAACAATTTTAGGCAAAAAAAGCCAAAAGCTTAAGGGAATGACTATCAATAAGTGGAGTATTGACATGATGTAAATTAGCATGCTACTCCTGTTGCAACATGGCAGACAAGAGGACTCTGCAGAAGAATTATTTATGTATAAAAAAAAAATTTCTATGCTGTCATAGATCCCTGAAAACTGCTTATTTGTTTTCAATGTTAAACACAATGAATGGAAAAGAAGTTAAACATTTTTTTTTTAAAAGCTCTAATATATTTAGCATGCAACAACTACCCACCTCAGTGCATGAGGTCAGCCCGACATGCGGCGAATATATTCGGAATAAATTATCACGCTCTCAAAGCAGAATGAATGATTTTTCTTTTGAATTGCATTATGATAATGAGAATAAATCCTCCGCTTAAATTTGATTTAATGAGGGAATGACTTGAAATCAATAAATCCAGGAGAAATCTGAACGGTTATTTGATGATGACGAGGAAAATGCAAAACCACACCGGGGTAAATTCTCTTTCTCCCCTCGCTGTCACTGGCTCCTAGTTAATTCATTAAAGTTACAGAATCGTTATGTAATGAACCTAATCATGTGGCGGCCTGTGTCCCCCCTCCCCCTCTCCCGACAAAGACATTAAGTCTGTGACCAACGTGAATTTCGCATTTCACAACTTGAATTTCGTTGATTTGCAGGCGAACATGCCATCGACGCTCACGTCCCATACGTCTCGGCGCGATCGCCACGGTGACGTCAATAAGAAGATCAATCACCAGCAAAAAGGAGAGGAGCATGACACCAATTAAAAGGTGGTGTCATTTCCAAGTCATTGCTCACACTTCTTGCTAATGCACTAATTACCGGGGCTGGGGCATTAATGGAATAGCATGGCTCAGCCTGGGGATTAATCTGCATGGATTCGCCGGGGTGTCTGTGATGTCTGTCTGTTATGTGCGTGTGTGTGTGTGTGTGATTAATGCAAACCCCTGCCCGCTCCAGGCCTGACCTTGAGCGCCACCACAGGAGGGAAATGAACTGGCAAGGTGAAGAGGTTGGGATACCTGCGAATGGGGCCGCGGAGGGGGGCCAAACAGCCGAGGCGGAGGGGCCTGATCAAGGTTAAGGAAGACAGACGTAACGGGAAAGGATCGACTGGTGCAGAACACGGCACAGGGTGTGACTCAGGATGCTTTAGATGTTTTATTTACAGAAGAAAACAAGTTAAGGTTTAGGGATATGCTGACGGCATATACAATGTTTTATAAAAGTATTCGTATAATTTGTGTTTTTATATGTTTTTTTCACTATTCAACCATAAACTGTGATGGACCAAATTATAGCAGAGTAATTTTGTAAAGAGGAAGGAAAAGGCGGTTTAAATTAGAGGTTACACCAACTAGCCGACCTTTAGACCTCTCCATTTTGAGTACACATCTACTTAGATAATGATAAAATCTACCTCTCAGTTCATTGCTCCTAAGAACGCTTGCAAACAGCATCAAGAAGGAGTACTGCTGTGGTGATTAGGCCTGTCACAATAAACAATAAATCCCATAATAAATTCAAATGAACTCACGCATTTTCTTTTACATGATTTATAGTTTTTTATTTCTTTTGCCTCTCTCTTTTTACCAAAAACTGGATGACAAAAGTCTGGTGCTTTGGCCTCAACTAGCCCAATTTTGTTTACAGAGATTTCAAAACTTATTTTATTTGTTGTTTTGTTTATTTATTTTGGATACTTAAAATGTCTTCCACTTCCAGTGTTAAATGTTCAGTAGAGTTTAAAGTTTATCAATCTATGAGAACGCGTTCTTGCATTATTATGCCGTTACTTGAAAATGGTCGCAAATCAACGTTATCGTTTATCGCGATACCTTCTGGAATGATTTATCGTCTAGTAAAAATCATGACAGGATTAGTGAGCCAGTAGTAGGAGCTTCTTAAAGAGACACAGGAAAATTTTGCATCGTCAAATTGCAAAGTGAAATTTCTTTTGCTACGTTTTATATATGGAGCATTTTTTTATAACAACTGAAGGTAGCAAAGTTAATTGATTTTGCTGCAGAATGGCACTATGTGCCTGGAAAATACATAATATCTCCTCCTTTAAGCAAATGATCAACATATCTCAGCAATGTTGTTAATAGTCATTCAGCTCTCCAATATCACTTTAATATTGGACATATTGATTAAATAGAACGTGAAGAATTTGTTTAGCATATTTGATTTCATACTAATACTCCTGAAGGAATGAAAACTAGTAGAAGCAAAAGCCTAAATCATCAATGCTGTGGCGACATTTCAAAGAGATGAATATGAATGCTGAAATGAAACACATAAAGGCAAAGATAACAAAAAAAGTGGTTGTATCTTGTCATTATTATGGGTTCGTAGAACCTAACCTTCCTGTGGAGCATAATTCTGTCATTTCAAAGACTTCAGAGCAACGTGATCTTTCATAAAAATACATCCCTGAACACCTGACTAGGCAACAGAAAGTGCAACACTAAGTTTGACTAAGATGTGTATAATATAGAGATTTATGCAGGGGTGAAAGTAAGTGGGTACGGCAGGGTACTGCGTACACCTAGAAAATTTAGTGGGGGTACGCAGTACCTGCAAGAGAGGGGAGCGGCTGTCTGCTGTAAAAAATTAATGGGTTCACTGTGCAGCTGTGAGTTCACCCACTAATTAGCCGTGACTGATTAGTTTTTCAAGAACAATCAAAAACACTACTTAATCAGTTAATATAACTTTTTTCCCATTTCATATTGTTTCTGAACTGTTCGTGCTTTGCCAGAGCAGGGGCGCAATATGTCGATCGTGGAAGGTTTTGAGTCGATCTCGGCATTAGGTGACAAACTGAACGCCGCCAGGACGCTGAGAGCAGCACGTCCTCCTCTGGCTGGCTTAGAACGTTCAAAACTTTATTAAAGAACAACAACAAAAAATCAACAAAACATGTTCAAATTAATGGCCCAACAATAATAATCTCAGTGATTATTGTTTCTACAAGGTGTTGCGCAATTCTGTGCGTTTCGGTTCGATTACCAAAATAACCAGCAGAGCAGGAGTTTAAAATGAACTAATCAACCACCGCTGTGTTCGGGGGAGGCTTATTAATAATCGCAAAATAAATATCTAGCCTGCAAACATAATACCGTATCGGACTGAATGCTATGTTTTTTTAACCTCTGGTCGGCTTGTGCAGCGCAGGAGGTTGCCATGGCAACGGGTGTGCTTAAATGACAGAGACGGAGAGTAAAAATGTGTGAGTGGTTTAGAGTTGATCACCTGTTCAGGTTGTTTTACCTTTGTTTTCCTTTGTCTTGGCGGATCACAGCCGCGGTAGTTTCTGAACATTCAATAAACGACAAACTTTTACGAATTACCTCGTTCTTTGTGACTATAGTCATTTACAACAAACATCAAACACGGTAAATATGTTTCATTAAGTATTTAACAAACAAATGGCTTCTACCACGATAATTATGTGAAATTAAATTAATTGTCTAATATTAAAAAAATAGTTTGGTGCTGTCAGACTCAGAGTCTGAGAGGCTTTTCCTTTATCAAACTTTTTTTTTTGCCTCCTATTTAGTGGAAATATTGACGTTGATGAGACTTTCTCTAAAATGATAACCTTTTTCAACCTTTATAGCTCCACTGTTGAAAATGAGAAGCTAACATTCACAAATGACATTAAAATAAAATCCAGTCCAACATCTGGTTTGAGGTGATTCCTCTGGAACCTGTTGGAGGAAAAATATCCCAACTTCAGAAGATGAGCTTTTAACCTAACAGAGCTCTGTGGTTCCTCCTATCAGTATGAGATTCAGGGTGAGGAGGCGCCATGTTAGGAAGAGAAGTGGAAGCTGCAGGATCTTCAGAACAAACAGGTCATGATGCTAAGCTACTGATTATCCCTCTGTCTGGACACAGGATCAATAGAACCAGTTTAAAAGCTAAAATGAATGGTTATATGCCAGACATGGAAAACTGGGATGCACTCCATGCCATGATGTTCAGAATTTAGGTCTCATGGCATCTCAAGGTGTCAACATTGCAGCCAGTGGGCTGAAGGAAATACAGCTTTATTCTGTAGCAATTCAAGGGCTACCCAACTTATTTATATATATATATATATATATATATATATATATATATATATATATATATATATATATTTTTTTTTTTTGAGTCGATCTCGGCATTAGGTGACAATTTTTTGTCATAGTACCCCCAAGAACTTAAAACTACTTTCACCCCTGGATTTATGCATTATGCAATGCAGTAGGAACGAGTCTTTTATTTAGTTTTTAACATCATTCAAGTAAAAATAACCAGAAAAAACAAACTGTAAATTCACACTGAATCTGACCTTGACTGATTGCATATTTATGCCTGTAATAAATGTTTTGCATTATTAAGTGACACTTAATATTATTATGAAAATTTTAAATAAAAAAAAATACATTCATAATGTGTTTTTTTTTATCATTAAAATAGTAATAAAAGAACATAATGACATCTTTTAATTCTGTACTTAAACAGGTATATAGTGGTTTATAGTTGTAAATAATTATGGACACATTTAAAAAGCCAGTTTCTTATTGTATTGTGACACTTTTGGTTTAGTTGTTTCAACTGGACGCTTCAGTCAAACTCTAAATGCTCGTCTTTTATTTTGAAATAACCTGTACCGCAGCAACATTATTTCCCAGTAAGCATATAATAACCAAACTTAATTGGTTTTTTGTTTCATTCGGTTTGGCAATTAGAGAACAAAATAAAGGGATGTAAAAAAAATAATAATCCCAACATACTGTATTAATGGCATTTTTCATGCTATGGCTAATAGAAACAGAACAAAATGACAGGTTTAAGTAATAAGACCAAAACCGAATGACATTTTTGATTGAGTATTAGGTAAATTGTAAGAAAAATACTTAAATAATAAAGAAGTGTAAAGTCATGAAGTAGTAGGACGAACGTGGACTGAATAAGACATTACAAATACACGAGAATGGCATGAATTTAATGAGAACGTTGTTTGTGGGCGATGATGTGTGTGTGTGTGGGGGTGAAGACAAACACTAAATGAACCTTTGCCTATGTATGTGTGTGTGTGTGTGTGTGTGTGTGTGTGTGTGTGTGTGTGCTTGCGTGTGTGCGTGTGTTTGTGTGTAGTCATCACAGGGTAATTACTGGTTTTCAGTGCTTTGGTCTGGGACGGCTAATTTGCAATTTAAAGTATTCTACAAGGGGTCCCGTTTTGAATACAATACTGCTCGAAAGCAACAATGGACAAATTTCAGCCGCCTGGCTCCTGACGCGTATCGATCGCCCTGTTTTTGTTTATTTCTCTTTGTTGCTCCTGTATTTCTTCACCAGAAGAAGTCCGGATTCAAAAATAAATAAATAAATAAATAAAATAAAACCTTCCCGTTTACGTGATTCTTTCCTGAAGATTTAATGTGCCACTTTACGCGGCAGGGCTACGACGAACCTCATCAGCCAAAAGGTACAACAGTTCAGCGGTGACTCACCAATGACATATGTGAGCAGCAGGGCCAGCGTGAGGGTCAGCAGGGAGGCAGACAGGGCTGTGCACTTCCAGTTGCAGCAGCGGTGAGGCTTGTTGAAGGTAAACAGCGGCCTGGTCACGCTGCTGCGAGGGAGCGGCCGCGGCGGCGGGGAGTACACATTCCCAGAAGCCAGAGGATATCCCTGCCCCGCGCCTGACAGGAGGGCTGATGAACCCGAGCCCTGCTTGAACAGGAAATGTCTGCAGGGGAGGAAAACACAGAGAGAAAGACTTCACTCTATAGAAACTAGTGACGTCTGTAAAGGGGTAAAGTTATTTCTTGAATTTCTGAAACGATCAGAGGTCTTTTTGGAGTTTCCGAGAAAATGGGAACATTTTACAGTATAACTTGGGGGAGAGAAAGAATGGCGGCAAAAAAAGAAAAACCTAATGGTTCTCCCAAACTTAGTGTCTGAAACTTTACATGTACAGGAAGAATTCAAATCCCTTTCAAATCATCCCTTAATCCTTTACTTACATGTGTTCTTTGTGTTTTGTGTTGCTCTGAAAGGAGTCAAATTGTTGGGTTGAGGTTGATCAAGCAATATTATCAAGATTGTTTGTGTATGTGCTAACAAAATGACAGCAGTGGAAGACAAAATTAAGGTCACATCTTAAAGGAATAAAGAAAAAAAAACAAAAAAACAACACAGAACTAGAGAGATGGATCATTTCTGTGCCAAGTCTTCAGGTAACGCCTCTTTTGGATTTCCTTTACTACGGTCCAAACTATGTTTCTGTTTAAGGACTCTATTTAACCCTTTTGTGCATGAATTATGATGCTTTGTGTCAGGATTTTCTTTCACTTTTTTTTAGTTTCTTAAGGCATAAAAAAATGGAAGGAAAAAATTTTTTGTAAAACAAATGTTTTTATTTTATTTTATTTTTTTAGGTGATCAATTGTAATTTTCTCCAAATACAAAGTTATTTGAAAAATACACCAGTAGTATTGTTCTTCAGGGGTTATCTGATGTCACAATATTTTTTTTACCTGCAAGAGCCGTCTACAGTAGAAGGAGGGCCCGGGTCGGTCGGCATGCTTTTTTGTCTGTCGAACATATTGGATTTAACAAAAATAATTTCTTGGATTTGCAGCTGATGGCCAGTAGTTGATAGTGTATTTTATGATGCACTAGTGTCCACTTCAGTGGTCTGTGTGCATTTATAACATAAAAATCCATAAGAAGCACAAGAAAATGGCTATGAGATAAATGTCCACTGTAGTGAACACTGTGCATGAAAGGTTTAAGAAAAAAAAAACAAATAAGAGTATCCTACAGAGGAAAAGTATCATCATTTAAAACAGAAATAATCAAAAGCCTTTTAATATGATTCAGTTCTACAGTTTATGGAAGCTGGTTGGGAAATACAGTATCATCCCATTGTTCACACCTTCACAGTCTGGGAGTTTGAGTCAAAACACCTCGCTCTAGCTGTATCACCTTCTGCCGTCCTGGGTTTGGTGACTGAACAGTATCATCTCGTAAAACAGAATTTGTTATCTAGCTACAAAAAAACACACAAAAAAACGGCAGCACCCAGTTCAGGGTTTAAATATGCAATTAATTACTATGAGTCAAGATTTTTTAATAGCGAAACTTGAGGCTAACCAGCGTTCACAAGTGTAAAGTCGTTTGGTGAACCACCGAGTTCTAAACATTGGGCCTGTTGGACGTGAATGTGAGTGTATTTATCAGAAGGAATGAGCTGAAACTGATGGGAAGCTGTTCAGGGTAAGGCAGGTTCTCATCAACTTGCAGATGCAGATCCAGAAATCTTTCATCAAAACTGTGAAACAAAATATTGACGTCGGCCATGCCAGAAGCTGCATCCCCCGGTGGGCTTGTAATGTGTCTGCTGGTCTTGGAGGTGGATATGCTGAATTTTAGAGCTTACATGCAGCTGATAAAAAGTAACTCTACTCCATTTATTTCCCCCTTTTTTTACATTTCTGCGTCTGTTTTCGCCTTGGTAAAGTGGAGGAAAAGCCGAGAATCACCCGAACTCCGTAAACGCTCCACGCAGCTGCTGCAGCACCTCGGGCGCCATGTTTGCCTTCGGAGCGTTCCAGAATCAGCCCTGGGTCGTTGTGGTAACGGCTCCACCACTGCGATTGGATGACTGCTTTTTGAGGGAGGTGTTCAGCAAGCTGTCAATTAATTACTGTCCTCATCTTGTACGGTAGGAGCTGTTTTTGCATCTTGTGTTCCACAAACTACACGCCACATGGGACCGCCGTCTGCATCTTCCTAAAGTAGATTACAGTCGGAAGTTGGGAACAGTCACAGTCGCTGTGCAGGTCTATCTAGGACAGCGGTTCAATGCTTCACCAATTACTCTAGCAAGACACAAGCTTTTTTTTTTCCTCAGGTATCGTGTGTCTTATTCGGATTCTATTTATGTAAATCTGGACTCGGTGGAATTAAGTCTCACTCTGAGCTACGCCTGGATGAAACTCATTTAAAGGGCCCTGAAGGTGGGAGATTTTAGTCGAGACCCCTCTGCTCCCATCTTTTTTTTTTCTTATCCAGACAATGTTCGGTTCACGCATCAAACGGAAAACCGTCTGTCCCAGTTTGCTAATGCACAGCGGTCCGGCCCGGCTGAACCATAACCTGTCAAATCAGCTTTAATAAATGTGTAGAAGTTGGTAATTTGGGGAGAACTGTTAATATCCCACATGTTGTGCAAAACTCGTGTGCTTTTAATCTAACTGTGATTTTTAAAAGGTGAGGAATAGGTCATCAAAAATTTATAAAGGTGGTTACAATCAACGGGAAGCAGCGGAAGGAAGAAGCAGTGGGATTCCTTTTGCAATTTACATTATTCTCCCCAATACATTCTGGGATGAGGGAATTTACAACAGTGTTAATACCCAGCAGCAACTTTTTAATTTTTTTTTACATTTTTGTCACATTGCAAACACAAACTTTAGTGTTATTTTATGTGATACACCAACAGAAACTATCACAACATTGAAAATTACACATTTTTTTATGTATGCATAGACTTCACAAGTAGGTAAACATATTCAGCAAACAGAAATGACTTAGAGTAGGAGCTTCTTAAAGAGACAGAGGCCGATTTCAGAGTGCCATATTGCAAAGTCAAATTTCTTTTAAGTTATATTTCACTTGATTTATTTTTGTAACAAATCAAGGTAACACAATAACTTGATTGTGCAACAAAATAGCACTATGTATGTGCCAGGAAAATGCATAATACAGTCCCTTTAAAACCAATGAATATCCCAGATAAGTCAGGGATAAAGGGCAAAAGAGAGGTTCAAAGCAGGGATAAGTTATAAAAGCGTATCCTAGGTGGTAAACATCTGACAGAACTCTGTTACCTTCAGTTAAAATGTAGTGGTTTGGGACCACTGCAGGTCTACTAAGCACTGGTCTTCAACATAAGTGTAGCAGATTTTCACAGTTCAGGTGGGAGGTTCTATCAGCGAGTCTAATATCAGCTGTGGTTTTCACAAATCTACTTTTATGGAAGGCCGCAAAAATGAGCAGACTGCATCCTACTGTCAGAAGTTGTAAGCCAAAGCAGTCGTTCGTATACATAAAGTACCATTAGATTTGCTTAAAGGTTGTGAGCAAATTTAATCACCAGGATTTGCTCAGATGTAGTCGCTCCAGAACCTCCATCCTCATCCAGAAATCAGATTTGAACCATCGAACATAAAGCTTCAGAACCTCTGGTCTGCGTTATAGCATCCCAACAAAATACATTAATGTTTGTTAATGTGAACAGATGCAATTTAATTCATTTCTAAAATATTTTATATAGGAATACTTTTTTTTTTCTCTCAAGGAACCATAAACCACTTTGCAGGTTTGCTCGGGCAAATTCCCAAGAAAATCCAACTTTTCTGATGACACACCATAAATTTAGCAGTCATAAAATATTAAACCTCCAGCTCTTATCCCGCCCAAGTCCTTCATCCTTTGAGGAACCCCTGACTTAACCAGGGGGCTTCTCTGTCGCAACCTTATGAGCCACCACTGCAATGCAGAGCAGCAATAATATGAAACAGATTGAAATAGTGCCGGCACACACGGATCAATGACTTACCTATTCCCTTTGACACATCAAAGCAACTACTTAAGTTATAAGGCTGTTAGATGACGATGGGGCTCATTTTCATTACGAAATGTCTGAGACAGTAGATGAAGATAGGGGACTGAGCTGAAGGGCAATTAATCTGGGTACCATTTCATCTATATTGTGTTTAGATAATGGAGGGCAGAGGCTCGTCGGTGGCGGATGAGGGAGCACAAGAATGGGTTGGGGGGGTGAGGAGGGGGGGGGGGGCATTTTTCCAATTTGGAAAAGTGGATCTAGGCAGAGAATTAATAGAAGCACCAGCTTATTGTGGCCACAACTGGAATGGTTACGTTGGGGCTAAACCGTTGGAATATTTTCTTTTTTCTTTTTTTATGGCCATGTTTTTATGGTTCCCAATCATTATAACAAATGAAAACAATATTTCTGAGCTCCTTGAATTTCACAGACAACATGATTGCCCCGGGTTACGGCGAACTCTCCGGGGGGTTAATGCTGCTTTCGAGCGGGGGGCCACCGTGCGCGTTGAGCGCCAGAGTGTAACTTTGTGCGTGCTGTGAAGAGATGAGAGGTCGCGGCGCTGCTCGGTCTCTGAAGGGCCCTCAGAAAACAGGCCATTAAAGCGGGGTCAGGCGCCGGGGTGGCAGCATTGCCGGACACCGTGTCCTCGTAATAACCAAACTGCGTACACCTCATTGACTCATTGGTCACTTTCGGCCTTGAAGACTCGTCTTATTAAAAAGTTCTGTGGGGTTCTGGTGTGGAGCTTTGATGGTCCATGTTAGGATACGTCTCAGAACAATACCAAAAAATGTACATATTTTGTACAGCTTTTCTTTTCAAATGCTACTTTATAACCGTAAACTGCATTTATTTTACTTAAATTTAACACAAAACGTATGTTTATCTGGGGAGAGGGAAGCCTCTTTGTTTAGGTCGTTGCTCCTGCTGAAGAAAAGATAATGGCTGGATGGATGTTTAGAAGTGTTTGGTTTAATTTAGTCTATCCTCATGTAAAATTCAGTACAACAAATGATCTCCAGAAATCACCTAATTAGTACACCGGGGTGTAAGGTAATGTCAGTAAAACATATTCACCTCCTTGCACGTTTTACTGTTTTGTTTTTTTATTTTGCCTTTTTTTCTCCTTGCTTTTACAAAATCAATCATGAAAAACATTTGTTTTTGACAAAAAAGACAAAACAAACCCCCTCTTTTATTCTCAAAGTGAAAACTTATTTCTACAAAATAACGACGATGAAGTAAAAGTATTTACCGCAAAATAAGTGACTGCATAAATATTCACACCTTCAGGTCAGTCAACACTGGACAGGTCTCCATCAGGTTCGCACATCTGGACGATGCAGGTTTACATTCTTCTTTGCAAAACCGTACAAGCTCTGTCAGGTTGGCTGTAAACAGTGCTTCCAGTTCAATTCTCTATGAGATTGAGGCCTGGGCTTTGACTGAGCCACTCCAGAACATCCACCTCGTTATCCTAAAACCATTTCTTTGTAGCAATAGCTGGATGCTTCGGGTCTTGCTGAAACATAAACGTCCTCTGACGATCTGTTGCAGATGGAAACAGCTGTTCTCCAGGATTTTACCTCCTACCTTTACAAGTCTTACGGACTCTGCTGACTAGAAGTATCCCAACAGCACGATGCAACAACTGCCATGCTGTAGCATCTTGTCTGATGGCCAAACATTTCACGTTTTGGTTTCGTCAAACCAAAGACCGTTTTCTTCCACGTGCCTTTTGACAAACTCTTTCTTCAACATCTTTCTCATTGCCACTCGCCCGTAAAACCTTGATTGGTGAAGAACCAGAGGAACAGTTGTTTGTCTGCAGAGTGTCTCTCCCAGCGTAGCCATGGCGACCTGGTGTCCTCTCTCGCCTGTCTCGTTTTATCACGGTCGCTCAGGTTGTGAGGACGTCCTGATCTCATCAGGATTCACACATACTTCATATCCTGTCCGTTTCTTGCTGATGGTTTTAGCTGAACTGCAGGAACACTCAATGGCATAGAGATTTTTTTTGTATCCATCCCCTGACAAACTTTTCAATAACTTTTTCTCTGTTTTGCTTGGATTGTTCTTTCATCTTGGAAGCCAGGAATACTGTACAGGGATACGAGGATTATAGTTTGTACTATAATCCTTTGAGTCAAACTCACTGCATTACAGTGATCTCCATTCCACTCAATGTGAAACTACTTGCACCATCTGGCTAGACCTCTGTTAACTTAACTCAGTCTCTTTAAAGGGAGTAAACGAGTAAAGGTCTGCGCAATCACTTTTTTATTTATGAGTCGCTTTTGCAGAAATCCGCTTTCACTTTGACATTAAAGTTTTTTTTTTCTTGTAAAAACAAAGAAGGGATAAAACATTCTAGGGAGTGAGTGCTTCCTACAGGAACCGTAGCTGCTCTGTGAAATCCTCAGAGGTTTGTTGGAAAACAAACAGCGTCATGAAGACCAAGGAACACGGCAGGCGGGTCAAGGAAGATGTTGGGAAGGATTTTAAAGCAGGGTTAGGTTATAAAACAACACCTCGAGCTTGGAGCGTCTCACAGAGCGCTACCTAATAAAATCATCCGAGTGTTGGGACAGTACGACACAAGTACAAACCTTACAAGACATTTCTGTCCATTTAAGGGAAACACTTAAAACAGAAAAAGCAGCCAGGAGGCCTACTGGAACTTCTGAGGAGATGCGGCTCTGCTTGAACACAGTGAAATACGGCCGTGGCATTATCAGCTCCGGCGGCAGAAACTGCTGACGGGACACCTACTGGTGGCGCGCTGCACAAATTTAGGATTTATGGAAGAATCGAAAGAAAGGAAGCCATCGTTGAAAGTCGATAAGTCACACGCGGTTTTTAACAAATCATAAAAGAGACAAAGTATACATGGAAGAAGTTACTGTGATCAGTTGAGATGGACATGTTGGTGAAACGGAGAAAACATGGTGATTGCAGCATCATGCTGTGGAAATATTATCTATGGGACAATGAATGAAGCTAAACACAGATAGGAAAACTTATCAGAGGAATATTTAAAACCAAATTCAATCTTAAAATGAGACTGAAACGAGCTACAATGGGATAGTTCAGATGGAAGCACATTCACATGTTACAATGGACCCAAAACTCACATCCAACTGGTGATCTTTGGAAAGACTCGAAGCATTATGTGCACAGAGTCCCTTCCTCCAAAACTAACAGAGCTTGAGCTACTTTGGAAAGAAGGATTTTAGTCTCTAGACATGCAAAGCTGGGAAAGAGACGTCACAATTAGATCAACGCAGCGTTGCTTGCAAAACTTTTATGTGATTAAGCAACTCTGTGTAGTTCTATTACATAACCCCTCCTGGCCCCACAAAAATCTATGGATAGGGCTTAAAGTCGAAGAAAGTCCAATGGTTATGCAAACTTTATGAGTCCACCAGAGGACGTGAAAAGAGGTAAAGTTTGGAATTGTGAAAAACCGAAAGGAAAAAAAAAAAAGAAAAAGAAAAATACCTCCCGTCGTGCCGAGTCTGTTCCGGTTTCTGTGTGTGCTGCCTTTCAGTGAGTCTTTAGTGTGGCCCTGTGGCTAAAACAGATAACGTCCATCCCTCACTGTCTGCCTCCTGTCCTTTCTCCATCCAGCCGTTCAGCACCCGCAGAAGGCTGCGAGTCTGATGTGGGACACAGGAGGCTGCACAGGCAGCCACTGCGCACCTTAGGGTCAACGCTAGTTCATCTCTGAAAGGCCAGAGATAAACCCGGGAAAACAAACACACGCTTGCAAACACACATGTGGAAAGAAATGAACTAAAAACATAAAAAAACAGAAACATGCTGAATGCTAGATTTTTTTTGAGGCCACTGCAGCAGGCAGGGACTATTGTGTCTGTTTTAACGCGCAGCAGAAAGTGGATTAATAAAGCAGGAGAGTAAAAAGTCGCATGCAGAACCCCTCTTCTTCTTGTTCTTCTTCTTGTGTGGTGCTTTTTAAAACGGCTTCACGCTTCTTGCTGGATCCCCGTCTTTGATCTAAGCCAGACAATATCTAGGGGCGATGCCCAGGAAGAGCTCTGAGTTCTTATCAGAGGGCAGATTTCCCCCGAGACGAGAAGAAAATGAGAGCTCCTGCTCTCCAGGAGGTCGGCCTGCGCGGGCCCGGCGGCTGTCTCAACCTGGATAAGTGTAAATGGTCCTTGTTTGTGTTTGCGTGGGTGGAGGTCTTTGTTCGCAGAATACAAAGTGTCTGGATTCTGATTCGGCTGTGCACAGCTGCTGTAACGATTGATCGAGCTGTTTGGAATTTTGATCGGCTTCAGGAAACACTGACATCTGCTTAGTCAGGGAGTCGTCTTGTCATGATCCTGGGTTGTGTAGGGTTCTTTTTAGATTTTGTGTTTGTGTGCTTTTGATTTACATTTGTGTTTCTAATCGTTGCTTAGCTGGTCTTGCCATGTTTAGTTTCATTATTATTCCTATGAGTTTGTTTCTTTGAGTTGAGTTTCCTCGTTTATTCTCGTGTTCTGCTTTTTGTGCTTTTGAGTTTTGTTCTCTTTGGTGTTATTTATTTATTTTTTTATCTATAGTTTTCTCGAGTCCCGGTTCTTCTCCAGTGTTTATTCACTGCCTCGTTCCTCGCCTCCTTTCACAGCCGTTTTCTTTCTCCTGATTTCCTTCTGATTAGTGCATCTGGCTCCACTGTCACGTCCCCTAAGTGTCTTCATTATTTTATTAAAGCATTCTTCTTGGCACAGTCTGGATCTGCTTTGGAGTTTTCTTCCAACCACAATCATGCTTATTTTACAGAATAGAAAAGTTATGATAAAGAATATTGATTCAAGAATCATGTTGTTGACACTCAAACTGAAGTATTATAATAGTTATTTATAACCAGTTTACCTATTAGGAATCGCACTAGTAGATATATTGATTCCACACAAAGGTTTTATGTAAAATTGAGGCTTTAAGTTTGTTTCCTTACTTTAAAGGGGAGGTGTTATGTAAAATCAACTTTTTTGAGCTTGACATCATGTTGTAATATTACCACCTCATCAAAACCAAACCTGGAATGTTTCCTTGATTCTTTCATGCTTCTTTGAGAAATACTTTAATCTCCCATGGCAACCATGGGAGGTTGCCATGGTTACTCAAAACCATGTTGAGGACGTGGTTCAAAATGCCTGGGTCGACTCTTTGAGATGCAGCTCCTCCTCTGAGCTCCACTTTCCAAGTTTCCTCCCTACTTAGCTCCTTCAGACTAGCTAACAGCAATTAGCAAACACCTGTTGGAACTGTTCATCTGTTGGACTCATTATGTGAGCAACGTCCCAATGAAATGCTGGTAAAGAAAAAACTTTGCTAAAGTGATACTAGAGGAGCGATGTGATGACTTTCTAAAAGCAGAGTCTTAGAAAGAAGTTTTTAAAATGACATAGGCCCAATCTAAAGGCATAAAACTACAAGGTAAAATTTCCTTTAAGTCATTTTTTATATATATATATAAAACATTTTTAATAAATGAAGTTAACACAGTTACCTGATTGTGCTATAAAATGTTAATATGTGCCTGGGACAACGTCCCTTTACTGGATACGTTGGGAGAGGAAAAGAAAGGAACAATCAAGGCCAAGTTAGCCACCATTGGTTCATTAACCTTCACCATCTCTGTTCCTCCAAAATAAATCAGATTCCTCAGTTTGCTCCAAAATAATACCGTCGAGTCCTCTTCTGTCCTTGGTGCTGCTTCTGGAGAAATTCTTGACACAGATACATTGAAGGACTGCTGGGATAAATAAACGGGCGGAAAATTTCAAGGAGATCTGGCAGAACTTGATCAGTGTGGGTCCGACTCATCGCCAGGGCGTTCAAAAAAAAAAAATGTGTTTGTGACATTATACGACCCGGGACCAAGACGAAGGTGCAATTCTTTAAACACCAAAATGTTCTGAAGAAGAGCTAGTTCTAAAATTTAGACATGCAGTGGCAAATTCCAAGAATTACATAAGAACTATACAATAAGACAATTTCTTAAAAAAAAACAAAAAAAAAAAACATCGACATGTATCTAAAATTCTTCATCTCAGGAACACAATTTTGCATAAAAAGTCACATGAAGACCTGCTTCACATGTCCTGTTCAAACGGTTTAAAGATGTGTCAAAAAGTCACATTTAAAAAATGTCCTCAACGCTGCAGTGAAAAGACAGCGACGTCTTGTCTGGACTGACAAAAGGAAGAGCTCAAGTCCATTCATAACAGTCCCAAGATTTGTTATGCCTCCTAACACACACAGTGTGAGGCCCAGCCAGATTTATTGAATATCCATAACTGCATCCGTCCACGACGACAGGACAGCCTCTCCAGAAACATAACAAATGTTCAGCCAAAAAACGGAAATCCATGCGCACTTCAAACATTCTTAATCTCAGCCGACGCAACGTCAATACATTTCAATATGGATTCATCAAACGCGAATCAAGGATAATGGAAGCGCACTTGACAATATAAGACTATCCTTTTTTTTTTTTTTCTACACCACCCTCATCCTTATTAAGGTCAGAGCATCACTTATAATTCTGTTAGTGTGAGCCTCTGTGTCAGGTTTGTAAATACTTGACAAATCGTTAATCTTGTGGCTCAGATTGAGCTGATAGGACTGTGAGGGCTGCAGTGGAAATATGAAATCATTAGATTATCAGAGTATCTAAGAACGTGACGAAGGGCAGAGAAAGAGAGAGAAAGAGAGAGTGAATATTAAATCCAGCCAGAAACAGTTAAGCAGCGAAGACTTTGTCAAAAGCCTGATAGGAAAGAGCCAATAATGTCTGAATTATGTTATAGAAGGGCACTATTCTATTGACTATGAATGTGATTACATTTTATGGCTTAGAACTAATAGCACACTTTCAAATAAAACTTATTTGACAATAAAGTCCCAAAAATGTATCGCTGGAAAAAAAGAAAAGAAAAAAAAACGTCATTGAATATATAGAGGCGATGCAGGAATGATGGTTTGTAATCGCGTCTCTCGTTGAGGAGGAAGTTCTTTTCTGGCCTGCAAATATTGGCTGAACAATCTGAACCGCAGAGAAAAAAAAAAAAAAAAAAGAATTTTGTTTAAGTCGTATTTTCATTAAGAGCAAACACACACACACACACACACACACACAAGCGCACACTAAAGTACTGTAATTACACTACAGCCATGACAAGCTTCTCTCTTTGATACTCGCGTCTGGACAATGATTAATTTAAATTGTCACAGAATCTAATTTTATTCTTCCTTTCCTTTAAATGAGGTGTGATCTAATTATGGCCCTAATGCATAACTTATTAAAACTTCTTCTCGTGGCGTGGCAGCCTGCCAATCTCGGCCCTTACTCATAACACCAGAATTCAGCCGCGCCGCCCGAGCCCCTCATTAAACATGCAAACATATTCTCTTGCACCTTTGCTGCCTCCCCTTCTCCAAAGCAGCCTCGAAAAAGAAGAAGAAGAGGAAGAAGGATCTCGAAAAATAATTTTTTGGGGGGATAAATTATTTCTCACGAGGCATCAATTCCGTTTGATGGGATGGTATTCCTTCAGCGCGTCTCAGAAACTCCACTTTTGGAATATTTAAAACCAAATGCAGGTGTCATGAATAATCTATCCGCCGCGGCGGTGGGAGAAACAACTGAAATCCTCTGGAAAACTGGAGATTTGTTAGGACTTTGATGGCGCGCTAAAAAGCCCGGTAAAAATACCTCGAATTACTGAGGGCCCGATCTGCTGAAAGTTGTGCTGCATGTCACAGGCGAGGAAGAGGGTTTTTAACTCTCCCAATTATCGCTTGGACCTTACTGAGCCAAGGAAAAATCCCAGGTAATGGAGATGAATCATTTATATGTTTAATATTATCTATATTTATTTATTTTTTCAATGAATCTGCTGGGGTTTTTTAACAATACAAGTATGTTTAATTAAGTAAGTGAAGCTCAGAATCCTTATAAAAACCCGTTTATATCCATACAGCCGACTTGGGAGCGAAAACACTGCGCATTTGTTTTCTAAATCACGGCACGTAGAAAAGGTTTTTTTAATTTGTTCCCCTTCTCACAGGCTGAGGAAAAGCAACGTTTGGCTTTTCAGAAAACAGGAGTGGCTGCATTGTTTTTCTTCACCAACCCTTATGTATATTGTGTAAACTTAAAAATCCTTAAAGTTAAAAGGTGGCATTATGTGCCTGTTGTTATGGGACAATCAAGTAACTGTGTTACCTTCAGTTGTTTTGATATTCTTGTAAACAACTTCATACAAATGTGGTGTTATTTTTGCAACTCCAAAGCTGGTGTGTGATTTGTAATATTTAATGCCTGTAACTCAGTTCCCTGTGAACATATAATCACGTGCCATCTTCGCATGTACATTCAACAAGATGTTTATTTGATCTATTTATCCCTTTATAACTGTTTAATTTGTTGAACAATTGTTAAATGAAATTGTGAAGAACAATTTTTGTGTTCTAAACAAAAAAGTTGAATATTATTAAAAAACTCACCTTGACAGATTAATTTAATAGATCATGTTCTAGCACAAACCGACTCTTGGACTTTGACGCTTTTCTTCCAGAGTCTCTCAGTTTTTCTTCTCACCTTCGACAAACTGTTATTTATTCTCAACAAATCCTTACCTCAGTCAAAAATCTCTCCTAATGATTGTTTTCCTGCTATTCCAAGCTGCATTTTTTTATCATTTTGTTCATAAAAAAACTCCCTCCCGCTACGTTGGACTCTCCTTTTCAACAAAATAAAATCATGAAGATTACCGTAATCGCTTACTTTCCTTTCAATCCTTAATTAACCATCATACGGTTCAAAGCTGAAGGTTTGTGATGTCATCGTTTTCAGAGGGAAATTGCTTTTATCCTCATAAATGATTGCATGTGGTAAAAATAATCAGAATGTGCAAAGCAACTTCTCGCCGGCTGTTTGGCAGTTTTTGCAAAAAGGAAAATATTTTGTCATGTGCAACCTTTAATTTGACTAAATATCCCTTTAGGTCATCAAACATCTTAACAGGCCATGAAAAGAAGTCTCCATTTTCAGACACACTCTTATTAACTTTTAGGTCTTTCATTTGCCAGACTCTCAGAGAAAAGAGCTCTGCTTCCACTTTGACTCTCAATAAATAGTGTAGCAGCTCAGACTCGGAAATATCTGCCTTGAAGATAATAATGTGGATAATGTAATGATATAAGTCATAAATTATGAAGGTTAGGTTAGACACTGACCAGCTTTAGATGTGCTTTTTTTCTAGCTATTAACTGCTTTAAACTGTATATTTTCCTTATTTTATTGATATATTTTTATTTTTAAGTGCATCAATACACTTGACACACTTAAACAGAAAGCTTTAAGTTAATAAAGGGGAAGTATCATGTATTTTTCAGACATATAGAGCCATTTTATAGCACAGCCACGTAACTGTTAACTTCAGCTGTTGTAAAAAAAAAAAAATCCTATGTACATCAAACATGACTTAAAGATATTTAACCTCGTAATTTCACGCCTTGAAATTGGACCTGTCTCTTTAAAAACTCCTCTCTTTCCAACACTCCACCTCTAGGAAGTCGTCACAACATGGCTGCTCTGGTTGAAAGGATCTCGGGTTGTTTGAGTTGAGTCGTTTTGGGTTTTGTTTACCTCTGTGTTCATCGGCTTCTTTTCATTAGATCAGTCTCGTTTCTGATTTACTTTAGTTCACTCCTTCCTCATTGATTCTACTTTATGTTTATCTCTGGTGTCTAGGATTTCTTTGTTAATCTAGTTTAGTTTCTTAAGTCTAGTTATTCTTATTCATGCTCCTAGTCTACCTGTTGCGTACTCTCCCTCGCCCCCTGTGCTATTCTCTCGAACTCTCTCTTCACACCTGCAACCTATTAGTCAACTCGGCCGTCCTATAGGTACAGCATTCATCCTCCCAGTATTTAACCACCTCTTTTTAATTCCTCATCGCTGGTTCCTCCTGTTTAACCCCCATTTCTTTGCTGCTTCCCCATGTTATCATGCTGACTTTTTGCTCCTGGATTCTTGCCTTCATGTTCAGCTCGGGGCTCCCTGTGGTTTTTAGTTCTCTTCTTTTTTTTTCACAAAATCTTCACGTCTTCTTCATCATCTCTGTCGCACCTGTATTTGGAGAAGTAGCTCTCACAATGAGCTCAGCAGATGCACAGGTACGCTAGGTGTTCGCTAATTGCTGCTGACTAGTCTGAAGGAGCTGAACGGTGGCATTGTGAGGGAGGGCTGATCTGTAATGCGGAAGCTCAGAGACCCAGGCGTTAAATGGTTGCCACGGGAGACTTAAAGGATTTCTTGAAAATGCCTGAAAGAATGAGGGCAACATTCAAAGTGTGCATTTGAAGAGATAATAACTTTAACATGATGTAAGAGAAAAGGTAAAGGACAGAAAATTAAGTGTTGTTTTTGGGTTTATTTATACTATTAGCCATTGGTACCTTTTCAGTTTTATATTTGTCTTATTATTATTATTATTATTATTATTATTATTATTATTATTAAATTTTATTTTCAATTTTGTGAAGCACTTTGCACTCAGGCTAAATAAATGTAAATGTGCTAAATAAATAAATAAATTAAATAAATAAACTTTGACTTGACTTGATGTAAAGCTCAGAAAAGCTTATTTTACATGTCGCCGCCTCTTTAATATGTGCTTCACGTCCTCTGATCTGCTGGGCTGGATCTGATCCAATTCACTCGCATCAACATGACCTCTTTTGGAATATTTCAAAAACTTTAGTATCCTGAAGCAAACGCTTGTATTTCAAAAGGTCTACTTCAATATTCTGGAAGACAGAACAGAAATAGCAAAATGGTCAATGCTCACTTCCCACCAGCATACAGTCAGACATTGTATCAAATCCATTAGTCCATTTGTCATCGTCCCATTCTCCACCTTTTTGAAAGAAACTATAAAATTTTATGGTCCTGCTGCTGACTGACTTTCCTTCAATACAAGGAGCCTCTTTGGTCGGTTTAAAGGAACACCTTTAATCAAGCGAGTTGAAGGATTTATCTTTATCGTTCAAAAAAAATCCCATTAACCGCTTCTGCAGAGAATCTGCGGCTGTTCTCCTCCTCCTCCTCTGCGACACAAAAGCTGTATTTGTTGCGTTCTGTTACCTGGTCTCTAGGGGGATGTTGCTGTTGAGCACCCAGCTGTTGTGAAGCTGCGCCTGGTCTGTTGCCGAGCTGTTGTCTGCCCCCTGGCCGCCCTGGCCGGTCTGACACCGCGTCGGCATGGTCTTCCTCTGCAGGCTGACTTGAGTGTAAGGAGCCGGGCGGGCGCAAGTGCAGGCGTGGGGCGGCGGCGGCGGAGGGGGGAGCGGGCGAAAGGTAAACTGGCCACCTGGACTGCTGGGCAGCTCTGCTAGCAGACAGCGAGTGGCAGAAAGGAGGAAGGAGCGGAGGGGGGACAGGGGAGAAATAAACACAGGTTTATTAGGAGCACCGTATCATAAATTACAAATAAAAGCAGAATGTTAGTTGACAGTTTATTGTTATTACGCTGATTGAAGGACATAAATCAGCTTAAAACTGTCCCTGTCCGGTGCTTTCCCCAACCTACCTGCTTTGATACACTTCCAGCCACCCTATAAATAGACTTTTGGCCGGCTGCAGCATTGAGCAGTCTTTAAAGAGCTAACAGCTCTGGCTTAATCCGCAGCCGCCAGCCCAAACTACCCATGTGATGTTTATTATGAGATCTCGGCGGAATGAGCTAGCCAGCTGTAACAGCCTCACACTGGTAACCTGAGGGTCTGGCGAGAGCTCACGCAGTCCATCATTTATCATTCTCTTTCACCATAACTCTCCCTCCCTGCGACTCTTTCCCGCCCGCTGCTTCTCTCTCTCTCTCTCTCTCTCTCTCTCTCTTCTCAGTCTGTCTCAAAAAGAAAAAATGAACAGCGGACTAATTACGGCCGCGGCCAAATGGGATGCGAGTGCGTTCGGCGGAGTTTGGAGTACGCGACTGCCGCTGAAGCTAATGCGTCTGGACGAACATACATGTACGTTTCCAGCCAGGAATTTACATCCACACACATCTCGGCACAAGTGCCGTTTTACGTTTGTACGTTTCGTGCTTCCTTTTTCAGGAAGAATTGAATCACATATGTGATGTAGGAATGAAGAAAAAGCTTTAAAAAAAACAAAAAAAAAACAAGAGTTATGCAAATTTTACATACAGACTCAAATGTATACATACCTCAAATAATTTGGGTAAATATTTCTTAGTAAGAGGCAGATAAACCACACACGTTTTGTATGATCTTCTGGCATAACGATTCCTCCATATTTAACCATTTTACGTAGCAGAGTTCAATTAAACAAGATTTTAAGCGTATAGTTCATACATTTTGGACTATAGATTGAGGTCAGGACATACAGAAGTTCATATCAAGTCTGTTTTATACCTTACATTTCAAGCTTTGAGATATAAATGTTAGAAAACCCAACTGCATTCAAATGCCAGACCTACGGCACACACCGCCAACACCGCCAACGGAAAAGACTGGAGTCCATCATAACACTGAAGTCGTCCTCCACAGTAAAGTGGGTTTGAAAATAACATTTATTGTCAAACAAAAAGGAAGCCAATGTTCGAAAATTAATACCTGAATTGTAAAAAAAAATAAAAAATGCTTAAAACTTGGACTAATTTGATTTCCAACAAACAATGCCTCCGAACACTGGAAGACTGGTTTTGGACTGGATGAAGCAGGCTGACATGAAGGTTCTTGAATGATCCTCATCACCAAAATGCTCCAGAAAATGTTCAGACTATGTTTAAAAAAAAAGAAAAAAGAAAAAGCTGCACCTGTGCCAGATATGCATTTAAATTAACTCTTCCAATTCTGCCAAGAAGAGTGTTTAAATTTCAAGCCAGAGTTAAGCTGGAAGCTTGTTGAAAGCTTAAAAAAAAAAAAAAAAAAGAGAGAGAGAGAGACGTTATAAATTAGGACGTTAGCTTTCCGTGCTTAAGGTGACAGCTTGTACCATTTGTCTGTGGTATGACTGTGAGCAAGGCAAACCCCTCATCCCAGAAGACCCACTCTGTTCAGCTGTATTGACAGTGAATAAAACATTAAACTTACACGGCGAAGCCAGACACACTCTTAGCCCTTAAATGTATTTGCTGCCAAAATGTCAGCAATAATTCAGTGCCTTCAAATGTGGCCTACCTGGGAGATTACCGCCGTCTTCCCAATTCAAGCGTAGGCCTTTACAAAGACAAACTCCAAACGGCACATTTTGCCGTTTGGCAAAATGTGCCAAATGTGCCCCCACTCCCCACCCCAAAAAACAAAAAGAACAACCCGAATCGTCTTTTTGTTCGACCGCCAGCACAACTTGTACATAAATCTGCAGCTCAGTCACCATTATGTTTAAAACCGACGCCATGTCTTTCCCCGACATCGCGGACAGAAAATTGAACAGAAGGCTTTACAGTCAACATTTTTACAATAAAAAATCTGTGGACTCCTATTCCGAGCCGACCATCGACTCGCCACAACAGGTTTTATGACCATCAGATGCTAAAAGATCCTATTTGGAAGACACTCGCGCGAAGCAGCCGCAGATATGCGAGAGTGCAAGACAGAAACAGTTCTATAAATGCTCTATAAACATTTCCTCCAAATATTCCCACAGTGCAATCTGTCCGGCTCAAATGCCATTTTAAAAGCTGTAACAGTAGCAGTTCGAGGTAACATTTACTCGCTGGCGTGTGAACGCGCACAATATATATATATACATGACAACGCACTTTCCGAGCCATCAACAAGCTTCTGGCATGATTCCGGCTTGATATTTGAGCATTTTCTTTTGAGAAAAAATAAAATAAAATAAAATAAAATAAACTGGAGGAATTGATTGAAATTGTGTGGTTTTCTGCCCAGGGGCCCCAGTCTGTGGGCAAAAACCCCCCCACATTTTCACACACAGTACACACATTTTCAAAGGGTTGAGTTCGGGGGCCGTTCAGGAAAATTCAGCTTAGCCTGCTGTGGTTACTCTGAAACCAGTTGTTTGGGACTGTGGTAATGTTGGAGAGTCCAGTTCAACCAGTTCTCTAAACTGGAACCTGGGGGAACTCCAGCATAACTATTCAAGTTTTAAATCAACACAGACTTTTGAGATGCGGATAAAAAATTTTGCCCTTCGATGAAGTTGTGAAATTCTTCAAATTCACCTGAACAGCTAAACAGTTTAAACTTGAACACACATTAAACTGGTTTTGACTGGATAAAACAAGCTACTTTTGAGCTTCTGTTACAGCTCCAAAGCGTGAAAATGTGCAGAGTTTGCCTAAGCACTTTGAATTGCCTTGTTGCTTAAAAATGTGCTGTATAAATAAAATTACCTTACCTTAAAAGTAAAGTCCTTAAAAAGCAAGCGACCAATAAACTCTACCATCTTCTGCTAAGAACAATGTTCAGTTATCCAGTGAGAGAGAAAGCGTTCTATTTATCACTTTATAACTAAGCCAAATATTTTAAGGGATTTCTGTATCCCTTTAAATAAGCCTACGACTATTTTATCTTGTGTGGATTAAGGGAAAATCCTCATTCAATTCAAGCATGCACAACAAATTTCTGCTTTTGAAATTCATAAAAAAAATATATTTTTGGTACAGTTGTTCTGTTCTTTGAAATAAAAAACAAGTTTAAATGCGTCATCCAACCCTTGATGACCATAAATGGTTCACTTTTTTTTATTTCTTTTGCTTTTAAAGAAATATATATTTTTTTAATTTATCTTCCCACACGGTTGAATTGTCTTTGTTGCATTTTTTTTTAAACTGCGAGTTATCCTCCGCCGTTCTAAACGCAGAGATTATTTGTTCATCGATCACGACACGCCATCCCTCACATCACATATTTATTTCATGATTTCCCTGAAAAATGCAGAGGCTCAACCAGACGCCGTGACTTTCCTCTGCTCTTGTTTACCATGTCGATGCGTGTTTAATGAAAAACAATGAATTTTCACAATGCATTACATGTTTCGGATGAATAACGACCGCTTCACCATCTTTGAACGTTTCTTTCTGAACCCGCTTAAATCTTTAAAGCTTTTCTTCTTTTGTCGTGCGTTATATTTAGTCAACTTTTCTTCTTTTTTTTTTGTCTGTTGCAATCATGTTCATTCACTTGGCGATTTCAGCAGAATTACAAGGTTTGGTACAATGAAAAAGAAAAAAGGGGTTCAAAGGAAATGCATTTGTGTCGTTCGACTAACGCCGTTGTTTAGTCTAAGCTAATGGATGTGGAAAATTGAAGTTATTTTTACTTCGACTGCCGCAGAGTATTGGAAATTACACGTTGAGGGACAAACCGGCTAAACATTTTTGGAGCACTACTGCGCACTGTGCCACTGTAATCCACAAGGAGCTTTAAAGTGGTGCTTCAGTTTTTAGCAGTCTATCTGATTCATCAGTAACAGGAAGTCCTTTGAGTCTCACCAGAAACCCTTGTGCCTTCACGGCTTCCGAGGTAGATGTTTTTAGCTGTTTTCTTCTTTTTTTTTTTCTCCCCCAAAGAAAGAAAAAGGGAGGAAAAAAAAAGAAAGAAAAGAAAATCACATGCTGTGCACACATGGAGCTGTGAGTTAGAGCCGGCAGCCTCCTCTCACTTTGCGTTTGAGGTGCCGAATCAGTTTTAGTCTTCAAAGGAAGATAATTTGGTGTCTTAGACGGGTTTTATTAGGTATTTATCAATAGTCAGTCTGTTGCCCACAGCAGAGAGCTGATTTGGAGAAGACGGACAGGAAGATTAACGGCGTCCCGTAGTGAATGGGGTCAGCCTCCAAACATTATTTTAATCCACTTTAGATAAAACATAAAGTAGTTTTTGTGTCATTTCTAAAAAAAAACACACACACACAGAAAGTTTAATTTTTTTAAAAATAATTGAACTGTTGTTTGAAGCGACCTGTCCAGGGTGTACCCCGCCCTCGCCCGAAACGTTGGCTGGAGATGGGCACCAGCAACCCTCCCGACCCACTGAGGGAAAAAGGGTGCAAGAAATGGATGGATGGATGGATGGATGTTGTTTGAAGCCGATACATTTAAAACCAAATAAATACACAAGCGGTATAAAAAAAAGTTGAATTTTTATTTTGTTTTTACCGTCTCACATTAAATCTGATTAAGCTTTTCTTGTTTAAGACAGTCGGAATCACTCAATTGTTTTTCTATGAAACGCCATAATTGCGAGATTTGTAGTAGAGATTTAATAAAATAAAAAAAAATCGTTTTTCTTTATATTTTTTAAGCTATTTAATGCCATGCGTAAACATCTGACTTTGAAGAAAGTAAAAAGAAAATTCCGTCTCTCGTCATTCCAGCATTTAGCAAATAAAAATCTCTTTAGTAAAACTAACTGACCTAAAGCCCAAAGAATTTCATTTGGTATTGTAATGGGTAATTGTGTCTCTTTTTTTATGATGTGTATGTAAATATCTGACCTCAGCAGTAACATTATCCAAACAAGACTGAAGACTTGTGTAGACCTCGCTGCCGTCTCGGAGGGCGCCGGGATTTCTGGGATATCTTGTGTTTTTAACACATCGGTTTAGGGGAAATGTGTCAAAACATCAAAGTAACACGAAAGCAAACACCACATAGTGAAGTGTACTTACTGGCTCTCGTGAGAATCAGTGTTTCTCTCAAAGGCTCGGGGCGGCTTTTAAAAGTTGACGGAATAGCTCCTGTTTTACGTTTGGAAAGTGGTTTCTGTTCGGTCCGCCGCTGAACGCATGTGAGAAAAATGATACAATTTTCCTGGCACTTTCTTTTATTTTTAAGTGTTTGACCAACAGCCTCATCACACTGGATTACAAGAGAAAATGACATCAAAATCTGACAATGTAGACCGTCTCTTCTGCGGTGTGTCAAGCATATAGGCTGGTTGCTGGGAGACCAGAGGTTGTCCAGGCAGTAGAAAAACTCTCGTGGTGCAGATCGAGCTCACGTTTGGATGCCTGAAGACGTTTTTGCAACATGCATTGGCTGAAATCCCCAAGGAATCCACAGCAATAAGAGCTCACCCTTTTCTCAGTCTGCCATGCTTCACTGGCAATGCAAGTTGTTTTAAATTTTACATAATGACTTCATCTTGGAACATATTTGCCTAGTGAACGCCTGAAAGTCCCCACTTAACAAAATGAGCGGCTTGTGGAGCTTTATGGGTGAAACATACAGGAACGTCCACAAACGGAAACATCGTTGTAATGGGTTACACCGATAAAATATCCAATTTCTAACATTTTCTGCTGCACATATATCTCTTGAAGATATCTTAGGAAGCAGGGATTCAAACCAACATGAACCAGGTGAAGTATTTTTTTACCTGTTGAACAATTTATTTTAGATTTTATCACACCACAACTACAAACTTCAACTTATTTTACTGGTATTTCATATGATAGGCCAACGCAAAGTAGCGGATGAGTATGAAATGGAAGGAAAGCAATAAATGGTTTCAACAGAAAAAAAAAATCAGAAAAGAGACATCTTTAGCTGCAATTACAGTTTTTAGGTCTTCTGACTTATATGTCTTTATTTTCTTAGAATTTCCAAGAAACTGATTTTTCTTGTCCAGTCTTTGCAAAAGAGCTCAGCTTTATCCAAACTGGATGGATAACATCTAAAGATTTATATTTAAGACAAAAATTTACAATCAAATGAGAATCTGAACTTTGACTGGGAAATCCTTAAACATACTTTGACGTAAACATCCCAGTGTAGCTCTGGCAATCGCTTTAGAGTCATTTTCCTGCTGAATAGTAAAGCTTTCTACTTTAGCTTTCTACCAGCATTTTGCATGTAGACAAAATATTTGTAGTTTCTTCCAATCAGAGAATATGGAGGATTCAACAGTAACCCCAGCAGATAATTAAATATTGTGACATTGTTTCAGAACTCAACACCAGTTGGTAACTTCTGAGTTTCATCAAGAGAAAACGGGTCTGGATGAAAACTTTCCAAAAGCCATGCATCCCATTCCTTTCACATTGGCTTGGTGCTCCTGTGTCACTTTAAAACTCTTACAAGACACGTGTGAAAACGGACTTTGCGATCCATCGTAAACCACGAGTTGGCAAATTCTTAACTACGCTGTCGGTAATTACTTTGGAGTTCTCAAGATACGAAGTCACTGCGACTTCCTCCGCTCTGGACGTCTTATCTAGGGAGAAGGGTAACGAGTAGAGAGCACAGACAGGAGAGGTAGAGGCCTGGGGGAGAATGTAATCTGTGAGAGTGGAGTGACACGGGGCCATCGGCTGCCAGCTGGTGCTTTACAGGGCTTAGCTGAGGCAGCTTTGGGCCTCCTCTCCTAAAAAATCCACATTCTCTCTCGGTTCTTCTTTTTCTCACACAAAGTGCAAAATTGGCAGCCAAACCCTCTCACACACACGTTCCCACGGATTCAAATCAAGAGTTAATTGAGTGCTAAAAACACACTACATGGGGCAGCAGAGATATGACTGTGTGATATTTGTCATGCAGGCCAGGAGTTTTAAAACCTGCGATTAAGTTTGCGGAGAAGGACGAAGCTGTTTTAGCTCTACAAGACGGCCATGACGGTGCAGAACGTCCCCCATACTCCGTTCTTCTGAAACAGGGGTGTCAAACTCATTTTTGTTTTGGGCCAAATCAGGATCGTGAATGCTCTTAATGGGCCAGAATGTATTGATAAAACCTGTTCACCAAACTGTTAATTAAATAATATTATTGAACATATTTTCAGTCCCTCTAGGATTTTGTGATTCTTTTTGTGATTTTTTTGCAATAAAAATCAAAGTGTTTGTGGCACTAATTTGGAAATATTTGCGATATTTGCGCTTATTTGTGACGGTAAATGCGACGTTTTATTACTCACTGTGTAGATCATGGACTATAATCTGACATCAATTAAGGCCGAGGCAGCTGTTTAGTACAAGTAAAGTTTTTGACAATTTTTGACTCCGAATTATGCAATAATGCAAAAAAAGTGCAGGGATTTGTTGGTTTTGCCTGAATTTCCACTATAATTCTCAATAAACTGTAGGGACTGATTGATATAATTTTGCAGTAAGCAGATAAAAAAACTGCATTGATTTGATTGACAATATTTGAGCACATTTAGTGTAGAATCTAGAGGGCCATATGAAAAGCTATGGCGGGCCAGATTTGGCCCATGGGCCTTGAGTTTTGACACGTGTTTTAAAACTAAACCGCCTGAAAGAATAAAAAAACCAAAAACAACATTTTACAAAGTTGAGCTGAGATGTTTTCCTCAACTCATTAGCTCATGGATATAAAAGTGATATATGAATGAATTTAGTTCCAGAGGGAATTTACTAGGAAATCCAGAAGGTAAGAGGTATTTGGGCTAGATTTATTAAATTTTTTTTTTAAGTATCACTGTAGGCAAGTTTTCCCCCAGGAAACCTGCTAAGCTTGGTGGTCGGGCGCTGGGCCAGTCATTCATCCAGCAGCCCTTTGTGTCCTGAGTTAAAAAAATGTTTAAAGTTGACAGGAAATTTGAAAATATCACTTGATAATCATGTGTTAATACCTGAACACCAACTATAAAGTCTTAAAAAAAAAATGCAAACATTTTAAAAAGACTTAAATAAATAAGCAATGCTAAGCCTGGTGGGGGCACAAGTAAAGCCTGGTGGCCCGCCAGGCTTTTAAAACACTGGAGGAAACCCTGTGTAAGCGAGTGGGACCTAAAATAGCATGTTAATTAGGTATTTATGATACTTTAATCAAAATCCTATTAACCAAATGGAAGCCTGTTGAAGTAACACGAGCATGTAATGGCTGCAGTGCGTGATGACTTAGCTGTCATCTACGATTGTCTTCAGCAGGGATTTTAACAAGTGGGTTTAAAACTGTGCGAAATGATTAATGTGTTCGAAGTCCTCATGTTCATGAAGGCTCGTAATGCTGTGTCACTTTTGGATGCGATAAGGTTGAAAAACGCTCGGTCCGACTCGCGCTGCTTTATTATGATGGGCAGAGCTGAATTAATAACAAAAAGAAAAAAAGCTGCTGTTATAAACACTCAAATTATATCAGTGGAAATTCAGCAGCACACACTGAATTGACCATTTCAAGGCGTTCTCTAATTATTTGTCGCCACACTTATCTCTAATTCAAACTTTATATTAAAAAAGTTAGTATTCATAGAAAAAATATATATGTAAAAAAAAAGGAAAGATTGATTTTTGTGAGGGAAAGCAGTGTAACATCTGCTGGGGCTTTTTTTCAATCAAAAATCTTTTCGCTGCTCTGTTTACTCAGCCTGCGAGTGTGAAATCCATTTGCTACAATGTTTGCTACAAGAACGCTGATATAACTTATTTAAATATTGACCTTTTTCTGTGAGCAGGGCAAATGGGGAGAGGGGGAAAAAAATATCATAATTAATATTGGAGATCACTTTTTGATAAAATACAATGCTCCTTCCTCTCAACTCAATTATCGTTATTATGCACGGGCTGCAAAAAGTCATTTTCATAAGTATGAGCCAGCTTCCGCCTAGTTTCAGTCTGCAAGGTTCCTCATTTCATCTGCAGTTTTTAACACTTTTAATTACGTGTCAGACGCAGCACGGTGTGTAAAGTAATGGTTCCCGTGTCCCTTCTTGTTCAGAAAAAGACAAAAACGGACCGGAAATTTTTCAGTTGTGAAAATCTCATATGGTTTGGATACCAGAAGGGCGCAGTTGATCACTCCTCTAAAGGTAACGCTGTTCACAAAACAGATGTTGGCAAACTCAAAATGAAGAGCCTTCAGGTTCCGAAGGTTACACATCCAAAACGGTGAGGTTGGCATAACATGAAGCCCTGATTGGCAGGATTATTTCAGAGCGACAAATTAATTTAGCTAGCAAAAATTAGCATAAAAGGTACTTCTGAATAAATCTCAATCACTCAGAAAAACCTGACAGCATTTCAGTTTAGTCTGATTGTAATTCTCAATACCTGAGAGTCAATTAGAAATTAGATCTTGATCTGTAAAAGACAAAAGTCCGATGTTTCTCCATCTTAAAACAAACAAATTAAAACAAAGTACAAACGATAATTAGCCGATCTAGAGTTGAGGTAAACACAGCGGAAACATGGGCACGAGCTGAAAGGGAAAACTCCATGAAAAGGAAAGAAGAAAGCAAAATAAATGCAACAAGGTAATAAAGTCATTATAAAAGTAAACAGTAAAACGATAAGTCACAACCACTAAGCACACACGTAAACTGTTGTTGCTTTTCGTCCCTACCTGTGTCTTGCACATGAATCATTTTTTTTGTTCTTGCTCGCAAACAGAAATGGCATGCCGTTACACCCGCTCTGTTGTACGTGAGTGTAAATGTCATAATTATTTCAGAATTGTTTTCAGATTAGACAAAAAGAACAATGAAAAGCAAAAAAATAAATAAAAACTACCGCTAGAGCTGATTTAAGTTGGCAGAGGTGCCACACACTTAGCATTAGCTTCGTTCCAAAACAAGTTCTGATCTACATTTGGCATCTTCAAGAAGTAAAGCGACCCTATTGTAACAGAAAAGATGAATATTTGTCTCCTCTGACAGTAAAATGTCGGTGAGTTTGTTGATGTGTCACCTGGGCAGCTGTGAGTCTCAGTCAAGGTTCAAGGTACGAGTTTTTTTATTTATTTTTTTGTTTTTTTGGTGCGTTGGTTTCTTTCTGAAGCCGTGACATTGGGTCTCAAATTGTTCCCTGAACATCCTCGCCAATTTTCTCTTCTCTGAGGGTGACAAACCCAGTTCAGATGGTTGGTGCTTTGACAAAATGATGTTGCCGTGGCAACACAGTGATCCAAAGCACACATCAAAAGTGGTTTTAGAATCAATAAAGCTTGGCAACATAAAGCTTTTGGGAAAAAAAAAAAAAAAAACTCGGCCTCAATCATCATAAAAATGTATGGACTGCGCTTAAAGTCTAAAGTCTCTGCAAAGAAACTAATCAATTTAAAGGAGCTGGCGATAAAAGTGGTCAAACATGCGGGCAGGATAATTGCAGGGATCCCGTTGATAGATAGCTGCAAAAACCCCTTCGGTTTCTCCGCAAGAGATAAAAATGCTAAAAGACATTCATCCAAATCTAAGCAGGGGTGCGTTTATGTATTTGAGCCTGTATGTTTCATTTTGATCGTGTGCGGATTAGAGAAAAATTGGAAGCAATTTCAAACTTAATTGGTTTTCAAAAATGATTTTAAGTTTGCTCGTCGTCCTATCAACATTTTTCCACTTATTTGCCCCCATTCTGCTTTTCGTGTTGTTTGTTTTATGCTTCTTTATGACTCTGCAAATATACCAGAGGCTCTTTGACTGCCATGGATCCCTGGTTTATAATTATCGTGTAGACACGAGCAAGAAACGCATAACGCGGAGAATTTTTTAATATAAAAAGGGAGGAAAAAAAAAATAGGGTTGCTACATTTGATGTAAAGAGCGCTGTAAAAGCTCGAGCCACAGTCATATTAAAAGACAAAATAATTCCACGGTTTCGCTTTTCTTCCTTAATTTCGGTGTTTACTCACCCGCCCGGCTCCTCATTTCTCCTCCTCCCCCCCCATTACTAAGCTCTGCAATCTAGCACAGAGCTAATTTCTCTCATTACAAAGCGGCCCCTATAAAATCCACAGAGCCTAACCTTAGCACCGTCTAACCTGCCTGATGGAAACAGGGGATGAGGCTGTTTTAGAGAACATTTAACACAACGGTTAGGCCATGCTCTGCATAAAAAATAAAAAAAACACACATCATCCACCCCACTCTAAAAATATAAAGATTAATAATTTCCCCTAGGATAGCTTTTCATCTATCTTGCCTCTTAATTGACTTGCATTAAAATTGCTACAAAGTTTATTCCACTCCTGTGCTTCAGTGAAATAAATAATTAACCCTGTAAAAAGGTCAGAAAACCGAAATTAGAACAATTTTTTTTTTTTTAAAGGTAATGAGATGGGATTCAACCCTCTGACCATCTGACTCCCGGTAATAATTTGTCTTTGTCTTAATCGGAGATAACACATTATCTCATCAGACTTCATAAGCTCCAGCATAACTCCCTTTATTGGTCGGTCGCCGACGGAGTCGGGATGAAGGATGGGATTATGGATGGTAACAGCAGCGGACATGTGACAACTGGGACTAATATCGCTAATGATCGAGATGACGCCCGAGAAGATGATGTTCCCGATAGAGACAGTGGCGGCAAAGATAATGACGATAACATCAGTAATAACAGCGCTAACAATGATGTCGAAAGCGGCGGCGGTGGCGGCAGAGGCGCTGATAATTACATTGATGAGAGAGGGCTCTAAGAGACGGCAATTAGAATAAAAACAGCCATTGATTCATCTCTGCAGACACTGGGATAAACGGAGGGATTTTCCATTTAACAAAGTGACACAATCATGTTGTCCAATTAAAGGCAGAAAATACAAATGAAGAAACTGAGGGCTGCATGAGTTTTTCCATACGGAACCAAGTCGATTCTCATGCAGAGTCTGGTAATTAGCAGCCATGCATCATCTGGCTTCCTTTTCTTTTTTCTTTTTCCCCCACACACCACAGAAAAGACTTGTGGCGTGCTTTGCAAGCCGGCACGGATGTTGTGAGAGAATCCGAAATCCGTGTGCACATTCTCGTAATCACTTGTTTTGTACCCTGATCTTCAAAAAAAAAAAAAAAAGAACAACAACAACAACAACAAAAACCGACTCGGCGACTACAACAATCGTGTTTAGGCTGCAGGTAATTCTTAAAGTAGCATTTCCCCGGAGACGGGAGAAACAAACTCTCTCCCGAGTCCCACCAGCTCCCTGGCTGAGAAACGGGAAGCTCGCGATCACTCAAACTCTTCACTTCGGGGGCCCGCGCTCGCATTGCATTCTTCACAGACGCGGCTTCGCCGTTTAAACGGGAGTTTATGGGAGTGATCTCCTCTCAGATGCCAGCTGCACAGCCAAACTTTTTTTTTCTTCTCATCTTAATGGATTTTTGTCTGCTCTGCGGGGAGAGCGGAGAGGGTGTGGTGGGAAAGAAAGGAGGTCAGAGCACGATTGAATAAATGCAGCTGTTGAATAGAGGCTAGCTGAGCTCAGCTCGTCTCGTCTCTGCCGAGAGCACAACGGTGTCCTAATCCTCCCTGACCTTGACACCGTCCAGTCGTTCCTGCCGCAGCCGCGGAGGGGTGCAGGTGTGGGTGGGTGGGTGGGTGCGGCGTGTCGTGCGTTCCATACGAGCGCAACGCACAAGTATGGAAATGAGCATCCTGCAAAGCTCTGGAGCGCGCACGGCGGAGTCCAGGTCCCGGCCCTGGAGCGCCCTTTGAGTCGTTGGCCTTGGTAGGAATTTGCATCACCAGGAAGGAGACGTGACGAGCCGTTTCGAGACTCGGGAGGTGACGCACCACAATGGCCATTACGGTGATTAGCGAGCACATTCATCTTTTTACAAGCCTCCCCGCTCCTTCTGCCTGACTACATCCTATATTTGAACACACACCTCATCTCCCTCGAGCCCAAAACAATCACAACAAGTGCACACAAACCTTGGAGGTGGAGCTGCAGCAGCTGCCTACACATGCATGCATGCATGCATGCAATCTCTTTGCTCCGACTCTGACAGTAAAACAGGAGCAGTTCTAGGGCTTGATAGCAAACAAAACAACGTGAAGAGATCCCTGGCAGGCCAAATACAGACTGCTATCAAAGCTACAGGAATGCACCACCGGCAGAACATCATTTTTTTCTTTTTTTTTTTTCGTCTTTACTCTGAGAGGGAGTATGTGCAGTGTTGTAGCAGACCTGAGCGGGTGGTAATTAGAATGGGCTCTGAGGAGAGACAGGCAGTGGAATGAATGCAAATGAATTCACTAGCTCTGGCACTGGGCTCCACAAACCTCCCTTTTTCATATAGCGTGCCTTGCAGACATGAGGCTCCTGGCACAAACACAGCAAAGGGTACACAGCAAACATTTGAGTGACACGACCGCGGACACGCACGTGCCAAACGCAGGGGCGCGCGCGCGCACGCGTGCAAATAAGAATGCAAAACCTCGGGCCCGGGACAAACACGAAGCCCACACCGCACGAGTAGGCAGGCGCGGATACAGGCAGGCGCGCGCGGCACACGTTGTGCTAATCCCCGCGAATGCCACAGTGTTGCTTGTGAGCGGAGGAAGGCGGGTCGGTGGGGGTGGGCGGTAGGGGTTGAAAAACGTGCACGCCGAGCGCACATCCACGGCTTGTCCCGAAGCGGAATAAACAAACCTTTCTTAATTGGTGTCGATTTGGAATAGAGTGATGATTCATCATGCAGAACTCCCCAGTAGACTATTGGAAACCCAATCATTTCTAATCCATATGACCTTGACTGAGGGCCAGAGTCAGACTGTAACTCCTTCCTTGAACATTCTCCGGCAAAGTCGGGGGGCCGTCGTCGTGCCGGCTTTACAACACGTTAAAAACTACAATGCGCCAAAGTCAGATCACTTCACTGATTACTCCATCTCAGCCAGCGGCACGTCTTTACGAAGCACTCAATTCTTCACACCGGTCATAAATCAGGGTAGTAGAAGCGTCCCTTCTCCGCGATGTTACACAAGAGACGCAATTTCCATACCGACCCTCTCCCTCTAGCGCTGCTCTTGACTTAAAGAAGTTCTCTTGAACCTCTTCAGCTCACCTCCGGATCCCGAGTGGCTCACCATTTCAAACTTTGATCACCCAACTCCGTGGCTCCTCTCGTGGAGAAATAGGTCGTCTGTGAAGAGGTCTCGCTCTTTAGTAGCCGGTGCAGCAAATTAGTCTAATTAAAACATCTCCCTTCTTATCCTAACCGGGCGTCCAGGCACAACTGGAGCCTTATTATAGGGTAGATTATGCATGTAATGTCCCTACAGAGGCTTTAGTGTGGAAAGCATTAGGAGAGGTGAACATACATAAAGTATGGACTCTGTGCACATAAGGACAGGGCTATGCGAATATGGAAAGAGAGGGATTTGGAGAGAGAATAATGGGCTGCTTAGTAGTCTGAGTGGAAAGTGTGATAGTGAAGATGGAGGTGGGAGGTGAGAGGGGGGATTGGGATGCAAAGGAAGGTAGAGAAGAAGTACCACCTGCAGACTTAACAGGTGGCCATTGTGCGGTCAATGAGGTGAGATCAACCAAACGCCCTGGGTCAGCATTAACACAGACCAGTGACAAGTCGGCACTTGCCCTCTATTGCAGCAACACATTGCCGTTCCACTCCACCAAGTGCTCCCATCACACCAGACGTGGCGCACAGGCACGCATGTTTTTACTCGCTGCCACCACCCTTCATTTCTCTTTCTCTCCCTCTCTCTATCTCTATTAAGTCCACGCAGAACGACGTAGATACCCACGCGCACACACAGAAGGAGAATCTTAACAAATGTGGGAACAGATGCCCCACATCAGTGGTGGAGTTGCCCTATGCTCCGACGTACGCCTCCAGAGAGACAGAGGAATACAGTTAACACCTAACAGAGACCGCAGTCTTTTTCTGTCTCAGCACATGCTCACTGTCCGCACACATTGCTCATATAGACATTTTTTTTTTCCTCTTTACTGTTTGGTCGGGTCCCTGTATCCTCATCAAATCTGGAAGACGCAACTGAGACCCTGTGCGGGGTGTAAGCACTTTCTCCTGCTGTCTGTTGCACCCCCCCATCCGGCTTTAGCCAGTAGCACTTCTTACCGTTATTTCCTTACTATTTTTTAGGGAACATATTTCCCTTTCACTGAAACTCCCATTTTCCTGCACTACCCACTTATTGAATTTCAAGTAGTCACTTTGGAAGGTGAAGAGGAAAACAAGATATTTACTGACCCTTTTGTGCTCGTATTTTCAATTGAAGCGTAAAAAAAAGGAAAAAAAACCCTGAAATTTTTAGCTGCAAGTGCAAAGGGATTTCTGCTCCTTTGAAAGGAGAGTTTTATGCATCGAGCACAAGGAAAATACAGTGGATATATATATATATATATAACTGCATGTATAGGAACTGTATATGCAGGTCTATTATCAGCTCGCTTTAAATCTCACAGGGTGTTTTGAGACTTCTGGTCCATAAGATGAGACAACAAACGATACTGGGGTTTTTGGGACCAAGAAAGTATAAACAAATGGGGTTTTGTTTAAGTCGCAATTGTTTTTGCTTCAACAAATCTCACGCCTGGTCCAAAAAAAGCAACAACTTTTTAATTAGTACAGGACACTTCTGTCACAGTTTGCTGATCAGAATTAGACAATTTTCAGCTTAAAAATCAGTGACAGGTCAGAGATCCTTTTCTGGCTAGCAAACCCACCAACCAATCAGGCATTTAGTGATCTACCAGGTAACAATAAGACTCAAAATTTGCTGTTTTTAGTGTTGGTGTAGTATTTAAAGAAGAATGGAAACTATTTTTGTATGACACATAGAGACATTTCAAGACCTGCAGTGTGTTTAGACTGGCGGTGCTTGAGAGAGAGCAAGACATAGGTGGTGGTAATGCTACTTAACGTTGTTTTTCCGTCCGGGAACAAAAATGAAAAAGAAGAAGAAGAAGAGAGAGCATGAATGTTGTCAGACTTTGGGGGAATCTCACAGTGAGGAACTCATTAGAATGTAGAAACAGGTCTAACTCTGTGTTTGTTTGCACTTTTAATGTGTTTATGTTGCATTATAGAGTCAAATGTTTCAGTCACTAGTCTAAGATGATAAATCCAGTTAAAAATATAAATGATTTTTTTAATAAATATTAGTAAAGTAACTTTTTTCAGCTTTATCAGGGGTATAACTTTGCCTGCCTTTAATGAAGAAATTATTGCACAGAGAGGAAGACTAAAAGATAAGTATTTACTTACATATCGTCACACCTCTAACATATACTGCAAGTCAAGGATACTCAGAATGAAATTCTAAATAATTTGTATTCTACAAACTTCTGTTTGAAAAGTAACGAAGGTTAAGCCTTTCTCTTGAGAATCTAAAACTGTTTTCATTGCCTTCTCATGAAGAATGCTGCAAGGTGAGATAGATAAAAGAGAAATGGCCAGACATCAGTATTTTGGACTACAAATCAGCTTTTGATCTGATCATTGGTTGGCCAGCTGCATCGCTCTTATGGCTCACAAGAGACCGTGGAAAAAGGATACACAGTTTGGTCTAGGATTTGTGGTTGGCTTAAAGTGATAAACCCACAGATATCGATCCATCGTCCCATTTGAATCTGATCTCCATTTCGAAAAACGCCCGGATATTGCGCTTTAACCAAAATCACACATCTAAAGATCGGTCAGCATAAACGAGCCACTGCGTAGAAAAGACGTCCGCGTGACCGCTGCTCCCGCAGTTTCACTCTGAAAATATCCTCACAGAACGTGGCACACAAACACCTTGCTCTGCAAGCCTGCCAAGAACATGCAGACCTGTCACACCGTGTTATGCAAATGCAACTTGAAACTATGCATGGCAATATAAAAATTAACAGGTCAATACGCTGCCAGAGGGAGGCAGCTAGGTGTGCACTTAGACGTTGCTAGGTAGGAGGATGTTTAGATAGCCATTAGCTAACAACACTTCAAAACTATTCAGATGCCACTTGCATGACGCACACTTCCAGACACTTACGGCTATTAGCGGCCATTATCTTGTATAATCATGTGGAATAGTGTGCAAGCGAGCCTCATCGGCAGAAGAAACGGGAACCGCAGAGTGAAATTAAAATCCATCAAGGATGATGACAACTCAGCAGCATTAGAGCACAGTCTAATGCACAATGAGTAAACATGGATTTCAGTCACATGCTGTCACTAGTCTAGGGCCAAAAAAAATAATTCAGCCAAACAATATCTTACTTGAGAGTAGCATAGATATGAACTTGTTTTAGACCAACTTCTCCTTGAAGGGGGGATAGCGCCCGTCTCTAGTTATCATTGGGTGAGAGGTGGGGTACCCCCGGGGCAGATCACCAGGGCAACACAAAAGAAAGCAAACAACTGCCTCTAAGAACAATTTCTGAAGTGACCAATTAACCTAAACTGCACGTTTTCAGACTGTGGACGGACGACAACGTACTTGAAGAGAACCCGTGGATGCAGAGGGTGAACCTAAAAACGATCCCAGGCCAGGACTGGAAACTAGGACTGTGTTGTTTGCAAGGCAGCAATGCTACCAAGTGTCCGCCTGACCACTATGAGTAAACTGAAGGGGTCGTGATTCAAAGCACGTGGTCAAATCAATAAAGAAACGGTTCACCAGACACAAAATCATCCCTCCTTCCACGGCCATCACAGTCGTAAATCCTTTTAGAAGACCTGTGGGTTAAGTTGCAGTCAAGCGATCATAAGACAGGACCCAGGACTCTGGAGGATCTACAGATTGTGCAAAGACAAGCGATGAAATATCTCTTTCTGTGTGCTCCACTGTACTAAAATTAAACAGGATGGCGCTAAGCGTTAATATCTGCAAATACCATAAGTACAAACTAATTGACTTATGCTGATTTGTAAAAAAAAATAATAAATAAATACTTTTTAATATTAAATTCTTCCTCTGCTTAATAGATACACTCAAATTAAAGCAGGGATTTGTATCCAATTAAATTTATCATTTAACTCGGCTCCAAATTAGCACAAAAACAACATTATTGTCAAAAAAAGAAGAAAAACGATTGTTGCTTGCGGTGTTGTTTTCAAAAGTCAGCGTGAGTAAAACTGTCAGGAGGAGAGGAGAGCAGTAGCGGTGTCACTCCAGCAGTTATGACCCGAGTCATGGTCAGAACAAAATGTTCCGCGGAAGATGGCACCATTTACCAAAAACTGCAAAGTTACAAAATGGAAAAGTAATGAAATCAACAGAACCTGGAGCGACATCACGGAAATATCCAGAGAAAGTCTCATCGGTCTGACGGTCCTCGAGATTCTGAGATGCAGATGTGGATCAAAATGATATAATAATGTGTGAGAGATTTGCCGAGCAGCACATCGAATCTGTTCGGCCACCTGAGGTTTAAACCGGGAGTGGCTTCGGAGCAGAACTGGAGCTTATGCTGTATGCAAAGCTTAAACTTGAATAAATAATTCTTTAGTTGTCTTTGCTAAAATGTTAATACATTTGTTTTGGCCAAAGTAAACCAAGAGTATTTCTTTTCTTATTTGTTACTAGGCAACCTTATCCATTGTTCAGATGAGAGGACTCGTTTCTCCTGGCAGCTTCACTAACCTCACACCTTGTGACAAAACAACTTGTGTGTCAGCATTTCACGAGACGACCCAAACAGGAAGTGGACGGAGGACAGGGTCAGTGATTCATTTGACCTCAACAGGCTCACGGTGTGCTTTGCCCGACCTGCAGATTAAAAGGCTGATGCTCTCAATCCATCTTCTGAATTTCAGAAGCCTTTGAGATGAACGATGCGACGTCCTCAAAAAACAAGAAGAAATCCAGTCGCTTTTTTCAAATGTTCCCAGAGTTATTCTGTCTCTGGTTGTGAGGATAGATTAAAGAACGCATCAGAGAAAATGTTCATGTTTCAAGGTAAGTCTCTGTTCCTCAAGTGCAATAAATTCACTGTTCTTCCAAACTCAGTGATTAATAATTTTTAATAACAGTGATCTCAACAGAGGTTAGTAGAGTGCTGAAAAAAAATATACTCTAGTAAGAGTAGCACTACTTCAACATATTTCTGCTCAAGCAGAAGTGAAAAGTGAATCTGCCTGGAAATTTAAGAGTGGAAAAAAAAAAAGACTTGACCATATTTCCTGTATCTTGATCTGACGTCTGAATAGCTCAGCAGACAGAAAATAATATTAAAACGATGAAGCTTGTGCAAAACCGACAAATCCCTCTTCAACACACGTTGTGTTTCCATTAGCCATCTAATTATGGAAATTGCAATTACAAAATACAAAATTGCCGGTCACTATGTTGCTAGTCCAATTCTGGAAAAAAAAATTGCGTTTTCCGATAAATAGTTTTTGCGCGAGGATGAGTACATTTTTTTGACTGTATCAAAATGTATGTTCACAAAGCTGCAATGGAAAATTTGTATTTATTCATTTTTTGAACCACATGGCTCATGTTCAACAACCGGATGTTACTACTGGTGGAAAAGACAAAAAAGACGACGGGAAGTGGTAAGAGGATGATGGTGCGGTGTGTTTTTTAATGACATATCGCTTGAACAAAGTTATTCACGTGTGATTTTAATTGCATTTCTTGTTTAATTTCTTGTTTACACCTCAATTGTGAGGTGACATGAGCGGCATATCTACGAAGTTGTGCAAACGTGTAATGGAAATGCAGCTACTGGTCTTTGGTGCATTCTGGTGGTACAACATCACTGCTCTTATTCTGGTGAACTAACTACAGGTGGATAGTGTTGTCAGAAATTGCTGATTTTTTGCAAAACATTATTCAAGTAAATATACCTGAGGAGACACAATTAGTTGCTACCATCCCCTAGAGTTCTTTATGGACTGAACTAATTCTAATAATAGTTTCTTTTCATAATGAAGCAGCCCTAAATTAAAGGTAGTCATTTCTACCAGAAATCATGCTACTTCAATAGAGAAAACAGACTTCAAAAACAGCCTTTTAAGCAGTGCGTCTATGTCTCTGGCTACGTCTTTCTAAAAAGCCTACATATTACAGCATGCATCAGGTTTCCCCCATTATACCAGCCACCAACAGTGAAAATGCGACACAAGCTGCAGCCATCTGTTTTTTCCCCCCCACCTACATCTGTGACTAAAAGGGTCACTAACCTGTGACACAATTACATAGAGAGGACAAAACAACCAGAAAAGTGTAAAAACGACCTTTTTCTAAAAGGGTCAGCCGCTCCAAGGCTATGAAATCTTAAAAAGGGAAAGATAATATTCTGCCTTAGTTATGACTGCAGAGACAGCGACGGATGAAGAGCAAGGGGAGGGTCGGTGGGGGGTGGACAGCACCCCAGCCTTAATGTAGTTTGTAATTGTAAGTGTTGGTCTTTAATAAAAGCCCAGAGTATTTGGTCAGGCTAATAGACTGGGCTCTCTAAATCCTGGCTGCTATGCATTATTCAACAGCCATTAGCTATCGCCTCATCTGGGAGGCTGTATGAGTCCCATCATCGGCTGGCGCCCAGGCAAGGCACACTGAAGGTGTGAGAGGAGGGGATGGAGGGTTGGTGGCAGGGGGGGGATTAGCCATGGAGAAAAAGGAGAGAAAGGAAGAGATGCAAATGCAGCTACGGGAGGGAATGGAGAGGAGGTCAGAGAGGACTCCGAGGTAAGGAATCAAAGAGGAGGGCTGACGAAAGATGGGCCTGATGTGGCATAAAGGTGAGGGTCTGTGATATGGAAATGACAACAGTGGGATGAAGAAATACCTGGATGAAAGGCAGAGGTCATTCGGCGGGGCTATGAAAATGGAGCCCGGGGTGGGGGGAGATGCAGAAAAGCGTACGCAGAATTGACCGAAGGGAGGTGACTAAGTGTAGTGTAGGCAAGCCCCCGGGGGTCGGATGGAGGCTGAGCGGAGCCGCGCGAATGAAAGAGAGATGCCAGCCCGGAGTGGCATTTTCTGTTGGCCAGGAACATAAATGTCAGATGCTTCCTTTCACTCCCCTCTCAACCTTTTCTTCTTTCAAATTCCCCTCGCCTCCTCCTCGACCTCCCCCTGCTCCTTCCACTCCACCTCCCGCCACCCTTCTCAATCTGAGCCGCCGTTCTGCGTCTCCCCAGAGCACCGCCGGTGGTAATTTTGCTTTCAGAGACAAGAGGAGGCCGTGAAACACACGGAGACGCGGGCTACTCAGTTACCATGGTATTATTGGCCGGCAGGCAGTGGCGCCAACGCCGGGAATGCTTACATGCGTTTTGTCTGTGGATCAGTGTGTGTGGGAGCGAGTGCTAGCTCGCGTGCTAGAGAGCATCTCTGCGTCAGGGTAATGGGTGTTTAGCAGGCTTGCCAGACTTTGTCCTGGCCGCTTCTCTCCCAGACTACCAGGTTCTCCTGACCCTCTGCGGCAGCCCAAGGACACACTCCTGTCTCTCTAATTAAAACACAACCCTGACACACATCACACACGCACACACCCTGCAGGTCTGCAGCTCCAAATAACCTTAAAAAAAGAACAAGCAGAGCCATCATCCCCTTGCTCTCAACACCTCTTCAAAATCCACTCAGCATTTTCTCACCGGGCAGACTCTGCTGCCTCAATCTGCAGACAGACTTGCAACAACAAATAGCATCTCCAAATGCGGCGACTGTTTATTGGAGGAGTCATCAAAGGAGCGGCGTTTATTATTGCATTCTTGGAGCCATGGGCACTGGTGCACTGTCACTGTGTGCTTGAAAATAATTGACAGCAGAACCATTTCTGTGAAAAAAACACACAGAAAGGTTCCTGGAAAACAGTCGGCGCTGCTGCGGTCAAAGAGACAGACAATGAGGGTGCTGAAAACATAGTATCACTGCAAGCTCAAGAAGGTGGACGGCTGGTGCTTTGCACCAAAAATCTCGCCGCACTTCAAGAGTCTCACCCGCTAAAACTAAGTGTTTGCTCTTGCAAATCCCATCTCGCTTGAAATTCTCTCTTATTGTTGTGGCAACGCATTCACATTCAACATTTATGTTGTATTTTCTCGTGAACCCGCAACCGAAGCATTGGATATTATTGGTTATCTCAGGAGCAAGAGCAGCTCTTAGCCGTTGATGCTCGCTTCATTATGCATGGGGTTTTATGTAAGGACACTAAGTTATACGGATATCGCATGTGACATCCAGAATTGAGACACCTCCTTTCCTCCTCTCAAGCAGACGATTTAGCATGTTTACTTCCTTGTTAAGCGCATCAGAGACCCCAGTGGAGGAATACCAGGCAGGCAATGATGTCCTGTCACTGCAGGTTACCACTGCAGCATGATTTAATGGAACTGTCTGTCAGAGGGCTTGAGCAACACTCTGTCAACAGACCGACAGAGGTAGAATACACAAAAAAGCGCTTGCAAACAGTCGGAAAACACAATCAAGACAGACTGTCAAAAAAACAAAAACTTGAGGATACAGTGCCTTGACAAAGTATTCGCAACCCTTGAACTTTTCCACCTTTAGTCGTTTTTACAACCACAAACCTCAGAGTGCTAAAACCAAAGCAGCGGATCGATAGGTCTGTCACGACTTCAAGTTTCGCTGGACGATAAATTGTCACAGAAATTATTTTCACAAATGATGATATTGTTGTTTTGAGACCATTTTGAAGTAATTTCCTGGTAGTACTAGAACTGGAATTCATTTTAAATGTCCAAAATAAAACGCAACAAACAAAAACCATAAATGACGCAGATATTTAAAAAAAACACACTCAAGAAAAACCATGAATAAAACGGATTATGAGATCTCTGTAAACAAAACCGCCCTTCAAAAAAAAATTAATCATCAAAGTGGAAATTATCGAGCTCATTTCGGTTGATCGATTAATAGACTGATTGTTGCGACGTGTTTACAGATTGACACAAATCAGTCCGTCATTATGAAGCGGCAGGAAAATTATATGAAATTTTCAAATGCAAATGAAAAATTGTGCAGCAAACATTGGTGTTAATCTATCCTATGAAACCCATCAATCTGTTCAGGGTCAGAGTCAGTGAAGAAATACAAGTCCTCCATGTTTTCATGTGGTCAGGGTAATGTGCAGCAACAGTTTCCTGTGAATTTGAGGGCAAAACCAAATTTTTTGGACAGACCAAAGGTATTTCTAGTTTCTCCGTTCGCCTTTAGCTCCCAAGCTAACGCACAATCGAGCACTTAATCCAGGTACGTCTGAGGATGTTCCAGCGAGTGCAAGGACAGACCGAGTTGAGCAAAGAAGCACTCAAGAGTGCATTCGGCAAAATCAGTAGTTAGGAAAACACACTCTGCCCGCAGTCCCTCCCTCCCACTGAGAGAAGAGATGGGTGCCAGGAACACGCTCGCTGCATCAAGCAGCACAGGTGTTATCCGAGTTGTTTTGCCAGCGATCCCGCCAAAAACGCCGCCCGACTGTCATCTCTACAAAAGCAGCAGTCGTGGAAATCAACCCAAACAAATGTAATGAACGGCTCACAAAGTAGTTAGCAAAAAAAAACTCCATGAAAGAAGGGGGAGGGGGGGAGAAACCCGGAGTTCATTACATGTGGCACCGTGTCTGCAGCTAAGCGCACAATAGCTAGCGTTCCCCTCCGTCCATCCGTCCGTCCGTCCGCCAGCTCTGGACTGATTCTGTCCCCAAGCTACCCACCGAAATGAGGTAAAGAGCAATCACTCCGGCCTGGCATCGGGCATCTGCTGTAAAAGCCTTTTTTCTTTATTGTATATTTCAACCATCATCCCAAACTGGCAGAACAGAGAGCACTGATTAGCATCAAAGCCTTTGATTGCCCCACTCAACAATCAGTGCTGCTCTCCTCTCCTGTATGATGCCTGCTGTGATGCATAACAGTCTGTGGAAGAGAGAATGTGTGTCTGTCTAGAGTTTTCAGAAAATGGGATGAAAGCCATTGCGGCGTGCATCCATATGCAAGGTGTTATGTCTGTTTTCTAAGCGTAGACCTAGAGAGTTTAGACCTAAGTGAATTTAACCTTGTTTTTCCTTCTGCCCCGGCCTCGACGCTCACCTTTGCAAGTCGCACACCGCAGCACTGTCCTCTTTGGTCTGGACAATTCGCTCCGGCCCCCACGAAAACGAGGCAGCTTGCTTCTTTAAAAGATGCCTCTCTCTCTCGCTGGCTAAATATGATTAGCAGCAGAGGACATTGTAGCTCTCTCCACAACTAATACATTTAGTATGGATTGTCTGAGGGGTAAGGATACAGCTCAGAGTGAGATCAATATTCTAAGTCGGAGTATGTCTGGAGATGAGGAACCATGCTGGGAGATGGTTAACTGTTCTGAAGCAGCAAATGCTGTCTGGAAGCGCCAAATGCCAGGAATCCCACGATATTGAACACTTCTTCAAAAGGTAATGCTCGCGGCTCACGCTGTGCGTCAGGTTCCGCCGAATGCCGGCATCAAGCGAAGGAGCTTGTCGGAAGATTTGTCAGGGATCTCTCTTTTGGATGAGAGATTACATAAAGCAAATCTGGATGATTCCGTATAGTCTGCAGAGCAGCAAAACAAGACCAAACTCCCACAGGGCCTCATCTCCGGAGGGCTGATGTCAAAGTGGTGCTCAAAATAGAGAATAGGTTGTCCTTTGAGATGGAAGCGAAAGCGGTGGTGGTGGGGGGAAATCAGGACCCAGATTTAAGTGGCTTCATTTGCATGCGTGAATCCCTCGCTTAAGCCCGTTGCTGTCGCACACACACACACACACACACACACACACAACCTTTTCACACACACACAAGCTGCCATGGACACAAACTAACAACCTCACACAAAAAAAGGAAAAACTTTCAAAAGCACACACATTTAGTGCAGACACTTTCTTCCCCCCCTCTCTTTTTTTTTTCTTCCTCCAAAAGTCAGAGGACATTAGCACTGCATCTATTTCTGGAGGCCCATTAAGGCTGTAAAACATTTAAGATCCACACAGAGTGATTCTTAGTGTCAGAATGACCCTTTTTCCCCCCATTTCGACTGCCTATGTTAAAAAGGAAAAGAAAAAAAAAACTGACACGAAGCTTGTGACAGAAGCATGCATTTGGTGCCGCTGCCGATTCGGCTGGATGGGTGTGGTATGAAGAAGTGGAGTAGAGAGGAGTTAGGTGGAACGAGGGTGCCTGAGCCGAGGGGGGACGACGAGGCGGGCGGGGAAGGGTTCTCCTTCGTCCTCCAAATGGGTCCGTTTTGCTGAAGCCTTCTCTGGTTCTTGACACACTGTAATAAATCTATCAATTGTGTACGGGCTCGTGCGCAAACGTGTGCGTGCGCACCACGCGTGAAGAGGAAATTGGCAGCATCTAAACAGGAAATATCCACTTCCCTTCTCCTCTATGGAAGTGACAGTCAAAGTAACAGCTAACAGCCCGGCTCAACGTAATGCAGGGTGGCATGCGCCTCATAATGGAAATGCATTGTACCAACCGGGGAACACACACACACACACACACACACACACACACACACACCTGACCAGGACGCTCGCGTGGGAAAGAAGTCACGTTCGCATGTGCATAAGCTAACGTGGGATTCGGAAGGCTACCGTGTCATCCCAAATCCATGTGCATATACATCATTTGCTGTCCAGGGAGAATTGGATCCAGGTTGGGAGCAGCGCTGTCGCCGGGGCTCTCTAATGTTAAATGACAGGTTTCCAGACAGCCTAACAAGCACGGGTGTTCACTATTTCCACCAGGGACCGCAGAACGCCTGCAGAGTGGCAACTCTTATTCACTGCATTAAGTTTATTTTTCCACCGCTGTGATCATCCCCCAAAGCTCGTGTTTCACCCCGCTCCTAATCGGGCCCGCAAACACACACACGCCTGTCGGAGGCGTCTTGTCTTCTGCTAACCAATTAGCAGTTGCTTAAGGATGCCACGCCACTGACGGGTATGTCGCTCTCGCGCAACCTTGGGAGTCTTGAAAGAGTGCGACTTGGCTTCAACATGAAGGGAAATGACTAATCAGAGAAACGCGAAGTCCTTCTGACCAAACGTAGACCTCCACACAGCCCACAGCCCTCTCTGGTGGACATGCCTAATGTTCCATTTGAAAATGCTATTTTGTGCTTGGGGGCCTTTTACCTTTTCTTGTTTTGTTGGGCTGGTAAAAAAACAACAAAAAAAAACTCTCCGTCTCTACTCAATACTCTCTTTGAAGTATCTCATACTTGACTTTGCTTAGTGTGTCATGTTTCAAATCTTTTTGAGCATCGCAAATGATAGAAAAAGTGAGCCGATTGGGAATTCTCTTAGTCATAAAGTTTTTATTAAAAAGGAAGGTAACGTAAGCTGCTACTTATTGCTCTTCTCTTTCAGATATTTGCCCTTATTTCCAATTATATGCAATTCAAACTCTTCAGTCCACAGAGTTTTGTTTTGTGGGTCTAAATATATCTCATGGTAGCTTTCCACTCAGAAACTCATCTGATGCTTCAGCTCTTAAAATCCCTACATCTGGCAACTTATGCTATTGTCCACTTAACTGAGATCTCACCATGGATCTTGATTTTCAAAAAGAAAAATATTGAAAATATCTTCCAAACAATTTCCAAATATCCAGTGCAGGTGATGTTACCCCATTTCTTCCTGCCTTTGTAGTTTTGGTTATTTCTGTCCCAACGTTTCAAGTACAAGATGGAGTCAATCTGACCAAGCAGCAATCCCTTCCCACCATAAAGACATTTGTTTTTGTCTTTGACCACCAATGATCTGAAGTATTTTTATATTCCCGTGTAGTTAGCAGTATTAAATGTGTCTATATTACTGTAATATCAGGAGGTTTCTGAAGCTATTGCAAAATATAAAGCTTGATCAAGTAAAAAACAAAAAAACGTAGTTAACTGTGAAACACAAAGATGAAACAAAATTAAAGAAAATACCAATATTGTCAAGAAATAATGCACAGGTAAATTAAATTCTACATAAAATATAAATAGATTTACAATTGTTAAAAATCCTCATAGCACTCAACTATAATTGAAAAAAAAAAATTTAAAAGCAATGGTTTAAGTACAAGGGTCAAAATAACAATTCATTTACAGGAAATGAAATGAAAATGGGAAAGTATAAAATGACATGAAACGAGGTTTGACAGAGGTGAATATTGAACTGGAGACCCAGGAATCAAATCGTTTTCTTTTTTTTTAATTGTCATTATTTTTAATTGGCTTGTTGTCGTTGCTTACTTCCTTGAATTTACTTCCTTGATGTTTGAGGTGGCAAATCTCTACCGGTGTCATTTTGCAGGTCAAACAGTTGAAAATGTGCAAACTCCATTCCCAAGCAATGGATTTGTTTTCTATTTAGTTTGATCTTCTCTGCTTTGCCAGTGAGCATGTTTGTTTGTTTTATTTGTTGCTAGAATCACAGGACAACAATGCATTGGTTTAAGAAGTTGCCATTTCAAAAGCACATTTATCCATCCTGCCTTCCCTATTATTGAAAATTACTCTGAAAACATTAAACATTGTAACATTGCCCTTCCCCAACCTGTTGCTGAACTGAGCTTTTGTTTGCAGCCTATACTACCCGCCTGCAAATATTTTGGTAAAGCTCTGGAAAAGCAAATGTTGATATGGCTGTTAAGCAGCCCACTGCAGGCTAGTTACATGTGCAGATAGCTGAACTAATATCAGATTGCTACACTGTAAAAAGTGACCATATTACTTGTGTTTGTCTACATTTCTACTGTAGTCTATCAGGAAAAAAAACACACATAAATGTTAAGACATTATTCTAATTTTTATGAATTTATTATCAATGACTGCGTTACAATACAAGCATTTTAATCCAATTTTTGTTTAAAATCTGCTACAAAGTAGCAGCCAGATACATCTACGCCACCCCAGCCCTCTTGACAGCTTCAGCAACATTTAGTTTTTCACAAAATGATGCTGTGGGTTGGAGCTGGTCTCACAGAGGCTTAGCAGAAGTAAGCATCAGTGTGCAGCCCATTTGCCTAATGCCGGCAGAGTGGCTAGTGTGATACACCCCGAGCAAATAATGAGCAGCTGTCTCTCACTCCAGCGTTTCTGTCGAGTTCGATGACATTTCAGGGGTAGACTGGGCTTTTAAGGGGACATGAGCTGCAGCGGCGGTGGCGAATGCATGAGGGGGAAACGTCTTTTTTCTGCCAACTCTGAAAATCCAATCATTAACCTGCACTTGAGCGTGAGTTTCTTTGCAGATGGGCTAATGCACCTGAAGCAACAGTTATTTATTTATTTTTTTCCTGTTTCTATAGTCATTTTAAGGCTGATATTTGCAACCTGTGGACATTTTTACTAACATGAGCAGACGTCACCCCTGAACCTTCTATAAGTTTATTCAAGATGCAATAATATTTGTTCAAAATTTATTCCGCCCTTCATTTCCTGCCATGGAGAAACTGCACACATAACCTGCACGTTATCCGGAACTGATCCCCCGCGCACGTTAAATCACAGATAATTACAGTTTTATTGCTTTACATGACCACTCCGCGAGCAAAGCTTCGCGCGGAGTTGTTACTCTTGTCTTGTAGCACATGGTAGTTTGTTTCACCTTTGACATTTCCGAGCTGATAATTCTCGGCTAATTTATGCGGCACCAATATAATCAAAACGAGAACAGCACTGAGATAACGCTTCTGAATCGAGGCAGAGCCGAAGCTGTACTCTCTCCCCGATATTCATCACTTAAGACTGCGGCTTTCGCTCCTAGCAGAGTCCTCAAATTAATTTGGGGGAATTATGGCTGCATCAAGAATAAAATAATTAAGATAATGAAGTCTTTTAAAATCTGTGAATTGGCTGAACCGCATGATGCCCTTTATGCCGCGTTCTTCAGCATTTTTGCTCCGGCTACAGTATAATTAATGTCTCAAGATAACTAAGAAGAAGAAAGTTTTATTTACAAGGGGAAAGAATAAGACTCATCTCCTACGGCATGACTATTGTGTAATTTATCTATGTGCCTTCCATCTGGTCGACGCTAACTTATATCCTGTTTCCATTAAATTCGATCCATTCGTCGTCTATGTTTGCTCGCCGTTGCAGGATTGTGCTGGAAGTTGGTGACTCTCTCCAGAAAGGGCAACTCAGAGGCAAACTAACATACACGCATACTCTTAGGTATAAGATTTAGGAAGAAAAATTAGGTTAGCAGTAGTTTTTTTTTTTATGTACCCAGAGAGAATGCATGCAGTGGAAGAACATGGACACACTCAAGGCCCTCTTGCTGCAGGGCAGCAATTCAATGCTTCACTCAATTCAGTTGGTTTTCATCTGAACCTATGAAACCAAATGAGCTGAACTGATCGGAAATGAAATTGTTTCAACTGAATTAAATTCTAATCTATGTAATTCCACTCATTTTATTCCCATTCCCTTTAGTGGTAACACTTCATTTGAAGGGATCAGCATAAGACTGACATGACACTCTCATAAACATGACATGACACCTGTTATGAACATGAAGGAGTCTTTATGAATGTTTATGACTGTTATGAAGTGTCATCCGGCACTTTTAATCCAAAGTTGCACTAAAATTTGCATAAAAAGTTCATTAAACGTGTTGACTTTAGATCATTTAGATTAATTTCATCTCAGTTTAATGTCATTCACGGAAATTCAGACCAATTAAATTAAATTAAGTTCACTACAGTTCAATTAAGTTCACTTTATTTGGCTATGGTCAATTTAACTCAGATCAAGCCTGTTTAATTTAGTTAAATTTAATGTAATTTACATCCATTTAAAGTGTTTTAAATATGTTACATTGTTTTTAGTTTAGCTTATGCCAGTTAATTTAAAGTCCATTTCATCCATCGCCACCAAACCAAACAAGTTAGAGGAAACCGAATTTAACAAATTTCACATACATGTAACCGAAGAAAGAAATCTAATGGGAAACAATTTTTATTCAAGAAATTTCTCTAGGTTAGCATTAGGGCAGCAAAACCACGCAATGTAGAAATTTACATTGAATTTTATTTTATCTGCAGCTCTCACTGGAGCGGTTCGCAGCCGAGAGTGAAGCGGCCGGGATGAGGCTCAGTGCCTCCAAATCCGAGGCCATGGTCTTGAGCTGGAAAAGGGTAAAGTGCCTTCTCCGGGTCAGGGGGGTCGTCCTGCCTCAAGTGGAGGAGTTTAAGTATCTGGGGATCTTGTTCACGAATGAGGGAAGAGGGGAGCGGGAGATCGACAGGCGGATCGGGGCAGCGTCTGCCGTGAAGCAGGCGCTGTACCGGTCCGTCGTGGTGAAGAGAGATCTGAGCCAAAAAGCGAGGCTCTCGATTTACCGGTCGATCTACGTTTCCACCCTCATCTATGGTCATGAGCTTTGGGTCATGACTGAAAAAACGAGATCACGGATACAAGCGGCCGAAATGGGTTTCCTCCGCAGGGTGGCTGGTCTCTCCCTTAGAGATAGGGTGGGAAGCTCGGTCATCCGGGAGGGACTCAGAGTAGAGCCGCTGCTCCTCCACGTCGAGAGGAGCCAGTTGAGGTGGCTCGGGCATCTGGTCAGGATGCCTCCTGGACGCCTCTCTGGTGAGGTGTTCCGGGCACATCCCACCGGGAGGAGGCCTCGGGGAAGACCCAGAACACGCTGGGGGGACTATGTCTCTCGGCTGGCCTGGGAACGCCTTGGGATTCCCCCGGAGGAGCTGGAAGAAGTGGCTGGGGAGAGGGAAGTCTGGGCCTCCCTTCTGAAGCTGCTGCCCCTGCGACCCGACCCCGGATGAGCGGAAGAAAATGGATGGATGGATGGATTTATTTTATCTTTTTTTAAATCCTTCCAGAAATCCTGACTTGTTCTCATCGGATCGAGTGTCCGTGTTGAGACGGGGGACGTGTGGTGGAAATTTCATCAGTGGCGATGCGCAGCCCAAGATTATTTTTTTTTGGCCATATGGACGGCGTGCACAGACAATAAAAACAACATGATAAAACTCTGACTTACAAAGACAAGGCAAAAAAGCAAAGAGAAGAGGAAGATAAGTCTGCATGTGCACCAGCAGGAGAAGTGGAAAAAAAAATTCTCTTGCTCATACTGTATGAAGACACTTGTTGTTATAGTATTCACATTTGGACATTCCATCACAAGGGAGCACGAGAACACAAAAACTGCATCAAACTGCCAGTGAGATTCTTTTTTTCCCCTCCTTTCCCGTTTCATCTTTCAAGCAGACTGTGGAAACACGTTGCGTTGGAGAAACTCGCTGGGCTGCAGTTTGAAAGTATAGAACTGCACAATATGAGCCCTATGTAGAACTCTCTAGAGCTGCAGACCTATAGATGGTTTGGATAATAATAATAATAATATTTTGGAAACATTTCAGTAAATCCATAAAAAGAAAAACTCTGCAGGTAGGAGATGATATACTGAAAGACGTTGGCCTCCTGAGGAGGCGCCACATCACCGAGCAATCCTTTAAACAACCACTATGAAAAACAGCTTGTTTTGCTGCAATTGATCCACATCTAAGCACACGTAAAAGTATAAACTAAAACGTAAGATTCAGAGCTAATAATAATTTTCTGTATTTCCTGTTGACACAAAAACGCAGTGGAGAAACTGGTGGACTTCCCTAGCCACCACCAGGCTTCGCTAGTTTTCTGGGGTATAAACCCTGGTATGGTTTGAAAGACACAGTCACCGTCTTAACCCGGTTTCAACTCTCTGATCTTTCTTGGAAGAAACGGTTACAAATTTCGTATCTGAGGAACCAAACTATGACAATCTTTTTCTTTCTTTTCAAGCTTTAACTGAGTGTATCAGATTCTTACCTTAAACTCTAAAGAAAAAGAAGATCTATAGGCAATCAAAGAGTCCCTTCGCTGTCGAGTTTAATGTAGACTTTTTCTGCGGTGCACTTGTGAAAATCGAGCTCGACTGCACAAGGATGAACCTGCACCCGCTTTCAGTCCAGGCTCGCTCGCAGTTCTCCAGCTATCGACTGTGAAAACAAATTTCCTTTCAGAGGATAATAAAGTATCTGTCCACTTTACTGAGGTGCGGGGTTGTACTGACTTTGTCAATAATATTGCTGTAGATGTGTTTTCTCAACACGCCTATGCAGCACAGAGGGGACCCGTCAATATCCAGCAATATACCTCTGACCTGTGGGCAAACCAGCCTCGCTCTTCCTTTCAACTTCCGATTGACATTGATTTTCACGCAACTCCCCGTCGTATATTAATGTGGCAGTTGCAGGAGTAGCGAGTTGGGGACGCTTTGTTTTTTGTTGTTGTTTGTTAAGTAAAGAGCAGCTCTGGGTGCGGAGAAAACGTTTCTTCGCATTTGCAGCTACAGCAAGCCAGGTGGCACTGTGACACCTCAAAGAAGGCAACAATGAGAAAAAAGAAAAAAAACAACAGTTTTTGTTTTCTCGATCACAAAGTACAGTGTGTTAGCATGCGGTGTTTACCCCACGGATGCACGATATGACATGCTATTCCAGAGAAGATGTGTGTGTGTGTGTGCGCGCACGTGCGTGTGTGTGTGCCGAGGGAGGGAAAACGGTATCTAGGTCTGTGTGATGAATCTGTTTCTGTGGCAGGCAAGGTGCTGCAAGCAGCGTGCCGTCTGTTAATTCACATTCACCGCGGGTGGTTACAGTCTGCGGCTGATGATACCGCGAGGTGTTGCGAAATTGAGGAAGAGACAGGAGACGGAGATGTGACAAATGAGCGAGAGCTTTGTGCGCAGATGATCTCGGATGTCAACTGCTGTCAAAATAATAGACAGAGCAGATATCCTCTGTAGGGTGGCGTTTACTTAACAGTCCTTCTTTGCGTGTGCCAGGTGCACGTCTTTTGGGGGGGGGGATGGGACGGATCCAACTGGAAATGTTTTCAAAACGCTGATTTCACTCCGTCATCACAGCTTTCATTTACTGGCACGAGTGCCGCCCGGTGACGACCCCCCTCCCTGATTGCAACGTCTGCAGCAGGAACCGGCGGATCGCGCCAAAGTCAACTAGCGAGGCGGCCACAATAACAACGGGCGTTCCCCCTGGAGAAATCGCAGGAGGTCATGGAAGAGATGCAGTGGATAAATGAAGTGATAAGGACAGGAGAGGACTGAGTTGTCTCCAGACAACACAAACGGATAAAAAAAGAAAGAGATTAGATTCGAGCCTTATCTCCCCTTCATCATCACTGGCAAAATAAAAGCGCTAGGAGATAGACAAGCTTGACAAATTAAGGAAAATATATTCCAATGCCCTGCAACGTATATTGCTTTCGATACAATTACGGCCTATCAAGCGGCTCTGAACTTCCAGAGACTCAAGTTTTCACCCGTTATTCTTTGCAAAGCAATTCAAGAGTCATTTGATGCAATGCGTCGAGTCTGTGAACGCCGGCCATTAAAGTGAGGACCGGGTCCTTTAGCATAGCGCAACACAATGTATCAAAAGTGCAACCGTCATGACAATATAAAACGTGTGCAATTTAGCAATCAAAAAACACTGCGTGATTGCAACACTTGGTAACTTGCTGTTATTTATGCATCGTGCATTAAAACTGTTGTTGCCACTGAAGTACTTAGTAGGTTTTCTATGGCCAGATCTGGAGTGAAGCTTAATGATTACACTTTGTTGTTAGAAAAGAAGGAAACGGATGAAGAAAATTAAGCTTAATTACAAAAGATATCAAGGACCTACACTTTAATGATATATAATATTGCCTTTATATTGAACCAATATAATATTTCCCCACTATTGTGCAGCCCTAAACTAACACAGATTTAAACCATCATTTCTGATCTTTCCAGATAACTCGGATCGCTGCGTTTTTTAATTTTTATTTTTAATCTCAAACCAGCTTTTTTCTGCTGTAATTTCTCTGCTAAAATATATATATATAAAAAAAAACATCCACAATTTTTTTAATTATTTTTTTTATGGTGATGGTGCGTTCAAAGCACCTCCTTTCACATTTTTACTACAAGCTTCATAGCAAACCTGGACAGGACTTAATGGCGTTGTTGTGGCCAATTATGTTGAATTTTTGCAAATCATCAGCTCCATCACTTAATTTGTTTTCTTTAGGCAGCTAGAATATAATCAACTTAGTTTGGAACCAAAATCTCCAATTAATTTTCTATCTGGAGTTGTTATGATTACTTTAGCGACTTTTAGACCCTGCAGGTCATTTAAGAGATTAAGAACGCAGCCGGGGGCGGAGAAGTCTTTCATTTGATGAATATCCAGTGTGATGATGGGAGACTTTCTGAAATTATTTTTTTGATCACTTTTTGAACTTCTTCTGTTTAAACTGTGTAGAGTTTATGCATTTATACATAGAAAAAGTACATTTCAAGCGCAATGGTTTCCTTTCAACAATCTCTTCCTTTTCTGACATTTCACCATAACGTACACATTGTGGGAGTCCATCGACCAAAATACATTAATTTCATTCAGGGGGCATCAGAGTAAAGAGATACAACTGCACTTTACACTTTTCAGACTTTTTCTCTCTGTATGAGGATTTTGGACGCTGTTCACAATCATGAGCTACTTTGTGTTGCTCCATCACCTAAAATCCCCATAAAACGCAGCGAAGTTTACGGCCGCAATGCAATAAAATGTGAAAAGGTTTAACGGGGCTGCTGCCACCGCTGCTGCTGCTTGGCCTCCGCTGTCGGTTTTTAAACGTTTCAGGTGAGCAGGGATAAAACGAGAATCAGGAGGGATTGCTCCTTGTGCGAACAACAAACTGCCTGCCCACCCAGGTTACATTACCATGGAGGAACGCAGCCCACATACAGCCACGAGGCTACATCCATTATACATACCCAGGGAGTTCTCACACACCATTTTGGATGTTGCTTCCATCCCCTCCTCCCCTCCGCTCGTGTGACGTCACGACTTTTGCATCTTAAGCAGCCAAAGCTGCTCCTTTGCGGAGAACATTGTTTTTAAAGGCTTGATTCACCGTGGTAGAAAAAAAAAAAGAAGAAAAAAGTGAGGATATCTTTAAAAAATGGCAAAAGCGCACTCCACCGTGAAAGACTCTGCTTCACGTCTCTCCTCCAAAGTGGCGGAGTGTAAAGACACCGTGCTTGTATAAGTGAAAATTAGCAGGAGCGGTAATCTCAGCTGGAGAGGGTTTTGATCTCCGAGCCATCACGTCTTCATTAAAGCATTAGCTGATGATTGCAGCACCTCCGAGCCGATGTGTTTATATCAGCTGCCATTTACAGCCTCGGTGTTGCATTCGCGCAATCCCGTCTTCCGCCTTTGACAAAACCCGATCGGCTCATGCGGACACAAACGGGTCATGAGAACATTAATCTACACGTCCCTCCAACCCCCATCTGCCTCTGGCCAGCCATTAGCAATGATCTTGCATCACCAGACATTCATTTCTCTAATGTAGGATACAACCGCCGCTGCATTTGATACATTGCACGTCTCGCCCATTTGCCGGTTTGTAGCTGTAGTGCTTCTCTTTTCTCTTTTTTTCCCTGACATATCAGGGGGGAAATCCATTCAGCTGAGACAGCCCAGATGTAAATAGCTCCTCCATAAGCCCTGGCCACTCAAGAGCGCGCGGAGAAAAGAAGTATCACTGCCCGAGAAGATGTAATTCATCCAGAGTTAGATTTATATTTAGCAGCTAGTTTGGATCTCTTTGAGTTGCACAAGAGAGAGAGAAAGAGGGGGGGGGGGAGAAAAAAAAAAATTTTCAGACCGGTTTAGCGGGGATGTCACCTCGCTGTTTTCCTGACTCTGTGTGAGGCAGCGGGAAAATATACTGCTACATCACATAAATCACAAAGCATTATGGGGAGGATTTGACTGAGGGCAACTGAAACTACAAACAGGCATGTGAGATATTACTCTTATTTATGCTCCTTCCCTTCTGTCTCAGTCAGCCCGGTGACCCAGAAAAGATTACAGAGAGGAGTCGGATCCACATATTGTCATCGACAGACTCCAGCATCACTTTTCTCGTTTTTCAGCTACCTGGGGGAGGTGAGGGGGGATTGACTTATGCCTCCCCCCCAGCTGATCATCCCTCATCATATCTCTTACGGAGCAGAGTTATTCCTTCTCTTTTCCAAATCGTCAGGAGATCTTCCACTTTCGCCCCCGCAAGTTGCTCCCCTAATCCACAGCATATGGGAAAAGACAACAGACGAATGTACCTCTAATGTAACGCGGAGCCCACCAGGGAGGGGAGAACTGTCACTAAGAGGAGCAGGAGCTCCCGAAAACCACATATCTACATTAAAATTCACCCTAAGGGTCGGATGGACAGAAGGGAATTGGCTTATCGTGTCAGCTGCTCTTGCTCACCTTCATGCTTCATCATGCATCCTGCCTATTATTTTTCTCCAAAGTTAATAAATTAATTCAGATTCCCCTCCACCCACCACTCTCAAACCGCAACTGTCCAATCATATTTTGGGAACCATAAGGAGATGCAGCTTGATTTAAAAGCCCAGACTTTTTTTTTCCCCCTTCCACTTTCTATGGCAGAAAACGACCGCGCTCTGGTATGACTGACGGTAAGCATTTAAACCTAAAGCGGGCGATTTTGTATTGAATCCTTTTTTTTTTTCTTATTTGTCTCGCCTGAAACTGAGGAGCACAATGCTTCTCAGAAGAGATCTGGGATGAGTCACAATCAAGAAGTGTTACTTCACGATATCCCAGGAAGTGTTGTGAGGCGATCACGCAGTGCCTTTGTGTTGTCCACACTTAGACCAGATGTCTCGTAAAGAGAGACAATTTTGCTTGACTGGAAAGAAAAAAAAGTGGGGTAACCTAAAGAAAACGACAAGAGGCAGAATCGTTTTCAACACACCTTTCTTAGGAGCTAACTACTGGCACAAGCACCAGCCGAGAGGAAAAGCTGCTTTGCTTCCAGAAACCGCATTGTGCGCGTTGGCACCAAGGCACTCCGGCTAGTAAAATGAGATGCGGAGTGATGTAAGAGTTTATAGAGCTTAAAACAGTAGTCTCCCGTAATGCCACTCTACAGATTTATCAAGTTGTCCTTTATTTTGCAAGTCAGCTGGAGCCTTGCATGATAAACAAGATCTCAATTATGTGAAAATCCTTACCTTAACCAGACTGGTGGCAACTGGTTTGAAGGTAGAGTGACAGAAAAAGAATGAGAAATAATTTCCAATTATGATGCAATCGATTCTGTTCATGGTGGATAGTAAAAATTTTGAGGGTAACTCTCTAATAACAGGTTTCTTGGTGGAAAAGCGACGTACGAGTTTGAATTATTTTTGAATTTGACGACACGTTTCATCCGATTTATAAAATATAGTTTTACAAATTTACAAACTGGAGGTTCATGTAGATTTCCTGACAAAAATATTTATTGGGCTAGTTCATAGCAAATATTGAGTTTAAAAATGGGAACCCGATTTCTTGGGTTAGAGCAACTCTTCTTCTTCTTCTACTTCATAGCATGCATAGGAGGTCATGAGGTCATCTGATTATTTGATTGAGTGTGAATTTTGTTTTCAACTTGAACATTTTTAATGTTATCATTTTAAGCAAAAATAAGGCAAAAAGAAAAAATAATCATTATTTCTAGCAAAATATCACTTATTGTATGGGTTATTCTTTTTCAACCCATTTGTACATTTTGGTATCTGTGACAGTAGACATTGGTCACTGACTAACACCTAACACACAACGCTGAGTGAATCCAATAACTAGTCTAGCGGCTTGTGTAGAAACAACCTGAACTGATCCGAACTTAACCCGGGGTGGCGTTATCAAAATGACCCAAACTAGTTTGTTTTTAACCCTCAGTGCTCCTGAGTATAGCACTGAGATATTTATCCTGCGAATCTTAGTGCAATACTCCGGAGGAGAGCTACAAATATCCCGGGGAAGCGGATGGAGGAATCCCGTCAGACAGTCAATTCCCGAAACGACACAAACAAAAAAAAAGTCGTAACAGCGCATGCAGGGTCAGTGAAACCTCACTCAAGCTACAAATCCCGTGTCTCTTAAGACCGTGAAAAGGTTAAGCTATCAGGTCTTTGTGACATTAAGTAATATTTTTTTAACTTTTTAAAAAAGATTTCTGTTGCATAAATGTTTTTTTTTAAATAAGTTTGTGGACATTTTTTTTTTTATCATTTTGCTTTCTACCTCCCTAAAAGTCTCTTCAGAATGAGATGCATCATTATCCGAAGCTCTGTCTGAACATCATCCACCTTGGCCAGGCTCGCTGCACCGGCTGGTGTTGATCTGATTTTGTGAGTACAAACACACACAGTAGAAAAAAAAACAAAAAACCCCCCTAAAAAACATCTGTTTGGAGCAAAACACAGTCACACACAGACATTAACCCAAAGTGCACAATTACTTGGAAGCACATGGACACAGACAAGCGAGGCGTGCGCCTCCACAAACATATACGCCGCCCACATGCACGCAGCATAAACGGTATCTGGAAATGGCACCGAGCATCTGTTTGGACAGCGGTAACACATTTGGTGAAACACTGGCAACACCCCGCCATTGGCCAGGAGTAGCTTTCCTCCTGCTGCAGGGTGACCGGGTGAGCGAGCAGACGTCCAATTGTCCGCTCGCCTCGTCCGCAAACAGGGGCGTTCAGCTGCGGACCCACCCGGCTATGCAAATTCTGCTTCCATCCCTCCTCTGACCGCCACTCCCTTCCTTTTCTCCCAAGTCACCCATAAAACCCTCAAGCTTTTAGTAGCATTCTGAAGCATTTTAGGAAGCCATTTATTTAACAGCATAATTATCTGTGTGGCGCTAGGGTTAGCTCGAACAGGTGGCAGCTGTTCAGCGGACAAGTACAACAGAAAAACACGGGATTTAAAAACAAAAAAAAGGAAACATTTCCTCGCTAAGGTTTTCACACCAAGTGAACTTTTTCCACCATTTCTCCACTTTGTAATCGCAAAGTTAAGAACATTTTATAAGAGAAGTAATAGATAAAACAACAGGTTTTATTACTGGGGATTGTGTTGTTGCACAGATAAAAATGAAAAATAATACTTTAGCTCTACTACTAACTCCAAATGAAACCAAGTCCAACCGATCGGCTTCGGGAGTCAATGAGAGTTTGCGTTTCATTTCATCTTAACATAAATACATTTTTACTGGGAAGGTCCCAGCATTTTCAAGAATGTATAAAGTAAAACACAACATCACACTGAAAACATCATCAAAACACTGATTAGGGTTTTTTTGAGCTGAAAAAAATTTATGGGGGGATGGATGGAACACAACACAGAGCAACCAATGCAAGAAAATCTGCAAAACACTGAAGACTGAAGTAGAGGTTGTCTACAATTACCAGGCAACATAAATCAAAACAATGAAACGTTAAAATCAAATTTGGCCCTCGTGCCCGTTTTTCAAAAAAGAAAATGGTCATTTTTGAAATTCAAATTAAAAACATGAAAAACTAGAATCTTTTCTAGGTGCTTCTTATTCAAAAATAGATTCAAACTAATCATAATAAAAACAACAACACAATCCCCAGTAGTATCATTATATTCACAATGCAACATTGGTCAGAGATTAAGAGCAAACACAAGAGGCTAAAGTTATTACTTAACATTTTGAACACAACGGGTTCACTCTGATCAACAAAAGCCCCCTTTAAAAAACAACAACAACAAAAACAAAGGGCTAAAATTAGCCTGGGCTTGTTTGCTCTCCGTTATTTACTCTTACCTATTGGAGGATTCTGTGGCTCCTCTTTATGAAGGTGACATCTTCTGCCAGTCTGTCATGTCTCATCGTAACAAATGCGCCTCTTCAGGGACTGCCGGTTTAGCGTTAAGCACATACATACATCAAATCAATGCCACTTGACAAAAGAAGCCCAACCGCGACGCCGACAGCTTGGTCGAGGCTGGGGTTGTGCGCGACGCGGCGGCGTGCGGGAAACGGAGGCAGCGCCGTCAGACGCGGAGGAGTTCCAGGCCAAGGCCTGGAGGAGCTCTCCGTTATTTACTCTTACCGATCCTGGTCACCCCCAGATCCCCACCCTCATCACGAGAAAGCAATTAAAAGTCTCTTCATTTAATGTTTACCTTAATTAACGCTAACAATTAACAGCTTTGTGCTGTTGTGGCTTCGTTCAATTAAAAGATGCATGTGGCGAAAGGTTTCAACGCAGCGCCATAATTGATGCAGCCTATTCTCCGGGGGGAGGGATGAGAGTAAACTAACGGGTAACGGCAACTATTTGCTTACGGTGCCTCGCAAAAGTATTCACACCCTGAGACATGGTAGAAACTATGTGACATCACAACCATGAACTGTTATGGGTTTTATTGGACTTAAATTAGATGTGCAAACAGAAATGAGTGCATGACAGTAAAAAGAAAGGATGTATCGTTTTCAAAACAAAAAGTAAGCAGTGCCACGCATTGGTGATCAACCTCTCTAAGAGCAAAACTTTGTAGCAGAAGTTATTGCTGCCACCATAGATGTAAATAGTTTCTGATCTGAACCAGCTCTGCATATCTAGAAACTGGAGCCGGACAATTAATCAATAACAATAGAAATATATTATCTATTGACCAGTATCAATGGATAATACATTTGACAGAATATTCAACAGTTTTGCTAAATTCCGATTGAAAACCGCACGGCATTCTGGGGGGGGGATGTAGTAGGCAGAGGAAATGCGTCAGCCGTTCAGCTTCTCACAGCCAGCAAGGCGAAGATGGTGGAATTTCATGGGGAAATCGCAGATAAAACAGAAAAGGTTAAGTCACCAGTTTAGCAGTATTTCAGATATTTAAAACGACAAAAAACGAATCAGTAATAATCAATATCGACTCATAAGAAACCAATATATCATAATACGTCTCTCAGCTAGTAGAAACCACGACCTTTGACCGGTTCTCCTATGCAAAACATCTGAAGCTCAGTAAGATCAGATTCAAAGCATCTCTCAAGGTTTGGTCTAGGTTTAGACTTTGACTGGGCCATCCTAGAACACAATCTAAAATGGTTTAGATTTTAGATTATATACGGTTTATAAAAAGGTTTAGACTATATGTTTTAGGATGGCCAAGTCAAAGTCCAAACCTAAATCTAATTAGATTTAGGTCAAATTACAGCAAGACTTGAGAGTAATTGCCTTGAATCCAATCTGAAGTTCTGGCTTTCCGTTTAGATTACTTGTCCTGATTGCTTCCAATTGAAGGGAAGCATCCCTTATCACGATGCTGCCACCACCATGTCTTACCCTTGAGAGGACGTGTAAACTCTACAGGATTTGCTGCTATGACGTGAAATCAAAACAAAATAAACTAATAATTGCATTTATGCGATATTTAGTCCGTCACTCCCTCTGTAGCTTTTCTTCGGCTCCTCCAGTGCCTGAAAGTTTTCTAGTTTCCACGTTCGCGGTGGCGATCTGTGCGTAGGTGTTCAGCGAATCCACCAGCAGAACTCATACTGGTCAGCAGATTGTTGGGCGAGACCCAGCGGACCATTAGCTGTCCGAAGCTGCCAGAGCTGAGCATGGATAATGACAGGTGGTGCACGCGCCCTGGAGGTCTGACAGGCTCGGGCACCGTGCCATTTAACGACAGCTTTTACTGCTGGCACCGCGGCTCGCCGTGACAAGCCTTTAACAACGGCTGCTGATGCGGCCGGGCCGTTCCCTCGCAGCTTTGAGGGGGAACAGGCCAAGGAGCAGCCATTACCAGAAGCACCGAAACTAAAACGGTAGCGGCTCTTGAGAGCAGGGAAGGCGATCGCTGTCATCCCCTCGGCAAATGCATTCGAATCTCCAGTGCAGGCTCAGATGATGATTCCGGCTATCACAACTGCAATGAGGCTCTTTCTCTATTATTCTGCTGTTTTTTTTTTAATAAAGGTGCTGCTGGGTGACAGATTCAGAAAATAAAACCTCCAGAATTTGCTTACTTTTCTTTATCGGCCCCTATAATTGTTCATTAGGAGTTTGTGGCTGCCCACTCAAAAAAAGAAAGAAAGAAAAAAGGCACTACTTTTTCTCACACCCAGCAAAGAAACATATCAGATATTTCTCTCTCTTATTATAATTTTTTTTAAAGCATTACTTTCTGCTTTTCATGCCAGTCAAACTCAAACTGCAGGTAAACCTTCAACCACCCTTAAACAATACATAGTGCACAAACCTTCATGCAAACTGAGCAAAACCAAAACATGAAAACACAAAGCAGCAGAAGCACATGTGGGCATCCCAGTGTGTGTGTGTGTGTGCGTGTGTGTGTGTGTGTGCGTGTGTGCGTGTGCGTGTGTGTGTGCGCGTGCATGTGTGTGTGTGTGCGTGTCCACACAGGTACCTTTGTGTCCTCCGCCCCACTCCCGCCCGGTGCAGAACGCTCTGATTTGCACTAATCTCTCTGTACACTCTCAGGGGCTATTGTTCCTTTCCGCCGTGAGTTTATTCATGTGCCACTCTCAGTGCTCTCCTCTCATTTTAATACTCCAACAGCGCTGGAAGCTAAAAGCAGTTTTAAGCCTGTTTTATAAAAAAAAAAAAAAAAAAAAGAGGCAGCGCTCCTCTCACCTCCTTTGCTGTGTAGGTGATGGCGGGATTGTGCAGGATGATGTGGTCGCTTATTAAAATGGCAAGTAGTGGTCGGAGCGTGTGATGTTTCCATCGCGCCGTTTATGTATACAGGCAGCCTGTAGGCAGCCGGCGGACGGCGACGACATGAAAGCCACGGCTGATGTTCCGATTTGATGACTGTTGCCATGGCAGCGAAATGAGAATGGAAAAGTGGCAAAAGCATTTACTGGCAGACGGAACAGAAAATTATCTTCTTTTTCTTTTATATATTCAACTCTGTCTCGTCGGTTTCTCTCACTTACAGAAAACGCCATCACTCGTATATAATTCCTAACCCCCCCCTCACACACACATCAGCCCACTCGTACAGTCCAGCAGGCCCCCTCGTTTGGATCAGTGAGCTGTAAAGGTCCATCATTAGGACAACAAGGTGGGGTCCAACATCCTGACAGCTTGTCAGGAACTGAGGCCTGCATGGCTAACTGTGTGATGAGGCCGCCGTTAAAGCAGCACAGCTGCAGAGCGGCCGCGGCGAGGCACCTGGCGGATCCACCGCGCCTCTCTCCGGCTTCTCCTGGACGCCTGAGCGGGCGGTTCAATAAAAACAGTTTCTGGCTCCGGCGGACGTGTTTATAGCGTTTCCTCTGGCCGGGCGCTGCGGCGGGGTTAAGTTGATCATCTCTCACTCTGGTAAAATAGCCAGGGGAGTCCGTGTACCACTAGATCAACTCTACAACTTAAAGACCCTAAACGTTACAGCTCAGATGATCGATATGGCACTGAGCAATGTTCTTTACGAGCTAATAGACAAATCCATTCTTGCAAAACCCCTTGGGCCTCGAAAAGGCGAGGAGGGAGTTTGAGTGCGTGGCTGTGTGCCTGATGTGGCCACTTAGACCCGTGTTTGCATGAAAAGACAAACACACCGGGGAGGTTAGAGGAGCTGGAGCGCTCTGTGTGTGTGTGCGTGCGTGTGTGTGGGTTTCTACGCATGTCCGTATGTGTTGCTGCATTGGTACATTTGCAGATGTCTCTGTATCTGATGCTATTGTAGCCCTCCCCATCCTCCTGCTCCTCCTCCTCCCTCTGAATCCACAGAGGTTATCACGGCTGCAGAGCTGCCAAAAGGAGATTTGTGTCTCGCAACATCTTAGGGAGGAAAAACACCTAAAATCCATTTCACTCGCATTGTTTAAACGCTCTTTCTCCGAGCCTCCTGGATAAGAGAGCTTAGGTGAAACAACTGTAATCCCCTCACCGCCTAATTAGAACTTGAGATTGCCAAATAAATGTCAGCGTTGCGTCAGAAAGTTGAAAAATCTTCAAGCCCCGTCCGCTGCTTTGAAACACCTGTTCACGTTTCATTCCGTTTCCTGCCTCGGTTTGAAACGGATCGTGCCGCCGATTGCTAGAAAAGGCCAAAAACGAAGAGCCAAGTATGTTCATCTTCTCCATCTAATGAGGGGCTCGCGGTTACGCCGCTCGATGGCTTGACTTGCCGAAAAGCCCTTCTGTCTTCCTCTCCTCTCTCTCTTCTTTGCCCCCGCTTTGTCTTCCTCCGCATGCCGGCTCATTAAGCCATACGGCCGGTTTCAACTCTTTTAGCCTTTGTCTCTGCGCTAACCTTGTGAAACTGCTGCGATTCTTACTTCAACACAGCCCAGTCGAACTTCACTGGAAAACTTTCCGCCATGATTCTAAGAATAATGGAGCCTGTTTACAAAGGAAGCGAGGGTCCGCTTTGACATTGCGCGGTCCCCCAAGCCCCGGAACAACGTCGTTTATAGCCACCATGTAACATTTATGTTTAAGGTAACATTCATGCTTGTCTTATTTCAAGGCAAGGGCAACAGCTAGACTGTGAAAGAAAATACCATCAATGACTTTATTTGAAGGTCTAATGGCAGCAATCTATTTTGAGGCAGTATAACTCATTTATAGCTGGTGAGTATGGACCCGGCAGCTGCCGCTTTGTTAAAGAACCTTTCTCTCGCTGATCCAAGGTAAAATATTATAATGCTCTCGCCATTTTCTCACCTCACAACCACACATTAGTGCGAATTATTGAGATTTTATGCGATAGACGAGAACAAAGAAACCCCTAATCGTTTGGCGCCTTGACGGTCTAACGTCATGTTTTTACAAATAAAAATATCTATTCAGGCTTCTTTACTCCGACACCTCTAAATAAACATAAATGGTAAGCAGAAATGATTAAACAGAGTCTAATGTGTTTTTTTGCACAGCTATAAGTCAGTCAAGATGTGGATGTTCACTCTGGAGGAGCTGCAGAGATACAAGTGGTAAAAAGAAAGCTTTTGTTGAAACCATAAGAAACCACTATAACCCTCATCGGCCGTCGAGACATTCTTTACAAGACAACTGCGGTATCGTAACTCTGCGCTAGCTGAAAAATTTCAATGGTTTCTGAAAGGGGAGACGCTGCACTTTCCAGTCAATATAAGATTATTATGGTAATTTCACTCCTGCAGTTGCAGGGAGCATGTTTTTCTTCAGTTTACTCTGATGAAACACACACTCTTCTAATACATGGTAAATTACAAAAATAACTTTGTGCATCTTTAAAGTTCCAGTTGTTATGGAGAAATTGGCGAAAATATTTACTTACAGGACATTTGAAGAACTTTGTACGATTGAAATAGGCAAAAATATCCAGGTGGAGATTTAAAAATTAGGCCTTAAAGGGTTAGAGTAGAGCCATGTAGGGAACACAATCAAACATGTACAAGCTGCTTTGTCTTCGTCAATCACATTAAATTACACTAAAATACAAAAAATGGAGGATGTCCCATCACAAAATCAAATAAAAGGTCAAGAAGTACAAATATTTTTGCAAAGCACTGCGTCATTCACTCGATAAACACATCAAGAGAAATGGTAAATATTAACAGCGTGTACAGGAAGAAAAAGGAAAAACCAAAACAATTATGGCAAGTTTTTAAAAAATAATTGAGGAACAACATGTCCGCTGCGGTTGGACGCTGCCCCAAAAAAAGGCATGAAGAAAATTAGGAATTATTTCAGAACTCACAAGAGAGTTCTTGGACAACAGATCAACTTGTCGCGTGACGAGTTCCAGAAGATTTTAATTTATAATTTACAAATCTCTGAAATCCAATATCCTCAGCACAGAAAACTTGTACGTATTTTGGCAGGTCTGCCATCCCGTCTTGGCCACCTCCACAGCTGACAAATGCATGTTATCCACAAGAACAATACTTGGATGAATATTTATCAGAGAAACGAGGGCACTCAAATTGAATTCAAGATCTGCAAGCTGTCGAGTGTAAATAACTCGGCGCTCGATTAAAACGAACAAGGAAAAGGCACGCGTTTCTGTTTGAGTGGGTCTTCATTTTGGTGTTTGATTAAATTGTAGTTTTAATACCAGTTTAGTGAAGCTTTGTTCTCTTACATGTACCCAAAAAAATACATTAAGCTTCCAAAATTTTACTTTATTTTAATGTGCAAGTTTCTTCAAATTACTCTTTCACAAGATGTTTGTTTTTTTGTTTCATTCCCCAGAGACATTATCCTGTAATGTCAACAGAAGCGGGTTAACCTATCTTAATTCACTCGAATTAAATCCCAACTAAGCGATATTTGTCATCATCGTTACTCTCATAAAGACCGAATGCTAACTAGGAGACTGTAAATGTTGGAGGCAATTTGAAAACCCATTTTCTCCAAACCATTATCTGCAACGCTTGCCATAAATGGCGCACTCAAACCTTTCTAATTCAGCACTGTGATCAGGCATTTAGGAGAGAGATGTCAAGTTTGAAAAGAAAAAAGAAAAAAAGACGATGTCCTCCAGCCAATCGGTAACAAGTGCTTACTCAGGCCTCAGTAATTACACAGATATTTGCATTTCGGTTCAAAAAAACGTATGTAGCCTAACGAGCGACGGGGCCTTTCGCTGACTGGACTGACGGCTGTTGATGCTTTCCTGCCGGAGGACGAGTCTGAGAAGTGCAGCGGTGTCTGACAGATGCCAACGTGTCAATTCCAGGAGTGAAGGAGGAAAGATAAGCAGCGAGAGGACGGTGAAAATGAGCACGCCCATGAAAAGGTCGCGTAATTAGCCTCTCACGCAGCACAGGCGTTTTATAACTCAGACAGAGCAGCTGATGCTGGTTTTAGTTTTTAATTTTTATGATTAATAACAAAAATATGACCTCTTTAATGTTCAACATTTGTGTTTTAAAACCACTGATTATTTCTGTTGTTTAACCTCCTTTCAAACACCTGAAATCTAGTGATGATTTTTGTCTGGTTTATGTGACATTCAGTCCACGTTCTCCTTAGGGGTCCAACAAATCCTGATGTCTTGTGGTTGTAAAATATCGTCATAATTCTTGAGGTTCGCCTCACGAAGCTTCATTCAGTTGTTGGCGGCTTGCGACTGAGTCTGCTGAAGTAAATCTGAGGTTTTCGGTTCGAAACCGCGTCGTGTCTCCATCTGAGACGCGCGCTTTGTAAGAAGAAAGGAAGCGGATCCCGAATCGCCCCGTTGTGGTGATAAAACTTTGTTGCGTTAGCAATGAAGAAGGCACCGTTTTTGTTGTTTTTTTTCTCCTTTTTTCCAAGTATTGCTTGGCAGGATTTCACATCCGTTGTACAATTAATTGTAACAGCGCGATAAGAAAAGATGAGTAATGACGATTTGTAGGAGCTGAGAAAGCTTCAGATTCCAAACTGTTAGCTGCTAACGAGGCTAAAGTTAGCATCTGTTTCAGAGTTTCTCACTAATGTGGAATTAAAGGGGCTGCATTTGTTCATCTTTGCTTCAAGATCTCAAAAGGGAGAAGACAATTTCATTCTGTTTGTGCAGAATTTTTAATCCTTTTTTTTACTACAGTGAAATCAAATGACTGTAGTAGCACAACATTTTTCAGGACCCTCAAAGACGCTTTACACGAAGTCAGTCAGTCAGTCATTCATTCCCACAAAGGCCAAAAATCTTGCGAAAAAAAAAATCTTGCAAATGCAAATTAAGACTTAACTTGTCCGGTCACCACATCCTGATTTAAAAGAAATACACAATATCGGCAACAAGCTAGCCGATAAACTTGGCATTAACATACATGTCTGCACATTCAACGTATAATACCTTTAAATAAAATGCAGCTATTTTTCTAATCATATCGTTGCCTTAAATATTATTTAAGCAGCAGTAACCCAAGTTGCCTTTAAGTAGCTCAAGAGCATTTTAATAACTTTTCCCTTGGTGTTGCAGATAAAACCGTGATAAATGCTCCTCGCCTCTTTTCTCTTTCTCCAACCATCCTGCCTCATTTCCGATGTCACTTCCCGCTCTGTCTGAGCGCCAGTGACCAGCCTCTATTAGCCCAGTTTGGTTTAATTACGAAAAATGTTACCCCAGAACTAACGTGAAAATATGTAATCCTTTTCAATAATCAATTGAGAGAAGGCGACCCGCTGTTCATCAAAGGATAATTGAAGGCGCTGTGTAATGTGATAAACGTAATTTGGTAAAACATTTCTATTTATGTAGCGGCTAAGTCGAGCTCCACCGGCCGGTGAGGCTCTCCTCCGCGTCACCTCCTCTCTTTTGATGTCAGTGGGTTTCAGTCATTCTCGAGCGCTGCCTCCCGCTGTCGCTCTGTTTCACCAGGAAATAAAAGACCAATTCTTTAGGTAAAATACACACACATATTCAGACTCTGATTTGTATTCCCCCCCCCCTCCCAGGGTTTGGCATACCTTTGCTGGAATGCAGCTCTGCTGGAACCCTCCTCTTCTAAATTAGGATGCAGGGACATTATGTTGCACGCCCCTACCTTTAATTACTCTGGGGGGTTGTCACGATTCTGAGCCAGGTTCAGTCATTTCATTTTTTTAGTGGGTGTGTGTTTACCTTTGGCTACTTTCCGCTGCAGGTTTGCACCTCTGCTGTGTCAAATTACCAATCTTTTGCTTCACATTTTCAAGCATACGAGGTATTTCCTGTGTTTTTGGGTTGTTTTTCTTCTTTCCTTCCTGCTATTTGACCGTCGCCGGGGCCAGGTTTCTCTTTCATTTCATTTCATCCTCTATATGCTTGTTATGCTTGAGGTGTTTTTGAATTTTTGCGACGTTTCTGCTCCTTTCCATCTGCCTGGTCAATGGCTGCTCTGGTGGCCGTTGTCATGAAAAAAACCCTCATTAAACCATTGCAGAATCTGGACTGGTAGTTTAAATACAGGATTTTTTTAAACTATTTTTGTAGTGTATGGTAAAGAGAAAGAATATATATAACTTAACACTAACACTCTAATAACTTAACACCTGAGTAGCACAAGTCAGTATTAGGTGAAAAAAAAAAGTCCTAAAAATGCAACATATTCTAGGATGGAAGTCCAAGTCTATGAGAAAGAAGTCAAAATCAACCAACTATTATTAATCACCCATTTAAGTTATTGTTTTTAACCATTTTAACCGTGGAAATAAAACCGCTCGAGTCATCTGAAGACGCTTCACACGTCCATCCGTAGATATTTTCTCAGGCTTTGAAGCAGTGGGACTTCTGGGCAAACATTTGCATTTTTCCCACTTTGCTTTGCTGTCTAAGGTCAGGAACTGTAGCAGATATGAAAAGCAACAGTGTGTATTGCTTTATTAAAGCGAAGTTGCTAATAAGCTGTTGCATATTCATGCGCATAACGCAGCTTATTTAAATCCGCTGTTAATAATCCTTCACTCATATACCTTATTAGTCACAATTCAATGGCCCTTCGCCTCCGGTGGCCCGGCCTCCACACTCGTGGCGAGTTAACTGTTGAATGTGCTGCGGATTCGGCGTCTCAAACAGTTTGTTATTTGGCAGCCGTTCTCGGGAGTCCTGTCAGAGCTGTCACACAATTTATTTTAAAGATCTAAAAAAAAAAAAAAAAAAAAATCTGTTTACGGAGAAAAATCTAAATTACTTTTTCCCCATATACCTGCCAATTTTATTATTACATAGTCCTGGGTTTTTTGAGGCCCGGTTCGTATAAACCTGAATTATTTGTCAAAGCGTGTGGATTTATTTATTTTTTTCCCTTTTTCATCAAAACAAAACAAAATCTTATAGATCAGAAAAGAAAGAGACGTCTAAGATGTTCGTATTTAGCTCAGCTCATATTGCCATTACTTTGACGATTAGCATTTTCGCCAACTTAAAGAACTTGAGTTTGGTGAACAGTTCTTTTAACAGTTTCAGTCGAGTTGGTGACCCATCAGGCGCGACGTCCCTGACCTGGACCGTAAATGATTTGAAACTCGACCCGCACGCATTAAAAGGTTCAGGATTTATGAGTCAAGATTCTGATAAAAGGTCATCCACCTTTTTCCTATTATTACCCATAATGCTTTGAGTGAATTACATGACATTGAGATCAGCATCGGTGGTGTATGTAAATAAAATGGTCTATTGCTGAGTTAATAATATGTTTGGGGATGTGATATAAACAATGATTGCAGCTACAGCTTCATCTTTCACAGCTAAGGAAGGATGAAAAAATGGCGGCTGGTTGCAGCATGCATGCTAGCGTATTTAGCTGCTATGTCAACCAGAGATGCTAGTACGCTCTAACACAGATAAAGATGTTCCAACTGCTTACTAACAAAGGCCATAATACATTTTCAACATGTCAATTTCAATGAAATGTAAATAAAAACAAACATTTTCTCAACACTAAGAATAAACAGACAATAAAATCTGTTGTTTATGTTTCATTTCACATCATGAAGATACTTCTAGGTTTACTGAAAAAAAAAAAATTTAAATCATCTAGCAGTGTGAGCAATTTTAGAGTTGAGATTCTCGGTGCATGTTTTACAGAGGAAAGGTCATCCGTGGTTCACCGCCTCCTACCTCCACCCCCGACATGAATTATCTTTAGCTTTCTTTTTATAAGTCCATGTGGTGCAGATGTAGCAACGGTCCAAATGTTGTTAGCACAAACACTGATTTTGTTTTAACATCCAAGTTGTCTTAAGAATGCTAAAATCCACTTTGGTCCTTTTCAGACTAGCGGTTAGCTTTAGCCTCCTGAATACACGCTAAGCGAAGACGCCCAGGTACTTCCTTCTTGACAAGATATTACTCTTTATCAAAAAGATATTTGACAATATTTAATGTCTCTCTTTTTAAGGTTTTGTTGGTTCTAGTGGCCTTTATTTGAAAGTAGTCTGGCAGGAAAGAGGCTAACGAGAGAAGACATGCAAAAAAAGTCGCCAGGCCAGGAATCGAACCTGCGACCACTGCCACAAAGACTAAGGCCTCCATACGTGGGTCGGGCGCCACCACAGCACCACAATCTCTTCTACTTGAATTTGAGCCACCCTACATCTAGATTCAAATATCTACTCCTGTACAATTTCAGTAGAGTTCATACTTTTTTTCCCCCCATCTTCATGTTGCAGCAGCCTTTTTAACTTTAGCTTGAATGTAGATGTAATTTAATTCCTAGTTTTCCTTTACTATAATTATTTGATTTCAGAATCTCTTCAGCGCCAGCTGCTCATGGCCGGCTTCTTCTGCCTCAGCGCTCGGCTCTTTAATCTAATCACTTCATTCAGATCTTACCTGGGCTTTTATTAAATCCACACTACATATACCTCCTAGCGCACTTCTTTGTGTGCCTCGGATGCTTTAATCCTCAGACACATTCAGCTCTGAAAATGATACTAATTGCCAAAAAAAAAAAAAAAAAAAAAGAAAAAGTTTGCGGCTCCAGATGGCAGATGTGGTAAAGTCGCCCGTTATGCGAGTGTTACTTGTGACCATGCAGGGCTGTCAGCAGTAAACTATGAGGGGCCGTTTAGGACAAAATCTATGTTTTGTCTCGCACACACTACAAGAAACTCACGCACACTCAAAAAAACATCACGCACACTCAAAAAAACATCACGCACACTCTAAAAAACATCACGCACACTCAAAAAAACATCACGCACACTCCAAAAAAACATCACGCACACTCCAAAAAAACATCACGCACACTCTAAAAAACATCACGCACACTCAAAAAAACATCACGCATACTCCAAAAAAACATCACGCACACTCTAAAAAACATCACGCACACTCAAAAAAACATCACGCATACTCTAAAAAACATCACGCACACTCAAAAAAAACATCACGCATACTCTAAAAAACATCACGCACACTCTAAAAAACATCACGCACACTCAAAAAAACATCACGCATACTCTAAAAAACATCACGCACACTCAAAAAAAACATCACGCATACTCTAAAAAACATCACGCACACTCTAAAAAACATCACGCACACTCAAAAAAACATCACGCATACTCTAAAAAACATCACGCACACTCAAAAAAACATCACCCACACTCAAAAAAACATCACGCATACTCTAAAAAACATCACGCACACTCAAAAATACTCAAATTGCGTATACATACTACTAAAATGTCTCACGCACACACATTTTATCTTTCTTGCACACATACACTGTACTAACAACTCGCACACGCACACAAATGCTATCTTTCTCGCTCACATACACACTACTAACATGTCGCACACACACACAAAAGCTTTATTTCTCGCTCACATACACACTACTAACATGTCGCACACACACACAAAAGCTTTATTTCTCGCTCACATACACACTACTAACATGTCGCACACACACACAAAAGCTATCTTTCTCGCACACACACACAAATGCTATCTTTCTCGCACACATACACACTACTAACATGTCGCGCACACACACAAATGCTATCTTTCTCGCACACATACACGGTACTAACTCGCACACACACACAAACGCTATCTTTCTCGCACACATACGCGGTACTGACTCGCACACACACACAAACGCTTTCTTTCACGCACACATAAACGGTACTAACTCGCACACACACACAAACGCTATCTTTCTCGCACACATACGCGGTACTGACTCGCACACACACACAAACGCTATCTTTCTCGCACACATACACGGTACTAACTCGCACACACACACAAACGCTTTCTTTCACGCACACATAAACGGTACTAACTCGCACACACACACAAACGCTATCTTTCTCGCACACGTACATAAATGCTACCTTTCTCGCACACATACACTGTACTAACAACTGCACACAAATGTTTTATGTATGTGTGAGAGCGAAACTCTTTTTTTGAATGTGAGAGCGAGACACTTTTTTTGAATGTGAGAGCGAGACTCGTATTTTGAATGTGTGAGAGCGAGACTCGTTTTTTAAATGTGAGAGCGAGAATCTTTTTTTGAATGTGTGAGAATTGTCACGGAAGAGGCGGGGCATAATTTTTTGATCAACTGCGCATGCGTTGATCTTAAACTATAAGCTTCGATTGTTGACTCACTGTATGTTCTATTACTTAGTATATTTGTGCTTTTAAATATATATAGAACTTTAAACTTTCTTGTAACTTAAATGTACTATAGAAATAAATAAATCTGACTGATTGATTAGAAATAGCAAAATTGCTGTAGTACAATCTGTCCACTGGGTGCCAGCATTACAGGAATTATTAACCGGCGCCAACTAGTGCCGAAGAAGAAAGAGTAAACCTTGGTGCGCTGCGGCCGGGAGTTGTGGAGAACCCCCGGCCGACATTAGCGTTCATAAATCGGATCAACCTTGTGCTAAACGCCCCTACTCCCCGGAGCTCGAATATCGAATATCCAACTTGAAACTAACTTCACTGCGGTCCAATACCGCCTAGTTTTGAACTAGAGTTAGCCATGTTCGGTATAGCAGACTCTTTCTTCTTCGGCACTAGTTGGCTGTAATGCTGGCACCCAGTGGACAGATTGTACTACAGCAATTTTGCTATTTCTAATCAATCAATCAGATTTATTTATTTCTATAGTACATTTAAGTTACAAGAAAGTTTAAAGTTCTATATATATTTAAAAGCACAAATATACTAAGTAATAGAACATACAGTGAGTCAACAATCGAAGCTTATAGTTTAGGATCAACGCATGCGCAGTTGATCAAAAAATTATGCCCGCCTCTTCCGTGACAATTCTCACACATTCAAAAAGAGTCTCGCTCTCACATTCAAAAAACGAGTCTCGCTCTCACACATTCAAAAAAGAGTCTCGCTCTCACATTCAAAAGAGTCTCGCTCTCACATAACATAAACGAGTGTGTGTGAGTGTGTGCGCGCAACTTTAGTCTTGTGTATGTGAGAGAAACATTTGTGTGCGAGTTGTTAGTACAGTGTATGTGTGCGAGAAAGATAGCATTTGTGTGCGTGTGCAAGTTAATAGTGTATGTGTGCGAGAAAGATAGCGTTTGTGTGTGTGTGCGAGTCAGTACCGTGTATGTGTGCGAGAAAGAGCATTTGTGTGTGTGCGCGACATGTTAGTAGTGTGTATGTGAGCGAGAAATATAGCTTTTGTGTGTGTGTGCGACATGTTAGTAGTGTGTATGTGAGCGAGAAAGATAGCATTTGTGTGCGTGTGCGAGTACAGTGTATGTGTGCGAGAAAGATAAAATGTGTGTGCGTGAGACATTTTAGTAGTATGTATACGCAATTTGAGTATTTTTTGAGTGTGCGTGATGTTTTTTAGAGTGTGCATGATGTTTTTTTGAGTGTGCGTGATGTTTATTTGGAGTGTGCGTGATGTTTTTTTGAGTGTGCGTGAGTTTCTTGTAGTGTGTGAGAGACAAAACATAGATTTTGTCCTAAACGGCCCCTCATAGTAAACTCCGGCTGAACTACACTTTATCTTTTTACTGCTGCCGCTCTGCTCTGTTCTTACTGTGCGCTGTCATCAGTTCGGCATGTTGATGTTTTCCCGGGTTTGTCAGCAGGTGCGTCTGCTGCTCGAAGATCCCCGCAGCTTCCCCAGAGGGAGGTGTCACAGTTGGACATGCCGACGCGCGCGCGCACACACACACACACACACACACACACACACACACACACACACACACACACACACACACACACACACACACACACACACACACACGCACACGCACGCACACACACACACACACACACACGCGTACAAGGTGTCCAGACATTGTGAAAACGTGGCGCAAACAGATTTTAGTTTTCTTTCATTCTTTCTTAATCTGTTGTGCCCTCTGTCTATTTTTTCCCCCACACACCTGCAAACAAACACACACACACACCCACACACACACGCACACACGCGCACACACACGGTGAGCAACTAAATTGACTTGTCAGCTTCAATCAGACGGGGAACAAAAGGATTCCTGCCAATTTGAAGCTGACATCATTAATGGGTTTGGGAGGGAGGGGGGGACAAACTCTGAAGACAAAAGGGACAGCGAGGTCGGTCCGACTTAAAATGCGCTTTCATTTTTTGGCAGGGACGCCGGCTTTTTGATTCCAGCCGGCATCTTTTTTCGCGAGTGGCTCTAACTTTCATTATCACTGGAAACACGGGGAGCGGGGGGCGTGGGAGACTTTGTTGTGCTGATGGAAAGAAATGTGACATCCATAATGCATTTCCCATTAGAGGACGGCACGCATGGACACACCTGGTCGTGTGTCACAACGAGATGGACAGGAAGAGGATGAGAATAAATAGGCTGGAGAGAGAGAGAGAGAGAGAGAGAGAGAAAATACAGAAAGGCATTGCAGATGAGAAAGAGGTATACGCTGCTTTGCATAGTATTCAAGCCCCCGTGAAAATTTGCCATGTTTTAATCACAAACCGCTGCGTTTCTCGTTGGGTTTCTGGGCGATGGGCAGCGGCAGTAGATAATTGTGAAGTAGAGGGAAAATCGAGAAGTGTTTTTCACAAAATAAGTCTGAAACGTGTCCATTTGACTCGGTGCGTGGCAGTGGGGTTACGACAGCATGTAATTCCACGTCTTTTGCCAGGTTTTGCAACAGCAAAAGATAGCAGTTTGGCTGGAGAACGCCTGTGGGGAGTGGTTTCAAACGTTGCCACTGATCCTCAATTAGATTTTTTTGTTTTTTTTCCAGAATCGCCCTGTATTTAGTTTCATCCATGTTCCAATCAACTGGAACCAGTTTACCTGTTTCAGGAGAAGAAAAGCATTTCCCACAGCAAGCTTCTGCCATGACCGTGCTCTACAGCCGACATGTGTGATGCGCAGTGTTAGTTTTCCCCTAAACAAAGCAACACCAGAACCTCTAGGCCAGGGGTGTCCAAACCTTTTGTCACACAGGCCAACATTGTCAAGTCAAAGGAAAAGAAAAAATAAAACAATCAAGAAAATTTATTCTTTTGAAAAATTTACTCTCAGATATAGGAAGGGCATTTGTCTCGCTTTCTTTCAAAATGCTTTCATGAATTCAACAAAAGCTGATTTGTGTGCAGCAAAGTCAGCTTTTCAGTAAAAGTCTCCGGATCGACGAGGTTCTGCTTGTCGTGTTGCAGCAGCCTTTTTAACTTTAGCTTGAATGTAGATGTAATTTAATTCCTAGTTTTCCTTTACTATAATTATTTGATTTCAGAATCTCTTCAGCGCCAGCTGCTCATGGCCGGCTTCTTCTGCCTCAGCGCTCGGCTCTTTAATCTAATCACTTCATTCAGATCTTACCTGGGCTTTTATTAAATCCACACTACATATACCTCCTAGCGCACTTCTTTGTGTGCCTCGGATGCTTTAATCCTCAGACACATTCAGCTCTGAACATGATACTAATTGCCAAAAAAAAAAAAAAAAAAAGAAAAAGTTTGCGGCTCCAGATGGCAGATGTGGTAAAGTCGCCCGTTATGCGAGTGTTACTTGTGACCATGCAGGGCTGTCAGCAGTAAACTCCGGCTGAACTACACTTTATCTTTTTACTGCTGCCGCTCTGCTCTGTTCTTACTGTGCGCTGTCATCAGTTCGGCATGTTGATGTTTTCCCGGGTTTGTCAGCAGGTGCGTCTGCTGCTCGAAGATCCCCGCAGCTTCCCCAGAGGGAGGTGTCACAGTTGGACATGCCGACGCGCGCGCGCACACACACACACACACACACACACACACACACACACCTATACAGGTCCCGGTGAATTGTAAGGACAATTTTCCGAACCAGTCACAGTGGTGAATTATGGGAGCACCCCTTTCCACTTGCTCTACAGACCGGCTGAATGTGTCAAAAAATCTTTAATGAGCCACTCAACAAAGATCTCAGTTAAAATTGTGTTTACACACTACACAACTCTAAATATAATGACCTGACTTTATGCAACATTAACAGGACATCGGTAATTAGATAAATAAGCCACACCCCCTGCATAACAATACATTATAAGTACCAATGAGAATTGCAAGGACATTTAAAATAAGACTTCAAAGAATGTCACTAAAACATACTAAAGTACCCAAATGAGCATCAAATGGATTAATTCACACCCTGCAATAATGGTAGTGTTCATTTGTCATGAACACAGGCACGGACTACAAAAATCTCAGTCAAAATATGAAAAAAATAATGATCAAATAGAAATATGGTCAGCAATATAGTGCTTGTTCATTACCTATAGGGTAATGTTTAGACCTATACAAATTAAAATGTATTATGGAATAAACAAACGACATTGTCTTTTGCAATTTTTATTTTTTGGAGCAAACCAAAACACAGGATCCTATCAAGCTTAGTTTTTCAAAACAGTTTGACTTTAGTCAATAATGAAGTTAAACCCAAGTTCTTCTAGATACCACACAATACACATGACCCAAACAAAACAAAAATCTTACTTAAACAGATTGAGAAGCAAACAAATCTCTCTTTGAAGCAGGTTTTAAGAATACTATTCTACTCAAATATTAATCCTGAAGCCCTTTCAAATTAAGGTACAATGCTCTACAAAGCATTGTGCCTCATTTCAACTAAAGGTGAAGCCCAACTTAACAAAAGAAAACAAAAAATTAATTGTGATACCTTTAAGAAAACATATTACTAGAACAATTTTGCCTTTTTCAACAACCTGAAAATCAATTCTCTGAATTACTTTGAAAATGATTAAGAGTTCAAGTTTTGTTGAGTCTCTTCAACATCCATCTTGGACCAACTTAGAAATCAGAGCACATTATAGAAAACTACTCCAAAAATAAACAAGCAAACAAAACGAAAAAAAGGTAAAGGTTAAAAACAAAATGCCTTTTCCTTTAAATGTTACTTTTAATAGTACATACTTTCTAATACAATGAGCCGTTTATACTCACCTAAGAGTTGAACTTCTGGGTTTTTATTTTTTAAAACAACAGAATGCTTGAAAGTTCTTAAGATTTTGTTTAGAACATCTTGGCTCAAGATTTATCTGACATTTTTACTTTTTCTTTTGGACACACCATAATTTCTAACAAAGTCTCATGTTCTGAATTGAGCGGTTTATTAAAGCAGGATGTTCTGTCTGTTGACACTGTTGAATTTCAACAAAACTTGCCAGCTTCCCAGTGTCAATGTATTTCTGAAAATATTTCAACACTGCTGCAATTTCTGTAGGAGACCAGGGACGTTTTAGATTTCTCTGAGGATGGTCCTTTTCAGGATAATCTACAAACAAGAGAGACAATTTTACTTTTTAAAATATAAATCATATGTAGGAGTCTGTTACTGAACACTATTGAGTAACACTGTATATAGAGCTATGGGAAAGCTAGATAAGTTGTTTGGCAATAGCATTTTAAGCAAGGTGCTAGTGATTGCCAACAATATTACTCTTCGGGTCAGCTATACACAGTCCGCATTATGCTGTCCCCTGACAGGAAGAAGCATTGCTGGGACTGTGTCTACACTTTCAAAAACCCATGTCCACTAAAATACCTGTCATACAAATTACAAAGATTTCAAAGTCAGACAGGTGTTCACCTGTGGTTCAAGAGACGAGGATAGTGATCCCATTGGTTCTTCACCGACAGTTTTGTTAGGATGAGCAGAAAACTGTGGAGAAGACAGCAAACGAGTCATTAAGATTAATATAATATTCACTTCAAGTTAGAACACTATAGAGAGACACTGTATAAAGAGCTAATGTAAAGCTAGGCAAGTTGTTTGGCAATAGTATTTTAAGCAAGGTCCTATTGATTGACAACAATATTACTCTATGGGTCATCTATACACAGTCCTCATAATGTTGTCCCCTGACAGGAATAAACATTGCTGGGACTGTGTCTACACTCTCAAAAACCCATGTCCACTAAAATACCTGTCAGACAAATTACAAAGATTTCCAAGTTGGACAGCTGTTCAACTGTGGTTCAAGAGATGAGGACAGTGATCCCATCGGATCATCACCTACAGTTTTGTCAGGGTGAGCAGAAACCTGTGGAAAAGACAGCAAACGAGTCATCAAGATTCATTTAAAATTAACACCAAGGTAGAACACTATTGAGTAACACTGTATATAGAGCTATGGGAAAGCTAGATAAGTTGTTTGGCAATAGCATTTTAAGCAAGGGGCTAGTGATTGCCAACAATATTACTCTTCGGGTCAGCTATACACAGTCCTCATTACGCTGTCCCCTGACAGGAACAAGCATTGCTGGGACTGTGTCTACACTTTCAAAAACCCATGTCCACTAAAATACCTGTCAGACAAATTACAAAGATTTCCAAGTCAGACAGCTGTTCACCTGTGGTTAAAGAGACGAGGATAGTGATCCCATTGGTTCTTCACCGACAGTTTTGTTAGGATGAGCAGAAACCTGTGGAGAAGACAGCAAACGAGTCATTAAGATTAATATAATATTGACTTCAAGTTAGAACACTATAGAGAGACACTGTATAAAGAGCTAATGTAAAGCTAGGCAAGTTGTTTGGCAATAGTATTTTAAGCAAGGTCCTATTGATTGACAACAATATTACTCTATGGGTCATCTATACACAGTCCTCATAATGTTGTCCCCTGACAGGAATAAACATTGCTGGGACTGTGTCTACACTCTCAAAAACCCATGTCCACTAAAATACCTGTCAGACAAATTACAAAGATTTCCAAGTCGGACAGCTGTTCACCTGTGGTTCAAGAGATGAGGACAGTGATGCCATCGGATCATCACCTACAGTTTTGTCAGGGTGAGCAGAAACCTGTGGAAAAGACAGCAAACGAGTCATCAAGATTCATTTAAAAATAACACCAAGGTAGAACACTATTGAGTAACACTGTATATAGAGCTATGGGAAAGCTAGATAAGTTGTTTGGCAATAGCATTTTAAGCCAGGTGCTAGTGATTGCCAACAATATTACTCTTCGGGTCAGCTATACACAGTCCTCATAATGCTGTCCCCTGACAGGAACAAGCATTGCTGGGACTGTGTCTACTCTCTCAAAAATCCATGTCCACTAAAATACCTGTCAGACAAATTACAAAGATTTCCAAGTCAGACAGCTGTTCACCTGTGGTTCAAGAGACAAGGATAGTGATCCCATTGGTTCTTCACCGACAGTTTTGTTAGGATGAGCAGAAACCTGTGGAGAAGACAGCAAACGAGTCATTCAGATTAGACTTCAAGTTAGAACACTATAGAGAGACACTGTATGAAGAGCTAATGTAAAGCTAGGCAAGTTGTTTGGCAATAGTATTTTAAGCAAGGTCCTATTGATTGACAACAATATTACTCTATGGGTCATCTATACACAGTCCTCATTATGCTGTCCCCTGACAGGAATAAACATTACTGGGACTGTGTCTACTCTCTCTAAAACCCATGTCCACTAAAATACCTGTCAGACAAATTACAAAGATTTCCAAGTCGGACAGCTGTTCACCTGTGGTTCATGAAACAAGGATAGTGATCCCATCGGTTGTTCATCTACAGTTTTGTCAGGGTGAGCAGAAAACTGTGGAGAAGACAGCAAACGAGTCATTAAGATTCATTTAAAATTAACACCAAGGTAGAACACTATCGAAAAACACTGTCAATAGAGCTATGGAAAGCTAGGAAAGTTGTTTGGCAATAGTATTTTAAGCAAGGTCCTAGTGATTGCCAACAATATTACTCTATGGGTCATCTATACACAGTCCTCATAATGCTGTCCCTTGACAGGAAGAAGCATTGCTGGGACTGTGTCTACTCTCTCAAAAACCCATGTCCACTAAAATACCTGTCAGACAAATTACAAAGATTTCCAAGTCGGACAGCTGTTCACCTGTGGTTCAAGAGATGAGGACAGTGATCCCATTGGTTCATCACCTACAGTTCTGTCAGGGTGAGCAGAAACCTGTGGAGAAGACAGCAATTGAGTCATTAAGATTAATTTAATATTGACTTCACGATAGAACACTATAGAGAGGCACTGTATAAAGAGCTATGGTAAAGCTAGATAAGTTGTTTGGCAATAGAATTTTAAGCAAGGTCCTAGTGATTGCCAACAATATTACTCTATGGGTCATCTATACACAGTCCTCATAATGCTGTCCCTTCACAGGAACAAGCATTGCTGGGACTGTGTCTACACTCTCAAAAACCCATGTCCACTAAAATACCTGTCAGACAAATTACAAATATTTTCAAGTCGGACAGCTGTTCACCTGTAGTTCAAGAGATGAGGACAGTGATCCCATCGGTTCATCACCTACAGTTCTGTCAGCTTGAGCAGAAAACTGTGGAGAAGACAGGAAACGAGTCATTAAGATTAATTTAAAATTAACACCTGGGTAGAACACTATTGAGTAACACTGGCAATAGAGCTATGGAAAACTAGGAAAGTTGTTTGGCAATAGTATTTTAAGCAAGGTCCTAGTGATTGCCAACAATATTACTCTTCGGGTCATCTATACACAGTCCTCATAATGCTCTCCCCTGAAAGGATTAAGCATTGCTGGGACTGTGTCTACTCTCTCAGAAACACATGTCCACTAAAATGCCTGTCAGAAAATTTACAAAGATTTCCAAGTCGGACAGCTGTTCACCTGTGGTTCAAGAGGCGAGGATAGTGATCCCAACGTTTCTTCACCTACAGTTTTGTCAGGATGAGCAGAAACCTGTGGAGAAGACAGCAAACGAGTCATTAAGATTAATTTAATATTGACTTCAAGTTACAACACTATAGAAAGAGGTATGGTAAAGCTAGGCAATTTGTTTGGCAATAGTATTTTAAGCATGGTCCTAGTGATTGCCAACAATATTACTCTTCGGGTCAGCTATACACAGTCCTCATAATGCTGTCCCCTGAAAGGAATAAGCATTGCTGGGACTGTGTCTACACTCTCAAAAACCCATGTGTACTAAAATACCTGTCAGACAAATTACAAAGATTTCCAAGTCGGACAGCTGTTCACCTGTGGTTCAAGAGATGAGGACAGTGATCCCATTGGTTCATCACCTACAGTTCTGTCAGGGTGAGCAGAAACATGTGGAGAAGACAGCAATTGAGTCATTAAGATTAATTTAATATTGACTTCACGTTAGAACACTATAGAGAGACAATGTATAAAGATCTATGGTAAAGCTAGGAAAGTTGTTTGGCAATAGTATTTTAAGCAAGGTCCTATTGATTGCCAACAATATTACTCTTCGGGTCATCTATACACAGTCCTCATAATGCTGTCCCTTGACAGGAACAAGCATTGCTGGGACTGTGTCTACACTCTCAAAAACCCCATGTCTACTAAAATACCTGTCAGACAAATTACAAAGATTTCCAAGTCGGACAGCTGTTCACCTGTGGTTCAAGAGATGAGGACAGTGATCCCATCGGATCATCACCTACAGTTCTGTCAGGGTGAGCAGAAACCTGTGGAAAAGACAGCAAACGGGTTATTAAGATTCATTTAAAATTAACACCAAGGTAGAACACTATCGAATAACACTGTCAATAGAGCTATGGAAAGCTAGGAAAGTTGTTTGGCAATAATATTTTAAGCAAGGTCCTAGTGATTGCCAACAATATTACTCTATGTGTCATCTATACACAGTCCTCATAATGCTGTCCCTTGACAGGAACAAGCATTGCTGGGACTGTGTCTACTCTCTCAGAAACACATGTCCATTAAAATGCCTGTCAGAAAATTTTCAAAGATTTCCAAGTCGGACAGCTGTTCACCTGTGGTTCAAGAGATGAGGATAGTGATCCCATCGGTTCATCACCTACAGTTCTGTCAGGGTGAGCCAAAACCTGTGGAGAAGACAGCAATTGAGTCATTAAGATTAATTTAATATTGTCTTTACGTTAGAACACTATAGAGAGACAATGTATAAAGATCTATGGTAAAGCTAGGAAAGTTGTTTGGCAATAGTATTTTAAGCAAGGTCCTAGTGATTGCCAACAATATTACTCTTCGGGTCATCTATACACAGTCCTCATAATGCTGTCCCTTGACAGGAACAAGCATTGCTGGGACTGTGTCTACACTCTCAAAAACCCCATGTCTACTAAAATACCTGTCAGACAAATTACAAAGATTTCCAAGTCGGACAGCTGTTCACCTGTGGTTCAAGAGATGAGGACAGTGATCCCATCGGATCATCACCTACAGTTCTGTCAGGGTGAGCAGAAACCTGTGGAAAAGACAGCAAACGACTTATTAAGATTCATTTAAAATTAACACCAAGGTAGAACACTATCGAATAACACTGTCAATAGAGCTATGGAAAGCTAGGAAAGTTGTTTGGCAATAATATTTTAAGCAAAGTCCTAGTGATTGCCAACAATATTACTCTTCGGGTCATCTATACACAGTCCTCATAATGCTGTCTCTTGACAGGAACAAGCATTGCTGGGACTGTGTCTACTCTCTCAGAAACACATGTCCATTAAAATGCCTGTTAGAAAATTTACAAAGATTTCCAAGTCGGACAGCTGTTCACCTGTGGTTCAAGAGATGAGGATAGTGATCCCATCGGTTCATCACCTACAGTTCTGTCAGGGTGAGCCAAAACCTGTGGAGAAGACAGCAATTGAGTCATTAAGATTAATTTAATATTGTCTTTACGTTAGAACACTATAGAGAGAAACTGTATAAAGAGCTATGGTAAAGCTAGGAAAGTTGTTTGGCAATAGTATTTTAAGCATGGTCCTAGTGATTGCCAACAATATTACTCTTCGGGTCATCTATACACAGTCCTCATAATGCTGTGCCCTGACAGGAATAAGCATTTTTGGGACTGTGTCTACTCTCTCAAAAACCCATGTCCACTAAAATACCTGTCAGATAAATTACAAATATTTCCAAGTCAGACAGCTGTTCACCTGTGTTTCAAGAGATAAGGACAGTGATCCCATCGGTTCTTCACCTGCAGTTTTGTCACAGTGAGCAGAAACCTGTGGAGAAGACACCAAACGAATCATTAAGTTTCATTTAATATTAACTTCAAGATAGATTAACACTATATACAGAGCTAAGGCAATGCTAGGTAATCCAATTGGCCAAAGTATTTTTAGCAAGGCCCTCGTGATAGAAAACAATATTACTCTTCGGGTTATCTATGCACAGTCTTAGGAATTCTGTGCCTTGTCAGGAATAACCATTGCTGGGACTGTGTCAAACACACACCTTAGGAGTAGACGGCAAACAGTTCAATGAATAAGGAAAATAAAGAATAAATAGCTCCAAAAGTGTTCTTAAAACAATCGTGGAAATTAACATAGGACTGCACTTCTCTTAACCTCAGTTGCAGCTGGTTTCATATTTTCATATTTGTTTAACTTACCCAACAAAATAGCCTACAAAATATTTTGAAAGCACTAGTTAATAAGGAAAACATCAAAAAAGGTTTAAATCACACCATGTGAAACTGTTGAATGATCTGGCTATTTAAACTTTCTTATGAAAAAACTTCTGGTAATATTTATTTATTTATTTTTACATTAACTGCACCATAAATTGCAAAAAAGAGATATGGATTATGAGCTATGCACTGTGAATTATTGTGTTCTATAATGAAATTATTCTTGAACATATATAAAATGAATATGTAAAACAGTAAACAAGGTTAGCTGCACATGCTAACATCATAACTGAAGTGAGCAGCCATTAGCCCATGTTGCCATTTTTGTTTCTAGTTGGCATTGACTCAATTTTAAGACAAATGTAACATTCTAATTCCTGTTTTTAAATGGTCATTCCATTTAACACATGGCGTGTTTAAACCTTGTTCTAAGTGGTCACCTGTTCTCAACACAAGCTAGCTTTTGCTCATTAGCGGTGCCTTAATTAGGAAGTGCTGCATGAAAATATATGTTGGTCACATTGCAAATATCAGTAAAACTTTGCCAACCTTGCTTGTGTTCAAATTACTTTAAGAAAGACTTACCTACATACTTCTCCACATCCGTCCAAGTTGCAGCGCAGAATTGTTCATTCCTCACAGAGAGCGCAACATCAGTCTTGGGAGGAAAATGACAGAGGGGGAGGGGTTAAAGCTCCACCCCTTTTCCTCTCTCCAATTAGGTGTTCTTTGATGAACAAATCATTCACTAGGTTTTGTGATAGATTTATTATTTATCCACTACCGTAGACCTTTATGAAAGTGATTTCCAAAATTATTACAGGTATCATTTCCATAGTGACCAAAGTTATATAGTATGTGCAATTGTGTATATCAGGGGTATTCAATTCATGATATCTTAGCAATATTTCATAATGCCAAGGTCTGAAGAGAAAAATAAAATATATACAACTTAAAATTTAGTAGCTGGGCAGTTTTTTCAGTGTCTGTATGCCTTGATTTGCTTTTCAAATTGAATGGATTCTGTCATATTCAAGTACTTTTTGACAATATTTATTGTCATGAAACAGGGAGCTGAATATGTATGTCTGATTTCTCATGTTTGATGTTCTCTCATTCACTGAGTAAAAGTAGGATGTCAAGTCAAAAGAAGAACCTAAGTAAAACAAGAAAACTGCATGTTCACAAGTGAATGACCTCAGAAAAAAACTAATAGAAGAAAGCTTGATTTATATTTTTGTTTACCATCTGGACTTAAACTATTTAAAAATGAACATATTTATAACTGAACATTTTTAGACTTAGATCACTTATTTTGCTTTCAGTGACAGAAGTGAGTGCTTGCTTGTCATGCCAGAATTTTAACCTGTGCTAGAATGATGTCAGAACCAGTCTCATGCATGTGTGGATGTGCTCATTGGTGAGCCAGGAACAATATTTGGTTTTTATAATATTCATTGTGGAGAAAGCTGGCTCACAGTTGTGTGTGGAACCAAATATAATTAAGATTTGCAGGGCTACTTACCTCAGAGCTGTGAAAGCTTTGAGAATAGTAGCCCTTTGGAGCCAGAACGTGTAAGGATCAGTCCTTACAGATTGTTCCTTCAGGGATAAATCTGCTTAGATTGTAAAAGCTGTGCCAGTAAATCAGACAGTGCTCAACAAGATTTTAGGTTGCTATTTTTGTTTTGGTTCAGTTTTGGGTTTGCATAAGACATAATTTTAGTCTAGATGCAGACCAGGGTCCGCCTATTAGTGACCTCTGGTGTATATCTTGATCTCATTGGGTCTTTATTCAATTAAATTTAAAAATAGTTTGCTTATTCAAAAAGGAAATTAAATGTTGATGTAACTAATTAAGGAGTTATGATAGATTGTGGCCAAGAAAGATCTCCTGTAGCAGTCCGTTTTACAACCAATCTGAAGAAACATCTGGCTGAAGAGATTCGGATTTGAAATAATGGGATGGTCAGCATTGTCTAAAACATCTTTTTTGATTTTATGCAAAATCCCTTTGTGGATAATCATCTTCAGTCATCCCCAGCCACAGCCTCTTGTCCATCTCTGATACATCCCCCAACTGCAGAGTCATTCGAGTAGTTTCATAGGTGACAGAAGTCAGACTTATGCTGGAAGCATGACGTGTACTGAGTGAAAAGGAATGGTGAGAGTACAGTGCCCTGTGGAGCTCCTGTGTTGCTGACCACCTGGTTAGACACACAGTCCTTCAGTCTCACAAACTGTGGTCTGTTTGTGAGGTAGTCATAGATCCAGTTGATTGTTGGGGGCTCCATCTGTGTCTTCTGGAGTTTCTCACAGAGCAGATCAGGCTGAATTGTGTTAAATGCACTTGAGAAATCAAAGAACATGATCATCAAAGTGCTGCCTGCTTTGTCCAGATGACAGTGGGTTTGATAAAGCAGGTGTATGATGGCATCATCAATTCCAACTCCATGGCAATAAGCAGGTAAGACAGACTATTTCAAGATGAACCTCTCAACCTTGCACACCTGCTCAGGCTTCTTCCCCACCAGAGAGGTGACATTCCACATCCCAAGAGCCAGCTTCTGTAGCCAGGGGTCAGATTCTTGGTTCTCCTCTATCAAAAGAGGAACATTGGTTACCTTCCTGACTAAGGCCCTTATCTCCTGATCACTCAATTTAGACAACCAACAAGCTCTATAGAGAGCCCTAGTTGTTCCAAACTGATTCCATTTATGAATGAAGGAGGCCACTGAGCTCATTGGGGACTTCAAAGCAACATAATTTTTAATATCCTTCCCCAGATGTTTGCCTCAAAACAATGCTGTCTCTGAGGTCTACAGACAATGTATTTGATTTCATGCTTGGTGTTTGCATACAAACATTGTCCATTTTGGGACTTTATACAGACAGGTGTGTGCATTTCCAGACCTAATCAAATTAACAGAATTCATTACAAGTGGACTCTATTTAAGTTGTAGAACTTAATCTCTGCAATTATCAGTAAAAATAGCTCTATTTTGAGCTTCATGATGAAGGCTGTGAATACTTATGTATTTAAATGTAATTTGTTAGTAATTCTGTTTTTAGTTAGTTTGCAAAAATCACACACTTTTTCACACATCGTGTCATAATAGGACATTTGTGTTATCAATCTTGAGGAAAGGGATTAATACAATTTGGAAAAAAGTTATAACAACCAAACATGAAAAAGTGAAACGTTGTGAATACTTTCCAGATTCACTGTATATATGGATAAAAAGGTGTTATCCAGAAATGTTCACACAACCTCTGACAAGTCTAAGTCTCTTCTTAGTAAAATTAAAATTTTCTCATCAAATCTCCAACCTCTAGTGAGTTGCATCACTGTAGATTAGGATTTAGTTGGGTAAGGTTTGTCCCTACACCTAAACAATTACATTTGCATGTGATAATTATCTTCCAATCTCCCAATATTTATTAACAGCTACCTTTTAATCATTCAACATTTAATTTACATTTAATTACTATGCAAAAATATGCTATGGTCAGTAATACCATATTATTAGGCCACTGACATTTTTAGTCTCGATATTATTAATCCTCTTACATCCTTCAGTATACTATAAAACCATAGATTAAAGATTAACTTTGCTGAAATGAATCACCCAACAGCAAGCTACAGATTTAGTACCTCTAAAATAATCAGTGGTTTAATTTAGCCAGATTTGCATTCAATAAAGTAGCATATTTTAAGGAGAATTGTTATCTAACACACATTTTCCCCACAAAAACCTTCATTACAGGGACTCCCATGTGCTAGCCAATCAGCGTGTCTAAAAAATACACATGTGTGAATTATTCATGAGCAAGTGCAATACCCAAAGTTACCACCCGGGGCGCCATATCGATACACAGGTTATACACAAATGTCATGTAAATGTGAATTATTGGGACTTTGCCTGATTTTTGGAATTTAACCCTTTGGCATCCATTAAAACCCCCTCCAATCATTTTTACGTTGCAAGAATTATGAGGACATCGGCACTGTCCCACTAATTCAAAATGTCCCGTTAGTGTTGCGTGTATACAGGCGAAATGTCCTGTTAATTCACCTGTGCCAACACACACACACACACACACACGCACACACACGCATGCGCGTACAAGGTGTCCAGACATTGTGAAAACGTGGCGCAAACAGATTTTAGTTTTCTTTCATTCTTTCTTAATCTGTTGTGCCCTCTGTCTATTTTTTCCCCCACACACCTGCAAACAAACACACACACACACACCCCCACACACACATGCACACACGCGCACACACACGGTGAGCAACTAAATTGACTTGTCAGCTTCAATCAGACGGGGAACAAAAGGATTCCTGCCAATTTGAAGCTGACATCATTAATGGGTTTGGGAGGGAGGGGGGGACAAACTCTGAAGACAAAAGGGACAGCGAGGTCGGTCCGACTTAAAATGCGCTTTCATTTTTTGGCAGGGACGCCGGCTTTTTGATTCCAGCCGGCATCTTTTTTCGCGAGTGGCTCTAACTTTCATTATCACTGGAAACACGGGGAGCGGGGGGCGTGGGAGACTTTGTTGTGCTGATGGAAAGAAATGTGACATCCATAATGCATTTCCCATTAGAGGACGGCACGCATGGACACACCTGGTCGTGTGTCACAACGAGATGGACAGGAAGAGGATGAGAATAAATAGGCTGGAGAGAGAGAGAGAGAGAGAGAGAGAGAGAGAGAGAGAGAGAGAGAGAGAGAGAGAGAGAGAGAGAGAGAGAAAATACAGAAAGGCATTGCAGATGAGAAAGAGGTATACGCTGCTTTGCATAGTATTCAAGCCCCCGTGAAAATTTGCCATGTTTTAATCACAAACCGCTGCGTTTCTCGTTGGGTTTCTGGGCGATGGGCAGCGGCAGTAGATAATTGTGAAGTAGAGGGAAAATCGAGAAGTGTTTTTCACAAAATAAGTCTGAAACGTGTCCATTTGACTCGGTGCGTGGCAGTGGGGTTACGACAGCATGTAATTCCACGTCTTTTGCCAGGTTTTGCAACAGCAAAAGATAGCAGTTTGGCTGGAGAACGCCTGTGGGGAGTGGTTTCAAACGTTGCCACTGATCCTCAATTAGATTTTTTTCCAGAATCGCCCTGTATTTAGGTTCTGCTTGTCGTAAAAGTTTGATTATAAAAAAGACAAACACTTTTTGTCACATGTAACGTTTTCCATTGTAATTTCACCCTAATAAAAAATGAAAAGTCATCATCTGCATCAAACACCCACCCTGGACCGGTCAACTTTATGTCACTGTTAAACTGCAGTTGGAGGCCAACAAAAACTATCAGATTAGTCCAAGGGCCACAAATGACCTCCAGGACATGAGGGACATCAGAATAGCTCGCTCAAAAAAAACAAAAAAAAAACTTTTTATCTTTTAAAAAACACCTAAAACACAGACACACACCAGTCATTGTCATAAATATGGGCGTAGATTCATTTCCCAGGCCTGATCTGATGTGTGAAGTTATGCCTCATACCCAAACAATGATTTCAATTTCTCTACAGCGATAACCATGACCCGTCTGCTGTGTCCATCGGTTCTTCTGATGCTGTTTGATAAAAAAATAAAATTCTCAAACAAACCTGTCAGGCCTTCACTAAACAGCAACAGCAGAGCGATGAAGGCCGCACTCCAGAGCAAACACTTTATAGATTTTTCTTTTAAACCATGCATGCTTTTTCTTCCACTTCACAATTATGTACATCTTTGTGATAGTCAATCGCAAAAAAAAGAATTCCAGTAAGAATTCCACGCGTAGAAGATTTTGGTGGAAATGAAAGACAGTGTGAAAAGTTGATAAGTGATGAATCCTTAAGCATGAGGGGGGAGCGCCCCACGAGAACATGTTAAAGTTTGCAGAGCGGTGGGACGTACGTCATGCGACGTATGAAATCCGTGCATAAACCAGCTTTCCTGGTGCACCGTTGCAGAAAAGCCAAGTGCTTTGAACATTCAAATCCCCCTTTTCACTCCTGTCACTTCATCCGTCCTAGTGCAGTTCTCATCTGAACATCCCCCTTCTCTCTCTCTCTGCTGCTGCCGTCGACATTTTTGGGGCTTTTTCCCTCTAAACCCCCCCCCCCCCAATGAGGCTGGAGCTCCTCGTGCTAAACGGTAATAGCTTTTCTGCATATGCACGCAGCCATCACAAATTGATTAGCATGTAATGCTGCGGGCCCTCCCAGCTCCCTTCACAGTCTCACCTGCCTCGCGTCGCTGGATTTTACTTCCAGGCTTACCGCACGTCTGTCCGTCCGGCCTGCCGGTCATTAAACTGCACCCCTCCCCATGGCCCCCGGGCATGACACAAACAGCCGCATCTTAAAAAAAAAAAAAAACTCTACCTCTTCTCCAGTCTCGGTGTCAGTCTCAGCGCTCTAAATCTCCATCTTACAGTCAAAGCCAGCTTCTCCTTCACCTGTTTTAACCTCTGCTGCTCATTTTCTTTTATTCTCATTCTAATTATACCATTACATTACCATTTCTATTCTCTCATTTGCATTTCTTGCTCTGCCTGTCTCTTATTCTTTCCATCTCTAATTCTTTCTTCCTTTTTTTTCACCCTCTCTCTCCCTCTCTCTCTCGTCCTGTGTCACCCCTTTCTCTTCTCAGCAACTGAATTTGTTCCACCTTTTTTGCGGCACATAAACAGACAGTGCCCTTGGGGACGGGTTGGAGAGCTCGGCTTTTGTTTGTGTGCTCCTCTAACTAACTCTCCATCTGCAGGGAGCCCAGCCAAACCCAGCAGCGCACGACAGCTAGCTGGCACCGACCCAGACTCTTCTCTAGTTGGCCCTGCATCGCCATCCCCGCCTCTCAGCTTCTCCTCCTCCTTCCAGGCGATAGTCTTCCCACAGAGGCTGTTGTCAACTGCCCTCAGGCAGCCAGTCAAGCATCATAGCCATGTGACCTCTTCAATTTCTCCTCTTCAGAAGCGGAAAACCAAACCCTGCCCCCTGTTCGCTATGGATATTCTGTCCTTTTTTTTTTTCCTCCCCCTCGAGTTACACAATGTAGAAGTCTGCTGTTAGACTTTCCCCCGGTCCCGCGGATCACCTCCAAATGCAAGCTCACCAAATAACCTATAGCACATTTTCTGGATTAAGTTACATCAAAGAGCCTTCAAAGAGTGTGCAGTGTGAGCATTAGCATGGGTTCAAAAGCCCAGAGTTTCAATCATGTAATTGCCCAGGGCTGGAACGTAAACCTTTGAAAAAGGTGAAGAGTCATATGTTGTTTTTTGGGGAGTTTTGTGTTGTTGTTGTTGTATTTCCGTTGCAGGAAATTCTATATTATCATAATGAGACTGCAGTGAATATGAATGACAGAAGTTGTCTGACTCTTTTCACAGGCTTCAAACGTCATCCTTCATAAAAACACATCCAGCTCATGAAAAAAGGCAACATGTTGTGAAATATGAGAAATATTGTGCTGCTTCACCGTTGAGGGACCTTGTGGCATCCGATTTAGCTGCACTCCAAAGGGGAAGAGCCACTGAACATGACATCGGAACCGGTAAACAACTTATTACATCTGGAATTTATTCCCTGATTCCCACAACAAAACTTTTATACCAATTTTTGTCCTGTACCTTCCCCACGATCTTAAGGATGCCTCAGTTACTGGGGTGGCCCTTAAGATAAACTCGAGAGAGATTCCAGCCGTGTGTTAAGAGTGATCCGGTCCGCGCGGAAAGATGTCAGGACCCCAACCGGTCTAAAATCGGGAATATTCAGCATGCTGGCTTGACCTGGTCCAACGTCGCAGCGTGTGTGGCGTCCCATGAGGACAACCGAGCACACAGTCTGTTGAACGCGGTGTCCAGCCAATTAGAAAGCGAGGTGACGGAACCACAGAGCAAATCTAAAATAAAAGACAAAGCAACAGCCACGGCGCAGTAGATAGTAGATGCTGAAAGCTTCTTTTTGTGTTGTTGTTTTTTCTCTTAAATATCATCCACAAGCTAACGCCGTTGCTTCCTCTCAGTCGGCCATGTTTTGTTTACTCTCAGCTCTTCGTCTCGAGACGTTTTGAGAGATCTCCCAAGCTTTTTATCATCTCTTGGGTTTCAAAATCAGCCGATAATTTAAGAAAGCCAGGAATAGTGAGTTTAAGTTGCAGAGATGTTTTGATGCCAAATTTGTCTGGGTTTGAAGCTATTTTTTAAAATGAGGTCTCCATTGAATTATAGTCTTTTCACAGTGATTAGAAATCGCATGCTCCGAGACAAACTGCAAAACGGTGTTTTTTTCGTCACAATGCCTTTAACAGCAGACTGTGTCAACACAACAGGATACGTCAAGAACTCCTGTGAAGTAAATGTGAATCTAATCTATAGACGCAGCAACAAAGCACTCGCCTTCTTTGCCATAACTTAATATCTTGCACTTAATTTAGAAATTTACTTACTGAGCGGTATTTGAAAGTGATTTTTTTAAAGATAAAATTTACTTTAAAGAGAAGTGCAGTGTTTTAATTTTTGCAATATCTCGTCTTGTGAGATCTTGTTTTCTACTGGTAGAAAACAATTTACAACTGTGTCGTAGCTGTAACTTAAAACTCCATGAACAAAATGTGACCAAAAACGAAATGATTTAGCGTTCCAGGATCACACATGTATTGCAACAATGCTGCACGCATCGGCTTTTCCATTGGCTTCTCAACTGGACTTTTCATCAGTTTTACACCCAAACCTTTGAAACCCTCGGTATTCCTCCACATCCTGTTAATCCCCCCGTCAGCACCGTTGTTTCTAACGCTCTCTGCACTCACCGTTGTCGGGCTCAGACTTCCTGTCGTGCTCCGTGTCGGTGAGGGACAGGGCCGAGTTGGCGCGGCTGGTCAGGCAGGAGCTCTGCTCGGACTTGAGGCCGCGCATCCACATGTGCTGCAGGCCGTGAGCGGGAGACGGGTCCACCTCCGGCTCCGTGTCCACGTCGGACCCGACGCCGAGCGAGTACCCGCGACTGTGGACGTGAGCCGCCGGTCCGGTGCACAGTGCTTCCTCCTCCTCTTCCTGATGCTGCCGCGGCTGCTGCTGCGGTTGCTGCTGATGGATGTGGTAGTCGGGGCTCCTTATCTGCCCAGCTTTGCAGAAGTCTAAATCTAGAAGAGACAGAGGGGACATGCAGATTGAGATCAAGCTCTGCAGGCTCTAGCACGGCGTGCGTTTCTATTTGACTTGGCTCCCAGAGTAAGCCGATCATGGTGTCCGTTACTCCAAAGTCATGTGGAGAGACATAATCCTATTTGAGTAGGCATTTATTAAAAGTTGGTTTTTTCCCCCCTTTTTCTTTTCTTTTCTTTTGGAGTTGAAATCTCAATCAAAATGCCACCCACAATCTTTCTTAAGCATTTTCAACGGAGCCATATCCTGTTCTGGCTGCCTGATGTGTGTTATTGAGCTTGAGATGTATCGAACCGCTGCTCAAACAGAGCACTGATCTCATCTATATTCTCCTTGGTGGGGTGAAGAGATCAGATAAAGATCAAACCTTATTAATATTGACTCAGACTGAGGGAAAAATTGAGCCTCATACACTTTCAGGTATTAGAACGCCCTCCAATCTCAGGCATCAACCTGTTATCTGAGAACATCAGATATACTGTGTTAGTCCTCTGGTTACACTTCAATTCGATTCAATTCAATTGAGCACTGACTTTTTTTTTTTTTTTCCCGTAGAAGCAGTTGAGTAAATTTTCTTCCTTACTCTCTGAGTTTTCTATTTAGAATGCATAAGTGGGAAGTGATGGAACTGATGTGATTTTGAAGAAGGCGATGGATAAATTGAAATCTATACAGATGAAAGCCAACAGGCTCCGGCGAGATCTCCAGAAAGGAGAAAGGTTTCCCGCGGCTAATGCGTGAGTCGGGTCAGGCCCTCGGAAGAAGAACCACGGCGTTTCAATAAGGGTCTGCAGTCCCACTGACCACTCCACTGACCGGCGGTGCTTCCCGCCGCGCGTGTTTGATGGGGTCAAGACCAACTGTAGCTCCCATACTGTTCTGCTGGTATTAAATCGCCTAAGATTGGTCACCGCTACACCTCTGTTTAGCCCAAATTGGCTGCAAAAGGGCACTTCAGGAGCAAATTGGCTATTTCCCAGTAGCAACAAACACGGATGGACTGCAAACTAAAAAAAAAGTCTTCTCACCATTTTGGTGCGAAGCATATTTATAATGTAACAGGATTTTCAGAGGATGATTAGAGGGGGGAATCGGTCTTTTAAATAACGGCCCATTTCATGCTATTACAGCAAGCTGCTACTGGCACTTCAGCAAAAAAAAAAAAGAAAAAGAAAAGCTATTTATACATTACACTTCTTTTGCTGAGTGTTGTATTTGTTTTAAGTAACTGCCAAAACAATTTGGCTGATATTGTGCCCTGTAATAGTGAGGCTGTAATGTGAAAAAGATAAGTGCAGTGCTCTGAAAAAGGATCTCGAGTTTTACACATAGCAATTTTCCATTTTGGTATGTTAATCTATTCTTAATTAAAGACTAAGTTTGATTAGCTCTCTGAACAGTCTCTTTAACTTTACATTTGCCCAGAATCCAGAAATAAAGAACTTGTAAATGGAACATTTTTTTATTTTTATTTTTTAAATAAGTCCACTTTGTAAAATTGCCACAGTGTGACGTCTGAAGATCTCGGAAAATTTCCACTTGACCCGAACGAGTTCAAAAAAGAGTTGAAACAGATGAAAATGAATCGATGTTTACAGTATAACCCAGTATAATCTCCTATAATGAATATAGCATGAAATGCTGGTGTGTTTTATTTTTTACCAACGTGTTAATGTTGCTGAGTGTGGAGTTCTGAGCTCTGATCTGGGAACGCTGTCCAACCCAATTTAGCCATGTTCCGGTTCCAAGACTGAAAAGCAAAGGGATTTGCTAAATGCTGCTCCCAGTTTAACAGGCTAACTGCAATACAAACTGATAATAATACACACCATATTACACACCTAAACAGGTAAAGTGAATAACCCTGATAATGTTGTGCTCATGGAACCTGTTAGTAGATCGATTACATCTAACTAACAACTTTAAAGCTAATGAGTTAGAAACAGGAAAAAGTGGCTAAACGTAAGGAAGCTAACAAGTTTGACAATGGCCAGATTGCGATGACTGGCTCACAATCTGGCTCATCAATGCACCTTGGGAGTGAAAGCTTAGCCCATGTGGTTTTCTTCCAACAGACGAGCCACCGTAGCTTAAATTATCGAGGAAACCAAAGCTGGCTTTTATTAAAACAGGTTTCCGAATATGCAATATACTACAGTGTGTTGCGTACGGGCAGCTGAAGAATGGCAGATTAATCGGTGGGTCCATGCTGTCCACCAATCAGAGCATCAGAGCTGGAACACAGAGTGCTGGAAGAAGTTAGCTTGATCTGATGAATCATGTCTTCATTTTCATCTTGTGGATGACTGCATGCCATTTTGGAACACATGGTACCAGGGTGCATTATGGGGGGGGATAAATAAACAAAAAGGCGGTACAGGTGGTCTGATGCTTTGGGGAATGTTCTGCTCAGAAACATTGAGTCCTGCCAATAATATGTATGCAAACTAGCTACCAAAGAACTGCTGCAGGTCATGTGAACTCTTTCTTGGAAATGATATTCACTAATAATTGCGGACTATTTTATAAGAAAGACTATGCTCTGCAAAAAAAAAAAAAAAAAGTGGTTCAAAACAGGTTTAGGAAGCTTAACAAGTTGGAGGCATAAAATTTGGCATCTGAAACCAAAATTATGACCCTGTCCAGCATCTGTGTCGCCTGCTATGCAAAAGAAAGAAATCAATCCAATTTGCAGGACTTAAAGGATCTAGTACTAAAATCTTAGGGTCTGTTTTTTCGTCGTCCAGTTAAAGGCCTGGACCACTGCAATGGTTGGGCTATTTTAGCACCAAAAGATGGACCAACACAACATGAATCATGAATGTCTTTCCTTCATTTTATGCATCCAAGCACTAAAGGAACATGTTAAAAAAAATCAATGCAGTACCAGTATGTTTTGGACACACATCCTCAGAGGTCCAATGAAATGGTTTGATTCTGTAAAGTGTAAAGATCCCCAATTTTATAAGTCAGCATTTGAAAAAGATTTCAGATTTCTGAGTTCACATTGAATCCACAGGATCTTCAAAATAAAGTTTAAATAATGGTGCATAAAATTGTGTTTAGCATATTTATTGTGTGCATATATAACCGGGTTGTATTTCTATTTTGCTATAAATACACAACATGTCTTTTTTTTGTTGTTGTTGTTATTTGGATTGTTCCTTACCCTGACTGTAAACTCCTTAGAAAACGCCATCATTGTTATAACCGTGTGACTTTAAGATCAGGAGCCCTTTCTCTTTATTTCTTCTTCTGTGGTATTGCTGTTAAATTGTTTGCGCCCCTGAAGCCCTGCCCTTTTGTCAAGTTTGTCCTGCGGGAGAGGACTTGGCGGCCGATAACACGGTTGTTTTCTGTTTTGTTGTTCTCGTCAGAATAAACTGGGGAACCACCGATTTCAAGGAAAAACCGTGCCCCGGCCTAATTATTCAATAAATCCAGCACAGTGCAGAAAAGATCCAGTTACACATGGATGGATGGATGATTAGTCGTAGAAAAAACTCTAAGTGGCAAAATGAATTTGTGGTTTTCTCTCTGTTGCTGCTCCACTTCCTTCTCTCTGCACAGGCTCGGAGGCAAACCCGGCCGCCGGAACCGTTTCCCACGGGGTGTTTTGCAGATTCTTGCATGCAGGTGCAATTTTCCATAAGCTTTCATTTCGCTGTTTTAGTTCAGAGTCAGTGGGATGAAGAAATTTGTTTTGTCAATAATGCGTCACTGCAAAGATTGGAGTACAGTGAAAAGTGTGTAACACCTATGGGATGTCTGCGCTCGAGAGCCTGCCTGCTACTTCACACTTACTTAACCATTTGCTCACAGTAAGGTGGCTGATTTTTTATTTTTTGGTGGCAAACCCTGGCCAATGCTTGCTTAGCACCAATCCTTTCTCTTCCCACTTCTTGAATGAAAAATACTTCTATTTTGGTATAAACGTTACGATGGGCCAGAGTTCCTAAAGACCAGAAAGCCATTAAAAAGTTAAGAGCACAATCTGTTTATTCTGGTTTATTCAAAGTGAAACTTCTACAATTCAACTTCTTAAAACGTCAGAGTGGAGCTGTAATAAGACGAGCTCTCTGGGCGACTGGCCATTGTTGCCTTGAAGTTAGTTATTATTGCTTATAGATCAAGTTTGCCACAGAGTGGCCCCAATCTAAAAGTGTGTTTCAAATGTTAATGGATCACAGTTGACAGCCAATTTACATGTTAAAGAAAAGTTTCTTTAAGAAACTTTACTGGATGGAGTTATTGGAATACCCAAGGCTTTTAGCTGGGGATGCTCTGGACATCCAAGGTTGCCAGTGATGCTCTTTAGACCTACGCTGTCCCTCCAAAGTAAGAACTATATCCGCATTCTGGGTATTACTGTTCCCAGATCCTGTTGGACTCACCTGTGCTGCCTTGTTCCTGATCAGGACATTCAGGTGGACTCTAGTAGGGTGTCTGAATAGAGGCCGTCGCCACCTTTGCTTTTTACAGAAGATGGTGCCTGGGTCAACATAAACGGCCAATGGTTTTCGGCATCCTCTTAATTTAATCACATTTGTCTCAACCTGAATAAGAGGCGACTAACTCCTGCAGATTTATCTACTGTGGATGGGGAGCAGCAAGAGTTGAAAAGCATTTCCCACTAAAAGGATGCATTACCATGGAAGTGTAGAAAAAAAAAATTTGATTCACACCTAGAAAAGCGGATGTTGCTTCATGTTGCAAGAGACGGCTGTTCTCGTTTTACAGTCTGCAGTTAAAGTCAGTCTTTCATGGTTCATAATGTATGGAATAATGTATATAAACACCGTTTGTGTGCAGCGTTATTGATTGGTGTGGATTTCTCAGACACCTAGAGGGGACAACACATTAACTCCCAAGTAATCACTTGACAACTTTCTAGGCATGAGGTTAAACTTAAAGCAAGATGTTTGATGTCTCAACATCATGGACCATAAATAATACAAATATATCAATGTTGTGAGTTTACAGTGTGACGTAAAGAGTCTTGTTTTAACCTCAATCTTTACTCTTTTCTGCTCCGTGGCTTTGCAGTTTGAACCTTTTCGATGCAGTAAAAGTTTTCCTAAAAACTGGAACTGAGCTACGAAGCGAAAGCTATAGATCATAATCTTTGCATAATTACTCAAATAAAGATAAATTCGTATTTGGGAAGTATTAAGATATTATAAAAATATATTATGCGTTTAGAAACTGCTGATGACCTCTCGATGATTTGAAATAATTCATATTTGTGGACAAAACGTCTCTGATGCGCTATGCGCTGTGGAGGCTGAAGTTAAATGTTGTACAGAGACCAAGAAACGTTTTTGCAGCATATATTTCTGAGCAGAGCAGTATGTTTTCCTAAACAACAACAAACAGGGTTTTATGCTCCGAAGTAAATGCGTTAATTCACAATTCATCAACATCCCAATAAGTGCTCTATTGGGTTGAGAAAGACAGTAAGACAGTAAAAGATTGAGATTAGCTGAGGAGTTATAACAATAAGAAATGATCCATCATAATCAGAGTTTAACCGGGTGATATAATTTCCATACATGCCCAAACGATTAAACCGCTGTATGGCAGCTTATTTTTGAATAATTTAAACATTTAGACTGCAACAGATTCTTGCTTTTGTAGACAGAATATTAAACAGTGTGAATTGATGAATTTATACAGCTAATTAATTTAATAAGCTAACAAAAAAACTCATTAATTTGGCTGGCTCCCCCGAATGCAGCGTGAAACAATCAGGAAGATGTGGATCGAGCTCTTTATCAGTCCATCTATCAACACTATTTCTCTTCTGCAAACAGGCTCAGCAGAGACAGGTGCAATGCAGGAAGGGAAAAGGTGATACGGAGATGGAGCGAGGGGGGAAATCACAGTGTTCTGAAAAATAAACATCTGGAAAACGAGAGAGGAGGAGAGGACAAGATGTGTCGGTTTAAGAGATGAAGGGAAATATGAAGAGCAGAGGTGGGGAATTAGAGGAGGGAGGATTTGGCTGATCTTTGTCAGGAACACTGTAATCCATTAAAAATGTCACTGGAGGCAACGATCCCCCCCCTTAACAGTTGGTTACATGGATATGGTAGACTATATATAACTCCGACGCCCAAAGATGAACAGATGTGCTGCGCAGAACCGGCTGCCATTGACATTTAAAAGGGCTGCTTTGGGGGTCCTTCTACACCTCACCATATGACACTGATAGTTGGAGATGATGTTTGCTATAGAACCGGAAAGGTTGGGAAGGCACCGCAGAAAGCAAGTGCTTCCTGACACCACGGTCCCCTTTTTAGATATTGAAGCACGATGACAAATGGCCTCCACGGCGCTGCGTGTCGCGAGCATCGTATCAAAATCCCTCGCAGGTGGCATTCAAACCACGGGACCCCGGCGGTGACTTACTACTCAGGAGTTGAGTCTGTTATGAATGTTTATTGCTACTTGTTAGCCAGTTGTTGGGAAGGCTCCTACGAGGTGGCAGGGGGTTGAGGAGAGCACGGGAAAGCGTCTATTGATCACGGCGAGCCGCGTGAGAAAGGCAGACTTCTCCCTACGAGGTGCGATTTCTCTCTTAACACCTCGCGTGACCTGCATACAGCCCATCCATCACAACGCGCCTTGGCCTATTTCTCCTCCCGTCAAGCGGCCGGGAGAAATCTTTTGGCGCGCTCGCGTCAGCCGGAGTGTGTGCCTTTTGTCAGGCCGTGTCCATCTGGGAGTGTGCGTGTAATGAAGGGTGGTGTTCCACCCCAGGTGAGGGCAGAGAGGTTCGGGGTTGACCTAGTTTAGCTGTGGGAGAGAAATATCACCTCCGTGGAGAAGAGGTAATTGGCTGCCTCCGACTGTCCTTCTGGCTCATGGTGGACTGTAATAAGTAATTCACACAGGTCCTTTCAGGGACCTCTGAGTGCGGTGTGCTACGTGTGTCTGCCAATATGCACCGTATGTCATTAGCCATGGGTCAGCAGGAGGTGGCGCCTGTAATATTAATTAAAGTAAAAATAGGTATCGTAATATGATTTTATTTTATATCAAGTGGTTGTTTTCAATACATAAGAAATGCAGGATTTCATCTCTTTACTGAATTAGCTGATTAATCAGTTAGTTTATCGATCCCATTGGTGAGCATGTTGTTGCTGAAAAGGCACGCTGCAAAAAGCTTGTGAACACATTAAATGTTATCGTAATAACAGTTATTAAGTTTCCATACCTTAACTATTCATGCTATTTGCGACCATAAGTTAGTTCAAGTTTGTCTTTTTGTAAGCTACGGAAAAGTGTGCTAGTGGTTTTCTTTCAGGAAGTTGAAGTAAACAAACCCACCCGTATGGTACGGGTAGTGGTAGGAAGGTAGGTAGTTTTATCTAAATAGCACATTTTCAGCAACAAGGCAATTCAAATGCTTTGCATAAATTAGAAGAAAATTCAAACAAAATAACAAACCTAAGGAAAGAGCAAAAGAAGAAAAAGTAAAACAAAAAAACTATGTTAGTTCCCCATGTTTAAGAATAAGTGGTCTGCAATTTATGAACCAGTAGGGGGTTCCTCTGGGTTCTTGTTCTAATAATATTGATCTAAGGCAGTAAGAAGAGTTCCTCTGGATTCTAAGTTTGTTCTAATTCCTGAAAGAAAAATCCTTTGAAGTATGTAAACTAAATAACCTAAAGTTTATCAGTGGATGTTACTAGACACTATGGCTGTGAAAATAATTGGTATTTTGAAGATATGCAGCATAATCAATAGTAAAATATTTATTTGCTAGATGAACTGGGCCTTTTTCATCTTCCCAAGTTGATACATAATTTCACATGAAGATTGCAGACACCAAGTCAGCAAAATCATTCCCTTAGTCAGTGGGTGACAACATTTTGCCTTTTATCATAACCATAGTTTTATTAAAGTCTTGAGGAGCCAGCATGGTCGCGTGGTTTTCGGATGTTCATTTCCTCACAGACCTTTCAAGGTTCACGAGACACACGTAGCTGAGCTCTCCGTCCCGCTGCACTGTATGACGTGGTGTTTCGTATTGTTTGGTTTACAACAGCAATCACTTCAGAGAGGAATCACTGTTGAGTTCACTAGTTCGACGTCGGAAATAATGACTGACAGGCTGGAAAACCTCATTTCATTTTTCACAAAAAAAAATTACGAACGGAAGTCACTGGTGAACAATTTTCCCACTGCATTGGACCAGTACTGAGCAGGGGGGAGTTTAATATTTCAGCACATGGTTCCTTGAACAAAATCTGCTCTCTGACTGAAAAACCCGTGTTCTGGACATCTGCGCCACCCGACGATACATCCTACCTGGCACAGATAGAACAGCAGCTCTATGGAAGTTGATTAGTGTTGTTTTCCACGTAAAAATACCATCCGTGAAATCAAAAGTTCCCCATGGGGGTTGTGACATAACACGACATAAGGCCAAGAACAAAATGGCGTGATTTTTGGACTATGGGAATTGATTTCGTCAGTTCGGCTCGACCACGCAGAGCCTTCCGGTGTTTCTTGATACTGGTAACAAAACTGTGCTGAGATTTTGTTCACAATTTGTCGACTACCTGGTTGGGGTTGGCTGTAGTTGCTCTGTCTGTCACGGTGAGACCCAAGGGTGAGGCGAAGCTCGTGTGTGTAGTCTGGCAGAGTTTCTCGCGAAGTGTAGGAGCGATGATGAGTACGGCCATCCTCGCTCTCGTCGGACGAGCTGGTGTAGGACATCTCCATTTCATGGCGGCCCTTAGACAGTGGCTGGTAGGGTTTGCTGTCCATCTCCTCCATGGCTCATAGGGCTCCACTTAGTCACTCAGCAAAGCCACGGCGCAGAGAGCACACTCTGAAAAGGCAAGAATGGTGGATGAGAAGGAAAAGAAAGCAAACAGACACAGAAAATACAACACTGGCTTTTATGAAAAGCGTAAGGATGTCCACAAAAACGCGTAGATCGGCTAAAAGGAGACCAAATTGGCTAACCAAGCGTCGTTGTTAAATTTAGACATGATCTACAGGCTATTTTCTTGTCTCTCTAAAGTAAGACCTCAACAGTGATGAAAACAACGGTAGACATCCAGCGTTTGGAAATTAGGATCAAGGAAGATTGGGTAAGAAAATGAAGCGCAGAGGATTGTACAGACAGAAAGAAAAGAAAATAGGACAGTAATTCTGTTATTTAACACATGGGAACAGCACCTGTAAACTCCAATTACTGCGAGTATTTATACGCAGTATGTATCTCCTTTCATACTTCACACCTAAGGTTACCACCTAATCAATGCGCAAACGGGAGGCACGGCAGCCTCTCTACCTTCATGTGCTCAAAGGAAAACCGGCTTAAATCAAACGAGGTTTAGTGTTCTGCCAGTCGCGGCCACCGCTTGCACTAATAACTCTAAGCTTTATCTCTCTCTTACAGGCAACCATTCACAGGCCGCAGATAAATCATCGAATTCGTCACCGAGCTCCAGGTCTGTCACTCTCATTAAACACTGCGGTTCACCATCGTCGTGAAGTGGTGATGGAATACTTTTTGACAACAGTCTTTTCAGTGTCATTGGTCTCCCAAAATGAAAGCTGATAAATCAACTCTTTTACTGTACCGCTCACATTCCCTCATGTGCCTCTCAATCACGTCAAAATCTACTTCTGATAATGTCCACCATCGTGCTCTTATAACGCCGTAACTAATGATTGATTGGGACTATGATTAGGGCATAGAAGGAGTGATTAGAAAATACTTCATTCATATTAGTTCCCTTTCACCGTGCCCCGTTGAAGGCCTTTCCAGCCTATTTCCTGCAGTTATAAAGCTTCTAAATGGAGCTTGAGAGGGTCATTGCTCATAGAGACAAAGTGCTATGGTATTGACCTCTTCAGGGAGTCCTGTAGTCCATATATCAAAGCCATTAGAGCGTGCCTGCTCAATACCTCAGAGATCTGCAGCACAGGGTGATCACCACTAGTCTGATACAAGTTTACAGCTGACCTTTCTACCACTGCAGTAATGCTTTTATTCCACCTGAAGGGCTCCTTCCCCTGGCCTTGCGCTCACCCTCCTCCTCCTCCTCCATGTGAAGACACCTGCGCACACGTCCAGACCGCCCACTGACCCCTGACAGCAAACTGTCGGAATATGGGCCAAATCGTTTGCATCTTCATCTCAGCCCCGCCCGGCCGCACGCCTCGTCATGGCATGAATAATCTGTAAATGTTCCACACTTGTCTGCCTGCTCCATTCAGTGTTTGGCCTTGAATTTAATGACAGCGCGAAGCACAACAAAAGACTGAAAACACAAAAGCGAATTTAGCCGGGCAATTGTGTTAGCCCCGCACTGTAGCGTATACAGTACAGCCTTTTACGACGGACACTTGTGGTTTCCCTGCAATCACGATGCCTTTCATTTTGATTGGCAGGAGTTATTGCAAGGAATCAAAGCCAGCTATTATCTCAGCTGCCCTGTCAAAACGGGATTGACTGGTGTCACCTTCTCTCTGGTACGGCGTGGTGCAAGTATACATTAGCCTGTGAGCTCTGAGCTTGCTGCAGGCACTGACTGCTGTCTGTCTCCACAGAGGCCCTCTTTCTTTTTTTGTCTGCCACCCTCTTACACGCAAGAATGAAAGCATGCAACGCTGCACAAGGACACACAGTCTTTTCCCCCCACCCCACCACATCATCACAGGCGCTCACATACCGAGCGTAATCAGAACACGTCGCTTGCATGTCGTTTTGTTTGCATAAAGACGTGTGCTATACCAAAACAAACCATCTCCTTTCTTTTGTTCAATTTCACATTTGCTCTGCTTGCCCTTCCTAGCCTCAACACTTTCCACCCTCCATCTCCTCCTCAGAGAGCCGTGCATTTAGAGAAGTAAGCCTGCTAGCAGGGGTTATTCCACCTAATTCTTGCCCACAGTGGGGTGCCCATTAGGGGGCTTGATTCTTGGGTTTGATGTCAAAATCTGGCGATTGTGTTTCTTTTCTTTTTTTTCTTTTTTTTAGAGCCAAGCTCAGTTCAAACAAGTCTCATGAGCGTTCTCTGGGACAAAGTCAGCGTGCGCCACCTGAGCAAAACACCCCGGCCCAGACCGGAGCGTGCAGAGGGTGACGGAGCTCGGATTTGGCTCGCCTCGCAATAGAAAACAAACAGGAACGGAACTGGAAACATTGGAGGATGTTGGAAAAATTAGCACTGTTTCAGAATACATTTTTAATACAGGGAAGCTCAAAACCCTCCTGTATTATGTCACTCATAATTTTTTTATGTGCATGTTAAGCAATGGAGTACATGGTGTACGGGGAGTTGACTTGGGGGAAGATGAGCAAGAGCCTTGCTGTTTGTGTCGAGACATCACCAGCAGCAGCTAACAATTGTTTAGATTGTCAAAATCATAAAAAAAATAGTTTGTACAATAAATATCGTCAAGATTGATTCTACACCACTGTATTGATGAAAAGGTTGTTGAGTTTGAACTAAATGTTTGCTGCTTGAACTGGGACACTGCTGTAGGATCCAGCGACTTATCTATGAATCTACTTTTCACAAAAAATACACTCAACAGTGACTTTCATTTACTAAATGTATTTTCTGTTGGAGAAAAACAACAATACAATCTCACTTGTAATCCTTTCGATGCATTTAATTCAACTTTATGTATTCCTATAAAATATCCATCCGTCCATGTAAAAGACTGACGATCCCGACTTATCAGTTTAAGGTCGCAGGTCGGCCGGTGGCTATTTTCCACACTCACTGGCTGAGCAGCGGGGTACACCTTGGAAAGGTTGTCAATCCATCACAGGGCAACAGACACACACACACACATGCCGCACACACACCTGTACCTAAAGGCAACTTAGAGCAGTCAAATAAGCTGACATGGATATTTTTGGACAGCGCAAGAAAGCCGGATAAGGCGACTGCAGGAAAACGATGCAAACCACTGTTCCATCAGGAAGTCCTTAATCTATTTTAATATAGCTTTTATACGATTTAAAACCTAAATTAGCTCTGATTCTGTTTTTTGGATTATGTACCGCCAAATAACAATTTATAAAATAACAGTTTTTAAGTATACAATTACATCTATTATTTATAGTGAAAATCAGATTATTTTTTGTAATTTTCTTAATTTTATTTCCTAAAAGGTCTTTAGGAAATGCAAGTGCAGGATTTGTGAGATTCTACACTTGCTGCTCCCACTGGGATCCCTACCATAAATGTGTTGATCACTGGTTTGATCCATACCAGTGGTTTTAGTTTGATATCTTGTCCAGTTCATCTGAGCAAACAAAATTGGAGGGGAAATAGTGCTGCATTGTTTCCAGAATGAAAACATAAATACTGAAATGACTTTTTGAAACCACTAATTACCATTTTGTTCATTGTTTTGTTCGTTCACCAAAACGATACATATATTAAAAGCAGAACGGAGAAGTGTTTTTAATCTAACATCGGATGAAAAAGGAAAAAAAAAAATCACAAAACATGCTTGTAAAATTTTAAAAGAAAAAAAAACAATTATACAATTTGTTTTTTCTTTTTGAATATTGACAAAACCACTTGGGTATTACCTGCATTTTCGATGAATGCTTAGCAATTAATTGCTCTAACAGGCCAGAAGCTACTACTGGAGTTTAATTTTTCAGACAAAAAGATTAAAAAAAAAAAAAGAAATTCAATCAGATTTGGATGCACAAGTTTCTGTGCAAAAAATCTTGTCCAAACTTGGGTGACCCCCCGAGTAGCAACCACTTTGAAGAGAAATACCTCAAATACTGGCTATCAGCGATGCCGTCGATTGGCTACAGCTGAAGAAGTAGAACCAGTTAAGCACTTAATTAACAAATAATAACAGAACAGAAATTAAATTCATCGTGATTATGATATTTCAAATCTGAAGAGTTTTCGGTAACACTTTATTTGAAGGGCTGTGCATAAGACTGACATGACACTGTCATAAACATGACATAACACCTGACACTTTTAATGCAAAGTTGCTCTAAAAGTTGCATTGAAAGTCCATTAAAAATGCCAACTTTGCATTAAATTACCATAATTTACAAAATCATGCAAAGTTGGCATTTTTAATGGACTTTCAATGCAACTTTTAAAGCAACTTTGCAGGAATTTGCATTAAAAGTGTCATTATTTAACGAATGATACTTCATGACAACTGTCATAAACATTCATAAAGACTCGTTCATGTTCATGACAGATGTTATGTCATGTTTATGACAGTGTCATGTCAGTCTTATTCACACCCATTCAAATAAAGTGTTACAGAGTTTTCACTTGATTCTGGAAATCCAGCTGTTTGTTCAGGTTCATACTGATGTGGTTGTATATCAGCCACTCCAATAAAGTCTTCTTCCATTTCCACAAACAACTGGGCTGGACTTCTCCAACAGCATTTTAGGGACCGGCTGAGGAACAGCGCACCTCATCAACTAAAAAAAATCAACTCCGCCACTTCAGCGTCTATTCACAAGAATGCTAAAAACAAGTAATTAAAGTTTTAGGTCACAGAAATGGATCCCTGGAATGTTTAGTGGAAATGTTTCATTAAATGATATTTATGTGATATCAATATTTTGAGATTCGATTTCAGCTCTGCTTTAAATACATTAAAACGTCGACTTATTTGTTACCAGAATATATTCGGCTAAACAGTTTTCTTCTTTGACTTGCATGAAGAATGACGCACTCAGACGTATGCTGCAGGATCGATGACATCCAGACATATTAAGCACTTGAGAAATCAACAAGAAATTTTGGATCAAAATCTACCAAAAATCTTCGAAGACCATGTACAGGGTGCCACCAAGGAATATGGTTTAAAACATAGCAATGAATTAAAACAGGCCAGAAAATCCATCTGGAACTTCCAGATTTATTTATCATTGAAATGTTGTAGCCTCTGCCTTAACGGCCAACAGGTAGAGAACAAGAAAGAGAGACTAGGATGACCCTAAACAACACCAAAGACAAAACAAACAAAAAAAAACAGGTCTTGGCCTACCCCTTCATCTCCAAGCCTGACTCTGGACATTTTTAATCTTTAACAGCTATAAAACCATTTCTGAGAACTTTTGTTGCTACAAAAAGAATTGGGACACCCTTTAGAAACTATTTGTAAAAGCTACAAATAAAGGGCAAACGTGCAGAAACATGCCATTCAAATATACTTGACTTATCTCGTTTTCACACATTAATGTTCATATATATCTTGGTATTTACTGGTGAATTTGGGAATCCACCTGCCTCTGCTTCCAAATACAATGTAGGCACGTCTCATGGTTATAAACCTAAACAAATGAGTGGGACTTTATTTGTGCTACAAATGGATTAACAGTAAGCGCTTGTGTGCATTGACAATGTACGTACATGCCATTGCGGGTTTTCATTCCTAATTCATTTCTAATCAATAATTAATCACTGTGTAATGAACTCTTCAGCACTCAGTTTAACATTAATACAGAGTGACAACGCTGAGTGCAACACATGCATCGCATTACATCGTGAGCCCCTTCCTCGTCTTCAACCCTGTTATGCCTACGTTTGTTTCGTTTCAAACCCTCCCTCTCGCTTTCTCTCTCTTACACACACACACACACACGCACACACACACACACGCACACACACACACACACACACACATTCAGCCAAACATACAAGAGGACGGGAGTGATAATCCATGGCTACACAGATGCAATAATATCTAATGGGACCCTTCACCCGCTTGATCCCCCCCATTTCCTATCCATTTATTTATTCAAACTGTGCAACTGTGGGCCAAGGCGCTATTTTTTCTTTTCTTTTTTTTTCTTTTTTTTTTTTGGTGCAAATCTGCTTAGAGGAAGCGATGAAGACTCACATACACAGTTGCCTGCCTTTAAACAGGATTTGCACTCCGAGTCATCTCCAGAGGGGCGGGGCCCCTCAGATATCCACCATAAACACAAACAACTCAGCAGAGATCGTTGCGCGCATCCGCCGAGAACCACAAGGACGAGTCAAAACCGATTTCCATTCCCCAATATCTCATGCGATTGAGCTCAAATCATGACGAACAAGAGGAGAGAGAGAGAAAAAAAAACAGAGAGAGAGAGAGAGAGAGAGGAGGCGGAGAGGAGAGGGAAAAGAGCGAGGCACAGAGAGGATTGGAGCCAGACAGAGGCAGAGAAATTGAGTTTCACATGGGTAAATAAACAAGGCGGATGGGGAGAGCGGAGTGCCATCCGACAATATTAGCTTCTCAGATTATTGATACAGTATAGTTCAAGGATTACAAATGCATTTCCACCATGCAGGGAGCATCTTATTTTCATAAGAGCCAAGAGAGACACCAGCAAAATGGGAGATACTTTCTTTGTTAGCTCCGGCCTTTCACGCTCCTTTCCCCCCTCGGAGCTTGTTTGCGCAGAGATGAGGAAAAAAAAAAAATTCCACTTTCTAAAGACGCCGCGCGAGCTGGCAGAATGACGATGAGACCCCTAAAGAAACGCGTTCACGTCGCAGCTCAAACTTATCACAGCAGATACTTCGAAAGTCAAATCGTGACAATCCCCATTGTAGCTCGCAGGTTTGATTCGTTTTTGTTTTTTTTTTCTTTTTGTCTCCTGGAGCAATGGCTTAATCATCGGATGAGAACAGCAGCACAGTTTCCAGCTACAGATGCAGATCCAGGCTACAGGTCCTACGGGAGTAAACAATGAGCCGTCAGAGGAAGACGCCTCTCCTGGAGTGAGAGTGTGTGTGTGTGTGTGTGTGTGTGTGTGTGTGTGTGTGTGTGTGTGTGTGCGTGGGTGTGTGTGTGTGTGTGTGTGTGCGTGTGTGTGTGTGTGTGTGTGTGTGTGTGTGTGGGTGTGCGCGCGCGTGTGTGTGAACACACAGAGAGACGGGGCTTAAGAAACTTCCACTTCCACTCGTTAGCACTGCCGTGACTCCTCAGGCATGTGACAGGGACTACTGTGACGAAAAGGCCCTGAAGGACCCACAGGACCCTGTTATGCCTACGACCACCCAAAACGCAACAGAACACAACGCCACCTACTGGCACCCCGCAGCGCCTGCCGAGAAACAGGGAGGCCTGAATGCCAACCGGGCATGAGGAGAGTGATGGATAGATAATGAGAGGTGTAGGGATCTCACAGAGAAAATTGGGGGAATTGAAGGATGGAGAGATTGCCAAGTGAGACATGGAGTGATAGAGAGTTTTAATTAGCGGATAAGGGCGCGCTATATCTGTGAGCGGCGGCGGCGGCACTCTTGTCACGTAGTTGTGCTTTCATAGCTGACCAAGCCTGAAATCTCTTGTTGCTAATACCGAGTTTACCAGCAGAACACGTACTGTTGCGTGTTACCCACACACACACACGCACGCACACACACTTTAAAACACGTCGGCCTGGAGCACAACGCTGCATACCGGCGAGGCTTCAGAGACGAAACGCTGACAATCAGCCGCAGACGGACACACAGGCACTGCCCTTGCGCCTACACGTACTTATAGCGTTTCACAGTTCCTGAAAAAAAACAACAAAAAAAACAAAAAACACACACTTGAACGCCCACACGCCGCGGAGAATCAACAGCCTTTTCTGGCCCTCGCAGCGGAGACAGTATTGCACCGACGTTTGCTTTCCTGCGCTCCTCCTGCCGCGTCCTCGCCGCACGGCGTGCCTTCATTCTTTCACTCAGCAGGTTAATGCGCGTTTGCAGCGCGAGCCGCAGAGAGGTGGCACGATGAGCAGTCCTCATTGTGTCCTCGCTCCCTTCAGAGCGAGAGCATGACTGAAAAGCAGGAAATGGAGTCTGTGTGTCCCTTCACAGAGCAGATCAGTTCCTGTCAGGGAGCTGTCAGCGGGCTGGGAAGCCATCCTGGACCATTTGACTATTTATAGTGGACACGGCTCAAATCCCACATCGGCACTGCAACGCCTGAGTGGCGTGGAGAAATCCATAAGGTCCTCTAGTATTCATGGCCTCTGAGTGTGGCCGAGAGCGAAGGAATCGCTCAGCTTAAACTTTTCAAAGGACATTTTTTTTATATAAATATATATATAAATATATATGTCTTAACTGCAGGTAAGACTTACTTTCTGTCAGACCTTGACTACACGGTACGGCCCTTTTCCTGCTGCGTCTTAGCAGAATACCACTTTCTATTCATGATATCCACCTCTGCTGCTCTGTGATCTAAATCCCTCTGCTGATTCCCCAGTAGGCCGAGGAGTAAACAACAACAAGAAAAAACAGACACACACACACGCACACACACACACGCACACACACACGCACACACACATGGTTCAACTTGAGATTCCCTCAGTGTTATACTCTTACATAAACACCATGACATAACGCTATAAGTTAGAGGCGTAGCAACAAATGTAGTACACAAAAGCATGACCAAACTAGATTACAGGGATATTTTTGGAAAAACACCCGCTCTGCCTGGGATATTTGTTTTTTGTTTTTTTTTTACAGATACAAGTTTCACAAAACTCATGAAATGTGCTTTAAAAATTCTAATTACTGCTGATTAATCTAAACCTAGTCTTTACTCCACATGTTATGCTATTCAGTTCCTCGATTTGGGTGTTTTGACACTTACATAAATGTTTCAGTGACCTCAAAATGCTTTTTAGATCATTTCTGTTTAGTGAAGAATTACCCAGATTATGTTTGATCAGCATTACGAGTTTAGCTTAGCATCAATACGGAGTTTGAATGCAGAGGCCATCTTTACAGCTGTTAGCGGCTAACGGCGGAGTCCAGCTGTGGCGTTCTCACACAGCTTAGAAATCATAAATCTTTTGCCATCAGACTGTCGGGGCTGGGTTTTTTTTTTCTTTTTCCCTACAGCTTACCAAACAAGCTCCTTTAACACTTTAGTAACCCGGCAACATCTTTATTAGCCTACTCATTTCCTTATCGTCAAAGCTACAAAAGCAACCAACTTGAGAGCTAACTGATTAACTGGATGGTCAGAAAAATATTTTTATTTACACATCCTGATCAAATTTGGTCTAAACAAAGAAAATCAGGCGAAATATTTGAGAGATGTTGTCTGTATTTTGTTCCATATTGTCACCTTCCTATATTAATGGCTTATGTCTTTTTCTTTGCCAAAAGATGATTTTGGCAAAAAATTACTTTTGGCATAAAACAAAAGAGGACTTAAGCATATTGTGACCTTCCTAAAATAATAGCTTGTATAGAACAGTCCAACACTGTTGGACTTATATCTTCATCTATTAATTTAAAACCTAACCCATATCAGCTATAAGTCAGACAGTTTTCTGAAAACCAAGTGTTGGCGTGACTTAGTCATTTTGACCCAAGTACCTAGTTTTATGAATAACATCGTTAAGCAATTATTAGTGTTAGTCATATTCAATCCTAGACAACCTACAAACACAACCCAAGTAGTGCACTGCTGACCAAATGGCTGAAAGACGACTTATCGAGCATTTCTCCACGAATCTCATCTAAAGGACTTTAAGTCAAAGCAGCAGCATTACTATAACTTTAAATCTTTTTACCAGTAATGGCAGAACCTGCAAAGAGGTCCTGTGTTTACATCCAACGCCCCAAACGTCAACCTGTAGGCATGTGCGGACATTTGATCACACAAAACACGAGACTCAAAGCTGCTTAATCAATATTCTTGACAAGGCAAAGCCTCGTTCAACACAACTGATATTCCCGCTCTCCTGTAAAATAAACAAACGTCGGCCCTCACACTGCAGGACCGGAAGGATGCTCACACTAACTAGCTCCGCAAATAAAGCTTAACTCCATGAGTGACAGCCTCCTAAGCTCTCTGCATCAGCCACTTCTTGGTAAAAAGCCTCTCTCAATAATGCATTCGACCACTAAAACCCTTCCCAAAATACCCAAAGCAGAGCTGGCTGCATTGTGGACGCTAAATTAATTGACTAATCAATGCCATTGATTCCAGAAATTGGATTTGGCGATTAGCGATTCAGACAGTTACTTCCTGCGCGTCCCTCCTTTATGAAGTTGTTGATTACAGTGAAATGAGTGAGGAAAGAACATTAGCCCTGCAGAGGAGGCCCTGAAAAGATCCACAAGGAGCGCCTGAGCTGCATGACAGATTGATTTCTGAGAGCTAAGTGGGCTAATCTTCCATCTACGCCGTCGCAAAGAGATGCTTGTCATCTTTGACGGAAGCCAAAACAGCGTTTAACGTTCAAGGACGGGGATTTTTTTTGTTATACTCCAATAAAAAAAAACAACACATATCCCATACTTCACCTTATTTCTCACTCTGCATGTTAAGTTCGTTTGGCGAACCAAAGGACATTGAGGCACGCAGCCGCCTGAACGCATCACCTTCACGCGCCTGTCCGATGCGCGTGCGCCTCCGAGCGGCGACACGCGGGTTGGCCGCGCTCTCTGATAACAACTCTGAAGTGTGGCGAAGATGTAATATGGAGCCACTGGATATCTGAGCATTGTTTCTCGTAGCCCGAAGGCTTTCCGCTCAGGTATCGGTGAAAAGAGCCGTAGCAATTTTCCAGATAAACAAATCATATAAGCTTGAAATCAATAGCACCCATTGTAAAACGTATTTGTTGTTAGGAAATAGCAGAGTCATTTTAGGCACTTTTCTCCTTTCAGCATCACATATACCTTGCATTGTTTCTCTATTTATCCACTACCCTATTTGCCACTGTAAGCTTTGCTTTTCTTTTTTAACCTTTCAAAGGAAATTTGTTAAGCAAAACGGCAATGTGCACGTCCCGTAGAAAATTTGCATCCTTCATTTTGTTGCATCTCAGGCGAATCATTGTGTCCTGTAACAACATTAAAAGAAAAACAATATGTGAACGTACTGAGAACGGCTCCTCCTGGGAGCACATCGGCTCGGCCCGACACGCGGTGCAGCAGCTGTAACGTTTGGGATTTCAGGATCGCTCCATCTGCAGCAGACTTGTATTAGCTCAGGTTTATTCGAAAATTGGTTGCACTGTGCTGTCATGATTTTTCTAAGGGAAGTAGATATGGGGTTTTTTTCTTCTTCTTCTTCTGTTCTCACGTCATTGTTCTCTGTGCTGTTTTGACATGGCATCCTGGCTGGCAATCAGCGGAGGATATAAAGTACTTTTTGTCAGGCCACAACCAAAAATGTCAAAAGTATTATCGTGCAATTTTGTGTGGCTGACCAATGAAAATCACATGCCTGTTTGTTAAATTGGAAGGAAACTGACATGTGCTTTTCAAACTACTTTACAAACAGAAACAAATTAATACTTTGTAGACATTTATACTGTTTGCCACAGTGACAGCTGGAAATCTTTTTTTGTCTCAACCAGCTTTGTAGAAATTGACATTTCTTTGCAAAATAGCTTGGAGAGCTGGGAGGTCAACATTTGTCCCAGGCTCTAGTTTTTTATGGGAATATTTCAACATTTCAAGATTGCCCCATGTTTAACTCTATCAACCCTCACTGCATGGTGTGGTCACCACCACGTTTCATCATGCAGATGACGAAATCAGTGTTATTTCTCTGCCAGACATTAAAAGTTACACTTTCCTCTCTCCTGACCTACGTATCTTCATACAAATATGTTCCCTAAGCAAGCCGATGTATTTCTTGTGACTTAGGGCTTTTGTAAAAGAATATTTTAGTAATCGAGTACTCCAACGATTATTCTTAAGATTAATTGAGTAATCGGATAATAAAACATAATTTAACGAAGCGTCGAGACAGATACATTTTCCCCAAGGAATTTTAATAATCGAGGTACTCGAATTCATTCGAGGAATCATTATAGCTACATCTTCCCTAAAGGAATTTATGGAGAGACCAATGAGTGTTTGACCTTGTGACAGATCCTACCATCCAACGTGTTGATTGTTGCAGCTCCTCCAAAGCTACCGTGGGTTTCTCATCCACTTTTCTGATTAATGCTCTCCCTGCTTGGCCCTTCAGTTTAGGTGGACAGCCATGTCTTGATTGATTTGATGTTGTCTTATACATTTTCAAAGTTTAACTGAACTACACTGAATCATGCGCCATCGTACCGTACATTCAAAACACAAGGCATTGAGACAGGCGCTGCCCTAAACTTTCACTGTTTGCCGAGTCGCTCGACCTTCATAACTCTGTTTAATCTCAAATCTTCTCTAACAAACCTCTTGCATTGACTTCTGGTTGAATGCAGTGACACGACAACCATCTTTATTTGTCAAGATTTTTAAAGGTGTGAATTATTTTCCAATCTGTGTCGGTTTCATCGCATCAAACTGTAATTTCACAGAATATACAGTGGAACTTTGAGGGCGTAAAAAGTTCATGAGGACTAAACACAAAGGCATGTCTTCATAACATGAAGTTAATTTGGTCAATGGTGCACATGCTTGAAGTAGTCCCCCAAGTTCATGGCTGAATCAAGCCCTGGTATTAAATTTTATAACACTAAGCATCCCTGGCGGTGCGGAGAAACACATTTTGAACTTTTGAACATTAACGCACTCCATTGTGTGTAACACACGGCTTCTAGCAGAGATGCATCAACAACCATTTTGAAGCAATTCATCTTTTCTGAGAGTTAATAATTCATGATCGTCTGGAGAAAGTAGAGCTATGAATATTACTGATGATACACATGAGGCTATTTACCAGTCAGCAGGAAATAGATGAACTCGTTTAGTGCCGGGATCGACAGTGTAACATTTGTGAGTTTTGTGTTGCTAAATAAATCATTTCATTGGCTGATTTAAAAAAAAAAAAGAAAAAAAAGAAAGAAACCTGAATGTAACTTATTCATAAAGACATATTGGACATGGTCATAAAAAGTCAAGTGTGTTTTTTTGTGTGCAGGCGCCTTGTTGTGTGACAAAATACACCAAATATATTTATTTACCAACTTTGCAAAAGTGAGAAAGGGTTTAAAGTTAAAGATATTAACGTTGCAGAACGTTGATGTCAAAACCTTTTTGACATCAAAGTTTATTCTGTACCACAAAAAGAAAAACATTATTGCCATTACAAGAATTATTCTTTCTCTGGTGAAAACAATAGGAACTTTAATTGATCGCGTTTGCAAACCACCAAATATTACGATTGGAATAATTTTGCTACTGTACTATTTTATCTCTTTTGAAAGCATCCAGGAATGTTTACATTTTAAAATAGAATGAAGGCCACACTAATTAATTTAATTTGTAAAGTGAAGTAAGCTTATATTTCTCTTTGTAAGGATTTTACTGTACGTATTACTATACGCAATTATTAATTTGTAGCCAAAGAGACAAAAACTGATCAATTTACAATTTTTCTAAATGTTGCAATAAATTTTTATTTCCATATCGTCTACTCCTAGTTGGTAAGTAAAGCCAGGTTTTCCTACGTTACAAAACGCTACTTGCGTGGCAAGGCGCTTCATTATCAGGCACCACTTGCCTGTTGTGTAAAGAAATATATTAGCATCATCCACCAGAGTGCACATGGAAATGGGAGGTGAGGGACCGCATTATTATTGCCATTTCTGGCAGAAAACACATTTTAAATTAACACCATTTGTCTTCATAAGACTCACATTTCATTTCATTTTATTACACAAATCTGATTCATATCCAGTTTGGGTTTTTTTTGTCGCACCGCATTCACTCAGAGAAGTAAGATCTACTGCTGTAGCTAATTGCAATTTTCAGTTAATATGTAGGATATTACCACTGGGAGGGAAGAAACTGTTAAATTTCTCATACCGAAAAGTTGTATTTTAGAGCTGCAGCTTTTTTCGTGATGTAATTTATTTATATTCTGAAATCATCTCTCACATTCTCCGCTACCGACTGACTAAAACAAGAAGGAGAACTATTATGCTTCCTTGAACAATGTAGGACATGTTTCTGGACTATGCAAAACATGTTCATTACATTCTCTTCAAAAAAATTTTTTTAAATCATTCACAGATTCTGGTCAGCTTTGCCTAATTTGAGCATCTTTTTACACGTGAAAACGGCTGCAAACAGATGCACAGTTGTGACCCTAAAACCTAGCCGTCAAGGATGCAAGAAGGGGTTTCTTAAAGGTAAGTCAACAGAATCACAGTCCCAGATGGTGTCCAGACCACCAACCTGGACGGGTTGGACTGACCCCTCGTGCGCCTTTGCTAGTTTCAGAAACTGACGGGACATTCCCATTATCCGACATCATCCTAGGTGTCCAGCTAAGAATGGGAGAAAGTTTTAATCTGCTGATTCAGCAGGGACAGAACTTTCTTCCACTCGAAGTCTGGTGGTAAATCCTGCCGTTAATATTCCACATATTAACTTTTCAGATAATAAGTTTGCACAATTTGTGCAAACTAGAATTATCTATGGCAATGTGGCTGTGTCACTGAATGGCATTAAAAAGTAAAATGAAGCTAATCAGCTGTGTTCACCTTGATTTGGAGGATGTGCATGGACATTTCTTGCAGCCAACAACAAAACACTTCTTATTTCCAGCAGCCATTGTACAACAGCAAAATCAGCTTCAAAGAATAAAATGAGCAGAGCTCCAGTTGGGTCGCTACTAGGTGATGGGCTGAGCTGGGCTGGGCTGGCGTTGCTAGGTGAGGTGCAGCTCCCTCTAATTGTGACTTAATGATAGGAAGTTTTGTCCAGACACCAATAGCACTTTTATTTATTTGGGGATTTTTTTTTACAAAAAAAAAAAAAAAAAAAAAAAACAGTGCTGGGTTGTTTTTTTAGTGCTTTAACTGTGTCATTTAGACAATTATCTGATGTCAGCGTTAGCATGCTAACATTAGCATACATTTTATGATTAGCATGCTGCATTATGCTATGCATCAACTCATACAGTGTTTTCCTCCAAGCTATTAGTTAAGTTTATAGAGACACCGCTACAAAGTCGCTTACAGATGGATAAGAGAACATTTTGAACTCTGATGTTGACCTCAAGTTAACTAAAAATATAATTTCTGAATATTTTCCAGATTTGTTTTTGATCATTCTCCTGTACCGCAGCTGAAAAAAAAAATAAGAGCTGCATGTTTCGTCTTGGCAAGAAAAGCAGGACAAAATGCAACTGATGTAAACCTACTTATTTCGACACCAACTAAAAAGATGTGCTCTTTGAAGTGGAGGACAGGGCATGTTGTAAAAAATTGGTGGGAGAGGCAGAAATTGATTTTTATTTTTTTTTCTCTCCTCAATCGTTGTCTCCGCCGACTCAATTAATAAAAGTTTACCTGCTGGAAACGTGTGTGTGTGTGTGTGGATGGGAGATTGCCTTTAAGTGTGAGTGAAGGCGACAGTTTCCCAAAAAGTTTGTTTACTTTCTCGGAGTTGGCAGCTGCAGTCAGATTTATTTGAGTTTCAGGTTAGTAAAACCCAAAGTCTAAACTATCTTTATAAAGTAAAGAAAATACAACTGTACAGTAAAAGGATCTTTGCTAATAGTTCAATAATCATTACCTCAATGATCCTTTCTTCAAGATTATTAATGAGCTCATTAATTTGTAAGAATATAAACATATAACAAACATATTTTGGACTCTGATTACTTTTTGATCTACAGCAACAAAAAAGAATTATTACAAATAAAATAAATAAAACGTCTTCTTTATTTGACGAGGGGTGCATAAGACTGACATGACGTAACACCAGTCATGAACATGAAGGACTCTTTATGACTGTTTGACTGTTGTTATAAAGTGTCATTTGGTAAATAATGACACTTTTAATGCAAAGTTGCATTAAAAGTCCATTAAAAGTGCCAACTTTGCATTAAAGTGTCATTATTTACCAAATAATGCAAAGTTAGCACTTTTAATGCAACTTTTAAATAAACTTTGCATTAAAAGTGTCATTACTTTCTGAATGACACGTCATGACAACAGTCATAGACATTCATAAAGACTCCTTCATGTTCATGACAGCTGTTATGCCATGTTTATGACAGTGTCATATTAGTCTTATGCACAATCAAATAAAAGTGTTGCCAATGTTTTATTAAAAGATTCATAACCGATGTTCTCACACACAGCTACATCAACAACAGTCCTCCACCTAAACTCTTCAGCTAGCTGCACTGCAGTAACAAACCTGCAGTGAAACACAAGACTCACTTATTTTTCAAAAACTATACATTTGTACAGATAATTAGTTATCTGGTGTTTCATCCTCCTGGCTAAAATTTGAAAGGACGATCACTTTTTGGAAGGTGGGATGCGATTGCATTTCCACAATCTAAAATCTCACCTAACACTCATCATTTTTTTGTTTTTTGGGGGTTTTTTTTCTCTAAGGTAGAGAGTTTCTGACTCTTGTCCGGAGCCCAACGATAGGAACAACATACTCCAGAGGAGACGCCAGCTGAGACACAGCAGACCGCCTTGGGCCTGTGAGTGTGCACATGTGAACCTGCCTTAGTGTGTGTGTTTTTGGTGCTACGGGAGCCAAAGGTGGTTCTGGTTGGGACGCCGCTGATGTTGCCCTCCAAGTTGCTCCCAGCATAAATAGAGAATAACATTTGGTTGAGGAGCAAACAGATAAAGAAGGTATCGTACCAAAGAAAGCAATTTAAAAGGCTTGAAATTAATAAATTAATGAATAAATGTATTCCGCTTTCGAAAATAGGTGGTGAAATAAACAAGAATTGGCAGCAGAAAAGTCATTAGTACTAAGATATTTCTTCCAAAACGCAATATGTCACTTGGCGAATAGAGCGAAAAAAAAAAATCTGTAAACAATTTTTTAGACGCATCTCATAATTACCAATTTAGAATGACAAATAGAAGGTTAATATATCTTTAAAAGACATGTTTGCCATGTTTATTTTTTGATGAACAGTGTGTTTTTGGTGGTGGACAGACAGGGCCCACACATAATCTGGTTCTAATATCATAAGAACATCGTGCTAATATAGAGTTTAAGGGGGTTAAGAGCAGGGGATGGGCGTCAGGCGTTTATCACTACAAAGAAGAAATAAAACACAAACCTCCATATAAATAAGTAAAATTCTCCAGTTTTTTCTATTAGGTTTTGAAATAAACCAAAACTGGCAGCAAATTAGCGCCAAGAGTTTATTTTTTTTCACCCCAAAATGCAATATGTCACGTTAAAACACGACTTAAAGTAAAACAATTAAAGCCTCATACATCTGCTGAAGACCTAATTCCTACATTGAAACCATAGTTTTTTGGAGCTTTATAACTTGCTTGCTTTTTTAATAGAGGATTATTAGCAAGGACTGAATGGCGAGGGCGGGGTCAGCCGGAGGGCGTGGCAACCACATTTATAGAGGTAAACATTGGAAGACCCAACCTGAAGCCCACATAACGGTGGAGGATGGAGGGTGTAGGAGATTAGTTCCAACTATTTAAAGTGATGAAGCTACAGCCAAAGAAGACTGATGGAGTAACACTTTTCATTTCCTTTTTTGTTGTCGCAATAAATACTTTAAAACACACTGCGGTAAAATCTGAAGCCCAGATCCATCCACGACTCTGATATTCTCAGTGCATATATATTCGGTAACCACTGGGACATCTCCAGGAACACTTTTTTTACTGGGTTAATTTGACGATATTATATTTTTAATGTCACAGTGCCGGCAGTTTGCTTTTCGTGGAGTTCATCCCCGCGGGATGAGTGGAGGGAGCAGTGAACGCTCGGAGGTTCCACGTCTCAGCGTTCGTGTTTGCAAAAAGTCCAGCTTTCCGATCGTTCGCCTTTTCGCTTGGAAACAACCAGCAGGGTGGCAGACACTCAAATGCGTTTTGGTGCTTTCGAAGCAACTGAATTTCTCTTGTTGTGCGACGGACTGGGCCTCATATTGGCTGCCAGTTTAAGCTCTGACTCCAGAATTAAGTGTCATATGTCCTCGGACTACTTTTCTCCCTTCTAATTCGTGACCCCTGATTTTGTTGAAGAGGTTTTTTTTTTGGGTTTTTTTTCATTTTGCTGGGAACTTCTCGGTCAGAAAAGACAAGCGTGTGTGAGCGATTCCATGCGAGAGGAAGCATTACAGTGCCAGCGGCTACTGCATTCCTGGAATGAAAATTCATAAATAATGCAGGGATGGATAACAAAAAAAAAAAAAAGAAGAACTCCCCCGCTGTCTCACACAGCTATGCACTATCCAAAGGCCATGTGATATCACTCACATTTCTGAAAAATACAAATTATTAGGAGGTAAGGAAAGATGTTGCAGTAAGAGGTGTTTTTTTTTTCTTCCTTTTTTAACTGGGGACAATGAGACCTGCAGACAGCTGGGGCAACATGCCAGTAGCCCTAACAATCGGCACTCCGGGGCTAAATTTGCAAGAAGCTGCACTGAAATAATGATGTGACTCTAAGCCAAGAAGCACAGAGCAAGCCACTTTGAATTTCCAAAACGCACATATGCACCTTCTCCACTAAAAACAAACCAACAACCAAAAAAAACAGAGGGGAAGAAAAAAAAACAAAACAACGTCAAAACAATTAAAAGAGGAGAAGGGAAACATCTGAAAGAAGACAATTAGCACATCAGGAAAGTAAAACCTCCAGCTCTGAAAACATGACTGACAGGTCCGGTGGTCGGGTGGCTTACTGACAGAAACGCCTCCTCTGTGGCGTGTGACATAATTGCTGACGTGACGCTTCAGCTCTAAAGCCTGCCCCTCTAATTGTTGAGGTGTGCTACGGGAAAACATGCACTTAATCTGCGTGCAGCAACCCTGCAGGGCCTCAAAAAAATTTTTTTTTTAAATCCAGGAAGGAAGCACACATTTTACAACAGCAGAGAGCTACAAGCCCCAGATATGACAGACTTAAACGTAACGCTACAATCATCCACCGCCGCTGCCTCCATACATCTAAATCATCTGCCTATGCAGAGAGCAGATGTTTGTGTGAATGGGGTGAAACCCCCAGAAAAGAAGTGTGTGTGTGTGTGTGTGTGTGTGTGTGTGTGTGTGTGTAAGCCAACTTCCTCTATGTGCATTTTATTAATCACACACAGTGTAAAGGACTGCCTTGACGCAACATCTGCTAAGCTGTTACGCTTCAAGAGCAACGATGACATGCTCAGAGATCGCACCGATCGCATCAAGAGAGGCGGAATCGGACGATTTTTTTTTTTTTTCCCCTCCCCGATCTGCGAGTGTCAGGCTGAACTCGCGATTCGTTTCGCTTTGAAATGAATCGAAAACGTAGCACTAGCATCGCTTTCTGTCTGTAAACACATCCGGCAACAGCACATGCTTTTTTTTTTTCCTTCACACAACTCACTTGAGTGTGGTAAAGAAAAAAAAAAAAGAAAGAAGATCAAATGAAGGTTATTAACATATGCTTTGATGTAGAAATTGGGATATTTTTTGTAATTGCCTCATTTATTCATCCCTTGCAGCACATTTGTCTACCATTTTTCTGCGTTAAAGACTTTGTAGGATTGAGAAATCTAGATAACTGGAATTGGCAGATCTGACCTTAAAAAACAACAACAACAAATAGAATAAATAAAAATCTGGACCAGCCAAGAAGGCCCTGATGAGTGCATCTGTATATTAGAGTTTAACTGCCCTTGATGACCAAACCTGACTTTGATTTTTATTTTTTAACAAACGTCATGCTAACCCGTAGGAAGACTGGTGAGGACACTCTGATGATGGTGGAAGACAATTTTTAGGAAATCGTCTCTCAAATATCTTTTTTTTTATTTTTTTTATCAGAAACTCAGGCTGCTCTAAATTGCTCAAACCTAAAACAAATCAGATTTGATTTCTTCATTTATTTATTGTCATTATGGCTTTACATAAAAAATACACACCTTGGAAGATTCAGCTGCAAAGTTGCCCAACCTGAGCCAGAAGATGGAGGAGGAATAATCCAGGGTTGATTTCTATGTTCAGATCCTACAGGTTCAAACGTAGATCTAACCGATCCAGAACAAGCAGTGGCTGCAGGAGAAGCAGGCCGTCTCATCCCTGAGGACGATTTGCATCTCTTCAAATCTAGTAGCTCATAGTAAAATAAGGCTTAGCTACCAAAAACCCTCACTTCAGAATTCTTCTGATTTTTCTTTTGTTTCCCCCCCATCTATGATCCATTTTTCCATCTATTGCACAAGCATAATGTATTATTTATTTGTATTTTTTTTCCCTCCCTTACTATAGTTTACTCAAAGCAATTATTCATAATCCACTGTGAAGGAGAGCAGCAGTGAGCAGGTCTAACAGAGCATGTCCACCCTTGGTGCAATTTGTGCACATTAATTAGAATTTATCAACAAAAAAATTATTTATATATATATATATATATATATATTTGGGTTTTAATTATTGTTGCCCCCACGCACTTTCTAATAAAATATTAATACATATGTTTTTGTAGTCTTTTTTTTTTCTTTCTCCTTCTTCTGCAGCAGCATCGTTCAGTGCTGGAAGAAGTTGCAGGGGAAAAAAAGGGATTTAAAAAAAAAAGAAAGAAAAGAAAACAGACGCTCGGCTGCGGATCAGATCGGCGCACACGGTGTTCAAATGTGTCCTGACGTGCCTGCTGGAGCCGCGCTGGTGCTCATGTCTGTAACCACACACAGCCCGGGCCAATCGAGCGAAGGCTGCTGATGCTGGCGGGGTGCATGTGTGTGTGTGTCTGTGTGTGTGTGAGAGGATGGTGAGGAGGGGGATTTGAGATCTGCACCCCGTCTGGTTCTGAGCGCTTTAGATAGGAGAGCCAGAAGTGGAGGCGAAAACTCGAGGCGAAGCATGCAGTTTGCAGAGAGGAGGCGAGAGGAAGAGGAGGAGGAAGAGGAGGAGGAGGAGGAGGAGGGGGAACGGAGGAGGTGGAGGGACACATGAAGCAGGCATGCCCGGCTGCTGATCCGCACTCTCCCCGCCGCCCCCCCCCTTCCCCCCCATGAACTGTCATCGTTCAGACCGCTGGAAACAAAGTCACTCCGTGTCCCCCACTCTTCCAAATAAAACGGGGTGTTGATGATTTATATAGAAAAGGAGCAGCACGTACACACACACGCGCGCGCGCGCGCGCATTCACGTACCCCGTCTTTTTCCTTACATTCTGCTTCACATGCAAACACATTCACACACAGTGGGTCATACAGCACCGCAGAACAGCTGATAATAAGCATTTCCTGCATCGCAGCCGAGACGCACTACAGCCAGCCTTCCCCCGTAGACAGAAAAAATATATAATAATTATAATAATAAAGGCCAAAACTAAAGACGTCGCTCACCTTTCCGACGTAAAGCCATTCCTTTAGTCCGACTCTATGCTTGCAGACGCTTAAAGACTTGAGCAAACCAACCTTCCCTTCCTTCCTTCCTCCCTCCCTCCCTCCTTCCTTCCTCCTTCTTGTTGGAAATGTGCTCCTGTTTAAAAAATGTGATGGTCTGGCTCGGAGGTGGCGGTGCTGATGCTGATGATGCTGCTGCTCGCTCCCGAATGCCGACAGAGAGGACGACGAAACGATTTGCGCGGAATAGGAAGGGATCTCCTTGCAGAGGCTGAAAGCCAGCAAACAAGCCAGTCAGTCAGTCGTGCTGTGCTGCACTGTGAGAGAGAGAGAAACAGAGAGAGAGTGCGTGTGTGTGTGTGTGTGTGTGCGTGTGTGTGTGTGCGCGTATGTAAAGGAAGGAGTATAGTGTATGGAGCCCGGCGCGGTGCGTTTAGCCGCGGTTGAACCCAAATGAGGCTGATGCTGCTGGAGCTGCCGGTGAGAGGCTCGGTGCTGCTAGAGCACTTTGCCTGGATCGTACCACCGCTCCGACTGGAAAGGGGGGTGTGGCACAGACACGGGCACTAAAATAAAAAATAAATAAAAGAAAAAGAAAATAACGCGCACTGGCGTCAGGAGGAGGTCGTCTGGACCGCCGGTTCGGGTCGTTCAGGTGCTGCCGTATGGCCGCGCCGCGGGCCCGCGGAGTGCTGACTCACCATCACAAAGTTCTCTGTGTTTCTGCCTGGAAGCGAAGCAGCAGCTAGGAAAGTGACAAACAGGAAAAAACTGTTCCAGTGATCAACAGGCTAGAGAGCTGAGAGGATGAATATCTGATCCGGAGGCACCTCGATAAGTTAGGAACTAATAGAATTGTTCATTAAGTCTCATTCCAGGCGTTTGTTGTCGTTTATTAAGAGTCAGGAGGGAAATAAACGTCATTCTTCACGCAGATGTCATGCACATGCTTTGGCAGCTCCACACAGAGAAAGAATGACATGTTTCTTGCTAAAGAAGCTGGATGTCTTCAGGGTGCTACAAGTAAATGGGAAGTTGAGTGGAAGAAAAAAGTGAGAAAGAAATTATGTTGTTTAATTACATTTTCAGTGGGTGGGGGGGGAGGGAGGGACAGCAACACATTTTTGGGGGTTTTGTCAGTTCTAAGCCACAACCATCCAGCGAACATTAATAAATATTTGCTCAGTTTGTAATCATACCAGGTAATATATGGAGTTAACGTTTAGCTGAATTACTACAGAAGATTAACTTTTCGATGATATTCTCACTTGCGTAGAACACATTTCATTTGCATTCGATGGGGAAACTGATTCTACCTTGCATGTCTGAACCAGAGTCAGACTCGGACGTCCCTCCATGCCACGATGGATGCCTCCATTGAGAGAGAAGCTAAAGTAAGCAGTGACAATGATCCACCTAACAAGCTGAACTGGTATAAATATGTCTAAATGTTTACACCTCGTTGGTTTAATTGCATTTTTGAGACACGGGAAGGGCTGCACAGTGGCGCAGTTGGTAGAGCTGTTGCCTTGCAGCAAGAAGGTTCTGGGTTCGATTCCCGGCCCCGGTCTTTCTGCATGGAGTTTGCATGTTCACCCTGTGCATGTGTGGGTTTTCTCCGGGTACTCCGGTTTCCTCCCACAGTCCAAAAACATGACTGTCAGATTAATTGGTCTGTCCAAATTGCCCCTAGGTGTGAGTGTGTGTGTGCGTGGTTGTGTGTTCTGTGTTGCCCTGCGACAGTGTCCCTGTCCAGGGTGACCCCATCTCTCACCCGGAACGTTAGCTGGAGATTGGCACCAGCAACCCTCCCGACCCCACTGAGGGACAAGGGTGTCAGAAAATGGATGGATGGATACACGGGAAGTGATTAAAAGCTATTTTTTGATTCCATCACCTTACATGGTGCCACACAGTAAGGCTTGGATTTAGTCTGAACTTGCACCGCTTTAACGTCTTCGTTCTGAATCTGGAGTGAGTGAGGTTTTTTTTTTTTTTCCTGTACAAAAACACATCATTAAAGAAAAAAATACAGAATAACCAGAAAATGTACATCTGACCTTCTGCCTTCTGTGATGTCACCAGAGACACAAACGCACTATTTTTGGGAGGCTAGACTTGATCTAAATTAAATACAGATTCAAAAGCAAGACAGAAAGAAGCACAAAATTGTTTTAGACACAAACTGTATCTAAAGGGAGTGTGATTGATTCCTCGGAGAAGTCTGCCTCGCAGCTTTAACGCGGAGAACGTGACACTAATTTATAGCTCCGCTGGGCGCCGGTGTGCGTTTGCACCTGCACATCATCCCATAAAAGCTGTTTTTCTCTGCTAAATGAGCCACCTAACGAGTCTAACCCGTGCTCTCTGTGTGATGCCTTGGTGTGGGTTTTTCCAGCCACTTCTTATGCATACTCCTGGTGAATGACAGGCGTTCTAATGATGCAGTTTATTATTTCCCCAAAGCACCATACGCACGGGGCTACAAACAACCACTATGACAGCTGCTTCAGTCTATCTGCCTCTCAGCCTGTCTTGCCGTATCCCCAGCACAACACGGCGGTTATGCATCTTTTATCACCAATGGGTTTTGGCACTTTCTGTCACTTCCATCACCGGGCCTGCTCTAAATGGAGGCCGCGAGTCCGGCAGCTCCGCACCCGGGTGGGGTGGGAAGGGAGTGATCTAATGGAAGACGTTTTAATAAAAGCCTCCGTCTCCGACGTGGAGGTCACCTGCGCGCTTCTCGTTTCTGACGGCGGACGGAGAGGAAGTCGGATGCGTCGCCCGAGCAGTAGCCATGGATTGGCAACTAGGAGTAATCAAGCCTATTATTGTGTGTGTGACTGATAGCCATTGTTTGATTATCGATGCTTACAGGCACATTGTGGCAGCAGCAAGGATGAGCAGCTGCTTAAACAACTGGAATGCACAGTTTATGATTTATGTATGACTCACAGGGAAACTAAACTGGAAAGCTGTTAATTGACCAAGACTTTTGGATTTTTTATTTTTATTTTTTCCCGCTAATCTCACTTCCTGTAACGTTTCGCCACACAATGTGGACAAATGTTAACGGGTTTTATCTGAGAGATCAACACCAAGTATGGTGCATTTGTGAAATTGCAGAAAAATCTATGCGTTTTGAATGTTTTAAAGCTAAAAATGAGAAAATGTTCATTTGTGCCCCCTGAATAGAATCCAATAGAGATGTGCGATGATGCGCGTTCTGCTTTCGATTTGTTACCAAGTAAATACAGGACCAGTATCATCACGATACCGATATTGATACTGATACTTTTTAAGTTGGACATAAAACCAAACTTCTGACCTTTACATGATTTTTTTGTTTGTTTTCTTGTTTTTTGTTTCACTCATTTTGTTCAAACCTATTACAAAGTTTACATCTACAAAACAGCAAATTAAATCACAGAAACTGATACAAAAACAAAAGAGAGTTAGTATTGGTAGAACCACGCTAGTATTGATTCGATACTGATACAGACCTGGTATCGATATTTTGGATCACCTTCCTTTATTATCCTATTACTTTGGCCACTATGAATGACAGAAATATAACTCAGTACGTCATTAACATGTTTACACTATTATGTAACAGGGACAGTTTAAGCTGGAAAAGGCTGTGTGTAAAAGTGGGTGGAGCTTAATAAAGAGCAAATTGTGTAAAAAAAACAAACAAAAAAACTACAAGACATTTCAAAAAGACTTCAAACTTGAGCAAAGGTTCACCAACAACCCTGAAGACAAAACCAGAGCTATGACGGAGTAACTGAGAGCAAAGCACAGCCAAATGTTACGGTGGTCCAGTTAAAGAATTCACCAAAGATTTTATTGAGAATATTCGGCATGACTTGAAAACAGATATGTACAGATGCTCTCCACTAAATTTGATTGAGCTCTAGCCGTTTGGCAGAGGAGAACAAGAAGCAATGTCGGCCTTTGGATGTGCAAGAGAACAGATGTGAGCAGTAAAAGGCGTGTTGGCTCTTACCGGGCTGCACACAACACCATCATTTCTGTTTCAGCTTACAATTATACAGTGGACTGTATTTTGGTTTATTATAGAAAATCCCAGTAAAGTCAGCATCAGCTTGTGGTTGTTCTTTTTTGTGCTTTCTATTTTTGTACAACACTAAAGAAAAAGTTCAAGGTATATCAATGTTTTTGCAAGGTACTTGTAAGACGCAGAGAGAAAAGAAAATACATTTCAGCTTTTTTTTTTTTTACATGAAGTGACAGTGAGGAAGCGCCGTTTTCACAAAGTGTTGAGTTAAAGACAACTAACTGAAGTACTTGCTGCATTTTCAACATCTGTTATATGGCACACAACCCCTTATAACAGAAAAGACAAATAAAATGGGCAATTTGAAACTTTGGAAGCAAAAAAAAAAAAAAAAAATGGAAGCAGGAAAATGGAAATTCTCAGACGCAGCTCAAGTACCTCAAACAGGAACTGCTCCTCGTTCCTCCGCCGCCGGCGGGAAACAATCTCGGATTTTGATTAGGATTCCAGCGTCTTCAAGAGCCCTGTGAAGGAGGTGCCGGCTCACGCTGGAAAGCCCGAGCGTTTCAGAAACTCCATGTTTGCCTGCAGAGTCCTAATGGCAGGCACATTACACCTCCAGTGGCTGGGTAAACGCTCTCTTAAAAGAGCACTTCCCCGTTTTTTTTTTTTTTCCTTCCCTCCGACACATCTCACCGAGGTATCTCCTTGACAACCGGGGCTCAATGCAGAAATTTGAAATGTCACAGTGTTTTACTGTGATTCCTTTTCTACCATTACGGCCTATAGAGGCGAGATAATGGAGGACGCGGGGAGGGGCCGTTATGGTCTGGCCTCGAATATTCTCCCGGAAAACACGTCTGGAGAAAAGTTCAGGGGGAGGATTTTTGCATTCTCGATGCGCTTGGAGTTCGCAGAGGCTCGGCTCTGCGTCCGAATCTGTCACAAGCCTTCAGGCTAAGTAAAGTTAAGGAAGTGAAACCGGCCGACATTTTATTTGATAATAAGCATCATTAGGGCCACAGATGCTGTAGTAGTGCCTATTAGAGTGCATTTCAGACATAATGTCAGTTGCATTAAATTTGATGTCATCTTATTATAGTGTAAATCACATTAAACGTTATAACCTCATTAAGTAGTATCTCATCGGGCAAAAAAAAAAAAAGAAAAAAAAAAAGACAAGAACAATGTCGGTGGAAACAAAAGGAAAGCAGCTCTATCTCCATGAGATAATGTTTGCAGATCCAATTATTCCTGCCCCATTTGGACAAAGTGGAAAGCACAGATGAGGGAGAGGACCAGGAGAGTTTTGTTGCAACATGAGGAAACAGAAGGAATGCCAAAACGCAGGAGCGCAGGAAAGAGGGGTCCAAGTGGAGAGGTGTCCGTCATTAACCTGGTTTCTCACACTTTTCTTTGTCGGGTTACGAGCCGCGGGTGGTTGTTTCTGCACAACCCTTCTCCGAAAAGCGGCTGGGATGCGAGGTCACGTGCCGTCGTGAAACAAGGAGGTAGCTCCGTTACGCAATCCCTGCCTTAATGCTGCCAGAAGCCTCAGCGCTAATATCGGATTTTAGGTACACATGCACTACTTCACTTCACAGCTGGAGTCCGGCTCCGGGAGCAGGTTCCTCATTCCTTGTGCGTTCAGAAAGCAAAGCGGGCTGAGTATTTTTTTTATTTATCCCCCCCTCTTCTTCTCAGAACTCCGTGTACCTTGTGGGCTTGTGATTGATCGATTGGATGGTGATCAATTTAGGAGGGTTGTTGCACACTGTAACTACAAACTAACAATTATTCACTCAACCGTTTACAGCAAATCTCTTCGACGATCTTCCTTTTATTTCCTCCTGCTCTGTCTGTTCGTTTTGAGTTTCCTTCTAGAATATTCTCCCAGTTTGCCCCACGTTTCCCCCCCCCCCTCTTTTTTTTTTTTCGATTTTCCTCCTCGTTTCTTTCCTCCCCTCTCGCTCTCAATCCCCTTGTCTAACTCCATCGCTCTCCAGGGTGACGTTGCTGAAGGGGTTTCTCTCATTCCATAATGAGGAATCCTGGATCAATGCTGTCAACAATGCTCACCAGCTCCACTGGAGAGGCCGTTTTCTTTTCTTTTTTTTTTACCCCTTCTTGAGTGTATGCTTGATCTCCAGGGGTATTAGGAGATAACTAGGGCAATTTTTATCTCCTCTCCTCTGCTCGATACAGCCTCCTCTTGGAAATTATTTATTCACACCTTTAAGCTTTTCCATATTTCATCACGTTACATTAAAAGAAATGGTCTTTATTCCACTGGCATTCGATACGAAAGGCCAACGCTTTATGGTGTCTATTGTACAATACCGAACTTCTCATGTAAGCACATTGTGAATTGACATTTTGTTTCTTGAAAATTTATACAAATAAAAATCTCAAGAGGATTGAAGTGCTTATGTTAATCTGGTGCCCCTAAATTAAATCACAATGTGGCACGAGAAGTTTCCAAATTGTCCCCATTAATTAAACACCTTCTGCCTTTTTCTTTTATGCAAGTCCAGCTGAAAGCCTTGTGAAGTGCGTTTCCACCAAAAGACTGAATTGCCAGTCAGCTCCAGCTCAGCCTGCGAACATCTATTGTCGAGTCCTGCCGGCATGTTCACAAATACATCTAGGTCTGGGCTTTAGCTGGGTTATTGTAACGCATGAATATGCTCCGCAGACCAAAGTGTTTTGCGGCCAGTAACAGGTTTTCTTCCAGCCTCGCTGCTTAGCTCCCATCTGTCTCACCAACAACTCTGACCGGCTACTCTGGCCCTGCCCGGAGGAAAGAATGACTCTCTGCCACCACAGCGTTTTACATCAGCCAAAAATGTTCAGGGCGATGTGAGGTTTACACCAAAACTGGTGTTTTGCAGGGAAGACAAATGTTTATTAGAAGACCAATGTGTTTCCACTTGTGGTATTTATTAGGTCCATCAGTCAGGGTCATTAAAGAAGGCCACAAGCTGAAACGTGTCGGCCTACTAAATAAAGTTGCTACTTAGCACTTTGGATGTTGCTGAAGTTTTTGCCGCATCGCATCTCTGACCCTTCTCCTTTGGAAATTGGTGAAGTTGTACGAGAAACCTTTTGGATTTGCATGAATAGAGGTTTTGGTCTCATTAGTACAAAGCGACTTCTTCCATACGTTTCACATCCGCAGTAATTGCTTTTAAATTGAGCTTTTTATGACAATTTCAACAATTACTTTCTTCTCTTCCCCAATTGGATTGTGTATCTCTGCAGCTGCTCCATAGTTACCAAGGGGCCTCTCTGATTAATGTTTTCCTTGCCCAGCTACATTTGTGAAGGTTTAGAGGCGGGTTACGCTCTTTCATCTTCAGATAATTGACTGAACGATGCTCCTGCTGTATTTAAACCCTCACAGAGCAGCTGGATTTATACTGAGGACAAGTTAGTGTAAAGTAGACCCATCTTTCTTGTCTGGCTAAAGTCTTCTTCCCCTACTTCTGAAGCATCATGGGATATATTGTCAGTTCTATTAAAAGTCAACAAATGCATCAATGAAACAACAACAACTTAAAGCAGTAACTTATATTAAATTATAATATCCAAATCCTGGTTAAACCCAAAACAAAACCTCAACAATTACTACAAATTGTGAACGAGTTCAAGCGGTGCGATTACTTTCAGATTCCCTTCCACCCCCCTCCGGTTCTCCACCAGTGTTCCCCCCACACAGCTGGAGTGTCTCTCTGGAGATAGGGCCAAGCCTTTTATTGAAATCTCCTCTTAAATGACAGAGCTATGACCTTTCGGATGCACGCTCCGGCACAGCCATAAATTCTCAGAGATTTCATTTTACATTTCCTCCATGTATTCTCGGCCAAATTATACCTCTCAAGCAAGCAAACCCACGGGCAAAGATTCAGCAGTTTCATCCTCTTATTACTTTCGTACTTTCAAATGGTGGTTTAGCACTTCTGCTTGAAGATAGGTGTTTTGGCAGCTCTTAAAAAGAAAAAAGGAGTGGGGGAGGCGGAGTAAAAACTGGCTGTAATCTGTCGTGGGAAAACATAGACATCCTGACATCAGTTTCAGAGGCTGTCCTTTTCTGTGTCTGTCATCAATTCCCCATCTGGAAGAAGAAGGAGAAGAAAAGAGGGCCGGCGCTGGAGAGGTGTCTATTGATTAATCACCAACAGGAAGAGCCCAAATGTGCAAGCGGCGCGAGCCGGTTTCAAAGTGTTGACAGATGAAACAGCTATGTAAGTTCACTCCGGTGACATATTCTCCTTTAAGCCGTTCTCTCATAATTAGTCACATCCCCCCCCTGAAAGGGCATGACATTAATAAATTCAACATTAAACCCACATATATAAACTGAGCGGGATTTGAACGAAAGCGATATTTTCTGAACCAGCGCGCGCCGTGGCACCCGGTGGCTCGTGAAGACACCTCTGCAGAGGGCGCGCGGCGATACGGGGGGAGGACGTCGCCTCGCCAAAAGACGGGCACTTGATACGAGAGTTATTGATTTATAAAAGGCATATCTTTATCCTTACAGTATGCATGAAAGCAAAGAGAACATCAAGAGCATCTCTCGATCACCTTGAGCATTGAAGTCAAGTCTTTGTTCTGGGCTTAAACAAAGCAACCCCCACGCACTCTTTTGGTCCTAAAATAAAAAGAAAAAAGAAAGAAGAAGAAGGCCTTTTTTAAATTTTTTTTTTTTTTTTTTTTTACTTTGGTCATCCCAAAATCTGAGGGCTTTTCCCCCCCAAAAGGATCAAAGCGTGCATGCATGTTTCGGCGGCTTTTGTGTTTTTGGCGTGTACGCCGTTGAGTGCTTTCCTCAGCCCCCTGCAAAAAGCCCTCAGATACCAAATGCCACCCCTAAAGCACGGGCACTTCTCCTCTCCTCCTTTTATCACCGTACACTTCTTGCTCTCGCTACTCTGCTTTACCTGTGACAGGAGCTCCTTTCAAAAGCACCTCATTGCATTTCAAACACCAGTGACTCCCCACTCCACTATCCAAGGCTCACACATAGGTGTACACGCAACGCAGCTGTCAGCTGTCCAAATACTGTATGCCTCCCCCCCCGCCAAAAAAAGAAAACCTCCCCAGCCTCCCTTTCCCACCCCCATCCCAAACTAACTCCTCCACAACCTCTGGTTGTTGAGGAAAATAATATTTTATGCATTCCACAGCAGCCCACACACAGCAAAAGGCTTATGAAAGATATACCAAACGTACCTTGCTGCCAAGCGTTTGCGCGCGCGGGCCGTGCGCGTCTGCATTCAAATGCACTTTCACGCGCAGCATGCTTTATACGCTTAATTAAGATAAACCTGAGTGACGTGCCGCTTTAAAGATGCGCAAGCCGCAGAGTCTGCAGCATGTTTCGCAGTGATCAACGCACAATATGTGTTTGCCACAAACGCAGAGGTGCAAATGGCTGGTAGGTGTACACCTTTGGCTCGGGGCTCGGCGTTTTGAGAGAGGAATAATTAAAGCAATAGTCAGGTGGGGTTTTCTTGGATACCTGAGCATTTGTCGGAGTGAGAGAAGACACAGCGCAATGAATTTGCATCTGTTTGAAGTGCTATTATTAATTCATGCCATTGGGCATAAAGGAGAGGGGGCTGCAGTTTGAAAGAAGGGGTGGGAGGTTCCTGTAAGCAAGGATGGCTTGATGAAGGCGCAGGGTTTAACAAAAGTATTAACACCTGAAGTGGAAAAGCACATATGTTCCATATGTTCTTTTTGTTTATCTTTTTTGTTGTTGTTGTTGTTTTTTTTTTACAAATACAAATCTAAAAAGTGGGACATGTACTTTTATGTTGCTCCATTTTCTCTGATATCCCTAAATAGAATCGAGTCCACCCAATTGTCTTGAACGGTAACCAGATGATTGTCAGCATAAATTTAGCTCTGCTGTTGGATGTTGTGGAACATCATTGAACTGCATCTGGAGATTTTTCAGTCCACCTATCTGGCATTTACAGAAGAGATGGGATGAAAGAAGCAGCGGAGGGAAATCCATCTTTTTCCAACCTGGAAGTCACCGTATGCCACAAAATTGACCTTGAACACACCATTTTCATGTTAAAACATGGCAGCGGTACAATACTGTAAACTCAGTGTTTTTCAACCACTGTTCCGCGGCACACTAGTGTGCTGTGAGTGATTGTCAGGTGTGCCGTGGAAATTATTCAATTTCACCTACGGTAACGTATATTCCGGACTATAAGCTGCTACTTTTTTCCTAAGATATGAACCATGTGGATTGTAGCCCAATGTGGCTTTTCTGTGGATTTTTCTTCAATCACCAGAGGGCTCTCTAGCAGGAAGTGAATCATTAGAAGTCAAAATTGTAAATCAAAAGAAGAACGCGCTAATTTTCATTTAGTCCAGTGTTTCTCAACCTTTTTTGGGCCAGCGCCCCCCCAGCCTTTATCCAGGTCCCTCACCGCCCCCACCAAAGAATTTGCAGGCTACTTTGCACTGACCATTATTTTATCATTAATATTACTATCACTATTGTAGATGTTTTGATTTTTATGCTTGTTTCTGTATTTATCATCAAAAATAATTTCCCAGAGAACAAAAAAGTCATGGGAATAGAAATTATTTTCACAGGCGTCTATGAAAAATGGAATTAACATTCAAGTTAAAATCTGTAGGCCTAACAGCAGCAAATCAGAGTGGAAAAAAATATTCTAATTTTGTGCCATTTTCTAGTTGTTAAATATTACAGAAAATGACCAAATAAAAGATGTTCAACATGCCTGTTTAAACTTTGAACTATTTGCAAAACGACTGAGCTCTGCAACATTAAAACATGGATAGAACTGTAACTACATTAATCATAACTCTTCTTCTGTTCAGTGTTTGTCAGTTTCCTGTTGCTAGATTTATTTTATCATTTATTGACGCTCATCCTCAGTAATCTCATCACCTGCTGCGCCGCCTAATCATCATGTGTTTCACATCATGTGTTGATTTTTCACTGTTCAGCATCGGATTCTGTTTTTACGCCATAATTCACATCTAGTTCATCGCTCCGTTTTACGTCCCACTTCTTTTGTTTCAGAGTTTTGCGCAATGTGCGCGTCTTTTTTTTAAGCCCCTAAGGTGCAGGGCGGTCGGGAACCGACCGGGGAAAAGGCAGACTGACATAAACCTTTTAAAACAACGGAAACAATTTCTTCATTCTGATTATTGAAATTTAAAAGTGCTGTGTTGTTCTATCACCCCCGTTTCATACCGGACCACTTACAGCTCTGGTGTTAACGCTATAAAATGAACGCTCTCTATTGTGGTATCACTCATGGAGAGATTTCTTTATTTCTTTATTTAAATTGGTTCATTTTTCAGAGGGATACACAGTGAGGGTATCGTGATTTTAGCTACCAGTAGCAGGAGAACGGAGCTGCGCCAAGAAGCTAACAAGCACTGAATAGAAGAAGAGCTGCCATCGATACAGTTGCAGTCAAGCATGATTTAATGTTACACAATACAGTTTGACCAAGTTGTTCAAAGTCTAAACTGGTATTGTTGAGCATTTAAGGTGTAAAGTTTACCTTTGACTAAACGCCCCCCAAAGGCATCCCAGCGCCCCCCTTTTGTAAAAATGTCCGCCAGCGCCCCCTGCCGTCCTCTGAACGCCTCCTGGGGGGCGGTACCGCCCACGTTGAGAACCGCTAGTTTAGCCTAAAGTGTTCCCAAACTTTCGACAGTTTTTGTCGCTTTCGGGGTTCTCCTGAGCATTCTGCGTTTCCCTTCATAGCTACAAAATTAGCACATGTGCTCCAGGCGCTAACGGAAGTGGTAGCGATGTGCAACACAAAAGCCTTCCAGCTAGACCACAGTGCACTTCATATTTAACAGCATTATTTGTTACTCCTCTCGAGTTAAATCAAAGCTTAACGCAGTTCTTGGTTTTCAACAGCCATTTATTGCGGACACGTCTTTCAAAGTCCCCAAAAAATGCCGTCAGAACTACAAAAAAGGTAACACAAACCTAAATCAGTTCACAATAAATGGCATATTTACATAAATAAAAGATACAAATAAACAAAACTGTACCTCATTAGCCGCATTGACTCCAGAGGAATAAAGCTTAACTTCTTACAGCTCCTTCAGCTTGAATGGCCATGTGGCTCTAAGTGCGCCAGCAAAAGCTTCCCTGGTCCGCGGAACAAAACAAACGTTCCCCCTCCACATTTGAATGTACACTTAACATAAATTCAATAAAAATTACCTCACATTTAAACTTAATGTACTACATTAAATAAAATCTAACTACTGCCATCTTAAACTAAACAACAACAAACAATAAAGAAATAAACCAGATGCAGTTGTTTTGACAGCAGCTACACTCCCACCAAATCACTTGTGATTTTTATTTTTTAAACTTATGAGTGGGTCTATTCTGCTTCTAACAATGTGACAGTCTTGTGAATAGGTCTGTCTAAGTGTATTTGTTTGGTGAGTCGTTTCCCATGGCAATCTAATGTGGAGTCACTGATCAATAAATGCACCTTGCGCACACATCCATCTTCACTTGGATAAACTGCTGTGACCTTAGCAAGTTTCCAGTTGTTTCTTGGTGCCGTCTCATCTTTGATGATGACTATGTCATTGACTTTCGCATTTCTCCTTGTTTTCTGCCATTTTTGTCTTTGCTGTAGGCCCAACAAATATTCTTTTCTCCATCTGTGCCAGAACTCATTGGCTAGGTATTGAACTCTACGCCATCTCTTGCGAAGGTACAAGTCCTGCCGTACAAAGTCTCCTGGAGGTGGCAGTATCACAGATGTCTTCATTGTTAAAAGAAGATTGGGAGTGAGTGGTTGAGGTCCGTCAGGATCATTGAGTAGGTGCGTGGTGATGGGTCGACTGTTTACTATCGCCATCACTTCGTAGAGATAGGTCCGTAATGATGAAATGTCAAGTGTTCGGGAAGACTGGTCTAGGATGGAGGACAACACACTTCTGATTGTACGAATTTGCCTCTCCCAGGCTCCACCCATATGGCTGGCAGAGGGAGGGTTCATAACAAACTCGCATCCGAGTTTCTTCAGGTTTTCCTGGTTCATTTCTCTAACTGCTTCCAGGAATTCTCGCCCTGCCCCAACAAAGTTAGTACCCTGGTCCGATCGCAGCTGCCGCACATTTCCTCGTAGGGCAATGAAAGATCGGAGTGAATTAAGGAAGGCGTCAGTTGACAGGTCATCGAGCAACTCGATGTGTACCGCACGGGAACACAAGCACGTGAACAGAAGTCCATAGCGTTTGAGCTCTTTACGTCCTTCTTTGACATAAAACGGGCCAAAACAATCCATCCCACAATATGTGAATGGAGGAGTTGTTTCCATTCTTTCATTAGGCAGATTTGCCATTTTCTGCTCTTCTGTTCCTCGTCTGAATTTCCTGCATCTGACACAGTTGTAGATATAGGATGCTACTGCTTGACTACACCCAAGTATCCAAAGGCCGTTTGCTCTTAGCTCATTTATTGTCATGCCCCGGCCCTGATGTTCCACACACTGATGATAGTGATCAATCAGTAACTTTGTGATGTGGCTGGTCTTCGGTAAAATAGCTGGGTGCTTGACATATGGATGTAGAGTAGCTTGCTCTAACCTACCTCCCACTCTGAGGACACCCTTGTGGTCGAGAAATGGGTTGAGCTGGTAGAGCTTACTTGTCTTGTCTTTAGTTAACTCCTTTCGGGACTGAAGCTCCTTAATCACTTTGGAGAAGACTGAGTCTTGTACAATGGCTATGATTGCAAGTTCAGCTTCTTGTCTTTCTTCGAGACTTGTAGCTTCATTAGTTCTCTTTTGCATTCTCTTAAACTCTTTCCCAAATCTGATAAGTCTTGCGATAGCTTTGACTAGTCTTGACCAGCTGGAAAACTTCACAAAACGTTCCGCTAAAGAATCTATCCTGGTCAACGTGTGGTGTGCAACCACTTTCCGTACTTCTGGGTCTTCTGATCCAAGTTCTCCCACCTTAATCTCTCCACTGGGCAGTTCTTCTTGCCAGAGAAAACGTGGTCCTCTAAACCAGTTGGAAGAAACAAGGTCCTTGGCTTTTAAACCACGAGACACATGGTCAGCGGGATTTTCATCTGAAGAAATGTACTTCCACTGTGTTGGTACAGTACTCTCCTTGATGCGTTGAATTCGATTCGCTACAAAAACATGGAAACGTCTTGCCTCATTGCTGATGTATCCCAACACAACTTGCGAATCTGTCCAAAAGAATTCTTCAGCATTTTCCAGCTCCAATTCTGCCTTGAGCATGTCGCTTATGCGTACTGCGACAACTGCTGCAGAAAGCTCCAATCTTGGTACTGTAGTCACCTTGGTAGGTGCTACTCTGGATTTGGCAAATACAAGAGAGCAATGGATTTGTCCTGATTCACTGATGGCTCTTAGGTAGGTACAGACTCCATATCCTGCAACACTTGCATCTGAAAAATAGTGTAGTTCATACTTCTGAACTTCTTTGAAATCCTTAGGAAGGTAACAACGGTCGATCTTAACATCTGCAAGGTTCTTGACATCTGACAGCCAGGACTCCCACCGTGGCTTGAGTTCACTTGAGAGCGGTGCATCCCAGTCCGCCTTGTCACGACACATCTGCTGTAATATCTGCTTGCCGAGTAAAACAAAAGGCGCCACAAGTCCAAGTGGGTCGAAGATGGAGGCCACAGTCGACAACACTCCTCTTCTGGAAAGTGGGTGCTCCTTCACAACCACTCGAAACTGGAAACGATCAGAGGCAACGCACCACTTAATCCCTAGAGCTCTGTCTGTCTTTTGCTCACTAAGTACAAGGTCTTGAGATTTTACTGTCTCTGCACAGTCTTCTTTAGGAAGTGAGTTGAGTATTTGTTGACGGTTGGAAACAAACTTATGAAGTTGTAGTTTCCCAGTGTGACATAGTTGCATTGCTTCATTCACCAGATGAATTGCTTCCTTTTCCGAGTGAAAACTGATCAAACCATCGTCCACATAAAAATTTCTTTCAATAAATTTTATTGTCGCTTCACTAAACTGTCCTTGACCCTGTGCTGCAATGTACTTGAGACCGAAGTTTGCACAGGCTGGTGATGAGGCAGCTCCAAACAGGTGGACACGCATGCGGTAGACTGATGGAGAGGAGTGGAAATCTCCATCATCCCACCACAGGAAGCGAAAGTAGTCTTGATCTTCTACTCTGACTCTGAATTGATGAAACATGCGTTTGATGTCGCACATCACTGCTACTTGTCCTTTTCGGAATCTGCACAGGACACCTACAAGTGTGTTGGTCAACTCTGGTCCTGTCAACAGGTGATCGTTCAATGAGACTCCTTCATACTTTGCTGAACAATCGAACACCACTCTTATTTTCCCGGTTTTTGGGGATGGTATACCCCATGGTGAGGTATGTACCAGACTGGGTGGTTATGCAGTTCTTCAGGAGGGACCTTTACTGCATCTCCGCACTCTATTGTTTCATTCATAAACTTCACATAGTCACTGTGATATTGTTTGTCCCTTCCAAATCTCTTCTTGAGGCATTTGAGTCTGTGTTCTGCACAGCTCTTGTTGTTTGGTAGAATCGGTCTATCCTCCTTAAATGGTAAGGGTAGCTCACAATGTCCATCTTCTTGAATTTTCACTCCATCCTCCATTATGGAAATGAAGCGCAAGTCCTCTTGAGAGAGATGAGAATCTTCCACTTTCCTTTCATTAAAATCAGATTCGAGAACTTTAATCACATCTGATGTGGTGAAAACCTCTTTGATCTGAGTGCGACAAATAAAGTGCACCTCTTTAGATATCTGATCAGATGGTGGATTAGGTGTCACTTCCTTGACAATTATCCTGTGACTACATCCAATAATGTCTCCATAGTCAACACAATGACCAACACCTCCGACTATTGTCCAGCCGAGATCTGTCCTTTGAGCAAAGGGCTCATTGTCTTTTCCTGACACAACTTCTCTTGGTACTAATGCTTGTGAACAGTTATAACCTATTAACAGAGCAACATCACATTCAATCAGAGGGGCAATCTCTTCAGCAAGGTGCTCCAGGTGAGGCCATGCTCTTGAGTCTTAGGTGAGGGAATATGGCTTAAATTGGCAGGAATAAACTCTCTGGTATATGTCACTGGAAGAGGGATTCTCTTTGAAGAGTAGAAACCTCTGATTTGTAGACCTGAGAGCCTTTGACTTGGAACAACAGTGTCTTTAGATGACAATGTAGAGAGCTTTAACTGTACATCTCTTTTTCTGTGTCCAGAGCATCTGCCTTTTCTTGAGAACAAATGTCGTGTCGCTTTGACTATCCAGGAGGGCGTATACTAGCATTTCCTGTTCTGGATTAGTTGCTGTGGACAACCAAACTGGAATCATTGTAGATGTGAGATCACTCTTATCACCTTGGATCACACGGTTTGAGATTGCTTCACTTGATGTTTCTTCACTCTGTTCTTTGGTTTCTTTGACTTGCCCTTGTTCTTTATTACCATCCTTATTTCTTCTGAACTCTCTGTCTCGTTCTTCATGTAAACATGTTGGGTGTTTTCCCTTACAGGTGTGACAAATACTTCTCTTTTCACATTTCTTGGATTGGTGTCCAAAACTGAGACATCCAAAACAAAGTCCTTTTAATTTCACAAACTTCACTCTTTCAGCTATGGCTTTCTCCATGAACTTCCGACATGTCTGAATGTTGTGATTTAATCTTTCACAGAAAACACATTTGTTTGTTTCTGTTCTCTCTTCTGTGCTGCTTGCAAATGCCTTTGCTCCAACACTTCGAGCTTTTAAAGGTTTCACTTTCTCTGAGTCATTTGTTTTGAGAGCATGTAGCGATGTCACTGGGTTACATGCTATTTTAGCTTCTCTTGTGACAAAATCAACAAAGTTGCTGAAGGTTGGAAATGAACCAGTCTCTTCTTCAATCTGGATGACTTGCCTATTCCATCTTGCTGTAAGCCAATCAGGCAGCTTGTTGAGCATTCTCTGGTTCTCACTACAGTCATTTAGAACCTCAAGACTCTTTATCTGAGACATTGCTGCTTCACAGCCTCTGAGAAAATCTGAGAACTCTCTTAGTTCAGCGCTGTCTTTTGTTCCAATTTTCGGCCATGATGTGAGTTTGTCTCTGAAGGCTTTAGCGATTATGAATGAACTTCCATATCTTTCCTCCAGAATGTTCCAAGCTGAATGGTATGCCATGTCTGTTCCCAGTAGAAAGTAACCCTCAATAGCCTTTCTTGCAGGACCACCGACATACCTTCGTAGGTAGTAGATCTTTTCACCCACTGGAATGTTCTTTTTTTCAATCAGCATTTGAAATGAAATTTTCCAATCCTTGTACTTGATTGGATCACCATTGAAAACAGCAGGTTCTGGAACTGGTAATCGGTTAATGTTAATGGACTCTGCTAAAACCTTTGCCAGTACTGCTACTCCATCTTCCTGCGTGGCATTGCTGATAGGTTGTGCACTTGAGGTGTTATCTTGTGGTGGTGTAAAAGGTTGTGCGCTTGGATTAAGTCTTGAAGGTTTCAACTTAGGCTGAGGCTGGCTTACTGGAATTGATGTGGTCCTTGATTTTTCCACATCATGTAGAAGATCCGATATTTCTTCATCTGAGTTGAGTTCTTGCTTGTAGACTCTCAGTCGTGCTTTGGCAGCATTCATCTGTTTTACAGCTTCTAAACGCTCAAGCTCTCTTTTTCTTCGTTCTAACATTCTTTGGGTTTCAGCATTCTCTGCTTCTTGTTTTGCAAGCCTTTCTTTGTTTTCTAATTCAAGTTCTTCAAGTTTCTCTCTTTCACACTCCATTTCTTCCATCATCTTTAGAGTGGCTTCCATGGCTGCAAGTTCTGCTGCTGCTTCTTGCCTTTTGACAGACAACTTACTTGAATGGCTTGAACGTACACTACTTAATTGTGTGGAACCTTGAGAGGTCGTTGAAGTAAACACAGAGCCAGCTTCACTCCAGCCAGCCGATCTCCTTTCTATATCTTTCCCATCTTCCTTTTCAGCAGTGTTTCTTTGAACTTGGTTTATAAGCTTTTGTGAAACTGCGTCACATGTGTCCACTCTGCGACGAGTGTCTCTGTCAGGGGTTTCATAACTTCGCAGCTCTTCGTAGGCTTGCTTCACTTCTCCTGAAGCATGTTGGATTTGAACAATATGCTTGTGCAAACTTGGTTCATCAGGTGCTTTGAGTGCTCTTTTAGCTTGTTTAGCAGCAGTTTTCCATTTGTCATAACTGATCCTGAAACGAGCTTGAAGCCTGCTCACCTTTTCTTCATGTAGTGCTTGGCCTTTCTCTGTGAGTTTTCTCTGCCTTACACTTTTCCTCAAGCCTTCTTCTGGAACAGCTTGACTTGTTCTTGCCTCCAAGGGGATTGTATCTGAGGCCTTCTCTTCGTGACTCCCCTCTTGCTGCAGCTCTATAGCTTCAGCGTCACAGTCTTTCTGTGTGGCCATGTCACTGTTCAATTGTGTATGTACTAAGGGTTTTCTTAACTGTAACTTAAAAAATTTCCCTACATTAAAGAATGTAGCTTCAAGCACTAACCTTTCAATTTATTTATAAACTTAAATTTTTTTTTTCTTAAATAAACTTAAATGCAGTGCATCTTTAACACTCTTTAAATACCACCTTTTATGTGTTTAAACTTAAATTATTTTTCTTAAAGATTAGCTTAAATGTTGTGTTACAAACACCTTAATCAGAACAACAGAACTTCTTTCACTTGTTACAAAACAGAAAAAATAGCTTTCATGTGAAACTAAATTATAACTTGCCTTTAAGGTACCTTAGTTTACTCTTAAATTGTCAAAACACTTGTAATTCACTTAAATAGCTTGGTAACAATTACCGTGCATCAAACAAATCAATTTCTTAAACTTTAGCTTGGCTTATAGCACAGCAGGTTACCCCCTTAAGTACTTATAGAGTCCCTTTCAAAGTTAGCAAGGCTAATTCACCTCTTCACATTTAACTTATTTAAAAGTGTTACTTGGTGGCAGATTAACCACGCTGCACTCCTGGACTCTGGCTGCCTCTGGTTCGGGTAAACTGTGCATGCAGTCGGTCTTTTCTTCGATGCTAGAGAGCGACGTCGCCCCTTAACGAGCTGCTCGTTGACGGCTCCGCAGCTGCAACAGGCTCCGCTCTTCTCTCCACACTTGTCCAGCACGAAGCAGGCTGAGTTCTGACTGTTACTCCTCTCGAGTTAAATCAAAGCTTAACGCAGTTCTTGGTTTTCAACAGCCATTTATTGCGGACACGTCTTTCAAAGTCCCCAAAAAATGCCGTCAGAACTACAAAAAAGGTAACACAAACCTAAATCAGTTCACAATAAATGGCATATTTACATAAATAAAAGATACAAATAAACAAAACTGTACCTCATTAGCCGCATTGACTCCAGAGGAATAAAGCTTAACTTCTTACAGCTCCTTCAGCTTGAATGGCCATGTGGCTCTAAGTGCGCCAGCAAAAGCTTCCCTGGTCCGCGGAACAAAACAAACGTTCCCCCTCCACATTTGAATGTACACTTAACATAAATTCAATAAAAATTACCTCACATTTAAACTTAATGTACTACATTAAATAAAATCTAACTACTGCCATCTTAAACTAAACAACAACAAACAATAAAGAAATAAACCAGATGCAGTTGTTTTGACAGCAGCTACATTATTTATTACAATAAATTTAGCGAAGCTTCTAGACAGATACATTTTCTTCAAGGAATTTTAGTAATCGAGGTATTCGAATTATTTGAGGAATCGTTTCAGCCCAGTCACCACTACTCGTGACATGTAGGCCATTGTCATTATTTTGTACAGATCAAGCTTCAGTTTGATATTGATATTTAGCAGTTTTTTTGTATTTCTTTTATCAAAAGTGAACCTCTTTTCTTTTAATTACAATTGATTTGTAAAAGCAAGAAAAAAATAAACCATCCAAGAACCAAAAAATACTTTGTGTACACACTACATATACCTCATGATGTACCATTATATCAAACGTTAATTAAGATTAGGACATGAAACAGAAATTAAACCTATAATTAACATGTTATACTGTAAATATACCTATCATCAGCATAAAATGCTGAAGAGCGTTTTTGATTTTGTCTGCTGGGTTTGATTTCCTCGCCACAGTGCGAGCGAAACTGCAAAAAAAAAAAAAAAAACTGAAAAAGAGAGAAGAGGTAATTTTTGAGCCTAAATTTTGAGCCTAAACAGATGGAAGGTGAACTTGAAAAGGAAAAATACGATCCAAAGTGGGGCAACGGGTCATAGATTGCACTCGGTGAGCAAATAGAAGCATTAATAACTTATTTGGCAGAGCATGACAAATATCAAAATAAGGGAGAAAGAGAAAAACAAATAAATGGATAGAATACCTGGTGCAGAAGAAAGGAGGCGACCTGTTAAACAGACAGCCTTCAGGGTGATACTGGCTGGAAGGAATAAATGACGCGAAGGGGAAACTGATTGAAACTAAACTAATCCTGCACAATTCACTATTTTCACACGTGGCAAAATTAACTAGGAAGGATGAATGAAATTACATAACAGGTAAAATTATTTTAAAACATAAAGTGATATTTAATGGGTTGAAGTTTTTGAAACTCAGCTTAGCTGTAGACAGGGTTAAATGTAAACTTAATAAAACTTGAAAATTGAGGTTTATAGCAGACTTGAACTTTATCATGAACTAATCAATATTTTTCTCTCTTATTATCTTATCAAAGCAGGATTTCTTTTCATTTGAAACTTGGTCACCTTAAATGTCTAAAGAGGGAACAGAATTGGTAAATAAATATGAGTTTGTGTTTGATTCAAAGGGAGATTATGAAACAACTCCAGATTAAATTACGGTTCATTACATTTGTTACAAAATATTCTTGTCTCAAAGACAATTAATGATTCTAAATCTGACAAGGTAGATTTAGACGAGGTAGCACAGATCGTCAGAACACTTGATTTGTAGGCCTATTACATCACAGCGCTGCGTGTATTCTTGTGATGATGCATCATAGGTTGTGATGTCACGTACTGCTTTGTTATGTAATACGGGGGTGGGGTATATAACTCCTGTTGGTAAAATTCTGCCACCTTCCAAGACATTTCTAGAGTAGACAGTTCAATTTAATACAACAGTTATGGTTACAGTTATGGATTTTTTGAGACGAGATTTGCAATATTTAGTTAGCAACACTGCCGTCCCTGCAATCGAGGAGTACATTTATAATATTCCGGAGGATAATTTTAATTTGTTGCACTTGAATGAGAGTCTCACAGAGAGGACCAAAGACCTTTTGGATCACCTGACGGAGGTTTTCTCTGCTTTCGTTCGAAACTTACTTGGGAACCTGAAATACGAATATGGTGATATAAAATCCGTATTTGGAAATCAGGTTTCTCAGGCCTTTGCCCAGGCTATGGGGGTCGAGGAGATCATTCAGGGAGAGTGCGCTGATGTATTTAACATGCTTTTCTTAAAGCATGTTATATCTGTAGTGAAGTCTCCTATGAATGATTGGAACGAAGACCCCATAGATAAAGACCCCATCGTGGTTCTTAGGCGGAGGTTAGGGTTCAGTTTGTTGGTTCGACCTGTGATCAGTGTCGTCCAACAACTGATACCAGTAAGACATAGAATGGAAGAACAGAGGAAGTCCTTTGAGAAGGAGAGAAAGGAGACAATCCAACGTTTTGTTGAGTCATTGATGTGTCAAGGCATCAAGAAATCAAAAACATCTTGGTGTCTTGAGGACCTGAAAGAGGCACAGGAACGCATTGTTGACAACATCTGCGTTAAAATCGAGGGCCAGCCGATCGCCATCCAGCAGAACTGGATTCCAGGCCTGACGAAAAAGGTTTTGAAAGACCTAATGAAGACCTGGGACTGTTCTGCTGGATGGACTCTGGCGTTCATGGAGCATGAGGCAGCTGACGACACAATTGCGTTGTGTCTTTTAAGCGAACTGGAAAAGCGCCAGAAAAAGACGGGCAGTTTTTTTTACAAGATTTTTTTCTGGTGCTGCTAAAATCTTCACCAGCTATTTCAATAAATGAGGGCCAATACTGTCATACCTCTGTCGATCCTTGCTCCATGAACCCTCTCTGTGCCTCCATCAGTCCTTTCATCGAGACGCCTCTCTGTGCCTCCGTTGGTCCTGGTCCCAAGAAGCCTCCATGTGCTTCATCCCAATCTGGGCGAAAAGGTCCCTTAGCCCTCTGCTAAGGGACCTTAGTGGGACCTTAGGCTTCCAGCCATTAGGGCTGGAAGCCTAGTGGGACTGCACTAGGCTTCCAGCTAGTGCAGTCCCAGTGAGCCACAGACTCCGCGTGTTAATACAAATTATGATTCATCGATCGCGATTTCCATTCCCAACAGTTGGTAGCAGAGGATGGTTTTGTGTTGACACATGAGTGGATATTGGACTGGCCGTTCAGGCGCAGACTTTCCGAAACAGTACTCTGGTGTAGGGCCCACATGAAAGGTAAGGACACTTGTTCCTTAATATACACCATATAAAAAAGTTTTGTAAAAAGACTGCCCGTCTTTTTCTGGCGCTTTTCCAGTTCAGTACTGTTTCTCAGGTCTGTATAAATTTCAGTTATCAGCCGTTGTCTGTACTGCCAACAGACTTGAACTTTATCATGGACTAATCAATATTTTTCTCTATTATTATCTTATCAAAGCAGGATTTCTTTTTATTTGAAACTTGGTCACCTTAAATGTCTAAAGAGGGAACAGAATTGGTAAATAAATATGAGTTTGTGTTTGATTCAAAGGGAGATTATGAAACAGCTCCAGATTAAATTACGGTTCATTACATTAACTTCAAAGTATGTTAGAAGAGGAATAATCACATTTCAGCTTTGGTTTAAAACCAGCTAGCATTTATTATGAAACTGTTTCATTTAATTTGACATGTTTTATTTCCTTTTAATTTTTATTAACATTATTGTTGTTTTTATTTTTTCTAATAACAAACAAACTAACTTACTAACTGCTGCTTTCGAAACACATGCGTATCTTGGTAGAAAGGCACAAATTGGACATGATGAAACTTTTAAAATGGATATAATAGTAATTGATTATGTAAAAAACAAACTGATTGGACAACAACTGGCTCACAACATTTGTGTGTCTTAAATTTTGATTGAATTGATACAGAAATTAAAGTCCAACAAAACATTTGATTTTAAACTCAATGACATCTTACTGTACTGCATAATCTTTGTCTACATGTTTTGCTCCTCTGCCTAAATTGATACATTTTTCTTTTGTTGGTTCAAAATAAACATTGACACGGCCTTTTAGGAGAGCAATCCAAATTCTGATCTGAACTCTTTAAAATAATAAAACTTTTGGCCTTTGCAGTACAGTTTCAGTTGTACATTTTAGAAATATGTACATAAAAAGAGTCTCTGAAAAATATTTCTGATAACAATAGAAATGTTGTTGTCAGAAATGTTTGTTTTCTATTTACATAAGAAAACAAAATGGGGAAATTGGAATTGATAAATGATAAACATAAAACATTTCTGATAAGTCTTTACATTTAGAACATCTCATAGTCTACTTTCAATTCTAGACAGAAGATTTGGGAAACTTGTGACAGACCCTGTAATATTTTAGTTTGGAGAAAAGTAACAACAAATGCAAAAGTGCTTTCAATTTTTTTAATTGTATCAACAGGGGGTGAAGAAGAAATAGACTCTAATTCAGTGTTTCTCAACCTTTTTTGGGCCAGCGCCCCCCCCAGCCTTTATCCAGGTCCCTCACCGCCCCCACCAAAGAATTTGCAGGCTACTTTGCACTGACCATTATTTTATCATTAATATTACTATCACTATTGTAGATGTTTAGATTTTTATGCGTGTTTCTATATTTATCATCAAAAATAATTTCCCAGAGAACAAAAACGCCATAGGAATAGAGATTATTTTCACATGCGTCTATGAAAAATGCAACAAACATTCAAGTTAAAATCTGTAGGCCTAACAGCAGCAAATCAGAGTGGAAAAAATATTCTTATTTTGTGCCATTTTCTAGTTGTTAAATATTCCACAAAATTAGCAGATAATAGATTAACAACATGCCAGTTTAAACTTTGAACTATTTGCAAAATGACTGAGCTCTGCAACATTAAAACATGGATAGAACTGTAACTACATTAATCATAACTCTTCAGTGTTTCTGTCGGTTTCTGGTGGTGCAGCTCTGTGCTGCCTTCAGGAGAATGGGACATCAGAGTATCATCCATAAAACTTCACCCACATGACATTTATTGTGCAAACCAGAGCTTTCAGTGGAAAAACAAAAGTTCCAGGTCCTTTTAATGCCATACAAATATGAGACAGAAACATGGATTATATCTTTATATAGATCTGTCTATTGATTTATATATTAATAGTTTTACTGGACAGAAATTACCAAGAACAAATCTGGTTCTTAATCAAATCCTAATGAGTCAAATTGAAAGTGTCATGGAGTCTCAGCCTCATGACATTAACACTGACATGAAAAATAATATTGAAGAAATAAATATCCATCCATCCATCCATCCATCCATCCATTTTCTTACACCCTTGTCCCTCAGTGGGGTCGGTAGGGGTGCTGGTAAGAAATAAATATATCAAATCTAATTAAAAACATAAGTAAGTGATCAGTTCTTTACTGTTATGGTCTGTAAGATATATTTATTCTCAGTTCTAAATATGGTCTCAACAAACCCATGACATTTCAACAAGATTATTTTACCTTTATGTGGAAATAATGTCTGTTTATTCTTGCCATACAGTCCTCTGTATTGCTCGAAAGGTCTTGCCATACCAGTTTATTCCTCTGTATTTACTTCAGTTTCTTAGTTTATTCTTGCATTTTGTTCTTCATTCATTTCCATTTAGTTTCATTTGATTAGTATTATCCTCTCTTGGTTTATTGCTATGTCCACTTTAGTTTCTGTCCTGTTGCTAAATTTATTTTATTGTTTATTGACCACCAGTAATTTTCACTCATCACCTGCTGCGCCGCCTAGTCGTCATGTGTTTCACATCATGTGCTGATTTTTCACTGTTCAGTGTCGGATTCTCTGTTTTTATGCCATAATTCACATGTAGTTCGTCGCTCCGTTTTATGTCCCGCTTCTCCTGTCTCAGAGTTTTTCGCAATGTGCACGTCTTTTTTTTTTTAACTCCCTATGATGCGCAGCGTTCGGGAAACGTATCAATGGGGAAAAGGCAGACTGACATAAACCTTTTTAAAACAACGGAAACAATTTCTGCATTCTGATTATTGAAATTTAAAAGTGCTGTGGTACCGTTGTTCTATCACCCCCGTTTCATACCAGACCACTTACAGCTCCGGTGTTAACGCTATAAAATGAACGCTCTCTATTGTGGTATCACCCATGGAGGGATTTCTTTATTTCTTTATTTAAATTGGTTCATTTTTCAGAGGGATACACAGTGAGGGTATCGTGATTTTAGCAACCAGTAGCAGGAGAACGGAGCTGCGCCAAGAAGCTAACAAACACTGAATAGAAGAAGAGCTGCCATCGATACAGTTGCAGCCAAGCATGTTTTAATGTTACACAATACAGTTTTACCAAGTTGCTCAAAGTCTAAACTGGCATTGTTGTGCATTTAAGATGTAAAGTTTACCTTCAACCAAACGCCCCCCAAAGGCATCCCAGCGCCCCCCTTTTGTAAAAATGTCCGCCAGCGCCCCCTGCCGTCCTCTGAACGCCCCCTGGGGGGCGGTACCGCCCACGTTGAGAACTGCTAATTTAGAACAACCACATGCTAGCAGCAGGCACGACGGATAAATGTTTTCAAACTCATATCATGCAGCTTTTAAGTTGAGGGCTGTCGATCTGGCACAACAGGAGGGAAATAGAGCCGCTGCATTTAAGCTCGGTGTGAACGAAACCATGATTCGGCTTTGGAGACGAAGTGCTGCGTCCTTAATATATCCAGCAGTTTTATTAGGACGCAGCCCTCTGCTGGGTCCTTATGAAAAACCGAGAGCAGCTTCCAGTTTTTTTTTTTGTCTTATTTAAAAAAAAAAATTGAAGGTGCTAGTATGGTATGCTCTATAGTCCGAAAAATATGGTAATTGGTTTTAAAAGATTTTTTGAAAATGAATTATCTGCAAATAATGCCATCTTCGAGTGTCTGCCGTAGCAGCGACTAGAGGCGTAATCATGTAATTTTCTTACCACTAGATGGCAGTAGGTGCAGAGCATTTCACATTAAAACGAGAGAATTAGTGATGCATGAATGTTACAGGTAGCGGTGACAGCATTGCATCTAGCAAGACTGTGACGACAGTGATGGAAAAGACAGTGAAGCTCAGCAGTAGTTGGAAAGAACATGAGTCCATTTCCCACAACTTATCTGTGTGATAAGTTGTGGGAAACTTATCACAACTTATCACCTGGTTGTTTTGTTTGCTAACTGCTGCTGACGCTAGTCTGGAGGAGCTGATTTCTCAAACATGCAGGGAAGAGTCAAAGCAACAGTCCAGGTTGAGGGAGTAACATTACAGCATAGAGTAAAAGCTCAAACGATTCAAGTTGACACAATATCCTCCTTTAAATATCACACAAAGATAAGCAGAGTAAATATAAAAGGCAGATTTTGATCATGTTGATTATATATTTAGAAAGATTTATCCAAACCGACCTGGCCCTTATCAAAACTTAAACTTGCTGCTTTACTACAATTTTTGCGCAGTTAATTTCAAGTTCGCTCACCACACCCAGGCCCGATCACATCCTGAACTGCAAAGTCAAGACACCACAATAGTAGACCGTCAGACAACAGGGCTAAAATAGCATGAAGGGACAAATTATCCTCCAATATTCAGAAATTTAGGAACAGAGGCAAAACAGAGTCACTGCCATCCGTCTACTGAACCACATTTAGAGCCACTGTCAACTAACAGAGACAACATGAAACAGTGAACAATCCCAGGAGATTTTTATATTTAAAGAAAAACACCAACGTATGACTAAAAAGCTGTAGAAATATGTAAAGGAACAAATTAGCATGAAAAAAGTAAAAAAAAAGCGTGAGTGGATGTGAATATCTTTGAAAGGTCTCGCATATGTTTGCTTATTTAATCTGCAGCTTTGTTCGTCCAAGTATCTTTATGCTGCCAGCATAGGTGCTGCACATATCCTCCGCTCCCTGCGAACACTGGGGTGATGTACGCATGGGGCCTATCTTATTTAATCAGCATGTGTTGAGCTAAATGACAAGCTATTATCACCGGCCACCCATCGACTTCTGCTCGGTTCCTCAAACAGCCAAAGCAAAAGGTCAATCACTGATAATGGGAAGACGGAATGAGCTATCCCTAATTAGACACGACTGTAGAATTTGAATGTGAAATTAGGCAGGAGATACAGACACATGGCGGTTGTTCTCATTGTATTTATTACGCCTCTCTTTCATATATTTATATACATATATATAAATGTATGTTTTTTGTTGCTGTTTGTTTCATAACATGCGCCTGCAGGTCTACGTGTGTGCAGCAGTGCATGATACCGGCACATCCACAGGGTGCACTTGTTGCTCTAAATGCATGAGAATAAGGTCACAAGTACATGCCGTGCCTCAGATGTGCACATGTGGGACCGGCGCCTATCGCTGGCACAGTTATTTCCCCTCGGAGGGGCGACGAGTGCGCTCCTGGTGCACTATCGGGAGCAGCACAAACACTGGCTGGCACTTCCCCAGCTGTAGAAATGGAAAATGGGGGGTGAAAGGCAGGGGGGTCTTTATTTGTTGTGTGTTTGAATTATAAGGCAAGAGGAGCAGGGTGGGGGGGGGGTAAGGGTGGTGCCAAACTGGGAGGGTCTTTTGTCTGGAGGGAGAAGGGTAATTACACGAGAGCCGACTGTAGATAAAAAAAATCTTAATGGTATTACTGGTCAACGGGGTTCTGTCCTTGGGGATTACCGGAGAGAGAGAGAGAGATCAAGTGTGTTTCCTGCAACGCTGTTGATTTGAATCTATTCCTTAACAAACTCTGATTTGACACGCAGTTTTCCTCCTGCTTTTACATAATCCAGTCATTATTGTGACTTTGCAATCTTTCAACTGGTGGAACTCAGGTCAAGCCCCAGTGACGGCAAGCATTTACCCCGCTTAAGTGTTTTTGAGGATTTTTACTTAATCCCAACTCACTTAAGGGGCCAACTTGTGCAGAACTCCGAGCCTCCACACTCACTCTCACACACGCACACACACACACGCACACACGCACGCAGTGTTAAAATCTAACTCTGTCCGTTGTGCTGAAATCTACCAGCAGCAACCAGGACATATGCTGCATCTTCCGGTTTTAAACGACGCGGTAATTGGAACCAATTTTCCGTATGCAGAGCATCCACGCTGGGGGAAAGTGCTAAAATTAAGCAAAGATTACAGTATGCATGGTATGTGCGCTGGTATTTGAGAGTGCTGTTGATGGGAGCCATTATCACGAAATGCAGCAGAAGAGCCTTTTGCAGCTGGGGGGCCAGGGGGAGGGGAAAGATTAAAGCAATTTGTGGATGGCAATGAGATTACCTCGGCAATATTCCTAAAAAACAAACCAAAAAAAAAACAAGAACACATATGTAAACACGGCGCGCACAAACACATTTAGTGTTTCACTTTATTTATCCAGGATGAGCTGCCTGCACACATATCAGGGAAAAATAAAAATAAAAAAAAGCGTATGCCTTTCACATTTTTGGTTTTAGGTTTTTAATGCAGACATGTAATCAGAGAAATCAGGTACCACAGCAGAAATGCAGGGCAAGAGCTGCTAAATTTGAACCTGAATTAGGTTATTGAACAATATGCTGAGATTTCAACACACAATGTCTCCGTCCGCGAGAGCAGGAAAGCAGAGAATCAGGTAACTTTGGAAGTGTTGCAGACATCCACCGCTCAGGTGTGGAAAACTTTCAGTTTTGCACTCTCAAATGTTTTTTTCTTTATGCAATTTTACGAGGAGAGTTCTTGCTAAAAGAGGCCCACAACAATCTAAATTTAATGTGCTTTATGTGCCAAAAGTTTACTGGGTGCATGAAGTTGAATGCATCTTGTCCGTTTTGAAAGACGGTGATGGCAGCATCATACTCCGGGGATGCAGTGAGGCTTATGTTTCAATTTTGACCTTGACTGACATACTTTGCTACTTTAAAAGCTTAATTATGCTTTAACAAATTTCATGCTATTCAACAATATGGTGGCATGACAAATTAAATAAGATTTCATACAAGGTCAATCTTTCTCTACAAATATTTCCACCTCTCTGTTACAATCGTCGTCCATCTTTAAAAGTTGCGTAGCTTTCATGGAAGAGAGTTCGTCTTCGATCTGTTCAATTCTGACTTTAAGTTTTAATAAAGCAGAACGCCTGTCGCCTCATTGCTGCCCCCTGTCGGTGCGTCATGGTACTCTCCGCCTCCCTCAGTGCGTTTTTGCCGATCGGAGATACTTGATACGTCACGCGCATCCATTAGAAATATCAGACAAACTGGAACGCCAGCAGGTGCAAATACATGCTGAAGTGATGATGCAGCTCACCTTGCAATTCTTGAATGTATTTGAATACGGAAAACTCAGCATTTTCCACTGTAAAAATGTTGAAATCCTGCAGAAAACCAATGTATTAACTATTCATGGTGGATAATTTGATTTTCTCCTATTACTTACTCGTCATGATGCCTCTCCTCACTGCATGTCTTGCTGATGTTCAGCAGGAAATTGTAAAGTTGGTTAGAGTAGATAAAAAAACAAAACAAACAAATAACCTATTGATGGGTCGATCCCGAAAAATAACCTTTTGCCAGATGGAAACAGGACAATACCGCCAAACATACAATAAAATGGTTTACATCCCTGAGTTGGAATGGTCCACTCAGTCCATGGCTATGTCCTAGTTATGTGTCATTTTCTTTCCTCTTCACAATGATTTATTACTTTGCATTTGTCCATCACAAAAATCCTCTGAAGTTTATGGTTGTAGCAAAAAAATAAATAAAAAGAAACTGACCTTATTCCAATGCAAATCTCTAGTTTTCACTTTTAAACCTTCAAAATTGGAATTATTATCAAATTCAATTATTCCTGGCGTATGTATCCATACAATGAGTGAGAATGGCACCTAAAAAGCTATTAGCACCTTTTTTTTGTTTTGACATATGCAGGCAGATTCATAACCTCCCTAAAATGAGCCCAGACTAAATTTAGCCGAAAACTGAAAATTTAAACATTGTGACCTGCCCCACATGCGGTGTGTACATTTTCATTGCCATTAACACTCATTATTTCTCCCTGAAAAGTAGGCGAACTGCTGAAAGGTGGGAGAGAAAAAACGGTAAAAAAAAAAAGTGGCGGGGGGAAAGAAGGAAGCAGAAATCAATCTGTCAAAGCCAGAATGTTCTTTCCTGAACTAGTCAACAAGTACAGAAAGTACAAAGTGCCAAGAACTTGCACAGATCCCCAAATAAAAAAAAAAAAGAAGAAAAAAAAAGGAGCATAAGAAATACCAAAAGCGACTTTTTTTCCATTATCTTTACAGGCACGTGATGAGAGAAACTTTTGATAAGACAGATGGCTGGACCAGTGATGAACAAGGTGCACTGGTGGAGGAGAGGTACCGTAATTGGCTGCTGCCATAAATGACGAGCCAGCTGAACAGAATGTGAATATCTCTGAAACTCGGGCCGACATCTGTGAGGCAGGAAGCCACCGGCATCCGAGCGCTTGGATCCATTACTCCGCTGGATCCATTCCTCCGCTGGAAGGAGCCGGCCGACGGCTGAAAGATGACCAACTACTGATGCGGACCTCATCCTTATCTGACCAAGCTTTGACCTAATGCACCCTTTTAAAGTTGGGCAGAAGACAACACAGATCGATGAGCGGCACTGCCAGACGCGCTCGCTGGCTCGGTAGAAGTTGATTACGCCTGCATGGAGAAACCCACAAAATCCATGGATGACTGTGCGTTGCTTATGGGATTCCCTGACGAGGGCTTTTCCCCTGAACAGAATTCAACTTCTGGGGTTAATTAGATTCCTTAATTGACTAGGAGAAGTTCATCTGCTCGTTGTTAAAAGTACGGCACCATTACTGCAGCATGGGAATCGCTTGACTCACAGAATGCTTTAAAAATGTCTTAAAGCTAGATACAGGAGCGTGCAGGAAATCACGTGAGGTACTATAAATACAGTCGGTCTGCAAAGGCTTTGATCAGGAATTGGCGAGAGGACATAAAATAACATACACATTTTTAAACGTTTCACAGAGCAAATTGCAAAAGAAAAACAAAAAAAAATCTTACCGAGCATTTTAGTCTAGTTTCTAGGGCAAGTATCCTACAACATTTATAACTTTTTCAGAAAAATGTAAGAGCTTATTTGAAGTTAATAGTTCCTTAGTATTGATATTTTTCTAATAAAAAGTACTAATTCCAGTGCAGCATTGCTTCACAAGACATTGTCCCCCGTGATATAAGTGAAAAAAAATCACCCAGTGGAAGTTGCACATCAATATTAAGCAATCGTCAACTTATAACAAGCTCCTATAGCTTCTAAGTTAGTTTTGTCTGATTTCAACCATCATTTGAAAATGAAAAGAGCCTGCCAGGCCATGACCAACATCTATTACACAATAGAGCATTAATGTGAAAAGCAGCTTAGAGGTCTAAAGCTATGAATGGAGGACAGGCAGAGATTCAAGGCTCGGGTTTGGAGGATCCATTCACAGGCAACCTTTATTAAACATGACTGAGAGGAGGAAGTCAACGTCTGCAGTTTGGCACAAGTCATTCTGGGGAAACAGAGTCACTATGCATAGTAAAACTGCACAATGTAATGGTTCGGACTGAAGCACACTCATGCAATTCGCAGTGCAATGCGATTCGGCTGTAGTTAAAGACTTGTCTCAAAATGTGTTGGATACATAATTAATTTGCAGAATCGTGATTATTTTTGCATTAGTTATTCCAGAACTCTGCATCTAAATTATGACCCTGGTGCGAAAGGTAATACATCATTTTCTCTTGTCGCCACAGAGGAGCGCAGACACTGCCACCCGAGATGAAGGTGTAAATAAATAACCTTATCATCCAACACAAGGGAAAACAGACCCGTTGTCTAACCCAGTGTTTTTCAACCACTGTTCCGTGGCACACTGGTGTGCCGTGAGTGATCGTCAGGTGTGCCGTGGAAATTATTCAATTTCACCTACGGTACCGTATTTTCTGGACTATAAGATGCTACTTTTTTCTAAGCTTTGAACCATGCGGATTGTAGCCCGGCGTAGCTTTTCTGTGGATTTTCCTTCAACCACCAGGGGGCTCTCTAGCAGGAAGTGAATTATCAGAAGTCAAAATTGTAAATCAAAAGAAGAACGTGCTCATTTTCATTTAGAACAACCACATGCTAGCAGCAGTCACGACGAAGAAATGTTTTCAAACTCATATGCAGCTTTTAAGTTGAGGGCTGTCGATCTGGCACTGCAGGAGGGAAATAGAGCCGCTGCACTTAAGCTAGGTGTGAACGAAACCGTGGTTCTGCTTTGGAGACGGAGTGCTGCGTCCTTACAGCAGATTTATTGGGACGCAGCCCTCTGCTGGGTCCTTGTGGAAAACTGAGAGCAGCTTCCATTCTCCCCCCCCCAAAAAAATTAAGGTGCTAGTATGGTATGCTCTATAGTCCGAAAAATACGGTAATTGGTTTTAAAAGATTTTTTGAAAATGAATTATCTGCAAATAATGCCATCTTTGAGTGTCTGCTGTAGCAGTGACTAGCGGCGTAATCATGTAATATTCTTACCACTAGATGGCAGTAGGTACAGAGCATTTTACATTTAAACAAGAGAATTAGTGATGCATGAATGTTACAGGTAGCGGTGACAGCATTGTATCTAGCAAGACTGACGACAGTGATGGAAAAGACAGAGAAGCTCAGCAGTAGTTGGAAAGAACATGAGTCCATTTCCCACAACATGTCTGTGTGAAGTGAGCTTCTCAAGCCTGGCTACTATAAAAACTAAAACCAGAGAAACAGAGTTGTTGAGGAAGAGCTTTGTCTTTCTTCAATTTCTGCCAGGAAATCAGCTGTTTTCATCCAAACATGCACGGGTTTCACACTAGGTGGGTAAAATATACAGATAATGACATTTTGTACATGCAACTCTTCATATTGTAACAGTGAATATGAAGTGAAATGTTTCCCAAATATTGCTTCTTTCAGAAAAATAATTATTTTCTGTATTCTGGCTATAAGATGCTTGTGGATTAGTTTGCAAAACACTTTGAAGTTTTCTACAACTTCTTTAAATTTAACACCACAGTGTTGTGGCTGTTCAGGTGTATTTTTGAAGTGGATATGTTAAGTGCAATTTGAAATAAGAAATGTAAAATGTGATAAAAATACATTTTGGTGTTTGATTCCTATTCAAGAGACTTTGATAAGAGTGACTATGTAATATGTGGCTACAGAGTATCTTTGTTTACATTTTTGGTTGGTGGTGTGCCTCGAGATTTTTTTCAATTAAAATAATGTACCTTCACTCAAAAAAGGTTGAAAAACACTCATCTAACCGAAGCCACCGCCAAACCATTTCCATTGTCATTTTCTAAAGGAATTGATTCTAAAACAACAAACGCTTTCAAACTGCGGTAAACGTTACCTTGAGATTAACACGAGGAAGCTGGTTACGAAAGTGTCTCGAGACTTGAGAACAGTCAGGCGGGGGAACAAAAAAAAAAAAAAAGTTAACTTCCAGCTTTAATAGCAAAGTTTACTGCTGGCAGTTTTAACTAAAAAGGGATTTTCAGCGTAATCAGATGAAGCTCAGAGCTTTGAGTGAAGTTTCACAAATCAAACCAAGATGCGCTCATGGACATTCCTTCTGAGGGATTAAAATGGTTTAAGAAGATTAATAATGTATCAACCAAGAAGTTCTGAAATCATCAAGCTCTTCACCAGTCTGTAGGCTCTAAGCCCACAAATATCACCAGACTTTTCGATAAGCTCATTTTACAACCATTTTGTATTTCAGTGTATCGCAATGATGATTCAGCGGCGACTGCCCTCGGCTCCAAATTACTCCAAGGCAGACTGCGCTACGTGAATGGGTTAGGGAACAACAGGAGCACAACTTATCAGGCCAGCTATGAATGATTGTGCTCCTGCTGTTTCTCTGTTTAAGACATTTTCTTTTCTCTGGATTTCCCCCCGTTCTGTTCCATTAAAGAGGGAGCGGCAACATGAGCCGGAGCCAATTTAAATGCTTTCATTCCTCTGACAAAGACGTGAATGAGCCAAAACATTTGTATTATCAATCTGATCTAACTCGGTTATAAATCTAACTAAATTTTCTTGAGAGAAAAAAAATAAGAAAGTCCTCATTTCTGTGCCAGATTTTGACTCCCTGGATGCCATTTTCATCAAACATTAGCTTTACTGCTATTATTATTGACTTTTTGACCTTTTGGATGTGAATCTTTTTGTTCTAGAACTACATTACAACTGGAAAGACTATTGTGTTGGATGACGGTTGACATTATGAGCAAAAAGTGCAGTACAGTTTCAGTTATTGGGTGTCATGCTAAACAGAATTTGCATATTTATCAACCTTATTTTTCTCCTAAACAACCCCTATGTGAGGCAATATATCAGACTATTTACCCTCCTTCCCGGTTTTGTTACTGGCGTAAAGAGTAATGGTGTACTTGTCTCCATTCCATTAATTCACGCACTAAAGTCACATGCTTCCAAACACAGACTGTACAATAATAAATGAGTCACGACTTTCCCTGCTTTTCTGATCAAAGAAGCCCTGCTGGAAGGAAATGACTTGGTCTGGGGTGCTAAGTTGCATTAATTCAGTTAAGATAAATTCAGTTCATTTGAATGTAATTCACTTCCACGTGACTCTCTTTCGTTTCATTTTAGTCGATTTTCTTTGGAGTTTCCATTTATCCGAGTAGATTTGATTTCGTTTAGGTCAGCGTTCCTGTTTTATTACTTGATTATTTATTAAAATATATTTTTGTGATTAAGCAATAGGACAATTGTTGATTTTATTTAACTTGATACGGTAATAGTTTTCAATTGAAACATTCTTATTGTGATTGCGAGAGGAAATGTTTATACTGAATGGAGTAAGTCGATGTAAATCGACATGCTGGTGATGCAACACGTGCTACTGACAACATTTAAGCTAACCGTAGCATTTTGGGTTATTTTAGTGTAACCAGGTGAGAAATGAGTACCTGTAAATAGGTATTTTGTAAAACCGTGTTTTGCTTTTATTTCACGTACTGGTTGTAATTCTTGTTTTAGTCAGTAGGTGATGCTGTTGTAACAAAGAGGTCTAAATGTGCCTCATATTAAAAAAAAACAAAAACACTCTTGTTTACGCCCTCTGGCACTCTGACTGGTAAAACGGAAGAGAAGGACATTTGTGAGCCAACACCTGTCGGAGAATACGACTTAAAGATTTTCGAGGTGCCACTGCCATTTGTTATGAGCTGTTTTTTTTTTACTTCAGTTTTCTTTCTCTTACTCACGTCCTCATGTTACTCAAATTATTAACAACACCCCACATGTTATTAACTACATTTTAGCTAACCTTAGCTAATTGTTGGAGTCAGGTGAGAACGCTGGATAACAACCGACACGCACACTGTGGCAGGCCCCTTTTAAACTTCTTCAGAAATGTTCAGATTATAATCTGTTGTTTTCATTGCCTTTGACATAGCGTAAAATATGTAAACAGTGCTCCACTGTTTAGAAGCCGATATACTTTATGGTGGACGGAACCACTTCAGCAATCTGCGTTTGGGGTTTAGGGTAGAGAGGACAGCAAGGACAAAGACAGAAAACCCTGACAACAACAACAACAAGAGAGAGAAAGAAGAAATGCTAAGTTAGCAGTGATGCATATTTATATTAAGAAGTGATCTATATCCAGGGGTGAAAGTAAGGGGGTACGGCAGGGTACTGCATACCCCTAAAAGATTTAGTGGGGGTACGCAGTACCTGCAAGAGAGAGGAGCGGCTGTCTGCTGTAAAGAATCAGTGGATTCACTGTGAGTTCACCCACTAATTAGCCGTGACTGATTAGTTTTTCAAGAACAATCTAAAACAGACTTAATCAGTTAATATAACTTTTTTTCCATTTCATATTGTTTCTGAACTGTTCGTGCTTTGCCAGAGCAGGGGCGCAATATGTCGATCGTGGAAGGTTTTGAGTCGATCTCGGTATTAGGTGACAAACTGAACGCCGCCAGGACGCAGAGAGCAGCACGTCCTCCTCTGGCTGGCTTAAAACGTTCGAAACTTTATTAAAGAACAACAACAAAAATCAACAAAACATGTTCAAATTAATGACCCAACAATAATAATCTCAGTGATTATTGTTTCAACAAGGTGTTGTGCAATTCTGTGCGTTTCGGTTCCATTAATAACCAGCAGAGCAGGAGTTTAAAATGAACTAATCAACCACCGCTGTGTTCGGGGGAGGCTTATTAATAATCGCAAAATAAATATCAGGTCTTCAAACCTAATATCGTAACGGACTGAATGTTATGTTTTTGACTATCTCTGGTTGGCTTGTGGAGTGCAGGAGGTTGCCATGGCAACTGGTGTGCTTAAGTGACAGAGAGAGATGGAGAGTAAAAATGTGCGAGTGGTTTTGAGTTGATCACCTGTTCGGGTTGTTTTACCTTTGTCTTGGCGCATCACAGCCGCTGTAGTTTCTGAATATTCAATAAACGACAAATGTGGACTAATTACCTCGTTCTTTGTGACTATAGTCATTTACAACAAACATCAAACACTGTAAATATGTTTCATTAGGTATTTAAACAAATGGCTTCTACCGCGATAATTATGTGATATTAAATTAATTGTCTAATATAAAAAAAATAGTTTCGTGCTGTCGGACTCAGAGTCTGAGAGGCTTTTCCTTTATCAAACTAATTATTTTTTTTTGCCTCTTGGAAATACTGATGTTGATGTGACTTTCTCTAAAATTATAACCTTTTTCAACCTTTATAGCTCTTTATTGCAAATATTGCAAATAACTGTTGAAAATGAGAAGCTAACATTCACAAATGACATTAAAATAAAATCCAGTCCAACATCTGGTTTGAGGTGATTCCTCTGGAACCTGTTGGAGGAAAAATATCCCAACTTCAGAAGATGAGCTTTAACCTAACAGCGCTCTGTGGTTCCTCCTATCAGTATGAGATTCAGGGTGAGGAGGCGCCATGTTAGGAAGAGAAGTGGAAGCTGCAGGATCTTCAGAACAAACAGGTCATGATGCTGGGCTACTGATTATCCCTCTGTCTGGACACAGGATCAATATAACCAGTTTAAAAGCTAAAATGAATGGTTATATGCCAGACATGGAAAACTGGAATGCACTCCATGCCATGATGTTCAGAATTATATATACTGCTCAAAAAAATAAAGGGAACACTTAAACAACACAATATAACTCCAAGTAAATCAAACTTCTGTGAAATCAAACTGTCCACTTAGGAAGCAACACTGATTGACCTGACGAGGGTCCCCGTTGTCAATCAGTGTTGCTTCCTAAGTGGACAGTTTGATTTCACAGAAGTTTGATTTACTTGGAGTTATATTGTGTTGTTTAAGTGTTCCCTTAATTTTTTTGAGCAGTGTATATATATATATATTTTTTTTTTTTGTCATAGTACCCCCAAGAATTTAAAACTACTTTCACCCCTGTCTATATCTGTGTGCCACTGTGGATGGGAGGTTCTTTGTTTTCTTTTTTCAGACTGGAACCGAATCCCTAGTAAGCATTCAGGCTGATCCCAAAGGCCTGGGTGAGACCACAGGCGTGAGAGAACACTGCTGTTGATCTGGTGATGGGGCATTAGTTCGAGAGGTGTTAAACACCCCTCCGTTAACACTTTCACACACAGTCTGTCAGCATAATAAAAGCCTGCAGCTCTCGACGCACGCACACACCCATTCGGTTAACTCTTCCGTCACTTTGATTTAACCTTGCTGAGTCGTTTCGGAGACATTTTTCTGAGTGAAGATGGATTTCTTTTTTTTTTTCTTTTTACTTGACATGTGACAGGCGAGTTAATTAAGACAGTGACATTATTAAAGCTAAGAGTGACTGCGGCGTGTTTTTATTAATTCACCATCTGACCTTTTCCTCTGGATTCAAGCTTCAGTAACACCTGATACCTTGCAATTACTGGATGATCGTCTGAAAGCAGAGGAGAAATAGAGCAGGGTTTTTTTTTTGTTTTTTTTTTTACAGTTTAACAGTTTAACTGTTAGAAATCTCATGCAGAAGCTGCTTTTGGGTTTTTCTGATTTCTCTGGATATATGACAGAGAACAGACTGTGTTTTTACAACTTGGGGAGGATTTTAGCACTTTGGACACAAATGCTAAGTAATTTTCTTTTTCTTCCCTACGATCTGCAAGATGTCTGTAATAAAGTCAGCTGTGCGAGGTATAAAAACAGCATTCCCTCGAATATTACTTCTCAGAAAAGGTCAGAACTTTAAATGGGAAAAATCTGACATTTACATGAATACAAAAAAGTAATTTCCAAAACCAATTTCCCACATGTACTGATCAGCTTAAAGTGCTCACACTCTTTAATATTAGACCAACGAAATTATTCATTGATTTAGAAAAAGTCACAGTATTACACAATTTGCATTCGGTTTCAAGCAACCGATGATACTCAGAGAGAAAGTTCAGATTTGGTTTTTTTTGTGGGATTCGGTTGGGAGAATATGAGTAGTCAATGTCTTACCTTAGCACTCTACTTTGATTAAACATATTTGTGTGTGTCCTGTCCAGACAGCTTAGGCAAAAAGCAGGTTGACTCAGCCTGCTTTTCCAGTTTCACAAAGGAGAAGATCACACATCAATGATTTGTAAGATTCAAAAACATCCTGGAAGTTCAACTGAATTGTTTTACTGGGGATTTATTTAGATTCGCATCACCTCTTTTTTAGATAACCACCGCTGTGACGTCACAGATTTATCGCTTCTGTAAGTGTTATTGCAAATAACTTTTGATACATTTGTAAAGATTCATCTGAGGCAACGGTTGCTACAACATGGAAGATCACCGCTTTCCTCCTATGGTAGATGCGGCAGTCCAGCGGCGTTTCAAATGTGTTCATACGAAATGAAGACGAAAAGAGAAGAGACATAATGAGATCTTACAGCCTGCATTTCATGTCATTATGTAACTTTACTGCCTCCATGTTTGAAGCTTTTTTTTTCAAAAGCATAAAAGGAAGAAGTCCTTAAATTGTTGCCCTGTTGTGTTGATGAGATTGACTAAAAGGTTATTGTTGCTCTGGCTGACAACACTTGGCTGCATAGGCACTAAAGAAGCTCAGAATCACTTATAAATCATTTATACAGTATACAGCATTTTGTATACTCCTTATGAAAAAGAAATGATGACTGGAGGATATGAAAGTATTTAAGGACTATAAAAAAAAAATAGGCTGCGTGTCTTGTACAAGTCTGTTACGGACAGTTTTACCAAAAAATAAAAGCTCTCCACCATCAGCGTGAGAATGTAGCCTACTTTGGACTCGGATTCCTCTGGATTAGATAAAGCACTATACAAGTACCGGCCATTCACTACATTCAACTGGCTAACAATGCTAAAGGCGACATGCGCTTTGTAGCTTCCAGCTGATACGAAACTGTAGCGGTATTTCTTTGTTTTTAATGAGTCTGCGCCAACAGCTAAAAGATTGACTCCTCAGAGCGTCACAGCATGGCATCACTGCACTCTTCTGATGGCTTCGCCTTTAGCCAGAAGTCAGGAAATTACAGTTTGTTATCTGGAGTTTTTCAAAAAAAGTTTAGACAGCTGCCCAGCTGAGAGGTGGCATTATTACATTTATCTCAACCTCAGACAGTTTATATTACCTAATCATCTCTTCACTGAAGTTAACAAAACTAAACTGGGAAGCCTCGACTTTTTTTCTTTTTTTTGGCTTCCTGTGTTTAAAAGCATTTTCATGTCAAAGATTAAGTAGCATGCTTCAGAGAGAAAGTATGGGAATACTACACAATCAGTGCTGAAGCCAGACATTTTATTTTTTTTGCAAGTTGTGATGGCTTCAGCTACACATCAGTGAAATGACTCCACACGCTCACCTCACCTCACCTCACCTCACCTCACCTCACCTCACCTCACCTCACCTCACCTCACCGGGTATATTGTTTTGGAGTTGATTTTAGTTATGCATTTCATTGAAATGATCTCAGGAAGGGCTCACATAATAACACTGTAAGGTGTTTCAAAATGTGCTCTAATATATTAGTTATGGTTCTCTGTTTTTTCGAGTTACCTGGTTCGGGGGAGTTGGCTGCTTCCTGTTTGGAAAAGAGGCGTGGCCAACGGCTGAGGTGTTTAAAAGCCCTATGGCAGCCCAGTAGGACCAATAATGTGCTCATCAGCAAAGGCGTGCTTTAGCTTGGATTATTTAGTTCTTGGGTAGTATCGACGCTTCATTCTGTTATCCTCATTGTGTGCTTATGATCTGGTTAAAAATCTATATAAAAACTACCATTCTGTGTGGCTGTGTTGTGTATACTTTGTGCAGTTAACTAGTAGAGTTATGTTTTGTTAACCTGCTTATGGGCCAAATAATTAAATCGTGAACATTGACATTTTTGGAGTTAAAAAAAAAACAAAAACAAACTGAAGACTTATTTTATTGCTGCGTTCTCTATAATGTCAGAGCTGGCGAAGCGGAGACATTGTTCAAGTGCCTGTTGACTAAACCCACGATCGGCACAAAGATGTACAAGACCAATGATCCGAGTTAAAGTAGCTTCACTGTCCTCCCACACAACACTAAACAGTGCAAAATTACATGCAAAGCTACAATAAATAGTAAACCATGAGGAATGATTTTTGCCTACTGTGACAATGTTACTTCATGACACCATAATGAGCAAAAACAAATCATCTGAAACCTGCTTCTAAGCTTCTCTGTTGTTACTAAGCAATCAGGGTCAATGACTTTCTACATCCCTGCTCCTTCTTTTACTGTTGGGATGTTTTTACCGCTTCGTGTTAAACTACAAAACGGTGGAGTTGCTGAAATAAAAACTACTGGTACTTTGAGACTGTAGCTCTGCATCAAGATGATGGAAATTGTTAAAATTGATGAAAAAAAAAAAGAAGAAACTCCTCAACTTTGGGACTCTGATAATACTAAATAAGCTCTAGCTCTAAAAGATGCATCAAGACACAACATGTTGAACAACTTTCTCTGTAGGAAGGTAATATCGAGCAGTAATAACTTCAAGTCACGAGAATCGTGTAATCGTGATATATTTTTTCATTTTGTTGGAAGGCTTTTTGGTAAATAACAGCTGCTTCTCTTATTGGAAAATTCCTAACAGCAAAAATACAGAGACTAAAAGGAAGAATGAAGAGTGATGTGGGAAAAAAAGAGAATGAAGAAGGAACAAGAGACATGTAGTGATACACAAATAAAAGAAGAAGAGTAGGGTATAGGTTTTGTTAATACTTTATATAAAATTCTTAGAGCAACTCAATAAGATTGTGAAGTTTTCCTTCTGCTTAAAAATAAAAATCGGATTTTTTTTTTTTAGCTACCTGAGTCAATACTTTTGTACCACATTTTGTAACTGCAGATGCAAAGCTTTAAGGGTGAGTCATACTTGCACTGAGAGAGTTTACAGTTGAATTAAGTTGTGAGCTTTGACTAGGCAATTTTACACAATATGCTTTGTTTCAAGCCAATCCATTGTTCCTCCACGTTTAAGCTCATTCTTCTGGACGGGGAACCTCTAACGCAGTCTTATGTCTTTCTCAGCCTCTAAAGGTTTTCATTTCAGGATTTTCCTGATATTCAATCCATTTAATTAACTTTGATCAGTTTCCCAGTCTCGTACATCCAGCCTGATTCCGTTGCCATCATATTTTTACCAGTGGGATGATGCGTTAGAGAGCGTGCAGACAGATCGCTTTCCACCGATGTCAAACAGTTTAAATGTCTTATTTGATCAGAGAATGCTCGGTGTGTCCTCATGGGTTAATGTTGACTACAACTTGAATTTCTTGTGGCTCTCTGTCAACACTGGCTTTCTTCTCGCCATCAGATTGGCAGAGATGACAACTAATGGTTATACTTTTCCAATATTCTCCCACTTGAGCCTTAAATCTCCTCCAAAGTTACCATGGACCTCTTTGATTCTTATTAATGCTCTCCCTTTGCAGCCTGAGTTTAATTAGACCGCCAACACGTCTTTGTGTCTTTGAATTTTGCAGATTTTAAATGTCAAAATTTCAAATGCATGTGTAATTTCCTTCCCCGTGCTGGTTTTTAAACGGTAGCTTTTGCTTCGTGATTTTCCGCTTCTCAGTCTGCGAGCAGGATAAACATCCAGCTCATTTTTTTCCTTTTTTTTGTGTGTCTTGCTCTCAGAGGAGCTTTCTCCCATTGCTCTGACGACCACGCTCAAAGGAATGGGAGGATGGAGCAGGTGTCTGTCTGACAGACTTATGTTTGGATGAAGTGAGTCTTTCATATCCAAGCCAGTATCCCTTCTCTCTTGTAACAGCAGATGAAAGAAAACAACGGCGAGGTGTCGAGTTAAGCAATGTTGGGTTCCTAGCGTGCGATAGGAGAACATTTTCTCACAAATGTAAAGCAAAGTAAACGCTCAGAAAGGCGTGTTTGAGGAAAACTTCTCAGGACATCGCAAGGGAACTATTACGGTCGTGTCAAAGACTTTGCACCATTAAGAAAGACGTATACATGGAAGGTGGTGTATAGAGGATCAGCTCCCACTCACTGTTACAAGCTGGCAGGGGGTGGCTAACCCTTTGGTGGTAACAGTTACCTTAAAGAGGCAGTATTATCTATTTTCCAGGCACGTAGTGCCGTTTTAAAGCATGTTACCTTCAGTTGTTATGAAAATGCAAATATGACTTAAAAGAATTTTGACTTCATAATTTAACAGCAACAGTCCAGGTATGTTTTTGATGATTGGATAACACTATAACATGACGTAAAGCTAAAAAAAAAAGTCAATTTTACACAATACTGCGCCTTTAAGCATGAAAAATGTCACTGCAACCACATGGAGATTCAAAATCATTCTAAACATGTAATTCATAACCACTGTCAGAGAGTATAATCCTTCAAAAAACCATTAGTACTTCCAGAGGCAAAATAATGCACAAAAATGATCATTCACGTAGAAACCCAGACTGTACGGGCAAAAAAAACCAGACGATTTCCTGCAGGTCTTATTTGAGGTGCTCAAAGTCTCATCACACTGAACAGCAACACTCCCCCTTTCACACCAGAACTAAAGACGACCTGAGGAGAAAATCAAAGCTCAAAAATGTCACGCATTTCATTTCTGCGTGAAGCTAAAAACGACTCAATCCACTACACCGGTCCCACCGGCACGAGTGCAGCAAGGTGCCAGCGTAGCTTGACGTCTAATAGGAAGTCTATTTTTGCCCCAAATATGAGAGAAAGGACGTCATTCATCATCTATAGAGGTAATGCCAACCCCCGTTTGAAGATAAAAGTTCTGCCAAGATTTTGAGGTGGTACCAGGAAGCAAAACAGAAGCCAGTGGATGATAAAAATAATAATAATAATAATAATAAAAAAGTTAAATCCAGGAGATGGTGTTTAAAGTTTTACAGAATGACCTGAATGCAACTCCATGAGGATTGAAGCTCGTAACTTCCTGCTGCCTAATGCCGTGACAAAAACCAAGTGCCTCAGACATCTTCCTTTGATTAATTCATTCCTCTTTTGTGACAAAACTGCTGCATGCAGAGACCGACGGCCCTAGAATGACCTTACAAGCTGGGAGATAGCTTCACTGAGGCAGTAGAAGACAAGGCGGCAGGAATGTAGGAGCAAAGGGACTCTTCCTGGCATCTCTGTGCCAGCAGTGCTGACTAGAGAAAAAATCGGAAATGGATGAGGGAGAGATGGATGCAAAATTTGCAAACCGTGCCGTATCATGTTCATAAACGCTACATATCAGCACTTACCGGATCCGTGGTTCATTCTGCGATACTCTTTGAGAAACAGGTTAGTCGTGTGTTTTGGAGTAAAGGGGACTGCGAGAAACCAGAGCACATTATCATTACGCCTGGGGATAAAGAACAAAGTGCTGATTTCAATGCAGTGAACTTCATGAAATCTTGGTAAGCGTTAAAAAAAGAAAAAAGAAAAAAAAGCCCAGATATATTAACAGACAGAGAGGAATTAGAAAGAACCAAATATCCCAGTACCGGAGATCTGAGTGATACCTGACAGGAGGACGAAACGGAGAGAACAGGTGACGTCCCAGTGCCGCGGAAATTGTGAGAAACTGTGGAAATAAGGGAACCGAGGTAGGAGACGTCAACAGGGAAAAGTGGCGAAGATCAAGGAGATATAAAAGAGAAACTGGAGACGTCAGAAGACGTGACCAGAAAGTTGTGAGGCATCTGTGCAAACAAAGAAAGCAGCACCTGGTACCAATGACTGTGGAAGGTTGACAAGGGGTTTAGGTTGAGCAGAAACAGGCACAAGACTCAAATCCAAAGATTTAGAGGAGCCCTGAAAGAGCAGATCCTTACTTGGAGTGAGTTATGTCCTAAAGCACCAGCATGACATGGAAATGTGGTCAGTCACTCTCCTGGCGGGCACAGGGAAAAGAAGCTTGCAACTTGATGCCAAAATAGCAATGGAATATTGTCAAAGTGAGTGAAAGAAGAGAATGAAACTGACATTGTAGTTCCAGGAATGAGAACTGAACAAGGCAGGATGAAAAGAGACACACAAAAAAAGAAAGAAAGAAAGAAAAGAAAAGGGTCTCCTATTGCACAGAAATGCAAGCAGAAAATTGTTTAAATGAAGCATGGAATGGCAAGAAGCTAGAGCAGTGGCTGCATCAAAAAGGCAACTGAGGGAACAAATGATTAAAAGAGCGCCTGACCGGCAACTGGGTGCCACAAATAGCACCGGAGTGTTGCAAAAATAAGGAACGAGTGGGAAAGAACACTTCAGGGACCGCAATGAAAGCAAAACACGGGGCAATGCAGGTATGAATGTTTGATTCTGGATATAGAAACAAAGGCATAAATAGATGTAGCAATAAATGTCGAAAGAGAGAATAAATTAGGATGAAGGCAATGTGGAAGCTTGTAAAAATACATAAATTAATGCAGGAAATCTAATTATCTGTCACATTTCTATATCTGGTGGATCTTTGCAGGATCCTAGTGGTCAGTGGGTCGGAGATGGAGGAGCATGGGGACAGAGAGGTCAAACAGCTATGTGCCAGCTATGACCTCACTGATAACATCGTGCAAACTAGATTTGGTGTTTTGTTTTTTTTTTTGTCTTTTTTTACAGAACTTAATTTTGCACCTTGGCCCTTGTGTTTACAAATGGGGTCCAACCGACCCCACACCCGTAAAACTTGTATCATTTGCCACAGTCCTCTATGTTTGCCTGAGTTCTCGCACACACCAGGGTTAATAATAACAATAGTGACAATAATCCGTTATCTTATGAGTTGTTTGCTAAGCATCTACAGTTTGTTTTATTCGATGCAGAAACAAGACATCACTATGCAGGGTTTGAGACAAACTCATGCAAATATTTCTCAATCCTAGACAAACCAACCGCTTCTCCACATTTCAGGTTTTTTGGCGTTTTGCTCCTGAGTTGAGGAGCATAGAAACTAAATGTTCTTTCTGTTTAGTTCTGCTCCTAAATAGGTTTCAGATAAGCCAAGAGGTCTACATGGTTCATTTTGACGAGCAACTCAGAAATGTATTTTGGACTAAGACAAAATTAGTTCTTTATAGACCATTAGCAAAATTATAAAAACTGTTGCAGGGATTTAGAAACTCGTTCAACATGATCCATTTTTCTGGTGTTGGTCAAAACTCTGGCAGCAGATCTTTTGGTTAATCTTCTGTTGCCCGTCTCTAAACCTCTCTTTTTTTTTAGATAGGCCAACTAAAGGTGAACTACTTCCTACCCTGCAAACAGATGTGCAATTATAAAATCGTACATCTTTGAAAAGCAGAAGTAGAGCGTCATGCATCCTGAATGGTTAGTCAACAACAAACTGCATCTTTTCCAACAGCCATTGTACATATAGAGGTAAAATCAGCTAATCAAACATCTTGGAGCTCAGCTGGGGTTGCTAGGCGAGGGGCAGAACCCGTTGATTTGTGATGTTACATTTCTAAGGTTTTTGAAACAGTTTCTTTTCTAGACATGAAACATGAATTTATTTGGATTGTTTTTAGAAGCAGCAGAAACCCAAATGAAAGTACAAAAACGTGCAAAATGCTAATTTTGCATAATTAACACTGTTGCATCAATCAAAACTACTGAAAAAGTAGTTCCTACAAAGCAGTGTTCAAACAATGTTTGATATTTACTATTATTCTTTAGCAATAAAACATTTCACCCAGTTCTGTGTTGTATAAATTTTTCAGAAACTGCTAAACTCCTGGGATTTTCACGTACGTCAGTCTCTTAGATTTACAGAGAAGGGTCTGAAAAGAGATAATATCCGGTGAGTGGGAGATGCAAGGCAATCCAGAGGTCATAGGGGCATTGGTGGACCGGTTTGAAAGTGTTCAACAGCGACAGCAGCTTAGCTAACCACTCGTTACATCCAATGTCATCTCTGAAAACACGACTTGTCAAACCTTAAAGCAGATGGTCTATAACGGCAATAGACCTCAGCGGTTCCTGTCAAGTAAGAACAAGAAACTGAGGCTGCAATCAACACATGCTTACCAATATTGGACAAAACAGGTTGGAATAATGCTGTCTAGTGCAATGAGTCTCAATTTGAGTAGCAAGCTTTAGGTGACCAGGTCAAAATTTTAAAGAACGAGAAAATCTGATCGTATCAAAGAAAAATTGTTCTTTTTTCAATCTGGTGTGTGTTAGGAAACATCCAGTTCCATGTAGTATTGCTGTCTGCCCTAATACACGATGCTAAAGAGGGTTAAGAATGTGAACTCGAGAATAATTCCTCTGCGTTTTTGAAACAGTGAAGCTCTGCTGTCTCATACCAGGTATTGTGGAGGGAGAAGTTTGTCAGATGCTGCAAACCTCCGGAGTTACCCGGCGTTCTGCTTCCAACCTCGGAGCACTCCGTCCACCGCTCCAAAAAAGAACAAACTTCTGTCCTGCTTTGACAGAGAACACGCCAACATCTCCTGTGATAGCCGCGCTCCTTTGAAACCATTTGCCGAATCTGGCTCCGTTGCTTTAATGCCGGGAGAAATGTAAATGAGAAAATGAACCGGAGCTAGGACCTCAAAACTGGCCAGAAAACGGGACTCTGCAAAAAGGCATTTTTGCTGTTTTTTTATTTTTATTTTTATTACAACTCTTCTGCATAGTCTTCACTAAATTGTAGTATGACTTAAACAGTAAAAACTTAGTCCAGAGGGACCTTCGCTTCCCCCGGCTCACTTTGAACCGCCTGTTGAAAGTCCTGAAATTGCAAATGAAAGGTTTGCCCTGGAAGAGAACTCTGCTGTGGGTGTTAAATCCACCATCTCCTTTAAGGCCTGTGTTTGAGCCTTATTGTTGTTGAGGATCACTCAAAGATTTAAGCTTTATTTCTTAAAGCAGAATGTATAAAACGCCACGAAAGGCTGTGAAATATTTTGAGTTTGGGATGTGGGGAATTTAAGTTAAAATTTTTACACAACGAAATATACGTACATGAACTCTACCCCCTCTTCACGCCCACTTAGCAAGTACTTTGTGAAAAATATGCAAGAAGAACCTTCAGAAACGGAGATGAAAAGCTCAATGAAACACTTAAACATTTGTGCTGCTCTCTCAGGGTAGCAGTAGCATTAGCACTGCCTGTGTTTTTTTTAGATGAACCCACAGGCAACTGGTAATAGCTTTACTGATTGCAAAGATAAAAGACATTTTGTGTTGTTTTATGGCCTAACCAGCTGGTTCTGACAATGCCACAACACTGCACATTATCTTCTGTGAAAGTAGCAGGTTACGAAACGGGCTGAATCATTTGGCAAAGACACAAAAATAGCACAGCTCGACTATTTGACATGACTATTTTTTTCCTCCGTTGTTTCAGTAGACAAGCAGGATGAAAAAAAAAAAAGAAAGGGGAAAAAAAAGGCTAAGAATGACTCAAGTTGATTCATGACAGCGTTAGCAGTGTTATGATGCATATTCTGTTATACAATTTCAGGGAGCAGCAGTTATTTATGCCTCTGTGATATGATTCGAGTGAAGGATTTAGCACGCTTAAGAAATGGATCGACAGGCAGAAAAACAAGTAAATACACTTATATGAGTCACAGTCAACGGCGGGTTTCGCATATATTGTCCTGGACGAGCCCCCGTTTCTGCCAATTAATTAAATTACGTTAATCACCTAATTTCGTGGGAAGGACACAATGCAGAGCTTCCTGCACGCCGCGTCTTATGTAATTCCGCTATTGTCAGAAATCAGTAGAGGGCGCCAACTCCCCATTGACTGCACATTTGTAAAAGCCATAGAAAACTTGCTTAAGGTGCAGCTGACAGGTCAACTCTGCATACATGTCCTTTTTTTTTTTTTTTTTTACCTTGTGCTTATTCACGCTCCTCCCCCTTTTAATGCCGCCCTGAGCAACTGCCCATCTGTAGGGCGGTGTGACAAAGTGGTTTGTGTTTATTTACCATTTGTCCCTTAAAGGGATCCATGATTAGTCTAACACGCTGGGCTAAAAATGTTGTAATTTTCCCATTTTGCTGTTTGTGATACGTCAGCACTCATAATTACCTAAAAACAAACTGATATCTTTTGTTCATCCATGGAGGTCGCCATTATTTCACCTGCGCAATGCATGCTGGGTTGATGACGTGGTTTGGTTCATTCTGTCCTGGAATCGACAGAGTAAAAACAAGAAGACTGACTTTACCTGAGTAAGTTTTCTTTTTTTGTATTGCTTGTTTTCTTTACAGTAACCTCTTGAGCTGCCCTGTATTACATGTTTTATTTTTCAGAGCATTTAGTTACCTAGATTAGTTTGTAAATTAGATTAAAATTTTTACTGCTGTTTCTTTTTGTTGCTCGGTTTGACCTGTTTTCTCATGGTATAGGACAAAGACGTGCAGGGATGTTGCCAATTCTCTGTAAAACCAGCAGTAAGATTGTGGCAACTTGAGATAAATGAGAAAGAAAGATGTTAAAAAAATATAATCCCAACAGAAGAACTTGAAACTGGCTGCTGCTGATGTGTTTAACTGTTTATCTGTGTGGAAACGTACAGCTCGTCTGAGTGAGGAGGACACAGTTGTAGATTTCACTCAGAAGAACGTTGAAGGTGAAAGGTCAGCTTAAGTGTCGTGGGACCGATACGGACAGATGGATTAGGTGGCGTTTGTGATGTTTGTCCTTTTTATGACTTGCAGCATTTTGTCTGTAGTTGTACAATATAGATTTTTTTCATATGTTTGGTTTATTGTAGGCTTTTGCTTCCATTTCCTTTGATTGCAGCATTCATTGTGTGAAGTGTTTTTCAGTCACATTTGTTTTTTTTGGTGTGTTTTGGAGTTCACATCATTCCTGCACCTGAAGCCAATGTCAAAAGCCAAGTTAGCTGAAGTACCTTGCAAGTTTATGTTTCTTCTTATTACCTTTTTATTCATTTATTGAGGCTTTATTGAAGTAGATGGAAAAGGTTTCTTTTGAAAAAAATCTAAATCTGAACTCTGATGCAAATATATTCAGCCCCTTTACTGGGACACTCCTAAATAAAATCCAGCACACCCAATTGCCCTGTGAAGTTGTTTGAGCGTTAAGTGGTGCCGACGTGTGAATCTTAATACTAGCATAAATCTGGCTGTTCTGTTAAGACCTCAGAGGTTTGTTAGAAAGCATTAGCGAGCAAACAGCTTCATAAAGATCAAGGAACACAGCAGGCCGATCAGGGATAGTGCAGGGTTAGATTATAAAACAATAACCCAGGCATCTAATAGAGTGCTGTTTAATTCATCATCCAAACATCGAGCATGGCACAATTACAAACCTACCAAGATAGCTGTCCACCTACACTGACAATCAGGGAAAGCGCAACATTAATCACAGAAGCAACCAAGAGGCCCGGGTTAAAGCTGGAGTTGATCCAGAGATTCACAAATCAGGTGGGGGAAGCTGTTTACTGCATTACAAACAGTTGTAGTGCAGTTTAAATGGAAGGCTGACGAGCAAAAACCCACTGTTGAAAGAAAGAAAGTCTTAAAACGTCCCATTTCAAGTTTGCCACAAGCAGGGGCGCAGGAATGAACAACGGGTGCTCTCAACATCCCAAAGCTGACATTTTTGCTCACATGTTCAAGCTAAGATTGAAGGCTAACCTGAATACACCACTGCCATTGTGAAACATGGTGGTGAGAGTATCATGCTATGGGGCTGCTGTTCTCTACCAGAGACAAAGAAGCTGGTCGGGGTTGATGGGAAGACGGACGCAGCCAAACACGAGGCACTAATGGAAGAAAACCCTTCGGAGTTCACCTTGCAGCAAAGCACCGACGCTGAATACACAGATAAAGATCCACGGGAGCAGTTTGAATAAAGACATATCACATATCAAAGACATATAACGGTCCAGTCAAAGTTCACACTTTGATCTCCAGATAATCTAACTGAGCTCCATCTGTTTTGCAAACAGGAATCAACAAAAGCAAAGAGGAATAGAGAAAATGTAAGGTTTCAGTTGTTGACTGTATGTTCTATGACTCTGTAGTTTTATGATGTAAAGCATCTTGAACGACCTTGTTGCTGAAATGGGCTATACATGTAAACTTGACTTGACCAAGAGTGACATATCCCAATACACTGCTGGGTTTCCACAAAGTTCTGACTCAGAGTGGTTGAATACTTATGACATAACATGAAAAAAATTAGCATAATTTTCTTTCCACTCCACAATGATTTGCTCCTTCCTGTTGGTTCCCAACCCCAGTCCTCAGCCTCTCTTCCTCTTCCCCCATCCTTGATGCGTCCCTGTTCCAGCAGACCTAATTCAAATGATTGCATGACCTCATCTGCATGCCACCTTGAAGTGCTGCTAATCCAGCTAATAACGTGTGGCAGCAGGGAGACGCCCAAAACAAGCTGGACAGGAGGGCATTGAAGTACATTTACTTTCAACTTTTTTTCATTGTAATGGGACAAAACATAAAAACTTCAAGAGGTGTGAAACCTGCTCCAGGAACTGTACATACCGCATTTATTGAACATCTTAAAGCGTTCGGCAATGTGTATGGCTTTTCTTTATTTTTTTTTGTTCTGTTTTCAGAAGAGATAAAACGAGAAGCACACCCCACCACGAGCACATCCCGTCCTCCAGAGTTCTCCTCTTTATACGAGACACACTAACAGAAGTCGATTTTGTCTGGAAGGCCTGCCTAGATGATATGACGATATGTAGCTGGAAACTTGTAAAGCGCAGAGCACCAGAGGTCCCCGGACCCCAGAGACTGCTTTGCAGCCGACCAAAGGCATATCTGCAGGCAGCTACATCACACGCTATTATCTGTCTGGTGCTGGTGTTCATCATCATGAGCTCTGAACACCAGGTACTGAAACATCCAAATGCTGAAGATTCCCAGCGGAGCGCTGCTTTTCTCTTCCCACAAAGCCTGAACATATTGCATTACAGTAGAGGGAATATGAGACAGAGCTGTGTCTGCTGGAGGTTTGTGTTGTGCCTCAAAGGTAAGTTGAATAAGTTGAACTCTGTCAAGCAGACACTGGAAGTGGTCTTTTTTTGCTCGAGCTCGAACGCATCACACCTTTAAGAAGCAGAAAAGAGGTTGATGGTGGTGGTGGTGGGGGTAGGGAGGGGGGGAATTGCAAATAGCTTAATCGCTAGAACAAAATGTGATTTCCTCATAATGAGAAAGGGTGTAGCACATCACACTCAGAGCTGTGATTGCTGACATCTCACTGAGTGCCAATGTAGCAGAACTAATTCATACAAACAAATGTATGTTAAAAAAAAATAAATAAAAGCAGGGATTTACTTCAGGCTAATTAATAATCAAACAAGTCAATGAGCAGTAAAATACACACATGATTTATGGAGTCCGAGCGTGCAAGGTGGCGTCAGATCACAATAGAAGACTTGCCTATTATGTAGCCCGGAGCCGTGTTACATATACTGTCATCTGCATCAGATGCCGCTGTTTTGTAAATGGACGCCAGACTGTGACGAATTGAGATATTCCTCTGTCCTGGAGGGACGCAGACATCGTGCGGAAGAGAGAAAGACAAGGGGAAGACAGGAGGCGAAAGGCTTTGAGCCTGAAGTTCTCTGTTGTTTTTGCTAATGACATTCGCAAACTCTGCAAATGGGGTCGAAAGACGTCTACAGCGCTACATCCACGCCGAATTCATCGCGGGGTGGAATTGAATCTACGCCCGACTAAGACGAGCCGTCGTGCGTTAGCAGACACTTTAACCCAGAAACATTTGAAACACGTCTGAATCAAGAGCGAGTGACAGTTCATGGAGGCCCTTTGATGCTCGATTAGGATTCGTCTTATCTGATTCGCCAGGCGTCTGCGGGTCATGTGGCCCCACATCAGTGCTGGATTTTCAAAATTGCTCAGCTCTGAAAAGTACTTAGCAGATGTTGATTTTATCTAATTCATCCAACGAGCAAGGGAGCCGACGTACGCTACATGGTTAATACTTTTAGCTTTGCAGGATCGCGTTATCAGTAAAGTGCTGTTTCTATCTCCAGATAAGAAGCTATTTTTACATTAATATTTAAAAGATTTTTTAATCAAAACATCTTTGGAATAAATTATCTCCTTCTTATGCAAATATGATTGAAACGATGTCTCCATCTCCCTGTTTTGAACGGAACAGATTTACATGGAGTATTTTTTAAAATAAATATATATATAAACGATCCTCTTTGAGCGGCTCCTGACTGACAGAGTTTTAATGCCGACTGCTAATATATTTCTTGCACTTGAAGTGTGTTTACTGCTTCTTATTGATATCGGTGTGCGGGTGGATACACGTTCGGGTGCCGCTGCATTACAGATCAGATGTTCTAAAGTGCAATAAATCATTGCAAACCTGACGAGCAGACGGACTTTGGCAGTAAAACGCACTTAATCAAAAGTAATGTGCTGAATTCATTTTTTTCCCCCCCCTATCCTTCTGATGTAAGAGCCGAGTGTAAATTTTGGATTTAAGTCTTCTCTGATCAATCAGACAAAGAACAGACCAGTCAAGGACAGAGAACATCTGACGGCGTCCTGCGGTGTCTGATGCAGGGACGGTGGTAATAAATCCTTTGTGCACTGCGGACTGTTGGGCGAGGACTTTGTAGATTCGACTTGCCTCCTACCAATGCCATCCAATCCCATGAGATTGGTGTCTGGAGCGTTTGAAGGGCAGGAAAACACCTTAGACACAGAGACAGACAGACAAATATGGTTATGTTGAGTGCGTTGGAGGCTTTGGGGCGTCTCCTCTGCTTGGTGCCGGGCGGTCTTACTGTCGCGGGTTGATGGGGACACTGAGCAGCAGGAGGGTTGGATCCCAGTCTGGGTCTGGAAGTCTGGAGGGGCTCATGGTGCCCTACATCTCATCCTGCGCCTCTTTTTGCCTGGGGACTGCTGCTTCATACACCCGTCCTTTGCAACCCCTGGGAGCTGTGAGTTTCAGGCCTTCCACCATCCTCATCGCTCTACATCTCCAGGCTGCCTGCAATACGTCTAGTAAAAGATTTAGGGTGTTCACACCAGGAAACTCCTTTAGTCCACTTGTTTGGTCTGAACCAAAAGCAAACTTTTTCTTTTTTTTTTACCGTTTGCTTTCACATTGTGCTTTTTCACAAGCGGACTATGATTTGTAGACAAAGCTACGGCGGTGACAGCCATTGCTCCCGTTTGGTAGAAATGACGATGGACGGGCCGGATCGCAGACACAAACATGGAAGTCCTGTGTGTCGTTTAAAGCTGACCAAATGCATCAGGTGTAAGTACGACCTTAAAGAGGTCTTAAAATTAAATATCTGTCCATCCAAGCATCTTCAGCGCAAAAGCAGACCACAATGCTAATAGATAAAAAATCCTAAGACGTCTTTACAGGGCCGACAGTGGGTGGTTTGAAACTGCATGCCTGTACAATCAGAACAAACACTTTTCCTTCTGTCAAATTTACTATTATTTCTTGTTGCTTCCTTAAACCAAAAGTTGATATTTAGACTTTTGTGGATGCTTTCAGAAATCTTTGAATTATACTTATTTTCGTTCTATGTACTTTTACATTATTAGCCTTACAGTCATCAAACTCCCATCTGTATCCATGTTTCTTATTTTTATCTTTACTTTTGCTTGACCACTGTGACTAACTCCAAATTTTTATTTTTTATTCCAAAACGTAACAGGACTGCAAGTTCTTGCTTAAAACAAGAAGTTCCTCTTGGACTAGGATGTTATTTAGAAATGCCTTCCAACTTGGCCAATGAGGATCAGTTTTACGCCTGAGGATATTTTGTAAATACAAAAAAAAAAAAAAGTTTCAAAAGTTGTGCTGTTTAGTTAAGAACTTCCTCTTTGAGTCAGAGATGCACAACATCTATGAGATGTCAAGTCTCAGAACTACGTAACGTTTGAGAATTCACAAAGCCGAGAGCGGTCTATAGGAAGGTCAGCGACATTTGCACAGAGCTGGACGGAGTCAGGTCCTGACCGCCTGGGGTGTTTATCCAAAGGCTATCCCAAATCTTGTAAAGAACCCATATGCTGTGCATGTCATCTCTCACAAGGATCTCCGTTACACTTTTTGAAGTGCATCAAAAACTCTTTCTTAAGGTGGATTGTTGAAGGCTGTCCCCAAAAGGCAGCGCGCTGAAGGGAAAAGAGCTGCTTTCTCAGGCAGCGGGACTTTTGCAGATTGAAACGGGATTGAAACTGTCAAGTTGTTACCTCGGTTAGAAATAAAATAAGTTTATAGTTTCAGAAATAAATGTTCACCAGGAGCCTGTACTACAAAAGCAGGATCAATGGCTTAGAAAGGTAAATTCAAGTTCAACTCTGTTACGTTCGATGTCAGAGACGTAGCGTTTTCACTCACGAGATCACAGAAGTGGTTCGCTGATATGCGCAACCGGTGCGCCGCTCCTGTTTGGAAACAAATTGGTGTGTGATTTATGAGAAAGTCTCTGTTTTAATGTTCATTTAAGTTAGCTAATGCTGAATCCGACTAAATTAGACTGAAGCCTGAAGAATGAAGACACCTTATATTAAATTAATACAATGCAAATTTGTACTCCGCATTTATTTTGTCAGGTATAATTGCTACTTTAAATTAAGTGAGTGTGGTGCTTTAACCAGGTTATGAATATGGATGATATAGGCTTAAAAAAAAAGGTAAGAAGAAAGGGCGAATCAGTAGAACATTTCAAATTTCTAGTGAGGTTCCAAGTCCTTGTTCAAAGCAAATGAGCAAGCTAAAAAAAACTAAACAATAAATATTAACAATGACTGTCGTGAAATATTCAGTGCATAAAACTTTGTCGCTAATGCGTACCTTGTAATTACAACTAAGCAATGATTTGCATCACAATCATTATGCCAATGTTAATCTGTGCAAACTGGCAACAGCAAAGCAGCCTTCAGACGCAGCGTTTGGTGCATCGTAATGCTTCAGGTGCTGCGCATTCAAGCTGCGTTCGCAACAAATACAGTCAGGCTAACTTTTGCTGGATTTCCCTCTGTCCTTGTCTGATCTGTATCTTGATGATCAGGGTGCTAAAATGCCAGGAAAGAGGTTAGGACGTTGTGGCGATGTAGACAAAATACGGCAGGAAGAACAATCTGTGTAAAAGGCAATTGATGTTTTTAATCACAATTCTAAAAGTCAATATTTAAATATTCCAAAAACCTTGCACCAATATCATTGAGTAAACAAACATTGGAGGGAAAATATTCACAATTAGAAATACAAATACAAATAACCTTGGCTTAAAAAACAATAAAAACATTTAGATTGTTGGTTTGTGGATGGATGGATGGATGGATGGATGGATGGATGGATGGATGGATGGATGGATGGATGGATGGATGGATGGATGGATGGATGGATGGATGGATGGATGGAGTGTTAATGATACAAGGAAAGCAAACACATCCATATGTAGTAGGTTTTGTCACTTGAGCTGCAATTGTTTTCACAATAGCAGTGACTCCAGTATCATGATTACAAACGACTTCTAACTTTATGCTGCATTTAATCAGTGCTATGCACTCACACTCTGTATGCTGTTAACAATATTTGACATTTGATATTTGGGAAAAAATATAAATGACAGAATTTAGTCATCTACACTCTAAACCGCAGAGAGTGAACAGGAAATCATCATGATGGAAAAGACACAATTTCCTCAGTATTCACATCGTCAGGCTAATTCGGCCAACCTCAACACCAACAACCTTTTCTTTTTTTTACTGTGTAAGTATTGAAGTTAAACTGCTGTCACACTTTTGTTTGTGCCATACATAAAATGAAGCGCATTTTGTAAAACATGCCATCCAGTCATGTCATATAAAATAGAGAAAATGTGTCAAAAGTACAGTCGGCTGCTGGGAGAGGACGCAGGAAGTCACTTTTAACTTGTTATTTTTTTTATAAACGTTTCTTTATGACAGCCTGATGATCTGAGATTGAAAGCGCCATCTTCTCTAGGCGCCCCCTAGTGGTCAAACAGTTACTACCGGAATTCTTCAAAGCCTCATCAACCACTCTGCAGGCCAACAGAGTTGAATCTTCATCGGTGCAGACATAGCGTCTGCATAGTGTAGCATTAAGTCTCATGCTTCCAATATTGGGTCATTACAATGGCATTTGTGTTGCGGTTGCATAAATAACCTGGAGAAAGTGGTATGGTTACAGTATATAGTGTGTCATTAATGGCAATATTCATGAAGCAAAGATTTCTGACATGTTCAAAAATCCTTTTTACGCTGCAGACCAAATCAAGTATGTCACAAAAATAAAAAAATGTGATGTTGCTGCTTAAGCAAAGAATCTTTCTAAGTCATGGAAATGCAAATCAGAACTGCATCAGTGTTAAGGGTTTTAACCTTGAAGGACTGTTTCATTAAAAACAAATCTCAAGTCGTGAAATGGTTCATTAAATGAAACCAATGAGATGTTTTTCTGCAGTTAGAAAATTAAAAACACACTCTAGATGTGTCACAAACTTTCTAGATTCTAAAACTTATTGCTGACCGCTAACAGACTTGTACACCAGCCATGGTTTGTTGCGAATGCATGAATTATTTTTGATGTGAGCAACTAATCAAAGCTTTCATCTGTGACAATTTTCGGTCTTGCTGTAGGAACTGTGGTTTTGAAGGTACAATTTCTTTGAACCTTCAAAAAGGTTTTTTTCATGTTTCTGTGAGGGGAAAATACGGTTCTGTGTCCCTCCCAGGCCTCCCGTCCAAAATAACTGGTAATCACCATGGCAACCCTGCGACTGCATGTACCAAAGCCCTTTCTAACAGGAAGAAGAGGCTGCCCTTGAACATTCAAAATAAAACTAGCAGGACCTCTTTAAACTATTATTTATCAAAAATAATGAGAAAAAGATGGCTGATTGGAACTGGCTGCAGGTGTGAAGGAGCAAAACGTCAGACTGAGGGAACGAGACCAACTCTGGGTTCTGACTGGACTCGGAAGTGGGAAATTCTCACATCCCACTTGGAAAAATTTGGATTTCCCATCCGGTCGAGTGAGAGCTACTCTGATTTACCCCAGTGACGCCAACTTCCCAGGAGAGAGATGAGGAGAAAATAAACAGCACATAAGGGGAGACAGTGAGGCAAGAATACACCAAGCTGCAAAAGAACAGAATGAACAAATATGAGATCTAGGTTGAGCTTAAATAAAAACACAAACACAGGAAATAAACAGCCAAAACAACCCAAATATCCCAGTTTCAGTTTTCCAATAGACTTTAAAGCTGAAAGTTGATGCATTTTTGGCTTAAGACAGCAATAAAAACGAATTTGCTGCTGGATGTAGTGTGGAAAAAACACAGGCTCCTTCAAAATGTTTCAGTTTGTTCATGGTTAGAATACGTCAATAATAAGAAAGAAAACTTGCCACCATTATGTGTCAATTCTGCAGATTCATAGCCATGGAAAAAACAAAGCACTGAAATCCATCCATCCATCTTCTGACACCCTTGTCCCTCAGTGGGGTTGGGACAGGTCGCCAGTCTGTTGCAGACTGGTGACAGACTGTACAGTCTGTTGTACTGTGTGTTTGTACAGAGACACACAGTACAAACAACCATGCACACACACTCACAACTAGGGACAATTTAGAGAGACCAATTAACCTGACAGTCATGTTTTTGGACTGTGGGAGGAAGCCGGAGTACCCGGAGAAAACCCACGCATGCACAGGGAGAACATGCAAACTCCATGCAGTAAGACTGGGGCCGGGAATTGAACCCAGAACCTTCTTGCTGCAAGGCAACAGCTCTACCAACTGCGCCACTGTGCAGCCCCACATCTGAAATACACTAAATAATGTGTACAGTTTAATTACCTGTTTGGAACAATACTTCACTAGTGCACTGTTTAAAACAGTAGCATAGTGACAGTAGGTACTATAAACAACTGGGATGTCCAGACCTTGGTGTTAGTGCTAAAGAGACAAAAAGGGGAATTAGGGCAGTACATTGTTGTCAGTTTACAAAATCAGCCAACAATTAGCCGTCCTACTTGCAATTCCCAGTGTCCACAGCGTTAATAGTCTTGGGCATGTTCCAGTATTCCATTACTGAATAATTGGACAGCACAGTAGGACATCGCTGCGGCCCTCTTCCCTTGCCAAGAGAGAGAGAGAGAGAGAGGGGTGAAATTCTTATTGATCCCGTGTCTGAATCTCTGATCAATCACCCCAAATCAGCCCCGTGGGACGAGGGAGGAACAACAGGTGACAAAGGATATCTCTGTGACTGTGTTGGTATTAGTCGGAGCGACGCGGGCCGAATTATAAGCAGTGTCAGGCTCTGATTTTTAATTTTTTTTCCCCTTTTCCTTGCTCAACTCTCAAGTGAAAATGAAAAGCTACATTAGGGTGCTGAAAAACACAGTTTGGTCAAGTTGCTCAGCGAAACCAGCCCGGCTCTCTGCAGGTGACATGAGGTGCATGGGAGCCTGCTGCCGCTTCCTGTAATTGAGTTAAATAAATGATTGCGTTTCCAGCGGTGGTTGCTGCGGCCTTCAGCTTTCTGCCTGGCTAGAGCTGCGGCCGATTTAATTAATTTTTAATTAGGAGGGAAAATTGCAGGCCTATTCCAGCGAGACCTTTAAGACATCTGTGCATTTGAGATAACGTTCTTAAATACCCCGAGCCTCCCGGTAGTGGAAGCTTTGAGGGCAATGCGAATCTGCCGGTCCGGGGCCACGGGAGGTAGACCTGGCGCTGTAAAAGTTTTTTTTTTTCTCCTCGGAGTGTGTCGGTCGCACTCGGCGTGATCAGGGTTTGTTGATTGTACTGGACCTGCAGTGTCACGCTAGAATATTCTCACCGCTTCAACTTTCTCACATTTTGCAACACTGCAACTTCAAACATCAAATGTATTTTTGTGGGGTTATATGCGACACGCCGACACGAAGTAGTGCATTACCGTAAGCTGGCTACATTTTACATGGTTTTTTTTGCAAATAAAACTTGAAAAATAAATAAATAAATTATTCAGTCTACTTTTAATAATTTAATACCTCTAAATAAAATCCAGCGCAACAGAATCCCAAACAGTGGCGGTGTTATGGCGCCCCCTGGAAAACTTGCAGCATCCCAAGATACAGCATCAGAAAATTTTCTTTTTGTTCAAGTTAAGGTTCTTTAATATGTGGATGTTGCGATATTTTCCAGGCAAAACACAACTAATTAAAAAAACAACAACAACAAAAAACAACTAACAATTATAAGAAAAAAAAAAATAAAAATCTCATCTCACAACAGGAAAACAATTGAAAATGGATCGTTTTCTACAACCCAAATTTCCAAGGATGGAATCAACAACTCAGAGTTGGAAACTTTGGCTAAATCCGGAAATATCAACATCACCAGCTTGGCAGTATTTCAGATATTTAAAACAAAAGAAAAGCGAATCAATGATTATCAATATCGACCGATATGAAACGTATCGTGATACATTTTTCAGCCATATCGTCCAGCCCTCACAATAGCAGAATGCTACTCATCCCGATCTTCCCCAACTTTTAATTGTGCACCTTTTTTTTTTTTTTAATCCATCACCAATAATGGAATGAGTAAAGCACAACCACAAACCTATGAAGACTTGGCCGTCCACTTGACAAGTCGAACGAGACAGACAATAATCAATGACGAAGCCAAGAGGCCCATGATAAGCCTGGAGGAGCAGAAGAGCTTAGGCGGTGGAATCTGCTGACGTGTCAGCTGCTGTACAGCCTTTACAGAAAAGCAGCAAGAACAAAGCTGTTGTTGGGGGGGAAAAAAAGAGTCAAAAGTGATGTGATAGAAGCTTTAGATGAAGCTAAATATCTTAACTTTTTGGGTTGCTATGAGTGGACAACGCAAAAATAGCACATTGCGAATCATCCTTTCTCACATTTTACAACACTGCAACTACAAACAGTTGCAGTGTTTGTAGTTGCAGTGCTATTCCCATAGAGATGCATGGTGGTGGCAGCATTATGAACAGGCTTGTCAGAATTACCTGAGAAAGCTGCAGCAACAGCGAAGTGGTTTAGAAATGGTTCAGTCAAAGTCTAGACATAATCTAATTCGAAAGATCTAGAAAGTATCACAGACCTTCTCCATCCGACCTGATTTATAGACATTTTACAAAAAAACTTTGTGTTAAACTATCAGATAAATCGTGAAAAATTATATTTAAGATTTTAGCTGTAACGCAACAAAATGTAAAGTAAAGATGTGATTTGAATAACTTTGTGAGGTATTGCAGTTTAAAGCCTCTACTTTTGCCAACTTATTTATTTCAAACAGACGATAAAGGTAAAGTCGGAAAAAACTAAGATAATTAGTTATGGAGCTAAATTGTGGTCATAAAGTTTATTTTAAAAAAAATAAATAAAAAATAAAAAAAAGATCTGAAACTGAAACATTTTGAAACTGAAAAAAAAATCAGAAAATGGAAAAGAATCTGAAAAGCAGTTTTTAAAACTTTGTTTGGTTTTTTTTTTTTTTTTAAGTTTCAAATGATTTTTTTAGCTTCAAACCTTTTTTTTTCTTTCGCACAAACTTTATGACCCCAATTTAGCTCCACAGATAGCCATGTGGTTCCACACAATTTGTTCCAAAAGGATCAGGTAGAAGATCAAAGATGTAACGATTTCCTGCCCCTCTCATGTACATCAACATTCAATCATTTAATTCTCCCAACTTAAAGTCGCCCGTCTTACATAATGCATTTTAAAATCAATTCATTTTTGAGCAGTTTTTAAGATGGTTTATATGTTTACAAGTGCCACCATGTGCTGCGTCAGCTGACTGATTGATTCCCTCCCTCTGCTCTGTACAAACATGTGCAGGAAGTATATTCATTAATTTTACACACACACACACTTCTACTCAGACCCACTCTCTGCTGATGAATGCATGGGGCTGCCCTGTTTTTGCTACATGCCATGTAATTCCCTCGCACACTTGGCCCTTAGCATGGCGTTGCCGGGGCCTTGATGTATGGCAGCGGCGGCGTGAGAGAGCGCGGCGCGCGGATGTTCAACAGCCTGTTTGGGGATGTTTTACTGCCCCAGCAAGCAGCGTGTTGTCACAATGTGTTCAATATCGCCACGCATCAAAATTTACTGCAGTCTCCCAGCACTTTCCGCTTATTGTACTTTATCGTTGCGGCGACACACATTGATCATGGCAAATAATACTATTTTTTTTTATTATTGAACATTACCTCACGCACTGTGTAATCAGATTTATTTCCTGTCCGGCGTGTCTGTACTGTGGCAGATATGAGAAGAGACACGCGGGGACGTAAGCCGCATGCTCCGCGGATAATATCCCCGAAGAGCCGTCGATCCGGGACGGAGATGCAATCCGTGTTTGTTGTGCCTGAGAGAAACATCTGACCTTCTCATGGTGATCCACACTGACATGTTCTTGTAGAAATGCAGAAATCTGATTGGCAAAAAAAAAATAAAAATAGAGAGAAAGAAAGAGACTCACATTTGATCCTGCAGAGCACGAAGCACACTAATTAATATTCATTCCTCTTGTCTGAGGAGGTGAAGATGAGAAAAGGTAGATAACACATTGCTGCACATTACCAGCTGTATGTTTTATTAAAACGGCAAAAAAAAAAAAAAAACTCTTTCTCCCCCCTCACCCATCGCTTCACAGATCTAATTGCCCTACGCTCTGAAATCTCTCCTGTTTGGAGCAGCACTTCAATGCAGATCTACATTTTGTAACATTAACAAATGTGTTACTGGAAGAAGCATGTTGTTGGAGGAGCTGATGGCAGAGCATGGAAGTGCCTAATTAGGCTGCTGTCCAGGAGGCTGCGGCGTGTGTGAGAAACGCCCTGTCTCTGGCATTTAATCTTATCCTGTCACATCCACTTTGCCTCTCCCTCGGCCCCCAGAAGCACTCTGAACGCACGGCTGAGGGACCACCTGAATGCATCGCTGTAATTTTCTCTTTGCGGGATTTACGCTCAAATGCCTCACTCATGACATTGGCCCGATGGTCCTCCAGGCTGAACCCGCTTTCCTCTTCAAGTAATGAATAAAGCACCGCACTGCATCGGATGTGTTTTGGGTTTGTTTACGGTGGCTCTCTAAAGAGTACACATCTCTGTTAAATGCCAGGTCAATAGGATGTAAAATCAAAAAAATTCAAGGAGCATATTTATTTTCTTAACTTTTTTCACATCTATCAATCAAATTTTATTTGCATAGCACATTTCAGCAGCAAGGCATTTCAAAGTGCTTTACATCATAACAAACACAAAGTCACATAGAATCAACAATCAAAAAATGACATTAAGTCAAGTGCCATCGTTGAATTCGTAATTGATTACGTTCCAAATACGACTATCGTACCACACAGGTGGGTTTTTAGTTGAGATTTAAAGGCCCTCAGTGTTTCAGCTGTTTTACAGTTTTCTGGAAGTTTGTTCCAGATTTGTGGTGCATAGAAGCTGAATGCTGCTTTTCGTTTGGTTCTGGTTCTGTGGATGCAGAGCAGAACCAGAAGACCTGAGAGATCTGGAAGGTTGATACAACAACAGCAGATCTTTAATACATTGTGGTGCTAAGCCGTTTAGTGATTTATAAACTAACAGCAGTATTTTAAAGTGTATTCTCTGAGTTACAGGGAGCCAGTGTAGGGACTTTAAAACTGGTGTTATGTGCTCTATGTTCCTGGTTTTAGTCAGAACGCGAGCAGCAGCTTCTGGATCAGCTGCAGCTGTTTGATTGATTTATTAGTCAGACCTGTGAAGACGCTGTTGCAGTAATCAATAGGACTAAAGATAAACACATGGATGAGTTTCTGTAGATCTCGCTGAGACATTAGTCCTCTGATCCTGGAAATGTTCTCTGTGTACCATATAACTTTGTGTTTCTTACATAATTCAACTGAAAAAACAAACAAATTTGTAATTATGGAAAAAGTGAAAAAAAAAACCAAACAGCTGAACTAATACTTTGTTGAAGAACTTTTAGATGGTCTGAATCAGAGTTTGCAATGTCTGCCCAATAGCAAAAGTTAAAGTTCTCTAAATGTATTAGATTGTGGGAAGATCTCATGTAAACACCAGCTTCAGAACAACAGATTTTTTAAATTTACAACGGGCATAAAACCTTTGATGTCCTCCATTCTCCTACCACTTTGGAAGTTTGCTTAGACTCATTGTGACGCTAGAAAACATAATCGTCTTCAGCTTTCTAGTGAATGTTTGGGATCAAAACTTGTCGGTACCTGAAACCATTTATGGCTTTGTATGCACTGATCAAAGCCTCAGATTCTGCTGGAAAAAAGAAACCCCAGAGCAAGATGCTCCCTGATGATGTTTTACTGTGGGTATCATGTTTTTTTGGTGATGCTCAGTGTTGTTTCTGATTAAAACCTACCTTCTAGAAGGAAGTACAGATGAGAGAACGAGGAAAGATGAGGCAGGAAAGTATAACTGATAACATTGTCGTGATACTTACCAGTATGATCACCATTAAAGCATTCGCTAGTATCTATTTCTAACACTGTAACTCCTGCTGTCGACCTCGCTGAACACGATCTAACTTGTCTTTTTGAATAATTTTGCAATATGTTTCCGTTTTTATCTCGTCCCTGTTTTCACACATTGCCTCCATTTCACTGATGTGTGACATGGTGTGTAAGTGATATTGTACTCTTCTTCTGATCTTTGGACATTCAGATCTTTCTGATACTTTATGCACTCTGCAGGTTAAATTCTCAAAATGTGAAAAAAGTGAAGATAATGGTAATTTTTGGTAAACAACTTCAAGAAGAGTGAATCCTGACATTTGTTCCAAATGTCCTTTAGCAAAGTAGTTGAGGATAATAACTAATGCATAATAATGCATTTTTAGTGCCTTTCAATATGCTCAAGGACACTTTAGGGGGAAAAAAAAACTAAATAAAAATACACTAAAAGTGAAAACAGATGTAGTGGAAGAAAACAAAATTAAACGAGAGATCACATTGAAAACGCTAACTTGAACAGATGCATTTTGAGTTGTGATTTGAAAGTAAAAAGAGAGTTAATATTGCTGATATCATGAGGTATGAGAGTTTAAGAGTTGGAGAGCAGAGAGAGAAAAAGCTCGGCTCCCCATAGTGTCAAGGTGGACAGAGGGAACAGAGAGGTGGATAGAAGAAGAAGAGGAACGAAGAGAGCGTGAGGTGATGTGCATGAGATCGGACAGATAGGGAGGGGAGATTTTATGGATGCCTTTGAAGGTGTACAACAGTACTTTAAATTGGATTCTGAACATGACCGGAAGCCAGGGAAGCTACTGCAAAACTGGGATGAAAATCACGGAGTTTTAGTAATGATACGGGCAGCTGAATTCTGAACCATCTGAAATTTCCAGAGGGATCTGTGGTGGAGACCGTGGTGAAGAGAGTTACTTTAATCAACCTGAGAAATGACAAGACAGGTGGACCATGATGGAAGCAGAACATGGGCAAAAGGAAAGACGGAGACAGTTGATGTTACGAAGACAGAAGTATGAAGACATGGTAACCTCATTGATGTGAGAGTGAAATGACAAAGCGCTGTTGAGGACGACCTCCAGACTCTTGAGAAGAGAACAAAACTAAGCAGTTGTCAATAGATAAATTGGGTGAATTTCATGCCAATGACTAGAAACTCTGTTTTATCACTGCTTAAGGAAGCTTGACACAAACCGTGATTTTATCCCCGCTAGACAGGAAGTGAGGGACGAGGGTTGAAGTGAGGAGACTGGTGAAGTCGGCGAAGCAACGGAAACTGATATTGAATTTATGGAAAACATTGTCAAGGGGAAGGGGAAAAAGATAGGCAATGAAAAGAAGCGGACCCAGGACAGAACCGTGGGGCACACCTGAACTAATGACGAAAGGATGAACGGAGTATGGCCACAAAGATATGAGTAAAACCAGTCAAGGAGTGGGCAATGGTCATTTTTTTAATTGTCTCAAATTAGAAATTAATTTGCAGCATTGCAGAGCATGTGGCTAATGCTGATGGATGAAAGCCTATGAAGGAGAATGATGTTTAAGATGGCATCAAAGGTTGCAGTTTGATCAAGGAGAATAAGAAGGGAAACCAAATCACAATCTACAGCCACGACAACGACATTGGTGATTCTCAGGAGAGCTGTGACGTCACGAGGGTGGAAACCAGACTACAGTTGTTCAGATAGATGGTTTTCAGTTGGATGAAGATGGAGTCTTGAGGCAGATGCCTTCTCAAGCATCTTGGACACAAATGGAAAGCTGGAAATGGGATGAAGATTATCAAAATTGTTAGGCTCGGATTCAGGTTTTTAAGAATGAGGCTGATGACTGCGGTTTTGAAAAGAGTTGGAACATTTCTGGCTGAGAGAGAGAGAGAGAGAGAGGAGTGGATAATGGCAGACATATTCAGACGAAGAGAAAAAGGCAAGACTTCACAAGAGGTTTTGTAATAGGATCTAGGGACAATGAGGAGGACTTGGATTTCTCAATGAGGTCGGCTATTTAAGAAACGGAAGGAAGCAGAAAGTGAAAAATAACTGAATAGTGGGATGAGGAAGGAGGAGAGAGGAGATGGATGCTTTTTGATTTCATCGTTAATAAACTGAACATGAGGGAATCACAAGTTTCAGTAGAGTAAAAGTACGAGAGGAAAGTATCAGTGGGATGAAAAATATTGGTGCCGCCTTCATTTTGAGGAGATGAGACCAGAGTAATAAGTGTTTTAGTTTGAGAAATAAAAACCAAAAAGGTAAAAACAGCCATTTCATGAATATTTAGGTACATCTCATTGAGAAGGATTAAAGTATTGACCGTCCACTTTGACCAGTACAAACGAAGGAACTGGAGGACCAACCGGTGGTGGCAATCCAATAAGTATTCCTCACACACAGTTCTGTTTTTGGCGAGTGACACAGATGTAAATTGAACTGTCTTCTGTTGTTCACAACATCTCATCAATGAAACATGGAATCAGAACAAAATTGCAGCGACAAAATCTGTCAAACAGTGACAGGGAGATGAAAACAAACAAGCAAATAACCAAAAAAAAAAAAAAAAAAGAGCAATGATGTATGATAAGAATAAAAATTGCTGAACACAATATTTGTCAATAATCTTCATATTGCAGGATGTTCCTCCCCCAAGAACTCAAGGGGCACAACCACAATCTAGAGCTGAAGGGCGAGGTTCATTAATAAAAACTGACACTACGCAAACTAAATCAAGACAAACATCCCAGGGTGTCAAATACTTCTGATCATTTCTATTTATTTTGCACATTTTTTTGGCTTCACGACAAAATAAAAAATTGTTGAGCTGCTAAGTTCTTTTTCAAAAGTTGTAACCCAGAGTTTTTGCTTTAAGAATCCGTTCCACCGAAAATAATCCACCGATGCAGCTGCCAACAGTTGTCGCCAGAGCTAATTTCCATAATCCTGATGAAAAGATACAACTGGGAGTGAGCCAGAAGCAGAATAATTAATACTACGCTTAAAATTAGCATTTCACTCTGTTGCATTATTTTTTTTTAATGAACAAGTCACCCTGCTCTTTTTTTTTATAGGAATTTTTTTGATATTTAAAAAAACCCGAGTGAGCTCCATTTTGCCAGTTCCCCAGTCCAGCTAAACACACACTCCTCCAATGAAATCAGAGCCCATTGAAGGAGGGACGTATAAAACAAAACGGGTCCAACTGTACAGTAAATGTATTGGACTTTTTGAGCACTCTTACTTTCTCCCAAGAAACAAAGTCTGCAAAAAATGGGAAGAAATTCCTGAAGCAAAACCTCCTGTAACTGATTTTTTTTCACTACAGTCATAAACCAGCTGCATTTAAATAAGACCACAGATAATGACAAAACTAACAGTTTCTCTGGTAAAAAAGAAAAAAAAAGTTGTATTCCTTTTTTTAGATTTCACATGCTCTACATGTGACATGCTGTTATTTTGCTGATGTCCGCAAAACTCTCCCTCTGCATAGTTTTGCAATAACTGGATGTTGTTTCTCAGTGTTTGAGCCAAATGAACGAGTGTCTTAGTGCAGCTTTTCGCTCCATCTCATCGATTCCCATTCACCAATTAGCTCGACGCAACTTTTTATGGCCAAATAACATGGTTTTGTAGGAAACCCAACCAGGCAGACGTATAGTCAATGAATCACCAGTTCCCTGAATGGCAGCAGCAGATAAGTCTGAGGAGCATCTTCTTTTGGACTGTGAGCCCCCCAGGGACGTATTCTCTCCCCACTCGTCTTCTCCCCACACAAACGACTGCGCCTCAGCAGACCCGTCAGTGAAACTCCTTACTGCTTTATGTTATTGCTCTGATCCTGCACAGCACAGTGGAGAAGACAGTGAACCTCCAGAAAGCACCGTCCACATTGCCTCCTCTTAGTAAGCATAAACTTTCTTTATGCTGTCTTTTTCAATATATAAAATCAATGCTTTACAGTACACAGCAATGCATAAAACATAGGCTATATTAAGAAACCATAAACCACAATTAGGTGTGCAAAGAGTATCGTCAGGGCAGGTAGAGTCTTTGCAGACATATTTGTATAAATTCAGCCTGATTTCCCTCTTTTACTAAAACACACATTTACAAAAACTGTTATTTTATCTTTTTATGCAATGTCTTCAATAAGAGCAGCAAATTTCTTGTGTGTGTGAATCAAACTGATCGTGACTCAAAATCTTTGGGTGCTGGTCCGCTGACGTGTAATAGTTCTTCCTCCTACTAATCGCTGTAAGATTTGTCCGTTGAGTGGGAGGAAAAATAAGTCCAACGCCGGTAAGAATCTTTGCTTTTAAAGTGAAAATTCAAATAGTGGATTTACTGACCTTACTTTCCCGACCGGATTAAAATCGTTTTGTGCGTCGACCTCCCGACTTTGCCGTTTCACACCTAATGTCATTTCTCCTCTGCAACCTTTGGCAAAATTACAAAATGAGAAGCTATAAATATGGTGGAAGGATGAACATCTCTCACTAAGAGCTGCAAAAAGAAACACATTCACCTTCTTACCTTTGAGCTCAGATTTAATAAAAACAGGCTTTCAAGACCTTAAAGCTCACAGATACGCATCGCTGTGTGGTTCAAAGCAACAAAGTAACCAGATTATCGCTGACATAAAGAGCAGTGGGGATGTGAGAAAAAAAAAGAGCTTCTCATTTTTATTTATTTTTTGTTCATTTCTTGCTGCTGCTTGGTCAGCTGTGATTAAAAACACTGCAGCAGGAGAAATGCTCAAATAAATTAGAAAAATTTTAATACTGTTTTTTTTTTTTACTAGCTTACAATTCTGACTGGAATATTAAAGTTATAAGACATGACAGATATGTATTCAATTTTTTGTCGTTTGCATGCACATTTATTTTAATTCCTTCTTTCCCGACTGCTGGTTATGTTTTGCTTCGGTTTTTACCATCACAGCGCATTTATAGCGTCAGATCCAGAGAGGGTATTTCAATTAGAAAAATGCGCATGTGCAACTGACAGCGGCGATTTCCATGTAATTTTTCATTTTTATTTTTAGTTTTTCTCCCGGAGGTTTCCTGCTGCTGCCTCTCAAGCTCTCAATATGGTTACTAACCACATCAACACTCGCAGGTGTAACCTATGGCGATCCCTCTTGAGCTCGGCCGACAGCTGCCTTCGCAGTTAATGGCGTCTCAGTGGTGCCGGTTTTTTAATAGATGATAATCACAGCAGGACGGGAGCGGGACAGGCCAACACGGTTTTAATAGCTTCGGATGGACGTGTGTGTCTTTACAGAGGGATGAGGCGAGGAGAGACAGCGACATTTGCACCTACTCACGCTGACTCCGGGATGACCTTCTTGGGAAGGAGACGGGAAAATGCCATCTCAATTAGCCCAATAACATGCTCCGCTTATCATCGCCGCGGCCGACCGTAGAGATGCTCGGAGGAGCTGTGACAACTGGACTCCGAAGGCTTTCGCTTTAATTTGCAATCCAAGAGGGACTCAAAGGTTCCCAGATGTGATGCACCAGATTGTTGTCTGATCCTCACCGGCGTTGGTTGATTGATACCTTGATCGGCAAGGTTTTAAAAGTTAAGTCTTTGGAATTTCACCATGTGAATAATTTTGTGTAATATGATGTGCATTTTCCCGTCTTTGTAATTGGAACATTTAATTTAAGCATACCAGGTTTTGTTGTCTGACGTGCTAAGCTCCTACCCAATAAACTCCCAACTCTGGTCGGTTGACACACGACCAGCTCTACATCCAGTTTTTGCTGAGACTTTTACATCTGCTGAGTTTTACCCTGATGACAGTCTGTTGGAAATCTATCTATCAAGAAAGACGACCTACATTTAAGAGTCGCACTCCTCTTTCTTCTCTGAATCAGACTGAGTAGCCCTGCTGCCTCTAGTCCTCAGATAAAATGGGCCTAAGATGAAATTGATCAGACTTATAAAGTATTTCACAGGATTTTCACAGCACTCTTGAAATTGCAAATAAATCTGGGAACGATCACAGAACCATTCAAATTTGTATAGCAAATAGTCGACAGGTTTGTTACGAAGATTTGAGAAGAACGTGCCTCTTCTAACGTGACGCAAAAAGTCCAAGGTTTTCACTGCTTCCAGGTAAAGATGGCTGAACACATTCACCACTGGAACAAGACAAACATGAAGACTGGGCCAATATTTGAAGTGAGATTTTTCAAAGTTCTGTAGATTGACGAGATCAGAGTAGCTTTTAAAGAACCAGACGGGCCTTTGGCTAGATCAGGCTCGCTGCTCTATTTCAAAGCAGACACAAGCGAGGTACGGGGCTGCATGTATGAGCCTTTATAATCAAACACCTTTTGAACCTTTTGGGGTTTAATTCTTCTCAAACCTACTGCCAGTTTTTTGAATATTCTTTCTTTTAGTAACAGTAAAACGTCTGCATCTTTCAAGAAGACCGTGATGTTTATGAAGGACAATGCTCCAATACATGCACTGAAGAACTCCACTGCATGCTCAGTCAGCAAAGGCCTTAAAGGAGAAAGACAAATAAAATGGCCTCCTTCTTCACCTTGTTTAATCCTACTGAGAACTTGTGAGCTTTGCTCAAACAGGAAGTGAAGAAAAACCATCCACCTCTTCAAACACTGTCTAGAAGGGTGTGGTTGCTAATAAAAGATTACCAACATACCGATAAAGTGACAGATTAAAAGAACAGAAAGCCTTTGTTACTGAAAAGAAAGATGGCTTTGTTGGTCAGTTTTGTTCAATTTTACAGCTGTATTCTTTTAAATTTTAACTTGTTTGTTTACAATTCTCATTTAATCATCAAAAGTAAGGAAATAAGATGGGAAAATGTTTATTTTTCATTTAGTTGCGTCATAATTCTGCCCAGCAATACGACTTTTATACTGTAGGTATTATACTTTACCTCCATTTTTAAAAAAATATAATTATGGTTGATTTCTAGAGTTAACTTTTAAGTTTACATACCTAAGCACCATCTGTTGGCAGCAGTTTCAGCTGGATTTAGTTTTTCTGTCAGTTTATCTTCATATTTTGTGATATTTAAACACCTTAAATGCTAATTTTAATCTGCTTGTGCAGGGTTTCAGATCTCTTACACCATCACTGGTCCAACACTTTTCCTGCTGATGGTTGTCATCATATTAGGAGAAGTAGGAGGGTTGGCCCTGGTAGATGTTGATTAGTTTTCATGCTTCAAACATTATTTTAGGCGTGTTTCCAATCTTTGCAATTCGTAAAGAATAAAAATTGTCAAGTTAAAGCGTCACAAACTCTGTAAACTACAAATCAGCCACAAATGCTGCTCATCTTTACAAACTGCCTGAATAATAAAAAAGTGGTGAACTGCAATACCCTTCAAGTAGTCTTTTATTTATGAGTTCAAATATTTTCCTTAGCAAGGAACATTTGAAGAAGTGTGACTATTTGCGATATTAGATTAACAAAATAACTTAAATTAAGGAAGGAAAAATACCACCGCATGCAGCTCCAGCTTTAAGAGAAACCTTCATTAAAATCATTTGGGGGCTTCTTACCGCGTTTAATTCTAACTTTAATCAGTGAGCGGATAAAGTCAGCACTGTTAAAGCAGGAGCCCCGTATACCTGTTTAGCTGGCTCGTTAATCAACTTGCAATCATTCCAATATCCATTTTCCTCTTTAAATAAAGAGCCTATCGCATACTTTGATCTGCTTGGACGGAAAACACAAACAGGAATAACACACAGAAACACCCCGATGTGGGTCTATCAACTTCTGCCAGACACGCAATCGTTCAGCAGGGAGCTTCAGTCCCTCGCATGGCTTTTAAACAATAGGAAACACTGACCTTGGTTTCACAAAGAGTCTGGAAAAAAAAAATCTGGGCCATTATTTCCCTAATACAGGGTACGTCAAGCCCTTCAAGCACTTTGGTTTCTGCCTTAACATTTAACCGTTTTTTATTGCTTGCTGACTAGGCTCAAGGCGGCAAGGTCAATTACCAAGGGTTCCCCTAAGAAGGTGCTCTACTTAGCTCATCGTTTTGCATAAAGTCGTCGAAAGTAACCATAATGACCCTTGTAAAAAGTCATGCTGGGGGATTAAAGACCGCCCTTTCTGTTTTCACACACGCCGCTGTTTTGTGATTTTAGTAGATCTACGAAATAAAACAAGTAAGGGGAGAGCTGTAAAAAGATTTAAGATCTCTCGCCGCATTAAAAATATTCAGCATGCTGCCTTAAACAGTGGGGTCACTACATGAAAAATGTTACAGAGCGCATTATTTAAGGCTTTCAACGAAAGAACAGAGCTCTCCCCCAGGCAACATTTGGGGCGCAATATGAGCTATAGCTGCAATTTCCTGTTGCTATTTAAGCGCGGACGGAGAAGCGGGCCGGAAACGGCAAATACCCGTGAAATTATTTGCATAGAGCGCCGTCTTAATGACATCAGGTAACTAATCCACCCCTCACCCGTCCCACTTCTCCTTAGTGCACGAACAAAACAGAAATTTATCTTATAAATGTATTCATGTGCACATGAAATAAAACACACACACACACACAGAGTTGCCTCATAAATTCCTAACCTGGCACCACTACATGCAATCACACTGGCCATGCGTGGTGTGCTCTACCTCTCACTGGCAGAGCCTTCATCAAAGGTCACAAGTGAAAGAAGAGAAGAAGAAAAAACAAAAAATGCAGCACTGTAACTGTTACAGGCCTAATTTAGTAGAACATTGAATAAGCTGTGGGCTGTTGTCTTGCCAAGGATTTATGTTGTTGCGGCCCTATTGACTCGCGCAACAGCAAGCGGTGAGCTATTCCCCCCGCTGATGTTTACCGCACTTCAAATATGTATTACATCATATCATATCAATGGAATGGACTGTACCTTCGTGATGGGAGCTGTTGCGACTTGTTGCAAAAGATAAAAAATGTTTGCCTCCCCAGAAGACCTCCAAACCCACCGCCGCTCTCAGACTGCGTTTTAGGGGGAAAAAAAGAAAGAAAGAAAGACGATGATGTTGTGGGGATTTTTGATCTATTGTCCGCCGACAACTACATCCAACTCCGCCCTCACAGAAAAGGCATTTGCTTCATGGACTTGAAAAGCCGACTCAGCGGACCCCCCGGTCCACCCTCCTCCCCCCGTCCCTCCATGTGTGCCTGCACACTCGGAAACTAATTAACTGGACATTTAGTTCTGTCAAAAGCCTCGCGACTAGAACGCCCAAAGTTCAGCTTCCCGCAACTCAAAGAGAAATCATTCTTAAGCTCTGGTTAACAAGAATGTCATTTTGTGGGGGGGGAAAAAAAGAAAAGGGAGAGTTTAATGTGCATTGCAGGCACACATTTAAATTGGAACCATTCACAGCTTGCAACAGCTTAATGGGCTTTCTTTTTTTTTTTTTTACTTAAAAGACAGCTTTTCAAAAAAATAACAAATAAATAAATAAAATAAAGTAAGAAAAGTCAACCATGAATTATTTACAATTATTTCGTCTCGGACCTTGAAGAAGACCTCTTCTGACTCCTGCTCTCTCTTTTTGAAGTTAATGTGCTTATTAATGATCACTGGGCTAATGACACCAGTAAAATTTAGAGGCGAGAATTAATGATGTAGAATATTGACTGATAAAACTTTCAGAGTAAAAATGTTACGCTATTGATCTTCTACTTAGGCTTTCCATCGAGCCTAACGCTCGCTACCTTGACATCGAAAGGGGCGGGAGGAGGGGCAGGGGGTGTATTTTTGGAGAATTAATGGATACATGTTCTCAGGCTTGGATTCGCAGAGAGATGGGACTATTAAATCAAACATCTCAAAAAACAAACAGCAGCTTTGACAGAGCTAAACATAACCCTGTCCTGTGCAGCACCTCATAGGCAAACATGGCGAACGCGGTCAGGTCGACCTCAGTCTCGCAGGGTGCAGGTGCGTTTCTGTGCTTTGTTCTTCTGTTGCACGGCGGCATGCTGCCTTTGCACGACAAACAAGTATCCTCTTCTGAAGCTGCGGCGGATCTCCTGAATGAACTCTCATCCTGGGTAATTTGCCTCGGGCTGCATGTGGTTGGAGTCACTGTCAATCACTTAGTTTGATGCACTTTGGAGGACCGAAGTGGAAGCCCGTCCGTCACCGCTCTGGGCTGCAGGGAATGCCTCCTCTTTTTGGTGAAAGCTGACAAGAACGACAAACGTCCTCTTTAAACTGGCCCCTCTGAATACAATTACTATTCTACAGGTAATCCCTGCTCCAACCCCCCCTCACACACACACACACACACACACACACACACACACACACACACACACACACACACACACACGCACACACACACACACACAGACACACAAACACCCATCCCGCCACCATCTCTTTTTCTTTATTTTTTCTTTGTCTGCCACTTGCTCTCTCTGGATGTGCTCATTTGAATAAAAAGCAAAACCCGTGTGCGTTAAATATACGACGTGTTTTCTTTCTTGGACGTTATTATGGAGCCCTCACAGAATGGTTGCCGGAGTAAAAACGTCACTGAGCATTACGCCCCGATATACAGAGGGGGCTGCAGACACTGACGATGCTAATGAATGCTTCACACAGCCTCATTATGAGCCGCAGAGAGAGGTCGTTTTTCTTGGCTTTTTTCTTTCTTTTCTTTTTTTCCCTGTGGAAGTATTCCTTCAGATGGGGGAAATAGGTTGGGGTCCTCAGTGTTAGAATTAAAAAGAGAAAAAAGAAAGGGAAACCAAGAGACAGGAGGAATCAGTGTGTGTGTGTGTGATTTATTTATATATTAAAGGTCTTAGTTTATGTTTTTCCTGCGGGGCTTATGTGTTTTTGCTGTTTTAGTTTACCAGTTCCTGACAAATCAACAGCAAATTAGTTTAAGATTAAAAATCTGGGACCATTTTATAGACATAATTATGGCTCCAGTTCCACTGCCACTCTGGGGGAACTCGCGCAGTTGGAGGATAATTTTCATCCCCACACAGTGAAATAAGGGTTTCATTTCTGTAACCAGGGGAAGGGTTCTCAGAAAACAAGTCAACAAGGTGCAGATAATTATTGTTACTTTCAATGCTCAGTACTGCATTTATGAGAGCTAAGAGTTTAAATTTGTACCTGAAAGCTAACTTTGATAAAAGTAAGTTTCTTACATATTTGTTAAAACTGTCACAATGTCCTGACAGTATAATAAGAGAGGTCAGTCATGCTTGTGTACATGCTGCTAAATGTGCTAATGGCGGAGAAACAACTTACTATTACAGGAAAATTGTTTATCCGTCAACATGAGTGGCCATGCTAACAGAGGGAAGGAGTAGCAGAAAGCAAATGTTAGCTTGTTTTAATTCTGTTTATCTCCAAACATCAGTTTTCAGCCAGGGTTTAAAAACACAAATTCTTGGTCAACTATTATTAAAGAGACTACAACTGTAGTTTTACACAGCTAGGTTAGCCACACGTCAACAGGCCAACGCAGATTTTCTCTAACATGCTAACGATCAGATCAGATACACAAGTACAGCTAAAAAAATAACCAGAATACATGGAAAAAGTCAAATAGTTTTTGAATAAAACACAAATCGTATAGCTTTATTAGATAAAGTGAAATATTTCAAGCCTTTATTTCTAGTCAGTTTGATGACTATGACTTAGGATCAATAAAAAAAGGTATATTAAAAAGAGAAATGTCCAATCATTTCCATGCACGATACTGGCTCATCACTCCATCACTGAACTTTTTTTTTTTTAGGTTTTATTGGCTCTTGTGGCCTTTATTTGATAGTTAATTGACAGAAAAGTGGATAATGAGAGAAGGGGAAGACATGCGGCAAAGGTCGCCAAGGCCGGGAATCGAACCGGCGACAGCCGTGTCAAGGACTGAGGCCTCCATATGTGGGTTGTGCTTAACCCTTGCGCCACCACAGCACACCCATCACTGAACGTTTATTACTATATAAGCAAACAAATAGAAAAATGTTCTTCAGTGCTCATGTAAAAAAAAAAAATCATCTCCATGCAAAAAAGATAAACACGTGACGTGTTGTGATTATACAATCTTGAAATACGTGTCTTCTAATGTAACTTAAAAATATTGATCTGGACAGAAGAATGAACAAACTTAGAAACAAAATAAAAACAATCTAAAGCACTTGTGAAAAGTAGAAGAGCTGAAAATACTTTAGGCAATACAAATGTTCGCACCAACCTTTTGTAGTTGCATAATTACGCCTTTTCATTAATAATAGGTTTTACGTATAAATAATGCATTTGAGGAAGCTTAATTATTTAAACATTATCTGTTAACACCAATTTAAGTACCAATTAGTGTTTGTTGTGAAAAAGTTTGTTCTTGAATTTATTCCATCGTTAATGTACAGTGATGAGAAAACGCTTCAAATATAAAATATGAATTATAATACTTTCTTGAAACCACGACTTCAACAAACAACCACTGATGCATCACTCCAATATGAGCAACAAGCAGTAGGCCAACTTTTTTTTCCTCCCCAGCTTGAAATGTTTCCACTGGGTATATTTTCATTCCAGAACATAAGCACAAGAGGAAAATTATTCTTCTATAATTACAAAGCAGAAGTTAAAAACTCTACCACCTTTTAAGGGACGTCTGCAGGGACAAACTACGCAAACTTGAGACCGGTTCTGCACCTCGATTTCCAAGTGTGCAGCACAGATGGGAGAAACAGGCATCCTATTTTTCATTCGCTCCCTTTTTAATACAGCTCACATGGCCAACAAATTAGATGAGCGAGTATCCCCTCCGTAATTTTATGCACAAGTTATCCATATTTTTGCGTAATAAGCTCGAGGTCCTGAGACAAAAAAACCGAGCCTGCCAATTAAGACACTCACTTCCAATCTTCTCACTTTCTCCTTCTCTTCATCTTCTTGATTTCTACCACCTCTCCTTCTTCTCTCCTGATTATTTCTGATGCTGCAGCCTCAGCCCTCCCCACCCGCCACCCCTCACCAAGTTCCCTGTCAGCATCTCAACCTCATAATTAGCCAGCATTAATTAGAGGCACTGGCATAATTGTTAATCATTGGTTGCGCTGGAAACATCTCCGAGAACGAACAGAATGCCAAGCATGGCGCTGGGGGAACAACAGCTCCGCAAGAGGGACAGAGCCGAAGAGATGCACAGAGATGATAGCGAGCGCGCTAGGAAAGTCTCATAATGCGACGTGACTAATTCCCTGAGAACTCAGTTGTGCTGCTCTGCCTATGGAGAAGGCAAAGAAGTGAGATCAAGCTGGTGGGTAATTTATTAATGACTCTGGGCCCTCTTTTATCACCTAACATTATCGCCCCGGAGGACGATTCTGCGAGCAAAAACAAAAGCCGCGGATGTTGGGGTTCAGATTCTTAACACGCCTAATGGCCGCCTCGACGGAAGGCGCGGAAAAGGGAAGCGGTGGCGGTAGTTTGATCATGGAGTCTCCTCGGCTCGCGGCGGCCGACTGCACCAGTGCCTGTCCATCTCCGATTACCTTCTAATCGAATTCAGCCTCATGTCTGGGCGCTCCCGCGGGTCTGCTCTGGCGGTCGGCTCCTGTGATAAAACATTAAAACAAGACACCACCGTTTCATTGCGGAACGAGGCAAAGGGGACATCAAAACGCCCGTACTGCCTCACAGTCGCCATCTCCCGCTCTATCCATCTTCCTTTGCTTGTGTTTGTTCACTTGTTTGCATCTTTTGACTCCCCGTCTAGCCCCATCGCCGCCGCCGACGATGATGATGATGATGAGAGGCGAGTTCAAAGTAGTCGGCAGCGCGTTTTTGTCGCCGCCGTCGTTGGGAGTCAGACGGCACCTTTCAAAGGTTACGCGGCTCATTCTTTATTCTCCATGTCAACTGCCCGTAAATTTTTATAGCTTTGTGGTAAGACCTCGGCTATTCAAATTATCTTGTCACAATGCATCCCTGAGCAGGAATAAAGCCCTCCTTTATGGGAAACTGTAAACACTCGCTGTGCTTCATGGGGAACAATAGCCATTTATAAGAGTCCAGCAGAAGCCATGTCCAAAGGGGACAGTAAACTTTTTTCCTTTTTCTCTCCCTCCTCCGTCCCCCGTTTCCTCCTGCCTCTCCATCCCACCTCCCTTTGTATTTTCCTGCCTTTATTCAGCCACCTATTTTTTCTTCCTCTTTTTTTTCCCAAAGCCTAGCCAAGATCAGGCTGGGTTTTAATGAGAGCCGCAGCCTCAGTCTGAGCCCTCCTCTCTATGCAGCTCCATGAGCCTCGTAATCCGCCATCGATCCTTCCATGAGTTGTTGCTGTCAGCTTTCTGAAATAACAGAAAGCCAAAAAAAAAAAAAAAAAAAATCCGAAGAAACAAAGCGCCATTCCAATTAGTCCAGGTTATAATTGGGTTTATTACAGTGGCGGGGAACGACTCAGCAGAGCGTGAAGCATGTCATCGCTTCGCTCACCGCAGAGCTCCTCCGAGAGCTTTCGGCAGTGACACGGTGCCCTTCTTGCCAGCCTGCATCCTACCCTTTTTTTTATTTATTTTTTTTGCCAGCTCATATCCAAAAGCAGAAAAGCTTTTGCTGCTTAGCTCGGCAACATGAAGCCGAGTAAGCACTCTGTTTGAATGTGACTATAATCCTAATTACAGACGGCCGGCCGTTTCAGCTTACCTCCTCGCCATACATAATAAACGTATCTCTCGAAAGAGATGAACTTTGTGCCGCCAAATGTCAGTTACCTTGCTTGAAAAGCTCAAGGACAGACGAGAGCGATAACCTTTGAGAGGAGTAGGGAGTGCTACAATATGCCTTTCAAAGCTTTTGTTCCAACAGTCTGTCTCACCTTTGAGTAATACACTGGACAACTTACAGTTTCTTTCTGCCCTGCCTTCACGGTGCTGAAGTTATACAATGAATTCATTTGAATGACAAAGAGAATTGTTTAAGCGGTGAACCAGACATTTTATTTTCACCGGATAAAAGCTACAATGTCTGATACAGGAGCTGTGGTTAATTCACCACTTCTGCATTTGTGCTTTGTACATATTTGGCTTTGGATAGCCAGACAACCCCCATGGTATGTATGAATGTCATTTTCAGTTCGGGTGGCTTTGTTTGTAAGGGTGTACACACACACACACACACGCACGCACGCACGCACGCACACACACACACACACACACACACACACACACCCACACACAGAAGTCATGATTACATACATATCTCAACTTTAAAGTCACAATTTCCTTGTTGAGAAGAATAAACCAAAATGTTTGTGTTTTTCTTTCTTTTTGTTGCTGTAGTCAGTAATGAAACCAGATCCTTTACATTTCTTCACAGTATTTTATTAGTATGTTTCAGTGAGGGACTGATACATGACTGACAAGAGCTGTGGTTAGGTTTTTTCACTAAATAAAGTTACTATACAACAAAAAAAAAAAAACACTTCGAAACGGTCAAGGTTGTAGGAGTTTCTCAATAAGACTTTTGATATTTTATGATAATAAAAAAAGCTTTTCAGTCATATAGGTACCCCCCTCCCTCAAATATGGAGAATCCGTGGTTTGTGTTGTAACTGAATGCACCGTAGAGACACACCTGGTAGGGAAAACCCTTAGGAGTCACCAAAAGACTCATCTTAACTTGTTTGTACCATCGCTTTTCTGCTGAAATAAAGACGCCTGTTGCACTGGCAGCTGGCTGAAAGCTACAAGCAGCTGGATTTGAACTTTAGCTGTTTATTTTTACACCTGACTTGATGCAATTTCAAGGAAGCAGTTCAAGTTAATTTTAAAAATGGAATAATCCATGTTAATGAAGATTATCATGTTAATACATGAGATTATAGCCAGGTGGCTAGTTTCCATCTCGATTCCCATCGGCAGATTGGTGTTCAAAAACATGGATAAGTACCGCATTAGAAATCGGTCAAGTTTATTTTTACAACACATTTCAGAAACAGTGTTTTGCATCATGAAAACATCATAAGGTAAGGTAAGGTAATTTTATCTATATAGCACATTTTCAGCAACAAGGCAATTCAAAGTGCTTTACACGAATTGGAAGGAAATACAACAAAACAACAAACCAAAGGAAAGATCAAAAGCAGAAAAAAAGAAAAGCATAACCCATGTTTAAGGAGAATTAGTCCGTGATTTATAAACGAGTTTCTCTGGATTCTTTTTCTGATAATGTTGAACTACGTTAATGAGTAGTTTCTCTAGATAAACTAATAAGTTTCTCTGGATTCTAAGTTTGTTCTAATTCCTGCTCTGGATTGAGTGAAATCCTCTGGATCTTTTTGCTCCAACTATAGATTTGATTCCTGTTCTGGGTTAAATGAACATAAACACATCACACAGTTACCAATTGTGAAACCATTAACAGACATTACATGTTGTCAATTCATTAAAATCATCAATACAGATCAAATATTTTGGCCAATGTTCCTGTTATTATGGGTTAAAAGCAACTCTAAACTGGTGGGATTTTAAGCCTTGGTTTACAGAAACTCAGTGTTTCAGCTGTTTTGCTGTTTTTTTGTTCCAGATTTGTGTTGCACAGAAGCTGAATGCTGCTTATCCATGTTTGGTTCTGTTTCTGGAGATGCAGAGCAGAACCAGAAAACCCGAGAGGTCTGGAGGGTTGATACAACAACAGATCTTTAATTTATTGTGGAGCTAAGCCGTTCAGTGATTTATAAACTAACAGTACTTTAAAGTCTATTCTCTGAGCTACAGGCAGCCAGTGTAGGACTTTATATCTGGAGTGATGTCCTCCATCTTCTTGGTTTTAGTCAGAACATGAGCAGCAGTGTTCTGGATCAACGCAAGCAGTGTCACTGATATTTTTAGGCAGTCCTGTGAAAACTCTGTTGCAGTAACCGAATGCGACTAAAGATAAATGAGTTTCTCTAAATCTTGCTGGGACATTAGTCTAATCCTGGCAATGTTCTTCAGAAGGCTGACTTTGTAACTGTCTTTATGTGACTTTGAAGGTTCAGGTCAGAGTCCATCACTTCACCCAGGTTCCTGGCCTGATCACTCATTTGTAGTTATACTAACTTAAGCTGCATGCTGATCCTAGATTGTTCCTCTTCAGTTTTGGTTTTGTTCAGCTGGAGTTGCATAAGACAACAATAAAATCCATACACATTTCAATACAATCAATATTGACATTTTTGGCTTCGCAAGAGACAGTTTTTAAGATTTTTTTTCTATGAAGTAAGAAGTGAAAGGTACCTTATGTTGCTGAGAATTGTATGAGTTTTTCTAAGTTGTATTGAACAATAACCCTAGAACCTGGCCTTGTTTGCTCACTGCTGGCATAAAGTTTCCTCATTTGCAATTGTTGAATTTTTTCCTTATTGATAATGGGAAGTTCAAAAACCTTCCTGTTTGGGCGTCACTTTTAAAAGTTGGATTGGCAGAACGTAGAGTTACGCACTTTAGTTTGTGAAAATGTTCCTCTCGTGTAAAGGTGTCATTAAACTCCTACAACTACTGATGCCTCGCAGCAAGAAGGCCACATGGAGTTTTCATCAGACGCACAGAGAGATCGAACTGAATCTAAGAATTTTCTAACCTGTGATCAGTTGTTTGGAAACACAAAAGTCAGATATTTTTCTGACTTTTGAAAAATATCTGAGTACATCGTGTTTACAACACGACGTACTAAGTGCTCCTGCTAAGATTGGTCAGGATACTGTGCCAACACAGAAGCTGAATTTTAATGATGAGACCCATGAAACAAAATGTTTTCCCCTGAACTCCTTAATATAATCATGATTTTTCTTAATGAACGTTTCCACCAATGGGTCCAAAACACGGCCAGCCATATAGACGACAGACAACGAGGGGTAACTTGCCCGGAGAGCACGAGGGCCCCCTCCCCCCTCCCCCCCGTCAGGTGATTTTTTAGTAATGCAACTACAACCAATTATTCACAGTGATTATACTTTGTAGTTTTTAAACTTCACTACAAGCTTCATGAAAAGGTGCAACCATTTAAAAAAAAGAAACTTTGAAGGAATTTTGCAGACACAAACTTCTTGTCTGACTTTTGAAGAAAGGACAGAGAGAAAGCGTCAGAACGCGCTGCACAAGAAGTGAAATCACCTTAATGTCAGACAGTTTGCAAGAGTCACAGATTTTAATGAATCAAGCCCGAGAGATAAAGCTTTAACCACACAGACAGAGAACAGCAGTCACATTGTTTCTTAACTTAAAATCTTTTGAACAAACCAGGCAAGTCATGGCTTTCATTTCTGCCTTAAAACAGTTCAAAACCCTAAGATGCTTACAACAAGGTTCAGCAGGAAACAGTGACGCAGACAAGTTTAAACTGATGTGACTAAATTATAATGCGGAATATATTCAAATAATTACGATTCTCATTCCATAAAAACCCTATCCTATGTTTACTGGTTAATGACAAATTACCACATCCCTACAAAAAAATTAGACAGACCCGCAGTTTGAGTTAAGATAGGGTCGAGTTTTATATTTTCAAGGGAAATGATCCAAAATCAGTGCATCTCCAGTAGAAAGCTAGCAAAAAGTAAACTATCTTTCTTCTGTTATGTTGAGACATGCCTGTGCTGTGAGAGAGGTAGATATAAAGTGGATAACAGGAAGGCTGAACAGGCAAAAGCAAAGTTTCTCTGTTTTACTCTTAAGGCTACAGCATACAATTTTTATGAAAAAAAAAAAAAAAAGGTTTTCATATTTAATAAAACTGTCACCATGGCGTGGCAGGTCCTCCACCTCCTCCCTGTGCTACTATTGCCAGCTGAAGAAATGCACCGCTACTGGACAAAAACGACCAACCCAAGCCAGGAGGAGCATCAATCAACCTCATAAACGCAGCACTAAACATGCTTACGGTGGAGAAACAACTCCAACTCCACAGATAAGCTCTAATGGTCATTATATACAATAAGCTCTGCTGACAGAGAGAAGCTTAAGTGGTAGCAGAGAGCAAAGGATGCAGAGTGTGCACACGGGCATGATTGACAGCGACAAGACCCACCTCCTGGCTCTGATTGGTTGTTTCTAGTTAGCACTGGGAGAAGGCAGAGGAGCTTTTCTTTTTTTCTTTTTACAGACATTACAAAGTCCCGACAGTTTCAACAACTATGTAAAATAAATAAAAATCATTTCAAAGTTACATGCAGCAGCTTTAAAATCCACATTCTCCAAGGAATACACCAACTAGGGTTGTTGGCTGCAGTACAAATATGGCTTACAAATATAAACATTGTTAATCTTCCTGCTTTGGGTTTATGGCAATCATAAATCCCAATAATGGGAAGTTTATTTATCTACTTGTATGTTATTTATTTCTTCTTTTTTTATATATATATTTACAACATATTGTGCAGTCCAACGCTACCCTTGCTAACTGGCCTACCACTTATGCAAGGTGCTCAAGCAAGCTTTGAATGTTGAACTGTGCAATGCTTTCTTTTTAATACGAGTAAAATTCCACTTTACAACGGCTCCCTCTGCTGCTTCTTCCTACCGTTCAGAAAAAAGACGTGTGTGTTAGGTTAATTGGTCACTTTAAATTGCCCCTATGTTCGAGTGTGTGTGCATGGTTATTTGTCCTGGCTGCTTCCAAGTATAAAGTGGGTATAGAAAACGAAAGGAAGGGATGGATGACTAATCACTGAAACTGAAAAAAGGAACCCTTTCAGACAAATTAGACAGGAAAGAGTTTGCAGCTTTCCATCCTCCAGTTCCATCTCCGATTCCAAGAAAAATAATTTTCTGAATATTTGAATAACTGGGCAAAGCCAGAAACGCAAATGTACGACTTCCAAGACTCAAAGCCAGTGAAAATGAGTAACATTTGGTACAAAAACTCACAAGCGTTAGGGAGGCTTAAATGAGCCTTCGCACTCCTCCTCTCTGAAGTGTATTCAGAGAATTGAATTGCGCCCCTCTGGAGGGAGAAAGAGAGATAGAGAGGAGGAAGAGAAAAGTGTGTGTGTGAGAGAGAAAGAGAGGCGGAGAGAAAAGATGTGCAAGACAGAGAAAAAGAGGGCGAGAGTAAATAGAGTTTTCTTGTGTGGAAATACAGTTTTTTTTTTTCTTTTCCTCCTGGCTTTGCAAAGAGCAAACATCAGGAGTATCAACTCTGAGATGGAGACGAGGCTGGCCCGTGCTGCCTGCGCCGCGCGTTTCCATGGCAACAGCTAAACCAACTGATGATGCGAGGTAGCCTGATTGTCACAAACACGGTCACCGGGACCCGGCTGTCAAGCTGCTGGGGGAGAAGCACTCAGAGCACTTACAGGCCTGCTCTCCTTTCCTCGGTGTACTGTACCCTTATCCGTCACATCCTGCCAAGCTCGGCTCGGTGAAGGACAGGCAAGTACTCGCACACTTTTATACCCCCAACCTCCCCTCCACACGCACAACCCTCCCCCTTTCCCCCCCCGAAGGCCTGAAACGCGCTGTGTAAAATCTGTGTGGGCTGTTTGATTTGTAGCATTAGGTCTTCCAAGCCTTTGATGTCAGAGAAAACAACAGTGAGTACACTGAAGCCGGTGCCATTAGAAATAGTTTTTTCTCCACACTTTTATGTGCTGATTAGGTATTCCGTGTGAAACGCCCTCTCCGTTTTCGTCCCGGTTAGCCGCGGAACAGCCAAACCGTGAAGGTGTTTAATAAAGAAGAGTGGAGCGAATGATGATCTTTGTCTCGGCCCGTCCCCGTCAACCCCTCCCCCCCCTCAACCACTTTCCCGAGGGAGGTAACCGATGGGCAGCGGCCACCTGCTACTGGGAGCGCCACTCTTTACTGGTGCCATGAAAAGACAGAGGATGCTCTCCACAGGCCAATCAAAGCATACCAGCAGCTGGCTGGATGCCCTCCTCCGCCCAGCTCTCTCTCTCTCTTTCATTCTGTCTTGGTGTCGCTCTGTCTCAATCTGTCGCTCTCTTTCGAAAACCCACAGTCACCCCCCCCACCCTCCACCCCCCCATCTCTCACTCTCTCTCTGAACGCCCTGTCCTTTTAACGTCATCCTCCATGGAGAATGTCTCCGTCCTCCAACTCCCAGTTGGGTAACAAATATTTACAGTGCTGCCCTGATTCACTCTAGGTTAATTACTGAACGCTAAGTAGGCATCGTAGACGTGATTCTTTAAAAAAAAAACAAAAAAAAAAAACAAGCGCACGTGAATAAACACACGCGGAAAATTGACTGTCTCGGGCACAATCAGTGCCCGCTCGCGACCTGCCCTCTAGCCCCAGAGGCATAAAGCAGTTTATTATAGACACGTGAAGACTTAATTAGATGTGTATAATGCATGCTGTCCGGGGACCGCTATCTGTACGGCTGTACAAAACTGGGACGAGTATAAAACTGGCTGCGTTGACAGCCTGTATTAGTAAATCTCTTTGTGCTACGTTAGCGATGAGAGGCGGCTCGGCGGTAAAGCTCTGTTTGCTCCTCATTATGACAGATATACGTTGCTTTTCCAGCCAGTAGAGGCAGAATAGTTGGAAATATTTTGCACGCATATCTCTTTGCACTTATTTTTTTCTTCTTCCTTCTTTTCAAATAATTGGCTCTCTGTATGCGAAGTGGTGGCAGAAGTTATAAGTAATGAGCATCATCATTAAACAAAATACAGCCCGACACACCTTTTGGCTCCGCATTTGACAACTCCGGTAGTGACAGCTGGCGTTTCGGAATGTGTGTAGGAACACTTTCCTTCAAACTCGGCTTGTAAAGAACTTCTCAAGACTGCTGAGAGTTTTTTTTTTTTTTTTTGTACATCTGCGGCAAATCACTCAGCTATAAGCCCGGTGCCCTGCCCTAGAGAAAGCCTTAAAGATTAGCAGTTAGATTGCAATCTTTACTACAAACAGCCTTTCCAAGTGAAGGAGGGGAGTAAAAGCTGTGCTGATGAGGAAGATTAGCCTAGGCCGAAACAACAGAGGCAAAACTAATCTACTCAAAAAAAGAAGAGGACGGTCACATAAAAGGAAGAGGTGGCAGACGGAGACGAACGTGGAGGCGAGCTTTACACTAAAGGAAATATTTATGACTTGGCAGTGGGCATAAAGATGCAGTTGGAGCTTTGGTGAACCAAACAGAAACAAAAGAGGTGGGGAATCGATAAATCCATACAGGTTCACAGCGGCACCAGATTCCCTGACATTTGTCACATGCATTATTGCTTCGTCGGACAGGACCGTGACCCGAGTGACATTGCAAGGCCCCTCGTCCATCCAAGCCGGAAAAAAAGATGCAGAACCCACGCAAAGTATTGAAGAAACTGCCGTTAAAAAAGGGGAAGGGAAAAAAAAAAAAAGAAACGGTTTCTATTTGCTCTTCTTCTTGGATTTATGTTGCATAGAACCCCAGCGGATCCCATTAAGAAAGACCAAAACAAACAAGGAGGTAGCCCATCTTTCTCAGCGGCTCTTTCTCTGCACCCTGCCTGGCAGACCCCCTCTCCCATTAGTTCTGAGTGAAGAGGTAAATTTGTGAAAAGAGGTCACAAATGCCCAGTTTTTCTTTTCTGCTAAAGTAAAGCAGAGGGGCCCGGTAGCTTAAGTACACTTTTGTTATTGAAAACAGATACAGTTGTGCTTTTAGTGGACCATTTCCAGTACATATGAACACATTAGCCTGCAGATCAGGACTAAGTGTTGCTCAGTTACTGTAGCGTCTGCGCTGATTAGCTGGAATTAAGACACAGTGTCCTTTGGATTTTTTTTTTTTTTCTAAAGCATTTCATTTGGAATGGATTGTCAGCTAAAAGCATTTGATTGTATTGTTTCCCTTTAGCATCACTACATTCTAAAACCAAAAAGAAATACCTTTCAGATCCAAGTTGGAGGTACTGTTTAAGCCTTAAGTGAACTGCTATAAAACTATTTTTTCTTGTGTTTCTCTGTATATCAAAGCGTAATATTTACTTTAATTTTTGAAAGGCTTTTTCCTAAAACGTTTCCCAAACTTTTGCTGGACAGTTTCAGATGGCAAAAGGATATCTGGACTTCTTCCTTGATCTATTCCCAATATTTGTTTAATTCGCTTTGTTTTGCTCTGCAATCACTTTGTCATATACCTCTTTCCAACCTGGCATCGATTAGTTGCGTTCATCTTTCTTTCTTTCCTTCTTTCTTTGTGTCCGACCTCATTCACCTCTGCCCTTCTTTCACGTGTCCTCCTTTTCTTCCTTTGGATCTTTTCTTATTTCCTTCCTTCCAGCTTCTGTTTTTATGTATGCCTCTCATTTAAAGCTAATATAAATTTTTAAATCAACCTACTGGTCTGAGAACTTTGGAAAGTTGAGTCTGAAAAAAGGTCTGCCGTTTCTTCATGAAATTTTGAAGGAACCCTGGTGTTCTCTGCTTTCCCTCCCCTCTACGGCGATGCCATTATCCATTACAGCTGACGGGGTCTACAAGCCTCTGATGTGCTTGCAAAAGGTTATTTTATTTTAACTCTAATATGATTGAAAAGGGTGCTTCAGGTTTATTATCCACTAGACTTCAAGCAAAACCTACTCCAGAGAATATTTCCTCATCTCCGAAAAAAAAAAAAAGTATTTTATTTACTTCAGACATGTCCTTCATAGCTAATTAGCTGATGAAAATCTGTTTCATGATGCTGCAAAACACGCAGGAAGTTCAAATGCTGCTGTCACATAACTCTTTCTTTGGGAAATTTCATTTGCCATTCCTTAAAAACAAGCTTAATTAGGTGGAATTAAACACAGCGGTGAAGTTGGAGCGAACAGATCCCAGCGGACTAGGTGTTTTCTAACAACAAATTAACATTTCATTAATCGTCACATTGTAATTTAATTCCAGTCACCGCGCGGCTCGGCTGAATCCAAACAACTCTTGACTGTATATGTCGCTCTCAAATGGGCCTACCAGCAGTTTTTTTTTTATTGCAGTAGAAATACTGCATAATAGTGCTTTAATGAAGACGAGCTCCGTAAGTACAAACACTTAAATAATGATTATTATTTTCACAGGTGTGTTTCTGTGAGCAGAGTTCTGTTCACCTCAAGCTGTTTTTGGAGCAGCCTCAATGTGACTGTGGCTGTTTTTGTGTGCACTATTGAAAGGCAGCAGCAGCAGCAGCAGCTCCCATTCATTACTCTATAAATAAAACCCTGGCCAAAAAAAACCAACATTATTTAGTTCTGGGATAAAACAGCAAGACCAGCTGGAGAATTTAGGGATTTACCAAACACAAAGAACAAGCTAGAAAAAAAGAAAAGAGTTAGTGTCCTCTGTGTAATATGCGATTATTAAAATACTAGCAGAAACAACAGGGGCACTTGTGTTGGTGGATGCTGCATAATGCTGCGCTATGATGCCATAATTTTAATCAGTTAGCTGAAAGCCCGTGTTGCTTCTGGCGCACGTATTACGGGGTCAACAGTGGCCGTTTTTACAGAACTAAATCTACTCGCATTACACAAATGGATTTACATTTGAATGCAGTTTGAATACATCTGCAGTAAAATGTTCCACAACTTGGTTAGGAAACAGCTTTGATGGGTTTTTTTTAAAGTGGCTTTTTAATATGTGACGATTACATTGTAATACGATATTAAAAGCAGATATAACCAGTGTGGTCGGGATTGTCATTTCAACAAAGTCCAACCATGGTCCAAACTGAAGAGGCGGAAATCCTATCGGATTCAAAAGTAATTTGTTCTTAAGAGCTATTTGTTAAAACATGTTAAAATTAATGCCTTTTTTAAAAAAAAAATTACATTCACTTTCTTTCTGTCAGGTTGTTTCTACAGACAAAAATCTTTAAGGACTGACACATACTTCTCCATGTCCACGTTGGAGCCATTTGGACCATGTTGAAGTCTTTTTGGTTTCTCCCACTTGGCACAGCCAATTACTGGTACCATACCATTCTTTTTTTTTTAATGACAGAACGAGTGACCAGAGTTTTCTCTGACTCTACAGATCATACAGTACTACTGAACTATCCTTTCTCCACAGAATAATGATAGCTAGCTGATAGAAGGTTACTGCTTTTGCCTTGCTTATAAGGATGACAAAAAATGGTTGTTTGGAAGTTTATTGCAGTACCAACACAGTTGAAGCTAAAAGTTCGTCATCTATCAGTAGTATTATGGTCATTTTAGAAGTCAACCTGGTAAACTATGAGTTGAAGTTCTGTTCGACTGCAACCTGCTTACCTGGCAAGATATCCTGAGTGTTTAGCTCATGTCTGTTGACATGAGAATATATACAGGGTGGGCCAAAAGTTTCCATACATAGGAGAATGTAAAATATATATTTCAAATACCCAAGAAGATGCGTTTGACAAAAGAGCAAAAAATTGAAATTATATTTATTGCTGGATCGGGAAGCAGTCGCATGGTTGCACGATGGAACGAGCATCACACACACGTCACTGTGGCAAAATTTATTTGTAAGTTTCAGAAATCTGGAAATGTTGCAGATCAACCACAAAGAGGTCCAAGACATGCAGCGAGTACAGAGTCCCACAAAAATAAAAACGGTTGTTCAATATAAAATGCTTATTTTTTTCTATGTATGGAAACTTATGGCCCACCCTGTTCTTTTAGAAAGAGTATAACTATTGACATGTCCATGCAACTCAGCATGGATGGTTACCTATAGTAACCTAGCAGTGCCTACACCCTGCAATTAAATCAGCTTGGCCTGCATAACAAGCCATTCCCCAACCTCCAAACATCACTGGGGGGAAAAAATGCAACGATAGGGCACAGAAATAATTAAATAGGTCACCTCAAACTAAGGTTACTGTTTATGTACACCCTGACATGCTGTGTAATTGTGATGATGCCCTCATTTGTCAAATGTCTTCTTCTCAAATGAGTAGAACAAAAAAAGCGCCGATAAGAAATAAGACAGATCGATGCAATCTGCTGGGATTCCAGGATAGTTAGAAACTTTTTTTAACTATTTTGAATAATTGAGCACACTGTACTGTTTGACTAGGATTAATTGGAATGTGTGTGTGATCAAATTGAATTTTTTATTTTTTTTTGGTAAAGTACCTTGAGACGACATTTGTTGTGAGTTGGCGCAATATAAATAAGCTGAACTGAATAGTGATTTGTAACCAGGAATTTGACTCTTTGTGTGTCCTTGAGGTTCCAAATGCTCAATCTATCCATACTATGATAGCATCAAGTCTGCTCACACTTTACTTCATCCAGAACTGTTGTGTTTTTAATCTGACTTGCTGTTTTCTTTCTTTATCGATTGTTTGGTACCACCTTTCTTGAGGTTTTTATATATATATATATATATATATATATATATATATATATATATATATATATATATATATATGCATTGTGTTCACACAAAAAAAAATGCATTGCATCAAAATGTCCACAGAGGAGCCTAGCAGTAGTGGGCTAGTTGCGGTAGTTTATGATGTAGAGTGAACCATATGAAATGTTTAAAACTACTACTTATTTTCAGATGGTAGGAACTCCCCCAAGTATTGTCCACTTGCAGCTACTCCACATAACCTCCCTTCAAAACAAAATAAAACTATTCCTTTGACGTTTCTGTGACTCCCAATTCTCAGATTTGTTTTTCTGATTCTTTGAAAGTAAAAGTTAACTTCTGTCAGTTTTGTAGTGTTGCTGTGCTTATCACTGCTAAAGAAAAAAAAAAGAAAACATCTCCTAGTTTTGTTTTTTGAAACACAGAAATATTTCCAATTTCTGCATTGTGTAGACAGGCCTTTTTAAGTATTTAAGTAACTTTTAGACATAAAACTACATGCTTATATTGCGCATTTATTAGTTTTATAAGCCAAGTATTATAAGTTAGAACCACGAGCTCATAAATCAAGTTTTTCCCTAACCAACTCCTGGGGATCTGTACAATAACATCCAGAGCTTAGTATGTATGTATGTTTGCTTTTATTATGAAATCTTGAACTAAATGACAAAAAAAAAATCCTGACCAATATTCCTCACTGTTTTCTGACACCCTGTCTGTGCATAGTGGACAGAAGAGGAAGAGGTGTGAACAATGAACCCAAGTAAAGTTAAGGTTAACATGAGGTCACGCACTGTCACTTGAGAAACAACCCGAACACCCAATTTTTTTCTGTTCCGCTGCACTGTGCTGGCAGTGTTCCTTTTGTATTGATTTGTCTTTTCCATCCCGTCCTGTTAGGTGTCATGTCTGGTAAAGGTCTGGAAGGGAAAAACCGGTGCCGAGGACGGTAATTGCCTGTTCACAGAGATAGCCATTCAAGGACATGGCAATAGTAAAACCGAGCCTGCAGATTCAAAAAAAAAAAAAAAAAACTTGTCTTCAACTTGCACTGTCTTCTTCTGCAGCTGCATGTATAATCTTAGAGGGTTTAGATCGACAATGTGTAGATGGAGTAGGGTATGGATGTTCTGTATTAAAGGACCAAGGTTATAGTTAAGCTTCTGTGCTGTACAATTAGATCTCTATACTGAAGGTCTTAGTCTTTGTGAAGAAACTGAACTGCTTCCATTAATAGAAAGATGCAATAATAAACCTTTGATACATTTATCATCACTCCACTGACGCAAATCCTAATCGCTCAAGCACCTTCAGAAAGCATCAAAATTGTTCAAGCTTACCTTACCAAGCTGTCTCAAAGGGACATTTAGACGTGAGGATTTGTTCAATTGTTAAAAGCTGTTAATATCTTCATAACAGATTGTGCTGAACAGCTATTTTGAGAGAGCAATGTGGTCTTGTTTTACCTCGTCAAAACAAGTCCAGTCCCACAAACATCGCAGTGCCTTCTGCGAGCGCTCCTTTAATGATCATTCAATCTATCCTCGTGCTCGCCAGGGTGAGTATTTACAAAGAAACCCGGGCCTATTTAGAGAGGAAATGGACTTTGGAGACGGTGCAACACAAGTGATCTTCTTGTGCAAAACAGGCAATTTAAGACATTTTTAGTCCGCGCAACTAGTTGATATGAAAGTAAAGCAGTGGAAAAATGGCAACTGTCCAATAGTTACTCTCTTCTCTGTGTGTGTTTCACAGAAGAAGAACATTAAAGATGCACAACCCCCTGCCTCCTCCTGTCATCTACTCTGTAAATAACATAGAAAATACAATATCCTGTAATAAAGCAAACATGAGGATGATTTAATTGTTCATTAGATTTAACATTTAAGCCACTATGTGATTCATTTTATTTTTTTGATAAATGTCTTAAGAACAGCAGATGGTTTTTGGAAGAGTAGCCATTAGATTCAGGGTCTGTGACCATCTAATCTGTATTTGGACTAAATGAAGATGCATAGAGTTATTTACTCCGGTTAACTATTAGCTACATTGCAACATTTTCAAGATTGCAAGCATAAATCTGAACCAAACCTTTATTCTGAGCTGCTCATGTTTTTCCAAGCCCCAGTCAAGCCTCTAGTCCGTCATGCCCTTAAATGATGTCTAGCCTAAGTCACAAAATGGCTACAGGTTATGAATTAATTAAAAACATTATCCTTGAGCTCCATTCAAAATATTAACACACAACAAACTACCATTATAAATTACTCAAAGACAGTTAGTGAATTGAAAACTGCAGACTTATTCCCATTATCTGCGTGTCTGACGCCCTTTACAGAAAGTCACTGTATTCAGCATTACCATGACGACCGACCATTTGTGCACACTACTAGTAACTCAGAGGGATCCAGATGAATCGTTTAGTCAAATAACCTGCACTTAATCCCAACCCTGACACCATGCAATAAATATATTTCATGAGACATGAGTTCAAGGATTGGGTATCTGTGTCAAGTCTCGTGTTTTTGTTTCTGTGACTTCAGTGTGGCTCTTCTCTCTTTTTTGATACATTTGAAATTTTGAAGTTTCTTTTGTTTTAAAATTACTGTTAAATATGCATTATTGTTTTCTCTCTGTATCAACAGGAGAGTTGCACGACATCTCATTGTTCCATTTGACGCAAATGCAAGAAGAGCCAGCATAGTAAACAACAAGCGCCGTATTTAACTTCAGAAGCAATCACTCTGGAGCAACATAGTTGACTTTTTAAATCCCTTATCTATTTTACTCTGTAATTGCAAAAGGAACTCATCCTGAAAACAGTTTCCAATAGACCAGGCTGTCATTGTCTGTTTTGGTTTCTCTGTCATGCCGTGATGGCTGTCTCCGAGGAGCACTCAATGAGCTGTTGATTAGATTAATAAGGCTGCAGACTGAATATGGTGATGTGTTTGGCTAACAGGTCATTCCCAGAGCCCCTCTCCTCCTGTGGCTGCTATACGGGACCAGCCAGTAAAGCCATTTGTTGTCACCGCAGATGGTGATAGCTCCCCGGGGAGCCGGCGTGGTTGGCTCACTTCTCCGACAGGCAGCCAGTCGTGTTCCAGTGACATTTGTGTCCCGCGTTTCTCTTTTCTCCTCTTCCGTGTGCAATCCACGTCTAATTATATTATGTTATTAACTGCGCCGAAAACACACCGACTCTTCTGGGAGGATATACTTCTAAATTTACCGCCGACACGTCCCGCGCACGGCTGGCTTACTTTTCTCTCTCGGAACAAGAACTGACGTGCGAAAACTTTGAACGTGGATTTGTAATATCCTGCCGTTGATATTGCTTTTGTCGTTATCGAGGTCCGCCGAGGCTGTGCAAAACATTGCTCCGAGAGATAATGAAATAATGCCTCGCAGTGGTCCCCCCCACCCCCCCTACTCCTCCGTCCCTTTGCCTGTATAATCACTGATACGACATGATATAATGTGACAAATAAAAAATATCCCATTTCGAAGCGTCCAACATCTTGCATTTATCATCGTTTCAGGAAATGCCCAGAGGGTGAAGCCACAGTGCTTACCTGAGAGCGCAGCCTATTGATCTCGGCTGGCAACGCTAACTGTGCTCTATTCATCCTTTTCTGGCTGAGGTCTCCCCGCAAACACAGCCGTCAGTCAGCGCTGCAAAGCAGCACTGGCAGCACCCCTTGACATTAGGCTAACAATATCGTTTATCTCTCCAGTCGCTTTTGTTGCAGACTCATTGTGGCATTTGAGAGGGAATCCTCTTTCATTTTGCCTCTGAAGATGCTGAATTACATTTAAATTTTAATTAAGTCGCAATGAACCCAAAAGTAGAGGCGTGTAACCCTACTCAAGCTCTCATTCTGCTTGCGGTAATTCATGGGATTCAGCTGTGCGTTATCATCTTACTCTGCGTGCGGCTCGGACATGATCCCGATGATGAAATGCATGCGAGCGGGTGATTATGCATCGATGCATGCTGGGTTAAGCGTTCGGCTCAAGGTCGCGGCAAAGGTGTCACGACGTCGGGAATCCTGATCAGCGCTTATTTCTACTGGAACCATGACAAGAGATAATATTGACACGTTAAACAGCTGATGGCTTCTTTGGAAAGTTAAGAAGAAAAAAAAATCCATGTCAAATGATTTCCCCTTCAGTAAAAAAAAAAAAAAAAAAAAAAAAACTGAATGTGGGCATTAATAATTCATCAAGATTCAGAGGGAATTGATCCACAGGGAGCGCAGTTGGGATGGTTGGAGAGTTACTGTAACTGTGTATTTATACTTTAGATGTGACTTTACTTTTTTTTTTTTTCAGCACCTACAGTCTTTAAAAAAAAAAAACTGTTTCAACTTCCGTACATGGCACAACTGCACAATTTTAGATAATTTTACTACAGTTGTAATATATGTCTGATTTTTTATTTTTTTTTTTTGCTTCCCCTCTCTCTTCACGACATCAGACACAGGCGGGCTCTTTAAAACAGGGGTTTACTCACGAGCATGTTTTAATCGATATCTTCTTAAAATGATCGTCATCATGTCAGGACATCATGGGACACGCTACAACACCGCAAGAGCTTAAAATACACAAAAAAGACATATAAAGCATAACATGAAGGCTACAAGTCAAAAATAGCATTTGGCTGTGATAAACAAAGATAAAACAAAATAAAACATATACCTCGTTGGTTTCTTGTCTTGAAAAGAGGTTTTTAAGTCATTAAATAATGCTCTGCTTTACTTATCCAGCCTTTAGCTTCACGTAGCGTCACCTTTGAAGCTACAGACGGGCGGTGGAAATCTGTGTTTACAATCACGAGTGAGTTCTGCCGCCTTCGCGGAATCCCGCGAGACCTCGAAATCACGCGCGATTTCAGCGCCAACTTCACATGAGTGTTCAATAATGAACGTTTCAAGGTTTTTAAACAGACGAACTTATATAATTCCGTACCAAATTAGATCTAAATGCAGCTGAACTCTAATTAACAAATAATGATATACAATTATTTATTTATAAATTAATTAATGCACTCAAAATACTTAACGTTATCTGTGCTTTCATCACTCTGTGGCATTTGGTGTTTAAACAATGTACTCTGAATCTGGTGTGACCATTTGCTGCTGTGAGCCTCTGTCAAACTGGCTAAATATTACATTGGGGTTAAAAATTCAAGTTCATGGCATTTAGAATTTATAAGCTAGCAATGATTGTGCAGCCCTATTGCAAACCTACCACCATTAATCAGCGAGGAAGCAAAGGGGCCTTTGGCAACATTGGAGGAGCTGCAGAACTCTAAAAATACCCAAAGTCAAACAACAAAAGTGTGATTTGTTTTTCTGTGCTTAAACAACCCCACCATCTTGCTTGTAGGTTAAGATAGATTATCAAACAAATGCAAATGGCTTGTTGCATCCCCCAAGGTGGCACATTCACATTTTTACCTTGGATGCACCTAAGGAAGTCCCATCTCAGCAGTGGTTAAACAGGAGGTGGAGGGGGACTGTCTTGGTACCCATGTTTTTTTTTGTTTGTTTGTTTGTTTTGTTTTGTTTTGTTTTGTTGCTTTGGATTGAGTTTATCCAATTATCTTGCAGGTGTGACATCAGGGGGAAGCTCAAGAAAGAAAGCCTCAGAGGCAAAGAAAAGCGCTGCCGGTTGAATGAGAGATAAGCAAATGAAAAACATGCAAATGGGGGGAGGGGGGAAAAGTTATTTAAAATGTTCCCTTTTGAACGTCTGAGCTAATTGGTTGCTAGAGAGGAGAAGATGCTGATGTGGTTTTTTTTTTTTTTTTTTTTTGCAGCACGCCGCAAAGCCACCCACCCTGCAAACTCGCACAAAAGCTCTGAGGGGAAGCATCAGACGGTGCGCTCATGAATGCATCCGACACAGCCTGCGGTGACACCCTACCTCGCTTCCTTAACAATGCTCCGTTCTGCCTGGCTTCTCCATGAGCCGCGTTAAGACGTCACTTTGTTTTGTCTTCCGCATCATTTCCCTCAGTCGCCCTTTGTTCTAGTGCATGTAAAAGCAAACGTTAACACGCCGTAGCGTCCTGCTCAGGTCCTTCTGCACGAATCGCTTGAATCTTTAACCTGCATTTCACAGAGGGTATAGGATGTTCTCTTCACACACCCCATTGGAGACCCGCGACGTTAGCATGGGGAAGATTGGAAATATCTGCGCAGGGCATCAGTGCACACTCCAGTGCACACAACAGCAACCTGCAAGCACAAGCGAGTGTGTTATTCCATCAAAAATATTGGCTATTCATTTCATAAAGATGCAACACTCGCAAAAACAAAACAAAAAAAAAATCTAAATGAGTAGGGGGATAATGAGCTGCAGAGGGAGTGCAGGACACCTGTTTGTTTACACAATGCTGCGCAAACACACTGCGGTTAATCACCTGAGGTGCGGCTGCGGGGTGACGCTTATCCACATCACAATGGAGGGGTCAGCCAGCATTACACACACACACACACGCACGTACAAACACATTCCATTTAGGCTTTTCGGATTTAATGCCTGCCTTTTTTTTTTCTTTTTTCTTTTTTTTTTTTTTTTTTTTTGCGAGCGAGACGTGGATGCAGATGTTCGTTATTGTGGTGCACCTGCAGTTCCACCCAGGCCTCCTGCGCGCCAACCAATAACAACTAAAACAAAAACAACACAATGGAAACACGACGGTGGAGGCGCTCACAATGAGTGACGGTGGACAAAAAAGAATAAACGAATCAAAACAAAACAAAACAAAACATGCCCCCAGACCCCTCAGATGGAAACGAAAGAAAAAAAAAAAAACGATTTCAAATCTCGTCTCAATCTCCCCTCCCCCCCAATAGTTGTCCGTAAAGCAGGGCTCATCAGCTCCCAAAAGAATCCTATTACTAGTTTTTTTGTTGTTGTTTTTTCTTCTATCTTTTACTAGCGCTGACGGACCCTCCACGACTGTAGTTAGCGCTTTATTTGTTGTCTCTATAAAGGTGACTTATAAGCTGTTATCACAAGGCCTGCAAGACACATCAATAAAAGATTAAAAGGTTTGAGCAGAGAAAGGGACGGACTTCATTAAAGTTGATGCCGAGCTACAAACACCTATTGATATGTGAGAGACAAACGCAACAGTCGAGAGGTTCAATTGAGATGTGGCCCCTCATTGACATCTGCTGAGTCTTCATTGACTTGTTGGGGTGGCAGTCAGCGAACGGCCAAATCTACCTGGGGTCAACATTCATCTTCGGATAATGGGAGGTTTTACAGACGCCCTGAAAGGATCAAAAGGAAAACCATAGAATGAATTGAATTACCCTGTGGAGACAACAGAGACGTCCATCACAAGTTGTGAGTTGGGTTACCTCTGCTGAGGGGTGAAAGTAGTTTTAAACTCTTGGGGGTTCTATGACAAAATGCCTGCCTTTTTTCTCTTTTTTCTTTCTTTTTTTTTGCGAGCGAGACGTGGATGCAGATGTTCGTTATTGAAACTAGAATATAAGGCGTATTTTCAGTTGTTTTACAAATTTTTGTTTAGTACATATTTCCACATGTGTTAATTCATAGTTTTGATGCCTTCAGTGTGAATCTAAAATGTCAATAATCATGAAAATAAAGGAAACTCATTGAATGAGTAGGCGTGTCCCAACCTTTGGTGTGTACTGTGTGTATATATATATATATATATATATCCATCATTTTTTTTTTTCATTCGATGTGTGCTATTCAGCAACGTCGAGATATGACAGGTCGCAAAAAAAAACAAAACAAAACACAAACAATACAATGGAAGCAATAATGACATCATGTTTGACTGGAAAAAAAAAAAAACGCACAAAAAATGCAAACTCCATGCAAAAAAGCAATCGAACCAAACCTTTGCTGCAAGGCAGCTTACACTGCGCACTGTGGCTTATATATATATATATATATATATATATATATATATATATATAGTATATATAATATATATATATATTTATTTTTTATTGTTGTGTTATGTGAAAATATGTACTAAACAAAAAAGTGTAAAACAACTGAAAATCCACCTTATATTCTAGTTTCTTCAAAGTAGCAACCTTTAGCTGTGATTACTGCTTTGCACACACTCTGCATTCTCTTGATGAGTTTCAAGAGGTAGTCACCTGAAATGGTTTTCACTTCACAGGTGTGCCCTGTTAGGTTAATAAGTGGGATTTCTTGCCTCATAAATGGGGTTGGAACCATCAGTTGTGTTGTGCAGAAGTCAGGTGGACACACAGCTGATAGTCCTACTGAATAGAGTGTTAGAATTTGTATTATGGCAAGACAAAAGCAGCTAAGTAAACAAAAATGAGTGGCCTTCATTACTTTAAGAATTGAAGGTCAGTCAGTCCGAAAAATTGGGAAAATGTTGAAAGTGTCCCCAAGTGCAGTTGCAAAAACCATCAAGCGCTACAAAGAAACTGGCTCACATGAGGACCGCCCCAGGAAAGGAAGACCAAGAGTCACCTCTGCTGCAAAGGATAAGTTCATCCGAGTTACCAGCCTCAGAAATCGCAGGTTAACAGCAGCTCAGATTAGAGACCAGGTTAATGACACAGAGAGTTCTAGCAGCAGACTCATCTCTGCAACAACTGTTAAGAGGAGACTATGTGAATCAGGCCTTCATGGTATAATAGATGCTAGGAAACCACTGCTAAGGGCAGGCAACAAGCAGAAGAGACTTGTTTGGGCTAAAGAACACAAGGAATGGACATTAGACCAGTGGAAATCTGTGCTTTGGTCTGATGAGTTCAAATTTGAGATCTTTGGTTCCAACCACCGTGTCTTTGTGCGACACAGAAAAGGTGAACGGATGGACTCTACATGCCTGGTTCCCACCGTGAAGCATGGAGGAGGAGGTGTGATGATGTGGGGTTGCTTTGCTGGTGACGCTGTTGGGGATTTATTCAAAATTGAAGGCATTCTGAACCAGCATGGCTACCACAACATCTTGCAGCGGCATGTTATTCCATCCGGTTTGCGTTTAGTTGGACCATCATTTATTTTTCAACAGGACAATGACCCCAAACACACCTCTAGGGTGTGTAAGAGCTATTTGACCAAGGGGGAGAGTGATGGGGTGCTGCGCCAGATGAGCTGGCCTCCACAGTCACCGGACCTGAACCCAATCGAGATGGATTGGGGTGAGCTGGACCGCAGAGTGAAGGCAAAAGGGGCAACAAGTGCTAAGCATCTCTGGGAACTCCTTCAAGACTGTTGGAAGACCATTTCAGGTGACGACCTCTTGAAGCTCATCAAGAGAATGCCAAGAGTGTGCAAAGCAGTAATCAAAGCCTGAGCTGAGAACAGATGCCTGAGCTACCTCAACTGCCTCCTCCTGACGTGAAGGAGCAGTGGCTCTACTCCGAGTTTTTACTCTCCATCTCTTTTTGTCATTAAGGCACACCCGTTGCCGTGGCAACCGCCCGCGCAAGCCATAATATTCAGTCCGTTACGATATTAGGTTTTCAGGCTTGATATTTATTTTTGCGATCATTAATAAGCCTCCCTGAACTCAGCGGTGGTTGATTAGTTAATTTTAACCTCCTGTTCTGCTAGTTATTTTGGCCTGGAACCGAAACGCACAGATTTGCGCAACACCTTGTAGAAACAATAATCACTGAGATTATTCTTTTTGTTGGATCTTTAATATAAACACCTTGTTGTTGTTCTTTAATAAAGTTATGAACGTTTTGATGAGGAGTCCGAGGACGTCGTGCTGGTCTCAGTGTCCTGGCGGCGTTCAGTTTGTCACCTACCGCCGAGATCGACGTATCGCACCGCTGCTCTAGCAAAGCATGAACAGCTCAGAAACAACATGAAATGGGGAAAAAGCTATTTATTAACTGATTAAGTCGTATTTTAGATTGTTCTTGAAAAATTAATCAGTCACGGCTGAGAAGCGGCTGCACATGCACCCATTGATTCTTTACAGCAGACAGCCGCTCCCCTGTCTTGCAGGTACTGCGTACCCCTGCTAAATCTTTTAGGGGTACGCAGTACCCTGCTGTACCCCCTTACTTTCACCCCTGCATGTGGTAGACGGAAATGTGGAAAATCAGGAAAGCCAATTAAAGGCTGATTTGTACATGTGGATGTTTTTTCTTTAATATATGAACTTTAGCAACACAAAGTGATTCACCTAACAAAGATAAACATTTTAGACTGAAGGAAATACATTTCTTTTCTTCTTTTAAACAGTTTTATTAGTTTTGTGTAACAGTTGTACATTATGCTGTTGTATCACATTGCATAAGTGGAGGAGAAGAAAAACAAAAAAAGTAAAAACTGTTGCTACACTCCGTCACACATGCATATCTTCATTGGTCTTCTCCCTTACCTACTGTCATAATGGCTGCTGAACATTTCCATACAAATTGAATGCCTAACAACAAGACCATTAGAACTACCAACTATGGTGACAAATACATTTTAAGACCATCTGTAAAATATCATCTAAAGGAAAGAGACCATTTCTGGTAAATGAGGTCACACCCACATTTATTCCCATTTAAAATGACTAACATCAAGCGCAGGTGTAGACCATTATGCGCGCATAATGGAAAACATGTTTCATCATATTGTGCAGGAAGTTTGTCCTGCTTAAACCTCAGCCGTTTAGTTTTGGTGTGCCATCTCGCCATCTGTGCAAGAACAATCACTGATACAGGATAAGTGTGAAGTGAAAGTAAAAGGATACATGCATACATCAACTGTCTATGCCTGCTTATCATTCTAGGGCCGCAGGGGCTGTTTCCCATCTCCAACAGGCATTGAACATATTGCTAGTCTGTCACAGAGGCAAACAACCCTTACAGAGACCAGTTTACCGAGCAGTCATGATTTGGGACTGGGAACCCAGAGTACCTAAAAAGTTTATTTGGGCTGTAGCTCATGTGATGGACTCATTTACATTAATCTCGCTTAATTCTTGGTTTAGTGATGACAACTTGCTTTTTTTGTGTTGAATTAACTTAAAAGTTGCACATTTTTAACTTCAAGAAACGTTTTACTTTGACTTTACTTGAAGCAATTAAGTTCAGTGCCGTGTTCGTATCCTACGTCTGACATCATGACACAAGTTTCACCAGGAACAGATCCAGCACCAAACAGGTGCTGGATCAGGGGGGAGCACAACAAACATAAGGAGGCCTCAGTCCTCGACGTGGCCGTCACAGGTTCGATTCCCGGCCTGACGACTTTTAACACGTCTTCCTTCTCTGTCATTACCTACTTTCTTGTCTAAATGCTCTCAAATAAAGGCCACATGACTTTAAAAAAGATCCTTTATTAGTTTATTCTTTATTTGAAGTTAACTAAATTGACTTACAACTTAACAAATGAAGTTGGATAAACTTAATTGAATTACTTGTTACCAATTGAAGTAATTCAACTAAGCTGGTTCAACTATTTTCTTTTTTCAGTGCAGACCGGGATTAGAACCCAGGACTTTCTTGCTACCAGCATAGTTTTCAAAATTGACTCCAAACAGAAATCCTAAAACTATGAGCTGTAATTTTGTCCTGCCACATTTATTTTGATGCCTCTAAATGAAATCAAACGAATGTCTTCAAAGGCAGATGTTCTGGTTGGATGAAACCAAATCAAAACCTTTTGGCCAACATGGAGAATCCACTGACACGTCACCCTGACGATTTATGAGTGCAAATGCACATCACACAACAATAATCCAAACTGGAATCATCCACTACTTTGTGTTGGTCAATCTATCACATAAAATCTATTAAAATTTTAAGTGAAAACGTTGAAGTGAGCGGATACTGGGACAATTTTTCATCTAACAGGAAAAATATCAAGTGGAGTACAAGTCATTCTTTGAAAAGATGTGAAGATCTGGACCAAACATGATACCAATGACATCTAAGTGTGGAAAGCATGAAGCCATAGGCACTGATAGCATGAATTTATGAGCAGAACATGAGTTTGAGTGGCGCTCTGTAGTCCTTGGTGGCTCTCAAAATAAAACAAAAACTGTTCTAGATACCCACAAAGAAAGACGGAACCGTGTGTCCTGACTTTGTGTCACTTTGGTATCGCATAGCCAATTAGAAAAAGGCTAATCCGGCCCATGAAGGTGAATCTGTCTGAGGACGGGTAGAAAGGGGACGAGGAGGCACATTATAGATCAGCGGCTGTCAGCTGAGCTCATGGCTCAGAGGAAGTCCAGGAGCTCATTCAATCTGGAACAAAGTTTCAGCTTTCTACTGCAAAGCTGAAGCACAGCATGAATCGGTTTCGAAAGAATAACAAAACTAACTAACTTAGTTTGTAAAGCATTTAAACATATATTTTCATTGTTATCAAAGACAAGCTACGCAGTTTTATTGAACATCAATTTATTTTGCGCCGATTTCATGTTAAAGATAAAAATATTCTGTTAAGATAATTAGAGTCAGTTTTGACGCTTCTTTCTGTGGACGATTTTCTCTTTTTGTTTTCTTTTTGTCAGACACGAAGGCATTGACTTGTACAGTCTTAGTATAAAAATACAATATAAAATAAAATGAAAAGAAGATTGTAAAAAGCCAAACTTGAGAAAACTTAGGAAATAAATCTGATTAAACGAGCAATTATTTTACTAATTAAGCTCCAGTTAAAGTAGTGACAACATATTTTGTTGTTGTTTTTTTTTTGATTGACAGCTTATAGGGATTTCAACAAAATTCACATGACTTTTGCTCATTGTCACACAGCTAAACACATACAGGTTATTTAATGTATTTAAACTGCTTCAGGTCAATTACCACGCCACCCTTTCCTGCTTTCATTTTGAAACCACTTTGTACACATGTGCTTAAATCGTGTTTAATGTGTTCATTCTTCCAGCGTGGTTAGTATTTTTATGAATAAGGCATCTGAAAACGTCATATTACAGTCTATTTCCATTTATTCTGGTGTGATTCCCATTTAAACCCAATTGACCCTCATAAAATATGACAGATTATTACCCCTAAACAATCCAAGGTAAACCTAAGCGACCTATTGATGGCAAACATTATCTACAGCAGTCACAAAAGCACATTTCCTTCCTGCAGAACTTGAGTAGACTGTAGAAAAATGTTGGCCTGTTCAGTGTGGATCAACCCAAACTGTAAATGTGCCGAAGTCAAAGGGGTGAAGTAACCAGCTCCCCCTTTTAACGACCACTTTTTTGATTGCGGAGACAGCTGCCATTTAAAAAAACAGCATCACTCTGAGTGTTCCTACTGCCGTCTCGGTGGGTGATAACTCACTTAATGCAGTTTCATTGCACAACACGCCGATCTGTGTCTCGTTTAGCCCTCAGCTCGAGAAAACAGAGCTGCGGCAGGTGAAAGAGTTCATCACAGCTGCAACCTGTGGACCTCAACAAGCAGCCTCTTCACATGGAATAGCAGACTTTAGCCTCCAGCTGTGACCTCTCTCTCGTGGAATATGCAGAGAGAAAACCGCGGCACAGAAACGGCGGGCGAAAGCAGCGTTCACGCAGAGACTCGCTTTGGCGAAGGCAGAGAGCTTAACAAACAAAATGAAATGCAGCGGCTCCGACTTGCCAGCACGCTCGCGTTGAGCAGCGCTCCTCTCCGAATGTTTCAATTTATTTATGGGTTTTAGCCATGAACATTAAAAAGCTTGGAAATTGTTGAAAGGCGTTTTCGTAAGTTTGGGGTGGGAGGGGGGGGGAATCACGTTTGGGCTAGAAAAGAAAGCAGAAAACAAACTGTTGGCTTAAATGCGTTTCACTGGTAGTTTTGTCCTCTTCTCCTACGCACAGAGGCGGAAAAGGTTTTTCTGTATTCAGTTAAGCCAGTGAAAACACCTACTGTAGAGCAGTTAAACGTTTATATGGTTACGAATTTCCTTAGATGCCCTGAATGTGTCTAAATCGGTGTTTGTAAAAACAGACGTAAATTAATATTACTCTACAAAAATCTTAAAATCGTCAGACCAGTTGATAAACATGGCTCTGTCTGTCAGTTATTTATATATATATATTTCTATTTGTTTAAAAGTAAATGCAAAAAAACCTGCTATTCCTCCGCCTGTCCTTGTTCTACCTCTCTGCCAACTAAAGCGGTAAAGAAAACAAGTAAGAGTTAGAAAGTGTCACCACATCTACGCTGACAGCCTTTTCAAAAAAAAAAATACTGTTATTGCACGAGGCGAGGGAAACAAAGAGCAGATCTTCCACACAGCAACCGATATTACTTCTGCAACGGCAGAACCTGCTCCTCCTACTCCTACTGTTTGTCTTCATTGAAGGACAAACTGAACATCGTCTGAAATCTGCTTTCAAACTCGACCCGCTCTTCATTTTCTTCATCTGGGTTGTGTATCAGAGCAGACCTCTGCCAAATTTCCTCCCTCTTCTGTTTAGCATGAGCGGCCATGCGTGCTTTGCTTGATGCGAGAATAAAAGTCGGAGGACATTTCTGTGGTTTGTAATTCGGTGGCTTTTTCTCTTTCTGTACGGCTACAGCGCATGGTAAAACCATGGAAAGGGAGGCATCTATATAGTATCTGTCTATGTCGAGATTTTGATCAGTCAGACCAACAAAATGCAATTTCAAGTCCCATGTAACCAATAGCAGCTAGGATGTTTGGAAATTAATATAAAAAGTAAGGTTATGTCACATTATGGTGATAGGTCAGTTTTATTTTGACCTCTAATCTGTACAATGAAACTGAAAAATAAGCAAATATGCTGTCAGTAGAAGATAAGTAAAAACAGAAAGGCCGCAATAACTTTAGAAAAATTTATATGAGCAACTTTTCAACCAATTGCCACTTGGGTGCACACCTGAAATGTATTGGATTACCCTGAAAAAGTTCAGCTGTCCTAATTGAGTTTTTCCTGATACTTGCTTCTATATGCTGTTAACCCAAAGCTACAGCAAAGAGAAGACAGTAAGAACCAAAACTAAGGAAAAGATCAGAATGAAACTAGTCAGGAAGGCTGACAAGATGCCAACAGCAACATTAACAAAGCCTCTAAAATTTCTGAGTATTTCAGGTATCAGCATTGTTGCACATGTGACAATAATCTCCTGTATTTGTTGGTCTGGACTATAAGTAGAGCTGAAGACAGAAGCTTTTTCTTCCTGGATCAAATCTCCAAAAATGTTCTGGAAGATTGTCTGATGAAACCACTCAACCATTTGGACCACATCTCCAAAATACACGTTTGGCTGAAAACAAGTTGGGTAAGATTATCTGGACCCGAAACATTCGGGTATCTCTTAGCATTTGTATTGGAGTTGCGTCAAAAAGAATTTAGCAATATGTGAGAACAACAAATGGCTAGACAACAGAGAACCAGCACTGCAATAGAAGACCGCATAGAAATCACAAGAAGGGTTAAATGGAAAGATTTCAGGAGTGAAAGACACAAATAAAAGCCGAATATAAATAAACATTAGAAATGTCAGAGCTAAAGATTGTGCCAAAAATAGAGCACAAACAGTGACAAATAAAAGTCCCACAGATTATGACAGTGTCTGCTAGAAACCCTGGGAGGAAAATAGATGTTATTTCCCTGAATAGATTCACCTGAAAGTTTAATTTTTGGTAATAGCCAAAATGGACCAGGACTAATCTTACAGGAAGTTGGTCAAGTCGCTTGGAAAAGTAGAGTATGTAAATATTTCAAAGTCAAAATATGACATGCTAATGCTCACACCAAACACAACATTCTGCTTTTGAATCGAAGGGTGATTTAACAACAAGCTAGTTAAATAGTGTGCACTTTTGTAAACAAGTTAATGCATTGCTTGTCAGCTGAACTGCACAGGAAAGGTTGAAAATGCATTTAAATTATTTTAAATGGATTTTCTTGCTCTCATATGTTCACATCACAAAAATCTGGCATTTTAAAGGGGGCGTGGCTCTATCTGCCAGGATTACACCCCTACGAATCCAAAGTACAGTTTTTCTCCCATTAGCAAACAGCAAAAGAAAAAAAAGGCAGTAGGATGAATTCTTCGTAGACTGTGATCTTGCATGAATTCACAGAATCCGATCTGGGTCTTTTGCTGCCTAACAACCTTCATAATTTTGACATAATATCAGAGGCTGTAATTTGTTAAAAAAAAAAAAAAAAAAAAAAAACAGAGGCCTAATGGATGACATCTCAAACAGCCAGCCTGAAAAAAAAAAAAAAAAAAAAGAAGAAAATATTCCAGACAAGCTTTCAGCGGTGCGGCACAAAACTGAAAGGAAGCTGTCTGCTCTTGATGAGAAGGTGAGTGAACATAAAGGCAATGCAAGGTCTCTGGATAACGGTGCACAAATAACAGACGTGGGGTGGAAAAAAAAGGAAAAGCCTTTGTAATCTCCTACGTAAAATGTTCATATTACCATCATTCAAATCCATTATTATTCGCTGGTTTACAAAATGAAGAGGTGAAGACGCCTTTTACTTACTTTTACTGTATTTACAGATATAGACTTTTTTTCTTTTCTTTCCTCCCCACTCAAAACTTTACGGATAACTTTTTAATTTCCTGTTAGAAAAAGGAGAAGAAAGGCACGTGCCAGTATTCCTCCTGTAAAACACGACAAAAAGGAACCCGCAAGGTCACATGCGAATAGGCAGTCAATGAAACCTGGTGACAAGTAAGGTCAGACGAACAATTGTGCACTAATGGAAAAACTAACAACTCAAGGCATTGAGTGCTGAAAAACTTTAGAGGCAGTTCAACACCATTTCTTATTTAACTGTCACAATTTTAGCCGAACCTTCAGGGGGGGGGGGGGAGCATGAGCTGTAGGTTCTGTGAACTCATTTACATGAGCAAAAGGTGAAAGAGATGCCATCATTTTTAAATGCTGGGTACCAATCCACCAATCACGTGCGCTCCTAATCGTCTTCGGCTTGATGCTGGCCAGCGATCGTCAGGTCAAACGCTGACAAAATTACAAAAAAATCTGATTCATTTGTTCTGTTAAATATTGGAGTTAACGGACTTATGGCATCACAAGAAACAATCCGTTTCCCGTTGGAAACTATTGTTGCGCTCTGCCATTAAACTCCACATCTCCATCTAAATAATAATAACGACGCAGATACCCATTTAGAGACGTGTGTTTTGTGTCGTTTTTCAGATTTTTCTTAAATGACAAACTGGTTTATTTGACTTCTTGCTTCACAGTTGTAAGATTTGTAGGTTTTCTGACTCAATATTTGCATCTTAATTTAAACAAATTCTGTTGGCAAAGTGGAACATGGACATTTTTTTTTTTTGTCTGTTGGCAAATTTTATGTATTTTTTTTTTGTTCAAACCGCCAAACAAAACATAGACTCTGTGGACTGGAAAATATAGCTTTTAAAGTTGGTCTCTCGCTCGGTTCTTTTTCTTTCTGTGTTTGGATTATTGTTGGTCGTATTCAGAGACTCTGAGAAGTGCACTACTGCAAAATCGGTGTTTTCTTATGAAGCATGCAGAAATTTATTTTTTTTAAAAAAGGACAAATCTTTGTTTCACCTATTGCACATTTAAATGAGTTCAAGTTGTTTGCCTGTCAACTTGTTGTTTAGTTAATAAACGTGACATATGTTCCTTCTTCCTTTGGCTTCCTGACAACAGCCTGTTTTTGCCTCCTGTACTTGCAAGCTACATCTGAGGACTAAGAGGTTCATTTGCCATATGTTAAGTGAAAATAATAGACTTATATAAATTCATTCATCTTACTTCTACAACTTCGAACTTGCAGACCAAACAATTTTGCAGTCTAAAGATAAATTTATGGAGAAAAAAAACCCAAGAATATAAGGAGAGCATTCTATTGACCTCACACAGGGAACTAGTATGCATTTAATAAGGAGTTTAAGTTTTTCCAAAATTTGGACATTAATCTACATCAGCCGTACAGTCAGACCTGTGTTAACATTTCCTATCTAAATAGTTATGCGTTTGCATTAATATTAATGCCAGCAGTGTCAGCCTTGTACAGCAGCAATGCCTACACAAAAACACATTTTATTTTCTCTTTTTCCATTACTAGGTACATTATAAAACTCCTCCAGCATCCTAGAATATGCATCTTTGAACACAAGGAACAAACGGAAAGCTGCTCTGCCTCAGAAAAAAAAAAAGCACCGTCATTGTCCCACCACCAGCCGTCCTTTTGTCTCAACACCTTTCATCAGCGCTGGGTTCTTCCTTTCTGAGCTTCTTGCTTTCTGTCCCTTTTTTTGAGGGGGGGGAGGGGGCTGAGGGGTTATGTGCTTGTTGGGTTGTTTTAAAAAAGAAAAGAAAAAAGAAGCAAGTAGTCAGGCCCTCCTGTAATGCAACAGAGACACATTTCTGAAAAGGATCAAAAGTGGAATCAGCTGGTCATCTCATTTATCCAGAGCCAAGAATATGTTAATTCAGACAGAAAGTGTTTAAGCCCTTTATGTTGCAGAAACATTCGTAGCACATTAAACGTGTACGTTTGTGTTGTGCGCCATGTGTGGCCAGAAATGTATGGGTAAAGCTATTTTATTTTATTTTATTTTTTTTAAATTGACTGAAAACTTCAAACATTAAACATTGGACTGTCTAACAGCGTCGCAACGTGGCTGAAAATGAGTTTGGGAGAAGAAGCTGTGTTTATGGGTATCTGCAATCAAACTTTTACAGCCAGAAATCTGTTAATCAGACTATTATGAATCACATTCATTATCAAAAAAGTGAACATATACATGACAGCACATACAGTATTGACTCCTTTGAAGTACAAGTGATTATGGCCTCTCAAATGTCAAAGAATGTACGTAGCGAATAATATAATCACATCTCAGCAGACTTTGTGTAAATTGTGGAGTTTTCCACACAGGAAAATTTGAGGCATTTTGGGTAAGAGGAACGCTCCATTACCCAACAGAGTCCAGTAGGAAACTACCACAAAGGTACGAAAGAAGGCAAAACACCCTGGCACTTTCTTGATAAACTGAGTAACAAAAGAAAACAGTTAGGCTAAAAAAATCCAGGTGGCTCAAGTCTGATTTTGTTGCACATGTTTTGATTTTTAAGTTTTCACATGTACATCCAGGGTCAGTTTCTGAAGCGTTCGACAGCCAGTGAATAAAGCTCACCAGAAACACATGCGTTGTTGACACATTAGACATTATCAAAAACTGATAGCAATGTGTGGGTTACATACAGTAAAGGCCATATCACCCAAATGCTTTGTGTGAGTTGTACAGACGCGGTGACACTGGCTCTATTGCCTGAGTTTTGTCTCCCACACACGCACACACACACACACACACACACACACACACACACACACACACACACACACACACACACACACACACACACACACACACACACACACACACACACACACAAAATGGTGGTTTAGTTATTTAAACAAATAAAATTCATACTTTCAGGACAGAAGTAAGATAGTTTTTAGAGAATAAGCTAAAAAAAGATTTATTATTCTTCATAGACGGTCATTTCGAACTTTACAACCTGGTCAGATTTCACTAAAAGTCTAAATACAAAAAGAAATGATAGCGTAATAGCATTTTTAAAAAAAGTAAATGAGTTGTGTTTAAAAAAAGTATGATCAACTTTACATAGCTTTAGCTTTTTTAGATGCTACATAGTTAGCACAAGCTAGCGCTAGCTATGTTCACGCAGCTCACACTTGGACCAAACAACTGGACATAAAGTCAGTAAAGACAGGTTAAAGAGTTATATTTATCAAATGTATAGTATTCAATTTTACCTGTTCGTTGCAACATAAGCGTAAAAAAATCTAACTCTTCCTTTAGCATATTTATTGGGTGAATTTCACCTGAGTTAAAAGCATTTGAGGAAACTAAAGAAAATATACAGCCTGATTAGCAGATATTTCTTTACCAATGATGCAGTGAGGAGACAAAATTTGAATGTTTCTAGTAATACCTGATATATTACATATTACTTGTATTAATCTCTTGTAATGAAATTGGTGTGATCTTTGGTAATCACAGCTAATGTTTTATACTATTTCAGCCAAAATGGGATCTGTTGAAGGTTCCTCACTATAGTGAAATAATATTATATGTCAAGTAAGTAATTTAGAAGAAAATGCTTAATTATCATATTGCACAATACTCCCTCTATATATATTTTTAATGTAAAGACTGCTCAATTTAAAACCATAAACACTTGTCTTTCACTAAAACTCTTTGTTAGCATCTTTCACATTCATGTAGAGTAGCGGATTCACACATTGAGCGTAACCAAGGCCTTAAGGCACCGCAGGACAAAAGCTAACTATGAGCTGAATATGTGTATATGAATCACAGACCCAATCAATAACCGTTTTGTTGGTCTGTTTAATGTCCCGACGAAGAGCTTAAAAATAATAGCCCTGCGTTGCGTTTGTAATACCAAGTGTAAACTACACGCATCCGTTTAACATCACAAGCGTCTCGGTCGCCCGAGGTGTCGAAAAGGAAAATATAGATTTAATGTTTAACTGCACACATTAATTACGCTCTTAAGGATGGGAATTTTCTCCCCGCTCCACTACTGTGGCGCTCCGCCAAGCCTGCCCTTCACAACTATTATGGCTCGCTTCTTGAAACTGGATTCTCCTGCGATGATAGGCTCCCAGGTCATCATTAAGAGCAGTAAAGGTAGTGGCGTGTTACATTACAATCAGAACAGTTGTAGGTCTTGCTCAACAGCCCTTCTCTTCATTAAAAGTTAGTTAATTGACGGTGAACTGGATCTACTTAAGAAGAAGTAATGAGCTGGGAGGGAAGGTCAGCATCTGTGAATCAGCACCGATCTCTGTAATTAATTTGGAAAGCAGGAAAAAAAAAAAAGAAATGTTTTGATACCTGAAGGGAAATCATTTTTGTAACATTTTTGCATAAAACTCCACAAGCTGAGAAGAGGCATGAGAATAAAACACGTTTTAGAAGCTGAATGAGACGTAGTTCTACTCGGCCCCATTCGTGCTGATACATAAGAATCCAGTAAAACCAATTACCTTCAAAAGTCTGAGAATATGTCACCCAAAGGTGGACTCTGTTGACTAATTATCCAACACGTGATAAATGTGGGTGTTCGGTGAAGACTTCAGACGTTTGTTAGGAGAACAACAGTGGCGTCACTAGGCCTGTTTTAGGGAGGCTAATTTATTTATTTTTTTCTACAGAAACCTATGAAAAGGTAAAAAAAGAAAGGAAAATGAAATACAATAACATGAATAAATGACAGTAGAAATTGGTTAGAACTTTTTTGCCATGTGAGCAGGCCTGCCCAGATATAAGTCTTTACTTTAAGCCTCTATAGGTCACTGGGGAGAGATTTTCAAAGTTTTTTTCTTGTACTATGTGATTAATGTCTGGAATTAATCACATAGTACGAGGTTTCCTCCAGAAAACTTGCTAAGCCCGGTGATTAGGGAAGTCAATCATCCATCAGTTGTTCAAAGGCCTGCCACACTTTTCAAGTTTATTTTTCTTCTTCTTTCTGCTATCGGTGTATTGTGTTGGGATTTTGTGAGATAGACCAATTATGTTTTTGTACCAAGACAAAATATGGAAAAAGTTCAAGGTATCTGCAGAAATATTTCCAAAATACTTTTGCAAGGCATTGAAGAATTGTTGGGGATATGTTGAATTTAGAGACTTTATTTTAAAAAAAAGATTTTTTTTCTATTAGAACCTTCACTCTGCTAAAAGTTTTTATACCACAATGAATGGATGCAAAAGTGTAAAAAAAGAAAGAGGAAAAAAAAAGTTAAAGTCAAACACTGATTTTTGAAAAGTAAAAAAAGAAAACATGTCTGGTGTCTTGCTTGACAGTCATGTCTGTAATTCCACAACCAATCCATCTTGCCTCCGCCTGTCAAAGCTGTCTGTCAGACGGAGTCTATGTCTGGGATCTTTATACGCAGCTTCTCATAAAGCAGAAACAGAAATCAATAGATCACTTTTTTTAAACAATCACAAACTTCTTTTATAGTTGTATCTAGTAGATAAAGTTCACGCCCTTGCAGGATAACGCTCTGGTTTGGTAGCTGCTGACACTCAGCAGTGTCTGTGGTGTTAAGTAATTAGGAGTCATGCTTAATTTTTTTTTAGCTAGTTTCAGCTTTTGCTGCTAATTTTACCTCATAAACTGCTGGGACCTCAACGGGTTAGCTTTGAAAGCAGTGTTCACCGATTCCTAGTAGTCCATAGGTGGGACGTTTGCTCTGAATGAAAGTTTTCACTCATCTTCAAAAGTTATTTTACACGAGTTTTGCAGCCCGTTTCTTACATTTCTACAAAGTCTTGACTTTCTCGTAGTTTTATTTGATTTTCATTTTCCCAGCGTGACCCTGAGAAAATGCTGCAACAGGCTGGATTACAGGAAGCTTACATGCAGCAGTTGTTTCCTCTCCGTCCTCCTACCATTAGATTGATCCTGAGTATATATGCGGTGGCCTGTACCTTGACCCCGAGGTGAATGCGTCGGCCAGCTTAGCTCAACATTTCATCACAGTCTTTCTCCGTCGGAGACAGCCTCTCTCGCCTTTTGTTCTCTCTGCATCAGAGCTCGCCGTGTTTTTCATCTTGTTTTCATTTTTCACATGCTGGCCACTGTCCATGTTTCTTTTCTGCATCTCTTCCCCCCTCCTGCCCCCCGTCTCTGTTGTATGCGCTTTATCTCCTCCATCTCCCCAGCTGTCCCTCTCGCTCTTCTCTCCCTGCCCTCCCATCTGCTGATGATGCCCTGATTATCCTGCAGAGGGAGGTTCTCTCCCTCTCGCGCCGTCCTTCTCTCCCGACGTTCCCCGTTCTGCCCCACATCTACCTACAGACGCAGCGCTTCCTTTCCTTCTGCCTTTCTTCCAGTTTCTCCTGTATTCCTTTGTTTTCCCTTCTCTTCCCTCCAAAGATTCATAAGGCTGCCGCTTCATGAATCATAACCATCCACCCCATTCATCCAGCCAGCTACTCCTCTTCTGTTCCTTCCAACCAGTCCACACCCTACAGCAGTAGGATCAAAATGTTGCAGAGACAGAGCATGAGCCAAGATAAGCTCTCCCTGCAGGTCACTGTCTATGTACCAGCTGATAAGAATCAATCTGCACCCCAGGATACAAGTCTTTTTGTTGTGCTCTTTCTTTTTGTTACAGACCGTGTTCTTTTATTTTTCTTTCACCTCAATCCAAGCCGTTTGTTCTAAAGCTCTGCCAAAATCACCGTAGAGTGGCATATTCATCTCTTCTTGCCTTTTTTCCCCCTGTCAGAGAGTTTAATTAAATTTTTTTCTACCTTTTCTTATTTGGATGAGTTCATGCTGTACCAATGGGTGCTTTGTAAATAGTTCACTATTGTACTACTTAAAAACACGTCTTTATTGGCCTTCACAGTACTATAAATACGACAAACATCATTAGGAAGTACAGAAATAAGCATTCTTCTTTTGAAGACCTAATAATTTAAGGCTCCCCGAATAACTCATGGATGTGCTTCCTGGCAAGTGAAATCACTGAAGATTTAACTATGGTTCATGTAGAATTAGATGTGTGAAAACAGAAGTGCAGAAAGACCCTGTGGTCATGTGCGGTGTGAAGTCACACTCCCCTCCCCCAGCATTCGGTGTGATCTGTCAGCCAACTGTGCCTGATTTTATTCCCTCCCCTGACAAAGACAAAAATGGTCGTTTGACTTTGCTTGAAGACACACACACACAAAAAACAAAACACATTCAACCATAGCTTGGCTTTCAGACAAAGCAATTAGTAAAACTAGATTAGCTTGTCGAACTCCCAAGCGTTGCATCGCAAAGCAGAGAATGACAAAATTTTCGTGACACAGCAGAAAATTTCATTTAGCTGCTGCTAGCTTTATAAGTTTTTCTTATTTACGTCAGGTCACATGACTTTTTTGAAATAGCTTGCTGATTCTGTTTGGGGGTTTTGTGTTCATTATCACGTTATTTTTTTAGTTACTGTTGAGATTGTGGTGATCTGTGTTTTCTGTGTATTTATTTTGAGGTTTTCTGTGTTTATTAGCCTATTCCCCTGTGAGTCTCTGTCTTCCCTGTTGATTGTTCCCAGCTGTATCTCGTTTCTTTGATTACCCTCCCAGTGTATTTAGTCCCACCTCTTATCTTTGTCTCTTGTCGGATCCTTGTCGTGTAATGTCGTCGTGTGTACCAGCTAGTTTCCCTGTGCCGTCGTTGTTCATTGTGCTCCCCGTTGTTCTGTCCCGTGGATTATTATCATTAAATCATCATCTTATCTTCATCCTGGCCTGCCTGCGTCTTACCTCACCAAAACCACCAATCATGACAGTAGGATCCGACCACGAAGGTGAGAGAGGCATGATGCGGCTTCGACGGTGGAGCCCGTGGCGGTGCTTTGAAGCAGTCCCGCTAGAAGACTTCTGCTGCGGAGCTCTGCTGTGGGGATCGTGGCTGGCGATCCCCCCGCCCGGAGTGGGGCCCCTGGGCCAAGCCGTCATCGCTGCCCTGAGCCATCTGAGGTCCCGGCCCCTGGGTCCCGCCTGCAGCTGCCTCCGGTCCCCGTGCCGAGGCGGCGTCTGTTTCCGCCCCCAGATTTCCCCGTGCCCGCTGCTGGTGAGCAGCCTCCAGAGTTCCCCGTGCCTGCTGCTGGTGAGCAGCCTCAGCTTCCCTGTGCTCTTCCCCCTGAGTTTGCAGACGAGCCTCAGTTTCCCTGTGCTCCGTCCCCTGAGTTTGCGGACGAGCCTCAGCTTCCCTGTGCTCCGTCCCCTGAGTTTGCGGACGAGCCTCAGCTTCCCTGTGCTCCGCCCCCTGAGTTTGCGGACGAGCCTCAGCTTCCCTGTGCTCTGCCCCCTGAGTTTGCGGACGAGCCTCAGCTTCCCTGTGCTCTGCCCCCTGAGTTTGCGGATGAGCCTCAGCTTCCCTGTGCTCCGTCCCCTGAGTTTGCGGACGAGCCTCAGCTTCCCTGTGCTCCGTCCCCTGAGTTTGCGGACGAGCCTCAGCTTCCCTGTGCTCTGCCCCCTGAGTTTGCGGACGAGCCTCAGCTTCCCTGTGCTCTGCCCCCTGAGTTTGCGGACGAGCCTCAGCTTCCCTGTGCTCTGCCCCCTGAGTTTGCGGATGAGCCTCAGCTTCCCTGTGCTTCGCCCCCTGAGTTTGCGGATGAGCCTCAGCTTCCCTGTGCTCTGCCCGAGCTTCCACCCGGCCTATCCGAGCATCTGTCTCCCAGTGCTCCGTCCGAGCTTCCAGCCGGCCCGTCCGAGCATCCGCCTCCCTCCACTGTCCGAGCCTTCAGCCGGTCTTCCTGCCGGCCCTCCAGAGCCTTCAGCCGGCCTTCCTGCCGGCCCCTCCAGAGCCTTCAGCCGGCTTTCCTGTCCAATTATTATCATTAAATCATCATCTTATCTTCATCCTTGCCTGCCTGCGTCTTACCTCACCTCACCAAAACCACCAATCATGACAGTGATCAATGTGTTGGCCAGCTTATAAGAAGTGCAAAACTATTAAGGTTATTTTAAAAATATATTGGAAACTATTATATACTTGACCAAAATGTTGGCTTATCCTGAGAAATTAGGTATTTATAATTCCAAATCAATTTAAATTGTGATCAAGACTAAAGAGTAGAAAGAGCATGATTCTTCACAAACAACTTTTGCTAACTTGGCATATAAAGTCCTCATCAAACTTGAGTAAATCTTTTCCACAGAATGAAAATGAAATGGTAATGAAATAATGATGAGCAATACTAATACTGTTAGTAGTTTGTGTTAATAGGTTTAATTTATATTATAGAACAAGATTATTCACTTAAAATATAACATAAGTTTAACAAGCTTTCAAACATAACTTTAACAAGTTAGCTAAGATAAGTTTAACAAATTTAAACATCAAAAATCAATAGGTCCAAACAGCTGATTTCTTTGGCTATATATATATATATATATATATATATATATATATACTCAAATACCATCTGAGTACCACTAAAGGCATCCCAAACACAACGAGTCGTTCTTGTACTTGTTTGAGAACCACCGGCCTCATAAAGTTCTGTTTACCTCGACTTTCTTCTTTTATCAAGTTGATCAACCGACTATGATTAATCCATACCGGTGTAGTTCAAATTAACTGCGAGGAAGCGCAGAGGACGGGCCTTTCACCAAATGAAGAAGGTCACTGTAGAGGTGGATGGGAGTGGACCACACACCTACTGCCACAGAGAGATTTATCAAGCCAAGCTTTGCTCCCCGAAACACATGGTTAATTTAGCAGCCATTACAGGTGACATGTTGATGAATAGAGAGGGCTGCTCACGCATACATAGGCAATGGGCATAAACACACACGCAGCGCGCACACAAACACGCTCATCGGAAGAATAATTGTCATTTTACTGCAGTCTGCAGGAGGACAGGAGATAAAAGTTAGTGTTGGCAGAATGATGTGTCAGGCTGGTTTCATTAACTCAGAGATAGAAGACTCCTGTCTGTGCCATCAGCGATTATTCTACAGAAGGAAATTATTCATCACTGCTGGAAATGGACGTGTGCACTAACACAGTGACAAATGATCAAGTTAGTTAATCCCAACTACTTATGCAAGCACCCAACTAATCCTGTCACTAATTAGGACGCCTGCTAATCGCTATTTAAGACGACCCAAAGTGAAATAAAGACGTGCACCTGAGTGTGCTGCCCAGGAGAAAAATATTGTATTCGTTCGGAAGACAACAGCCTATTGCTCATCAGTCTCCCCCCCCCCCCACCCCACCACTACTACTCAGTCATTTATCATCATTTTCATCACTTTAAAACTGATACGTATTGATTCGCTGGAGCTGCCCTTCACTGCTTTGAGTAGGAGGTTCCACACGCGGCGTGAACATTCGATCACTGTCAAACATGTGTTGGCTCGGCCCGCGACAAACGGTACACTAAGCTGTTCTACATAGCGCTGTCTATTCAAACCAGCAGATGATATAGAGTTGTTCTACCCACACACGCAGGAAGCCGCCTGCCTACGGTTGAACGGCAGCCCAGAACCAGGCAGCGGATAGAGAATGTCCTTTATGAGGCAGCGACTCTGCTCGCGCTTTCTGTCTCTACCGGCAAGTTGGCAGGGAGCGTGGAGCAGACACCCAGACAGACAATAGAAAAGTCTCCGTGGAGATCAGCCCTGCGCCGCCACACAGTCACCACTTTCCTCTCGCCGGTCCCATCGCCTGCAGGGACGCTACCACTTTTAAATACACTTTTTTTTTGACATGGACCCATTCGTTTTTCGGAGTTCTCCCAGAGATGAGCTTCAAATGCCAGTAAAAACTATTCCAGGCAAATTAATTGAGAAGACCCCCCCCCACTTCCCCCAAACCCTGAGAGAGGGCAGCGCTAGAGCTGCAAGGGCTAATAAAGAAACAGCAGAAAGCCAATACTCTCTCTTTCTGTGTCATCGCCAGTAACAATCATATCAGATCGAACAATCACGTCAGATCCGAACTTGATTTGATTATGGTCTTCCACTGTATTTCTTTTTTCTTCCCCACCTCCTCACTGGCGTTGGTGAGCAGAGGGCTGTCATTACCTTCGGCTCTCATCAAGATGCATCCTGAAGGTCAGGCCTGATGAATTGGAGAGACAGCTCCGTCATAGAGAGCAGCCATTATCCACAATACCGAGCGAGATTATTCACTCTGCTGGGAAAGAGCAGATGCGGAGCAACATAGGTGCAGATTAAAGAAAGATGGAGAAAATAATATATATGTATATAAAAAAAAGGAATGGAAAGGCAGAAATGGAAGAAGCTCAAACAACACTTCACCGACAAGTCGCTGTGAAATACTGATGGGTGATCGGTGACAAAACTCCCCCCTAACCACTTAAAGCTGACACCTTGGTGCAACTGTTTCTCTCCGCAGCAGGCAGTCAGGGATGACATCGGTGTACCTGAGAGAAGCTGCAATAGTCCCAGCCCAGTTAGAGCTGACACCAGGAAACAGTCTCCTTCCCCCGCTGCCTCTGTTTCAGCTCAACATTTTTCCTCAGCGGAGATGTCCTCTGACAGAATCCTGTGCTGAATCCTCTCCACAAGGCTGTTAGCTAAAGATATCCCCTCAGGCTGGAATTTAAGGAGGGAAAGGCCTGCTGGTTTGAGTGAATTCAAATAACATTGATCTGTTCCCTTATTGCCAAGCATTTCATTGCCAATAATCTTAAAATGTAAGGACGTACCACACTGCGTCCTATTATCCAACAAGTCGGAACATCGCGGGGTGATGGAAAAACAAAGCGCCGAGCTTGGCAGCTGACGGGTAACCCGTCCTAATAGGGTTCTTCTTGAACCTTGAGCCCATCTTCCCATCTGTCTCTGGTTTTCTCTGCAGGCTGTGGTGATGAAGTGCTTTGTGCCTGCAGTAGACCAGCAGTGTGCCATGCATGATAAAAAGCAAACGATGGTAGGGGAGAGCCAGGGACCGAGCTGCTGGCACAACGCTGCAAAGCCAGAGATGCACGCACTTAGACCTGGGAGTGAAAAATGATTGGAATGGCAGTAAAACATGGATGTAAATTGGCTGGGCGCACCCACACGGCCGCGTGCACTGAAACGACGCGCGTAAACAAAAGCAAGTACCTGGATTTATGTGCAGATACCGACGTGACGCTAATGCGCGAAGACAGCCACATGCAAAGCCACGGATGAACGAATGAGGGAGAAGAAGCAGCGTCCTTCTCATTTAGCAGCATCCATTTCGTAGAGATGAGTAAAAATCTTTGAAGAGGTTGTGCACTCTTCGAAAACAAAATGTGTGCAGTTTTTCGTCTCCCTTTCTCTGGCCATCCATCCTGTTGTATGCGTGCTCAAGTTAAGCTACAAATATTAAACTCCTGTTTATAAATCAGTCTGACAACACCATGCGATCTCAGTGATGAACATTGCGTTTCCAGGGAGACGTCTTTATTACACACGAGGAGAATGGGGAGATTTATGTATATTCTTCAGGATTCAAAATTTATTAAGGTCAGCTCAAACATAGATAATTAATAAAAATCAAGAATTAAATGCATTATAAATCAACCAACATCTACTCACTTACAGTAAAACACATGCGAGACGTGAGGAAAGATTCCCCGTCCACCACTGGTCAAAACAGAAACACAGTTCTACGGACAATTAATGGAGACCAATTAACCCAACATGCAGCCTATATGGAAGGTAGCCTGAGAGGAGCCACGCAGGCACTTGGTGGAAAACATGCAAACTCTACTCACAAAGAGCCCAGACAGGGATTTGAACCCAGGACCTTCTTGCTGTAAACAACTCTCCATCATCCAGCAAATCAAGGAAAACATAAAAATCCCCAAAATAAATATAAACTGCTAAAGGACAAACAAATAAAACTAGTTGTAATCCACATGTAAAAGCGGCATTATATAACTTTTATACAAAATATGTCTTGGTAAAACTGCCACCATGTTGTGCCTGTATGAAACATAGTTTGCATAAAAGTTACATAGTGCTGCTTTAATAAGTGGATTACAATGTTTTGTGTGCATATTAACAAGTGCACGAGGCGAAAGTGGCTCTAATGTAAAGTGCTTTGAGTGGTCCGTTCTAGAAAAGTGCTACATGAATTCGGATCACTTGCCTTCGAATCAAAACGAAATAAAAGTCGAACAATTGGCAGGAGCTCATCTGGTCATCGGAAGCTGCCAGAAAATGGGTTTCATGGCCTTAATTGTAACTCCTAATTCTTCCTGCTGTCTCACAGGCACCAGACCACAACCTGAGCAGAACAAATCAAAACAGAGCGCCTTACTTTTAGGTCGCGGTGGTTCCAAGCCGGGTTTCTGGGGACATGCGCCTCCGGACAACAATCTCTCACCTCAGACGACGACCTGGAGTACGATCAGGTCATTGCAGGTGTGGCAACTTTGGATCTCAACAGCACTGTTACGACGACAACGGGAAGCACAGCTTGAAATAACTCACTGAGTTACATTGGGGACATGGCCACAGTGGATTAAAAAAAAAAAATCAAAACAAACAAACACATAATGTCGTTCATTAACTCTGCACAAACCTCACACAAAGTAAATGAAATGAAAAAGGTGGACAAACGGCAGAATTAACACGGTTGCACTGGAGAGCAGGAAATCATCTCCTCAAGGATGAGAAAGATTTCACACTGTTGCAAATAACCAAGCAAGGTCGTTTACTCCTTATGTTTTAGGATTCTGGACTAAAATACGAGTCCTTGTAAAGTGACTTGCATTAAAACAACTAAGAAGGCTGAATTTCACATTTGAGGCGTATGTGTCTGTATTAAATTACGAGCAGCCTTTCTAATTCCAAGTCCTTCTGTAGCCTTGTTTGTCACAGAATCAATTGCAGCAACCTTTTCTAGAGAAACACTCGTCTATATTATTTGAATGGCGTATTATCTTGTTTTTGCTACTTTGAAGGAAAATGGGCCTTGAAACGTTTCAATTATTTCCCTGATCATACACATGAACACGTTTAGTAAAGTAGCTTCTTGTTGTTTCATGTTCTTAAATACTTTTGTTTCGTTTTCCATTTTCTCTGTCATGTTGTATTCAAAAGCCAAAGAAACAGGAAGTTATGCGTTGCTGATAAATTCTCTAGATACTCGCATGAACTTAAAAAGTGTACATTAAAAATATCTTCTGGTAAATTTAAATAAATTAACTGAAGTGACTTTGTTGAAAAAAAAAATGTTGCTGGATTATTTCAATGTTTGTCTCTTTTGACACCTAAGATAATTTTATGCAGCTAAGCCAGAAGGAAATAAAAAGTCCTATGCATGTTGAAGAATATAACTGAATCCCACTGTAAATGTAAATACAGCAAGTTTTTGATCAGTGTCATTTTAAATGACAAAAAGACAAAAGAAAAAAAAGCCAAGATCATCATCTTTCACATTTCTGGGCGTTATCTGAGTTTTTCCTACACAACCGTCTTGCAGATTCGCATATTGTACAGTCATGCATATATATTCAGCTCAACATTAATCTGAATGAAATGAAAGCTGACAAGGAAAAAGCTGTTATGTTAAAAATGCCTGTGTTTCTTCTTTTAGAGCTTGTCGTACAAAAGAAATGCGTTCTGCGGGGATACGTTCAGCTGAATAAAGAACACAACATGAAAAAAGGCAGAGGTTTGTTGTTTTAAAACAGATTACATTATTCTGCTTATGAACACAGCCATGCCTCAGGGCCAGTTCTCATCTCTTCTGCTGCGGGTCTTTAGTGACTCCCAAAATGGGAGGTTTGAGCTGATGCGAACCCCTGACTCTTTGTTGTGCCGTATCATCTTCGGCGTTGTTCTCAGTCAGCAACAGCTTAGCATCGCCTCCTTTTCCTCTAACACTGTGAACATGCAGGCGATTTGACATCCACAGATTCTCCAGATGATCCAGTCTCACACTAGCTCAGCCTCATAACTGAGTAGGTGGGAAGGCTCAAGAAAATGTTATTGAACTTTATATTTGGAGGTGTTGTTTGCTATGAGGTGATAAAATTGCCAGTATACAGAAATATTTGAAATGGTTTTTTTCTTAGATTTAACTGTATTTTAGTAGCAAAGTGTGGACCGCCAAGTTTACAGACATTTTTTTTTTTTTTTTTTACCAGTTTATTCTTTGTACCTGGTAACACAGAGCCGTACAACCATGCACACATGCACAGAGTATGCCTGTCCATCTTCACAGGGACTTTGTACTCACTCCCACTCAATTTTGCACAATTTGCACAGCTTAACATTGACCCATAGCCTAAACTTTACCAGTACATTCCTTAACCCTAAGCCTAAACTAAACTCAATTCACACATTTGTCCTAATTCTAGACCCTAATCGAACATAGAATTTCTTCTGTGGGTCTTCACAATGTAGGATTTGTTGGAAAAATGGGCTTTACAATGTAACAATTACAAGGCCACACACTTAACAGTTCAAACTCTCCATTGAAACCAATTTGCATGTTTTAAATCAATCAGACACAAAACCTTAAAGCAAACTACACATAAATGAAGAAAAAAACATATTATATATACATATATAGGTATATATGTTGCACTTAAATGGTTCCAATAATCAAGCAAATGTACGGTGGCCCTGAAGTGGAAACCTCATCAATAAATCACTAAGCACAAATAAAAATTAAAAAAAACAACATATTCAAAACAATGACAACTACAAATGTAAAAACACATCTTAAAAAACACATTAACCTACTGGAAGAGGTTTGAAACTGGTAAAAAACACGAGATATTGCTGACTGGATGATGGCACAATTGACTTTTGAACCAGAAGTTATACTGAAAATAGAGAAGTTGAAGGAGAAGATCTCTAACTTTAGGTAATATTGCGTTCTTGAAAACATGCCCAAGTATGTTCCTGTGTTCAAGTACATACAATGTGAGGGCACAATTCAATATTACTGCCAGTATGGTAAACAGGGGTAAAAAGGTATCGCTTTTATATAACGTTTGATTTGACTCAACAGGAAAAGGCAGAAGCGCAGCATCCACCTTTACAAAATAATTCACCAACTCAGACTACATATCCTCTAAAAACGGACTATATTAAAGAATATATGGGTATACTTATACATGTATGCTGCCAGCATGTATTATTTATGACAACGAATACACACAAAACATGGATTTAATTCTCAAACCAAGTTTTCTTGTTCAAGTCGCAGAAAGAGTGATGGTCAGGGCAGATGGAGTGAGAGAGCAATGTAGGGAAAGATATTAATTTTGGAAGTTGAGAACTACAATAATTTATATGACACCACTCACCCTTTTCATCGCTGGCTTTATGGCACGATCTCTCATTCCCCATGCTTCACCTTTAGGCTTCTCAGTGGACTGTATGCAGAGTAAATCCAGGATTACGCGGCACTGTGAAGGAATTACAGATAACTTTTCTTTGCACAAGCGTAATTCAGCCACGTTGCAATTTTTTTTAGAGCAAAACAGCCCTTCGAAGGCCATGACACAGTATCTCAATCATAATCAGCTCGGGACATTGTCGTCTTTTTTGTTTTTCCTGCTGCAGAATCTACTGTAATTGGGTCTTAGCTTGAGGTCTTTGATTCTCTTTTTTTCCTGAGGCAGCAAAACAACCATCACTCTAACACCACCATAATATACTGTTGGTATTATGTTCTTTTTTTATTTTACACAAGATTTAATAGACAGGTCGATTACAAAAAGTAAAACTTTTGTCTCATCAGTCTATAGAATATGGATTATCAAGTCATTGTCTGGCTAAATTCAGACAAGGCCTTTTCTCAGCATTTGTAAGACACAAAACTCTTTGTATTAGTGCAGGGATTGTTAGTGCAGGGATTGTTATAGCTTATGTCAAAATCTTGTAGCCTGTGTCTGAAATAAATTGTAATTGTGTTATATTTAGGGAAAGAAAACATCAGACGAAGTATCCAGAAAATTGGATCAGATTAAAAGAATAGTATATAAATTTTAAATAATACATTTTGTTACATTCACTCAAAAGAATTGTCACCAGTGAATTTGCTACTGGGGGCTGCACGGTGGCGCAGTTGGTAGAGCTGTTGCCTTGCAGCAAGAAGGTTCTGGGTTCGATTCCCGGCCCCGGTCTTTCTGCATGGAGTTTACATGTTCTCCCTGTGCATGCGTGGGTTTTCTCCAGGTATTCCAGTTTTCTCCCACAGTCCAAAAACATGACTGTCAGGTTAATTGGCCTCTCCAAATTGTGTGTGAGTGAGTGTGTGCGTGGTTGTTTGTCCTGTGTGTCTTTGTGTTGCCCTGCGACAGACTGGCGACCTGTCCAGGGTGACCCTGCCTCTCGCCCGGAACGTTAGCTGGAGATAGGCACCAGCAACCCTCCCGGTCCCACCAAGGGACAAGGGTGCAAAGAAAATGGATGGATGGAATTTGTTACTTATTTTTTGATGTGGGATATATTTTTTGATTTATGTACTTAAGTTAAAGATACAATTTTTCTATCTTTTCCCATATGTCAATTTTTGTGCTTTACATGAACACAAATCAATCTGCCAAACACCAGCAAAAATTCTAAAACACATAACAGCAGAGAATGTACATTATAATACAACAAAGACTTTAAAAAAATAGTGTGTGTGCACTTCAGTCTGCTTCCTTGTCAATGCTCGGAGGATTAAATTAGGCGAGAGGAGTTTCTTGTCTGTTGTGAGGGAAAGGAAAGGGGCGGGTTATGCTTCCAAACCCCGTCAGTACTACAGACATCATTTAGAAGAAGATCTCAGGGGGTCCAGTAGAGAAAGGATGACCCGAGCTGACCGGTGGAGTCCACGCTCAAACAGTCCGACATCTTTGTGCAGGTCAAACATGCTACTCCAGGGTGTGATTAAAAAAGTTAGAGGTGTGATTTTGCTCGAAGCTACACCACTCTTGAGTGTCTTCACAGAAACTGCCTCACGTTCATGGGCATTGAAAACATTTTCTTTCTCAGGATCTTCACAATTCTGACATATTTGTGATAAAGCCAATTATTTGGTTTCACAGTTTAAAATTGAGGCCTTGCTCCCTTACTTCTTTTTCCCTGACAGCTGAACAGTCTAAAAATAAAAAATCTATACGACAAAGCGTAAAATTAGTAACGTTGCTAATGAATCATACAGGTTAGACTTTTTGTTTTACTGCTATACAGTTGCTGTAGCTGTGATTAGTTTCATTGGCCACATGTTTCACTCGCCTCAGCATGCTGGAAGCTTCAAGCTGAAACAGGAAGATACACTTCTGGTGAAGGTAGCTAGGAATTTTGAAAGCAACTGCAGGCTCTTATATCACACTAATGTTTTATTCCTACGTGTTTAGTTGATCCTCGAATTTAAGTAAGATCAAACAAGACGTTGACTTCACCCCAAAACCCTGGACCCTGTCCTGAACTGATTGAACACTGTGAATTTCAAACCCTTGATCATAATACACATGAGCAATTCAAAACAGGAGTGCAAAATCAAAAGCAATACATAGAAATGCATGTAACTGGAGTTTTTCAATGAATCCCTGGCAGGCTCTCACTAACAGTCTTTGGTCAATTCCCCCCTTTGCCAGGTGGTGCTTGTGTTATTTTGTAAATTTCTACCTGCATTTTGTACCTTAAATAAATTATGTCAAAACAATGCATCTCGTATATTTATTGTATTCATATTTTCTTTTCTCTTTTTTTTTACATAAATAAAGAAATAATAAGCTTAAAGCCAGCTTTTGGAAAATTCCAACATATTTTCAAACAAACTAAAATAACCATTGGCAAACACCAACTGGGAGATGTTATTTATTGGAGATCATGAGGGGATTATGGGAAATTACTTTAAATTGTTGGCCGTCAGTGGTGGCATCAGGCATAGTCTTGGTGTTTGTTAATTGAGTCATAGTCAAAATGAAGCATCCCCAGACAGACGGCTTCATTTTGCACCCAGTGGTGTTAAACAACCGAAACTGTAGGGAAGGTTGGAACTGAATGGCATCCTACATCAGAAAGTGTTGCTTTGTCCAGAGTTTAGTGCCCAAAATTTCCTAAAAATTCAAAAACACAAGGAAAAATGAAACTTTGGTAACAACGTTAACGTATTATTAAGATACTGGATTAGTCAAAACAAAATATTGAAAATAATATCTTGAAGTGATAATGGTCCACATGTTTTTTTGTTCAGAGTAGTATGTAATAAAAGATCACACTAATTTACGTATAGGATCAAAGCATTTTAACACTCTGTGAGGAACATTATGTGCTTCACTTTATATGCATACCTCTATTTAAGCAGCCAGTAGATCATGGTTACTGAACGGAAATATAAATAGTCATCTTAATAAACTTCCTGTTAGTTCATTTAATCTGTTACATATTATGACATTAAGTTCTAGATAAATTAGCTAGGCTTAGCTCTTCCACTCTCTGCACTAGTTAAAAGGCTGGCTCTGCTGAACTGACTTATAAAGGTCAATTTAGCTATGATGGACATTCCTAATTAGCCTGGAAAGAAAAAAAAACTCTACATGAGGTCCACTAAAGCCGATAGTCAGACCTGAGATGTAAAGGTGTATTACAGCTGAGAGAAATGGGAAATTCACATCTATATATATATATATATATATATATATATATATATATATATATGTCTGATGAATCTTTCTGCATTAAAAAGTTAATTCTATTTTTTTTAAAAAGACAGTTTTCTGATTTCACACAGTTGTACATTAGAAAACATACCCTTCTGGTGCAACGTGAGGTTAAGTGAGGTTCTGTCCACACGTTATTGGAAGTTAATATTTTAGTATGGTATGTTTTGGGGGGAGTGTGTACCATTCAGAGTATGGCGCAACATATGGAGTTTGCAGGCCCTGACTCAGCTCACTTGGGTTCCGACTTCTTGCGATTTACTGCATGTCGAGACTGTAGTCCTCCAAATGAGGGTAACCCAGAAATCTCTGTTTACTTAAAGTGGCCAAGGCGCTCCATACTTCATGGGAAACTCATTCCCTCCTCTGAATACCAATCACACAAAAGTTGTCCAACACCACAAAGGAAAAGTTCTGCTCAGATGAGTTCTGGGTCTTCCGGTCAAACTACACCTTATAACCACCCAATGCAAACGTTGTGGCATTTTACAGGTTTATAACATAGTGTTCACATAAACTGCTATGAAGTTAGCTTAAGATGCTAAAAGTCTACTCTGGTTCAAAGGTTCTAAGAGAACTAAATCTGCTGTAGGATAAGATATGAACTGCTTTCAGCAATTAGCAGACTCTCCCTTTAGAAATTATTAATATATCCCTTTAACAACAACAATTCCAGGCTTTGCTGTTGCCCTATGAAGCTGAGGGTTTTTTTATGAGCAGTGCTCTCTTTTGGCCTCATTTCACTTGAAATCTGCTCATTTCCTATCTGATGCATTTTGTGTTTGTGGTCTTCCAACTGACCCTGACACAAATATAATTACTTTGAGTGCAGCGTGTTTGTTGCGAGGCTTGGGTAGAGTCTAGCCATGAACGTCATGGTATTTACACAAGTTGCAGATGCTTTGCAGTAGCTTTGGTCACAAATTTACTTTCAAAGCCAAAATAATAAATATTTTTTAGGTCAAATAGCACTCACGTCTCAGCTAAATGCGTTCATTTTTCAACCTAAACAAGAAACAGTTAACTAAAATGGCAACTAAATATTTTTTGGGGTTTTGTTTTGCATATGACTTAAAATGACGGAAAGCAGATATAATCTGGCGTTGCATTTTGTTTTCCTTCTCCTTGTAGTCCGATTTAATTTTTAATAGAACATCTGCTGATCTAAAAAGGAGGCTTGGGCAGCTGTTGATACGCCCGTAGCTGTCAGTCATGTTTTGTGGCCTCACTCTTTATTTCCCTAAGGGACAAAAGACAAGAGTGGAAGAAAGAAAGTTAATCAAAGGAGTAGTTTTGGAATTAAGAGAAAGTGAAAGTTACGGGATTGGATCTCGAATCCATTTGGTTTACTTCATGCCTGAGATGAAGGCTCCAAATAGGCTCCGTTGTTTCGCAGGTTCGCTGATTAGGATGGTCATGGCATATAATGCAACAATAAAGCAATGTTTTTACACTCCATTGTCTTGTTCATGTGCATTTTCATTCCATTCACAGGAAAGCACTGAGCAGCAAAATTAGTTATTAGTTTGATAGAAATAAAAATCAGCCATTGTTCAGCATTTTAAGATTAAATGCAAATAACTGGTGATGTTTATCGGCTTCCCTTATGAATAATTCTGAGAGCCTCCTTTCAGAGTCAGAGTATTCGTTTTGAAGGGTATCCACATTGATCCAGAGTGTGGCCTCACTATATGATTACACATTTGACTCTGATATTGGTGTAATCCACAAAAGAGTGTAACCGCATAGCAACCCACCTGTGGATATGCATTTTAGGGCTTTAGCGCTGCACGCCGTCTCCTCCTATCTCAGTTCCCGCAGCTTTTTCCATCACACATTAGCAATTTGGTACATTTCTCGTGATGGGGTGCTCATCTGCACTCTACCTGCATTTTGGGCAGCTGACCCTCCAGCCAAGGTGCCTCCTCCAGCAGGTCTGAATGTTTTATTCATACATGTAGAGCTCAGTAAATCGCTGAACCGCTACGGAAAACAAATGTTTCTGTCATCTAAAGGGAACTGCGATCTCCTGTTTAAGGAAAACAGCTTACATCTCCGTTTGCTGTGACGCTGTGATCCTGAAAACCTTTCAGCAACCAAGCAGTGAGAATTTATTTCATTTGTGTGAATCAAATATTTATGTGCCAGTTCACCTCCCTGTTTAACTAGGAATATATCCTCACATCTTGGGTGTCGTCAGCAAACTACAAAATAGTCAGGCCTTTCTAAATTAAACAATAATAATGAAAAACGCCCTGATACATTACATTTTCAACATGCTATTTATATATTCATTTGCTTTAAAACTTGTTTTAGTAATTACATTAGTTCAGCTTGGTGCCATAAATTGATTTAAAAGCTAAAGTTGTAACTTGAAAGGCACAGCTCATCATAAAAATTCATTCAAAATTCAGTGTTTACTACAATATTCATTCATATTAATGGAACATATATTTTACTACCCTTTTTCTCAAAGTAGGTTACTCAAATAGGTCCAAAAACAAATCCTTTTTTAAGCATTTCATTTTGAAGTAGCAATCAAGCTAATCACATCCCATATAAATGTGAGCTTCCATAAATAAAACTAGTTTGATGAAATCAAAGGAGGTCTGGAGCCCAGCCGAGTCACATCTGAGCATCGAAACACGAGTGATGCAGATCAAAACTATGCTTCAGTTGTTTTTTCTTATTTGTAACAAACACCAGAGGCATGTAGGTGCTCAAAGTGATTTAATTACAACCAATCTCCAAAGTTATCCTTCTTCAGCCAATAAAAACATAATTTTCAAACTGGTTCAGACCACCAGATAATGCACGTCTTAAAGTTTGAAAGTTTGTTATGCAATATAGTTAAAGTTTGTTGTTAAATGTACAAAAATTATTCATCGTTTGTCTTATAATGTTTTAAGTAAATCCACTCGTTTCCAATAATGTTACAGCAGTTTGCCAGAGATTTAAAAAAAAAGGAATTCAAGGGGAAAAAACAATATTGTTCATCTAAAAATGATACCAACACATTTGGTGTAGTTGAAATTAATGCAAAGGGATTCATATTTAAAAGGAGGTCGTATGAAAAATGTTTTACACATGAGAAACAAGTGGATCTCTGTGTGATCATGGCGGGACCACATCAGGGAACCATTACAACACTTCCTATTGTACTTGGTGGTATTCTATTACATCTCTGTGTAATTTGTCCACCTCCTGCCATTTTGTAATCATCCTGATTAATATCAGTGATCCCTTAACTCGGTTCGCTGCACTCTCTACTGTTTCAGCTTTGACCTTCGAAAATCCATATCAAAAGTCTTGAGATTAAAGATTTGCTTCATACGGTATGCAGACGGTAATGCGCTTTTATTTGATCTTCTGCGAGGTTCCCTCACAACGCATTTGATGAAGCCAAGGAGGTAGGCGCAGACGAGCGCAAACATCTCCGAATTGTCAAGCCCAGGCCTTTCAAGGCAATCGGCACATCTGAACCGGTGGCACTTTTTGATCGCAAAATGTCTCCCTTCTCATGAAAAATGCAAGAATAACCCTCATGATCAATAAAAGCTGGCATGACTGGCTCCCAGGTGATCAGACAGAGTACATAACATACCTGCCGTGTGACAGCTACGCATTGTTGAATGAGTGAAATTGACGTCAACGTTCAGTAATCACAGAGCTCCCTGTCTTCTCTCCTTGATGATTCAGAGCGAATCAGACACAGTCTTTGATCAGTCTCTGGCGCTGTACCCAGGGACCAAGAGAAAGAGACTGGCAGTACAGAGGATAGGGTAGAGACAGCCATGTATTTACCCCTGCATTTCAATTTCCCTATTGATTATTCACGTCCAGTCACTGTATAACAGCTTGACAGAAGCCAAGTGCAGAGCCAAAGCCTTTATTACTGAGGATCTGTGCGAACATTATAGCTTTTGCTGCATGAAACAAATGCTTGAAGCAATTATAATGATTATAATTATCCGCTGGGAGACATGCTCAACGCAAATTGGCTCTGTGTCCATAATTAAGAGTTGCACCCCGATTTTAAGGGAGACGAGCAAAGTTTTTTTTTTCCGCAGCGCTTTTTAAAATATGAAGTCCGAGTGGCGCCGAGTTGAATTTTAATATCCATCCTGTGGGGGATAATTTGACCCCTCCTCTCTCCCAAAAGGGTCCACATTTGAATATGATCACCATTTAAAGTCGCTAATTATACGTTTGAAAAGGTAAAAGAAAAATGTTCGCAGCCTAATTTGCATCACTATGCTCTCGACGGTCAAACGGCACAAGAAATGGACCGTCCAAGTCAGTCTAGGGGTCCACCATGCTTTACGGGGGTTATTTCTTTTTTGTTTTACTAAAAAAAAATTCTAACTCTGTCACTGGAACTCACCTCAGATTGTGTGTAACAGAATAATTTCCTCTCCATGGCAAAGCCAAGAGAAAGCAGTTGCATTAGAGCAGCCCATTTAGACCATCCCCAGTGGCAGCCGTCTAGTAACTGTAGCGCCAACCAGCCATTCCAGATGTGGGTTTATGTATACATTAAATCTCATATTAATTTTGATTTCTATTGCCTCCCCCACTGCCTTCACAGGGGTGCTGCTGCATAAAATGAGGTTAGCCAGAACACCACCCAAAAGGGGTGTCTGAAGTAAAAAGAAATGACAGCGGAGCCACACACCAGATGCTGTCGTAGCGGGAAATTATTTGATTACGTCCGACATCCGTTCCTCTCAGGCCGAAGCAACCTTTGACAAACTTTTCCTTTTTATTACATCTGATGGAAACTTTGGAGAAGATTGATTCAAAGCATTTCAGTGTTTTGGCAGGCGAATGTGTCCACTCAGTGCACACACGCATACACCACACACACATGCCGGGCCGCCATTAGTGTTCGGGATGCCATCCTTTTTATGCTTCAAGTGTTTGCGCACTCATAAAATGCAGATAGCACGGTCACGTTGTTGATTGGAGTTCTCAATTGCTTTCAGCTCAGTCCAGAGTAGGCTCCTCTGTTCCGACCACAAAGAAAATGCAGTCTCCATCTCTCATAGAAAATTGGGTTTATAACTATCTGTCAACCCTGTATGCGGAACGCTGCACCTGCTCCTTCTCCTGCTCTTACCCCAAGGCGTTTACTTCCTGTTCCTCTTTACCTTTCCCGGTGCAGCCTCATTTCTCGGCGCAAAAATCAATTGCTCATTATGTATTCCCACACTGAATGCCACATATCACATCGCTGTAGCTAACAAATAAATCTCCGACTGTTTGTTGTTCACGCGCCCAGCCGTGCTGCTCCTTTTCTCGACGGTCGCTCAAACGATCAAGTTCAGATTTAGTCTGCGTTGTGGCGGGAATCCAAGTTAATTGGACTGCCGAGTTTGAGGTGGTTTACATAATTTAGCCGAAAGTTGTTTACTGCTCTAAAAATCAATGGCTCTAGATTGGATTAGCTGTAACGATGCTGTACGCCGTTGCTAGGGTGTTATTTAGTCGCGACTTGTTTGTTCGGCGTAAATAGGCGTACGGTGTTTGGAGTCGCTGACATTGCATTCACCACTGCGACCTTTGGCTCCATTAAAATCTAACCTTGTCTTACAATTTTTATTGGATGTTCTACTTCTTTTATGACGCACACAGCAAAAGAGCTGCTGCTCTTTTTTCTAAAGCTGCCTGTGCGCTCAGTTTTACCTTACCACCCCAACAGAAACCCTTAGCAGCACTCTATTTTACACTTCCCAATATGTCAAATGTTTTAAACTTTGTTAGAAATGATTTTGTATGGATGGAACAAAGAACTCATTTTGGGGCAAAACATCCTTGACAGCGTTTTTGAGGTTGTTGATTGATTAAAACAATGTACAAAAACAACATGCTTATAACTCCTTCTGTGAAATTCTCAGAGGGTGCACTGTTGATCGTTGAGGAAAGGTGTGTATTACACCTCCCACTTTCTGGTTAAGCTTGTACCAATAGATTTTGGTTATTATTGTAAAGAACTGATAGAGTTATCATTACGGCGCTGGAGGTTTAATTTTTTGATGCAGCAGCAGAACCTGCTGCGAGACCATGATTTTCCAAGGTAGTTTAGAGCCCTGGAGGCTGTAATGATCACAGTGGTATAATGATGATGCAGTGCGTCCTGAGACACACTGAAGGACACATGGATCCAACAGGCGTTTGTGACCTCGCACTCCGTGTACTGACTTTTTCCAAACTGCCAGAATCTTTTTTGCTACACTTTACGGCGCAGAGTTTCAAAGGAAATGTCTGTTTTTAGCTTGTTTTTGACATGTCACAGTCATCCTTACATGACATTTGTCCGAGTGTTGTTGAGCCATTTCTCTTGCCGTTGGTGTCACAAACGATATCGCACAACAAAAATAAATAAAATAAATAAAAATGTTTTTCAGCCTCCTGGACAAATTGCCATTGTTGCCAATTTTATTCTATAGAGCAAGAGTCGCACTATCATCCATCCATCCATCCATTTTCTTACACCCTTGTCTCTTAGTGGGGTCGGGAGGTCCTGGTGCCCATCTCCTGCTAACGTTCCGGGCGAGAGGCGGGGTCACCCTGGACAGGTCGAAAGTCTGTCACAGGGCAACACAGAGACACACAGGACAAACAACCATGCACACACACACTCACACCTAGGGACAATTTAGACAGACCAATTAACATAACAGTTTTTTAAAAAACATGACTGGAAGCCAGAGTACCCGGAGAAAACCCACACATGCACAGGGAGAACATGCAAACTCCATGCAGAAAGACCGGGGCCGGGAATTGAACCCAGAACCTTCTTGCTGCAAGGCAACAGCTCTACCAACTGCGCCACTGTGCAGCCCAAAGTCACACTAACCAAACAGAAATGATAATTTCATGGTAGAGTCTGAAAACACATTCATTTTGACAGGTACACATTCAACTTAATATAGCCGATGGTTTATTTACTGTAAAAGTGACATCAACTTAAAAATGCCACCTGAAGGAGAACTTGCTTATTTTAGATTGTGTTCACTTTGACACAATCTAAAATTGTGTCACCTATTCACCACCTATTCACAGTTCAGTATTATTGGATTTTTCAGAAGAATTTAACTCAAAGTTATTTGCTAATAAAATTGCCTAATCGCAAAGAGCATATCTAAAATATTTGAAAGAAAATGCAACTTCAGAAGCTCAAATATCCATTTGAAATGCTAGTTGCCTCGCTGTTGGCTGACGTTTGCAAAACAAACAGGAGCACCATTCATTTTCCTTGGGGCCGATTGGCTGTAACCAAAAAACCAAAGGTAAGGAAGACGTTAGTAGCTTCTGCTGTAGTGTTAAAATGGTTTCCACTTTGTGTACTAATGTATATTAAAGTACAAAGATATTTGAAGTAAATTAACATAGTTGGTTGTAAGCTGTTTTAGAGGAGAGCTTAGTATTTGTGAATTTTCAGCAACTGTGGGTCCCTACAGGGCCACTATATAAAAAGTACCTCCTCTATCTAGCCTCTTCTTTTGCTGTCACTTGTTTCATAGATGCAGCTATTCTCTGCAGTGACACCTACTGTTTACAAGGACAAATACTGTGGTTATTGTGGAGATGAACGGGTAATGGTATGTATAAGGCAATTCCTTCCAAGCTGACACTAGAAATCACTGTCAACTCGTAAACAGACCCAGAGGACGGTTTACCAGCTGAAGGTACGCACACACACACACACACACACAAAACATGTTTGGTCAGTCCATACTTGGACTACAAACATACCAGTGGAACAAACAAATTCAATGTTTTCAAAATGCTAAAATGTCAGCGAGCATGTGACAATTAGCTTACTTTAGGTTGTAGAAATGAACCAGATTAATAATTATTGCTTTAAATTTATTTACTATTTTTCATGGATTCCACATTTCATTTGTAGTAATGCATTTTTTAAAATCCAAGTTCCGTTTATGTCTTGATCTTTAAAGCCGAGCCAGTGATGAGGATTGCAAATTAGTTTCAGCCAGAGTCCTGCATGCAGACAATCTCTTCATATTTTGTGTCTTTGTTAAGCAGACACATAAAATAAGAGTTTAAATAATTAAACAATGGTGCCTAAAATATTTTTACTAAATAGGATGCTCATTTGGGATGGTTAAGAAGTATTTGTTGTCAATGATTTATTTGCATGGTCAAGTCTGTTGCAAATATAACCTTTTGACAAGCTTATTTTTTGTATACCTTAAAAGGAACTGAAGTAATAACGTGTGTATTTTTCTTTTAGAAACAAAGGAAAGGATGAAGTGAGTTAATTAGATGATTTGGAACAGCTGTGGAGGAAAGCAGAAAGGGTCAAATTGAGAAAAGGTGAATAATTAGCACAAAGGGAACTAAATTACACACAATTACACATATTTTACCTCTTAACACAAGTTAAGAGGTAAAATATGTTAACATTGATTTAGAGGATGAGCTAAAATAGAACACAAGAAGTAATTAAAATCTCAACCTAAAGAAATTAACTCATTGCAACACCTTTCTAATGACAACGAACACAGAACTGAACTGAATGTGGCAAGACCTTATGAACAAAAATAAACAAGGAAATGGTCAAAACACAAATGAAAACCAAAACATCCAGGAAGGTATCGCAGGTTGGCCTCAGTTTTTTTTTATTTTATTTTTTTTATTGTGAAATACTAAAAGGTGAGTGTGAACCTTTTTTGATGATCTGGAAGCTGCAGAGTCTGTTTTTCCATCTGTTCTAATGGTCATTTTCTGTTTTCTTCCAGGTCTTTTTGAAAGGTTTTTAAGTATTTCACGTAAATTTCCCCAAAACGATGCACATTGCCCCTTTCCCACTGGATCCAATGGATCCTGCTCCACTCTACTCGCCCTGCATTGTGTGAGTGTTTCATTTCTTTTCTAGGCCAGTTCCTGCTTTTTCGGTTCCTGCTTTGGAGTGGGTTCGGTCAGGGCCGAGTAAGTGTTGTGGGTGATGCGAGCTTTAGGTCCAGTGATTGGTCAGGGGCGTGGTCAGATGCAAGCTTAACGAGAGAAGAAAACACAATTTTTGGAACTGTAGAGAGAGCAGCACTGGAGTCCTAACAAAAGTATACTCACTGGAGCAACAACGAGGTGCAAAGCTTTATTTATTTACTGGGTGCAAGAAACCCAAAAAGAAACAAAAGAGTTTTTGTTGATGTTGCAAACAAAAACGGAAGGTCAGCACTGGATACAACAGAACATTACGACAGTGCCAGGAAAAATTTAAAAGGTTAAAAAGTGAATACAAGCGGTGGTTCAACCGTATGGACACAATTTATGGTCATCGCCCTGCTAGTTGTGGACGGGAAGGTGGCATGGACTCTGCCACCTCGCAGTTGGAGGACATTTGCCATGGTAAGATTTCATTTGTCTTTGCATGCATGTACCTAAATGTGAGCTAGTATCAGTGAGTTACCACAACAAACCATAAAACGGTAACTGTAAATGGCAAAATAGTCAAGTTGCCGTGCATGAATTGAGCTCCGCGTCCTCAAGTCTGAGTACGTTTTATTTATCTGGTCTGTATTCTGCACAGGATTTATCCCCTCGAGTGTGGAGGCTGAGAACGAGACGGAAGTGGACACGGATTTCCCCGTCATGTCTCTCCGCTTCGGAGCCCAGCTGTTCTAGTACGTTTGGTCCTCCAGAGGGGGGTTAGGGTTAAATCTAAGGAGAATTTCCATAAGATTAACAAACGGCAACACCACAGGGACAATGCTATCCATGGCTCTCTTCTTCCGTTGTCTCCACAAATGACACCACATTTCGGTAGCACAAGAGCAACTCTTGGTGTAGAAAGAGTTACCGCAACACAAGGAGATGTTCCTCTGCTACCGTGCACTTTTTGTAGAGCGGAGTACGGCCGGGCCAATAGAGTGGGGTTACTTGGAAAAGAAGCATATGCAGCCACTCTCATGTATAAGAGGTTTGTCACTCCAACAGCTGAATAAGACGCAGACGTCTCTGATGGCTCACAGATGATGATAGGGCATCACGATTACATTATGAATATTTCTCATGTAACTGTTTACATCCGTTGCTGCCATGATTTTTAATGACATAGTGCGAACAAGCTGATTCACGTGTGATTTTTTATTTTATTTCTCATTTAAAGTTAACACCGCAATTGCAAAATTGTATTTTTTCAACATTAGCAGAAAACAGGCAGATTTTGGCACATTTGTAATCCAATTAGATCTAAAATCATGAAAAAAAAAAAACCCAAACAAGAAATATGTAAAGGACCAGGTACTTTTTCCACAGCACTGCAGCTCTCCTCTTTTCAGCACAGAAGCATGTGTGACTGTGTTTCCTGCCATACTCCTCAGGCTTCCTTGACACACATAAAAACAGCTGCAAGGAGAACTCGGTCCACAAATCACACGGTGAATGCGCACGGCACAAGTGGGAAAGAAGACAACGAGAAGTTATGATTTACAATGCAGCCAACCTGATGCTGCTACTTGGGAGTTAACCATTTACCCGCCAACAATCGCTGCTCACATCTCGAGGAAGAGCTCACGACTTGTACCACACAGCTCCGGGCTCGGCGCTGAACTCTAAACAAAACCAGGTCAGCCCAGATGTACAAGTGGTGAATCCTGGCAGCAAAGTGCTCCACTTTCAATGGAGGCCAAGTGAAATACTGAACCAAAAAACACGATTCAAAGCTCTCTCAAGGCTCTCGTGACAGAAAAAATAAGTCACTCAAGAATTTTCAAGGGCAAGTTATTGTAATGTGATCATTTTACTTTGTGAAATGAATGACAAGAGGCAATCGCATCCAGATACGTCTGACATCACTCACTGTATGGAAAATGTATCCCTTAAGCGTCCAAATGTTTCCTTTTTAAACAAATCCCATAAAAAAAAAAAAAAGAAAATGTGTATTTTATAAGTTAAAAGTGCCGCAAACATAAATTCAAAGCAAACGTTTCGGATTGGAGAAATTAAGGAGAGAAATGTAGACGATTTCGAGATAGTTAGGAGGTCAAGAAGGAGCGGACGAGTGGGTGGGTCATTGGAGGACGTTACGCTGGCGCGGGCGGCTTAGGAGGAGTGTGGATCCATGGGATATCGGATGTCCTGACCTGGTCTGGTGGAGGGCGTGAGGATGGATTGGCCACTGCGGACCCGCCGGAGAACGCTTGAACAAGGGAGAATGAGAGATGGGGTGATGAAGGTGTGCAGAAAAGGAAAAGAGTAAGGAGAATATCAATGGCCAGACAGAGATGCGTATGGATTTCTCTTCTGTCTCTTCAGAGCCCGACTTTACTGCAGCGCAGGAGCGGATCGAATAGGGAGAGAGAGAAAAAGTGCCTGCTGAGCATCCCCAGAGAAATCAACACTTATGCATGAAAAGCTTCTTTGACTGTTAACTTTGTTTCCCTGCTCGTCGTTCAATAGAATACGCTTATGTCTTCTGTGTCCCCCTGTTTACAAGTTGACGCAATAAAAGCAACATAAGGTGGTGGCAGAAAAATAATGAATACCACATAAATGATATTATGAAAAAAAAGTCCATGCCTCAGAGTTGACTAATATAAAAAAAAAAATAGAGGAAATATATGAATAAATGTGGTTATTACAAAATCCTGCCTTGTGAGTATTTGCATAATTTCAATTACAGAACAATGACACACTTCCTTCCTGATGTGATTTGTGCTGACTTTTAATACCATCAGCATAAACAGAGGAATATCGCATTGATTCTCAGGCCGAGTCTGTCAATATCTACCTCCACATTCATATATTGTGAAAATCTTGTAATGCGGAGAGACAACTAGAGGTTATGTGCTCTGAAAGATGTAGGAACAGAAAACTGTTAATTCCCAACTTATTTCAGACTTACTTCGGCATCAATAAAACACGACTCACGATAAGTTGCAAAACAGGTAAACGGGTAAATGGAAAGCCGAGCCTTCTTTGTTTAAAAGCCATGTATCATCTTTTTTTTTTTTTCAAACAACTTTTCTTATTTGGTTCTTTTCAGGCTTGTAGCTCAAGATAACCATTTTGACTTTTAAGTCCAAATTCAATAAATACTTGATGGGGGGAAAAAAAGCAACCAAGAAGAAACCCACAAGTTAAGAGGGAGTGATGATGGTGCATACAGTATCGGACAGCGGCAACAGTGTAAAATAGTCATTGAAGAACAAGTTGTGTGAGTAAATCTCAAGCTCCAATGTGACATCGTAACGTGGAGATTTATATCCCCGTTTTTCCAGTAAGGAGGAAGAAGTCAGGGGAAATGTCTGAGAGCGATAAGACCAGTCTACCTAGATTTTTTTTTTCACGGTGGTAAATATAGTTTGACAAAACTGAAAAAGTGAAACAAAAAAAAAAGTCTTTGGGTGTTTAGGTTAAATCTTTGTTCAGGCTCTGAGCAGCATTGATTTTCTGATGCACCAGTACTATTGGTAAGCAGGGTGTGATTGTGAAAGTCTCACATTTTGCCACATATTTGGTCCAGGTTTTTCTTATTAGGGTTTACAATGACACAGTTGTCAAGAAGTTCTTCAGAAATTATGTCAAAGCAATCAATCTCTTTAAATGAAAGATCGTTTTCTTCTAGCAACGTGTTTTACCCAAAATCATCAATTCAAGCCTTTGCTACTTATAACAATTTCGCCTTCATTTGGCTCAGGTACTTGAAAGAAAAACAAATAAATGTTGCAGCTTATTATCATGAGATAATACATAGTGTCGCTATTAAGTTCCTACATCTAGTCAACATTTTTTCACTGGTCTTTTTGTTTTCCATTAAGGATAAAAATAATTTCTCTTTCCAAACACAGTCTTTGCTCCAGGGGACTTTTGACTCAGAAAAGTGGGTTTTAAAAAAGGCTGACAGTTTTGGATAACTAAAAAAGGAAACTTGCTAATTTTACTAAACGTTTAACATTGTTTTAAATTTTCAAACTCTGAAATATGATAGTCGCCCTTTAAAGTTCTAAAGTTAATTCAGAGTGTGTACCCATTGTCTTGTCGTTTTCTTCATTTCATCTGATTGCTATGGGGTAAATGTTACTTCTCGAAACTGAACAGTCACAGGGATTTTTTTAAATGTCCTGGTTAGGCCACTGACCGTGTAAGCTTCAGGCCTATTTAACGACAACAAGATCTCTTTTGCAGCAGAACAGAACTAAACAGAGGAAAATAGAGCGGTGTCCTTTGATCCCCAGTAGGGGGATCGCCTGTGAAGAAGATAATGAGTAAATCAATAGTCTAGTTGTAAAACTCAGGCTAAGCTATCCCTCCTCAGCTGGGGGTGTCTTAACAGCAGTCCTTTAGACTCATCTGAAGCATAACCACAATAACTTACATTTGCATGACTAGTTTTTCCTTCAACTTCTGACTTTGTTGATGTGAGTTACTCCAAATCTGTGCTGTACAGAATTTGCCACATCCTTTTAAAATGCATGCCATTTTGTAAGGCTGCTACAGAAAACAAAGAGTATGAATAAAACAACCTTAGCCTGTATATTGATCTTGCATTTTAAGACAACAGCTCTCAGAAAAGGAAAAAAAAAAGACAATGCTAAGATGAGATTCCAGTTTAAGCCATAACTCTACAACCTAGAAAATGCACTTGTTCCCTCGGCAAAGTCAGTGCTTCTCAGAAACCTGTTAAATATGAAACAAGAGTGAGAGGTCAGATGTGTCAACTTAACAGAAAAAGGTTGAAGCAGGAAGAAACGCAGCCTGTGAATCATCAGGAGTGCTGCAGGATGGGTCTTGCTATTGCTTTAAGTCTTTGCTATGAGTTTCCAAATGCTGGCTGTAGACTCCATTCAATGATCAGTTCAGCTTATTCTTCTCAGCGAAAGTAACAAAATCAATTTTTGTTTTCTTAGTTTTACTAATAAGTAAAAAAGAAATGGAAATAATCACTAATGTAAATTAAGATGATGCTTTAACAAGTTATCTCCTCCATTACTCATATTGAAGAATGCAAGGCAACCGCCTACAGTATTCTAATTATTGAATGAAATAATTTGTCACAGTGTTAAGATTTGCTGTCAGCAATTAAGCAATCAATGTACACCGAGAGATGAAGGGAAGAACACGTTCTACTTCCTTATCATTGCAGCTGCTAGTGATTGGGGGCAGTAAGAGAGCGTTGTGTCCTCAGAGTTTGTGTCAGCAGCAGAGAGAGCAAGCGAGCGAGTGGATTTGACAAGGACCAAACTGGATTAGAGGATCTCCACAACTATTGGATCTTATCGGATCCAATAGTTCCGATAAGATCGGAACTATCTTAAGGAGTCAAAATACTTCTAAGGAAGAAACGGCGTCAGTGGGTGACAATATGGGCCAAGGCTGGGAGCCTTGTATACATATACATCTGTATACATAATTTTATGAATACAGATGCAAAGTTTACAAATCATGTTATTCTTTTTACGCACTTTAAGCTTCAACAAGTCAAACTCCAGCTCTTTCTACAAAAGAACTGGGTTTGAGGCAGGCCGCCTTTTTAGCAGGATTCCAATATGGCTGCCACAAAAGACACATTCAACACTTCAACCACATACAGACAATGAAGGTTCATTTACACCCTCTAGAACTCAAAAAGTTGAAGAAAAACTCATTGCTACTTAATAACAAGAAGTGATTTAATTTCTAACTGCAATTAAAAGGAGGTAAAAGAGAGAGAGAGAAGGAGAGAGAGAAAACCAAAGCAGCAAGCTAGCTGTTTTTGATGTCTGGGTTTATGTTTTTCAGGTTCTGTGGTATCCACTGAGCTTTTTAAGGCACCTATGCGTCTCCTGCCTGAGGAGATACCTGGTGTGTTCAAAATCGTAGCTAAGGGCTCCCGACTAACATCAGAATGCGTTGTGATCTATTCAGCAAAGAGGTGCACCTCAAACAATGTTGCTTTGAAAATTATTTGTACAGAAAGGGAGAAAAGAACTCTTTACAAGCTGGCCTTTTGTGCAGGCAGCTGATGATGTGTTTGCCTTCATCACAGCTACCTACTATAAAACCTTTGTTTGCATTTGTTTAGCGGCCATTCAAACCGAACGCAACCCAGCGGACCAATCTGAGAACACATTTTATCCGCGCGCAGTAAATTTCGTCATCAAGCCCAAATCACTCCCAGGCTACATGCTGCAAGCCCGCAAATCGAACACAATCATTTGCTCAGACTCTTTATCAGCGCAAGGTCAGTGAGGGGGTGGAAAAATTGCCCACTGCTTGACCTGTTTTATGCTGAAACGCTAATGCATTCGTTTTAGCTGTTGGACACTTTGCTCCAAAATGCCAGAAAGAAAACTAAATTTAGAGTAATTTGACGCGATTGCTTATGTTTCTTGTTACTAATGCAATCTGTGTGCTGTACACAGCCGAAGCACAGATTTACTGTGTTAAGCTCATAATTGCCAGAAAATAAGAGAAGCCAGACAATTTCAATGCGAGGCACGAATATGTTTCAGGTGTTCATTGGAGTGTATTTGACGCTACAAAGCAACAGCATGTCTCTTTGTATGAAAAACTAAAGACGAACCGAGCCGCCTTGTGCTGCTGGATCCAGTAACACTGGAGTGAGTAACTGTTCATCTGTTGTGTGCCATTTAGTCTACTTTATATTTCACTCCACACCATATATTAAGGTTTGTTTCATGAAACTCCATTGTTGCGAAGGGAAAGGTGTTTCGTTGCATTGTTTTTGTCCAAAAATACATTGCTCAATTCAGCTTTTTATCTTAGATGAAAATCTGGGGCTTATATCAGCCAATTGAAAAGCTAAAAAAATACAGTCTGATTTATTTCCCCCATAAGTGCACGTGCTAAGCAAAGTAACACTTTTCTGAGTGGAGGTTGTTACCATGTGAAATAGGCCACAAATTACTGAATTTGATTATTTAGTCAAAATAACAGGCGTTTACAAAAGTCCAGGCAGCACAGGTGAGCAAAAGCTAGGAGCTCAATCACTGGTACAGAACTAAATCAGCTAGACAACGTATGGCAGCAGCGACAAGGATTCGACGGGGAAACCCAGGCACAGGTGGGATAAAACACACAAGAGGTAATCAGGGAACACAAGACACAGCTGGCAGCAATCAGGGCAGACAAGACGAGACAACACAGGAACTAAACTGACATACAAAAAAAAACAAATCCTCACAATTCTACTGTTCCGAAGAGATTAAGACAATATTGAAAAGATGTTAACATGGTCAGGAACAATACTCAGGTAGGCTGTGGTATTTAAAAATTACCCGGTTGTTACTAGGGGACCTAAAATGTGTCAAGAAATCATCCTCCATCCCTTAAAGGTGACCTATTAGGTCTAATGCCTACACAAAACATGTTCAGCGCATTTTTTTACACAAAATATTTCTGTGACAATGAGAGTTTAGTCTGGTCAGTTCTGCCTTGAGCTCCTTTAAGAATGAGTTGCTTCTGGGCCTCTTTTCACTTTAAACCCAAATAAGCTACTGCTGGCCACACCCCTAACTCAATGTTTACGCGTGAAAATGTTTGCAAACAGATGCGCAGTTCCACAGTAGTACATCTTTGAGAAGCATCAGTATGCAGCAAGTGGTTTCTGAATGGTAAGTCACAAATAAAACACCTGTGTTTTCCAGCAGCCATTGTACAGTGGTAAAACAAGCTGGCCAAACATCCTGAAGCTCTACTTTCGTTGCTAGGGGAGAAGCTGGGCTCTGGTGGGGTTACTAGGTAACAGCATAGTGCCTATTGACTATGACTTAGCAATACAGAGGTTGTTGAAATGGCTTATTTTCCAGACACCAAAAAACATTATCTTATTGGCAAAAAATAGCTGGGTGGGTTTTTCTTAAGCACTTGCTCTGTTTTTATAATCAGCTGAGAGCTAAATGGAAGTATAAAAATGTGCAAAATGTGAATTTTACCACCACAAACTACATAAACCACTGCTACAAAGCAGGATGGATCCATGCGTTTAAGTTATTTACGTGCTATTACTGGACCAGGCAGCGGTTCTACTTTCGGTGACCCTGTGTGAACTGCAGCCTCGGGTTCCTGTTTTGAACAGATCAGATTTAGAGGTACACAGTGTGGCCTTCTGCTGCTGTAGCTCATCCGCCTCAAGGTTTGATCCATGGAGCATTCAGAGATGGTACTCTGTATACTGTGGACATAATGAATGGCTTTTTGAGCTAGTCTCTCCTTTTTTATTATCACTTCCCATTCTCCTCTTACACCAAAAAGGAATTTTCATCCCAAACAACTGCTGTTCACTGGATATTTTCTGTTTCTGTTCCATTCCAGATCACTAGTATCTGTTTGATTTCCTACACTGTGATTGGCTGATGCACTATTTGTAAAAACACAGGTGTAACTAATGAAGTGGCCTCAGCCGCATTGTTTCTGTCGATGCTCAAAAGAACCCTGTGAAAAAAAAAAAACAATCTTCCCAAACCACAATCTCACAATTTGACCCATAAGCGAGCTGGATAAGCTCCGTACTTATTTTATGTATTTTGTGCTGTCTTCACATCAACGGTAGTCCAAATCTAATACCTCGGGGGATGTAAGTATTTCACAGTCTCCCTATTCTCATAATGGCCATCATAGTGAAGGAGATGAGAGGAGAACCAAGGAGAGAAGACCTTGGGTTGGTTATATATTCAGGACAGAGTCTCACGCTAATCCACATACACTCCAGCTCCATCCCTCGTGTGTGCCCTGCCCTTAAGAAGACAAACAATGGATATCCTTCACTCTCCTCCAGATCACCTCTTTCAACACATTATCCTTCATCTGCTCATTCTTGATCTTTTTCATGTACCCACGTATTTATTTTCATGTAAAACAGAGAGCCTTTATCAATAAGTAAAAAACGGCAATGTTTACAAAAGTGCCCACATGAAAATAAATCTTATGCAAAACAGGGAAGGAAGAGAAAAAGGAAGAAAAAAAAAACACCCACGGTTCACTTTTTGTTTGTGTAAGAGGGATTTTTAGTTAAGCCCAATTTAACAGTCAGTGAGTTTAAGCAAAGGTGCTCCACACTTTCTATTCTGCAGCATAAACACTCAATATATGCTAAGCCTCATTCTCTGGGTGTGCATAATGCTGCCTGGCTCTCACCGGGCTCCCGCGGACCCACACACTCTGCCCCGTCCGCTTTACTCCTTCTGCCAATAGCTGCTAAGCCAGATCAATATGTCAATTCACATTGCAAATGTTGGGTCTTGACTTTGCAGGGTGATGTCTGCTTGTCTCTGCAATTTTGCTCTGTGAAATTCAAGAAAGGGAGGGGAAAAAAAGACAAAAACAATTCCTCCCCTCTTCCATGGACACCGCTGAAAACCGTAAGTATCGTAAGAACTCAATGTCGCACTCTGGTGAAAACGATGTGCGACGACGTCCTTGTCGGACGCAATGCGTCGTGAACCAAACTTTATTTTCACAGGTTTTAAAAGTCGGAAAGGGGACCATCGTTCTCTTTTCTTTCTCAAGTCCTTCTAAATCTAGCTTAGTTTAAACGGAGACCACAGCTGCGGGGACCAACAAAGTGTATCCACGTCTTATCCCGAGGCCGCTGCGATATTTAAGCTAAAGGGGTTGAGGCAAGTGGAAGTGGAGTTGAGGGGGGAATGGCGAGGAGAAGACCTGAAGCTCTTCTCTAAGAGCCCAGAGACCCACCCAGCTCTCAAAGAGATCAGTTCTACTCCGAAAACTCTATCTACACTTAATACCGTCTCCCAGGGCTGCACACCCACACATGCACATACAAATGTAAGCACTCAAACACACATGGTTCTGAATTATTCATCCGCACACACCGAGTGCATATTGTACATAATCACACCAGCTGCAAGGAACACTCTATTCTCACTGGTGGAACTCATTTTTGAGACTAAACTAAATGAAAGATAATGATATTTTTCACATTTTTGAAATCTTTTTTTTTTGCATTGGCTCTTTTTCTGGCCACGAGCCTGATCACTCGCCAAAAAAGCACATGTTGTGAAAAGGAGTTCTTCGCAAAGCATATGACGCATCTCTTAAGTTGAGCGCTTGCCCACCGGAAAGTGTGCGACAAAAAGTCAGTAAAGCTGGAACGCTCTGAAACCTCTTCGAGAGTTGCCGCCGCCGCCGCCCCACCTTTAATGTCTGAATATGCATGAGATTTTAGATTAGCACTTTTCATTTGCAAATGCGCACGCTGCCTCGTCAGCTGTCAAATCCTGGGCACGCATCTGAAAATAAACACACAAAAAAGAAAAAGAAAGGGGGAGGGAAAGAAAAAAACTATAAAGCTCACTCACTTTTCATATTTTATTTAGATATCATTTCCCATCATCAAGCACGCAGAGCAGAAAAGCTCATTTGATCTGCCTTTTTCAAAAAGTTTCATGAATAAAGTCCCCAGGGAGAGACCCTGTCAGACACCGGCGATGTCTGAGACCTATCAAGGTCTGCTGTCTCTCCGGAGCTTGTTTGTCTCAGTCACTCTCGCCGCCTTGTTCGGGTTTGATCCTTGCTTTGGCCTCAACGGCTTCTTTGGATGATCAGTGATGTAGCTCAGAAAGGTGACTCATGAATAATAATATGCTTTCAGGAGAGGTAAATTAATTCTTTGCCGGCTTTTCAACACTTGACTTCAAGAATGAACACAGCATTGACTACGGTTTGTACCAATTATTCGACTTTCAGACTAGTCAACACCGTGCTCAGTAACAACTTTTTGGCAATGATAATTGCATAGATGAGTCTGTACTAATCCAAATATAAAACTATTAACATGGCAGCTCTCTGTTCATAAAAACACTGTATGCAAAAAGTAACAAGTATAGAAGAAAAAAAACTGAATCTGAAGAAATGTTTGACTTTATTCAATTTTGTGAAACAAAATGATCTGTAATTTTACGTTTATGTCCAACTTATTTGTCTTTTTGGACATCAGGTCACTGATAAAAGTGAAACGTGAAAAGCACGATACATCAAGTGAATTTGGGAGTTTTAAGCTGTGCAGAGTTTAGAGGAGAAACACATAAAGTCTACTTTTACAAACAAAATAAAACCACTAACTAAGACATAGCTTTTAAAAAAAAATAAAAAATAGCTGATCTAAGGCCTTTTCACCATTTTTTTGCTTTATGATTTGTGGAGTATATAAGTAATAAAATCTGCACAAAACTGTCAAGAAATGTAAGTCTGGAAATACATGGGATTTTAAAATGGAAGACTTATAGGGACCCTGACTGAAAAGACCAATCTAAAAAACAAAAATATCTGACTATGCAGTTTATTAATTAACCCTAGTCCAAAAGGAATACAACCAGCAGACAAAAAACCCAACATCAAACTATGGTAACTAGTACTTTCATCAACACCAAGTTTACTTTTGATCAGCATAAATGAATGTAAAACGTGCCCTGCGTTTTCCCCCACTCTGGACTTTGACAGCTTTCCGCTCATTCCAAAACTACCATCGAACCTACTGTCAGATCCATCATTTCAGATTGCTCATCAGATCTTAAGTTCGGTTTCATCATTTCCAAGCAAATAAACATAGAAAAAAACCCGCCTCTCTAGAGTCTCCTCGGTCTGTCTTCACCTGTTGTTGTGAAAGACGTCAGAAATATCACTGCTGCTCGCGGTGTCTGGTACCATTAATTAAAATAGCCACATCAACCAACTGATGAGCGAGAAAAGCTGACAGGAGCGTTGAGTTTTATTGACAGCTTTGACAATCTGACGGAAAAATTGTACCACTGGTGCTGAAGAGGGAGTTTCACAGTGGACTTTCGTTTTTTTTTTTTTTTTGGAAAAGAAAAATGTCCTCTGGAGCGTTTCTGTTTATGATCCTGGAAATCTTACATCTAATTCAGTATGTCCGAGTTGAAAGCTTAGCGTAATGTGGCTGTGTGACTTACATCCAGTCATCTGTGATTTCACAGTGTTGCTGGCCCACCATGTAAATTGTGCAGCAGGCATGCTGTGAAATTCAATGAATTCATACTCATGGGTGAGAAATAATCTTCTATATAACTCAAGCGAATTGTTCCCAAGGGGAGAGGTTGAGCTGAACATGGACTCTACAGAATTGCGTTGGTGTAAGAAAAGGAGAAATTTCATTTTAGATGCTGGAAACAAACAAGAAAACTATGATTGGGATTAAAATCGACAGTTAATGGCAAAAAAAACCTTAAGAAGATTTGACAAATGTCTTGCATTCAGAACACACAATTGTCAAATTTATATAACTTACAAAAGTGCCACCATTTAAGGGGAAATAAGCTTTCAAGTGGTATAAAATTTTATTCTAAAATGCATTGTTTGACAAAAATGGGGAAAAAAGGCAAACACAAATGTTTCAGAATAGTTCAGGTGTGACGACATATCTTCTCTTAAATTACTTTTTTCGGTGGGAAAATTACTGTCATGGAGAACCTAACATAACAAGTAAGTCAAAACTTTCATAGTCGGACTCATTATTTCCTTCATTTACTGAATATCTATAATAACAACACAAAAAGGACAGATGTTTTCCAGTAAAGCTATCGATCTGTTAGAATCTAAATATCTTCCATTCAAGCAGAGGGAAAGCTCTATCAGATGTAGACCTCACAACACAAGTAACTTAACACCATTCATTTCCTGATAGTGCCGTTACAACAGCGGAGATGTGATACTGCATCTGAAGACATTTGATGTGAAACTCACCGTGCGCGTCAGCTTCGTTTTCCGATCGCCCGCCGTCTCTTACTGAGCCGCACACAGGCAGAAACTTATTCTTACTTTAATTGCAAGTCCAATTCGTCTTATCAACCCACTTTGCATCGCAAACGTAACTTCATGATGCGCAACCCGGGAAGAAAAACGATTTCCTCTGGGCTCTTATCTCTAAAAAGTAATTTTACACTATTTAATCAGAGGTGCGTAAAATTGGCTTTTTTCACCACTGGATTTCACTCATTGGTCTCAGGTGAAGACAAACTAATTAATCTATAATCCATGACAGGCTGTGTTTTATTGAGATGAGGTCTCATATAATGATCCTTTTCCTCTCAGACAATATCCACCCTCCTGAGTCGAGTGTCATTAGAAAGGAGACATAAAGCGGCATTATTTCAAGAGAAACGTAGCTTCATGCTCCCTAATTTTTTTTTTTTTATTCGTGTCTTCATCAACGGCTCTCAATTATCTGCAATAGGCAACATTTATAATTCATTTATTTATTTATTTTAAACTGTTTTCTTAAAACTGTTACTATGTCCTGATAGTATAATATGAGACATGATACAAAAAAAAACAAAAATCAGGCTCTTCTGCCTCCTCTCTGAGGTGCTACAGCTATCTGCAGAAACACACGGCTCCCGGTAAGAAACAACCAATCAGAGCCAGAAGGAGGGCCATAGCGCTGTCAATCATGGTTGTGTACCAATGCTTACACCCTTCCCCGTTGCTCTGTGCTACGCTACAGCTAGTTACTCACAATGGAGCCTGTCCTGAATGCTGAGGCTAGTTAGCATGGCCACTAATGTCGGTGGATAAATTGTTTTCCTTTAACGTTAGGTTGTTTCTCTGCAGCAAACAGGGAAGATTGAGCTTGTATGTGCTATGTGGGGCAGGGTGAGAGCAGCGCATACACAAGCAAAATGTAAGTTATCTTTGTCAACAACAAAACAAGTTTCAAAGTGATTCAAAGTGAAAAGTTAGCTTCCTAAACTAATTTGAAATTATTCAAATGATATTTAAAATAATTTCAGATTCAATTTAGCACACAGTTAGGAGTAAGGGTTAATTCGCACATAAGAACAGCAAAATGTTTTAGTTATGTGGGTGTTTTGGTGTGAGCTCTCATGTCTCCTCTCACCGGGTGACAATATGCTTCAAGAGTTATTGGGTGTAATCTGCGATGTATTTCATAATTCCACGGTCAGCCGACTACGACCTTCTGGAAAAGCGTTTCCCCTTATCGAACGAGACAAGTGTAGTCAAGTGGCTTGTTCCATCTTTTTAAATGGCTGCTGTAAACATTGTTGCAGCTATCTTTTGGAAAAACTTGTCTGTTTTTTTTGCTGACCTGAGAATTCTGCCGAGTGACTGAGTATAAGCTTAAAAAAAAGAAAATCAACTATTTTCCAGATGCATGTCTGTTTGGGTTGACAACCTCCTGAACCTGTTCTGTAAAACTCTTTTGATTCTAACAGAAAGCTAAACCACTGTTGTTTTGTTTGCTGAAACTACACTTTCCCTAAAGAGCAGAATAAATTTTGAGTTTCACTTCAAAGAGACACTTTGTATCCATGTCATCTCCTCATTCCTCATAAGTAAAGAAATGCCTCAGACTTTAGATTCCTGCTTTACTTAGAATCAGTCAGCTGACGAACCGAGGCCTTGTTTTTACCCTCTTCCTCTTGTGTTGTTTCTCTGTGACCATCAGGTTTCAGCTCTCCTCAACAACACAATCTAAATATGAACTACTGTCAAGGCAGTCACAAAACTGACAGAGAGAAACAACTAAAGTCTTCCTTCACAGTGACCTCCATGGTCCTGACGGCTGACGTTTCAGGGCACTACTGTCAGAACAGCAACTTATTTTAGCTTAGTTTTAAATCTGGGCTGGCATTTCTAAATCAGTAACAGATGTACGTCACTAATAATATTCCGTGGCCACAGGTAATGGACTCGTGACTACACCTGTCCTGCTAGTCAGTGTGGCATTTGATATGGTTGACCACAACATTCTTTTACCCAGGCTTGAAATTCATTCATTCATATGACGAATCCCTGTTTGCTTTTTATGTTAGTGAAAGATCATTCTCATGCACTGGAGTTAGTTATGTCTACAACTTTGAGTTTGGGCCAAACTAATTTGACATTCAGTCTACAAACATGTCTGTGGAACATGAAAGAATTTATGTTTTTTATTTTATTTTCTGCTTTTAAATTTACACGAGAAACGAGTGTACTTGTCTCCTGACCATCTCTCTTTAAATTTACTCTTGCTATGTCTTCATCATGTGTGAAGTCTAAAATAAACACTGACAGCCTGTGTTGTAAAAATACTAAGACAAATTCAGCTTCAATTACAGGGTATATTGCAAAATAAACTGGAGCTAAGTCCAGCTTTCCATCTCCATGATCTTTGATATAAGGGCATTAGGAAAGTAAACAGCAGGATATTGTGTTGTGTTTTAACATATTGTGCAGCAAAACTATTTTACTTAAACTGGATCTTCCTGTAAGACCGCCACCATTTTTGGTTGGTAATAAAAAGAGATTTACATTCCTCTCCACTTGTGTGGCTTGTGTGCGACTAATCACTTTTTTAAAAAAAAAGAACTATTGCAACTGCAACTTATCTATCGTCTTGATCAGAGCGTTTGTCCAACTCCTGGGGAAACAGGGAGTCTGTCCATTGTGTTTACAGTGAAACTTTGATGCTGACATTTCCTCTGAATCTTACTTAAAACCTGATTCTTTGTTGTAGAGATTATGTATCTCTACAATCAGTCTCAGTAGATGGCCCAGCACTAAGGCGAGTTGTATTTGAGATTACTTCCTGTGAAAAGAGAATTATTCCTTTCTACTGTCGCCACACGCTTATTTAAAGGGAGAGATCGCTGCGAAGTCAGACCCTTGATGGATCCTGCTTTGCCTCATTAGATAGGAAACTGGACGATGGATGACTTACAACATATGTAATTGAGTCTAAATGTGACTTTATGATTGCTATAACGGAATTTGCACAAACATAGGCGAGTTGATTGACACCAATTTTGTAAATGTGGGAGGCTGTTTGACCTCTGATGACCTCTGGACACTTTTTTTATGAATAGCAGCACAAATGAAAAATATTTTCTTCAGATACCAGCACAAACATAGCAGCGTTCATTAACACCATATTTGTTTGAGTTTGTACTCACTCAGGTCCAACACCAATGGTTGTGGTTGCATGTTCCAGTAAACACCACTGGAGCCATAATCTGGAAGTAGAAAGAACATAATTTTTTGCCATAAACCACGTTTGTAAAGTTTGCAGCAGAAGATTTAAGCAACCAAAGAGAAGTACTGGGGAAATATAGTGTGGTCAGATGAGGCCAAAGCTACAATATTTGAATCTGTTCAGACACATCCTGTTTTGAGGATAAATGGCTCTGCTCATCCCGCTAAAGACACAATGCCAAGATTAAAGATTGCAGGCGGGCAAACTATGATCTGGGCTGTTTTACAGCATGAACAAATGTACCAGAACACTGTTAAAAAGAGACAGGAGAATAAATGGGCTTGGATTTCTGAGAAAGCCTACAGTCTCTTAGTACACTTAGACAATTACATGAACAGAGGATAAGTAAGCTATTCAAGTATGCAATGGAAATCCATGTAAAGAACTGAAGATTAGAGTGCATAGAAAAACCATAGGACCTTCAAAATTTGAATACAATTTGTGGGAAGGGAAATAATTAAGATCTCACCTGCATGTGTAGTTTCTCCGATCTGGAGGCATCTTGAAGTTGTTAATTACAAAGAAAGGATTAGTGTTTCACAATCTGTTTATGCATTCATGTACCTGTGTTCAGAATATATTCACAGTGCCATTCCATTTTACTTAGCTTTATTTGTGATTTATTCTTGTCTGTGGATTATATAGGCTTGTGGTTTGAATTTTATGTCAATACAAAATATCTGAAAACATACGAGAAAAGCCTTGATGTGTTCACTTCTTATTTCACCTGCTCTAGCTGCATTTTTGGTGTTTGTTAGAGATCTTTTGTAATTTGGCACTTTAAAAACTGAGAGAAATTAAATGCATAGCAAATGTTAGCAATGTTCCATCCCATTAAATACAAATGTTTACTATAGTTATTTGTGAATTACTGCCAATAAAACATATAATTTGTCCTTTCTTTACTGTTATTGCATCCTGTTATTTTCGCATAATAAATAAAGAGAAATATTTTTTTGGTTTATTTTATTAAACCTGCTCTTACAGGGTTTGCATTCTGAATATAGAACAACAAAAAGAAGACTCTTGTTTTTTAAGAGTTTGTGTGGGAATGGAAAACAGGATTTCCTCCAGAAAACTTGCTAAGCCCGATGGTAGAGGCGCTAGATTAATCAGCTTACTGCGTTTTTGGGTTAAAAAATGTTAAAAGTTGGCAAGAAATTTGAAAACAGGAAGACAGGAAGTGATGAATAAAAAAAGACACCAGACTTCTTTCAGTCTTCTCGTGTTCACATATTGACCAAACTATGTTGTCATTGTGCTTACAATCGTTTCTTCAAAGAGTCTCGTTAACCCGTCTTTGCCATCACTGTTAGTGGTGTATAGAAAAACCCATAATAAATGATTAAACAATTATTAGTCTGGTGGGAGAGCAGGTAAGGTCTGGTGGCCCACCAGGCTTATAACACACTGGGTGAAACTCCGGAAAAACTCATGCAACAATGTCAGCAAAACTTCACCGGAACAAAGTGTAACTATACCATCTATGTCATTCTTAGCTTCCATTTGTAAAAAGAATACAATACACATATTTTTTTATTTTATTTTATTTCTTCTATTGCAGAAGGAGAACAGCCGATAAATAATTCTTGCCAAATTTGTGTCACAAACAGCACTGGTCTTTGAGAATCAGACGTCATTTTACTCTTACAGATACTACAAGTAAATTGGACATTTTACAGACAAATATGCAAACAGAGGTTTTCACATGTTTTATGGATGAGCGGTCCTTTTGTGAATAAGTCCCTAAGTCTCTTTGTGAACATTGCACTATATTGAAAAGCACATTTTCTGTGTTCATATAAACGATGATTGCTACCTCACAATGGTGGACAATAAAATGAAGATATTATAGATAAAAGAAAAAGAAAAAAAAAAACTACATTCCAGATGGAAAATACATCAGATTTTTCTCTTGTACATCTTGTGGAAGCATAAAAGAAAGAAAGGAGGAGTCTTTATAGCAGAAGACATTTCACAATGGTCCTGAGGGAAGATGGCACAACAGGGGAGTGGAGACACAAGTGTTTTGATTAGGTATACTAATTATCTTCAGACCGTTAGCAAAGAAGAGAGAGCATTAAGTTAAATGGCCTGATCCAAATCCTTTGTTTCGGCAACATAAATAGCTCAACGATGAATCAGATCTTCATATCCGTCTCTCCGTCTCCCTTCTCTTTCCCCTCTGACTCGCCCCTGATTCCTCGCCGTTTGATGAGGCCAAAGCGAGTGGAGATCTTGTTCATTACGACGAAATCAGACGACGTTAAACTGTTGCGCCGTTAAATTAGCCCTTTGTTAGACATGATTCCATCATTATGTATAAACGGCAACTCAGTTCACACGCCCAGGTCTCCGCAGACCAATGAAACAAGTACAGCTCGGCTGCCACACTTAGACGATAATTATAGTATACATTGTCACAGTGGATGCCTCCTGACAAACACGCCATATGCAGATTGGCCAGTTTAACAGGCAGAGGATAAATCAAACATTTATTGCGAACCAACGCTGGGGAAATATTTATCCTACAGGACAAATGATGTGTGTGACAAAGCAGCCATATTGGGAGAAGTAAATAAGGCAGATTAACCGTTCTGGAGATGTTGTGTTCCCAGACATGTTGGTGGAGGACAGATGGAGGCAGTGAGACATGCAACCCTCATTGTTATCTCAGCCTGGGCAAAATGGCATCAGATTTAATCAAATGAAAATAATCTCAGCCTTCATTATGTGTGCTGTAAAGACCTAATGAGAATTAACAAGGCCTTAGACTGACCATAAAGAATGATCAACTGAATGTCTCATAATTGAATCTGTGCCTTTTTTTCCTCTTTTTTTTTAAATCTCTCATTAACATTCCTGACACTTTATGTGCTCATGTTTTCTCTCTCTCACTCTCTTCTACTCTCTCTCGCTTTTCATCCGTCAGACAGAACATTGTCCATTCTGAGCGAAGACCATTGGTAAGGTCTAGCCGTGGGAATGAAAGGTCATCAAGCAGACTCAAGATATTTCTTTTCAGCAGAAACCTAAGCCACCCACACATAACACTTTGCACTACATTATCAGTCCTGATGAAAAAAAAAAAAAACAAGCCATCTTTCATCTAACCTGAAAAATGTCATCTTTCTTTCTTTTTTTCCCTCGGCTTGTAGCAGCAGCAGCTTGTTTGTGCGGTATCAAGAGGAGCAGTGGCTGTCACTTGTAAACCGACATGATCTGCCAAAGATTGGCGCAATAAACCGATAAATGTATTATCCAAATTTAAGGAAAGCTGAATGAAAACACAACAGCGCTTCTATTTAATTTATGCACCCTTTAAAAGGAATAATAGATATGTGATGTTTTTTTGTTTTTTTTTTTAAGCCGTAACAGCGTTTACCTCCAGCGAAGATTAAAAAGAGACATAGATCAGTGAAGAGTCTCTGGGGGGAAATCTGAGACACTAACAGTAAAATATGCATTGTAATAAAGCTGAATATGTATCTGTACCTCTTTTTGTTTCGCTTGCAGGGACTGCAAACTTATTACTAATAATTTGATAGTCTCTACTTTTTTTTTTACACGTTTGACTGTATGGCAGAGCTTTCTCCAGAGTTATCATGGAAACGACCTCGAGTTTATTTCTCAGCAGGGCTTGGTAATGCTAGACTTGGAGGGGAAAAAAGGCTGCTGTTTGTTTGAGATGTCAGCTTTCGGTTTGAGTTGTTTGTCACCTTTCTCTGTCAGTCTCACTAATGGAACCGATTCTCAGGGGGGCTTGTTTGCAGTTATCTGGGATGACATGCAGGTGCTGTTTGGATTTTTAGCAGATAAGGGTGTAAACTACTGTTCGGCCATCCGGTTTTCTCAAACTGAATGGACGTAACAGGGATAGCGCTGTCACTGTGGCGGGAAGACCGGACATCTGGTCTGTTCAACGCCTTGAAGCGTACGGTTGTTTCTCAGACTCTGGCAGAAATTACGCTCTGTAATAGAGCGGGTCCTTAACTGGAAATGGATGACACCGTAGCTTATGAATGGAACCCAGCCAACTCTTTGCTGCAGCAGGGTCAAGGCTTTGTTTTGTTTTGTTGAAGTGGAGTTCTGCAGAGTAGTGATTCTCAAACTTTATAACAAGTAGCACTCCTCTAAATGCCGAGGTTTCTAGGTAACACCATCTTGATGTACACTTTAAAAGAGCGTGTACTTTAATGGCATGAAAACAAAGTCAGAACAAAAAAGGGCCTTTCCAAGTTTGAAGAAAACAGAAAGGGGAAATGTCGCATAAAGACACAATCCCAATTTTTAAATATGGCTGCCTTACTAAAGTCTTACTAAATCATTAATATACACAAAGTACAACATAATCTCAATGCTGCTACAAACAAATATGCTGTTGTGGTTGCTAAGCCCGGACTTACACCAGAACAATACGAGGATTCAACTGGTTTTCCAGTTGGGAATGGTAACAAAGATACGTTAGTTTTCCAGTTGGGAATGGTAACAAAGATAAGTTAGATTTGACGTCGTTCTCAGTTCTGACATCAGCGGAAGACTAAACATGATATTAGCCACCATTCCAGTTTCAATGTTCTTCACTTTAATTCATGCTGGAAGATCTAGAAAGCTATTTTGCAAAGTTTCTGGTGATGCAATTGTCAATACGCTTGAGCAGTTCCTCTTTGTGTCAATTGCTGCTTTCTAGGCCTGTTCATGAAATTGTTTTAACATTTCATGATTCCTATTTGCGTTTTAAGCTTATTAGAGAATGTAAGGAAACTTTAGAATGGTTCTTACAGGAATTAAAATAATGGAATTTATTTTATAAGTAAACTCTTCTTACTGCTGCACCAGACTTCCCTTGATGAGAAAAAAGTTGTTTGCATCTTTGTCCTACAGAGTTGTGTCTATGCAATTCTATTTGTTATAGGCTTGATGAAATCCATGGAAAAAAAACCCCCATCAAAACAAGAAACTTTTTTTTTTTTGGTGTTTTAAAAGGATGCCAGTCATCATCCAGTCAGGTTCAGAAACACAGGTCAAATGTGACTTGCTTTCATTTCTGTGGTGTATTTTCAAACATGGGACTCAGATTAACACACTTACGGATGACTATTGTTTCACACAAGATTATGTAACAGACGCAAAGACGCACACTAAGTCTAACCTGATGCATGTTGGGTTTAAATCAACAAAGCAACCTCTCATATGGAGGGAAAATAATACACAAGAGGCAGTTACAATCAAAATATCTTCAGGAATTTTTCTAGTCAATACAAATATTCCTCTGGGTACAACTGAAGGCAGCCCAAATACCTCCATTTACAACAGTACAGAACCAGATGGGTGTGGATCTTTGGAGTACATAATAATGATGTTGTAGGTAACACTTTACTTTCTTTAGTTTGATCAAACTGGGATTAGTTTTCCGATAAATACTTCTGAGAAGACGTTTCTGATTAATCTATATTTCTCACCGTTAACCTTCAGGAGTAATAACTAAGATGCTGCTAAGATGCCAGGTGAAAATATTTCTGCAAGTATAATTTGCTAGTTTACAAATTAGCATACAACTCCAAAATTAATTCATGATTAGATATAACTTTAGATAGTTATTTTTGTGAGAACATGTCTTTTCTTCTTTGAAAATAACTGAGTGAGACCTTGAATGGAGAAGCAGGCTGCTTCCAGTTTGAGATATGCTATCTGATAGCTTTGAAACCGCTGTTTCTTTCTCTGAGACTAAAGAAATGATAAAAAAATAAAAATAAAAACTTCAGACCTAGTTTTGGCTTTGGGTGGACACAGTTTCCAAAGTTTTCTGGTGTAATCAGAAAACTGACACAAAGAGGGAGCATTGCAGATGAGGTCTGACAGGAGAACGATAGCCCTTTTCAGTCGGATAGAACATGCCTAAAAGCGTGCACTTCCTGGTTAGGAGACATCAAGAGACATGGCTCAGCCAATCAGAAGTTAGTTTAGGTTAAAGTGAGGGCTACATTGCAATAAGTAGGTTCATGAAACTGATCTTGTTTAAAATGTTTTCTTTAGGTAGAGAGGAGTCTGTCTAAGACCAAAAATGGCTACAAACTGTTTCTGTTGCCAAAATATCTATCTAATGACAAAGTCTTTGTTTACGGTTTTATTTATTTTTAAATATCCTATTATACCACTGAAAAGACATTAAAAGCCAATACTAAAAGTTAATTATTACATTTAAGGTTGTCTAAATTGGCAAAATGATCTTAACATCATTTGAAAAATTCTTTCTTTCTCTCTCCCTTTCTTTATTCCTTAATACATACTATATTTCATGTCGAGAGGCTCTGAAACATTGCACTTCCACTCATTGTTACCATAAAAACAGCATCTGTGTGTATTTACACAGCAGAGGGACTCGTCTAATTGAATCTATTTCCTTTGCAGATGATGAGTTCACCTTCTGTCATGGTGGATGTTGTCCGATTTCCATGCTGTGGAAATATGGTTTTATTTCCTGGCTTATCTCGCCTGCCTCCAACTCATCTCCTCTTGCTCCTCTCAGCAGCTCTCCCCCATCGCTTCTCTCTCTCTCTCTCTGTCCATCTCGCTGACATTACCACCACAAGCAGAGAAATGATGGTAATTGGCCATTTTTGGCTTGGACAGCTACTGACATGAAAGCAAAAGCGGCTTCGGCTTGCAGTGTTGGGCCCTATAACCTCTTCAACGGTTTTCCCCTTAATAACCAGATTTATATTTTTTTTTTTCGCTCACGTTCTCCGCACTCTCAGAGGCATGCATTAAAACACGGACGTGCACACACAGGTAAATGGATAAACAGAAACGGGGCACATGAACACTAATGAGCGCGAGTCTCCACTGATGTTGCTATCTTTCGGATAGATGTTACTATATTGGTGCGTGGAGCCAGATAGGGTCACGTCGACAAATGCGGCTCATGTCAAGAAAAATTTCAACTGGGTATATGTAAAATCAGCCAAGCAGACAAATTACTGACACAGAAATCTACCCTTTATACCCATTGTTATTGGTTAATGAAATTAGCTTAGCTGAATAAAACCATTACCGAGGAAGTCCTAACTTATTGGTGAAGTTTTTTTCAACAGCATTTAAAAGGAGGGTGTTATGTAAAATCAACTATTTTTTATGTTATTGTGATATTCCCTCATCAAAAACATACCTGGAGTGCTGCTTCGATTTTCATGCATGTTTAAGAAGAAATCATTTGCCATTCGGGAGCTTATTATACGAACTACTTCTCAGTGCAACACTGGTAGGAACGTTGTTAAAGGCTTAAATGGAGAAACGTCGTCATGTTGATGCGCTGAAAGCAGTCTTTGAAAGGGCGGGAATTTCTTAAAGAGACAGAGGTCCAATTTCTGTTCAAGCTATGTTTTATATAATATTTTTAAAGCAACTAAAGGTAGCATAGTTATTTGATTGTGCTATAAAATGACATGGAAAATGCATAATACTACCCCTTTATTGATGTGCTTCCAAAAAAATATAAGTAATTTGTGACGTTATACCCTCCATCTTCATTGGATTTTTTCCCGAACCTTGTAGTTGGTTCTTCATAGAATTACCTGTTTACTGCATCATTATCCTGGTGAGTTTGACTTTCGTTTTGGTCTGCTTTTTCCTTCACCTCATCTGTGGCCAGGGTTACGTCCTTTGAAGAGAGACGTGCGAAGCTCATCAGCTCCTTTCCTGGCTGAGTAATGAAAGGCTGATGGCTCTTTTCAGGAGGTAATAACTTATTAGAGGCTTATCAAGGTGGTTTTAGAAAAGAAAGTAGCACCGCAGATCTACTTATTTGTCTGGACAATGATCTCAGGAAGGTGCAGGTCAAAATATATATTTATATATTTTTTAATGAAGAGTACAGATGTGTGTGTGTGTGTGTGTGTGTGTGTGTGTGTGTGTGTGTGTGCGTGTGTGTGTGTGTGTGTGTGTGTGTGTGTGTGTGTGTGTGTGTGTGTACATGTATGCGTGCGCGTGCGTGTGTGTGTGTGTGTGTGTGTGTGTGTTTGTGTGGCTGCACAACTAAATCACCTTTTTGTAAATTAGATATTGTACCGGCTGGTACTCTTATGGTGAGTTTAGGAGACATACGGACAGCACCAGTGTGTCCTGCAGGTTGAAACAGGAAAATGCCATTATGACTTGGGGGGGAAAAAAGGCAGTTCACAGCAACCTGATGATTACATTTTAGTGGACAGAGTGAAAACCATGTGAGGAATGCTCTTAAAGATTGAATTTGAAGAGTGGATTGGAAAAAAAATTATAAAACATAACAACTGAAAGTACATAGAGTTAACTTTTATCCTAATGTTTTTTCTTTATTACAAAATATGCTCACACTCAATTGGTATTAATAATAGGAACAAGGCAGTAGATTTGATTCAGGGATTTTATAGGCTTGTGGATGGAAACACAAAGAGTATCTCAGACCTGATAGACGCAACAGTGGTGGCAAAGAATATCCTGGACTTTTCGCTCTCTATAGATGAAAGGGCATGGAACTTATACAAGTTTATTCATGGCAGAGTGGTTAAGAATATGCCTTACTTCAGAATGGGTATAACATATTCACGGCATTATGCTGTTGTTCATGTTCAGCACCCTTGTCTAGTGATACATAAACTTTCAACAGTCACCCAGAAATAGCCTATCAAATCTTGTCGCCAAACTCATGCTTGGTTGCACACGGGTTGGAAAAGCACTGCTTCGGTTGCCGCATATAAAAGTATCCCTGACAGTAGTAGATACCAAAATAAATAAATAGAATTTGTAAGCAAAGACAATATAGATATTCAAAAGAAATGTTCAACGTCTGAAGGAAAGAAATAATCAAAATCAGGGGAGACACAACAAAATCAAGACAGCTAGTTATTTACGGTGCAGCCGAAGGTGGGAGAGGTCAGGAGCTACGGCAACAGAGAGGAAAAAAACAGGTCGCAATCAGCTGGCTTCGAATTGGTAATTTGAACAATGCCTCTTGTCATCGTAGGAATACATGCAGCTGGGTATTTTAGATAAAGCACAGAGCAGGAAGAGACAGTTCAACATATTTTGTTGTTTTCTATGGAGTAAAATGGAGCCGAGGGAGTTTTAAACAGGGACGTATGAAAATTAGAGCTTGGAGAATGTTATTTTAAGGATTCCATCAGGTGATGAGAGTCGTCAGAGCGAAGGGAAACTTTTGTTGTTGTGCTTTTTAAACTAGTGGACTTCAATATGGAACAGGATTTCTGTTTGGTAATGAGTCAGGAACCAGAGGTCGAGTGACATTTAGGAGACAGTGATGCTATCAGATATACTGATTATCTAAAATGTTGGAACCCAAGACTTAAACTTTATTAAACCATTTTCCGTTTTCATCCTGACTAACTCCTGTTTCTACATTTCCTTCGTAGTTCACCTAAAACACATAGAAATCACAGTTGTAAGCTCTCTTTGGTGTGTCTCCTCTGAAAAAAAGTGAGTTTAGGTCTCATTTGATCAGAGCACCTCCTTCCATATGTTTGCTGTGTCCCGCTACATGGCTTGTGGCAAACTGCAAACACAATGCTTTTATAGATTTTTCTTCTTTGAACAATGGCTTTCTTCTTGCCACTAATGTCGCTGAAATCTTGGGAGAAATGAGCAACGAGGTAAACGAGCTCAAAAGAAGCGAGCCGTCCACCATTTCTCCTGTGACTTCAAAACGGTCTGATTATTTAATCATTTTCTAAATCACTTCGACATCAACGGTCGCCTCACATAACAATCAATATTGCACAAGTTGTTGTCATTTTTTTTTATCGTAAACAGATGCAACGCGGGTCAGGTTTTTTAGACTTGTTAAAGCAAATCTAAATAAGCCGAATAAACCACAACAATCGTCCAATTTTTTTGAAGAACATTCTTAATAAAAATCCCCTCAAGAATGTATGAAGAGTGGCATCTGGCTACTCTTCCAAAAAGGCCAGATTTGTGACATGTACAACAGGCGGTTGCCCTGGTAACTGACTAATCTACGTCTGATCTGTAGATCTGTACAGCTCCTCCAGTGTCGGTAGCTTCTCGTTTGGGCTTTCAGGTTTGCAGTTGTGCACAAATATGCACTACTTTATATTGGTGGTATCACATAAAGTTGAGATTTGTGGCTACAATGTGACCAAAAATTTTAAATTCTGCCCAGTTGAGTCGAGAATCTTCGGAAAGCCTTAATATACTTCTGAAAGAGGCTGTCGGATTGTCCACTTTCGTCAACGCAAAAAGCAAATTTAACTGGATGTACGTTGTTTTTGTGCGCGATAATTTGCATCACATATACAGAAAATACTCATTGCCTTTTGATTTGTGAAGCAATTGAATGAGAGCAATTTGATTCACTCATTATAAGGAGAGAAAAATCCACTTGACTTGTATATAATTTAAACCAAGCCATCACCCAGCTTGTAGCAATTAGGCATCCTTGGATTCTATAGAAATAGCCAGCAAAAAAAAGAAAAGAGTCAGATCATGCTTTTTTCTCTCTTTTTTTCCCCTCAACCTCTTTGCAGTTGTGTAAAGCAAAAGAAATCATCGCACAGGGTCAGAGTGTAACATTATAAAAATTGAACATTCTCCCATTCTGCAGAAGATCCTCAGGCTCGGGCACCTTGTAACGAAGATCCAATCGATGCTGGCAACCTTTATCACGTCTGACTCTAATGCTGCCCACATCGCAAAGTTTAATTCCTTACTTTCACATCAAATTACTTTTTAGCTCAAGGCGAATTTTCTCCCCCCCCCAAAAAAAAAGAGAGAGAAAACGGTATCTCTGGTCCCAGCTTGAGCAGGACGGCTGTGATATATATTGACTAACATGGGACTGATGGCTGAATCCCAGGAGGGAGGATTCCTGGTTGCACATATCCAGGCCGAAATCTAAAAAAGTCTCTGCATGTGTAACTACATCTCCACGACAGAGAGAGCTCCCTCCCCGCCTTAGGCCACCTCAGTCATTAGCGCTGGTCCAAAACCCGGTAGCAGAGCACAATCCCAGCCCCGTTATCAGGTACGGTTGGAGGTTTCTCATTGAACCTGTCTTACAGTAGCCAATAATTCAATCGGAGAGCGAACTAAACCTCGAGGCTCTACCAGTTAATTAAAATCCTCCAAGCAAATTTGATCAATTTCACTTTATCAGTTTTGATAAGTTCCTTCGGTTTCATTTCATGAAATTTGATTCCGCTGAAAACCGTGTTTGCCTGTGTGGCATGATTCCTGAAATAGACCCTATTCTCCAATGCACGCTCAATCTGATTTTTAATAATAAAGGATTGCCTTGTAATACACAGTTCAACTTGAGTCAGAGCCGGTTTTTCAGCTCTTTTGGAAGAGCTGCAGTGCCATCATGTGGAGGATATCCATAACTGCAGCTTTTGAGTTTGAAACGCTTCAAAGAGAATGCTCAAACAACAGCAAAAATATATTTATTAGACCGTAAAAATCACGGCGATTTTAATTTAAATAAATCTGAAAAGACAATAATTTCTCATATGCATGTAAAGTTGAATAAGCAGTCCGCATTTCTTGATCAAGAAGGTAACTATTTGCAGTTTCAGTTCCCTCCTCTAGATGTCTCCCTTTACTCACTTGTATTTCTGCTTCAAAGACAAATCTGGAAAAAAAAGAGTGAAATTTTAATTAAACACAGTCTCATATTGGATCAAACATCTACTTAAATAGATTTATGAGATCCTGAGTGTGAAAACGGATAAATAACTAAATCTTGAGGGGTTTTGTGAAGACTGCTTAGTTAATTTGATCAACATTTGGATCAAGTGACTGAAGTATGAGGGTCTTTACATCCAGCTGGGAGACAATAAGAACCAAATGGAGCACACTGCGCATAATGAGATCCAGCATGATTTCCTCATAGTTTTGTTAGTTTTAAACTCAGTTATTTAGTTATTATTACGTTTTATTACTTTTTAAATTCTGCATTCTTCCCTTTTTCCTTTGTTTATTCCTTCAGTTTGAAGTTTCCTCTCTTCGCATTTTTCCGCAGTAAATTCAAAGTGAACTTTTGCATTGATAATCATGTTACTCTTACGTTATATTCATAAAAACTGAACCGAGCGAGTGCGAATCTGGAAAAGTTTGGAATTAGGACCTGAAAAATCCACTGAACCCTAAATCCTGTCTCACCCGGAGGATTTACTTATCGATCCGTCCCTGGTAAAAATATCTCCGGCGCTTGAATTCTTTAGCTGAAACCCCTCTAAACAGACACAATGATCCGGTCAGAGGGCAACATTCATCAACCAGATAAAACAGACAGCTCTGTTACAAAAAATCAAAAGCTTTTCAAAAGACAAATTAGCTAACAGGAGACAAGTTTGCTTTCAATCACAGAACTAATTGTCTCCTATCTCTCCTCAGATCCCCCGTCAGTCAGAGCCGACATTGTGTCCCACCGAGAAGACGACAGGACGATCAAAAAAAGAGAAAAGTTTTATCTCCTTTTGTTCTCAGCAGCTACATGTCTCTTCTCCTGACTGTAGTCCCACCCTTTATCACAAAGTCCCCTGGGTTCCCCACTCAGAAACTTCCTGAAGAGGCTGCCGAGACCGGCTGCTGCATTTTTTTTTGTTTTTGTTAGAGATGCTGACCCACAAACACAGCCAAGTTTGGATCTGCCTGTTGGTGCAGAGTTGGTGAGAGGGGAGTAAACATCTGTCTCATTGGATTTGGGATTTTTTTTTTCGTTTTTTTTTTTGAAGGCCACAAGAGAAAAAGCTCTGCTATATAGACCACACAAGCAACCACTGTTTACCCACCCCAAGTTTGGTCATGTTTGGCATATAGACACATAAGAGTATTTTATTTTTTCCAAGTAATGTAGATTTATGTGGTGTGTTCTGATTTAAATTCCTCAAAAATCTGCTGTTTCCTCCCTCGCTCTGAAACAGGAAGTAGAACTGTGGTTGTCTTCCGCTCGTCTTGTTTATTGGAACCCGCCTTCCTGTTTTTAGATTCCTTCTGATAAAAGCTGAAAATCCCCAGCCGAATCCCTAACACACACACACACGCTCACACACGCACACACACACACACACACACACACGCACACACACACACACGCACACGCTCAGAAAGAGACATGTTCTCTCTGTCCTCTCCTTCTTTTCGTCCTTCCCTCCTGCTGTCTCTCAGATAAGTTTGGTTGATAAGTTTTGTTTAGGAGGCATTCCTTTATTACGGAAAAACATGCTCCAGCTGTCGTCTGGGCTTCATTAGGTGGATGGGTTGAAAGACTCAAACTGATTGATTAACCCAAACTGATTGAGACTTGGGATCAAAGAGTCAGATGTCAAAGTGTGAACCAGTAGGATGGGTTCAGATTTGTGTGTGTGTGTGCATGTGTGTGTGTGTGGAGTGTGGTGCCCTGTGCAGCCAAGTCAGGAAGGTATGCAGGTCAGTCCAATGGGAATGTCAGGAATGTCAGGGTAACTTAGACTCTTTTCTGGTGCTACAGCCGACTACTTCTTTGATAATTATTTTTTTAATTCTGCAGAGTTAAATCAACACTATGCCGAGTCTATTTGGTCCTTATCACAACTGGTGTTAATTTAACTCTTTTCAGATTTATTTCAACAAGTTAGTTTGAAAAAAGTTATAACTACTACTCAGACTATTTTTTTAAAAATAATTCTGGAAGAGTTAAATTAACACCAATTCTGATAAGGACCAAACAGACTCGGCACAGTGTTGATTTAACTCTGCAGAATTTGTTGTGTGGGCAAGTCCGGACTTAAATGTGACAGAATATAAGACCACGTTTGGAGCATTTCTTGCCTTCAGCTCCCCGAGAGGAAGACGGGAATCAGGAATTCCTCCCAGCTCGAGCGCATGTGGTAAAATTCCACACTCCGTTTCAGCCCGAGTGTTCCCAAACACCTGCACTGAAAACAAGACTCGGCTGACCTCCCAGCTGTTCTCACATGAGTTTCCCAGCTCCTGAATGCAGTTCCCAGGCTTTAGTAAGCCTTTCATTTGATATCATAACATATCTGAGCTCCCCACCCCAACCCACCACCATCAGCACCACTACCCCCCCAACTCTCTTCTCCTCCCTCCCTGTCTGGCTGGCTGGCTTTTTCACGGCAGCCTGTTTTCACTCAGCAGCTTTGACAAAGACTGGTGAAATAATTACAGCTGGGCCCTAACTCAGCCAGTGTTTGTCTCCGATAATCTCCACTGGGCCTGCGGAGTACAGACCATGTCATAGGAAAAGGAGGAAAGGGTCGATTGTTCTGAAATTGAGAGGCCGATGACATCATTTCAAAGAGCTCTGTTCGGCATGTTCGACACTCGCATAGTAAATAGGCGGTGGAGTACACTCACCGTACGTCAACAAAACATGTTGATTCAGACACGCAGATCTTGGCGTCTTTCTCTGTCGATTAGTGACTTTGATGTGGGTCGCTACAGCTTTTGTGTTTCTCGGACGCTTGCTAGTTTGAGAAGTAGGTGTTCAATGTAGATATATCTTGAAAGTGTAACTTTGAGATGAACACCTGGCTTGAGGGAGCCAGGATGTCTTCTGTAATGGCTAGAGGACAACAGGAAGACTGCTCGGTCTTCAGAGGAAGTGAATAAACTTTAAAAACTGCTCAGCCTAAATCAGGCCATCTTACTAACGCAATTTGGGTTAGTACAATAATCCAATTTCATCAGCAAACTGCTAGAATTTAACCAATGTAATTAGTGGAACAATTGATATATGTTCGTAGATTTTAAATATTTCTGATGTAAATAATGTAAGTTTAACAACAAACTGATATAAGGTAGTTACATTTTTTAATCTACTTTTAAATCCACAATCAATCTACTCAAATAAGTTTGTTAGATTCTTAGTTATTAATCACATTCTGCTAATCAAATTTTTTTTACTGTTAAAAGAATAAAATGAGCTGGATTGCAATTATATTGATCAGCTTTTAAAATCTGTTTAAACAAGGTGACATCTGTACGATTTCCCTAATAACCACGAATAAGATCTGCTTTTAATTAGCTAAAACTGCCTCAGGAGCTCACCATGCTAGCATGTTTATTTTTAGCATTAGCGATAGCTAAGCTATCTAAAACTGGGAACAAACTTAAACTCTTGCTCCAACAAAATGCAACCGCACGTCTTATACACATTCTTAACTATTAGTTAAATGACATTCATTCATTATCCAAACCAAACTCAATCGCAAAACCTGTAATATTTATATTTTTCCCTTAAATCTGGATTTAAACAATTAAGGAGTGTCCAAGTTCAAGAGCTGCATCCTTTGGAGGACCAAATCTACCCGGTAGATGCTTTGAAAGCAACTTTGAAATTGGATTGTAAAACCTTCAGAATGACTCTTTCCTTTACCGCTGCACTAAACACAAGCTGGTTTAAATGTAGCTAAGATATGTTATTACTTCAAAGATTTATAATTTAACAATTTAATAAAATTTAAATAAACACCACAAGAATAAGTTTGAAATGGAATTAGACCAGAGAATACTTAGTAACCCTGAACAGGAGCACTTAGTTTATATACTTTAGATCAACATTATATTAGTTTTCTTTTGCCCTCTTTCCTCTTTTTTTCCTTTCCTTTGGTTCGTTATATTGTTTGTATTTCCTTTTAGTTCATGTAAAGCACTTTGAATTGCCTTGTTGCTGAAAATATGCTATATAAATAAAATTACCTTACCTAACCACCAGTGACTTTATGACTTTTTATTTTTGTGTTTCCATAATGAAAAGCATTTTGAAATGCCTTGTTGCTGGAATTAAACTTGATTGATTGAGAATGTTGAGCATAGCTAGCACTAGCTTACATTAAATATAAAATTGACCATGTGGCAAAACTTATTTAAAGCTGCTTACCTTCGGTGCCAATGGCATAAACCAGGCATTTGGGCTAAAGAAGTGGCTTAGTAATTTCGAATGTGGGTGTAAGAAGGGGAGCAAGGGAAGAATCTAAGACCAGAGAGCAATAAACAGTGAGTCACAGTTAAACAATGACAGAAAATGACCACATGAGCTCAAGCAAGACAAAACTGAAACTGCAAAACATTTTATCTGTTTGAATAATAAACCCAAACCACTATAGACCGTACACTAAAATGCTCCATCACAGAAAGGTCGTCGTCGCTGTAATATGCGGCGAGGGTTTATCGGGGAAGTGTGGCGTGTAAATCAACGCCTTGCCACAACTACCTTCGAACCCGTAACTGTGTGATAGCTGCTCCAAGGGACAAGGCAGGAGCGCAGAGCCTCTCCATGGGCAAGCAAGGGAAGCATGGACACCCGGAGATATTTACATACAGTCAGACAGACTTCCTGGCATTGTCAGGCCGAGAGCGTTGATGTCAGATCCACTCCTTCCTGTGCAGGAGGGGAGAACGCCATGCGATGACAATGGGCCCAAAACAGGACAAAGAGGAAATGTTTAAATTTAGGCCACCTCTTCCACCATCTCCTCTTTCAGGGCGATGGAGTGCTGGAGCTGTTTAGTTTTCAGAATTCCTTCAGTTCTCCCCCTGCTCCCTCCCTCCCAGAGCTCCCTCTCCCCATTGTACCATTTCAATAGAAGGATTTTCACATTCAGAGAAAATCCCAAAGGAATATCAGCAAGTGAGACCAGAGTTCAGTCAATAACTTGCTTTCACTGTCGCTTCAGAAAATATAAGTGCTTTTTTTTCTTTTTCTTTTTCTTTTTCTTTTTTTCTTTTTTTTTTATAAATCCGTGAACAAAACTTAAAGCAGCACCCAAAAATTGTGTGCTTCTAAAGCAGCAGGAAATGGATGGGAGATTTTCTTTTCAAGGAGACAAAAGGATAAGCAGAGGGTTAAAAGCTAATTTAAACTTCAAGTATGTATGAGGAGCACAAGGAGCAATGTTTACATTTCTTAAGCAAGTCATTTCTTTTTTCTTAAACTGAACTCAGAGCTCGTCTAAGATATAAGAAGAGCCCCCTGCTGGCCAAGGATACCAAGTAGGAAAACCCCAACTTCCAATTTAGACCATAAATAAATGAAACAAAAATAAAATAGCAATAAGCAATTAAATGAATAAAATAGTCATCACATATAATATTATTGATCATTTTTGCTGCTAGAAAGTGAACTGAAAAAAAAATACTTTCACAACTAGTGATATAACTTAAGTTGCCTTAAGTTAGGTCACTAGAGCCATGTGCATGTAGAAGCTCATCTTTGGTAAGGTGTAATTCACCTACGTAATATGTTGAAAATAAATAACAACAGGCCATGACATGTGGCTTTACTGGTGATCTGGAGCAAGTTTGATTGATTTAACAGACAATCCTGCTATAAAAAAAAAAAAGTTATAATGAGCACATTCAAGAAGGAATTTTGAATAAATATTTCAGTCCATCCATCCATCCATTTTCTTCCGCTTATCCGGGGTCGGGTCGCGGGGGCAGCAGCTTCAGAAGGGAGGCCCAGACTTCCCTCTCCCCAGCCACTTCTTCCAGCTCCTCCGGGGGAATCCCGGAGGAGCTATATAGTCAGTCTCTCTTGTTAATTATAACGCAAACAGTGTTAAATGTAGAATACAAAAATAAAAACATAAGCATGGAAAAAAATACAAGGTATGTGCTGTGCTGAAATGTAAGGTAGCAGAAGTGATGGGGGGCTTGTGGGGGCTGGGGACCAAATTCTGCTTAGGGCCTTGTTCAACTTTGTGCCGGCCCTGGCTGATAGGGTTAGGGTTAATGCTATTTTCGCAGAATTGTCTGGGGTGGTGGGGTGTGTATGTGTGTGTGAGAGCGAGAGACAAAGAGAGAGAAAGAGACCGAGTGTGTGTCTGCGTGTGTGTTTGCGTGAGAGCTTTATCACAAATCAGAGTTGTCGGCATCTGCAGGAGCTTTACGGGGCAAGAGTTCACGCGCTTCGTCTAAACTCGGGGAGTTTCTTCAGCTCTGATGAAAGCTGACGAAGTTTCACAGTCCTACAAACCAAACACATGTGAGCCGGGAGAAATAAAGGGAGTAGCTATCCACAATAATACATCCGCCTTTTTTCTTTTTTTTTTTTTTTTTTTTTTTTTTTGAACAGGCGGACTGAAAGTTAAGGCAGTGCCTGAGTTCACCCTCTGTTCAGGCGGTGTCTGACGACGTTACGGGACAGCAGCGGAGATGCCCTGTTGAACACGGCGGAGCTGTGCTGCGGGTGAGTCCACAGCTGAAACTTCATTTGTGAGTTTAATTTAGCTAAAATAAACGCGCTTCCCCGGGGTTTTAGTTTATTAATGTCTGTTAGTTGTAAAACTGTCCTCGGTAGAAACGGGACAGTGTCATTGCGTGGGGAGTGTAGTGAAGTAGGTAAATTGCGTCAACGAGAGTGTTTATAGACGCAACATTCCTGTGAAATAAGAACAAAAATTAACGCCCAAAGAAAACGGAGAAAAATACACTTACTGTATTTTTCTTGTTTAGTTAAAACTAAGTAGCTACGCAATAACTTTGTAACAGTGACAGGAAAAGACAGCCTGTGAGCACTTTGTAGCCATAGGCTCTAATAAGTGTACTACTACACATTACTAATGGGATATTACTGTATAATTTGAAATAAAGTTTATGAGTAGTAGCTGCGATGATATGTTTAGATTTAAATAAATTAAGTGTGTAGTTTAAAAACTGATTGAAAGAAGTTGTACCAGAGCCTGTCCAAATTAAATTTTGGGAATCCATTCCATTCAAACTATTTGTCCACCAGCCACCTCAGCAAATCTGCTTCTTACTGTTCGTGCTGGATCTTTATTGTAATAGGCACTCACCTCTGCTTGTTAAAAAATTAACCAGTGAGCCAACAATGACTTCCTTAAAGGAATTGCTCATATTTATTAAAAACAAGGTCTTTCTTACTCTTGAAACAGGAGATATTGCCTGTATTTTTCTTTTATATAAACGTTTTAGTTTCTAGCAACTAATCAAAACTGACCCAACAACAAAGAGGAGGTCTTACCATTTTAAGACAACTGCATTCTTAAAAGTTTTATACACTTGTAAGATTTACATTCTGGCTTTACAACAAACTATTTTTTTTTATTATTTTTTTTTAAACTGCATGAACCCTTTAGCCGTGACAAATTTGAAGCTCTCTCAAAATCACCAGCAAGTAACTCCAACCGGTTGAACAGTTTTTACACCAACAGTTTGAATAGTCGCACATTTGCGGTGAAATGTGACTTTGACAGATTAACCAAATATGAATTTTCCATTGTAATGTGCTGTGCAGAACCCATGCAGGCCGTGACTGGCATAAGTCTGAAGCCCACAAACATCATCAAAAGAACGGCTTTCCTCCTTTGTGATGCTTTGCCAAGCCCTTCCTGTTCCAGCAGCAGTTTGTTTGTGGGAATTTTTTATGCCCTCAGCTTTTGTCTTCATCGAGAGAAGTAAAGGGTATTCCACTGCCTGGACTTTAAAAACATACTTTTTGAAGCATTATCACCTGTGTCATGTTTGGATGCTTCAAATCAACCAGGACATTTTCAGGTTGATCTTTTCGATTTATCACTCTAAAGGGCAGTGCTGCAAAACTGCTCCTGTTTTCTAACATGTTTTAGGTTGTGCGCTGTCTAAATGTTGCATATGAATGGCTTCCACCATGTGCTGAGCTCTATAGATCTTGTTAGGACTTTACATCTTCTTACGTTTTTGATTTGGTTTGCTTCTCGGCATTGCTATGAGAGTTTCTTTACTTACATTTCTCTGAAGTAGCTATGTACATGAAAAAAAATCTTAGTTATCCCTAAATCTTTTGATAGAATAGACCAAGAAAGTTTTTGTATAAATTTACTTCCTTTGTTCTATAGTTTATGATACAGATAAACAATAAGTAAAAAGCTGCTTCTCTTAAGAGAGTCTTTCATTTAATTTGTTTCTTCTCTTCAAATCTTAGAAATCTTAAACCATTGTATTTAATTTGTGTTTTATTTGCTACACCAACTCAAAGTAGCATTTATTAAAAAAAAGGATACATGTATATATATATATATATATATATATATATATATATATATATATATATATATATATATATATATATATATATATATATATATATATCCTTAAACAATACATATTCAATCAGTTTTATTCAGCCTGGGATTTCTAATTAAAATAAAGCACAACCAATTGCCTTCAGGAGACACCTAATTGTTAAGCAGAGTCAAATTGCTTTCATTTAATCTCAGTTTCATTCCAGTTGTTCTCTGAAGGCCTATGAAGACGTTTTATAGAGAACATTTCTGAACAATAATCAGCATGAAGACCAAGGAGCACAGCTGACAGGACAGGGACTACAGAGTTGTGGAGTCGTGTAAAGCAGGGCCCAGGCTAGAAAACAATATGCCATGGAGCATTGCTTAATCCATCTTCCAAAAGGGGAAAGCGTGTGGTACACTTGCAAAGTAACCCAGATATGGTAGTCCACCTATGGAGGCATTAATCAGAGAAGAAGCCAGGAAGCCCATCTTCCACAGGGACGGAGAATCTGGAGCTAAATACAGGACAATCCTGGAAGAAAACAACTTAAGATCAAGGTGGAGATTTGCCTTTCAGCAAGAAAACAAAGTTACAAGAAAATAGCTAAACTCAAAACAGAGTTGTATGTTAGAGTGGCCCAGTCAAAGCTCAGACCTAAATCCAAATGGGAAGAAATAGCTATTTATTGATGCTCTTAAGACTGATTCTGCTTGATTTGTATTGTAAAGGAGAATGAGAAAAAATATATATTTTTTGAGGATAAAACAAAGCTGGTATCAAATATGCCAAGTATAGATTCTCGAGGGGTCTGAATACAAATACATGTAAAATTCCTCTAAAGAAAGCTGAAGCTTGTGGTTTTAAAATGACCAAATGATTTTGTATCAAACTAATATATGTTTCCATTCCTATTTCTATGACTGCAGAATTTGCATTTGTAGAAAACTTTGTATTTATTAAAAAAAATTTTTACCAGTAAACAAAACAAAACAAAACAAAACAAAACAAAAAAAGTTAAATGTAAATTGTGATATCCGGTTAAAAGGTCAGAACTTTGAAACTCATCCTTGCTTCAGAAGTCTCGCAACAAAAGCAACGTCTGCCGAAGGCCTCGATTATGTAAGGTGCTCCTCTATACATAACAGGGATTACCAAACAGGGGTAATTACCATGTGGACGGGTAGAAAGCATCATCATCATCATCATCATCATCATCATCATCATCATCATCATCATCATCATCATCATCATCATCATCATCATCCCCAAAAGAAGCTTATCTAAGCTGTGATGATGTCACAGCAGAAGCAGGTCTGAAATAACCAGACATCCCTGTAGTGAGTGTTTCCATGGCAACGCAGCCTCCCGGTTAAACGGGGGACTGTGTCTCAAATAATTACTTTGGATAATTGGTACCAAATATGATGGGGGGCAGGGGGGGTAGCTGTTGCTGACTTGAGGAACAGAAGTCCCTGTTTGAGAATCACAGTCTAACTCTCTCACTGTGATAATCTTCATATCAGGTGTTCCTGAATACTTGACCCTGGGTGAAACACAGTTGTCAGACTGATTTTACTCCCATATATTTTCTGTAATATCATTGGCATTCATTGCATGCATTTCCGAGTTCCTCTGTGTAAGTTAGAATTGAAGGAGCACATATGAAATGACAGTGTTGTCAGTTTAATGTCAGATTGCTGAATAAGAATGTGTTTTTGCTCCTTCAGGTGTTTGAAAAAAAAGAGAGAGAGAAGACCTAAACATGATGTTCACCGGAGCTGATAGCTGACACTGTAGAATGAGAGAGGATGGCGCAGACAGACAGCCCTGCCTCAGAGAGCAGCAACCCTAATGGGTTTGTCAACCGAGTGTTCAATGTTTCTCTGGATGTGGAGAACGAGACAGGCAGTGTTTGTATTCAGGAGACGGGGCCGGGGCCCGTGGAGGTGCAGAAAGAGAGCCAAGCTGCCTCCTCTCAGACCCCTGTCAAGGACAGACAGGAGGTCAACCGGAGGGCCCGTGCCACGGGGGGCATCTGGCGCATCTTAAACCGAAAGAGAGCCGTCCCTGAGCTGGAAAGGAGGCCCCACTCCATGATCCTCCCCGGAGAGGCTTCCATCCCTAAACTCTCGTTTGCAGACAAAGTTCGGTCTTTTAAGAAGCTAAAATCCCCCGCCGTGTTCAGAGGAAAAACAGGGAAGTTGTCCACTGCCAAGTTCACCAGCTCAGTGGACGAGGAGTCTTTCTGCCGTGACATCGGCACTCCGCAGCAGACCAGCAAGAGCACCCTTCGAAATAGAGGGAAGAGGCATTCGTATGCCGGCTACACGGTGGACTTTGACTGCTCGTTTGAAGACCTGGATCTGTCTGCGCCAATAGATGGCCTCCAGCCCGCTGTTACAGGAGAGACTGTTGTCCAGAATGGCTGTAAACTGTCTGAAAGAATTTCATACACCAAGAGAAGCAATAGCAACTCAAACAGCTGCAACAAAGTCAGCGCAGACTGTGAGGAGCCCAGTGTTAGGGGTAGCCCCAGAACCCATCACAGTGGAGGGAGGAGGCACAAGGATGTGTGGAGTTACCTGAGGAGGATTTCCCTCTTGGGGAAAAGTAATCCCGTGTACTCAGAGAGAAGCTTTGACTCTGAGCTCCCCTCGTTGGACAAAACCATGGACTCAGATTTTGGATCTGTAGACTTCGAGAGTGTCAGAGACTTTCAGCCGCCCCCCCCGAAACAATCGGACACAAAGGGACACTTTGGTGGTCTCTTTAAGTTTTTTAATAGTGTAGCAGAATCTGCCAGAAAATGGCGGACAACTTCACGGTCCTTCTCTCCTCCAGAGGGAGAGAAGACTCCGATGACCTCCCCGCGGGCCCCACAACGCTCAGTGGACAACATTCACAGTGTTTCTCTCACACTCCACAATGAAGGATCTTTAAAACCCCAACCAACAGAATTGTCACCGCTCGCTGCTCAACCCTCAAATCCTAGTAGCTTTGACAGTGAAACTCCAGCGCCCACAACCGGTGGACAATCCCCCAAAGTTGCCCCAAAAGCCTTTAGAGCTTCTTCAGGATCTCAAGCTGTTAATGGCCTTCAGAGCCCAGACAACGTGACAAACCACAAATCCACGGCAATTGTAGAGAATCATATTGAGGATTCAAGTTTAAGCGCGGAGGCTGAAGCTGATGCTGAGAGGGTTCAGCTGAGCTGCCTGTGTCAAGAGGAAAAGGTAGGGGGACAGAAAGGAAATGAGCAGGATTCCAGGGATACTCCGCTTGACTCCCACCAAGTACAGGAAGTGAATGTCCAATCACAACAAGGTGATAAAGAAAGCACAACCAATAGCGTAGCAGCCTCAGATTCTACTGAAGAAATTTTTAAGGTAAGGAACGAAAACCTGTAAAGTGCTGACAATAAATTTGTCAGAGAAGTTGTTTACTTGTTTTGTTAAGCTGTTGTATCTCTATTTCTTTAAGAGAATGCCATATCCGTGTGTAATATGCTGTGTATTTTTTTCCATAACCACATTTCATTGCAGGCATTTTTCACTTCATTAACTTTCCCAGAGGCATGTGTCATGTAATTACTGCACAAAAGCTAAAAAGTTCATTTATGTAACTGCCTTAACCATGGTCATTCTTCTGCTTATTAAAAAAAATCACCTGCAACCTGGAATATACAGTGCATCAGAGCTGCGACTTATATCTTTATGATACGGTCTGGAGTGGCTGAATGGATAGATATGAGACAGCAGCCCTGATGTTGTCCTTTTGCTCCATCTGTTGGAGAAAAGAGGTTACAGTAAATAAAAAAAAACAAAAAAAAAAACACAGCAGCATGTTATAAAAGTTTGTCCTTTCCCGTTTGGCCAGCTTTTTGTAGCTTGCAAAAGAAAAGCTTGCGTCTCCCACCGAGCATGCAGTGTCAGGCTGCAGCGGCCCCAGAGGTCCGTGACGTCAGCGCCTCTTAACGGCGACCGCCCCTTCTCAGAATTAGTCATCTCCCTCCTAGTCATCCCAACGAGTCAGGGCATGTTAGCTTCTGACTAAATGAGATATGACATCTCAATACTCAGCACACTTTCATAGGGGTTTATTATGCAGAGGCAAGGGCTTTAGGAGCCTTTGTTTAGGGAAAAGTGCTAATCTTGTGTCCCACAACCGTTTAGCAAGGTCCTGCGTTTACACCTAGGTGGGAATCAGATCTATACATGAAAGTTCAACTGAGTTCCTTTATTTTTTAATGATGTCCTTAAGCTATTTGTGCTTCAAAATTCAGTTTCTAAACCACTACTGCTTAAAAAAACAAATTCATATCATTGGGTAACTTATTTAATTTGGAGCACAGAAGCCTACACACAGTGTCTTGTAGTACCGTATTTTCCGCACTATAAGGCGCACCTTCAATAAATGGCCTATTTTAAAACTTTTTTCATATGTAAGGCATTATAAGGCGCATAGAATAAACTACGGTTGCCACCCGGGACAAGGGTCCCCGAGTACTTTATATACTAGCAGGGGCGGATCTAGAAAAATATCTATGAGGTGGCAAGAGGGGGGCAGGGATTTTTTCGGGGGTGGCAGCGTATATATATATATATATATATATATATATATATATATATATATATATATATATATATGGTTGATTAATCAATATTAATGTGGTATAGTTAATTATTTTTACGTCTTTCATTCTCCTGATAATTGATATGTATTATGTATTACTGGACTGGACAGCGCCTATTAGTCGCTATGTGATTCATTGTGTCCAGAAAACCATTTCATCCCAATACAGGACAAGAAGAAATCTGTCACAAAAATTTTAGTAGCGCCATCATCTGTTATTAGATATATCTATTAAATACGTCTTAAAATAAAGATTAGAAAATTGATGTTTGATTAATTCTCCATGATAAAAATCTATAAACAGTTTAGTTTCTGTTAGTTCTGTCAAGATGCAAGAAAGGGCAAATTTCTATTTATATTGGTCAATCGTTTTATTTTAAATATGCTGTAGGAGCCGTAGTTTGACGACTGTTATAAATATCACCACGTTTTGCGAACACAGGGGATTAGCTCAGTTTTTGTCGGTTGTTTTTTAGGAATAAAGATAAAATAAAGCTGATAAACAGGTGAAGAACCAAACTAGACAGAACCACTTCCGATTGTTTGCCAAGCCAAACATCCAATGAAAGTTCCACCAAGCCACTACTAAGGCATTGGGGTCATGTTTCTAGACACAGGCAAAACAAGGTTCAATGTCCAAACTTATTGATTGTTCTTGGTGATTTATTTTCCTCTTTCACCAAACAATTACAGAGATCAAACTTTCATTTGTTCTCATGCTACCACTCTTGCTCTGGTAAAAACCATCGGCCCCAAACCCAAATGCCTGCTGGTCCTTCGCCAGGCCCCTGCACTTATAGAAAGTGGACTGACCCACATTACTTCCTGTCTAAATTTAGAAAATAAATAAGAAAAATAATAAAACAAAAAATACATAAAATCAACAATTATCAACCTACAAATAATAGAAATTTAAGAATAAAGTAACAAAATTTAAATGGATAAAGAAATAAAGACAAAATAACTCCAACCACTTCTATTCCGCCTTTTCTCGCAACCGACAAACAGCTCAACGAGCAGAGAGAGCAGAGATTACCGATCAGGGGAATTAACACCAAAAAACAAACATTTCCCACACAAAAAAGTAGCAAAAACACTAAAACAGAACATCCAGTCTGTTACATTATGTTGTCAGGCTTAATGTCTATATTGTGATTATAAGTTTTCGCCTGACTACCGCGGTGGTTGATTAGCTGATTTAAACACCTGCTCTACTGATGACTTGGTGGGCGGGTTGTTTAGTGCTAATGGAACCAAAACACACCGAACTGCACAGCACATTTTAAGGTTATCAAAGTCAATACCAGGCCAGCAACAGTTGGGCTAGTATAACTGACCCACTGCTCACTTGTTCAATCCATCCATACATTTTCTTCCGCTTAGGAAGATTGCGGGTTGGGTTGCGGGGGCAGCAGCTTCAGAAGGGAGACCCAGACTTCCCTCTCCCCAGCCACTTCTTCCAGCTCCTCCGGGGGAACCCAAAGGCGTTCCCAGGCCAGCCGAGAGACATAGTCCCTCCAGTGTGTCCTGGGTCTTCCCCGAGGCCTCCTCCCGGTGGGACGTGCCAAAAAGCAGAGATGCGATCCTAAGACCACCAAAACGGATCCCCTTAACACCTCGGCTGCGCCTAGAAATTCTGAAGGTAATGAACAGAATCGGTGACAAAGGGCAGCCTTAGCGGAGTCCAACTCTCACCGGAAACGAGCCTGACTTACTGCCGGCAATGCGGACCAGACTCTGACACCGGTCATACAGGAACCTGACAGTCCGGTACCCCATACTCCCGGAGAACCCCCCACAGGGCCCCCCGAGGGACATGGTTGAATGCCTTCTCCAAGTCCACAAAACACATGTAGACTGGTTGGGCGAACTCCCATGCACCCTCCAGGACCTTGCTGAGGGTGTGGAGCTGGTCCAGTGTTCCACGACCAGGACGAAAACCACACTGCTCTTCCTGAATCCGAGGTTCGACTATCCAACGGACCTTCCTCTCCAGAACCCCTGAATAGACCTTACCAGGGAGGCTTAAGCGTGTGACCCCCCTGTAATTGGAGCACACCCTCCGGTCCCCCTTTTTAAACAGGGGGACCACCACCCCAGTCTGCCAATTCAGGGGAACTGCCCCTGATGTCCATACGATATTGCAGAGTCGCGTGAGCCAACACAACCCTACAACATCCAGAGCCTTAAGGAACTCTGGGCGGATCTCATCCACCCCGTGGCCCTGCCACTGAGGAGCTTTTTGACCACCTCGGCGACCTCGTCCCCAGAGACTGGAGAGCCCAACCCAGAGTCCCCAGGCTCAGCTTCCTCAACAGAAGGCATGTTGGTGGGATTGAGGAGGTCTTCAAAGTATTCCGCCCACCGGCCCACAACGTCCCGAGTTGAGGTCAGCAGCACACCATCCCCACTATAAACAGTGTTGGTGCTGCACTGCTTCCCCTTCCTGAGACACTGGATGGTGGACGCCTCGAAGCCGTAGTGAAGTCTTTCTCCGTGGCCTCTCCAAACTCCTCACCTGCCCGAGTTTTTACCTCAGCGACCATCCGAGCCGCATGCCGCTTTGCCCGCCGGTACCCATCAGCTGCTTCTAGAGTTCCACAGGCCAAAAAGGCCCAATAGGACTCCATCTTCAGCTTGACAGCATCCCTCACCGAAGGTGTCCACCAACGGGTTCGAGGGTTGCCGCCGCAACAGGCACCAACAACCTTGCGACCCCAGCTCCGATAAGCCGCCTCGGCAATGGAGGCACGGAGCATGGTCCACTCAGGCTCAATGTCCCCAACCTCCCCTAGAACGTGTCCGAAGTTCTGCCAGAGATGAGAGTTAAAGCTCCATCTCACAGGGGACTCCGCCAGACATTCCCAGCAGACCCTCACTACACGTTTGGGCCTGCTAGGTCTGACCGGCTTCTTCCCCCACTTTCAAACTGCGGCCTAGGGGGTCCTGGTGCCAAGTGCACATATGGACACCCTTATGCTTGAACATGGTGTTCGTGATGTTCAATGTTTTTTTTTTTTTTAATTAAAATGTTTTCCTCACCTGTGAAATCTGAAGCCCTTATTACCATTATCTATGGTTAAATAAACTGCTAAACATTGCGTCCGTTCTTCTGATTATTTGCGCGATTGTAGTAGTTTCCTGACCACCGATATTCCTGACTCAATGGACAGCAATGGCGCATGTGTGACTTACAGTAAATCACTTAATGAATCCATCAATGCTGCTGGTGCTCTGTCCTTCTCTCGCGCTCGCACTTCTCGCTACTTAGCAGTGGGTGTCAGGGTACATTGTGTTGCATTCAATGTTGTCGGAAAAAAGAGTTTCATGCACTTTATGTCCGATTTGCCATAACTATTTTTTAATTCATTGTCGCTAGCTGGGGTGTCAAGGCTCTCGTTGCCACCCCAGTAGATCCGCCCTTGTATACTAGGCTGCCCCAGTCATTGTTTTTCATGTCTATGGATAGGTGAGTCAAACTTTATTAACAAACCAGCGTTCTGACAACTATCCCAGCATGCACCGCCCGCTTCTTCTACGGAGAAAATGAAGTCGGCGGCTGCTTCCCGTAGTTGCTAGACCTGTTGTGGCTCAATATTGGTCCATATATAAGGCGCACCGGATTATAAGACGCACTGTCAGCTTTTGAGGAAATTTAAGGTTTTTAGGTGCGGCTTATAGTGCGGAAAATACGGTAGTTTTTGTTCCCCTTTAAAAGATTGCACATTTTATTAAGATTTTATACACAAAGTAAAGATTTGCTAAGCAGAAGGATAATTACAAATTGTTTTTAAATTGTTTTACGTTTACACCTCTTTAGTTTGACAGTCTTGGATAAAATCCCGTGGAGCCAATCCCTTGTAAAATCACCCAACTAGCAAGTAGAGTTAATCTCTGTGATATAATCTGAAAATAAACACAGCTTTCCTGTAAAGACTTTTGGGATTTCTTAGAGAATGTGAGTGAACAAACAGCGTCATGAGATTTAAAGCAGAAATAGGTTATGAAACAAATTCCCAGGTTTCAAGCAACCTGTGCTGTTTGAGCCGTCATCTGGCTGTCCACCCAAAATGAGAGTATTAATGAAGTAGCCAAAAGGTCCATGGTAACTATGGATAAGTGAGCAAATCTGTTAGCGACACAACTATTAGCCATGCACTTGTTGTCAAAAGAAATAATAATAAATCATAACCTTGCCTTTTCAGGTGTGCACAGATACACAGATTTTATCAGTAGCTTCATTAGACTATGAGATTGTAGAAAATTACTTAAATATTGATTGTCAAAGTGGATACCAATCGAAGCTTAAGGGGTTTAAGTTCTTGCTTGGCACAGCACTGTTGTTCCATCATGCATTCCCCATCAAAAGTATCTGGAAATAATTATTTATATGAAGTACACGCATACCTGCAGAAAGTCTTCATGCAGAATGAAGAGTTCTTTATTTATTCATATCTGATGTGCAGCTAACAGCTGCAGCAGACAAGACCAGAACTTAGAAAAACCCCCTGTGGTATGATGGAACATCTTGATTTAGTGATGTGTCAAAACATGTTTCCAAATCTAGTTTGAGAGCTGCAAACTAGACTGTAAAAATAGTTTTGTTTAGACTTTTTATCATGATTAAGTAATGAAATAAACCTATGCATTATTTACAACCCTTCTTAATAATTACCTCATGGTAAAAAAAAGAAAAAGAAAAGTGTTAGTCTGTCTCTTAAACTCAGTGGTTTTTCTTACCTGATTACCCACACATGCACTGCAAGTAGAAACACGAAGTGTCGACTGATGGAATTTATTTTTTGCACAGAAATATGAAGCGTAGCTTGTCAAAACTGCAGACATACTCTCCTTATTCCCTGCACAAGAAATGCATTGTTGCGCTTGTATGTGGGCCAAGCGGCTGAGTATCTTTGCCAATCCCAGCTGTGTGAGCAGATTGCCAGCAAGACAGGCTGCAGTGTGAGGCAGCCCGGACCAGCCCCGGCCCAGGCTTGCACAGAGAAGACCTCTGTGCCTCACAGGCGGTTGCTCCACCGTCCCCGTCCGGCCTCGGCGGTGCTGGACCTGTGGAGGTCCAACCCGGAACGTGAGATCTACACGCACTATAGCGAGGTGGGCTCCCTGCCCCGGCTGAGACACCGGCCCGCTGCCACCATGCTGCACTCCCCAGGGCAGAGACGGACTGCTGCGCTCTCCAGGCCTTGTTCTGTCATAGAGAGCAGTGTTACTAGAGAGACCCAGACAACGGAGCTGCCTCACAGAGTAAGATGTCAAGAAGCTCGATTGTTTCTGAAATAAAAAAAATAAATCAGATGCTACCTTAAAGCATATGTTTTCAGAGTCTATAATATGCAGATCTGAGAATATATCTAGCTAAAAGTAGGATGGCCAAGACTCACTCGTGGGCTCTACCAACTCACCGATAAATATAGAGCAAGTCCGTAATGAATCAAGCACACTCTCCAGGCTTTGAAGGGCAGCCCAGGACTAACCCAGTATTTATATGCCACTCACTGTTAGTTGCAACAATGCCTGCATGCTCTGCCTCATTTACAGAGGCCTGCATTTCTGAACATTTTCCCTCTCTTTTTCTTTACCTCCGTCTCACCAATTCCTTTTCTTCCGCTTCTTCTTCCCCTGTCTTTTTTGGCTTCTCTGTGTCCATCCTTCATTTTCAGTCTTTCTCAGTGGCCAATTTTCTGCCTCATCGCTCCCATAAGCTTTACCTCTCATTGGCCTAACCCCGAGTCAGTTCATTTTAACCTGAGAGAACGCCTTGGTCGGCATGATGTATAGTCTCTCTTGGTTTGCTGCGGAGCACACATGGAGGCCAGTGCACCAGAATAGAGTTGCTGGGATGTGGAATACTTATATTCACAGCAAAAAAAAAAAAAGAAAGAAAAGAAAAAGGGGGACAACGCAGAGAGGAAGGTTTCTTTTAAGGTGAAGGGTAGAACAGTGTGTGATTGTGTGATTTGCAGTCGCGTTATGTGGAATATATGTCCTAACTACCCCAGTACCCTCTAGGCTTTGTCTCGCCCTCCGGGAGTGTCACCACTCGAGCCCCCGCAAAGGGCATCTCTGCAGCGGTGTCGCTCGCTGCCTCTTCCCCACAGCACTCTCACCGCCTTGGCTTTGCTCCTGCCTACTTCAGGTAATCGCACATATTCTTGCTAGCAATGAATTTGCAAATTTATGCACACTTTCTTAATTCTTGACCCGTTTTTCCGTGCGCTTCTTACCCCAGTGGACATGGGCCAGTCGTCCTCATCGGTGCGCCTGAGGTCTGGAGGCTCCACCAACTGCAGGAGGAAGAGGCTGTTGAGACCCGGGTCAGAACCACTGCAGGTCAACATAGTGAGTCAGACACACCCCTCAAATCACCTTGCAGAGAGCTGCAGCTTTATTTAGTCTGTGTTTCTGCCAGCGGGTTTATGATGCCGAGGCCTGGCTTGTGCAAGCATAGCACAATGAGGTTGTTTCAGAGAAAATAAGCAAGTGCTAAAATGGCTTTAGTGGGCGTTTAATCAGATGATGAGGGAAATGATTTGTCTAGAAGGTGCAGATGTTGAGGAATGTCATGCTGCACTCTGAAGGACTTGCGTCACTTTCGCGCTTAAATTTCTGACATAAAAAATATCAAATTTCTGGTGAAATATGAATGAAAATTGGCTGATTTAGTAATAATGTTTTCACATAGTAGCCAACACAGTACTTTGCAAAAGTATTGACACCTCTTGAACTTGTCCACATTTTGCTACGTTACAGCCAGAAACTACAAGGCATTTTGTTAGGATTTATGTGACTTATTAACACAAAGTAGGGTATAATATTTAGGTGGAAAGATAAGGATATGTGGTTTTCACTGATTTTCCAAATAAAGATTTGTAAAGTTGTCCTGCATTTGTATTCATCCCTCCAGAGTCAATAATAGAACCATCTTTTATTGTTATTATCTCTCTATATCTGTTTTTACCCATTTGTCTTTGCAAAATAATTCAGCAATCACTCAGATTAGAGGCAAAGTAGTTAAATTCAGGTCTGCACTTTGACTGGACCATTCCAACACATGACTATGCTTTGATCTAAGCTATTCCCTTGTAGGTGTGGCTATATTTAGGGTTGTTGTTCTGTCTTTTGGAGCCTCCAAACTGGTTTTATTCAAGGAGTGACTTCTATTACCTCTGAGCAGCTTTAGTGTACCTGCTGAAGAAAAGTATGCACACAGGATGATGCTGCCATCACAATGTTTTCTATGTAATAACAGTAATAATGTTCAGTATTACTGCTAGCGTTTGGTATGCAGGACTGAATATTCATTCTTTGGTTTCATTTGATCAGAGCATCTTCTGCCATATTTTTATGTCTCTACTAAAGCTTATTTAGGGCAGAAAAACAAATGTCTTTTTCTGCCTCACTTTTAAGATTTTATTAATAACTTACTCATTTACATTTTTAATCACATCCCACTTTACTTCACTTTGTGTGGTTCTACCACATAAAATACCAATAAATTAGATAAAATTTTGTGATGTTAATATGACAAAATGTGAAAAAAGATCAGAGGATGTCAATATTTTTGTGAAGCAGTGTATCTACAAGGCTGCGTCTTTGTCAGCTGTGTAAAAATTAGCCGCAGTAGATGTAATGCTACACAGGAGGCAAATCCGGGCCTTTCAGAGCAGATCCTTTGATGTGCAAGTGGCCTCTTGGGAACTCCAGGGGAAGGAGAGGCAAAGATTTTCTAAAACATCCATGACGGTGCGGGGAACAGTTCTCCAGCTGAGCCCGGATCTGTGAAAACTTGAATGCATAGATCCCATATTGATTCTGTTGTTTAATCAAAAAAAGCCAATTCTCTGCTTCCAATGAGTTTTTCTCAATGTGCTAACAGATATGTTTCTGTTAAATGTACATCTGCATGCTGCGATGTAAGGAAATGCATAATTTCTACAGTGTCATGAAAGCATCTAGGTAATGTTTCCTTTACATTGAAACAATTCGTGACGTGCACCCACAGACGACTGAAGACAGTAAATTAAGTAACATAGGCAGCTCATTGTCACTACAGTGATGCAGTCTGTTGAAGTGGCAGATTATGAGCCCCTACTGTCAGCTTTTCACGGCTGCCATGTCTCTGGATTGAAACCGAGTAAGCTTTGTCCTTGAGGAAACGAGAAAGCTGCGTTTTGACTTTGATTATAACTTCTTCTTCTTCTTCTTCTTCTTCTTCTTTGTCTTCTCCTTCTTCTTCTTCTGCCTGATCTAAATTGTATTTGTGAACCGCGGCACGTTGTTGCTATGACATTCGGCTGGCTCCCGTTCAGCTTCTTTGCTTCTATCTTTAGGCATCCTTTTTAAGCATGAGCTAAATAGAGAAAGTGTGTGGGTGAAAAGAGAGAAAAAGGGGTGGGAGAGAAGAGAAGAGAGATGCTCCCTTTGTCACGGCCCTCCCCTGGGGGCTGCGAACACGGACATGTAACGCTGAAGAATTCGAGCTTGAATGGCGAGAGACTGAGATTCAAATGAGATACTGTTATTTTTGTGGAACAAATCCGGAAGTCGCTCATGAAATACTAATAAGAAACATCAACAGTGAACAAAAAAATAAATAAAAAAAAATGGGGCTGCAAGATATCTTGGCTTCCCTGCAGGCAAATGGTTTTCTCTCACAGGACTGTCTTGCTTGGATGTGCTGTTTGGAATACAGTTAAGTGTATGTTACAGTCTTCCTGTTATGATGATGACTGAAGCCGTGAGGCCGCAGGCAGAGAGAAAGCATTCTCACTGCAGTGGATTAGCTACTAATGCTGACGCCTCTTTTCTCCCTTTCATTTAAATGGATTTCTCCCCCAGTTCTGCTCTCCTCCTGCTCTGCTCTGGTGTTACACTTTCATCATGGTGTCCTCCACCCCCCCACACACACACACACACACCCGCCACTCGTCTCCTCTTCTGTCCCGTCCCATTCTACACTTTGAATTAAAAAAAAAAGTAAAATAAAAATGTGGGCAGTGGCAGTGTTTAATTCCTGTGCAGATAAGAAGCCTGCATGATGCGTGTTGCTAATGCTGCGCCCGAAGCTCTGCTGTCAACTTGTCCAGAAGGAGGGGAGTTGTCTTATTAGGGATTTCATGCAGATTAGGACTTTCAACAGAAATTGTATATGATTAAGTTGCAGTATTAATCATATTATGCAATGGTATCCAGTTACTATGAATACATGAGTCAGCAGGCAGGAGCTAGTTGGCCAAACAACAAGGCATGGATGAAAAGGAGCAAAGTTGAGTTGAAGGACTTCTTCTTGTTTTTCTTTCTATCCATGTGAGGAGCAGCAGCACCAAAAATGAGCTAAAGCAAATTATTTAAACACTTTTTCACATTTTTGTTACTTTATACACACAAAGAACAACATGTTGTTTTGGGATTATATGAAGCACCAATAATAATAACAGAGAAGAGAAAGGAAAATTATACATCGTTTTCAAAATATTTACAAATACGAATCTGAAAAGTGTTTCCAGCCATCTTTACTTTGATACCCCTAAATAAAATCTAATTTACATCATTATTAGTGACCTGTGTGTGACATAATCTAAGCAGAAATACAGATTCTCTGGGAGACAACAAAGGAGACCAGAAAATAAATATTTTGGGTGATGAAAAGCCAATGCCTGGTTCCCCTTTTCCAGATTTTTAAATTGTCGGCTGATTTTCAAAGCTTGAGAGTACACAACACATGACGATAAAAACATTGTACCTGTAACAGATTTGGTGTGATGTTTTTGGAGTTGAGCCACATGGACAGAGCAAAACATCACACGCAAACATTTAGATGTGAGACAGGAAATCTCACCAAACCTCCCTAGACCAAACGTGAGTTCAGATTAACAAACATGGCCAACAGACAAGAAGCAATGGCAATACATTATGGACTGTGTTTTTCTATTGTGAGAAAAACACAGTAGAAAAAAATGTCTCTGATGTCTGTCAGACTTTATAGTGCGCCATGGCCATTGTTTTGTCTTTGTTTCGAATCCCCCTGTGTTTCCATCACCTGGCTTTCTGATTGGCTGCAGGTCGAGCTCAACAGGCTGCGTACTCATTTGTCCTCAAGGGACACCGTACACGCTGCGATGTCGGGTCAAGACAATCCAACATGTTGAATATCCCAGATTTTAGATCATAACAAGTGGACCAGGTCACTCTTAACACACCAAACACAGCAGGCATAACTCAAGAACCATCCTGATCATCAGGGCCTTCTTAAGATTCTCCAAAGGAGAAAACTGGTATAAAAGTCTTGCCATGTTAACTAGGCATAACAGTTATTAATTGGGTCATTTTGGCAGAAGAAACTGCCTCTAGATTTCCTTTGCTTCACATTTTTCCCCTTATCGATTGGGTACATAAAATCTCAAACATATACATAGCAGTTTTGTTTATAGATAGGTAATCTTAAAGTTGTGTGAATTTTTTTTTTGTGCCTTTTTATTGCTAATATACAGAGTGACTCTGAATGATGCATCCTCTTCGAACACGCGTGTACGCCCTTTACATGCTGCTACACAGAATTCGGTATTAAATCTGTCAGGACAGATGAGTCATTACATTTATTATTAGATTAGCAGCGAGTAGCACCAGCTAACGATATCTTAGCCAAACACACTGTACATGTAATTTCACCTAAGGCCTTATTTCGGAGAAGCCTTGGGAATAGATCCATGCCCATAATAACTGCGCACATGCATAGTTTGCGCAATAACCCAGAGGCGACCCAGAATCCTTCATCAGCGTTCATTCAGCATTGTTCACCTGCCAGCGCGCCAACAGCTGCCGCTGTTTGGGAGTACATGATGAGCTCTGATTAATAGCAGTGTCCCTGCCTGAGTCTGAAGCGGATGGTTGGATCAGAGCTTCCCCGGGCTGATTCTTCCCAAAGAAATGGGTTGATGGTGTATACATGGCTATGTGACCACGTTTATGCTGAGTGTGTTTGTATGCGTGTTAGGGAAAGGAGAAAGGCTCAGGGCCTTTCTCTTACATAAGCATAAAGGCGGATTCCACCGCTCGCTTCAAAAGCCATTTGGACTTTTCAGGAGAGCTGCGTGCTCTCTGGTGCTGGAGGAGCTGTGCTCTCTGGCCCATCCTGTTTTACAGCATCGTCCTATTGTACACTGTACTCTGTCAGATCATGCACAGACTTGTGTGTGTGCAGCTCATGTCTCGTCAGAGCCGGAGTATGCACTGTTCCATCTCGGTGCTGCGCTGCTGGCACATTGGAGGAGTAATAACAAGGTTGTGCTAACAGGCAGTGATTCCTATAATGAGATTCTTTAACACATAAACACTTTCTGCTGAACGGCAGCGGTATCTTTTGGGTCGTATTCCATTTCTAATTTACCAGGATTCACACTGTCCACTATTTGTGACTCACTGTTTATTTTTAGGCCAGATGGTTGGTTATTAAGGATTAATCCATTCCAGGGCCTTCAGTCAAAACACTGCTGCATGCTGTCAGTCTGTCTGACAGGACAATCTTAGTGATAATTTAGTGTCGTTCTTTTCTTCATTGTTGACACTTACTTTACAGTCTTTATATTGTAAAGTTGGAAGAAAAATAATAAACGATTATTATTATTATTAAAGTGATAACAATTTGATCAATAACATTGATCAAATTGTATCAATGTAATTATAGTACACTAACTAACTTTTCACTTAGTTTGCAGATAATAATTATTATCTTATTATTATCTGCAAACTAAGCTGATGTTAGTGGACTGTTTAGTCAGGTAATCTGCTCATGTAGATGTTTTATGTATTTTGTCCAATGAAATTCACCACGGACTTCATAAAGCAGGTTGTGGATTTCACATTGAGTCTCATATCATGTTGGATTTTGATGCAGTATAATTTGTTGTGCACTAGGAAAGCAGGGTATAGACAATTTATTGTCGATAATCCTGCCATATGGTTGAAGTAGTTTTAGTTTTTAATTTGTAGACTGCACGGTTTTTCATTCCATATTGAATTTTACCCAATAGATTTTCCTTTGTTATACTTAAACAAAAGAAGAACTGAAAATGAAGCCAACATTTTACAATAATAATTGATTTTGTCAACTAATTTTCTCAAAATAAATAGTGGAATTGAATTTGGACTCATTGCACTGCCCTAGAAAACAGACAGTCAGTATCTGGTATAGATATTTTTTGCACGCTATACAGCTGATGGTCTTAATTCCTATTTCTTTTACCTCATAGTTTTTTTCTATGAACACAGCTATTATGTATGCTCTTGGTTATTTTATCATTTTAAATGATTCCAAAGATGTTTTTCCATTTTTAACAAGACACCTAATTGTATTTATATGTAAAAGGAATGACACATTCTACATGTATTCAACACATGTATTTGTATTTTATAAATGTTTTTGTCTGTGCAGCTTCTTCATTCAGAGGAGAGAAAAGTTTGTAGCTTTCACTGTAAATGATAGTTCACTGCCCAGAACTATCATGCTAACAATGAATCATCAAGTAATCTGAGAGTCTGACTTTACTAACTACTCCAGCTGCATTTTGTAATTTAAATCAAACACACTCCTCTAACCATGATCACTTTATCCTGCCATAAAATAATGAGACAGAAGCTAACTGCCTTCTCAGTTTCCTGAGAGTTCGGATATATCCTGGAGGGCTCTGAATACGATGGGCTGCATTTTTCTGGCAGCTGCCACTTCTCGTGTACATTATTTAGCCTAACTTTCTCCCTCTGACCTCCCTGCTACTGTGCTACACCACATGTGGCATAAGAGCAAACTCTCCGCTGTAGACACGGATTATGCAACCACCCATCCGAGGTCTTTGTAGTTTTACCTCATTCTTCATTCTTTGCGCGCCTCCTTATTTTCTTCCCCCTGTGACCTAAGAACTCATTCCTTTCCTTCTTTCTCCTCTTTGCAGATCAGTTTTTCTCCCCTACTGTTTTTTTCTCTCTGTGTTCCTTCACCTTGTCCTCCCTTGCCTCATCCCATTCCTCCCCTTCAGGCATGTGAAAACACCTGCCTACTGCAGCCTGGTGTGTGTGTGTGTGTGTGTGTGTGTGTGTGTGTGTGTGTGTGTGTGTGTGTGTGTGTGTGTGTGTGTGTGTGTGTGTGTGTGTGTGTGTGTGTGTGAGTGTTTGTATGCATGTTTTTTTTTTGTTCTTGTGATCATCAATGCCTGTGTGTAGTCATATTAGTTTGGGAGTCAAACTATGCAAGATATAGTGTGAGAATTCATTCATTCAAAGTGATATAGTTTATTTTTTATGTTAACTTTGATGATAAAAATAGAAACCCTAAATGTAGTTTATTTTAAAATTTTAATATTGCATAATACCAATTGAAAAACACAAATATTATGTGATGGCATTCCCATGTGTCAGGGTCACTGCTTACTTTACAATTGTTCAGTAGAGAGCTGTTATTATTGCACAGGCGCTCTTTACCGAGTTCTGCATCCAGGTAGATCAGTGGAAAGTTGAGTGGAAGGAAAAGGTTTTTGGTGAAAAAAGCTATAGAGGCAGCAGAGATAATTACTGCAGTATAAAGTAAAGCCCATTCAGGAATATTCACAAGGACTGAAGCTAACACAAAGACATTATGGGCTCCAACTGTCACATTCCTCCTATTAAACCATAAACCACAGGCAACATCAGAGGTGTCTTACTTATGAAGAGAAAATGACTGAAATGTTGCTCAGGGCCCAACGTCCTCTTTTCATTTGAATGTAGATGATGTATTTGATTTTGGGAACCAAGGTCGCAGTGAGATGTTTTCACAGTCTTAATGATTTGGGGAGTCGCGTCATCTGCTGGCGTTATAAAACTGTACAATACCAAATTTATTTACAAACCACTTTTAAAACAACAAATGATCACCCCATATCTTTTTGACATTTATCTTCTAATTTTCTGAGAAATGGGGCTAAAATTATGAAAATTAAGAAATGAATTACTTTTTTTTTGTGAATTACAGAAATAAATATTAATTTACTTAGAGGGACCTGTAAAAATCTTCATGTAGATTATTTTTCTTTTGATGAACGGCATGAACGGTAACTTCGGGACGGATCCGAAAGGACAAATCTCTCCCCTGCTTCCTGGCGCTCCGGGCCGCAGGTGGCAAAGTCAAGGCTCTGATGAATAGTGACAATAGTGAGCATGAACACTCACAACCAGCGCAGCAGAATGAGAGTAAAGTGGCACTGATTCAGGCAACCAAGCAAATCATTGCACAGTTCATTTGAGTGTTTCCCATGTGCCACAGCTGGGGTTTCAAATGATCTGTTTTGCTTTATTTTATAACACACTGGTACTGATTCTGAGAATCATAAATGGATTTGGGGAGGCTATAGCTTTATCTTTTCTCCTAAAAGTTGATTTCTTGTTGCTTTGTTATTGTGTTTTGTTGTGGAAGGAGAGGGAGCAAAGATGACTCAATGAAGAGGCTTTTTAAGGGCTGAGAAAGAAAACATGCAATCATGTCTTTTATTTTCATCATATCTGCAGACATAGTTTCAAATGCAGGGAAAATAGAATATTTTCTTGTGAAATGAGAATATTAATAACTTTGACATGTGTGTGCAATGAATATAAAACTGTGGCAAATTGCTGTTCTTCCGATACTAGCTGGATTTTAAAAATCCAATTGAGAAATGTGTATATTTATAAAGGTTTTGTGTATTAAACAATATAGATGGACAGATATTTACCCAAAAAAGTGAGACAGTGATAAATGAAACTGGAAATGAAGTTTCCAGTTTCATTTGAGGTCTGATCTGGCAATTCTAGTTTTTTTCTCAGGAACTGTGTTTTTTTTTCTATTCATTATCCATAACGTTTTATTAACTGGTCAGAAATACAGTTAACGTAAAATCCCCAGTTAGGATTTTTTCCCAATCCCAACTCGGCGAGGTAGAGGGTGTCAAACTGCCTTGAGCAGGAGTAAATCTATAAGATGTAGTAGAAGTTGCAGCTAGAAACTATTTATTAGCGCTTTCATTAATCTCAATTACACACATAGTGCTATATTCCATTGATTCCATTGTCTGAACAGCAAATGGATTGTATGACGTGTCAGTTTTACTGTTGACACTGTGGTTTACATGTCAGCATGCTAACATTAGCATGTTAAACTGACTGAACTTATGTAGCACTTTTCCGATCATTTTGACTACTCAAAGCACATTCACCCGTTAACACTCACATTTATACAAAGGGGTACATCAACATGTGGCAGGAGGAAGCTGAAATCAAACCTACAATCTTCTGATCACAAGACAACAGTCGCCCCAGTAACACGTTAGCATGCTGCTGTTAGCATGCCTGGCTTTGCAATAATTTCAGGAGGGCCTGCTTCCTGATGTCTTCTTTTCTAGTCTGTTGGCAGTCATGATTACTCCAAACACTTTGCAAAACAGTTGCTCATTTCATCCATCCTGACTTTTATGTTTTTTCTTATTATTCTAAAAGCATCTCATTGCACCGAAATTGAGTTACTCTCGGACAAACACATTCTAGTCACTCCGCAAGAGTTTTTATTTAGTTCTCGTCCTGGACAAATTATGTTTTTCATCAACAAAATTAACAGATTTGCTTGAAAAAAAGGTAGATAAGAGGGTAACTTTTTTCCTCCCTGCATGGGTCTTGTGTTTGATTTTCACAGCTGGTATTCACAAGAACCATCAAGAATTAAGTGGTAATCTTCATCAAAGAAGAAGGCAAAACCATTGAGACATGTTAAATTAAAACCAGTCTCCAGTGTCGCATTCCTTAATTAAGCTCTACTTCAGATGCATTTCTTTTCCTGAATATCATTTATAATAAGTTCAGGCTGAGGAAATTCAAAAACTGTCTTAAGTTTACCTTCAGTTCTAGCAATCCTCTCAGGTTCATTTGCAAGTCTCACCAGGGACTGAATCAAAGAAAACAGTCACAGGATAGTTTCATCTTGTTCTACAGTTTGGAGAACACACAGATATTGCGCTAATGTCGGCATTAGAAAGTATACTCCTGTGATGTTTAGCATATGACTAGGATTTCTTCATCCTACTTGGCAGAGCCCTTCTGTTTGATCTATCTGTCTATTCTTCTTAGCTCTCTGTGTGCTCTGACCCACTGACTTGACTTTCTAAATGGTCCTGAACGAATAAACAGCTGATGGCCGGACAATGGTGACACAAACTGTGCTCAGGAAAAGTCCAGCGATTTTATTTTTAGGGCGCTTTGTGGCTTGAAGGCCTGGGAGGAAGCAGGAAGTCAGTGTGGTTGCCGTGGGGATGGGAGGAGAAGAAAAGAATTGGAGCAGACTGAAGGGGAAATGGGTGTGGTGGGTTTTGCCTCCCATTAGTGAAATACCTACCAACCACAAACAGATTCATTTGCAAGCTCTAAAAATTGAAGTCTTATTCGGGGAAAGATCGTCTAAATATGCAGCTACTTAGCCAAAGGGGACAGCAATGACTTCAGCGACCTCAGAAAACCTTACGAAAGAGGCCTTGGAACAGGAAATGATCTGGTCTTTCTAAATTTGTTGTTGTTTATGTTGCTAGTTTTGCCTAGTGATACAAAAGGTGGGGCATATCCCTGATAGCTTGTAATTTGGTTTTATTGTTATGGGTAATAAAGTATTCTTTGCTGGGCTGAACACATTTCTACTTCTTTTTTTATACAGCTATTTTTTCTTTTCACGTTTTGTTACATAGTAAAATCACAGTTGGCAACAAAAATCCCCCACTATATATCTATATTTAATATGTAATTGCAAATAAGAATATCTGGTGTATTTGATGTATGAGTAGTTTATCCAGGATACTTTCTGTTGTGATAATATGCTTTATTTCTATACAAAATGAACAAATAAATAAAACTTTGACTCCTACATTATCTATACTGCCAACTAGTGGTTGAATATGTACTTTCAAAAGAAGGTCAAAGTTGAATTCAGAGGTTCAGATTGAAAAAAATTCCACATTTCATCCCATCCCTTGGCAAAATTAAGACCTGTTTGGATCAAGGGTCCTATGGGGAAAGTTGGAAATAATTTCTCCCTCACACAATATTCTCCTGGAGTCAGCTCAGCATCCTTCAATAAAGACACTTAGTTTGATTTGCATTTGGGAAAATGGCCAACAGGAAACTGAGGAACACTTGAGGTCTGAAATTTCCCACAAATGTATTTATTTGGGTTTTATTTAATTGTGAAGTGAAAGAAAAATAGCACAGATCTGAAGGAGCATTGTGTCCATGGTAACTCTGGAGGAGGTGCAAAGATTCATGGCTCAGGTGGGAGAATCTGTTGACAGAACGGCTTAATAGTGGAAAACATTTGGCATTTATGAAAAAGATGCATAAAGTCGAAATGAGCTCTGCTTACATGCTTAGGTCTTCCTGTGGTTTAGATCAAAGTCAACTCATGTGTTAAAATGGCCCAGTCAAAGCCCACCCCTGAATCCAGTACAGAATCTGCACTAAAACTTGAAAGTTGGTGCTCTCCATCCAGTCTGAATTTAGCAAAGAAATGTTGGTGTTTTGATGTGCAGGGTTGATTGAGACGTGCCTCGCTGCACTTCCAGCTGGAACTACAGCTAAATGTGTTGCAAGGTTACTGAGTACAAAAAGTCAGGCCACATTTGATCAGGTTTTTATCTGTAAATTACTATAAAAACAACACATTTTCATTTCTCTTCACAATTATGTAATGACCTGTGTTTATCTATCACATATCTCAATAAGTTCAGCGAAAATTGTGGCTGCAGACCGGACCGGATTTTGAAAAGCTGCGAATACAAATAAATCTTGTGACGTGATCTTTCTGCCTCACATTAAGAAAGTCAAATGAAACAGCAATAAGTTTAATTTGATATAAGATTTCTACCTACAGTGAGAAATTACGGCCTTTTATACATACTCTCTTTGTCTCTTTGTATACGTATGGGTATATTAGCGTTGGTGTCTGTACAGATTTAGACTTTCAGATGTGACCTTTGTTGTCTAAATGTCAGGGAGATTGGAGAGGGAGCCCACAGAGGTAGGACAGGCTTATGTAATCTGCTCACTGAGTCTCTCACACACACACAACCACAGATGAGTGGGGTGGGGTGTGGGAGCATGTTTGAGGACGACTGTCATATCTCAGCTGTGATGCACCATACCCCTCTCTGTGCACTGAAAGCCTGCCTTTCAGGAGCCGTTGCTTTTATCAGCATGCATGTGCAGAAAGTGCCTCGGAAATTATTTATGGCTTTAAAAATACTGATATACTGCGCTCCTTTGGTGTTGTTCTTTTGAACTTCTTCTGAGGTCTTTTTATCCGTACCAGAGCTCTCAGGTGGATCTTACGGGTTTGCCTTTGTGCATCTGTGTGTCGAGCGGCTAACTGGGCTAGTTTTGATGTGTGGAGGATTAAGCTGTAGCATCAGTATTCCCTTTCAGCACTTCTTTTTACAATCCAACGGTGATTGCTCCTGAGCTACGGGACAAGCGCTGCAGCCTGCTCATGAGTATAACAATGTTCACTTTAAGTATCGCTGGCAAAATAAAGGCCAAAGTGACGATTTGCATGCCAATGGATAAGAACAAGCTTCAGATGGGAACTGGGGCCATTTCCATCCTGTCACTCACAACTGCCGAGCCTTAAAGGGGCCCCACGCGGAATACGTTTTGAATACCAAACACTCTCCTCGTGTAGGTTTGAAAGGCAGTGCTGAAATGTTGCTTGGAAACAGACTTTGTCCACACTCGACGTGGACTCTAGGCTGTTACGGCTTACACCAGCAGCAGCATCTTTTGGGGCTGGGCAGTTGAGGGGGGGGGATCAAAACATCCATTAAAAGTTCTCAGAGCACTCCCAAAGCATAATCTGCCTTGCCAGCATTCGTCATCAATATGCTTGGTATGTTCCAAACCGCCACACTGTTGCCCAAGAAAGTCACCCCACAACTGTGGTAGTAGATTGCTCGCAGTGCAAAGAGCAAACTGAGAAAGCAGTAATTGGAATAGTTGGGCAAGACAGGAAAAAGTACATTAATAGTTAAAGTTTCTGCCGCTTTGATCGCCTAATCGGAACACAAGATGTGCTGTTGTTGTGTTAGCGTTACAGTGTGCAGCAGACTCAGAGAGTAGTCACTATGTGTAAGAGCTGCTTGCTCTTTTAAAGTGTGTGTCATGGCGTCTCTCTGGGTGAAGGGCGTCTCACGTTCACTGCCTTATAGCGCAGATCGTCTTTGTTCGCAGTTAAGAAATGTGCTTCGTGATACAACTTTGTTGACGACAAAAGCAAAACTATGAAATGGAATCACAAACAGGATGTTTCGGTGTAACACAGCTAGTTTATTAAAACGACTACAGTTACATCCCCATCTGACTTTGTGAATTCACCACTGACTGCGGTGTCAGCTTTGCGGTATACCTTGACCAGCTTTGCTCACACTCACTCAGAATAGATGGATATAATCTGTGAACATCTGTTTTCAGGTCTGGCTTCAGAGTCGGATTAAGGTACGGACTTTAACTAGGCCATTGTTGCACATTTTTTGATCTAATACCACCTCTAGCTGTATGTTTAGGGTTGTTTCTCCACCCTTTTTATGTTATTTGCAGGTTTAAATAGTGTTTAATTCACCGCAGGGTTTATTTTTTAAAGGTTTTTTTCTTCCATAAGGCCTGGTTTTAGTCAGCAGACTGACTTCTAAAGCTCCTCCAGAGTTATCATTATCATACCCTCTTTGAGCAGGCTATCATCTCAGATAGTTGGCTGTGTCTTGGTAGGGCTGCAGTTGTGTCATACTCTTTCAGTTTCAGGTGATGGGCTAAAACGTGCTGCATCAAATTTTCATGTATTGCTTTATAAAATAACCCTGCTTTTATCTTCCACACAACTTTTCCCTGGCCCGTCTGGTCGGTCCCTTGGCTTTTTATGATGGAAAAAATAAAAGTAAAACCATGCATAATTTTCCTTCCATGTAATTGCAATGACTTATTTGCATGGGTTGTGTCAGTCTGTCACATTAAGTCCTCTTAAAAGCGCTTTGTGGTTATAATGTATCTTATGTAATGCCAAGCATTAAAAAGTTTAAGGGCTATGAATACTGTTGTTGCAAGACTCTGTTGTGTGGTTGGCATAACTTCAAAAACAGAGCAAGCAGGATCATCAAGTAGACTGAACCTTTTACAAGTAAAGATCACAAAAATATGAATAATACTGCATTAGGAAAAAGTTTTAACCATTTATAGGAATATGATAAATATTTACTATGCCTAGAATGGAAAATGACAACAGCTGCAGTTTTATTCTTTGACAGTAATAAAGCTCCATCAGGTTGGTTAGGGTATTTCCAGTAGCAATAAAGAGGCTGGGACCAAGATACTGGTGGAAATACTTTGTAGTAATTTCTACTCTGTTTTTTTAAATACAATGCAGAACAAACAGGGAATGTCTTTCATTAGAACAGTGGCATCTAAAGCTACTGTGCCACATTTAGTTGACATAAAAATTGAGCAGCAATATATCGGCGGAGTTGAATTGTGTTCATTTCAACAATCCTCATTTGTAAATCCCCAGGAAATCTTACAAAGCAAGGAAACCTGTTCGTTTGCAAGCATAAAGTTCCATTCAGCTGAATCCTCTGTGTAAGTTCCGACTTATTACCAACTAGGTCAAAGTTCAGTTCACAAAAATAACATTTTTATGAGACATGTAGCTAAAGTCAGCTGAAAAAGTGCTCTAAATGTCACCAGATGACACTGCGTGCATATTAGCATATTTATGACATCAACACATCACATTGGTGTTCTGCTCTCTGGCCGCCCTTTACATCTGTTTGCTCGTCTAATCATCTCTCTGCTCACATGCATTGTTCGAATACGGCAAAAAAAAAAAAAAAATGCACACAAAGCAACTCTGGCTCAAATTTGTTGTCAGAATACAAAACAAATCCGCAATCAATCCTTTAAGAATAGTTATTTTTTTCACTGTTTCCTGAGATCCAAATGTAAAGTAATGTGACAGAACTTGATCAAAACTAAACAGAATTACAGAATCAGAGCCTTTTTTATGTAGCACCTTTTTTTGTATATGGTCACTTTGAAGCTGATTTTATGTGGCAAGGTGAACAACTTGATGTTTCATAAAACCCCACAGAGCAGACAGAAGCCCTGATGCTATACATTGTTCTTCTGGTTAGCTAAGTCAGATTAATAATTTTGAAACCTCTTAGCTTTATAAGCAGTCTCTTTTCTTGTTATTTAATTTTCTTCTTTTCTATTAGTTTTTACTTTAAGGTTTTTTTTGGAAACTTTGTTAATTTTCTTTTATTAGTTCATTCAGTGTCAACTGTATAACTTTCATCGTCCACTCTATGGAGAAAACACAAAAAAGTCAGATGTTATGGTTTTAGTAGCTGTCATCAGGGTGACTGTGCGTCCTTAAAAAGTCTTTAAAATTCTGAAATTAATCCTTCTAAAATTAAGGCCTTAAAATGTCTTAAATTCATTTTTAAAAAATGTAATTTGTCCTTAAATATAGCAAAGACAGGTCTTAAATTTTGTTGTTGCAGGACTGTTCACTTTTTTGCATTGCTTGTGTTCCGAACTTGTTTCCTTTGGTTTGTGTGTTTATTGTTTATGTTAGTTTGAGGGTTTTATGGTTTTCCTGTGTCTCAGATTTGTTTCTTTCTCCCTACCCAGCTGTTTCACATCTCTCAATTTCCCTCTGCCTGCCTCTACTTACCTCTGATTAGTCCCTCTGGTTCCTATATGCCGCTCTCTTTCCTCTCTGTCTGCGTATTTAAGTTCTCCGGTTTGTATGGTTCCCCACTGTCTCCTCCGTTACCGTGCCTGTTTCCTGGTCTTTGTCCCATGTCCTTCTGTAAGTTTCCCTATATTTAACACTAATTAAAAATGCTCTCTGCTTGGGTCCGCCATTCTTTACTCGTCATGCCAAAAGCTGCTGTACTGTGGTTAAGATCATTGTTATGAAGTAATTTGGTTGTTGAGTGAAAAATGTGTCTACATTTGAAAGACTATCTTTTAGAATGTAATAATAATCTTCTGGATATACATAGTTTGATTGTAACAGATAAAAAAAAATGCCAACACTCAACAGTGCAATGTTGTTTGATTTAATGCAAAACTTCAGCATTTTAAAGCTGTTTTGTGTCCCAACTCCATGTATAAAAATGTTTTTGTTGGTGAACCTATAAAATAAAGATATTTCATAGGTTTTGGTGTCATTAATTTAAAAAAAACCCATTCTTATTAAGCCTCATACAATCTATTCTGGCCTTTCTTATGAAGAATTATGTAAACTTCAAGTAATGAGTTAAATATAAGGGAGTTCACTGAAGCTTAAGTTTAACCCAAAAGACAGATATTGACCTTCAAGAAACAGGATTTAACAAAGGTTGTTTTAGTTTATAGTTACCAAACTATAAAGTAATCTTTCATTCAGTAGGTAAAATTGACTAACAGATGTGTGTGTTGATTGTCAATTATTATTATTTTTTAAACTTCTACTGTTGAGGTGTGTGCTGTGGTGGTGCAGGGGTTAAGCACAACCCACATATTGAGGCCTTAGTCCTCGACGCAGCTGTCACAGGCTTGATTCCCGGCCTTGGCGACCTATCCTGCATGTCTTTCCCCTTCTCTCATTACCCACTTTCCTGTCAATTAACTATCAAATAAAGGCCACTAGAGCCAAAAAATCTTTAAAAAAACAACAACTTCTACTGTTGAGTACTCTGATCATCTTGGTGTAGAAGCTTGTGAAACAGATTGTAAACAATGTGCAGTGATTGCAGGTGACTGCAATCACTGCACCTGATAGAAACTTCAATAAGGAAGGCTGACATCACGCCAGTAGAGCAGCATGATAAGAAGATGGTGATTGAACTATTTTTTTTTTTTACGTCCAATCCCCTTCGTGTTGAGCTGCTAATGATAAGCCATAAATCACCACAGCTTCCAGCACGATATTTTTAGGTGGGGAGGGAGATGAATGAGGTTATGATTGTGGTCTCAGTGGTCGATATAGTCAGAAAAGGGGGCTGGCTGTGCCCCTCCCCCGGCTGTAGGTGATGTCTGAAGCCGGTAGTCCAGCAGCAGCGCGCTGATCACTGGAGGACCGCCTCTCAGGCTCCCGGTACATCTCCTTGGATCCCACTCACCGGAAAGCTGCTCGGCAGCTGCGAACAGCCTGCGCACAGCCTTTTTCTCTTGTTAGCCCTGCGAATCTATTGGCCTGGCTGTCGGTCAGTGCAGGGGAAGAGGCGAAAACACCGACAGGTGTTGACTAGCGGGGAGAAATCGCGGTGCAGACTGATGACGATGATGATGGTGAGGATGATGCATCTCTTCCCGTGCCTTTGTGAAACGCTATTGTGAAGAGGCATAGGAAGACATTTTTTTTTTTTTTGTATCTTCCCCTCTCCATTTCTTCCTCATCGGTTATGGTGGATTTCTCGGCCGCTTTGAAGCTTCGCGTCTAGACCTGGCGGGGGGTTCGGAGAGAGAAAGAGAGAGCGAGCTGGGAACAAGCCGTTAACAGAGAGCCCCCCTCTCAGCATCGGCCCGCAGCGCTGCGCCATGGCCTTGGATGTCCAGACTTGCGCGGTGTTTACGGTGATCGCGGTTCTGGTGCTTGTGAACGTGCTGTTGATGTTCATCCTCGGTACTCGTTAATGGATCTGCGCTTGGGGCCCGGTTCGCAGCGCACCACGCTCTGGAGAGGAGAGAAAAGCGGTGCGCGTTGGTCGAGAGCGGGGACACCCGGCGCTCCATCACGGCTACGCGTTGAAATGAATGACGTTGGTACAACATAATGTATTTCTGTGTCCCCCCCCCCCTCTCTCTTCCCCTCACCCAAAACCACCACTACCACCACCACCACCACCCTCCTCCTTCTCCCCTAAACCTTCGTTATGTCTTGTGTCCTCTCACCGTTTGTGATAGCTGCTGTTGTCTAGTGGTGGCTGTAGTTGTGCGGGTCCAGGTCTGTGATGCTCTTACCTTTTCTGTGCTTAACTGGAAATTCATATCACTCGTACACAGCTCCTAAATATTTCGATCCTCCTCTCCCCCATGTTGTGTTTTTTTATATCTGTCATGCAGTGTTGTTGTCTTAAAGATGAACATGGAATAAGATTTTCCAACCCTGTACTACTGCTGCGTCAGGACTTGTTTTCCCCCCCTTCTTCTCCTTCTTCTTCTTTTCTATTATGATCCACCATAGCCACATTCACAACATGGCAGCTAATAGCTGCTCAGTGATCTCTGTGCAGAAGTTAATGTGATATTTGTAGCAAATAGCGTTGCAAGTGAGAGACCCAGGCGGCTGCTCTGGAGGATCATTGTGATCTCAACTGAACAGTAACCGACAGCAGGCAGGGCTGGGCCTAATAAAGGAGGGCCTCCATCACTCCAGGTTTCCCCCATTTTAGATTCAGCTAAACTCAGCTCCCATTTCATAGCCCCCAATATTCTCATTTGTCCAGTCTGCACGGCTTCCACCTGACACCCGTGTGCAACCTGTTCATTTTATAGTGATGAATATAGGTGTGAAATTATATATACATTTTTGACTCAGGCTCAGGGTCTTCTGAGTAGAAAGGCTTGTCAGGTTGTGTTAATAGAGAGAGGGGGGAAAAACACATTTATCCTATTCTTGCTGTAGTGTAATAAAAGGATTGGAGGCAGGTATCATGAATGTTGAATGAATGTCAGAAATAGATATGCTAAAAGCCTGTCCCAGAGCCATCCATGACAGAGCTATTTTTAGAGATATACTGGCGAGAATTTTTAAAAAAAAAAGCTACTGTATGTGCTGTTTCACACTCAAGTTAAAGTGCGTTGTCTTTTTTACCTCTGAGCTTAAGTGGCAAGTGTTGTATGCAGGTCCGTGTTTAGGAGGTAATGTCCCCCTGGGCTAAAGCCCAGTTTGGTGCCTTACCAACTCAAGTTTCTTTGAGGCTTGTAAATTATTTTTTGCTTGAAAGGTATAGCACATGAACTCACAGGTTGTTTTGTTTTTTTTTTAACAATCGTTCATCCTTAATAAACACAGTAACACTTTATTTGAAGGGGTGTGCATAAGACTGACATGACACTGTCATAAACATGACATAACACCTGTCATGAACATGAATGAGACATTATGAATGTTTATGACTGTTGTCATGAAGTGTCATTGGGTAATAAATAATGACACTTTTAATGCAAAGTTGCTCTAAAAGTTGCATTAAATGTCCATTAAAAGTGTCAAGTTTGCATGATTTTGAAAATAATGACAATTTAATGCAAAGTTGGCACTTTTAATGGACTTTCAATGCAACTTTTAGAGCAACTTTGCATTAAAAGTGTCATTATTTACCGAAAGACACTTCATGACAGCAGTCATAAACATTCATAAAGACTTCTTTATGTTTATGACAGGTGTAATGTCATGTTTATGACAGTGTTATGTCAGTCTTATTCACACCCCTTCAAATAAAGTGTTACCATAAACACTTCTCAAGATAGCATTATTCATCTATAAAATTTCCTGGAAGCTTTCAATAACTCTGTCAAGCCTTTATGTGGTGATGTTGCACACTTATTGAAATACACCAAAAGCAAAGAAGAAAGCATATAGATGATGCTGAAAGTTTGCTGCTGTTACTTCTGATGGGCCTGGAGTTGAGGGTTAGGATAGCAGTGTTTTTAAAGTGGTTATGTTTTGAATATCTGCATGGAAATCAAACAAATGAAACACTAAGCTTTGTTTGGAAACTTTTAAGTCAATTTCATACATTTGCTTTATTTATACACCAGATTCACAAAGCAGAGGGCACTATGCAGATGCAGAAATGGCTATCAAATTCAGATGGGAGAAATTTGCACCTATTTTTTGCTTAAGGTCACAGTTTCCCCCTGTTTATACACCCACACAACATTTGCAGGATTATTAGAAAGATCAAGAGAATAGCTTGAACTTATGAAATCATTTTAGCTAACAGAAAACTCCTGACTTAAGAAGGTCTTCCTCAAAATTGTAACTTTATACCAATAAATAATGACAAATTCATCACGTTGTGTTTCATTTTATTTAAAAAAATATTAGCAGGTAAGAATCAGTTTATTAAATTGCTCAATGTAGTTTAAAAAAATCTACTTTGTTAACTTTTAGTTATATGAAAACAAAATTAACACATGTATGATTATGTTTCATTTCACTTAGTAAATACAGAAAACATTCACAAAGTGTTTCATTGTCTATCTTCTATGGCAAAATTACCACCAGTTTTCAGCAGAGGGTATTTTTATGTGATCTTGATTGTGCAAAAAACCTGGTCTTAAAGAATGTGAAACATCTTTTTGCTTTTTTTTGGCCATAATTGACAGAAACACACATTGATATAAATGGATTTCCCATCTTGCCTCATACAAATGTGAACATCAGTGCAGAAGGCTATTTTGGGAGCAGTTCTGCATTTGTGTTTCAGAAGAATTAGATGGATTAGGCATATATATATATATATATATATCAGTCACAAACACTTTTTTGTACACTTGCCCTTTTGACTGCAAATTTATTTAAATGTTTTGTCAACAAATACAAAACTATCTTTAAGCAAATGAAACTTTCAGTTTTGAGGCCATTGCTCTCCACTAAGCATCAGCCCATCAGGCTGTATGCATAAAGAGAGAAGTTTGCTAGTGACGCCTTGAACACAGATACTTTCATCACATGCCAGAACATGTGGGCAGGAGTTGTCATCCCTGTGGCAGATCACATAAACATCCTTCTTAGCTGTGACCTCACAAGGCCCAAAACATTTACTTGTTTAAAAAAATATATATTCAGAAGACACAAGATCATAACATCAACTGCAGGTGTCGTGGTTACTACTGATGCCTTTCCTAATTACAGATGTGTTCACATGTTAGCATGACAAGTAGCATCTGACTGCTGGTTTTGATTGGGCGCTCTCCCTTGTTCCTCGCTGAATGTGTAACTCCTCCAGGGCAGGTACCTTTAGATAGAGCCGTGCCGGGTTGTGTGCGGTGCAGCCAGAAGTGTGGATGTGCAGATGGTGTGACAGCGAGTGAGTGAGATGAGCGTTTTGTGCGAGGATGTGCGTGTGTTTCTCACCAGTTCTGAGGAGAGCATCTTTGATTGGCTCCCAGACTCGGGGTATAAGTGTATTACATAAGAGGGCTGGCAGACACAGGGAGGACGGACTGCGATACTCACTCGGTGCGTCGGGGTAGAGAAACCTCTTTCAAGGATAACGGCGTCTTGTTACTTGACGTCTAAGGAGGACCGCTTGTCGCCTCGACTGCTTCCGAAAGGGATTCAGTTACGATGATTTGAATGAGCCGGACTTCTCCATGCATACACTCGCTGAACAGCTGCACGCCACCAACATGGTAAGGCTCGGACATTGAGGCACGCGTGCGTCTGCTCGGGGATGCTATAGGTGTTCTGGTGCAGCTGTGCTGTGGACGGAGACAGAGTGATGTTGGAATGCAGTGGATCTGCCAGTGCGGTGAATGCTGATTTGTTGAGCTGCAAAGATGATACAAGAAAATGAATCAACTTTTTATTCCAACACATTTGCCAGCCTTAAACCCCCCCCCCCCAAAAAAACAGAAAGCATTGTCATATGCTTCTATGTGTGGGAACAGATTTCTCTGCATTTATTTGCATTGACCCAAATAGAAGATTTGCAGTTTAAAGAGTGATTATTGGCTCACTGATGTTTGATGTTGCTTCTGTAACAACCAGAGCAGATAGACAAACAAGCAATAATGAGCATGGCTTTATCTTTGTGTTTACCGTATGCCAAATGATCAAGCTAGGGCTAGGTATGGGGGTGTTCTAGAGGATTGGGGAAGACTGATTATGTAAGGCTTTTAATTTATTCAGACATGAGAAGGGGGAAAGGGATGCAATATATTGGAGAGTGCAGGACTCATTTGGAAGATCAAGGGAAGACGCAAAGGAGAGTGAGGTGGGATGGGGTTGGGGGTCTCAGCAGTAAATGCTGCCTCACTTAGGGTTGGTAGGGACTGGAGAGATTGTGCTTGTGCTGAACGGGGTTGAAAATGAAGTGGTGGTGGAAGCGCAGGAGGCAAGACTGACTTGAGTACAAATCTGATCTGTTGTAGGTATCAACGTACACCAGGCTTTTGGTTTTGGTTTCAAAGTTGCTACTTTTTTTTTAAGACACGTTGATTTTACTGTCCCAACGACAGGACAAAGTATCAGAGTGGCCACAGCTTAAAGTTGAGTTGAGCCGTGCTTGCCCTCCCCCACTTGTTGCTGCAAACTGCCTGTTGAGCCCCTTAGAAAAGCAAGAAGTTTACATTTTGATTAAGGTTATCATTCCTGAGAGCAACATGCCATTCCTAATCAATTGTATACATCTGTCCAAAGGTGTCTTTAAAGAAGGTGCTACACCTACCTGCTCGATGTCAGCATTTTCCTGAAGCTTGACATCAGACGTCACTGAGCTATGCACTGAAGTGCGGCAGGTTTGCGAGTGTGTAAAGCTGCACAACAGAATGATTGCACGCTTGCTCAGCGCTCACTCTTTGTTTGTGACAGCTCGCTCACTCCCCACATTTGGAAATATTCTGGCGCTTCCTGAAGTGTCCTTGCCTCATCCCATCATCTTTGTCAGCATAAGTGAAGCATCCTCATCTGTCACCATGACGACAGCCATTCCTTGCCTTGCAGGCGTGGATGCCTCCCCTTGTGTTCACTCCTCTGCCCTGATTGGCTTATATCCCCTGCAGCTGTACGGGTTGGAGGTTGTCTGAAGCCTGAGAGCTCATGGGGAAATTTTTTTGTACTAGAGATATGAAACTAAATCATAAAAGGAAGTGGAGCTTCTTTGATTAAAAAAAACAAAACACAGTGCCTTAAATTAATATAGCAAAATTCATACCCATCCATGGGACATAGTCGTCTCCGGGCCTTTAATAACTCCTTACCTGGAGCTTAAGCATCGCCTGTCAGGCTCGGTTAGTCCTGGCTACTCTGCCCACAGCCCCAGGGAATGGATGCATGGTTAGCTCCGAAGTGGAGAATGCTGATGAACACTACTGCAGGGAGAACAATTTTAGAAACGACTCACAGGGCCGTAAACAGGGTTAGCGTATACAAAGAGAGAAGTGTGGCTCTGCATGTGCAAATATGCATGGACGTCTAGTTGTCAAAGCAAGAAAGCTGACTAGTCAGTGTGATGGATGGCGAGGCCGTGGACCGATGATGTCAGGTCCGGTTCTGCCTTCAGAACATTATCTGCTGCCTATTCTTCCTTTAATAAGAAAAAGCTTTAGCTTCTCCAGGTTCCCTAAAGAATGTGCATCACCCTACTAGGTTCAGTGCTCTTACTCTACCTGATATTTTTTAAATGTCCAGCAAAAGTATTTGTACCTCATATTTTATCACATTACAACCCAGAGGTCACGTAGACTTTTATGTTGTCTGTCATTTTGACTAGATGTGTCAAAAAAAATCCTGTATTTTTACCCATCAATTTTTAAAACAATATTGGCACTTGCATTTAATTATCATTCTGTTTAATTGATATTCAACAAGCTGAACAGATAATCTACATCATGTCATCAATCAAATACAGTTGACGATGACATCAATTACATTTAGCATTTTCTCTGCAGTGAGAGTTTTGAAATCGGGGAACATTTCAACAATGGAAGTGGTCAGAAGATCAACAAAACTGTTTGAACATTACCTGATGCCCCAAAACATTTCCTCCAGTGGGAGAACTGAAGGAACCACTCCAAAAAAACCACTCCAATGTCTCTTGTCTAAAACCCTTCAGTGCGTTTCCATCAGCGCTCATATAGCGTCCAGATCAGAGATGATACTCTGGTCACTGACCATTTGGTCAGTTGTGTGTAATCTGTCAAAATAATGGATTTTTCCGTCACCATTTAAAATATTTGGTTAAGGCGAACCCTGTTGTAACCACACACCATTATATTTTATGGGAAGTTTGTGAGATCGACCCACAGAAAGTAGTGCATTAGTGCCCAGCCCCATTTGTCATGTGAAGCACTTTGAACTGCCTTGACGGTGAAATGTGGTAAACTAATAAACTTGACTAGACTTACTCTGGCACCTGTTGTTAAGTACAGGTTTTCTGTAAAGGTATGAGAGGTGTGTTGGGGAATGTTAAGGAACGAGCAGCATCATGATGACCGAGGAGGTTAGCAGGATTTCAGTAAAAGATACTTCAAACTTTGACCTGCAGAAAAACTGCAGAAACTCACAGCTAAGGTTAGAGAATCCATTGACTGCTAGTCAAGGGGAAAGTTATAGTCAAGAGAAAGTCAAAAAAGGTTCAGTTTGCAGTTTTCCACAAGCCTTGTAGGGCACCCAGCAAACATTTGAAAGAGGGCTCTTTGGTCAGATGAGACTATAAAACACATGTCAAACTCAAGGCCTGGGGGCCAAATCTGGCCCGCCGTAGCTTTTTCTGTGGCCCTTTAGACTCCAAATTACATCAACACGTTCTTCCAGTTTTTCACAAATCTGCAAAATTCATACAAAATCAACAAATCTCCGTATTTTAAAAAAATTATTTTTAGTCCAAATTTTCTCAAAATTGGTCAAAAACATTGAGTTTAAGTGACAGGAGCCTTACTTGAGGTCAAGTTATAGTCCATAATTGATACGGTATGTAATTTAAAGTCACGTTTCACATCACACATTAGCTCAAATATCATAAAAATTCCTAATTTCTATATTGGCACCACAAAATATGCATTTTTGGTTGCAGAAAAAAACCCACTAAAACAATCATAAAATCCTGGAGTAGCAGCTATTTATTGATATTTTAACAATTTAATTAGTTCCGTCAATATAATCTGGCCCAACCAGCCCTTTAAGAACATTAAGGTTTTCAATATGAAAATGAGTTTGTCAGCCCTGCTATAAAAGAAACTTTAGGCATATATTCAAAATGCAATGTGTGACACACAGCTACCACAAAATACACTGTACCCAAAGTCAATCAAATTGTGATGCCACTTTATATACTATCTGTAAAAATATTTTAAAACTATGCAGAATTTTTCTTCCATTTTACAATTATGTGGCCTTTTGAGTGTCTTATGGCACAAAACCTCGTCAACATCAGTTCAACTTTGTGGTTGTAGCATGACCAGGTATGAAGAAATTCAAGGGGCGAATAAATGAGGATGAATGATTTTGTGAAACACTTTGTTATATCTTGCGCTGCTCCAGGCTCTGCACACAGCTGTACGCTGCTGCTGTTTATTTATGCTACGACAAGATGTACACATTATTTATTCATGATTTGGTAATCAATACATAGAAACTGACGAGCCACTGGTCCGTGATTGCTGAAGACGGTTTTGCAGACAAAACAACATGACCCTGGCAGAAGCATGGAAGGTTATCTCTTCATGTTGTTCTGCTTCTTAGCTGTTACGTTACATTAACACCTGTAATTATTACAATGTCATAATGAGCCAATTACAGCCCCATGTAGAGGCGGGTTTGTTGCCTCTGAACGGTGTTGTTTCTCCATTAATGGCGTTGCCCTTTTTGTGTGTTTCTTTTGTTGCACCTTGTTTGCTGTTGTGGTGTCGTATATGCATTGCAATCCCTGTATTGTCACTGGATTCCTCATTCAGTTCTGCATCAATTAGTAATCTCAACAAAAAAGGCTTCACAGGTTGAGGCCGAAACGAGGCGTATTACTGGTTTAAAATTAGCATTAAGTTTGATTTCTGTGCCGCTTAAAATGTGCATTTTATTGATGGATTTTTGTTCAGCCGTGTTCTGTTGCTGCACAGCAGTGTTTTTACATAGTCCAAATAAAACAAAGCAGATCCCTGTCTTTCTCCTCTAGTTGATAAGTGGAGGCTCGGTTGTCAACGCTGAGGCGGTATGGGACCACGTGACCATGGCGGATCGGGAGCTGGCGTTTAAGGCCGGCGACGTCATAAAGGTGCTGGACGCTTCCAACAAGGACTGGTGGTGGGGCCAGATCGATGAGGAGGAGGGATGGTTCCCCGCCAGCTTTGTACGGGTGAGTCGGAGGCAGCTGTGGCTGCCAGTGAACATTTGACCCGGCGGACATGTTCATACTCACAGAAACGGTGAGCGTGTCAGCACACAGAGCGGAGGGGACAGACGCACAATTGCATGGTCACGTCAAACACACTTAAACGCACACAGAATTTTGAATTAGTTTATTTTAGGAATACACAATGCCCAGGAGACAAGAGAACAGTTAGCTAAGCATCTTTGTATCCAAGAAGAATAAAGCACAGATGCTAATGAGGTTCTCGTTTTATTTGGCTTTCACCTTCAACTCCTGTCCTTAATGAAATTAATTTTCCAGGAGCCAATACTGTGATAATTCTAACATCTTGGATTCCCTATTTGACTGTTTCAGATTAGTCTGGTGCCAACATCTGAACTTGTTTTTTTTTTTTTTTATTTATTTGCAACTATCTAGGATTTTAATTATCAGCTTACACCTTACAACCAAACATTGTGATGAAGTAATGTGTCTGTGGTGTGAAAACAAGCAGCCTGGAATGATATAGAGGTTTTTTAATGCTCTGAAGCCCCGATGGATATTGACACACACATCTGTATGCCACAAAAAAAGCCGGGACAAGCAGCTTACATTAGCTAGATATGAAGGAAATGTGTTTTGTAAGAAACATGTCTAAAAAGACACCTCAACTCTCCACAGGGTGCATGGATAATAATCAACACAGATGTTCTTCGTCAATGTTTAGATTGGCCAGAGCTGCTTTGGTGACAAAAGGAGGATGAACATGATGTCAAGCAGGTGGTCATAATGTTATGGCTGAGAAGTGTGTAATTTAAAATTGACAAAATAATTGTGGTTTACACATTTCCTTGTTGAGCTTTGAAGCTTTCCTAGCTAATTTGAAGGGCATATAGCCAGATGGAGGAAAGACGTGGTCCATTTTGAAACAAACAAAACTTTGATAGAGAATAAAATAAAAAATGTGTGCTGCTTTCAAATTAAGATTAGCACAAAACATAATCTTAATTTGAATATGTTTTGTGCTATAATTTATGATTAAAAAATAATTTTTTTTACATGTTTTTTTTCTCATAGCAAACTATATTCATTGTAAGCAAAGTATTTTTTTTTTTACAAAACTTTTCAAAATTTGGTCTTTTACAACCACAAACTTTAATAAACATAAATGTGTTAGACCGGCTCAAAGTTGTGGAGATGGTATAGCAGAAGAAATGTATTTTTTCTCTTTCATTTTGTATAAGAAAAATAAAAAAAAGTATTGCGAGTATTTATATTCAGTTCTCTTTACTCCGATTCTCCTAAATGGAATATTTTTCAACCGCTTGAAGTTGCATTATAAATAAATCAAATCCATCTGTGTGTAATTTATAAATCTGAGCTGTTTAGTAAACAGAATAAATACTCTGGATCCCAGCAGAGCGGTCAGGTAGAACATGTTTCAATCCATCATCTCAGATAGAAAGGGGGTCATAATTCAGAGCAGCAGGGTAACTCTGGAGATGCAGAGATCTACAGCTCAAGTTAAATAATACGATTGTGCTATTAGCTGTACACTCCATAAATCTGGTCTTTATGAAGAGTGGCAAAAATGAAGCCACTGTTGAAAGAAAGTTGAAAGTTCCTGTAGAACATTTAGAACAACTTAGTAGGTGAAACAGCTCAAGAAAACACCCAAACTTTTGGCATAGTTGTACAGCACATTATCTGGGGTCACACACGTATTTCCTCTGAGACGCATTTCAGAGTTGATGGGAAGATGGACGTAGCTACATATGGGGCAAGTCTAGAAGAAAGAGGCTGTGAAAGACTCGAGACGGGCTGGCGGTTCTTCTTCCAGCATAGAGCTTGAACCCCGATGGATCGCTGAATCTTTGAGTTGATCTAACATATTAAATTCTATTTAAACACGTTGAAGTTTGTGGTTGTCCGATGCAAAATTTCACAATGTGGTCGAATAGTTTTGAAAGGCAGAGCACTACGTATCTTTAGATGTTCATGTAGGCAATATTTAACCCAGTGAAGTTGGAGTATGTAAGTAAGGTAGCAGCTGAACCACAGCTGGAGTCCTTCCACTGTAGACCATCTCCCCTCCAGACTCTTCTCATGGCCATTCCCACCTGTCCACCCTTCCATATTCACTCCTGAGAGGGCAGGAAAGACAGGCTGAGTGACTGTCAACCAAACAGTATCTCTCTGTTCTGTCATTCTCTCTCTCCAAGGTGGAACCCCACCCTCCTCAGCCCCAAACAAAACAGGTTTTCTATATCAACCCCATAGCAACTCCACGGTTCCAAAACACCACGTCAAAGGTGCGTTTTTTTTTTTTTTTTCCCCAGCTTCCATCAACCCATCCAGCCTGCCCGCTCACCCGCCCGCTCCAGTCTGTCCACGCAACATTCCCTTAACATTACCAGACATTAATGTACCCATGGCGTTATCACATCATTCCTCAACGGGGTCAACGGAGAGGCGCTACCGATGAGTCAAAAGTAAAGACTGTGTGAAATGCCCTCTTACTGGCCTAGAGTAAAATTCTCACATATTCATGTGAAAGAATGTCATTTCAGGATGATATTTTGTAACGCATTTACATCAAATATGACAATTTTTTTTCCCCAGTACTTTTTTTACTATTGACTCTGACTACTTTTCAGTCGTACTGCTGCACTACCAGTTCTCGTCAGTGCTCAACCACCTGTCACTCTGCTTGTCTGTGGCGCTACATTTCCCATTTTGTGTTTGGCATTCTGGACGTCGGTTCTTTGATGTACTCTTGGCAAACTGTGTGTCATCAGGTGTTGGCTGCTGGGCAAATCAAACCATGCTCACTTGGCCCCTTCAGTGAAACACTGGAATAAGCTTTACATGTGGATCTGTCTGTGAAGTGCAAGTTTGGAGGCTGCATGAGTTTTGTGAGGACATGGTGTGCATAGCTTCAATAAAGACTGTATTATAAGTATCTGACAGGACCGAAGTATGATTGGCAGTATGTCCCTAACGTTTTTTGAGATGCAAACTTGGTGAAACTCTCTAAAAGTAATGGAAATAGTTTATATATGTATATTGTGTGTGTGTGTGGGGGGGGGGGGGGGGGACGTGTGTGTGCATTCATGCTGAAAAGTGACTGATACATGTTTAGCAAATGTATGAATGTAAATTACAGCAATTTTGTGATACTAAAATGCAATAATAATAATGATAATGCTGATCATACAGTGTCCTCCACACTTACTGGAGCCATTGGTGAAACTGGGTAAAAAGTATTTGATAAAGTTAAACTCTTTTAATGCAGTAACATAATCTCAAATTGCAAGAAAATAATATGTTGAATTCGAAATTGAATGAACTTACTTAATCTGGAAAACTCTCCATCTTAGAAATAACATGCATATAGTTATTAATTACTTTTTAAGTTAACCAAAGGGTCATAGTAGTTTTAGTGAATCTCCAAAGCTTAATTGTAAAAATAATAATAAATTGTAGCCAAGAGTGACATTAATTAAATGCTTCCTATCTGCTAACCGGTTGGTTGGTAGGTGTTCAAGAAAAATAGCCTTTTTCCGTCATACCATTACAAATAAAAACCTTATACTTACCTCAGCTTTGGTAAGATCAAAATTGAGCTTTTTGACAACAACCACCCCAGCTGGATTTGGCGCGAAACAAAGAACGAACATAAGATTGCAACATACTTTCACTGTTAAGTATGGTGGAGAGTCTGTGATCTTGTGGACCTTTTTCTACTCCAAAGACCTTGAATAGAAGAAGATTTTGAATAAAATTTTATGTAGCCACCCAGAACATTGAATATGTGTTGACATTGAGTCTTTAAGTAAGAAAATGATGCAAAACTGAATGACAAATTAAAACAAAATCAACCTTCTTTCAAGGTTATCTTTAGTCCCAAACCCCAAATCCTACAGAAAACCTGGTAGGTTGAGCTGAAGAGAAGTGAGCATTAGTGAGGAGCCAGGACTCTCTGGGTGATGTAGAGAAACTGTACAAATAAAAATGGTAAAAAAAAATTCTCTCTGGACGTCCCAACCTTGCTAAATGTAACAAGAGAGGAGTAGGTGCTGTCCCATTCGCAAAGTGCTAACAGAATCAATCCCAATAACTGTGTTACACATGTTTTCATGGAAAAAATGTTAGTTTTTTTATGTGAGATTATGCTCCTGCAATAAAAGTTTAATTCATCCGAAGGCTTTTTGCACATCTTGTGGTGCTAATAGGTGTGGAGCGTGCTGTGTAAATATGTTCAGTGAAACCGTTTTCAGTCAGATCTGTGCGTTGAACCCAAAAGGTGCTCATATGAGTTCTGACGGAGCGGCTCTGTGTGTGAACGTGTTTTGTCCTCAGCTGTGGGTGAACCAGGAGGACGGTGCTGCAGAGCCGGCCGAGGGGACCAGCGAGGTGCAGAACGGGCACCTAGATCCGACCAATGACTGCCTGTGTCTGGGCTCCCCCCTTCAAAACCGAGACCAAATGAGGGCTAATGTCATCAATGAGATCATGAGCACAGAGAGACACTACATTAAACACCTCAAGGACATCTGTGAGGTACTGAAACACGTCCAGCAGCACAAACACCAGCGCTCCGCACTGTTTCCTAATAGTACTAGTAAGGGCAGCGGAGGTAGTAAAATTGCAAGAAGCTGAATAAACAAAAGGAGGTGTGAGATGTGGAGAACGTTCGCTCATGCTACACAAGGATCTATTAAGAATCAGTCACACTCCCACATTCACACTTTTATCTGATTTAATCATATGTTTTCTTTGGATTAAAAAAACAGCCCAGAGCCGAGACTCCTCTTGTCAGAAACACGTGAGACCACTCTATAGTTTTGGCTGTCTGTAACAAATGCATCTTGTTAGGTTTAAAGTTGAATTTTGCACTTAATAAAATTCAGCCTTGTTCTGTGCATTCTAATTTCTCCGAGAAGGCCTTTCCTGAGTGCCATTTAAATCAAAATCTGATAAAAAACTTAAAATTCGACCACATTCCTAATCATCCAGTCGCATAATTTAAAGATACTAGATACTTGTTTTTTTGTGTTTTTTTTTTTTACTGAAGTATGTGAATCTATAAAATAAAGAGTGAGTTTATCTCGCAATACGGTTCATAAGATGTATGCTGAAGAAACAAAACAACCAATTCTGATGCATTTATATTGGACGATGACATCACAAGATGCTAAATAATCTCGCTGTTCAACCACATTAAAAAAGCTATGGCACAAAAGTGACTTTTAGTAGATCTTGACGTAGAGGTCGTCTTCACAAACTGTGTGTTTTATTGCAGCCTTTTCCCATGAGGCAAGGGAAAAAAAATGTATGTCTTCAAAAGACATTAGATTAGCTACCTCATTCCTGATGTGATGTCAGCAGAATCATGCGTTTGTGGAAGCTTGCTTTCTAGATTTTATCTCGATAAATAATGTTTTACAGCAAAGTATCGCAACAAGCAGAAAACGACCATGACACAAGCTATAACTAAAGTGAGTATACAATTGATTTAACAGAAAAAAAACCCCACCTTGTAGCTTTAAGTAAATCCCTCTTTTTTTCTCTGATTGTTGTTTGATTAACAAAAACTATAGCTTGTAGTACGATAGACTCAGATACACACAGGTTGGTTCTGGTTTGAATTTTGTTCTTCTTAAAGAGCCAGCATCAGCCTTTGCATGTGTGCACAGCAGCAGCTCCAGAGCAGATAAAGCAGATAAATAAACCACTTTGACTTGGGGTGGTTTCTCATGCACATTTCTGGCTTATCTAATCATCTGGACCTAATCCTCTGTATGCCCTTTGCTTGTTCTGTGGATGAAGCGTAATATTTAAAAATAGTTGCAGCAAAGCATAAATTTCACCTTCTCACCTCTGCACCTCGTGCTAGTTGAACCACTCTGCATAAAGGCTGTAATGTGGAGGGGTGTTCCAGCTTCAAAAGCCCACTGATTTCATAAAGAGACATGAAATCTGACTGATTATTTGGACAAGTTGACATCTTGATATTTTCACTAAATGTTAAAGCATCATGACCTTTAATTAAACACTAGCAGCCATGTCACAATCCCTTCATGCAATTCCAAGTAAGAAATATGTGAAACTCCTTTTTTTTAAGTGTTATCCTCTCTTTTTTTTCTTTTTTATTATCGTTTTTATTATTTTTGCAGGGTTACTTGCGCCAGTGCAGGAAGCGTGTGGACATGTTCAACGACGACCAGCTCAAGGTCATTTTTGGAAACATAGAGGACATTTACCGCTTCCAGATGGGCTTTGTCAGAGATCTGGAGAAACAGTACAACACAGAGGAACCGCACCTCTCTGAAATCGGGCCGTGCTTTTTAGAACACGTGAGTATTTTCTTTTTTTTTTTTGTTCACGCTTAAAAGAAGGAGGTTTTGGACATTTTTGAGACCAATTTTTCATCGGCTTTGAAAAGCTTTCTATTGCAAATTTTAGCTGATTATAGTTTCTGTTTAATAGCAACAATTGTTCTCCTTTCTACATGAGTTGAGGGATGGCATGAGCATCTGTGTTGGTTGATTTTAGCAATTTTTTTGCATATTGCATCAGTCCAATAAGTAAACCTGGGTCGACATTAACAACTGATTTCTATTTCCATCTTGTTGCTATTTTTTGTCTCAGGAGGAGGATTCCATGTGTTACATGTGACTGTAATGATGCAGCAGCACAGGACTGTGAGGGGATTATTATTAATACTGGATATCAATTTTGGCCCAAATTTTCTTATCAGTGTATCACTAGACTATTTAACTGTTTTAATATAGTTTGTGGAGTATATTTTAGGAGTTTTTTTTTTAAATAAAAACAATCCAACGTTACAGAGCTGCTTCTAAAAACCTACAGATGCAGTGATGAGAGTGCAGCAGCATGTGGTTGAGCTCGCTGTCTGGGGTTTGACCCTGACCTTGACACCCTTTGCTGGATGTTTCCCCCCCCCCCCATTTTCTGTCTGATTACCAAAAATACAGGCCCTTTGCATCACAAAACATCTTACAGCGTATTCTCCAACTACTTTGCATTAACGATAATGAATCATTAACATTTTTTTTAACTTTTTTCTCTACACACGTAGTGACTGTAATGTGTACCAAATTACAAGATAGCAGTTTATCACAGCAAAATAGCAATCAGTAGTAAATAATTGAGAGGAAATTGTTTGGATGTAATATTGTAAAGTTGTTCATTTATTGTAATAATCTAAGGATCTCACGCATGGTTTCATGTCGTGTAAATTCCTACTTCAGTCAACGAGCGGCACTGACCAAACCGAAAGAGCAGCTGGTTTATGAACACAGAGGGAATCATTTTTCCAAAATGTTACATTGTCTTCTAAAAATAACTTAGAAGTTCAGTTTATGTCGGGAACGCTCTTCTCTTATTTATTTTATTTTTATTCTTTGTTTATGAGTTGCTGAATACATGCAGATTTAATTTAGAGCAATGCTCGCCATTTAAAATGGGAACTGCAGTAAACGGGCTCCTCAATTGAGGTAAAAAAGTTCTGCGGGCCAGACTTCTGGGTTTGGTTCGATGCTATATGTTCAGCTACAAGTGACCTTTCTGTCATTTAGGAGCAGCGTCACTGTGAGAGAGCTGTTGTGCTACACAGTTCTGCAGTTAAACAGGATTTTACTGCTACTTTAAAACAAAGGCATAATAATTACAACGTTGACATTAAAGACAACTCTCCTTGGCATTTTATATTAGCCATTGGGATGATTGATGTTATTACCATTGCTAGCACAAGCCTCTAACTACTCAAACGGATGAAACTGAGCAGCTGAGCAGTATAACGATCAGCTTTGTGTTATTTGTTTGAAAGTAACAACCTCTGTAGAAAGTACTGCTTCCTTTCTGGAAACCTCTTAATGCTTTTGTGCTTCCTCTGACTTCACTAATTGTGAAAATAGCAAATGGCTTCCTTTCTCAGTAACAGTGTCCACACTGAAGAGTGTGGACATTGCAGTCAGTGCAATATGGTAAATCTTACAAATTGTACATTCACAGAGAAATAAGATTAGACTTTCAGTTTCTGACCAAACGATCGTCGATCAGGGATGGTCCAGCAAAAGATCCTCCATTTCCATCGGATTTCTAGATGCATAAGCTAGAGCCAAGTTACCTCAGGATCTTAATGTAACCATCACACAGTTAAAGCTAAAACTGTCATTATCCTTAACTTAAAACCGCCTTCATGTAGATATTGGCAGTCTAGCTGTCTGCTTAATTGTGCTTACTGTCTCACTTCCTCTGATGATGAATCTCTCCTCCTTTACATTCCAGCAAGATGGATTCTGGATCTATTCAGAATACTGCAACAACCACTTGGATGCCTGCATGGAGTTAAGCAAACTGATGAGGGATGGCAGGTATCAGCACTTCTTCGAAGCTTGTCGCCTCCTCCAGCAAATGATTGACATCGCTATAGACGGCTTCTTGCTCACCCCTGTCCAGAAAATCTGCAAATATCCCCTACAGTTGGCCGAGCTCCTCAAATACACAGCACAAGACCACAGGTACCGTCCGCTTTAGCGTTATCCCATGGCTTTAGAAGCTGTATTATGTGTTGTTGTGTTCTGAGATGCTCCTGCTGCAGATGCTGAGTTCATTCCACCGAGGCGGTAGTTCTCCTTGCTTGTGCCGAAAGCAGATGTAGAGCCAACAGTATGCATCTTGACTTGAAAAATCACACTGCGCGTTTTGTTTTGATGGCACTTTCCAGGAGCGTTTTTTTTTTGCAGCCCAAACTGTAAATATTAACAGATTCCTTTTGCTACGTGCTACAATTTTCACAAACTACATGCTGAGTGCAGGAGCCGGTGTGGGCAATGTAAACATTTGCACATGCACCCTCAACCCCTCCCAGAATGGATTATGCGTGCTCCCAGATGTGCAAACTCATCCATGTGAGCCCACAGAAGCCCTGTGCAAGTAATGCGCCGTGTCTCCGCCAGCTCCAGGTCATTCACAAACCAAGCATTCTCAGCCAGAGAGGGACAGGTGCCAGCTCTGCCAGAAAAGCCTGCCAGATCACAGTGTTTCACTGTTTGAGAGCTGTGGAGAATCTGCCAGATATAGGCCTGCGTCTGTCTCACTTGTTCACACAACACTGGGGCACAAACACACACGCACGCACACACGTTATCTTCCAAAGTGAGGATTGGATCCGTAGCGCATCTTAGCCGGAGGGATAAATCCAGCTCAGTTTGCATAGATGCTGTCAGACTGTGAATACAGAGACGGCTGAATAAAATTAAATAGCTGTGTGTTAATTTGACTGTATTTCAGCGGACTTACCCCGCTCACTCACTCACTGGAGTTTATCACCGCTGCCTTTAATAGGCTCCTCTGTATCCCTCACTAATGCAGTGTAATATGTCTTTGAGTGGACGAACTCCAAGAGCCATAACTTCGCCCCGTAACACTCCCGAGTAATTACGCATGCCTTGTGTCTGTAGCGACTATCGATACGTGGCAGCTGCTTTGGCCGTAATGCGGAACGTCACGCAGCAGATCAATGAGAGGAAGAGGCGGTTGGAGAACATCGACAAAATCGCCCAGTGGCAAGCCTCCGTTCTCGACTGGGAGGTATGTGCACCGTGAAGAAGATTTCTATCCAGTCTGCTTATTGATTCAAAATTGTGTTGTTGCACACCGGCAAAGCTGGGAAAGATGGAAGAGTCGAGCAAAAAAAACAAAAAAACTAAATAAGTTGAAAATTTACTCAGCAGAAACAGACCTCTTCATGTTTTGTCATACCACCAGTTCAGTTAACTGAAAAGAAAATCTCTATGTTTCATTCACTTCAGTGTATGAACTATTGCTATAATATAAACTTAAGTTTAAGATTCATGCAGGATGAAAGCAACGAGCAAAAGAACCATGATACTGCTGTATCACACAAGGATTATTAATGCAACAGTTTGTCCTGTGTAACATATTGCAGTTCTAATAATGCAACATTTATTGCCATTTGTAGTAAAAATATAGAACATAAACCTGATGCATCTATTTGTAGTTTTTGAATACTTATTGCTCTAAATATCATATCTTTTAGCTGTTCTACTTTTTTATAGACTAACACTTCTCACAGCTGATTCTGATTGGTTAATTAGCAGAGCTAGCTTCTCGGGAAGCTAGCCTGCAGTCTGCTGCTTATCGTAACACTCACTTCAACAGCATTAACTTAAGGGATAGTGCTGATACTTTAAAGTGAGACTATGCAAAGTAACTGCCAGTTAGTCTATTTTTAGTAGTAAGATGTCAAATTGCAAATTGCATTGAGTTTGTAAAAAAAAAGGTTTAAATCCTGCAAGTTGTGGAAGGCTAACATCTAGTTAAGTAACTACAGAGACAATTTTAGCCACTTAAGATAACTGAGAACTAGAGGTGTGCCGAACGATTGGCCGCCGATCATAATCGGCGGATTTCCATGAAAAAGTGTATGATCGGTGATCGCCGATCACGGTCTCCTGTTGCCGATCACAAAAACCGATCACCTGCATCTCATTTCGCAGCTTGCCTGTGCAGCTGGTCTCCTCTTTCCTTCGCACTGAGCAAACGCGCAGCAACAAATACTAAGCGATGTGGAACTATAACGCCCTGAGTGATTGGGGACGTTTGCGTGTTGCGGCGGAAAATTGAAGCACGTGGGGTGAAGCAGGTCAAAATGCATCAACACGACGAATCTAATATGGGATAAAAACAATGCCATACTTGTCGGAGTTTGGCTACATCGAGGTTCACTGCAGTAAAAAAAGACATCTGGAGGATCAGATAGCAGGTAAAGCAGCGCGCAGCTACAAACACACAGATTAGCATGACGGTCAGAAAGCTAAACAAATAACCTGGAAAATTATTTAAGTCTTCGAGCTGCGGTGTAAGACGCTGGTTCTGCTCTCGTAATATTTCACAGACAGAGCCGCTTCTGCTCCACGTGGTAGTGACTCTCACACCGAACCTCTGCTTAAAGCTGCAGCATCTAACCTAAAAAAATTAATTTTACACAGGTATTAAAACTTTTGCTGTCCTAACATGAGACAGATAATCTCTAAAAAAATAATCGATCTCCTCCCTGTTCTGCATATTTACTCCACTCAGTCAGAAACAGCCAATCAGAACTAGCAGTAATCAGCTAGCCGCCATGCTATCAGGAAGTTTTCATTCAGTAACTCAGGATTGTTTATTGTAATGGATCCTGTATTTGACTTTGAATGTTAAGTTTTATACTTGAATTTTTTTGGCAATGTTGAGATGTTTTATTTTGACTTTTTGCATTATTTAGCCTCTTCAGAGCCTTCATATGTTATCAGTCTGTTAAAGATAGTATTACCAATAGCAGTACAATTTGCAAAATGCCTGTTTTGTTTTTTTCTTGGAAAAAGTTATTAAAAACAAGTTTTTGTCTAAATTAAGGTGAATTCATGGTTCCTTTTTCCACATAATGTAACCGGTAGTGCTTATGATTAAAAAAATAATAATTATGTGATCGGTATCGGTGATCGGTATCGGTGATCGGCCCTCATGGGTGATCGGAATCGGAATCGGCAGGAAAAAACCTGATCGGCACATCTCTACTGAGAACATATCATGGGATAAAATGTTTGAAGAGCTGAGAGTTAGATTTAGTTTTTTTAGCCAAACAACAAAGCTGGTCTTTCTGCTAGCTCGGGTTTAGGCTGGAGATGGGGTGAAGGACTCACATCCTGAAGTCTCTGGTTGCTACATGCAGCTTTTGTTTAGGTTGCAGACTGATCTCAGGATGTGGGAACCTGCGAAAGAAAAGTCTTGTCCCTTACACTGACCGATAACGAGCGAGAAGAAAGCGAGCAAAGATGTTGTGGTTGAGTTTTGGCTCAATTAGCTGCTGAGTATAAATATGTATGCGTACTCTCTGCACCGCGTGGTGAGCAGTGTGGCAGCCTGTAAAGCGACTCTTCAGATTAAAATCAATAAAATCACTTGCACGTTTCTGTTACAACTCACGGTGATCTGTTCAAAAACAACCAAGCAGCCATTTTGTCTGCATGTTTCAAAGAGTGAAGTTTTAAAAAGTTCAGCTTTGATAAAAGGTGCAATGTGACATGCTTGGCTCAGGTGCAGTGCTATTGGTGGCTTAATAAATCTAAAAAGTAGTGAGTAGAGCACAAAAGGTTTGGATTTTGCATTAGGTGTTCAGCTGCGCTGTTGCATACATAGAATAGTTTTGTGCTTCTCTAGATGTTGTGATGTCCATTTGACAAGATGTTGGCCTTTCGCATCTCTGAGGATTGGTTTACTTTTCTAGAGGCTACAAGTTTCCTGTACTGGACATGAGATCTGTCCATGTAACAGGTAACCTTTCCTGAAAACACTTTCACAGAGTCTGCCTTAGCAGTTTTTGTTTTTCACAAATGGGAATATTTCTGAAAAATCCAAACGTATAGCAACATGTGCTACACATGTTATACGTTATTCTGTGGTCCATAAAGCCAATTGCTCACAGTGACTGCTCTAGCACTTCTTCTAGTTACACATTAAATTGATTTGAACCGAATGAATGATTTGATGGAACATTTTAAGAGTTTTGAATTGGTAACGTTTTAAATATTTTTCTTACTTGATACCGATGCTTGGTCCATGCCTACCTGGGGTTGTCATAGCAACTGCTCCACAGGAACAAGAAGAGATTATAGTTAAAAATACGTGAAATTATCAAAAAGAAAAGTCTTCAAAAACTGTTTTTACCTGATGATATTAATAAATATTACTGATTTAAGAGAAAATCATAATAGTACCTAGAAGAGAAAGCGAGCCAAAGTTCACGTTTGATGTTTTTGTTTTTCTCGAATTGCAACTCAATGGCTAGCTCCCATTTTATGACAGCTCAGTCATCTGAAAGCTCCCTCAGAGCCACAAAAGCCATTACATAAGTGCCTTCCAAAGGCTGAGAAAGTGTAGCTATAATTAGTAAATTGACTGTAAGTGTACTAAGTACCAGTGTCCCTTTAATTAGTTAAGTTTTTCTGTGGTTGTATCTAGGGAGATGATATTTTAGACAGGAGCTCTGAGCTTATCTACACCGGGGAGTTGTCATGGATCTATCAGCCGTATGGACGCAGCCAGCAGCGAGTCTTCTTCCTCTTTGATCACCAGCTGGTGCTCTGTAAGAAGGTAAGCGCTTTTTCTTTTTTTTTTTTGTCTATTTCAACTTCTTTTTTATTTCTACGCCTGTATGGGTGTAAACAAGTCGGCTGCGAACACATAAATCCCCAGTTTGTGCTCCAGCTAGTTGCGGTATCACATGGCTGGCGAAGAGGGGATGCTTGAACGCAGTGTGACTTCATACAACCTTAGTGAGGAGTTGAAAATAGATTACATAACGCTGCATGAGACACACCAGTCCTCTGGGAAGATGCATTCAAATCCTCGGCGCATTTCACAAAATGGGAGCTGTGGTCGTTTGGGCTCTAATGCACTTGGGCTGTTATTCTTCCTGTCAAACGAATGTTTACGCTCGGATGGACTCGATACACTCACCGAGATGGAAACACAAATGCAGATGGACACACACAGACACACACACACACACACACAGGAGCCAGATCACTGCATTAACACAGGCAGAGGAGCAACAGTTTCATCACAGCGCAGCGCAGACACATGGAAAAAAAATGAAAAGGAAAATAGACATGTTGTCCTTCTGTTTTTCCACCCTTCAGTTCCCTCAGCTGAGACTCTCTGGCACTCAAAATTAACCCCGGTATTTTGTTGGGTCTTTATGTAACTGTTCTTTTCCTCCCTGTGTGGATTCTGCTTCAATATGTTCTAAATTATAAATTCCAGTCTATTTTCTGATTATTTAATATCCAGCATCCTCAGTACAACGTGTGCTCGAGATCCTGCCATCCCATAAGTAGCATCAGAGCAGAAGCATTTTGTACTCCTGTACCTCGTCATCGCATGTTACAATAATCGACACAAGATCTGCATTTATCTCTCTATGTTAATTAATAAATAGTTTGCCTTCTTTTTTCAAGGTAAAGAGGCTCATGCTAAGAAAGGATTGGGTTTTATTTTTCGGTTTGGAGAGTGCAGAACAAATTTGCATTTGCTCTTTCACGTTTTCAAAAGGATAGTGTATTTTTTATTTTATGAGATAAAGAAGAGAAAGAGGTGCTTAAAGCTGAACCAGGAGGAAAATAAAACGGGATCTTAAATTTTGCTGCAAATAAACCTGTTGTAATAAGCAGTTGATCAATAAATCATAAATGGCATAATAAATTAAGATTAGCTCAATAATTTCCATTTTGGTGATTAGTATTTTGTTTACAGAGACATTATAATCAATTTTATTTATGGCTTCGGTTGTAAGAGGTTTTTATTTTTTGTTTTTGGTTGTCATGCTTTATTTTGAATATTTAAAAAATCTTCCAGTTACAAAATTAAAGTGTATCGGTCTTTGAGAGGATGAACATGCATTATTACACCACTGTCAGTATAGTACTTGAAAATGATCTCAAAACAACATTAATGTTTACTACAATAATTACTGGGTCAATTTTTTGTTACTGTGACAGACCTATTTACAAAATAAAATCTGGAAACTGTCCATTTGTATTTATCCTCCTTTGCTTTGACACTGAAACCCTCCTCTCCAGGACCTGATACGTCGGGACATACTCTACTACAAGGGCCGCATTGACATGGATCGCTATGAAGTACGGGACGCCATCGACGGCCGGGACGACGACTTTAACGTCAGCGTTAAGAATGCTTTCAAGTTGTTCAACAAAGACACCGAGGAGATCCACATCTTTCTGGCCAAAAAGCCCGAAGAGAAGATCCGCTGGCTCAGGGCCTTCCACGAAGAGCGGAAGATGGTGCAAGAGGACGAGAAAATTGGTAATCACACACCCGCTGTAGCTTCCAGTGTAGGTTCAACTGTTTGATATAAAGTTGCAAATAAAAACCCCAAAAACCAAAAAAGCACTGCAACAAACCAACGCCAGTTCGGACTTGCTGGATTCTGTTCAGGACGAAACAAATGACTCATAAAAGATGCGTCATGAGGACTGCAGAAGGTTTTTGATTTGTCTCTGACTTAATTCAAATCTGTTTCCGCTTCTGCAAAAGACAACCTTTGCTCCAGTCGACCTCCGTTGATGTCTGACCAAATTCCTGTGCTGCTGTTTAGGTTTTGAGATCTCTGAGTACCAGAAGCGACAGGCAGCCATGACAGTGAGAAAGGTGACCAAACAGAAAGGTGAGGCAACAAGAAGATACCAGGTGATTTTCCCTTTTTGTTTTGTTCTCCTCACTGATCTACTCTGTCTTCTCATCGCTGTTTACTCTGTCTTTAATAACCTGCTCTCCTTTTTTACTTCCTGCACCCCGTTTAACACATGCCTTGTTTCTGAGTGGAAATAGGCCAGTCTTGGACCCAGTAACCCAGAACAGTCAAGAGATTATGGTTACTCGTTGTACTACAGCGCCCTCCACTCTTGTTGGCACCAGTAGCAAAACGTGTGAAAAACCTTAAAATAAATCAATAAATTTTTTTTTGCAGCTGCAGCATAATCTCACACTGAGAAATGGAAGAAAAATCCGACCTTTTTTTTATTTGGTGGTGATTTTTTTTTTAGTCTCTCCTACCAATTTTGATCAAAATAAATGTAAAATCTTGATACAAGTAAGGAGCTGCTGGCCTAAAACGTTACATATCTACAGTCAGAGCATCGATTAAAAGTTTAAAGTGACTCTGTGAGAAACACAGCGTCTCAATGACCTGTTTGTGTTTTTACTTTATGCAAAGTAAGCAGGATGATAAGAAAAGTTAAAAAGAAACTCCAATGATTGGATAATGTGGAGCTGACAGGTTATGAGAGGCCACGTTGCACTTCTAATCATTTCTTCTTGTTTTGGCACACAACAGATTCACCTAATGAACTTTATGGAATTGCCAAAAACAAATAGCATGTTTGTTTTTGGCTGCAACAAGACGCACTTTGGGGTCACCAGGTCTCCATAGCTGCCACTGATATCTCAGTCCCATAGAAAACCTGAGGTGAGCTGAAGAGAGGAGATTATGTACAACAGGCTCCAGATTCTGCAAAGAGGAGTAGTAAAAGATCCTTCTCTCTGCATGTTCTCCCTATTTTTAGTAAGCAGGCAAATTGCTGCCCTATTGGCAATTGAGGCTCTTCTAACTATTAACCCCCGGGGTGCAAGCAATTCCAGAACCAGTTATTCTGCTTAAAACAATCACTAAAAAACTTAAAATGAAGTCCAAATGTGAGATTATTCTCCTGCAAAGAAGCATGAATTTATTTCGGGGCATTTCCCACACGTTTTCCAGGGATGCCAACAATCATGGAGGGTGCTGCATGTCTAACGTCTTCCGTCTGAGTCGAGCGTTAGTCAGCAGCACAAGTTGGAAAAGCAGCCGTTAAGCATCAATGAAAAGACAGAGGGCTGTTTGCATGAAGTTTAAAGGATGATCCCAGTCTTCAGGACATGTGGGTCCTGTGTCTCGCTTGTCTAGACGCCATTAATAGCAGCACCACTCCAGACGCGTTTCTCTCCCTCTCTGAGCTAAAAGGTGTTTGGTGTAGCTTCCGATCGCCTGTAAATGCAGCGTAATGTTGCCACGATACGGTGTGGCGAATTGGAGCTAGGATTTCGGCACTACACATTTTGTCCACGTCACTGGGACGGGGACATCTACCAAACATGCAACGGTGAGCTCGGAAGCAGAAGAACACGTCAAAGAAACCCGTTTCTCCTCCAACCGGACGGAGCACCCACATGCCCTGACTTGCTGGCATCAGTCCTTTAAGATTTAGCCATTTAAACTGCCAGGCTAGATGTTTGTACATTTACCATTACTGATGTTCTTGCCAGATAAGCATGACCATCCATTTAAGGTATCGATGAAGTAATAACTAGAGCTGGAATGTTCTCTCTGATGCTAGGAACCCCCCTTCCTCGTAGATGTCTGTGAGAAGTAAATGTTGTGTGTTTCTAAGTGCTGTATGTGTATGTGGCTGGCACAAGGTGAAGTACTTTCTTGAATTTCAGATTCATTTATAGATTTCATCTTGAGAAAGAGGGCCATGTTGTATGGACATGGTTTGAAAATGATAAAGGTATATGCATTAGAGTTTTCCTTAGAGCTAGCACAATAAGATGCCATGGCAACTGCTAAGCAGCATTGGAAGGTGTTGTGTTTATAACGTTGGCACTGGAGCATGCAATCACTGTCCAATCTGTTTACAAGCATTATCTTGACAATCCAAGATAAACAGCCTCTACTAACACAAATAGATCCAACCTCTCCGACTGCTAAAACGGAAGACACCGTTTCTCATCTCTTTGATTTGATTTTTAAGATGCCATGGCAACTTTTTTGATATTTCATCTTCAAATTCTGATTCCTTACTCCTACTAGCATAGTTGTGATGCTTGTAGACTGTAGCTCAACGACATTGTAGACTGTAGATTAGTGCATATTAAAATGCTTTCTGTTGGCTCTACTTTCTCCACCTGTGTGTGTGGTGTGTGTAACCGGTGCTATTCAAACAAAGGCGCAAACAACAAACTTGTAAGAACAGACTCCAAACGCCTGGTGTCTTGATCATTTCAGGTGGAACCTGTCAGTTCTCCTGTTGCGCTACCTCAGAGTTTGTTTGAATAGCATCGCCGTCCTCCACTGCGTCATCGCTGCAGCTGAATTTCACATTTATGCCGATTCAGCTTTCATCGTTTTGACCAAAGTGTATTATGTCTCGAGATTAAATATGCAGGAATGATAACTGGTAGCTAATCTTGTTCGCCTGCGTGCCTGTTTTCTGTGTGAAGCATGACTTGATGTTGTGGTGTTGTCCGAGATGCACCGGTTAAAGTTTTGGTGGCCAGATTCCGACTTGCGTAAAACGCGAACCTGGGGACAACAGTTTTAGTCGATTCCAATATCTCTGTGTAACATTGCACGTTTTCAGGCATTATTTACATTGCTAAATCAATTAAATTTTTTTTATTCTGTTTTTTTTTTATTTACCAACCATTTCGGTACTTTGAATATTGTAGTTACTCTCAAAGAGCCCACAGATAAAAGCATAAATTAAAGAAATGTACAATTTAATAGCTTTATTGGCCTCAAAACAAATTCATATCTGTAACAGTGTGACATTTTGACTTGAAAATTGAATGAATCATAGATATATAGAGATAGCTGACCATTTTTTTAGTTTACTTTATTAGGAGCAGAGGTGATATTACAGAACCACATAACAGCAGTCACGTAAAACAGACTTTTACTATTATTTCTTGGTCAAAGAGAGATAATTATGGCGTTCAGCCTTGTATATTAGCAAAAAGATACATAAAAATGCAGATTCTTACCTCAACGATATGATTTTCAAAAATGTACTAACATTTCCAAACTCGGCATGAGACCCAAAGAGCGAAAGAATAAAACGGCGTTGCTGTTATCCGCTGATAGTCTCGCCCTCTCAAACTTGTTTTTAATTTGACGTGTGTGAGCAAACTGAAGAAAACATTTTTTTTTCAATCTACTTTTTCTGACTCCCTACTTGAACACCTGTCTGATACTGAAAATAGTTTGAGTCTCTTTTCCGTTCAGTAACGGCGTCCACACTGAAGAGTCTCGTTGTCAGCATAATGCAGTTGCGTTCCAGTGATCGGAAAAATATTGGATTTTTCTGTTTCGTGGCAGTCTGGCCACCAGCCGGTTTATCGCTGCATCTCTAGTTGTTTTGCCTGTTTCATACATGAAACTGATGATGTTTCCCCTTTGCTGCCTCCCTTCTTCTTTTTCTTCTTCTTTTTCTTCTTCTCTTTCCTGCTTTGTGATCTGCACCTCTTCCTTACCCTATCTCAACCCTCACCCCCAAAATCCCTTGAACCCCTTGCTTGTTTTTATTTGCGCCTGCCTTCCCAGGTGTAAACAGGTGCACGCCCCCCTCATACCCACCCCCACAGGACCCCCTCAGCGCGGGGCAGTATGAGGTAACGGAGGACATGGCACAAGGAGAGGTTTTTGAATTCAGTCAATCCAAAAGAGGCCAGGGGCCTTTCTGGCAGAATTTTAGTAGATTAGCTCCATTTAAGAAATAGAGAAACACAGACTCTTCTGAAGGACCAGCTATTTTTCTTAGAAGCACTAAACACTGGATGATTACGTCCCATGATGAAGAAAACACAACCACCACAAACACACAGGAGACTCTGAAGTTAAGGACCAATGTTACTATATGATTTGATCGGAAACACCAAGAGGACTTTGAATTTCAAAATTGAGGGGAAAAAAAAGAAAAAAAAAGACACACCTTTACAACAATTCTTCTTTGTTAGTAACGTCATCACGCTTCTTCTCCAGCTGACTCTGCTGTCACAGACTCTATCCCTCCGATTCTGCACATTCACACCTTCTGAATGTTCTGGAGTTATTAAGATTGTTAAATGATTTTGTTTTGAGCCCATTGTCGTCGTCATCATCATCATCATCTTCTGGAAATAGCAAGCCTTCGAGGTTAAGCTGGGTCGGTCCTTGTGGGAGCGAAACCTCACCGCACCGCGATCCCTCTGAATGTGAGCTCGACGGATGACACGGGAACCCGATGCGCTCGGGACCCGCCCAGCTCGACAATCCCAGACGGATCAGGCAGTCTCCGCTCCACTGAAACCATCCATCCACACTTATGATGGCTTATGAAAGCTCCTCTCCGTTTTATTTATTTTTATATTTTTTTTATGTCTGCCTCCAAGTCTTCCCTTCCTGCTCCTCTTGTCCTCTCTATCTCCCGGTCCACCTGCTCAGCTTCTTCCTCGCAGAGGAAGAGTTTCATTCTTTTGGAAACCTGCCATCGGCCATGATATGACAGGTCAGGGAACAAATCAATAGTCGGAACATCAATAGAATATTTACATCCCCTCGCCAGCTGCTCGTGACAGGGTATTCACATCGGCTCACAGCGATGCTCAGCGCGTCCCGCTCAGATGAGCTGTCTGCGAGCAGGAGATAGGCAGGGTACGGTCGGCCTGCCTCGCGTCACAGCCCCCCCACACCGCCGCCGCCACTCTCCCCAGAGACCACCCCTGTAGCACTGTGCTGGCAGCTTACTGGGTGTTTGGAAAAGAGCACAGCCTACCTCCAGAAATGAGCAGTAAAAGTCAAGTTGATGCATCGGCCAAGGTCCAAAAAGAAAAACAAAAAAACAAAACAAAAAAATAAACAAAAACAAAAAATGGACTTCTTGAGTTGATTTTGTAGTGTTCACACTGTTCAATATATCCAGTCTGAGTTCTTCTGCTCTTATTTCAGTACAAGGGATACAAATATGCAATGCTACAGAGTGGAGAAATTAGCCAGGATCCCAACCGGCGCACTGGTTAAGGACATTTGTAGTCTGTTCGAATTTTTAAAACAAGTCAATACCACGATGGGAGGGGGAACGAAAAGGTGTATTTAATCTGTAGCATGCACCGTCCCTCCTGACAGATTCATTAATCTTTTAACACTTTGAATCTTCCCCCCCACCTTTTCCTTCACGTCGCTTTCCAGATCTGATCCGTGTTTCTGGCAGTTAGCTCCGGCAACCGTTAAGTGATTTACAAAGGACCGAGATTGTAAATCCATCCGAGATTCAGATTGATTTGTTTAATCAACAAAGTCCCTCCGGCTGCTTTGGGAGAGAGATCCTCGCCGCGCGCCGCGTCCTCCTGGCGAGGCGTTCAGATAAGGGAGGATATCTGAGGAGGGGAAAAGAAAAAAACAAAACAAAAAACGAACGACTGACGCTCATCACGAAGGCGTAATTCTACTCTAGGAATGTAAGTGAACCATCTGTCCAAGCCGTGTGATCATGTTTTGACCTCAGAAGTACATTTTGTGTTGGATTCTACCACCCGACGGACAGTGCATATACAGTATGACAATTGTGCAATGTGATATATCATTATATATCTTCACTACTCACTTACAGTGTGCTATGGAAGAGATAAATATCGTCCTATGTCATTTTGTTTGCCTTCTTACGGGCCTTATAACCTATCGGAAAACGAGACCTTAGGCTTGCTTTGTATGTCGTGCAATTTCTGTTTCAGTAAAGGAAGTTGAGAAACGGGTGAGTCGGCTGCTGGTGTCTGTAGAGATGGCTCCCAGTGAGATTGTCTTGGAAGATTAACTCTCATGCCTGGCACAGCAAAAAGAAATGGTTCCCAGGCCATGATAACCTCAGGTCCCGTGCTACACCTATCCACCACCACCCTCCTCGCCCCTTACTCAACGCCCCGTCAGATCAACACCACACACACACACACACACACGCACACCTACATACACAAATGCACAATCACTTGCTGGCCCGTTCTGCTGCGGAGAAGAGAGATGCTATCTAACAGTGCCTTCCAGCATTCCACTAGTGATTATCTATTCAGTTTTCACTGGCAGATTTGAATTAGTCATGTATTTTCCCTTCGGTGCATTTCTTCCTTTCTCTCTTCTTCTCATCCACACACTGGGAATTCCTCATCCGCCCCACCGAACCCCCGACTCCCGCCCCCACTCCAACTCCCAGTGCACCAAAACTCCCAACAAATCCGACAATTGGTCAGGCCTTTCTCCTCCCTCCCTCTCTCCCCACCACCTCCACACGCTCCAGTAGTTACAGTGTTGTCTGACTGAAACACTTTGAAACACTTTATTATTGTTATTATTTGGTATTACACTCGCATAGCTGCAATCAACTTGCACAGAGAGGAAGTTTTGTTCTAATTCCTGCTACGTAGAGTTCCATTTTGTTATCTATATATCTCGCAGACAGAGGATTTGATTTGAATTTAGAGTAGGAAACCGATTCACGTTACTCGAGTTAGACTTCACATTTCAGAGTATATTATTAATAGTGAGTTATGAATTGAGAGAAGTCATCTATTTTAACTTTATCTGCTACACTCTGTAAATAGTGTAAAAAGAACAGATCATATATTTGGATATTTTGCGTTGGAGACGAATGTTGTTCCAGTTCTAGCGTGCGGTAGACCTCAGTACCCAGGTAAATGCATGCTTGTGGCATCCAATATTTTGCATGAGACTTAAGGCAACTCTTAACGGATTATTTACGTTCATCGAACTTCCAAACGCTTTTCTTTTCTCTTGTATTTGTTTTTTTCTTCTTTCTTTCCCCTCCCCTCATAGCGGAACCATTCATTCGTGAAGCCATGCCATCTCACTAAAGGGAGTTGTTTTCTCTGTCCACCTGTATCCTGCTCACTTCACGCTCCAAAGTTGTAGCCTGTGTTTTGTTTTGTTTGTTTTTTTTTTTATTTATTTATTGCCACTTAGAGCAGCATGTCAGTCTCTCATGCTGAATCAAACATCTGTTAGGTGAAACGACAGACACCGATGGTCTCCGTACCCAGATAAAAATGGGTATTTTAATCCGTAGCTTTTTGTTTAGCACGCTTTTCCTTCACGCTGCAGACTGCTGGTTATTTTTATTTGACTTTATCGTGTTTCGTTTGGAGTGCCATCATCAAGCGGAGGCAAAACGGGTATAATTTTTCTATGACAACAGTGAACCAAATAGGAGTTAGCTCTGATCGCGGCTGTTCGTGTATAGATTTGTAGTCAAGCAGAAGACATGAAAACACGTGGAGTCCCCCCCCTCCTCTTTACACAAGCTAAAGCTAGATCCACCCATTGAAATCATTCTCTCTAGTTTAAGTAATGACTTGACATGGAAAATTTACTACTCTATTTATTGCTATCAGTATTAGGGTCATTAAGTTTGGGCCAAACAGTTTAAATAATGTATATATTGGGTTTGTTTATTCTTATATAACTATCAATCTGACCTTTTAGGAGTTCTAAAGGACAGCCATCTGTCCACTTTGAGGTCTGTTTTCTGTTTTTTTTTCCTTTTTTTTCTGTTTCTCATGTAAGCCAAGTCAGTGGACAGAAATCCATTAGAGAACGCTTAGATTTTTGTCATTCTTGGTTTCTATAGTCTAGAGTTAACTTGAGCCAGTAATCATCCACTTTCAGCACAAAGTGCCCAGCAAAAATATGAAAACATCTTGAGCTTCTGCACATTTTGTGACGTCATAGCTGCTGACTTTAATTGACTTTGTTGGGATTTTATTTGATACACCAACGTAATGCTGTGTGTTCGTGAGAGGTTGAGGTTGAACGATACATGCCTTGCGCAAATAAAAATCTGAAAGGTGTGGCAGACATATCTATGATACCCCCCCCCCCCCAACCTTCATAAATGACCTACATCAGGGGTGCCTCATTTTCATCTCAGGCCATTTCAAGATCACAACTGTCCTCAAATTGTCAGTTGTAGCAGAAACTAGTGATAAAACTACCTATTAACAAACTGTTAAAAAGTAGCTTTCTTTACATTCAGTGACAGCATCTTAAAATTAAATAATAATAATAATAATAATAAGCATCTTTCACGTTGATGTAACTTGGCAGTATACAGGAAAAATGCTTTAATTTAAAATCTGAGACAAAAAAAATGTCATTCAACAACACCCATAAACTTTCTCATTTGCAATGTACTCCTGACCAAAAATTGACTTTCTGGCCGACGTGCGGAGCGATATTTGTGAGGAATAATACCTGCTATCGACAGCAAAACATGGTGGTGGCAGCATCATGCTGTGGAGATGCTTCTCATCATCGGTTTTAGAGTACAAGGGAATATGGATGGAGCTAAACAGGACAACAAACAGGCTTGGAACTGAAGCGGAGGTTTACCTTACTTCAGGAAACCACAATGAAAAAGCTAATATCAAAAATGGCCCAGTCAAAGTCGGGGCTTAAATCCGATTGAGAATTTATTGCAAGATTTTAAAACTAATGTTTGTAAAAGCTCTCCGTCCAGCAAGAAACCCCAAACACCCCAAAGAAATGTGTTTTGTATAGAAATGCAGGCCATATTTGTAAAAAATATTTTGTAAAAAAAAAAAATTTAAAATAATAATAATAATAAGCAGTGTACCGTGCTTTCATCACTTCTCAATATGGCATAACCTTGTGTTGAGCTTTCAGATAAAATCCCAATGATATACAGAGAAGTTTCTGGTTGTAATGTAACATAATTTGAAAAAAGCACAAGACGTTTGGATATTTTTGCAAGTCACTGTCGCCGACTCTTCAGTAGTAGTTCCTCACAGATGATTATAGGGTCCTGTGTTGTTTCAGAGTAGTCAGGGTACAAAGTCTTCGATGAGCCATATATTCATGTGGTGTTCAGTGACAACGAGAAGACTCCAATCCCCATACTTGCAAACCTTTCCATTGTATATTACCATCAGGTTTGAGGTCCGGATTTTTATTTTTTTTTTCTGTCACAGAAAAATGTGCTCCACATCTTTTTGACACCATATGCAAACAGTGGTTTTTTTTGTTTATTTTTTTTTCCTTTCCTTCTTTCTTTCTACCTTTCTTCCTTTCTTTCTTTCTTGCTGGCCTTTATTTGTTGTAGAAATGGATAAAAACCTGAAAAATAATGCCTATTCAATCCAGAAACTGTGAATGGGAGAGTGGAGATGTCAACTGTATGTACATTATATGTTTTGATGTAATCAGAAGCACTGGGAATATGTTGTACTTCGCTGTAAAGAAAAAAAATAAATCCATATCTGATATAGCTGTACTTTTGTTGAAAATAAAAACCTCTACAGAACGCCGTGTCAAGGCATCAGTGTGTGTGTGTGAGAGTGGGGACGGCGGGGTTGCATTGTTGTTGTGCTTCCTGTCGCGTGACATCACCTCCTGTTTGTAGGAGCCGTTTCCAACACATGACACACTCACTCCAGGAGACGTTACAAAGGAAAGATTAAAGGGCATGAGATAAACACCACCGCGTCACAGAAATAAAAGAAATCAACACACTCCCAGCCACAAACGGTAGCTTGCACATGACTCTGCTGCGATGAATAAGTAATGGGGAGTTACGCAAACGTATCTCCCTCTTGGCCACGCTGAATCGTAGGCTGTTCACTCCGCTTCCTGATGTTTTGAAGTCCAAAGATGCAAGATTTTCTTTTTTTTCTTTTCTGCTGCCGGAGATCTGAGACATCCTGGTGTGCTACAGACAGCCTGTGTGTGTGTGTGTGTGTGTGTGTGTGTGTGTGTGTGTGTGTGTGTGTGCGTGTGTGTGTGTGTATGTCTTTTTTTCAGTTGGGTCTAAATTCAGTGGGGTCTCGAAGCTGATGCAAAAACACACCATGGTTGGATGATCCAAGCTGCCCATGAGGAGCCTCTAATGGGGACAGAAGCATTGTGCTGTGTGACTGTGGTCTCTAGTGGCCGGACACGGTGTTACACTTTACACACATTTCCCCCCCCCCAACATGAACTCCATTTGGATAATCCTTTGTCCTAGTTGGTGAAACACACAAAGAGATCTAAGGAGCCTGACCAGCCTGCGTGATGTTTCAACAAGGAACTTTTCCAGATGGTGCAACTAGACTATGATCACATTATTCAATATATTTTTCTATTTTATGAGATGGATTAAAGTAGTGCATGATTGTGGACAGATTGGAAAACGATATAAATAAGATTCTGAAATGTGTACACTGGTTTTTTTCTTGCATACCTTTAATAAATTTGTGCCAGAATATCTCAATTAAAGCTTGACCAAATCCCTATAGGTTTGTAAGACAGCAAGATGGAAATGGATCTTCATGTTCTACTTTTTGTCTAACTTGAGTGTGAGCTATAAAATAGTGCAAAAGATGTCAGTATTTTGGAGACGTACCACAACAACAACAAAAAATTGTAGCTGTTACAGCAGCAGCAGATGGCTCTACCACAGGATTGAATAAAAAACAATACCACATCTTCAAAATTTTAATTTGTCAAAGATGTAGAAAACCATGCATCACTGTTTCCCCACATATTCTAATTATTCCCTTTTGTGTTTTACTCTATCACTCAAAATCTGACCACTAAAGTGTGGTTGTAGTTACAAAATGTGGAGAAGTTCAAGGAGTGCGACAGGACAAAACTGCTGCTACGGTTTCTGTCTTGTCCTGTTCATCGAGGAAATTTGAAGAAGAAAAAAAATCAAACAAGCAAAATCGAACAACAGTAAAATCGGTAAACTCTAAACTAAAATCACTCAGGTTCAGCGTTTATGTGCTTTAAGTAGTTCCTCAGGACGAGAGGTATGTCCAGACTGTCTATTGCAGGGTCCTTGTCGGCAAACGGGATGTGTCTTCGGATTGCCAGCCGGGCCTGTGACATCAGCGTTTTGGGACAAACTGTATGGGTAAAAATGACAACAGTGAACCATTTGCATAAGAAAGTATTTAATTCAATCGTACCAGAAGCTAAATGCATCAGACTCACCTCTCTCTCTCAGCAGCAGCAGTAGCGCTTCATTCTGCTTTGTAGTTTTGTCAATAATGAGTGTAGGTAGATAGACGTCGGCCCCGAAGTCTACGAGCAGCTGAATGTACTCCACCCCACAGCCGTAACGGAGACACACCTCCACAACCGTCTTGGGTTGCTTGATCCTGGCCAGCATCTTCTCATCCGTGCAGTTATAGTTGGGGTTGGCCCCGTGCAGCAGGAGCAGCTTAAAGCAGCCCAGGTGTCCATAGACGGCTGAGATGTACAGGGGCCCTCTGCAGGATGTGGCGTTGGAGGCCCACTCGGGGACCTTCGGCCGGACGTCCACCTCGGCTCCAAACCGCAGCAGCTCCCGGAGAGTGTCTACGTCACCCTCCCTGGCGGCGGTCAGCACTGGGGAGCAGTTGTTGTACTGGCTGCCGTTGGGGTCGGCTCCCGCCTTCAGCAGGGCCGCCACGCAGTCCAAGTGTTTCCCACCCACAGCTGTGAACAGAGGCGTCTGGGCCTTCACATCCAAAACGTCTATCTGGATTTTGAAGGAAAAGGAAGAGGGGGGGGGAAAGGGAAATGTTACTTCCTGTGAGGAAATTCTGTTGTAGAGCAAGCATAAAACAAAAGCCCTGCATCCACACACCGATTCACTACAGTAAGGGTGTGAGGTTAATAAGACATCTGCCAGTAACAGCTAACTAGCCTGACTTGGATTTCCTCCAGTAGATTTTTTACCGGGCCAATCAGCGAACAGAAGAAAAGGTCGTGAACGGTGACGTTCATTTTCAGGCTGTTTTGGAATTGTAGTCTCTGTAGTTTTAGCAATAAAAAGGAAATACATACATGTATAAATATACTTATCTTTGAGAAAAGATAAATATTAAAATCCACGAGATGGCAGTAGTGCAACACTAATGGATGCACGCTGCCATTAAAATCTAAAGAAGAAGTTGGAGGAAGTGAACAAAGCCGACCAGTCAGTGTTGGCCACGCTTCCCAAAAAGTTGAATTAACATCCACAGCCGCCTCTTTCAGGTCGGCCCTTCGCAATGGACGATGATTGTTTACAGCGCAGGTAATTTCAGGTAAGCTTATAACGCTGAACTGCAGCATGCCTCAAGGGCAACAGTTAGCTAGTGGGAAAAATTCAAAATCTTCACTGTTTACACCCCCAGAAAGCAATAAAGCCCTCTGCACGAAGCGAAGTGTAATACAAGGAAGGAGCTGATTATTTTTATTTATTCATTTTTAACTAGGCTAGGCTATACCCGCCTTTCGCCTAATGACTAGGCACTAAGGTTTTTTGTATTGCGTATCAGGGCCATAGATATTAATAAATGAGTACATTTCTGGCAACAAAAAAACCCCTGAAATTTTCTAGAAGAAAAAAAAACAGAGATGTTTGAACTTGAATAGTCAAAACATTCCAAGAAAAAAAATCAGATTTTAGATTAATTTAACTTCTGTTTTCTTCCTTGAAATGTTCGGAAGTTAATCTCAAAATTTCAGTTTTATTTTTTGATCTACAATGGTATACATCTGGAGAGTGGCACAGAAATTTAATCTTCAATTACAAAGGTTTTGTGCTTAAATATTTTGTCAATGAGAACAAAGCAGCTGTTAATCTGTATACAGCCAAATTGCATCAGTCAGTTCCTCTGCGGAAACTTGCACATAATCAAAACATCCCCGACCGTTTTCGCGCAATTGTTTTTAATTCCACGTGGGTTTACTGCAAAGTTTTTCGCGAAAATGGTCAAACTTCTGGATTTAAGTGATGCTAACTCTCACCTGCAGGTGGCAGTATTTCTTACTTCTACTACAATTTTGCTTCAGACTTACTTGATGTCAAGTTATGATCCGAGATTTACGTGGCCACCAGCAAAATGGGACATTCACAAAATCATGGAGGGACTGCTCAATGTGAATAATATTCAATTTTAAGAAGTTAAAGAATGTTAAAGTTCCTTATTGAACTGCTATTTACTGATATTTTAACAGTGTGTTAATGGGTTTTATCAATACATTTTGGAACAACCGACCCTTTGAGAACGTACACATCAAAATTTTACAAATTGTCTGGAACTATTAAGTTGTTTTGTAGGATTGATTTTCCCCAGAAATGATTCATTTGTCTTTAGTCGTATAGTAGCATACAGTATTGTCCAAAAGTTCAGAGACTGACGGAAATAACCTTCAGTTTTTATGGGAGTTGATTGAGTTGTGTCTCCGATGCTTTAAAGAGTGATTGAAATTGTACCCAATCCAGAAAGCTTGATTTAACCTGTTTTGGCCCTGCCCCTAAATGACCTCTCGGCATCACTTCAGTGACTGCGTGATGAGGTCAAAGAGTTGATTTGGAACATGTGATTGGTTTGTGGTTTGAAGCCAATCGTCTTTTTTTTTTTAACCTTGAAGAAAACGTGTGCTGCCGTCATTCCTCTGCAACAAAACGGAGTAGGCAGGTAAACACGTTGCAGCTAAAGGGCTAACTAAGGATTGGTGTGTTTCTTCCTCAAGGAGAAAAACATGGAGGGGACAGACTGAAACACAGAAGGACACACCAGGATTGTTGTCTTCTGGATGTGGGAAAATTGTTGTCTGTGGAGGGAAAAAAGGTGAACGCTAGCGTTGACACTGAACCCTTCAGACAATTTATGTTTGGGCTTGCCTCTTGTTATGTGCAATGGAATTACCTCACTCATGATTTTGCCTATAACTCTGACATGAGTAAGAAATGGGATCAAAATGTCCTCCAAGAGCAACTTTGCTCAATGATCCGGGAGCAATTTGATGATGATCATGGATTTTTCCGGCACAATGGAGCTCCATGCCGCAAGGCAAAAGGAAACGACAACCTATCTAAGGGATCAAAACACTGAAATTATCGGTGGAAACGCCTCCAAACTCAACGAAAAACGTGTGACGCTTTGCCTAAATTTGATGGATTTCTCGCCAGAAAAATGGGGGCCGGGGGGGAACCGCGCATTTGATAAATAGAAAATGTTTATTGTCAGAAATATCTGATTAAAAGATGTAACACACTGAAGCAGTCGTAAACTTTGTGCTGAACAGCTCCATACCTGCCAATTGCAAGCAGGTATCGAAGTGAACAAGTTTTAGTAGTTTGTCCAAGTTTGGGAAGAGTTTAGTCTGCGCAAGCGCTGTGCATGAGGCCAAGAATTCTGCAGCTTGTTACAATAAAAAAAGAAAGAAAAAAAAGTAGTTCATTGGGAGGCTTCCACAGCACAATCAGCTTCTAATGAGGGGGCAATACGCTAAGCTAATGGTCACCAGCGAGGACGGCAACACTGATAAAAACTGCTGATTCACTCACTGGGAGTGTTGGCTCCAACTAATCAGTTCACTTTGTAGGGATGTGGATACAAAGTCATGCAGAACACACATTGTTCTCAAACTGTGCCACAAGTTTGGTGCACAGAAAGAAATCTCGCTATTGATTGTTTCCGAGGTAAATACAATGAAGCTCATTAAGATAAAAAGATAAAAGAAAAACAAAACAAAAACAAACAAAAAAAAACCCTCCTACATGATAAGCCATTCAAAAAAAAAAACAAAACTGTAATCTGTGGTTTATCAGGAACTTCTCGGAGAGAATCGGAGTGAGGAAGCCTTTGAGAATGCCCGTCACAAACAGGAAGAGGATGACATGGGACAAGGGACAAACAAGTGTTGCTGCCTGCTGCTCTGCTGCTTTGTTCACCTCTAAAGTTGGGAGGTTTAGATCTGGGAATGACTTCAAGCTCAACTTTATTTCCAGTTTCACTTTCATAAAAGCAGGTGAGATTTTCCAAGTTATATGCTCAGTTTAGCACTACATGGTTTCCCCCAGTGTATCATAAGCCTGGCGGGCCACCAGGCTTTACCTGCCCCCCCCCCACCACCACCACCAGGTTTGTTTATTTATTTATTAGAGGTTTATTTATGGAACGGTAACAATGATAGTGTCTCTTTGGTGAAATGGATAGAACTACAACGGCAACACAGTAGGGTCAGTATGTGAACATATAGGATGAAATGAAAACTCTGCAACCACTTCCTGTCTTTACCGGTCGACATGCTAACAACCGAAATGCAAAATATGTATATTTACTACAATTGTGTTTTTTTTATGTGCCTTTTTTAAGACTTTGTAATTGGTGTTTAGGTATTATCTGGCCATATTTTCAAATTTTCTGTCTCAGAACTCAAAGACACGGTGGGCCGCTGCATGGCTGCCAATCCCACCAGGATTAGCAGGTTTTCAGGGGGAAGCCCTGCACTGCAAGCTAATAATGCTAATAATGTGCATGTAAAATGTAGGAGGTTCCAAAGTAGTTATGGGAAGTCTGAACACTGTTGCACTGAATTTAATTTCGGGGAATCAGGGAGCCTTAACACAAACGTAGAGCCACACTTTGAAGATTTTTCCTACTACTTATGTATTTTTTTAACACTATTTAAAGGGACCGTTATGTATTTTCCAGGCACATTGTGCTATGAACCGACATCCAGGTGTCGTTTCATAGCACAGTCGTGCAACTGCGTTACCTTCAAAATGACTTGTACATCAAAAGCGACTTAAAAGATGTTCAGGATTGAAATTTGCCACCTTGAAATTGTGCCTCTGTCTCTTTAAGAAGCTTCTACTCTTTCCGGTGCGCCGCCCCTTTAAACGCGTTCCTCATAATGCTTCTCGTTATTCGTTTGCGGTCGTAGGCGGGTTGGACTGAGAGGCAGTTCCTATGATGAGCTCAGCAGACTCAGTTCCGCCAGGTGTTTGCTAATTGCTGCTGCTAAGCCTGATGTAGTTGAGGGAAAAAAAGAGAGAGAGAGAAGAAGAAGGCGTGGGGGAGGGGCGCTCTGTGAGGCGGAAGCTCATCTGGAGACTGGAGCTGTGTGGAAACAGGCAGCGTTTTGTGAGAGCGAGCATTTAGATGGCATGTATGCAACACGCATGAAAAGTCGAGGCAAAGTTCTCCAGGTACGTTTCTGACGAGGGGATGACATTAGAACGTGACATAAAGCAACAAAAAGTGGATTTCACTTAATACCCCCCCGCCCCCCCCTCCGTCCTCTAACGTCAGGCTGCAACTTGGAGCAAAGAAAAAAAAGAAGGAAAAAAAAGAAAAGAGTCTTTTTAAGTTTCTTTTTGTATTGGCTGCAAATACTTTTCATAGCATGGCAGCCGTATTTGATTCTGAGGTCAAACTATATTTATAGTTTTGCCTTCAGGGGAGCTTTCTGTTCATTTTTCAACTTCTACGCAAAAAACATGACATATAATTAAACTGCATTCCTCAACCAATCATGCAGTGGCCATTTAAAATAATGATTTATTTTCTTGCTTTCGTTGCTCCAAACATAACCCCGGCGGGCCGAGGCATCCGGGGGCGACTGCACTTTTTGGTATGAAATAGCACTCGGTAAACAAAGTGCAGCAATTACTTCACTACGCTCGCCGTAAAACTTCGACGACTGATTCACGGCTCGTGCGAAATTATTTATCGCAGCGGGCTTAAAATGCCAAAAAATAAATCTGGAGATCGGTGCCAACTTCTTTTTCCATTTGAGTGTGTTTTCTCTTAATTGGGTTGACCGGTGGCGGCACAGCGCAGCATGCGGTTTATGTCATCGAAAGCAATAAGCACACACACCCGCCAACGGCGACAAACCTCCGCCCCGTGCTCCAACAGGACCTCCAGGCACCTCAGGTGTCCGAGGGCAGCGGCGGTGCGCAGGGGGGTCACCGGGACCCCCCAGCCGCTCGGAGCGTTGATGCACCGCCGGTATTTCTCCTGAGCGAGGAGCTGGGAGAGCAGAGGCGCGTCGCCGGCGCCCACGGCGTCGTTCAAGGCCCGAGCCTGCTCGCCGTCCTCGTCCTCCTCCTTGGGCTGCAGCAGGGAGAAGATCTTCGATACGTCCATCAGACTCATGTTGACAGGCTGGCCCACGGCCATCGCCACACTCTGAGCAAAGAAGGGGTCAGGACGACTTCATCTGCAAATCAGTTTTGATTTTGCTCACGGTGAGCAGCTTGATTGCTTTTTTTTTTTTTTTTTTTCCTGTGTGTGTGTGTGTGTGTCAGTAGAAGATAAACTTCACAGATTACTCAGAAAAGACGAGACCCCTACCTTAAGTTGCTTTTAGCCCCGCTGATGTTGGCGTTGTTAAAGTAGGAAGCAAAGACAAGAGATGTCCTCCAAGAGTTGTAGAAAGTGTAGTATGCCCCGCTGTGTGTGTGTGTGTGTGTGTGTGTGCGTGTGCATGTGTGTGTGTGTTAACAATGGAGGGGCTAGAGGCTTCTTACTAGTGGGGGGATATCGGGGGGCTAATTTTAGGCCACACAGGGGCCTGGCTAAACTTCCATTCTGGGAGAGTGAAGGCTCAGGTTTATAATTAGAAAGGTGATACAGCTATGACACTGTGATTTGAGAGCATGACTTACTCCTCCCTCCTTTCCCTCATAAAAAAAAAATGAAAGAATCACCTCACTGGGTGGACAGTTTTAGACAAGAACATCTTACTAAGTGAGTAAAGAAACTGGCCTTTTTGATTTATTCATTTTTTTGTTGTTCCTCTAACTTGGTAACCGTCAGCTGTGAGGCCGTCGGCGGGGGGCTTTAGGAGAATCCGGTCAGCTGCTCCCACGTCTTCTCGCTGTCCCATGCTTGAACAGGAGGCTCCGACACAGATGGCAGCCTGTCAGATTTATGGCGTTGTTCAAGCCCACGAAGAAGCTCTGCTTATTCGTCAGGGCACACACACACAAGAAGCAGATGAAATGGATGCGGACACGTGAGGGTCCTCTGATGCAAGCTCACTGTAACCTTTCCAAGAACAAGAGACTGAACAGGAGTTGAAAAGCAATTAATCAGATTTTGACTGTTTAGTAGTCAATATCCGGTTAATTTCCTTGCATTGCACCTTTAAATAGTGTCGATTCTATGTAGAATTGCCCAATCTTTTAGTGAAATACAAGAATCTATATTTGGATTTCTATCCCCGCCTTTGCATTTAATAAATAAATAAAGCTGGGTCGGAAGCAGGAGCAGCTGAATGTCTTCCAGGCATCCTTTTCTTGCTCTAACGTGTCACAACACATTTGTATTCATACCCTTTGAACCTTTTCACAATTTGTCGCGTTACAGAAACGAAATTCTAACTTGTGTGTCGTACATTTAGATTTTATTTTATTTAGAAGTGGAAGGAAAAGCAGATGTGGGCTGCTTTCTTTTTTTTTTACTAAAGTAAAATCTTAAACCTGTGGCATGCATTTGTATTCATTGAATCCAATGTACTGTGCTAGTTTTGGGCCATGCATAGTTAGCTAGTTGGACTCACTGGAGTTTCTGTTTTAGAGTCCCAGATTGAAACTGGTTGATTGTAACACATTTTTCAGACTTCTGTTAATAAGAATTGTGGATCATTTTGCTTAGAAGGAAGTAAATACATGCGGAGAGTGAAAACCTGCTGCATTTTAAGTCCAAGCCTTTGAAATGAACCTCTGTGTTTATTACCTAGCATTTCTACTTGCTGCTATTGTACTAATATACTTTACTGCATAATGTCGAAGGATGAAATTCTTTCTACTGGACTTTTTCTCCTCCGCCCCCCCTCTCCCCCAATTTCCAGAATGTTTTGGCTTGCATAGCAATGAGGGGTGTTGAGAGCACTTCTTGTAGAAGAAATCTGTATTTTCCCTAAAGGTATGTTTACTTTCCATTTTCACTCCAAGTTAGTGAAATCTGTCATTCCAAATAAAACCTTAAGGTGTTCTGTTGCCGACACTCCGACTGATGGAGCTCAGCAGTCAGGATGTATTCTGTAATGTGCACTAAGATTCATAAATTGCACAAAAACAAACAAGTTCCAGGCAAAGCCGCAAATCATGTTCAGACTATTCGTGTCCGAGCATTAAGATCAAAACCCCAATGGCACAGTTCGCTAACCCTTTTATGACCAGAACTATATACAAGTCACCTGGATTTATTTTTGGTTTTATGGGTGTAGACTTAACAGTTTCGTCCCTCCTTCCAAGAGCACTTCAATTGTCAGCGTCTGGTCGTTTATTCGGGATTGTTGCGTGTTTCTGGCAGTGCAATGTCAGCATAAAAAAAAAAAAAAGCTAAACAAAGCCGTTTGGAAAGTAAAACTGGTGCGCTGTTTCCGGTTCCCTCATGAACCGCCAGGTGGCGGTAGAGGCGCACCTGTAGCAGGAAGTGTAACTGTAGCAAATGGAGAAAAGATGTTTTCCAAGTGAACGGAGTTGCCGCGAAAAGAAGCCAAATGAGATCTTTAATGGCTGCCTCAGTCGATCCCTTCGTGTTTTTTTTACTCTGTTCTAATAAAGGGTTTAAAAAGCATAAAAATGCCTAATTCACTGGAAATATGTTAACTCTTAGATGAGTAAATAATTTTTTGACTGGAAAGCTGTGCAGAATGAATGGCTCTTTCTGGAAAGGTTGGATTACAAACAATACAAAAGAGAAGCATAAAAGAACTGTCAGAAGTTTGATTTGTATTCTTATTTAATTGTGATCATTTATATCCTTAGGGATATCCCTGTTCTCTTCAGCATACAATTGTCCAAAGGTTGTAGCTGAAATCCATTCGCCCCAGGCATATATTGGAACCCTGGGATGAAGACGAGGCCCTTTAAAAGCCGCTGCTGCAGTTTGACTTTATGTGTCTGAAACCAGAGCAATTCTCTTTGCTCTTTTGAATAGATGAGGAGGCGTCTCAGATGAATAATTTCAAGTTATGGTATCAACACTGAAAGGCTAGCTGCTTTCTCCAACCTGCCTCCAGCTGACTGGACAGACTGAAGGAGAAACCCATCCCTTCTTTAATCTGCGTCAAGGTCCGGATGTCCCGCCTGTCCCTGTTCGGTCCAAGGGGAAGGGACATGTGAGAGGCCATCTTTCTGTGGTTCAGCTTTGTAGCTTTTATGAGGATAGAAGGCCTTATTTCTGCTGTTTATATCTTTGTGCTGACAGGCTGGGGGAGGCGGGCGGAGCTCCCCCGTCCCAGTGTCTGCAGGGTCTGTGAGCACAAACAGCCCTAACTGGCCTTGGCAACTTTTATCTGGAGGAAAAAAGACACAACTGCACTTCCAAACACTGAAGGACAGACTAAACACACACTTGAGCGAGTGACTTAAGGACAGATTAGTTTGGCAGACAGGTTATACTTTCTTAATTGTTGCTGTTTAAATGTCTCCTCTCTGCTACATTGGACTCTTCATGTGGGAGTTGGTGCAGAGTTCCGGCCCTCACTGGATTTGGGAGGAACTTCTTAGGTGAAAATATGCGGTCACAGCAACCTAGGGTTGCCTTAGCAACCACTAAAGAACATGGAGTTGCCCTGGCAACAGATGAAATGAGGGGTTACCCTGACAAAAACGCAACAGGAACTCATTTAACAAATCCTCGCTGTCCTTTTTCAGACAGATAGCTGCAGACATGACAGCATATTAACAGAGTGAAAGGCACAATGATGCGTGGAGTCAAACATATTCCTCCTTCTTTATCTTCAAACAAAGGCTAAGTCCATCCATTTGCTAGCAATGTTTATAGGGCTCCATAAAAGTAATGATACCCTCTAAACTTTTTTTGTTTTGCTGAATATTACGACAAAAAGCATAATTTTGAAGAGGATGTGTGTGTGTTTTTTTTAACAGTTCCTTCAAATGAAAAATCCCTCAACCAGTTTTATTGTGACGCCACAAGACAATGTATTGTCAAAAGTCACCTCATTGTGACAGATTCCACCTGTGTGAAGCTTAATCCCAAAACAGTTGTTCTGTGAAAGCATCAGGAGTTTCTTAGAGAACAAATAAAGTCGTCCTAAATGCATCAACGCCATCGTGGGAGATGATGCTCTTCTTCAGCATGGTGGCTGGAGTTGATAAGAAGATGCATGGATTAAACGAAAAAAGGCAATCTTAGATGAAATCTATGAAAGGCAGAAAAACACCTGAAAATGGCCCTCAAAAAAAAAAAAAACAGCCACAGCTTTAATGTAAAGCAGCGGTCCCCAAACTTTTTCCTGTGAGGGACCACATAACTTTTCCCTAATGTGGTGGGGGGCCGGAGTCAGTTTGTAACAGAAAAAGTGTTACATGGTTATCACCTGCGCTGCCGGAAATTGTTGACGGGGAGGGGGCCGGGGGGGTGCGCGCGCGTTACTCGATTCATTTTTACCCAGAAAGCACATGTGCAAAAACCGTTAGTGAAACGGTCACTGGGACTGTCTAGCAGTGGCGCAAAAAGTGGGTATGCAGGGTATGCAAAGCATAGGGCCGCAGCACCAGAAGGGGCGCCAAAACCCCGTCTGGAGGGGGCGGCGCGCCGATGATGCTTTCCCATACACTTCATCGCGCGCCTTCCGCTCCTTCACCTCGCGCACATAACGAGGTAAATGGGGGGGGGGTTCGAGTGAGCGTCGCTCCTTCACCCTGACGTCCCGATCTCCGTTTTCGCATCCACCTGAATATTGTGTAGTTGCGCCACTGCTGTCTGGTATATATTCCATTGAGGGAAAGTAACTTAAACATATGAATTCCTCATATGTTAACATAAATCTTTGTTTTGAAGTATAAGCTGCTACTTACAGGCGTTGCTTCAAAGAATTCGGAATGCGGCGTTCATAACAAACACGTGTTCATCTGCTCTACCGCTAGCAAACAACCTTGCTGATTAAATAACATAAAAGTCAAGCAGTTCCCTAAAAGTCCAACAGATGGCAGCAATGCACCACGCAAAACAAAACACCCACAGTTTACAGGAAAAAGCACTTCCTTTTTCAACCACCAGGGGGCACAAGCTCCCTGGTGGTTGAAGAAAAATTCACATATAAACCGGAAAATACATTATATGAAAAAAAATCTGCTCTCTGGTATTGTTCAGGGGGCCGGACCAAATGTGGAGGCGGGCCGTAGTTTGGGGACCACTGATGTAAAGCATTATCAAAGCATATTCATGTATGGTCAAAATGGTCCAATCAAACCTAAAAATGTGTGGCATGTTGCAATTTACAATGTATCATTTTGAGTAATGTTTAGAAACTGCAACACCAAACCACAAGAGGTTTAACTAGTAATTGTTCTTTGCACACAAGAAAGAGACAAAGCACAAACTTAGTACAAAACATCAATTTATTTCCTTTTTGCAGTATTAAAGTTAAACATACTAGCTTTTTTTTTCCATGTTTTTTTCCCTCTTTCATTTTGACTGTAAACATAAAACAATAGTGTAACTATTTAACTTAGAGAAACCATGTAATTTTACATTGTCACAAAAACTACACAATAGTCATGGCATGCACTGCAGAAGAATGATTAAAAGCAAACAGGAGCAACAATGGCAACAGTATTTGGATGAGTTCACTTTGCATTATTGCAATACACTATTCAGGGAGCTACTACACTACGGTGGAAGTCACACATTTACATAGAGTAAACACATCCAAAGCGATGAAAACACAGACGACTTGAATGACATCACTGAATCCACAATTAAGTGCTGACAATACTGAAACAATTTACTGAAACAGAGAGTGTTGAAATCGTCCTCAAGCTCACAGTTTTTTTTTGTTTTTTTTTTATATTTCAGTCATGTGGGTGGAATAAATCTGGCTGATCCAAGATCAGTGCATCGGAGCGCTTTAAACCCGACCGAGAAGTTGAAGTTGTGAGAAGGATCTACTCATCTGGTTTCCTCTTCGGCTTCTTTGGGTTGCGGGAGCGGCTCTTGGCCTTGCACAGCGGACATATGGGAGCGTTGCGGTGGATCTGCTGATGGCAGGAGAGGCATGCCTGCAGAGAAGAGATCCTGTCAAACACTTTATTCAAGACTTATTGAGTGCTGCTTTTGTTCCGACATGAAAAATCAAGGAAATAATTCAGTCGTGTAAAATGTCCCTAAACCGATATACGTAATAAATCCAGTAAGTTTAGTATGACTTTGGTTGGACTGATTCGATTGCTGTGGTGCCAGGCAGCAGTCATACTCGTTACACTTATTACATTTTATGTTACGACCATAAATGTCAATGTGCTTGGCAGTGATTTAATTTGATAGACCCACACAAAACAGTGCATAACTGTGGGAGGAGAATGATATAAGGCTTTCAGCATCTTCACTGATAAAAAAATCTGAAAAGTGTGGTGTCCATTTTCATTCAGCTACTTCTACAAAGAGAGTTTCTAAATCAAACCCATCATAACAAATTGCCATCAGTTTACTAATTAGTCAAGACTGTACAATGGTTAGAACGACCCAACAAAGTTCTGATGTATCTAATTAAGAGGCTTGTGGAAAGTTGAATTTCAGATCCTGTTCTACGTCCAATCTGATTGAAAGAGGAATATCAGAAAAACCCCTAAAACATGTAACTTTAATTGCAGTGAAAGCTGATTCTGCAAAGTATTAACTCAGGGTGGCAGATAAGAAATGGATTTGGTTGTAACAAGACAAAATATGGGGGGGGGGGGAAAAGTTTAAGGGATGTGAATACTTTAACAAAGCACTGTTCCACTGAAGCTATACTTACATTACTTCCTATATAAAAAGGTGCTGCGTGAATAAGTTATGGTTTTACCCATTAACTGGACGTGAGAACATCTGTAAAGATGAGCAACAGAAACTTATGACTACACTGACCTAAACAAAGCCCCGTTCGTTTAAAGTAAGGGCAGCACTTAGGTTGTTTACTAGTTTTTGTTCACAGATCACAACCAGGAGATAGAGCTCCAAGATCAAAAGGTAACTGAAAAGTGCTGCGACGCCCTGCTGCTAACAATATTAGTATCGATGTGTTCCATCTGTGTTCGCATTACAGCTGCACTTCCCAAATTTTCTGTCACCAAGGCGCACTGGGAAATTGTGTGTTTGCAATGCCCCAAATCTGAACAACTCTCTAGGTGCTTCACAGTTACAACACATGGTCAGCAGCACCCCCCCTCCGAAAAAAAAAAAAAAAAACACAATTAAAGCAAAGCACAAGAGCCAACTGCCCAGTGTTTAGTATACAGGTTTGAAAGGAATTACTTTGATATAAAAAAGATAGAAAACAAAGGTCTTCTGTAAATGAGTAACCAAATACAGCCCACTTTGAACATATTTTACCAATAAACATGCCAACCTAAATTGGAACAGATTATTAAAAAAGAAAAAAGAGTGGATCCAAATTGATGTAAGGTTGCAGGAGATTGGAACATCACCAGCTTTGAGCCGTTATCAAGACCTACCCATCATTATCTTCCACCAAGCTCCACTTTTAAATCATTAAACCTGGGAAGCAGATGTCGTATGTATTTTTTTTGTTGATTTTGTGGGCTCTCAAATAAGCCTTAAAAAGCTAATTTGTTGCTGCACGTCTATTTTTAGAAGTTGGAAAGCACTAACTGGTGACGACCATAGCTATGGACAGACAGTAGTGCATTGAACAGTAAGTATATTGCATGGATTCTTGGTTGTATAGGTTTAATGAAAGCACCATAAAAGTTTGCAAATACATACACTGAAAGCCCCTTTTATGCTAATGTTAGTTTGCTAGCTAAGCATTTTAGCTAGCTGCAAGCAGAATGTACATGTTAAGAGTTTAGATCGGGCCCAAAAATATCCAACCTGACCCGGTCAGAACCCGTAGACATTGTGTCCAAGCCCAATCTGACCCAACTAATTGACTTTAATTACAGGCCGGCATCCGAAATAAACCTGACGTATTATTTTAATTACGATTTTAGTGCGTTCATTTTTAGAACATAATTTGAGTAAGTAGTTTAACTTCTCCCATTTTTAGATTTTATTTAATGCCTTCAAGCGGCATCTTGTTGCGTGTGACTGCAGTGTGAGTCAAGTGTAAATAATCTTGTGTGTGATAGATGGGAGCGGAGCAGGGCGGGCCTGCGTGCGCATTTATTGTGCAATGCGCTGTGCTTGTTAAAGTCTAACGAACTTTTGCACCTTTTTTTGCTTTCCTCAACAGGGTAAGCTACAAACTTCTCAATTTAGACTAAGTAGTAAGGCTGCACTGATTGTAGTTTTATGGCCGATTGCCGATCTTTAAAAAGCCTGACATGCTGATTCCGACTTTGGCCGATACAATTTTGTTTTGTCTTAAATATTGTAAAATATAGCAAGAACGTCAGTGAGTTGGCAACAGCGGGGTGACTGTTATTACTGCAAATGTGCAAACATGAACTGGTGGGCTGTCTGTCAGTCAAACCTCTCTCACAGGAGAGCAAAAGAGGACAGTGGCTGATTTTTATACCTTTTCTGAGATAGATAAGATCGATGGATAAACTTAGTTTCACATGTACGTATCAGCTGATGACCAGTCTCCGAAGATTAACTAAATCAACTCCAATAAATTGTTGCACCCTTAAGTAGTAGATTAACAAAACTTAACATTGTGCATTATCATTTGGTTTTCTCTGTGCTATCAGTATTGTAGGCCAATGGGGTATATGCAGGGGTGAAAGTAGTTTTAAATTCTTGGGGGTACTATGACATATATATTATCTTCTTTGTGTGCTTTGGAGTTTCTGTGCTGATTAAATTTTTGCGAAGTGATAACAGCTGGGTAGCTCTTGAATTGCTACAAAATAAAGCTGTATTTCCTCCTTCAGCCCACTGGCTGCAATGTTGACACCTTGAGATGCCATGAGACATAAATTCTGAACATCATGGCATGGAGTGCATTCCAGTTTTCCATGTCTGGCATATAACCATTCATTTTAGCTTTTAAACTGGTTATATTGATACTGTGTCCAGACAGAGGGATAATCAGTAGCTTAGCATCATGACCTGTTTGTTCTGAAGATCCTGCAGCTTCCACTTCTCTTCCTAACATGGCGCCTCCTCACCCTGACTCTCATACTGATAGGAGGAACCACAGAGCTCTGTTAGGTTAAAGCTCATCTTCTGAAGTTGGGATATTTTTCCTCCAACAGGTTCCAGAGGAATCACCTCAAACCAGAGATTGGACTGGATTTTATTTCAATGTCATTTGTGAGTGTTAGCTTCTCATTTTCAACAGTGGAGCTATAAAGGTTGAAAAAGGTTATCATTTTAGAGAAAGTCTCATCAACGTCAATATTTCCACTAAATAAGAGGCAAAAAGAACTATTTTTTATACTAGACAATTAATTTAATTTCACATAATTATCGTGGTATAAGCCATTTGTTTAAATACCTAATGAAACATATTTACCGTGTTTGATGTTGTGAATGACGTATACTCACAAAGAACGAGGTAATTAGTCCAGTTTGTCGTTTATTGAACGTTCAGAAACTACAGCGGCTGTGATGCGCCACAGCAAAGTTAAACAAAGTTAAAACAACCCGAACAGGTGATCAACTCTAAACCACTCGCACATTTTTATTCTCTCTCTCCGTTATTTAACCACACCCATTGCTGTGGCAACCGCCTGCGCTCCACAAGCCAACCAGAGATTAAAAACAAAACATTCAGTCCATTACGATATCAGGTTTGCAGGCTTGATATTTATTTTGCGATCATTAATAAGCCTCCCCCGAACACAGCGGTGGTTGATTAGTTAATTTTAAACTCCTGCTCTGCTCTGCTGGTTATTTTGGTAATGGAATCGAAACGCACAGAATTGCGCAACACCTTGTTGAAACAATAATCACTGAGATTATTATTGTCATTAATTTGAACACGTTTTTATTTTTCTGTTGTTCTTTCATAACGTTACGAACGTTTTAAGCGAGTCAGAGGACGACGTGCTGGTCTCAGCGTTCTGGCGGCGTTCAGTTTGTAACCTACCGCCGAGATCTACTCAAAACCTTCCACGATTGACATATTTGCACCGCTGCTCTAGCAAAGCACGACCAGTTCAGAAACGATATGAAATGGGGAAAAAAGCGATTTATTAACTGATTAAGACTGTTTTAGGTTGTTTTTGAAAAACTAATCAGTCACAGCTAATTAGTGGGCGAACTCACAGCTGCACAGTGAACCCATTCATTTTTTACAGCAGGCAGCCGCTCCCCTCTCTTGCAAGTACTGCGTACCCCCGCTAAATCTTTTAGGGGTACGCAGTACCCTGCCGTACCCCCTTACTTTCACCCCTGGGTATATGCCACGAGAGGTGGTGACATATTTCCGTTTGAATTTATGCCACATAGATTGGTTCCGGGTCCTGCTTGCTCCTAATGTTTTTAGCCAAAGCTGCAAGATCTGTACCATGAAAAAGATGCAAAACTTAAAATATCTGTGAGCTACTGGTACAATAATCGAGTTTTTTGGTGTGCCGTTGTGTCCAGTAATTAGCCGGTACCATCCAGTGCTTAGTTTTTTCATTTTCCTGCTGATATCAAGGCGACAGCGGACTGTAGCCAAAACTTAGCCACTTAAATTAGCATATTAGCAAATTTAAGTATTTTAACAATGTTGTGCTCATTCCAGCTACTTAAACCACACACTAATAAAGGGGGTGTGAAGGAAGGGTTTATTAAGTGTGGTAGTTCTGTTATCTGTGGGGGGGTTTTTTGTCACAGGAACACAGACTCACAAGCAGAAGACATTTCATGAAAATCTCTGGAATATATCAACAGCACACAAAGAAAATAAAATCTCTCCTTGATGGTCTATTTATACTTGAATGCAAATATTTCTATTATCATATCTAATTTGAGGCAGGTGGTTGGGATTCATAAACATTATTTAATACACATCCTGGTGACAAACTCCTGCACTTACTCCACTGTGAAAAGAAAATTGTACAAAACCTGTTATCAAACATTTATTATATGCATCGTTGTTTATAATACATCTGCTGGCCATTTGCTATCATTTTTTTTTGACAAAATGTACATTTATCACAAATGTATTGATGGTCATTGTTCAGCTCTGAAGGTTGTGCAGAGTTTTTTCTTTTATCCAGAAAGTATTTAGTAGATTAATAATTCCTGAATTCCTTTGAGGTGCTGTCATTCTGGATTATTATGGTTAAATGAAGGAATTACGGCTCAGTTATTAAGGCAATAATGCATAAAAATGTCCTTAATTAGATTTTCTTGTCAGCTTATACCAAACCATTCTTATTAATAATCTGCTGACATTAATTTGAATCTATATGAAGTTTTGGTGACAGCCTCTTTTGTATTTTAAAGCTTTCTAGCAAAAGGTGAAACAGATTTTCTCCATGTTCGTGTGTGTGTGTGTGTAGAAACCCTTGGCTACAGTCAGCAGAGGTACTTGAGTGTGTGTGTGCGTGCGTGCGTGCGTGCGTGCGAGCGTGCGTGTGCTTCATATGCCAGTTGAGTTCAGCTCCATCCAAGTAAAAGTTGGGGGAAAAAAAGAAAAAAAAATGTCTGCTTTATGTCCAAATAAAGTTTTGTATTCTTTTTATGGCCAAATGTTCTTAATATTGGAAGCACTTGACAACAACAATCCTTATAGAGGGTTTGGGCCCTCTATAAGATTTTGTTGCAAACTGCAGAAACACAGGCACCTTATATAATGAATGCATGTTTTTTTGATAAGATATACATTTATTACATAAATGTGTAGATGGTAATTGATCAACCCAGTGTCTGATTGTGTAAATGTGAGAGTTTATGGACCAGGACAAATCTCTTTATTCCACTCTGATCACATTTATCCATGTGCATAATCCATATAGTATGGAAATAAATGCAACTTAAACCAGGCAAAACTAACAAATAATGCACACAGTTAATAAATACAAATAATATGTAAGTTACAAGCACATTGTACTCACTTTACATAACATTTTGAGTAAACAGATTATTTTCCCCCTGTTCCACTTATGACTGAACCACTTATAACTGGTAATTTACAGTTAAATATTTGACTTTTATTCACGGGAAACAAGTCTTTAATTGTGCTAGTTTCCCCTCATACTGAAAGCTAATTTCATGCAAAAAAATAGTGTCAAATAAAAAATAAATACATTGAAAATCTGCTGATAATGTATACAGTTAAATTTTTTAAATAGCATTCACTTTATAAATTTTTTTTATTTAAAAAATATATTTAAAAAAAGGGTGTCTATCCACGCACTTTGATCTCTGCTGCATCTGTTTTAAATGAGAATACCTTCATGGGTGGCGGCTGCTGCCTGAAGGTGGCCGTCTGCCGGGCGTCTTGCTTCCTGGACACCTGAAGCTGCTGCGCAGCAGCTGCAGCAGCAGCAAGAGATTCTGGGATGGCGGGCTCATGTGGCTCCTTCTGCCACTCTGCCTTCTGCTTCTCAAAATAACTGTTCAAAGTATAATGAAAAAAAGAGAGAAGGAAATAAAGCTGGTAAGCAGATCTTATTTAGATCCCACAGCTGACACTACCCAAGTCCACAATGAGCATCTTAAGTTGAAGAAAATTACAGTTGTGTCACTGTTTCTTCTGTTTTTTTTCTTAATGCAAAAGTCGGATCAAACGCCTGAAGTATTTAAAAGAGACTGTTTGCGTGCTTAACACGTGTACGCGTGCGTGCGTGACTGCGTGCACGTGGGTGTGTGCAGGGGAGGGCTGGGAAAGAAATGTGGCCTTGGACTTTATGCATGACTGGCCCTTTTTCAAAGACAAAAAAAAGTGATATCCCCTTTCATTACCCTCTCTGGTTTCTCTCAAAATAGGTCCAGGCTAGAGTAGATCTTTGCGCATTCACAGAACAAATTTGATGCGTTACATTTCCTGTGAACACGAGTGACCCCTGTGCCAAGCATGTTGGCCTTTTCACCATCACTGCATAACCCACATATGTTTCTGATATTTAGCTTCTAGCTTTTATTCACGTTAATATTTCACAGGAGATTTTCTCCCCGCCACCCCCTATCTTCTGAGGCATAGAATGCTCATTTTTCTCCCGACATGTCACTCTCTGATATTCTCCTAAAACGTACCCAGCAAGCTGTTTGGGGGCGTGATTTCATTTCCTTCAAGTCCGCTCTCTCTTCGTGTCATAGTTTCGGGGGGAACTTTTATTATTTACTACAATTACTCCATAAATCTGTCACTCTGCTTCTGTGATGAGTTGCATATACCAAGAAAAACCGCAGGGGAACATAAGCCTCTGCTTTCGAAGTCTCTTTTATGGCCGGCTGATAGTCGAGTGGGAATGTCACCGAGACGGGAAGGAGAGACAACAACCACCTGGCCAGCAATGAACTCATCACTCGAGCCTGTGCACAATACACGGCCAAATCGCAAAGTGAACCGACCAACAATGTTGTCAGCACACGGAGCAGCAGTAGGTCAGGGCTCTTGCTGCGCACTTTTTCTGTGAGTGTTTTAGTCTACAAGAAATCTCAAGTCCTTATTACTTATTAGGAAGGTTGCGTGTTATTTTCCAGCTGTTAATAGTAGAGCTCTTCAGGTTAGTAAGATGGGAAAGAAAAACCTCTGATGAACAGTTTTTTTTGTTTTTCTTTTTTAAACTGACTTCAAGATGAGAACAAGGCCTTCAGTGTAAATAAACATGGCAATTATAAATTAACTTTCATGAGGAATCTCTTTCAGTTACGCTTCAGCACTCTTCCCATAGAGCAAAAAACACGGATGACAAAATGAAAAACAACACCCGACACTCCGGACTCGGGATACCTGAAAGTCTGTCCGTCCAAAAAAAACTTTGGATGAGTTTAACTTCTATGTTCTAGCGCCATTAACTATGATTTGCAGCGGCAAATTGTACAATCATCTGCTGTTGATGGATGTCAGCCTGCGGTTTGTGCTGCTGGAAGCCTACTTGTCAGACCACCCTGATGTACCTCCAATTTTGTGGATGACACGGATTTTTATGAAGCCTGAAATGGCTTTATTCGTCACTGTCATTTTGGCAGTTTCTACAGCTGGGAGAAGACTGGACAAAATTAGGATAAAAAAGAAAGTTTCTCGATGGATGTTAATGTCTGAACAGTTCAGTTGATCAAGAAAATACCAACGAGAAACTGAAAGTGTTTTAAAACACTATCAAAACGGGTATTTTAAACCTTGGATAATTTGCATGGAACCTAATGTCAAATTTAGGATGGAGTTTTTAAAGGGCCAGTTCACCGAAATCACACACACAAAAATTTCACGATAGGCTAAAATTCATTAGCATTTTTACTTCAGATTGTTTACAGCATAGCAAATAAACGTTAACATAACCGTTTTATCGTCAGTATTGTCATACTGAGTTGAAATTAAAATTAAACTGGAATTTCTTGGACCAGTGTTTACAAAAAGATCACATCTCACTCAACTGCAACCCGATAAAGCGTGTCAAATTTGTGTCCTCTAAAGAATATGCACAGCATTTGTCCTTCAAGTTAAAGCCCACAAAAGAGTGTCACAAATTTTCATACACATCCAAACTGTAATTATATACTAATAAACCAACACGGACTTTGTGTCTGTTATATGGCTAACCTACAGCAGTATCCACTGTATAATCTTTCATGTGTCAGATTTAACTCAATGTCGGCCCCCACCAAGTTTGTCTCAAAAACTATTTTGCGCTGGTAACTGTAGATGTGACTCGTCATAAAGTAAGATTACATGGTCTTGCTAGAGAAACACCAGGAGAACGTCAATAGCTTCAAAAGCGTAAAGCTATGAGGTCAGCTGGGACGCACATTAAAATGCCATTCATTGCTGTAAATATTCAATGCGCCATGATGCTAAAATAAACCCTGTAAAGGATTACTTTTTACCTACTGTATTTCATCTGTAAGGCTTCTGCTTTATCCCTGCAAGTAGTAAACATGTTATAATACTAAAGGCAAATAAAAAAAAATGTAAGCGTGTTATGCAAATATCAAGTGATTTTGTATAAAAGATCTTTTACATAACATTCAAATAACATAAAAAAGTATCTTACCTCCAGGACTTGTTACAAATTAATTGTAGAAAAATAATAATAAAAAAATTACAGCATCCTGTAAAGGTTTTTCACATTTTTGTCAAATCACAGCCACAAATTTCAATGCATTATTTTTTTTTTCCTGAAAGGTTTTTACCTTACTAGATTGTAAACACAGCTGTTCTGTTGGGGCGATATGATGAAGAACAGACATGAAGTGAGCAATCAGCTCAAGGAAAAAGTTGTGGATAAATTCAAAGAAGGATTAAATCACACAACGGCATCAAAATCTTTGATCATCTCGCAGACCAGCGCGTGGCACAACTGATGGGCAAGAAGAAGAATTTATCCGAAAAGCTGCAGACATACGTTGACAGGAAAACTGTTGGTTCTCGACATATCTGGCATATATGGAAGGGGAGGTTTTAAAAAACATTGTTGAAAGAAAGCAATGGAAAAGCTGGTCATGAAGCATTTAGCAGCTGATAGAGCTAATTACAGGGCATCTTACAGTAATCATACAATCTAAGACACCAGGGAATGCAGGGAATGGTTTAGATTCCCTTGTGGCTCTAGTGTGTCATTAGGATACTTTTGCTGAATAATTTGATGCCCATATTGATTCAGAGTAAATCACTTTTTCCTGATACCCCCCGCGGCACAGTCACAACAAAATACACATCAAGTGTAGCCATCATGAGCAGTGGGTGCTTCTCCAACCGGCCAAATAAATTGTCAGTATGCAGAATATTTGCATGCCTATCAAATATTGGTTCCAAGCAGCTCTATGCAATTGTAAATTATGAAATTATGATGGTGGTTTTGATTGGATATATTGTGCAGCTTTAGTTTATTTATGAGTTAATTCTGTTCCAAAGTCCAGATCCACATCATACTGCAACAAAAATCTTCATCTCTGTAGTGCAAAGCCTAAGGCAGGAGTTTTTGCAACAAAAAAAAGTCTGTTTTACAAATGTACATCACATTTCAAATATTTTTATTTGTACTATGGATACTTCTACATCTTATTTACTATTATGCTCCAATATGTGTTTGTCAACCCAAATAAAACAGAATCAGGTTTGTGGTTGCATATTTAAAATGCATATTTAAAAAAATCCAAGATGACACTTTTTTTTTTAGCGAATGCAGCAGGGACTGTATTAAGTAGCACATCTGTTGTGTTGTATTTACCCATCAGTGTGTGTATATACTTACTCCAGAGAGAGCTTTTCCTCCTCTTCGTTCAAGTTGGGCAGTCTATGCAGACCTAAAGTCATCCTGAGTGCATCAACGTGCTCCTTCAGAGGCTTGTACTCGTCATGGAGGCGGCGAGTTGTCTCCAGCAATTTATTCAGGTCGTTCTCTGACTGCTTTATGGTGCTCTCCATCTGAAATGACAGATTAATACAGACGTTTGGCCAAAAAAGACGATAAAACTTCAGAGACTGAAACAATGGATTCCACTTGGAGCCAGATGCCAGTCCTTTGATTGACACTGAAGAATTTTTCAAATAACAACCTTTCAATCGCTGGAACTCCACTGGAAGTTTTATTTAACAATAACCAAATGGGTTTTTGGGTTCAAGAGCATTTAGGAATTTGACCAACTCACCACATTAATATCTGCATGGATGAGGCGCAGCTCTTCAACATGGGCCATTTTCTCTTGGAGAAGGAGATCCATTTCTTGCTTGTATTCTTTTAAATGCTTCTCCTCCGATTCCAGAGCCTCAAACTCCATCTTTAGGCGAGATTTAATCTTCTGCATCTGGATCGTCTTGTTTCTGCAAGAAGTGCCACACAATTTTATTGTTTGTTTTTTTCCTGCAACTGTCAAGATTCTGAATAGGTTTACTCTATCACGGACGAATCAGATAATTTGCACCCCAAACAATAAAATTTTTTAAAGAAAAAAAAATTCACACACACAAAGGAATGACCCAAAAATTCCGTACATTGTAATTACAGTGTTCAAAACCGCACAAACCTGATTCTAAAGTAAAGGATGCCATAAAAAAAAAATCCCACCATCCCGTCCACTTCTGCTAACCAGCCAAACGACAGATTGCTAAGCTAAGGACCTAGCTAGCACAGTTCAGCAGAGCACATCTGGCATTTGTTGTGATACATCTGGGATTTTGATGCATTACCCCTAATAGGCGCTTTCAGCACCCGAATTCCGTCTGTATTTGCTACACAATTAGCCCGCCTGTCCACGTTGTCAGAGACAGAATAATGGATATGTACAGCAGCAAAACGCCTTTAATTCAAAGCAGAGCGGCTAATATTAGCGAGGTAAGAAACAAAAGCGAAGCCAAGGGGGGTTATTCCCAGACGGCTAAAGCTAGCTAACTTAACGCTTCGAAACACTAGCCAAACATCTGGAAAACATTCATTGAAGAGGCAGAATTTGCGCTTTACCGTATTTCCAAGATATTCTCCAGCTTGCACATTATTTCTTGTTCGTCTGCCATGGTTTTTAATGCCCCTTAGTTATTATTCAGTTGGTCACCCGCTCCGTTACCCCAGCAAGGCCACAGTTGTCTCCTGGTAATAAAAAAAAAAAAAAAAAAACACAATAGCCAGCGTGAGCGCGCACTAATGCACGCGCGCGCAAAGTGAAACCGTGGCAACGTTAGACGACAGAGAAAGCACGAGCTAAATTACTTTGTTTCTACCTCCTTTACCCTAATACTGTTCGACAGTACGAAGGAGCAGGGCAAACGATAAACAGTTTTTGAGCCATTTTTTCTGTCATCTGCCTGCTATACAGAGCGTTGGAAAAGTATCCACACCACTTCAACTTCAATGGTTAACTGTTTTCACTTTTTTTTTTTTTTATCGAAATGAAAATCTGAAAACTGGCGTGTGTAAAAAAAATTTTTTCTTCACATTTTTCAAGTGGGAGAACTTATTGACAGGGCAATCAAGGGTGATGAACTATAAATCTTATCTAGGCTTCCACAGTGACAAAAATAGAGCCATTCTTTAAGGTAAGCTAACTTACCTTAAACTTTAAATTTATCACAAGGTAAGTAGGAATCACAAATCGTGTAGAGAGGTTCTCTGGTCAGATGATTCTACACTTTTACTTTTTGTTTACAAAGGATAACTATTAGTCTGTTGTACATCAACCTGAATGAATCATGTTGTATATGAGGGATGCATTTCTTCAGGAGGGACAAGGACTTTGAGTTATGGAGATAGATGGAGATAAATAGAGGGCATTCCTGAAAAGAATAAAATAAAACTTGAGGTTCAGCTCCTGCTTGCTTTACATCCAATTTGAGTTTTTTTGCATTAAAAAATAGGTTATTACTTCAGGGTATACACGTGCCGTCTTTACTGACAGAGAAACACCCCAAAAAGATTAGCAGCTGCATCTGGATCCAAATGCACACCACACATGCCAAATTTTATTTGTTCAAAAAGGAAGAAAACAAACAAACATTTTATTTCACCTTTACAATTATGAGCCAACTGTTAATTCAACCCCTACCAATAAAATTGTTGCCACACCAGTTAACTTGTCCCAGTACCGTAATTTATCTACCAATATGTTAATAATTAATCCGACGGTAAAATCTTTACACAGTTAGTTACTGCGATCCGCAGAGTCCCATGCTTGGAATAGTTATCTGTACTTTATTAATGCCTTAACTCAAAGCAGGATTAGCACCTTTGGAGAACTCCGGGACAGTGAAACTCAAGCAACCCTAGGGAAACTCGCAGACCTAATCTAAATTACATTCATACCACGGCAAACCATTACATGATAAATACACTAGATCAGTGTTTCTCGATTCCCGTCCCCAGGGACCGCTGCCCTGCATGTTTTAGGTGTTTCCCTTCTGCCATTCATCTGACTCGAATATGTACGTGATTAACAGGCTTCGGCAGCACTTGGTGGCATGAAGAGGACATCATGCAATCATTTGAACAAGGTGTTCTGGAACAGAGACGCATCTAAAATATGCAGAACAGTGGTCCCTGAGGACCGGAAACACTGTACTCGATGACGATGCCCTCTAAATAAACCTGTTCATCTGATTGGATAATAGCCACGCCAACAGACAAGATTCTTAGAATCACTTATGAACAGTTGTATCTCTGACTCTGACTGTATCCAAACCCACCAAAACAGACAACACGCAATGTAAGACGCACAATATTGAGTTTCCACTGAGTGTTCCTGCTGAGCCAAGAGAAATAAAACAGTTGAACCATCATGGTAAAAATCCTCGTCATGCTCTATGTATTTACGATCTGGAGGCGTGATTAGTTAGTTTTTTTCTTTATTATGATACGATTAAATAAGGATCACAGGGATTTTTATTTCACCAGGTGTATCATAAACAGCATGATATTGTATTATAAATTCTACATATTTCTACCACAGGAGTGTAATAAAACAGAAATATGTATCACTTTCATTCCAAGTTAAGCAGAGTTAAAACAAAATGGAAATTAATGAATGAACACCAATAAATCCTTTAGAGCACGTGTCAAACTCGAGGCCCGGGGGCCAAATCCGGCCAGCATTAGTTTTTTTGAGGCCCTCTAGATAGATTTTTATCTAGAGAAAAAGTTTGATGCTTGATTATTATTGTATTAATCAGAGAAGTGTTTATCTGTATTCTGCCAAAGTAAATAGCTATTTATTAATATTTTAACTCTTAGAGGACATTTGTGATCTTGATTTGGCCCAAAATGAACATGATTTTGACTTCCTCACTTTGTAGGAGGAAAAAAACATTACTGATTACCATAATAGTTATGAAAAATAGCAGATGCAGACTCAACAAAATGTACAAGTGTAATAAGACAATGTAAAGGCTTTTGTATATTAATGCAAAAAACTAAATATTGAAAAAAAAAATGGAAACCTGTGCAAATGATAGCAGTAAAGTGAACAGTTTGTTGTGCCTTTTGGGTAGTAGAGATGGTTATAAAGTCTAACAGCTGCTTGGAGGAAGGACCAACAATAACAGCTCTTTGTGCATTTAGGATGCAATACCCTGTCACCGAAGGAGCTCCCCAGTTCTGCAACAGTATCATGCATGCAGTGGGAGAAATTTTCCAAGAGAGACGTTTTGCTGGTCCCTCGCTCCCTGCACCGCGTCAAAGGCACATCCTGACAAGACCTTTTCTTCCTGGTGAGTTTATCCAGTCGTTTCCTCTTGCATGCTGATAAGACGACGCTGTGGAATATGGCCCACAATGAAGAAGGTGGTGATAATGTTCTACCTGATTTCTGTGTTAGAATTTCATCAGACCATATGGAGTTTGTCCTTAAATCTGAACGTGACTGAATAAGTAATCTGCATTGAACTGAACGAGGAAGAAATAATTTCTTACTTGCTTAAAATTCAATTAAGCATCAAGAATATCAAATAATTTTTTAAATATGGCCCAGATGACTAACAATCCCACGTTTGATTACGATATTATATAGGTCAGTCCCAAAGCCCTCACTACAGAGACTTGATGTTATACCACTCTTTATGCTTTACAGCTAATGCCTCTTTTCACACACGTTACTGTAAAACACACTTTATTGCTAACTGGTCATCCTTAAAACAAAGGAAGAAAAATTCACTGGTATGCGTTTGTTTATAGATGCCTGTGATCTTTCCGCGCCCTAGCTTAGCAATTTGTTACAAGCTGCTGTTACTCCCTAGAGCACATGCCTGCCCCAACACATTATGCTCAATGTTCCCAAAGTTACATCAACATTTAGAGAGATATCTATCCATTGGACTCTGCACCTTTGTATCAATAGAAATTTTTAAAAATATTTTTTTAAATGAAGATGTACAAGAGTATGTATGATGTATGAAATATTTAGTGTTAAGTTCTGTCCTCTGTTTGTAATGTTTTTATGACCTCAACCTCTGCTTGTTGTTTATTTTAACCGTGCTCTGCGAGATCCGCATGTGTGTCATCTATTTCCCACCATGTCATTATTGTAGATAAAAATTTGTTCTCAGTTACTCACCAAGGTAAATAAAGGTTAAAAGAATAAAAGATAATTAACATAAAACAGAACTGGTGATTCCGGTTCTGTCGACTGGTTACAGGCTGGGATTTCCTTAAATGGGACCAGGGGCGCCATATAGGGGGTAAAAGTTTGGACAATTCCAAGGGCCCTCGACCGACAAAAAAAAACAATTTTTTTCTTATAGAAATAGAAAAAATTGGGGGCCCTGTCAATTACAAAATTAATCATATAGTGTTTTTTTTTTTAATTAGTAGGAAAATTTAATGTTACCACTCCCAGACCAAAGCACACATCCATATTTGCACTGAACATCCCTCTGGATCTGCGTGAAATGGTTCGTTCCTACTTAGGAGACAGTCTTCAGCAGCAGACAGTGGAAGACAAGAACATGGTGGCAGCTATTATGCTGCAAAGAAAAAATTATAACGTCAGGGTTTCAAAACGAAAGAGAGAAAAAATTACAAGAGTGTCAATTAATAGCCTAGTTGTTCTCCAAGAGAGGTGGGTAGACTGTGTGAGATCGTTAACCATTTAGCATATTTAGCTTAGCTACAGACTAATGTTTGCCTCCATTTCACTTGCATTAATGAATGAAAGAAAGAATTTAACAACATATTCATATATTTAACTCGTCCATTTACCTTTTACATGGATGAGTCAGACAGCAGCAGCTCTAACCCTCATACCAGCATAACACCTCCCCTCTGTCCCAGTGAAAAAGGTGAGCAACACCGTGTTCAGTGACAAGCAGGTTAGAGTTTATTTGGATTTTTCCTGTCTCTCTACTCTTTTTAGAGTTACACATCCATCCATTTTCTTTACACCCTTGTCCCTTAGTGGGGTCGGGAGGGTTGCTGGTGCCTATCTCCAGCTAACATTCCAGGCGAGAGGTGGGGTTCACACTGGACAGGTCGCCAGTCTGTCGCAGGGCAACACAGAGACACACAGAGACAAACAACCATGCACACACACACTCACACCTAGGGACAATTTGGAGAGGCCAATTAACCTGACAGCCATGTTTTTAGACTGTGGGAGGAAGTCGGAGCACCCGGAGAAAACCCACGCATGCACAGGGAGAACATGCAAACTCCATGCAGAAAGACCGGGGCCGGGAATTGAACCCAGAACCTTCTTGCTGCAAGGCAACAGCTCTACCAACTGCGCCACTGTGCAGCCTAGAGTTACACAACAAAACCAATTTATTTATTACTCGCAGAAATTCAAACAATTTTTATAAAATCTTCCATTAGCCCCTGTAGCAGTCAGTGAATGAGGTTGACACTGTCCCTCTGGCTCTCATTGGTTGTTTTTGGTCAGAATGGTGCATTTCTTTAGACAGCAGTAGCAGCTCAGGGAGGAGGTGGAGGAGATTGAACTTTTCACAAATTATCTGTTTCATAGCAAACTGTCATGACATGGTGACAACTTTAACAAATGTGGGAAAACATGTTTTTTTTTATTAAAGTTATGTTCTGCAGCTTGAACAAAATGAAATAACAGCATTTTTTGAGAAGTCTGGATTGCTTCATGTATATTTTACACATTGCCTGTTACTGTTGCTGGTGGGAAGAGACATTTTAATAAGCTAAAACTAATAATAAAAAAAAATTTAAGCAACATGCAGTATGTTGACTATTGCATGCAAAATTCACTATACTATTGTAATAGTATCAGTATTGGATCAAAGAGACCAAGACCAGTTGCAAGCCTTTAAAATTGTGATGCTTTTGATGGATCAGATAGACTTAAGAAACTGTAACAGCAGCTGCAAAGAGGGGGCTCAATTAAATTTTTTGTCATGGGGCCCAAGATTCCTAGCGGCGCCCCTCAATGGGACTAATGCAAATTTCACTTTTTTCACGTTTTATGCTTCAATTTCTATCTTGACTGCTTCTGAAAAACATCCCAGAAGCAGTCAAAAACATCACTCAGCCATTTTCCGGCAATAAGTTGATGTCCTTTGGGGTCTGGAAAATGAACCGTTTCAAATGCTGAGTCACAATCGATGGGTACTGTGCCGTTACCTAGCAACCCCACCCTAGGTAACGGCACCCGAAGCTATAGCACGTTTGGTCAACTGGTTTTACTGCTTCCTGTGCTGTACAATGGCTGCTGGAAAAGACAAATGTCTGGTTGTTGACTTACCATTCGGAAACCATCTGCTGCATTCTCGATTGTTGTGCAGGAGACTCTACTTCTGCTTTTCACAGATGTACGGTTGTATAATTGCGCGTCTGTTGGCTGGCATTTTCACGTGCGAGTGTAAACATCGAGTCGGGAGGCGTGATCAGCAGCAGCTCATTTGGAGTGACAAGAGGCCCTAAAACAGCTCATTCTGAAAATAGGCAGATGTGACCAGACTGAAATCTCATGGTTTAAAAATTATTTTTTGCACACAAAAAAAAATGTAGTGAGCATGTTTAGTGTAGCCCATCCTAACCTGTTCAAGGAAGCATCATAGGTCACCTTTAAGAACTATTCTCATTACCTGATTTATATTCTGCTTTAAGTGATCATAGTTGTGCCTCATACATCAATGTCAGTGTCAAAGTCAAGTTTATTTATATAGTGCTTTTAAAAGCAGGTTGAAGCTGCACCAAAGTACTATCCAAGGACACATGAAAAATACACAATAAGAAAAGAATAAAATGACAAAAATGAAATAAAATAAAAACAAAACATCGCAATAGAAAATACATATATTGTACATACACACATATTTGCACGTCCCATTGTGGTTAATGCATCGGTTTTAAAAATGAATCCAGTAGCTGAACACAGAACGGCGTTTAGCAAAAATCTAAATACAAACCTCACATTTCCTCTAAATTACTGGATTCCAGGATCTAGTCTCTCTGAATAAACTGACTATATAATTTATGTTATGCTTAGCAACCTATAATAGCATCATAGAACGCTGAATGGATTTGATGGCAGTGCTTTGAAAGTGGGTGGAGAATGATGTGATTTACGACAGAGTTCAGTTTAGTCTAATGAAAAAAACCAGCTAGACTGTTTTATTGTATATGAGTCAGAGAAGGAAGCAATTTTCTCATCGCTTCCTGGTGATTCAGAGTGAACTTCAACAACAAGCATGGGTTTGAAAAGAGATGGTGGATTAACATGTAGCAGGAGAGTTAGTCCTCCTTCAGGTTGACCCCTCTGCAAGAACTGTCAGGGCTTTCATCAGCAAGCGGTGGCGGGGTGTCTATCGATCTCTTTCGAGGATGTCTTCACCTCCTCCTAGACTTAAGTGAAAATTGTGGGTTCATAGTGCTCACAGGGAAAGGATCATCATAAACCACGGTGGCCTTTTCCCAGTTGTAACCTCTCTGTCTTAGATGTCAGTACTCCCAGGAAATTCGGCAAGAGGTGCACGGCGAGTTGCTGGAGACGAGACGAGAAGGGGGATTCTGTTTCTTAACTGAGTGTCGGAAATGTCTCAAATACCTTCCTCTTCGAGTCCTCCTGGAGTGAACTGGAGAGGGCAGGTTGAGCAGGAGTCGGAGGAGCATGGATGACTGGAACCGCATCCGATTCTCTGGCAGGTTTAGGATCCTCGTCCACTTTATGTTTCTCCCTTTTTTTTGTCTTGAACATGAAACATACCTTATAAGTTGAGAAAGGACCAGGTCATCTCTGTTGCAGAGGGAAATGTGGTGTGATATTTCAAACTGTGGACACAATTTGGAAGCCCTGTCTTAAGGTGACCTTATCGTGACCCCAAAAGACAGCTCACTAAAAACCTGCAGTAGTGGATTTTTAGGAGAACAATCCCCCCCACCCCCAAAGTCCTGCAGAACTTTTGGAACCACCTTCATCTCTACACGTTTCTCTCTCTCTCAGGTTGATAACTCTAGGAGTTTTGTCGTTTACATTCAGAAAAGTTAATCTTACAACCCCCATATTAAGGTTAAAAATACATAGCAAAGGGTAGTTTAATACTTAGAGTGTAGTTTGGATGCTACACGCTATTCATGTAATGTATGAAATAGACCTTTGCAAAAAAACTATTGCTGTTTTTTTTATTTAAAAAACAGCAATAGTATGTTTTAGAAATAGTTAAACACATATAAAACAAGTAATATTATTCCGAGATATCCCAAGTAAAACCAATCAAAACACAGTGTGGACATTTGCAGTAATAACTTATCCAACTTTTACTCCTATAGGTTATTTCCTGCTTCTTTTTTTTTTCACAATTACAGTTTCCTGTTGAGATCAGCTAAGAAGACGTAGTTAGGTGGAGCCTCTGGTGTATCTGAAACTGATTCCTCTGGAATTTTTTTATTTTATTTTATTTTTTAAGAGAACATCCCCAACGGAACAAGCCGTGTAATGCTGGTGAACATCTGACAGCAGTAAAATATTTATTGATGCTCTGGAGGCTATGAAAGTATTCATGTGCTTGAATGTAGTATGGTTAATATTACCACATACATCAAATTTGTTGCAAATCAGCTGATGTTTTTTTGTTTTATTGGTTTTAATGCAATCATTTCAAAGTTTCAAACTGCTTGAAAAAATACAGAAGTTAATGGAGCTTTTTTTTTTTTCCTCCCCACAAAGCAGCTCTTTTATGTCCTGTGAAAGAAAAATCCACCTGAAATTAAATAGTGGCCCCATGGTAACACCTGAAGGTTCTGTGCTTTTCTTAAGACACAGTATGCTCAGAGGTGATTAAGGAGTTAAATACTCCACATCATCACAGGGCTCAAACTGGGAAACCATGCTGTTTTTCTTTGTGTTTATAATGTTTTTTTTTCTTTCTAAGAGAACAAACATATTTGGGAACTTTCGTGATCCGGTAAAATGTGCGTTACATAGTTCCCTCTCCTTTAGATCAAATTGCAATGCTGTGCAGTATAACTTTTGAACTTTGTCATACTTTGATAGGTTCCAACCACAAACTCTGATGTATTTCAATGGGATTTAATGTGACAGATCAAAAGACAAGAAGACATAATCGCGCAGTGGAACAAAAAGGATACATTATTTTCTTTTTTTTTCCCCTCTTTTTCTTTTTACAAATAATAATCTGAAAAGTCTGGAGTGCATTTGTATTCAGCAATTACAGCCCCAAGTCTTCTGGGGTGTATTCTTATCAGCTTTGCAAGAGGCTATTCATCTTAGCTTAAATAGCTCAAGCTCAGTTAATCGGATGGAAAGCATCTGTTAACATTAGAATCAGAGTTAGCTTCATTACACCAGTTTGAGTGTACAAACAAGGAATGTAGAGTGTACAACATGTTAATGTTTAAAATGAATTTAGACTGTACTTTTAGTCTAAAATCAAATACATCAAACCATTCCTTGTTGAAGGTTTAGGGCTGCTGGAAGCTTCTCTCTGAGTTTGAAGTCTTTTGGATCGCCTCATATTTTAAACTCTAGGATTGTCCTGAATTTAGCTTCTTCCATTAGAACCTGGCTGACAACACAAAGTAGATCAAAATATCTCAAAAGCCAGTACATCTTGCTTAAAGACCTGTCTAAAGAAAATTCAGGAACAGATGAGAAAAGATGTCATTGACGTCTATCAAACTGGGAGAGTTTCTAAGGTTTTTTGAACTTTAGCGAACTGCAGCGGGAGCCACTCACTTAAGTTTAGTTCAAAGTTCATGACTCAGCAACAAGAACTGACCCAATACTGACAAAAATGGCTTGGATGGGGAAAATCAAAAAACACTACTGACCAAAAATAACACAAAGGGCCCATTTCATGTTTCACATAAAGAAACCCGTCGTGTTAATCCCCTAACGTTTTGAGGAAAAGGTTCTGCGGACTGTCGATACAAAAGTAGAAACTTCAGGAAAGTGTGTTGCATCTGCTGTAAAACTAACAATAAATCTTACGAACAGCCAGACCTGGTAGTACTATTTTGAGAACAGAGGGAGAAGTGGCAAATAATCATGTTCATTTTCTGTGCTGTTTTAGATTCGTAGTTTGCCTGTAGTTTTAGCAATGGCGGCAAAGGAATTGAACAAAGTTGCTCAGTCCGTGTTGGCCACACTTCCAAATATCGACCTAACGTCAGCAGCCATCTTGTTCAGCTTGGCACTTCTCTCTTCGTAGAGGAAGATGGTTGTTTACAGCACATGCAATTTCCCGTTAGCTTCATAGCGTCGAAATGGCATATAACACACGTCATGGCCAAACGTTGGCAAATGGGTGAAATTCAAAACTTCATCGGTATCCACGCCCCCACCAAGCAATCGTTTCTCAATAGCAGAGGGCCGACATGCTCTATGCGAAGCAAAGCGTCGTAAAGAGCTTTTTCTACTACCAAACTAATGTCCAACTGTTAGTCAGCGAGTTCGAGCTCTTGGGTTGTGCAAGGGGACGATGATCTGAAGTCCACCACAATGTCCACCTCTAAATGGCTCAACAGAATGGTCAAGGTCATATTTAAAACCCATCGAGATGCCGTGGTATGACCGTACACGGGCTCCAAAACCAGACTTAAACCAGTCCTGAAAAAAAGAGCTGGCCAAGATTCAGAGTTTAGATGGTGAGGTAATTTAGTGAGTGAAAAGTCTTAGCAGGAGGTTGTTCTTCATTGACACGAGTACCTAAGCCTACTTTCACCCGGCATTCACCTGTTATATATATGGCTGTGCTTCATGTTTCCAGCAGAACATTTCTCACATGGCGATAATAGGAAACATAGCGTCAGAAAAGAGTAAGAGGTCAAAGTGTTTCTGAATCGCGGGCGGTCACCGCGGATACATGTCAAATGAAACAATTTATAATTACAAATGTGTGAAAAAGAAAAAAAAGTGTGGGGGCCATAACTCAAGAAAGCCTCAGCTGTTCAAGATGGGGGTTCATGACAGTCAACAACATGTTAATACCTCACTGAATCCTTCTGTTTCCCGTTTGCCTCCTTACACACGCTCCCTCCTGCTGGTTTAAACCTCTAACTTGGACTCGGCTCTGAACAGGAATTTTTTCCATCATCTGTGAAACGTTGAATGGAATTTTGCCCGTTTTTTTTTTTCTCTTAGTCAGCTCATACCTTTTTAAATCTCTCAATGAGCAAAGCACTGCAGCTTCAATCTTTCTAGCATGTGGTCATTTTTAGTCAACCTTCTTGACTCGGCCTCTTTGGAGACTGTCAGTCTAGCCGCGAGTTTAAGATGAAAGCACATGTTTGCTTGAGAAAACAAACAAAAAAAATTATCTTAGACTTTTTCTTTGTAGTGCAGCCATATTTTTCACTATAACAATGTCCTGCTGGAGGCCTGCGATACACCCACTTTTATAGCAGGTGAACAATGGCTACTGGTGCATTTCCTCAAACAAACCTCAGTGCTAGAGCTCCTTTTCACACGTGCTTCAGTGGAAGGAATAAAACTTAAGAAAATCTGACCTTTTGTTCACAAAGGAGATGGCATGGTCAAGCAACAAATTTGTTTAAATTTGACTGCTGACCTAAATCTAGTGCTGAATCCTAAACATGTCTCTGTTTTATTTTGCACATTTAAACTTGTTCTGATTTGAAACGGAGCCTAACTTGCAGTATCTGGTAAAAGTATTCATAGCCCCTCCATTTTTTATAATGACATTTTATGTCTTAGACCAACACAAATGAGTGCATTTTAGTGAAAGCTAAGAAAAAAAAAATGCTATGTTTTTTTTAAAGTTTTTTTTTTCAAGTAGAAATCTGAAATGTGCCAGACACCCCCCACTCTAACAGCTCTAAATAAGATCATCAAAAGTGTAATTTAGTTTCAGTACAAGAACAACCATTTTGTGACATTTAAATGCTAGTCAGAAAGTATTTGTGAATAGACAGCGAATGAAAACACAGGAGCACATCAGGTTTGAAGTTGTCAACAGGATCTGAACCAACATCTCAGTTCAAACGGCCATGAAAGAGTGGAGCTCAAATGCAAACCTATCAACATTTGCGTGTATGCATAGGCAATTTTTTATTTTTTTTTTTTGCAGAAATCCAAACCTGTAAAACAATGTATCACAATTTCCTCTCAGTTTTAAAGACAGGTTTCACAAACCCAAACTAACTAGGTTAGACCAGAATAAGTATATGTATGACATTGTTCATGCTCAATTTAAACTTGTCTTGATGGCTACAAAAACTCTTAAAACATTTTTTTTTTTAAAGGGTAAAATAAGGAGATTTTAAACCAGAGCCGACAAGATTCATTCCAGATTCCTTGAAAACATTGTTTTAATGTAGCCTGGAAGTCTGGAAATCTGGAAGTACCAACTTTGTCATTAGCCAGCCACATTTTTTCTCTACCATGCTTCCACTCCGCACAATACAGGGGGGCCACCCACATCCTATTGACTGGTGATTAACTGAGGAAAGACCTTTTCTGTCCCTTTCTCTATTTTTTCCCCACTTCTGTGGCCCTCAGACTCAGTTGTGCCTTGGATTAAGAGTTTTATCGCCCATATCAAAAATCCAACTATCCAACTGTCCATCTAAGATATTGAGGTGGGAAAGAAGAGCATTGATCGCAACTCTAATAACCAGAGGAGGCCCGGAGATACACCGCTCAGTCAGAAAAATCTGGTCATGGGCCATTTCTGAAGAAAACCACATCAAAAAAAATCCTGTTTGGCGTTTTCCCTGGAAAAGGAAAATAGCGGATGATAATAATAATCAGAATAATAATAACAAGAAGAAGAAGACAGACTAAATTACAACCCAGAAGCCATAAAAGATGAACACCATGATACTACCACCACATGTTCCACAAACAAACAGCTGTTAAGCTGGAAAGCCGTGTTTCCCTCAAACGCAAACTAGAAAGTTTTTTTTTCCCCCCGTCTTGTCTCTTCATTCAGTGAACATGCTACGAGGTGTGATTTTTGCAGACTGGGAACACTGAATAAAGATCTTTTAGGAGGGGGGGAAAAAAGAGATGGTTTTCTTTTGCCTCCTGCCACGTTTACATTAGTTATTGTGTGCAGCCCTTTCCTCAGAAAATCCATTTCCGTTATTTTCCATTTTCTTTCTACGCTGAACAAAAACTGTCACATGAGCAACAAAAAAATCACATCCTATGATAATTTAGGAGAAAGGTGTTTAGAGAAGGCAAAGCCTGTCTCTTTAAAATGTCTGGGCCAGAGTTGCAGTTGGATTAACTAAACAAGCAGCACTTAGGAACAATACAATGGCCTATTCTCAGTCACTATAATCCTTATAGGTATTGCAAGCACTTTCATATGACTCTGCGGAGAAAAGGCTTCAACAATCTGTGAAGAAAGATTTTAGCTGCCGATAAAAGAAACAGCACAAATGTCAACTGTAAGTAGATATTATTGTTTTTTATCCATATTTTGGTCATGCTTCATTCCTCTCTAAACCTCTGGATGACAGTTTGGTGAAATGTGTTTTCAGTCAAAGCTGTAATGTTGTGATGGATTGTAGTTCTGGAAGCGTGTTTGGAGGAAAGGTATTGGGCTAAACAAGTGACATATTAGCCAAATGTTTCCCACCTAACTGTTATTGTGTTGTCGGATTAAGTCCATTATCGAGAGGACCGTAGCAAGCTCCGTCATTATCTTCATAAATAATAACAGTGTTTTAAGCGAGATAATTTCTCTAATGGCAGGGACCGAGCGAAGGCTCCCTCATTGCAAGCAGGGTTAGTTTGACTGATTTCTTTGCTTTCTGACTGTGGCAACTCCTGCAAATACAACGGGATAAAACGTAAGAGGCAGCTGCAAAATGACCTCCATTTGTATGTTTTTAAGTCAAACGAACGTCTTTTATTATTTCATAAACCACTCTGGACTTTTTCCTTTAAATTCCACATTTTAAAGGGAATTTAAAATTGGGTATTTGTATCATGCCACTCATGATGATGTTTAAAACCCTGTAACTGTCATGAGGATTTTCTTCCAGTCTTGATTCTATCAACATATCTAACCATTATGCAAGAGTAACAAGGGGGGGAATGCCACCAGACCTGTTTGCAGTTGTCACATGATGAAAGGCACAGCAATCATGTGGGATAAGATGCTCTGCTCAAACTGAATCCTTTGACCTAAATGCATAATACTGTGAGTGAAGGACAACTAAATGTAAAAACATATTGGTGGCACCATCATGATGTGGTGATGCATGTTCTTTGCAAGAACATATAAGTTGGAGAGTGTTGATGAGTAGCTGGATGGAGGCAAATACAAAACAAGATAACTTGTTAGAGGCTGCAGAAGCTCAGTTCCCAAAGGGAATCGTTCCAACGCACATTTATGTATGTCAGAATGCGCCGTTTAAAATCCTGGTGCAAAACATCAACAATTAATGCCTCCAATCTACTCGCATGTGTTTGGTTCATCTTCCTCTTGATTATATTCTAGAAGTTTTCAATGTGTTTCAGTTCAGCAGATGGAATGGTTTGGACCTACCTGTGTGGCATACATTTTTCTGCTGGTAAAAACCAATCCTGAGACTTGGGCAAAATTGCCAGAGCACAAGTATGCAAGCTTCCTTTAGTGCCCAGTGATTGATGCACTAAAGCGTCAATCACACTGGCTTTTAGGTATCACTTGGCCTCCATTAAAATCTTTAGACAGGCTATGTGTTTGGCTCTGTTGAAATTTAAATTTGACTCTGTGAAGATGATCGTACTCCTGTCCAAACTTCAGCGTGGTTTTCCTTTGGGCGTTTTTTAAGCTCTACCCCACTGGAGCCCTGGGAACGTGTTGTGAATCGATCTTACTGTACACTTCAGCCTTGATGTTATTTAATATTTTCATTTACTGTTGATGTCATCAAATGGTACCTGAAAGACATTCGAATGAGGTGGCAGTCAGTGCAGCCAGTGGCGAATCACCTTCACCCTTTAGCTTTGTTGGCCCCAATAACTCAACCCCCACCTTATAAATCGCAGAGGTGAAAGCAAAGTGATGCTGCCTGTATCTTTCTGTGAATAAAGTCAGAATTAACCCCGATTTGCCTCCTTATAAATGTTTCTTTACCATTGTCTAATGGTTACCGTAGGGCTGTTGTCATTGTGTCCAGTAGTTCCTAGTCCCAGAAAACTGCTATGACTTTCATAAGTTCCTAGTTAGTTCAGATGACCACCTAAGTTCTTCCTTATGTAGATCTATGTGTGCTTATGATGAATGAGTGTCAAACATGTAGAGGTGCTGATTGAAAAGATTAAGAAACAGACAGTTTTGCCTTAAAGAGTTGTATAGCTGCTCGTAGTCTCACTGTTTTGACCCGTCAACCATAGTTTTGCCTTTAAAGAAGCTCCATGTCCTCAATTAAGACTGTAATGCACTAATGGCTCAATTTTTTTGATTGTAGTCCCCACCAACCTCTTGTGATTGGATGCTCCTGACTGAACAGAGGAATGTAAGAGGGACACTCTTTTTGCTTATTTCCCTGTAAACAAGGGAAATGCTCTTATAGCTTTGTTGCACAGAACAAAGCCATCTTCTCACAGAATTAGTGTTCCCTGTACTCCCAGTTGTGCATTTGCATGCAATCCGACACTTTTCCCAGTGACTCACGCTTATGAACATTTGGGAGCTTTTCCTCTGTTTTCTCTGGCAGATTAATGTCCGAGTTACAACAATGGACGCGGAGTTGGAGTTTGCCATCCTGCCAAGCACGACTGGCAAACAGCTTTTTGACCAGGTACAACTGGTGTGTTGCAATCAGATAGGAAGTCTGCTAGAAAAAAAGAAAAGAAAACAAAACAAAACAAAGAATGACCCTGATCCCATCCACGGATGTGCTTAGGTGGTGAAGACGATCGGACTGAGGGAAACATGGTTCTTCGGCCTTCAGTATCAGGACAGCAAAGCCTTCTCCACCTGGCTCAAGATGAACAAGAGAGTGAGTTGAAAGCCTGCAGGCTTTGTATTGCTCTGCTTGTGTAAACGTCTGTGTTTTTTCTTTTTGTTGTTTTACCCTAATGAGGCTAATTAGTATCTACTTATTCTTAAACTCCACCACTTTGGGGCATCAATCCCAGGTGACGGCTCAAGATGTGAAGAAGAACAACCCCCTGCTGATTAAGTTCAGGGCCAGGTTTTACCCGGAGGAGGTAGCCGAGGAGCTGATCCAGGAGGCGACGCAGCGCCTCTTCTTCCTGCAGGTCGGACCGCGCCGTATCTTTGTTTCCTCCCGACAGAAAGGAATTACGTCCTCTAGCTGTCGAGCATCTTGCTCGTCGAAACAGAAGCAACAGTCGTTCCCTAATATTCGTGTATAGTAGCCCACGAAGGAAATAAAGAAAGAAAACTAATCCAAACAAGATGTAGGACCTCTCTTAATGACCGGCGAGGCTTTCATGATGACTCACACACAAATTCTAAACCCACATGGGTGTTCTGTATGAGACCAAACAAAAACAAAGCACAGTTTCATGTGGAAGACGTGCAGTTTCTCGCTAAAGTAATCATACACCTCACACTTTTTCACATTTTGTCTCACTGCGACTGCAAACGTCAGCGCATTTTAACGTCAGTTTTTTTTTTTTACGCGATATTTTTACATGAGGAAAATGTCAATGTTTTCAAAAACGTCGACAAATAAAAATCTAAACAGTGCGGCGTCAACCTCCCGTCAGTACTCATTCGTCAGAACCACAGTTTCACAAAGAGACGCACGACCACAGTATGATGCTACCGTTTGGATGGAGGTTCATTAAATGTCTCTATTTAGTTTCCTGACCCTACAGAAAATAATCTGAACCACAGCATGATGCTGCCACCACCTAGTTTTGTCACGGGGATGTTGCGTTCAGACGATGTCCGTTTTTAATTTTCTACAAAATAATCTTTAAGTTTTGCGTGTAGGTCAAAAAGCCACATTTTGGACTCATCATAACTTTAATATAGGGAAGTCAGAGTAAAAAAAAAAAGACTGGTGAAACAAAAAACGTACACGTCACTTTTCAGACTTTTTTTTTTTTATTAAAACAGTTGAGATCATTGTTACTTTCCTCCCAGTTCACAAAAACGTGGCACTCTGTGTTGACTTCCTCGTGAAATCCCAAAAGAAAACACACCAAAGTTTGCAGTCGCAGTGAGACAAAACGGAATAATTCAAGTACTTTTGTAAGGCGCCGAATCTACGCAAACACGTGCGTTGTTTTCTAGGGGAGGCAACAAGTGAGTGCGTTGTACCTTTCTCCCAGGAGCCTTTGTCTCTCCTCCCGGTTTCAGGTGAAGGAGAGCATCCTGAACGACGACATATACTGCCCGCCTGAGACTGCAGTGCTACTGGCGTCGTATGCAGTGCAAGTCAAACACGGAGACTACAGCAAAGATTATCACGTACCGGGATACCTCACCAAAGAGAAGTTGCTGCCTCAGAGGTAGAGCGTCCCGTTCATATAAGTATAAACCAAAAAGTTCACCTTAATTCCAGTCCCAGTCACCTGAATTCTAATCGGCGTGTCCTCTTTCCGGATAAAACCAGGGTTTTGGAGCAGCACAAGCTGAATAAGAATCAGTGGGAGGAAAGAATCCAGGTGTGGCATCAAGAGCACAAGGGAATGCTGAGGTATGGAGATTGCAGCGCGAGGAGAGTTAATAGGCTTTTAGCAAACCTGTGTGTCAGCATGTTATTAAACCACAAATCACCGCAGGGAGGACGCAATGCTGGAGTATCTGAAGATAGCCCAGGACCTGGAGATGTACGGGGTCAACTACTTCAACATCAAGAACAAGAAAGGGTCCGAGCTGTGGCTGGGAGTGGACGCGCTGGGGCTGAACATTTATGACAAGAAAGACAAGTAGGTCGCAGCAGGCTCTGAAAACCGGCGCATCGGTTTGACCGAAACATCTCATCTGCTGCGAAACTCTGGTTCTTGTCGAACCAGTTAACAACTCGCCAAAAAAAAAAAACCTACCTGATAATGTTTCCGCAGGATGACCCCAAAGATCGGCTTCCCCTGGAGTGAGATAAGAAACATCTCATTCAACGACAAGAAATTTGTCATCAAGCCTATTGACAAGAAAGCCCCGGTAAGTAAAAAAAAACAAAAACAACCAAAAACCCAATTCGATTTCAGTAGTATCTTTGGGGAAAAGCGTGTCATACCCCCTCTTTAAAAAAACATAAATAGGCACACAAACCCCACTTAAAGTAATGCAAAACTTTTCAGATATGTGATAAAAAATAAAAAAAGGTAACAAATAAAACAAAAAACTGTGACATAACAGTCCGGAGAGATAGGTGACATAAGGATATCAAAAAGATTAAAAGGGAAAGTCTATAAGAGTGCAGTGAGACCAAGACAGGAGACTGAGCTGGAGGTGTCAGAGTTGAGGAAGCGGAGATTTTCATCGGGACTGACCAGGATGAAGAGGATTAGGAATGAGCAGATCAGAGGAACAGCTAAGGATGGGCAGTTTAGAGAGAGAAAGTTGGAGAAGAGGTGATGTTGGACATGGACTGAGCAGCCGGAATAAGAATTCACCGTGACATGAAATTCCCCCTTAAACACAATATTTGTACTTCTAATGTGTTAAAACGTCTTCATGTATTGAGTTAAAAATAATAATAATAAAAAATGCTCTTTCTCCACTAACTAGATAGAACTTCCATAACTAGATGAAAAGTTTTGTTTTGTTTTTTTTCTTGGTTTTTTTTGCCTTCTAAGAAATGGAGATTTGTATCTCTTTAACTGTGCCTGTAAACAGGAGGTGTGACAGAACCCATTTGATTCTGGTGAAAATATCAATTTGCAAAAAGCATAAATTACAGAGAGTAGAATTTCAACAGCAGCTGCTACTTGATCTCATCTACAGACATGAGCTCTGCCTCGGCAGCCCCATCTTTTGACTCCATGCCCAGATTTAGGGAATCATCCAAGAGATTGGGAGGGAGGTTTGGAAGGGGGTGGAGGGGAGAAGAAAAAAAAAATTCTTCAAAAAAAAAAAAAAATCGTTTTAGATCCGGACCCATTGCTTTATTGGGGGATAAAAAAAATAAATAAAAATATCGGTATGTCATTATGGCTAAAAACATTTGCTGATTCCTTTGATGCAGGACTTTGTTTTCTATGTACCTCGTCTCCGCATCAACAAACGCATCCTGGCATTGTGCATGGGAAATCATGACCTGTACATGCGCAGACGCAAACCCGACACCATCGAGGTGCAGCAGATGAAGGCCCAGGCCAGGGAGGAGAAGAACAAGAGGCAAATGGAGCGGTAAAGGAGGCTTAAATAACACAACTCTGTGTCATTTGATTATTTTTTCTTTTTTTCTTTACAGTTTACTTTGTGTTCTCTCTACTTTTAAAAAAGCAACAAAAAAAGAGAGAAAACTGTCAGATGAAGTTTCTCTAATGCGTATTTATGCACAATTCTCCTTGTCAGGGCTCTGCTCGAGAGCGAGAAAAAGAAGCGAGAAAACGCCGAGAAGGAAACGGAGAAGATTGCCCGTGAGACCATGGAGCTGATGGAACGATTGAGACAGATTGAAGAGCAGACAAAGAGAGCTCAAGACGGTCTGACGGCTTTTCCACTACAAACCGTTGATACCCTCAGTTTCAAAGGGTTGTTTTCTGCTAAAGAGCATTAAAAAAAAGAATCCAGATTCACAAGTTTAAACAGACTTGATTTTTTATTTTTTTTGCTGTAGAATAAACCATGTATAAGCCTCTCTGTGTGTGTGTGTGTGTGTGTGTGTGTGTGTGTGTGTGTGTGTGTGTGTGTGTGTGTGTGTGTGTGTGTGTGTGTGTGTGTGTGTGTGTGTGTGTGTGTGTGTGTGTGTGTGTGTGCGTGTGTGTGTGTGCGTGTGTGTGACCTGCACATGTGGGGATGTTGCTTTAGAGCTGGAAGAGCAGACCCGCAGAGCCCTGGAGTTGGAAAAGGAGAGAACAATCGCTCAGGAGGAGGCAGAGCGTCTGGACAACGACCGCAGAGCTGCAGTGGAGGCGAAAGCGGCCCTGCTGCACCATTCCGAGACCCAGATCAAGAGCCAGGAAGGCCTGGTATTCACGCACAATACACATTCTGTTGTCCTTCATCTTTGGTTGAACAGAATAAAAGCCTTGAGGAGGCCGAGGGATGGGGAGGGGGTCTGATGAACCTGAAATACCTCCAAACCTTTCAAGATTTATAGATCTGGGCCCCAAAGTCAGAACTGAAAGGTTTACGGTTACGCAAAATAAATTAAAATAAAAATAAAAAGAATTTTCAAAGCATGTAAATACGTTGCACGTCATTCGCGCTCATTCGCGCTCTCCCTCACACTTCGCACGCGCGAGCGGAGCACAATGACCTTAGATCAGAAGCGCTCTTAACTCTTTTTCCATTTGTGTGCATGGTTTGTGCAGGCCACTGAGCTGGCTGAGCTCACCACTAAGATCTCCCAGCTGGAAGAAGCTAAGAAGAAAAAGGACGAGGAGGCGCAGCAATGGCAGAAAAGGGTGAGAGAAAATTAGAGAGGGGATAGAGGATGAAAGAGGGATGTGTGGCGGCGGGTCCGTGTCGGGCGAGAGATGACTGTGAGCCAGAAAGCAGGTATGTTTTCATTGTGTCCTGTCAGCGGCAGTCCTGAATGAGGGTGTTTGATCTAGGAAGGGATTCTGTTTCGAATGCAGATTTCATTTAAAGGCCACGTAAAGCGTGTGCAAAGCAAATCGGAGCGCAAATATCGCTCTAAGTCTGCATGTAAAGCCGGTGAGTTACTGCAGCGCAAAACTGTCGCAGTTTATTATGAAAGTAAAATGGTTAAGATGCAAACATATCATGACTACACTGCAAAAAAAAAAAAAAAGTCTTACCAAGTGTTTTTTGTTTTTGTCTAGATTCTACACTTGAAATAAGACAAAACTAGTAAGCAGCTTTTCAGCATGATATACGAGTTTGTTTTAAGTTAATAATTCCTTAATATTGATCAAAAAGCACTAATTCCACTGGCAGATTTGATCACTTATAACATGTGATGGATGTCTTGTTATAATCTGCCAGTGGAACATGTACGTTTTTTTAATCAATATTAAGAAATTTTTGACTTAAAACAGCTTTGATATCTTTCTTAAAAGTTGATTGTAAGTTTTGTCTAGTTTCAGATGTACTAGAAAGTAGTCCAAAAATACTTGGTTTTTTGCAGTGCAGGAATCCAAAAGGTAACAAATGGAACAAACTAAGTTAAACGTGTGTGTTGGCACAAAGCTCCTTAAAATCAAGCAACTCCATATTTTTGGAGCAAGTCTGCAGGCCACCCGCAAAACGTCTTAGGCTCCAACCACAGCGCCTCACCGTGTGTTGACAGGCCTTGATGGTAGAAGCTGATTTGGAGCGAACCAAAGACGAGCTGAAGACTAAACTAATGGGTGTCCAACTCCAGAACTCTGTTCACCCCCACATGCACGAGCACGACGAGACGGACGAGAGCAGCGCAGAGGCGAGCGCCGAGCTGACCGCCCCCGGCACGGTCCGCGACCGCAGTGAGGAGGAGAGGGTGACGGAGGCGCAGAAGAACCAGAGGCTGCAGAAGAACCTGAAGGTGAGAGAAGAAGGTTTTTTGTTTTTTTCCCCAGAGGTTTCAGGCAAAAAAAAAAAAAAAAAAAAAAAAAAAGAAAGAAATGGCTCACCGCCCAGGGCGCTGCTCCGTTCGGGTTGGTTGGAGGAGTCGCAGGTATGGCACCGACCTTTTTTATGAGTCGAGCAACGTCTCTGTTGCTTATTAGCGCGCCAAGTCAATGGGCGTTGGGTGTTTTTTACGAGGTGGGTTCACCACCACTGACTAATACGGCGCTGATTCAGCATTAGTGAACATTTTACAGTTTGTTTTTTTTTTGTTGTTGTTGTTGTTGTTGTTTTTCTTAAGGAATCCAATCATTTGATCCAGTCTACTTCAAAATTTTTTAAAAAAGCAAAAAAAAACTCAAACTGGCCTAATCCAAGCTGGATAATTGAACTCTGAACAGATCTCCGTAAAAGCACCCCCCGCGTCCGCCGGGGACCCCGTCGGGTGGCGCGTAGCGTGCTGCGGGTCGCGTTAAAACCCGTTCCAAACGCCACGAAACCTGCGCTTGCGATGGTGAAAAAAGAGCAGAGAAATGTTTATTATCATTATTACCGTGAATCTTTTTAATGTGTCTGCGCAACATGAAAGCGAAAATTGCCAGTGTTCTTCGAAAAATTGTTGTCGAATCTCCTGCCTCGACTTGCCTCGTCTCGCTCCTCTGACATCAGCGCGCGAAGGAAGAGGTGCTCCTGCTCGCCCAGGGCGCTGTTCATGCAAAAAGCACCACTGTTTCCAGGAGTCCTGGTCCAGCTACAGGTTAAACGTTCCCGAGCTGCACGGAGCTTTTAGGAGATTAAACAAATTAATTTTGAAATGCACTTTCTGGGAACTCTGTTTGGCGAATTAGGAAAGCGCTCCTGCTGAAAGGGGAGACAAATGTTGCAGACGGGGAATGAGCAGTTTTTATTAGCAGATAACATAATCAAGCCAAACAAGGCTGCATTAAGGGGGACAAATCCTACTTCTTTCTAAATACAAAGCTTTAGCAAGCTGAGAAATCTGCACAAGTACTTGTTAACACATAGACCTAAGTCCTTTCTATTTATATAAGTAATCTAAGAACAGTGCACTTCATGACTGTAGTAGTAGATAACAAAAAATAAATAAAAATATTAAAACCCATTGAACTTATTCACATTTTCTCTGCTTTTATTGGGTTTTATGCGATAGAACAACACAAGCTAGTTGGATCGTTTCGGAGCGGGAGAAAAACAAAACTCGGCGGTTGTTTTCACGAAGAAAAACATCTTCAATGCGTGGAGTGTGTGTCTGCATTCGGCCGCCTTTGCAATTTTACATCAAGATAAACTGCCGGTGAAGGCCTCAGAGATGTGGGAGTTGTTTAATTTGGGTAGTAAACGGTAATCCCAAGTTTTGAACATCTGACACAGCTAAAATGGCGAAGACGCGAAGGTCTTCCTGAATTGGCTTATTAACAGGATAAGTCGGTAGAAACATTCTGTTGTTAAATTACATGATTCGTGCGACGCAAAAAAAAAAAATGGTTCCATGGTAGTTTTGGAAAAATATCGCTAATTTTGATACAGATGGAAAAAAAGAAAAATCACCTCATGCAAATGCACAAACTTTTTATTGGAAAACGCGACTGTTTTTGAAATGGATGTGTTTCTATTAAGCACATTTATTTTTTGTAATTCCAATTTGCGCAATTATAGGGGACGATGGAAATGCAGCTTCTATGTATCCGCAAGGTCGGCCCAGTCAAAGCCCTAGACTGATATCTAATTGAGTCTTAGTGGGAAGACTTGAAAGTTGCATTTTATTAGATAAAAAAAAATTATGTTTTCCTTTTCGCTTCACAAAATTCTTTTGTTTATTCACATAAAATCCATCACAATGGGGCTTTCAATGTCTCAAGGTGAAAATTCACATTCACAAATAAAGGCAATGCTTGTTGAAACAGCTAATACCTGATGAGTTTTTTTTATTGTTTTATTTTATTTGAGCATACATTCATATAACTGACCAAAGCCGTCCTCTGTGATAAACAGAAGAAATCACGAGTCCATTCAAGAGGAGCCAGTGACGAGGCTGCAGAGTTGTTTTACTCTTGCCCTTTCTGCAAGTTCTTTATTTCCTGTTCTGTGTCAACCAGTTTATACTTGGAAAAGCAAATTTGAAATTTTTCTGAAAGTTTGGTTCGTTCTTTCCTGTTTTTACCCCGGGTTTTGACTCTTTGTGTAAATATGGCAGAGTAATTGCTCCTCCAAATTGTGCTTCACCAGAACTAAGTGCACTTTACATAATTAAACATCGTTGCACTCATGGTACATCATGATTGTTATGGTTTTCGATCAAATGCGCAGATCTCGTCCGCCTTCTGAACAACATATGGTGTTTTAGAGCAGGCTGGACGAAAAATAACCTGAATAAATGACGCCAATCGAGAGGTTGTTTTTTTTTTTGTTTTGTTTTGTTTTGTTTCGTTTTCTTCTTCTTCTTTTTTGTCAGATAGAACTGTGGGGGCCGGAGCTTGGGGATGGGGCGAGGGGAGTGTGGCAGAGAGGAGCGATGTTGCTGAATAGTCTCGCAGAATGAGGCAAAAAAAAAAAAGAAAAAGAAAAAAAAGATTCTATTCTCCTCTTTTCGCTTTCAGTTCCTGAGCATCGAGCTGGCCAGCGCCGTAGACGAGAGCAAGAAGACCCCCAATGACCTGATCCACGCTGAGAACGTGAGGGCAGGCCGTGACAAATACAAGACCCTGCGTCAGATTCGCCAGGGCAACACGAAGCAGCGCATCGACGAGTTCGAGTCCATGTAAGACGGCGAAGGCTCAGAGCTGCGCTAAACAGCGAGGACGAAGTGGAGGTTTTAGATGAGTAGAGGCTGATTATTACCCAGGAAAACGTCTCGATGTAACCGAATGTGACAGAAAAATAATTTATCACGCTGTGAGTTCTTTGGCATCATCTTTTTTTTTTTTTTTTTTTTTTTTTTGAAAATAACAAACTGCCCCCTGAAAGCACGTCTCAAGTTCCACCCAGTAGTTGGAAACTTGTATCTTTCTCGCCCTTTGTTCCCCCCCCTGATGTCCCGGACAGTCTGATTACACACACACACACACACACACACACACACACACAGCTGCCATTTTTAAACGACAGTCCTTGTGAAACATTTCCCTGCCGCCGACGGATTGGGAAAGATTTGAGCCGCTTTGCAGGTACTCCATGTTACACTTGTTGTCTGCCTTAAGATGATTAAGAAAAAAAAAATGCCCCAAAAGCAAATATCAGTACTACTCCGTTTTCTGTGTTGTTTCCATACGAATGAGTGAGCGAACATCACCTTCAATGTGCCTAACGAGGCATATAGTCGCCAATTATAACTTTTGCCATTCATGTACACAAAACACCGAGTTCCCAGCATCATCTCCTCATCACTGCACTTAGTTTTATTACCCAGTCTTGCAAAAATGAATGTTTGAATTCAAATCAAATATTTGGAGCAGTTCTGTTGGGTCTTTATTCCCTCCCCCCCTACCCCCACCTCTAATGAATGAAAATACAAAGGTACATTATTAGGCTATATTTGTGTGGTTTACCGTTAATAATTGTTTTAAACATGAATGAATTGTTCACACTTGTAAGCTTGTCATAATTAGAGAATAAAGAGAGAGTGCACCCTGGATACATGTCAGTTTATATTTCAATGTGGTTGAGTTTTTTTGTTTTTTATTTACCGTGGGTGAATAAAAATTTGAAGTGTGGCATGCATTTGTGTTGACGTCCAAATCCCCTCCCCCCTCCCCCGCTATCCCCTCCTCCCACACATTTTTTTTGCTCTTATACCTCAAAATAATTGTTAAAACTAAATAAGGAATCATTGAAAATACACAAGGTTTTCGCACGGTATCAAAACAAACTTCAGTTTATTTCTTTTGGGACCAACACAAACTAAAGATGATTTCTTTTTTTTTTTCTTTTTTTTTCTTTTTATAACAGGAAGGAAAAAATGATACATGGTGTCCAAATGTTTCCAAAGAATATTCTAAAACGTCGGGTATCCGTTCGACGTGTCACTGCTGCTGTAGAACAACATGTTCTACGTCGTTTTTTTTGGGACTGGTTTTTACTAAACTAAAAGACTTCAACGTTCAAATTTGACCTTTTGAATCTCACTCGCACCAAACGGACCCTCAGTTGGATTCGGGGATGGACTTTGACTAGGCCATTCTAACATGTGACCCATTACACTTTGACTCCAGCCATCCCATTGTAGCTCCGGCGGGTGGCCGGGGTTGTTTTCCAGATGAATGGTGAACTCTGACCCCAATCTCAAGTCTTTTTGCAGATTTCTTTTCCCCCTCTTTATTTAGCTGAAACCGTCGTCCACACAGTCCACACTTCACATTGGGGGCAGAGGGATATTATATGCACTGTTGGTGTTCTCCTTGCAGCAGCATTTCACATATATTTAAAAAATCCAGTTTTGGTCTCGTACTGCAAATACATTTTCCATCTTGTTTTAAATATGAAATTATTTAGACAATATGTATTATTTTCCTTCACAACTGGCCTCTACTATCGTGGACAATTCTCTCAAGATCCACCAACATCACAAAAGGTAAAACAGTTCAAGGATTTTTTTTTTTTTTCAAAATTCATTGTGATCACGGATGTTATAAACAGCGAATATTTCATCGCTATCCAGAATTTGGATCTTATCGTTTGGAATGATGGGAGAGAAAGTGGACAAACAAGAATGTGCAACTGGTATGACAGCTGCAGTCTTTGCTCTTAGGTGTGGACAGTGACATTAAGTGGATTTACTGCCTAATCGCCGCTATTCTCGCGAGATCTGTTTACTTTTCGCCCCCAAATAACAGGGGGGAGAGCCCTCACTCAGATAAGTTACGTTCCGGCTCGCCTGTGCGCCGTGGAGTTATTGTTCACTTTGCAGCCCTGACAGTGTAGCCAATCAAGGTTCAAAGTCCTCCCACTGCTGTCTCTATCGGCTACAGTTGAGGTTAATTTTAGTAGCGTGCAAACAGCCTAACCCGAAGCGCCGCTCTTGAAAATGGTTTCTTTGTAAGAAAGAAAGAGACAGGAGGAGAGAGGAAGGAAGGAGGAGAAGAAAAAAAAAGTTGTGCGGCGCTTCATTCGCGGATCGGATCGGCGGGACGTCCCTTCCCTTCAGCGACGTCGTCGGCTGATCTGAATTCCCCATCCGCTGAGACGCATGAGTGGAGTCTTACTGAGTAGGCGTTTTCTCGCCGGGAAGAGTGGAGGGGGGTGGGGGGGGGAAAGTGGTTTGTTTGCTCTCCGTGCACTCTGCTTTAACTCCAAGGACGAGAGCCGAAGATGGCCTTTCGCTCCAGGCTGCCCGACCGAGACGAGACGGCAAACTCTCTGAGGATGACCGAGAGGGATCGCATGGAGACGGTCGATGCATACGCGTGTCCAACTCTCGAGCTCAGCCGAGCCGTGTCGGTATCTCTGGGGCTGGACCCGCTGTCGTCTCCGCTCGGCGGTCTGAACCAGTGCCCCAGCAGCGCCTTCGGAGACTGCGAGCCCGCCGCCGCCGGCGGAAACAGTTCCTGCGGAGCGCCGGAGTTGGGCACGCCTGGTAGCGCGAGCTCGGAAGGAAGCAGGCTGGTCCGAGCCGACAGCAGCCTCGGAGTGGACGAATTTGGGGAGGTATGCCACGGTTTGCGGCAGGTGAGCTGCGTGGATCAGTTCAGTTCGGGGGACATGGACGCTGCGCAGTCTGTGACGCGCGGCTCGGTCATCTCCAGATTCGTTTGCAAGGACTCGAGCATGTTCATGAACTCGATAGCGGAGGTTCCCACGACCCCTCAAGTGACTGAAGTTGGATCTTTGAAACCGTACTCCCCCTACTCTGCCGAGGCGAACCTGTACAGAGAGACCCAAGGTGTGTGGTGCGCCACCGAGCGCGCATACGGCGAGCGACCTGAGCCGCATAGAGGCGCATACGACGGACACAGTTTCTTGTGTAAATACTGCGGACAAACCTCTTTCGGACCCAGGCAAGAGTGCGACTGTGTGTGGTACAGGAGAGGTGAGCGGGGCGGTAAAGGCGGTGCGCCAGTTTCGACGGTTCAGGCGTTCGGCCAAGTGGAAAGTTACCCAGACGCGATTCCTCAAGGGCAAAGCGCTTTTTCCACTATCAAGACTGAACCTTCCGTTTGGGTGCACTGCACAGATCGCGGCTTCAGGTAAATTACTGCTTCTGAGTTCCTTTTTTTATTTGTTTCAAACCAGGAGGACAATCTTTTTCCAGAGCCGCCCCAAGCCATAAGCAAAGTAAGCAACAGCTTGGGGCACCCAGGCCACCAGGAGGACCGCAAGAGTTCTTGACCTCTCACGGAGAATATATGTTGTTTTGTCTTTGTACTTGAATTTTCCAAGTTCTTAGTCATAAAGACCGCCCTATTAAGCCAGAATTCCAACTAGGAGTGTCGGAGAGTTGCTCAGCAGCACCAAACTTTGGATCCAATATGGCTGCCGCTCATAAATTATCGGGAAAGTTGCCAAATGAAAGCTATAAATTAGGACACTTGATGATTTGTATGTCGTGAAACCTGTTGCATACACAATGCAGTGTACGTGTGAACATGTTCTTTTAGTGCTTTGTTAAATTTTTATCAGCTTGTGCTCCTCCTGGTTGTTAACACCACAACAATTAGCTTCATGAGCCTATAACTCCTGTGTTATGGGTTCACAGATCCAAGCTCCTACCTCCAAGAAATCAAACATAACTGCATCTTAGGGAAAAAAAAAAAAACCTACTGCCCAATTTTGTAGCAGTGTGTGGAGGGGGAAAAAATCAAATATTGTTCATTATAATTTAAATTATTTTCTGGCACGGACCAAAAACCATCTCAAAACTTTAAATTTTTAGTTGCTTTTGATAAAAAAAAAAAAATTTAATATAAAAAAGGTATTCATTTTAAAAAAAATTACTGTGGATATTTTTCTTTTAAATTTCAAGTTTTTAAATTTACCTCAACCATGTCTTCTTCTCCTTGTGTTAAAGTCATATTTTATATCCCATGTAATTACAAACTAATCAATAATTAAAAGGTAAATAATTTTTTCCCCCCTTCCAGACTGCTGAATGTGCGTTGAATTGCTGCACTCCAGGCACGAATACCAAACCCAGGCTTGTCGCCGCAGTTTATTTACAGCTTCTTTTTTTCTTTTTTTTTTAATTGAAACGTGACCTGGAAATGGGGTCTCAAATGAAATTCTTGTTCAGGGTTTTCCATACAGTCTTGGGCCGGGTCTGGTCTGGGTCCTGCCACTTTTAATTTTCACGGGCTATCAGTCAATCCATTCTGCGTATGGTGGAAAACAAAAGAGCAACGTGTTGGGGGGCTGGGGGTGTTGTTGGGGGGGGGGGTCACGCTTCATTACAGCGACGTTACTGACAGGCATTTACTTTTAAAGCGCAGTGGTGGTGAACCCCCCTGATATCTGATTTCAAACCCAATTTCCCTTTCTTTGAAAAGCCACATGGCATCAGTAGATTGTGTGTTGATTCAAAAAAATAAAAAAACGTGACCGTGCCCCCCTTATTGGCCATGACTGCATTGTTACTTTGTGGAATCATGGCCTGTCCCGCTGCAGCAGCAGCTGCGTATCTACACCAGAACTGCCCCTCAACCCCCCTCACCCCCCTTTTTTTTCTTTTTTTCTTTTTTTTTGCACTTTTCTGCTCTTGGCCTTGGCCGAGCTGCGTTTCAACATACAGCCGTTGTGAAGCAAAGTTCACCCAGTCCCCCCCCAAAAAAATGTCCAGAAATGTCCTTTTATTTGTGCTGCAGCTAGAGTCGACTTCCAGACGGGGAGTTAATGTATCAGCGTGGCCATAAACAAGAGATACAGCACCTGTTGCTGATTCGGTGCTCGGAGTGGAAGAGTCTAAATGTCACGGGTTGCTGATTTCCAGGACTGTGGCATTCTTTAATCACAAGTTTTTATTTGTATCTTATTTGAATTCATCTCTTGTGTCATCGGCTCTGTGTGACAGGGAAACTAGTTGTAATTGGATTGGATTTAAAGGGCTGGTGCTCCAATTCTCCACGTGGAACAGATCCCACTGACCTTAATCTATAAATGTCTGATTTACTCTGTCCTTACATGCTTTTTTTCATTCATGTTGTGACTGAAAGTCATAAAATGGACCCTGAAATACCCTGGTATTTCCTCCCGCTCCACTGTTTATGCATATTTTAAAACCATTCCGACAGTGGTTGGTATTAGGCTGTCATGGCATGATCACTTACGCATTAGCATTTTTTTAACCAAAACATTTTTATGGCTGCTATGGCCCACCACCCAGGGTGCCCTTGGGTGGCAAAAAGAAAAAAAAAGATATCACACTTCACCTGTGCAACATGGAGTGGAGTGTAAACAGTGTCAGAAATTATGGTTGTACACGTCTGCTGGCCAATTAAGTTGGTGTCTGCCTCGGTAATTCTGTGCTGGGTTTAGATCTTGGCTGCGTTTGATCCGTCTTTTTCTCTTTTCATTGCTTCTCTACAAGCGGCTCCTCAAGACGCCTGAAATTATTTTATAGTTAAAGAAAGGAATGTAGTGATATTATTAATGTGTTTGTGAAACTTTACTGAAGGAGCGAGGTCCACGGGCCTTTCAGGCTTTTCAGGAATATGGCTCACCGCCCAGGGCGCCAGTGTGAAAGGGGGTGCACGGCGGAAGGGCTGTGAAGTATATGGCGGCTCGCTCTGTCTGGTTTATAGATTTCTATTCACCGTTAAGTTGAATTGGGGCTTGTGGACTTTTTAATTTGATCAAAATAAAAAAAATAGCTGTAGTGAATAATTCAAAGTTAAACAAAACTCGGTTTGTGATTTATGAAACCTTTGTTCTGTTTGCGAAATCACTCGAATAAATCCTCGTTTTACTCTTGTGAATCCAGTCTTGTGTTCTGCACTTCGACCCAAGGCGACAGTCGGATGATAACTTGATTTAGTTGCTTTATTTAAAACAGAAACGAACAATTTGTTTTGTACTGATTGTATATTAATGTATCATTTTAATTATAACAATCTTGTCTGTTAATTTTTTATTTTTACTTAGACAAGCAGATTTGAATAAATAAATCTAAAACGCGCATTACACTTAGCAACACCTTTCAAGTACTTTTAAAGTACTACAAAGCAGTTTATAGAGGTGGTGCTTTTTTGTTGTTCACATCATGATTGTTTGTAGTTTCTTGCCCGTGAAAAAAAAGTAGAAGCTTTCTTTCAGCCAGCTGATTGCAGTGTGCAGCTAACGTGTGAATTGTGTCAGCGCTGTGTTACTCTACAGCTGGAAAGAAAACCTTCTCCTGGTCTTTCTCTGGCATCTTATATAAAGTAGGGCTTCAAAATAAAATCTATGATTTGTTTCAGACCAGATCCGATTTTAATCGATATATTTTCCCCCCACCTCGATTTGTTTTCTTATTAAGAAAGCGCAAATGACAGAACATAATTCAAAGAGTGGCTTTTATTTCATTTACCCTTTCCCTTTCCGTGAGTTGTATGATGGAGTACCAGGGCCAGGCTATGAGCTATTTTTGTTTAATTTTCAGAATATAGTGGTGATATTACCAGAGTAAAAATGTAATTTCACTAGAAAAAAAAGCCGTCTCAGTTTGTACGGTTCCTTTTTCGAAACGGACACAATCGTTTGCATGTTTCAAACTCCTGCTACTTAAAAGAATTTAATGCTGTGTTAAAATATAAAGTATTGCTAAGTATTATGTGTTGTCTTTAAAACTAGTACCAAAGTATAACTTCACACAGCGCTCAACATTTCTAATTGTAGGGTTTTTTTTGTTCTTGTTGGAGTTCTCATAAAAACAGTACTCATTTGTCCTAAGATTATGAATTTATTTACGTGTTATTCCAACTCAATTGTAGCACTACTGTATGTTTGTAATATTCCGGCTTTATTCTCTCAATTAAATTTGAAAACAAAATTGCAGCCAGGCAATAATAGTCTGTCGCAGTGTTGACCTGAATTCAAAGTCCAAACACATAGAATCTGTGAAACACAAGATGGCCGCCCTGGGAGTGCTGACGTCACTTTGGAATATGGAACCAAGAACCACATTAATAATAAATAAACCAAAATTTTCCAAAAATTGAATCTTAAAAAAAACTAAAATTCGGTTAAATGATGGAAATGATTATCGCGCTGCCCTTAATTTAACATCTCCTGTTCAAACCATGATGGAAAACTTTAGCGATTCTTGAAACTGTAACATTTGAAAACCATGGCTTACCATCATAACCGTCGCAATTTGCGTGTGTGTGTGTGTGTGTGTGTGTGTGTGTGTGTGTGTGTGTGCGCATGTACCTGCAGGCATGAGGATTTTTTCCCAGGCGTGTTCCTGTCAGACAGGAGAGTGTGTCAGGTGTGCGGCGATGACGCCTCGGGTTGCCACTACGGAGCGGTCACCTGCGGCAGTTGCAAAGTGTTCTTCAAGAGGGCTGCTGCAGGTGGGAGTGACGCAAACAACACACACACACACACGCACACACACGCACGCACACACACACACTCAAGCATCCCTGAGTGTACATCAAAATTACAGCATGCATCCCCTGATTTAATTTTATACACCCACCTACTCTCTAATGCCGTCAGGGCACACCGACCTGACATTATAAGGCCGAGCAGTTTGTTATCAGTAAACACCCACGTGGCGTTGCTATGAGTAAAAGGCCGAGGCAATGTGGATTCTTTTTTTTTTTTTTTTTTTTTTTTTGTGTGCCTCCAGGAAAGCAGAACCACCTGTGCGCCAGCCGGAACGACTGTACCATCGACAAGCTGAGGAGGAAAAACTGCGCCTCGTGTCGGCTAAAGAGGTGCTTCATGTCCGGAATGAGCCTGAAAGGTACGCAGCTTGTAGGCATGAAAACCTGAAGGAGAGAAAATGTGCCAAGAAGAGAAATGTAACAACAACTTTTAGTTTAATGTCTTCCTCAGTCTAACAGGGTTTGTTTTTTTTCCAAAACTGGCTAATCTGTATTTATCTCCCATTTATTTTCCCCTCATCTCTGACCAGCTTTTTCTGTCCCTGCAATTAAAAGTGCGTCCCCAAAACATTATGACATCCCGCAACCGTTTTCCACAGTTGGAGTGGAGTTTTCACAGTGATGTTCGCCATGCTTTCGACACACCCCAAACAACTTTTATGGCTTTCTCATTGTCTCTCTTCCAAATATTTTAAGAACACTAATAGTACAGCAAACACTTTCTTCCTGCTGAGCTCTGCAGCACCTCTACGGTTATGTCGAGGCCTTTAGCTGCTTCCCTCCGATTCGTTTTCTCTGAGTTTTGCCGTACATGCGCTCTCTATTTTTAGGTTTTCGCTTTAAGCAGCGCTTTTAGGTTTAGGTTTTCTAACCTAAACCTTGCTTTTAAATGCCACATCTCTCTCCCTGACCTGTCTGCTGTTGGTTCTCCAGTGTTCTCTAACAAACCTCTAAGGCCTTCAGAGAACAGCTGGAGATTACATTACACACAGATGGACTCGATTTACGAATTAGGTGAAGGCAATTTCCTGCATTAGATTTTATTTAGGCCTGTCAGACCAAAGGGAGCTGAAAACATATGCATGCCATACTTTTTCGCGTTTTTTTTTTTTTTTTTTTGTTAAAAAAGAATGCCGAGAAAACACGCAGTACTTTGTGTTGGTCTACCGCATGAAAGTCCAATAAAACACACTAAGTGTGGCAAAATCCCAAGTTCAAAAGGTATGAACCCCTTAGCAGGCTGCTGTATTCGCTGTGCACATGGATAAAGAACGGGTCAATGTGGTCAAATGCCTAACATTCAACAGAGCAGAACTGTTCTTGCTAAAATTTAGCGTGACAAATTCAATTCAACGGAGGTCACAAAGACCTTTTCTGTCCTTCCTGTCTGCCTGTTGGCTGGCAAAGAGGAACTTAACCGACGTGATGATGATAGGAAACATCACAAGAAGCTTGTGAACAACTTTAGCCTCATTTGTCGGAACCACGTGCTGCTGTTTTCTTTAGGGACATTATTTGGTGAAAAAGAAAGAGCTCACTTGTAAAACTTCCTGTTTTAGCAATTTATCTTCCACCTGGTGTGTGATTGTAGGCCGTAGGCTGAAGGGAGCCGGACAGACGAGAGGGGGAGAGGAAGAACAGCAGCCTGGTGCCTGGGGGCATGGAGAGAGGGAAGGGAAGCACAACGTTGTCTTGGAGTCTGGAAATGCTGCTGCCAGGGCTCAAGGTAGGGAGGATTAGTGGCTCACAAGCTCAAATATCAAAGAGATTTGCAAAGAGTGTGACCATTTATATATATATATAAATCAATCTTCTGCTCCTGTTTCTGTGTAAACTCCTACAGGGCCTCAACTTTTAGGGATCCCTCCAACTATGCGCTCCTGCCTCTCCCTGCTGACCATCCTGCAGTCCATCGAGCCGGCCGTGGTTAACGCGGGGCACGACCCCGCCCAGCCAGACAGCCCCGCCTCCCTGCTCACCAGCCTCAACGAGCTCGGGGAACGACAGCTGGTGACCGTTGTGCGCTGGGCAAAGGCAATACCAGGTAAACCAGTATGAGTCGGGGCGAAAGGGGGAGCAGATGTTTTTTTTCGTGAAAAGCGCCGCGAGCTGAAAATACCTGCGGCAGCTGTCTCCGACTCAATACGTGATAAATAACAGCACCGCTTGGTCGGACCTGTTGACAATCCTCCGCAGTGTGACTCATCAGATTATAGGGCCATGAAAATATTTCGAAAGCTGGCACGAGAATTGTGGAGTATCTTTTAGCTCGGTGCGTGACCTCAAAAGTGTTGGATTTCATTTTAGGAGATTATCATGAAAGCTTATAAGTCGTTAATATCTCACCTGCAGCAGATAACTCTCGTGGCATTTTCATTCGGTGTGCATGTGGGGCCGGACGGTCCACCTCAGAACATATCCAATTCCAAAAAGTATATCACGACACTTTATGCTGGCATTCTGTGAAACTTTAAGCAGTTTTCTCCAGCAGCTGAGGATTATTTACACAGGAAGTGGAGGTTGGAGGAGGTACACCACTAATAATATTTCAGAGTGAAACACGAACTGAGAGAGGAACACGTAAAGTATTTCCTATGTGAGTAAGAAAGCTAGCGTTCTCTTACATTAGCGGTCACCAATCAGGAGTTTCACACATTGGAGAAAGACTCGGAAATGTTTTATTTTGAAAAACAGTTCGACCCCTGCACCCCCACCCCTCTCGCTCACCCCGCCACTCCTACAAGTAACATTTGTCTCCCTGGCATCATCTCTCCATGCCTGTTGGCGCGCTTGACACGTACTTATAGTGCAGACATCTGACCCTAATGCAGACAGCTGGTCCAAAGCAAAGGATCTCCCCGCGCAGAATCCACCACACAGGCCCCCTGCTAAACGCTAAATCTGCTGCCGTGCTAGGCACAGCGCCGGTCACATGACCGCAGCGCTTCGTGCCAAAACAGATTTTGCACATGTGTCTCTTCAGCGTATTATCGTCACCCAATGCCCCTGTTTCCACGTATGCATGAAACGTTGTCCTGCGACGCGGCGTGGCCCCGTAACTGCTTCGGTGCCGCCTGTAATTTTTGCCTTTTATACAGTTTTTGCATTTATTTCAGGGAGACTCAGACTGGGAAATGCTTCATGTGTCCTAAAAAGAGTTTCACGCAGAAAGGCTAATCATTTTTATGATCCTCAGCTGCTGTGTGCACAACCATCCAAAGAAAAACAGGGTCGTAAAATATGCTTTACTGAGAAGATTGTGAGTTTTTTTTTTTAGATTAGATCTCAGTAAATACATCGTAGACTAAAGGAAGAAACCACGAGAGTTGTCTAAGATCAACTGCTTGCAAACTTAAAACAAACAAAAAAAAGGCAGATCCCTTTAACACTGAAGCAGTCTGGTACAGAGCAAGCTAGCCTGTTCAACTATAAGCCACTAGAGGGAGATGTGTTCTTGTTTAAGGAGACGATAGGAAAATGAAAATGCACAGCAGGGTGTCTAGTATGATCTTTGACATTACTACAGTCTAAATTTTATCAATTTAATTAATCAGGATTTTATTCATATTATTCAAATTTATATTATTATTATAGTTTTCCCATTTCCTAAAATGTCCATTTTATCAACAGGTTTCCGTGACCTGCATGTGGACGACCAGATGTCGGTGATTCAGTTGTCATGGATGGGGGTGATGGTGTTCGCCTTGGGCTGGAGATCCTACACGCTCACCAACTGCTCCATGCTCTACTTTGCGCCCGACTTGGTGTTCAACGAGTAAGTCACGCGAAAAAGTTTTTTCCCCGTCCCAGACGTCTAAACTTGAAGAAGTTCTTGGTTGCAAGTTGAGCGAGTAGACTAAAGTTTCCCAAGCCTGCCGCTTCGTCTTAAGAAAACGGTGGGGCGGTGGGGAGGGAGGAAAAAGTTTGTTTGGGGCGTAATCAGTTGTAATAATCGCAGCGGCGTGAGGGTTTGTTGGAAATATCCGGAGATTTCCACCTGTCACCGTCACTGGGAAGCAGAACCACGGTGGAATACACGGTTCAGAGGAAGACTGACTAATCAAACAATAAAACGCGTGCTTTTTCAAGACGCGGCGGTAAACAAGCGCGTTCTGATCTTAGCACTTCCTCTGCGTCTGATTCGCGTGGCCGCAGAGGGATCACCTCTGATGATTTATTCCATTTAATCTCTCTTTTACCGAAGCAGTCGTCTCACCGAGATGTTTGCCTTCGTTCACCTTGATAAGCGCCGCAACCTTCCAGCCTCCACCCAAAAACCTGTCTTTAACTTCAACTTTCGTCTTTTGTCTCTGCTTTGAACTTACAAAAACAAAACAAAACAAAAAAAAAAAACGTACTGCCGCTTTTATCACAAATCTCAATGCGTGATATGCATGTACACAGTGTCTTACAAATGCATTCATATTTATGGAGTGGTAAAGCCAAGTTTGTCACAAGTGATGTAGCGAACTTCTGGAAGTTGGTGCTTTTGTTAGATGAGACCAAAATGGAGCTTTGTGGCTTACATGAGTTTCAAAAAGCTTAACGGTGTACATTATGAGCGTAGAGCTGCCATTGAAAGACGTGGTGGCGGCAGGATGCTTCTGATGACTTTGGAGGAGTTGCTGAGGCAGTCTGTTGACACGCCAACCATAAATCTGGTCTTTGTGTAGAAGGAAGTCAATGTTAGATTAATTGGTTACCACAAGCCATGGTAGTGACATGTGGGTCAGGAGTCATGTTGACTGAATATTTTCTGTATGTGACTTTTTTTATTTTTTGAAACGACGGAAAAATCTCAAGGTCGTCCGTCATTTAGATGGATTATAATTTACGCCCTTGATTACTCGGTGCATAAGTGCGAACATTTTCAACTTACTTTGCGCAGAGAGTACATCCCGGAGGAAACTAATTCAGTCACTAAAATGAAAAAAAAAATCCTTCTGAATATCAGCTCTGACATGGATGCTGAACTAACTGCATCTTGCTGACCAGGAGCTGACAGAGTTATGGACGGGGACACTTTGGAGTGCGTTCGCTTCCAAAACGCATTTGAGTGCTGCTTTTAATTCCAGTCTCCAGAGTGGTGGCAGAGCTCACACTCGCGGTTAGATCTATAGCCTGAGCCCGCCCTGAATTTCGGGTTTTGTCAGCACAATATAATTTGCTGGATGGACAAGTTGGGTCGGGATTCTTTGACACATTTAACAAGTGTACAGCTTGTTAAAGATCAAATGAAATTAAAGTGAATGCTATGTTCTGAATGCTCTGTCTAAACAGGAGCAGGCCGTTTACTGTATTAGAGAAAGAAATGAAGAAAGCCACAGAAGTTAATTAGACTGCAACAAGTGCAGTTCACTGGAAAACTAAAAGCCTACACCCCCCCCACCCTGCTAAGCTCCTATCAATCACAATCACACATCCCAAATGATTTGCACCTGATTCACCATGCGGTTACAACAAGCGCCAAAATGGAGCTGGGTCTAAAAACGAAATGGGGTTGTTTAATTTCATTGTTTGGATGTAGTTATTGAGGAAACAGCCAGTGGTTTTTGTGGAGAAAAAGTAAATGTGCTCCATTTCCTTGGTGTATGACGGGATCTGGATTCTCTGTTCATTGTTAATTAAACCAAGGAAAAATTAAATGCAATTGAATAACCAGAATTCAATCGCAATTATTTAAAATTGAGTGCATTATTATTTAAGAAAAAGAATATGGCTGAATTTTTTGACCCCGTCAGAAACGTCTGGTCAATCGAGTCCAAAATTTAACTTCTTGGGCAACTGTGTTTGGGCAAAAGCTAACTTTACATTACCCCGGAACACAATGTCTTTGTAGTGAGACATGGTGGTCGCAGCAACCTGCTGTAAGGAGCATTATTAGAAGAAAAGCTGTTAGAGGCTGTAAGAGACTGCAGAGTGGGGCAGTTTCACCGTCCAGCAGGAGAACAACACTGAGCATATAGACAAAGCAACAAGCAAAGGGTTTTAGACCAAAATAGGTAGTAGTGTTTGAAAGGCTCTGTGAAAGTCCAGACTGAGAAACTGAGAAACTGTGAGAAGAGCTGCTCAAAGACACTTTCTGTTGTTCAGTCCAAGTAAAACTGAGCTACTTTGGCGAATTTCAGTTTCTGTCTTTGGGCAAAGGTCCAAATGATTTGTTATTTAGTCATTAGATATTTACAAAACATTTCAAAAACGATGCATCATTTTCATTCCGCTTCACTATTATGCACTACTTTGCGTGTAAAATCCTAAATTACTTTAAGGTGGCGCGGTGTGACAGAGTTCCATAGGTATTGGCCGTTTTGTGAGCCGCTAAACGTTCGCCGCTGCCTTGCAATCTGGTGAACTGCTGTGAGCGACGTTCGGATGGCGTACAGCCAGTCATGCGCCTTCTCAATTTTTCTGCCATTTTGTGTTACATTAGCAAAACTCTCGTTCTCTGCGCGTTAGACCTCCGTCGCTCCTACAGGGCCGCCCGCGACCGCCGCGGTTAATGGATACGCCTGCCCGTGTTGCTGACCCTCATTTTTCTCTGCCCATCTGTCATTCTCCTTTTCCATTATCCATCTAACTCATTTTTCTCTCACCCCTGCCGCGCTTTCTCCGATCTCCTCTTCTCCTGTCCCCACAACTATTAATCCTCTTCCTCCTCTCTGTGTGTTTCTGCCAGAACATCTCCTGGCTTCACACTTCTGCTTCTGTCACACCTTGTATCTGATCACTCCTCTCTCCTCCCTCTAATACTGTGTTTGGTTGATTTTTTTTTTTTTTTCTCCCCCATTTTTTCTCCCACCATCCCAGCCAACGTATGCAAGTGTCCAGCATGTACGAACACTGTGTGAGGATGAAGCTGCTTGCCCAGAGGTTCTGCAAGCTGGAGGTTACCGAGGAGGAGTTCCTCTGCATGAAGGCCCTGGTCCTCTTCAGCATCAGTGAGTCACCCGGGATCATTTCCAAAAAACAGCCCCGTTGAAGTGAAATACGACATGAACAGAGCGCGGCCCATGCTCCGGAGAATTGATGGGGAGGGATAAAGCCTGTGAGAGTTATTGTTGTGTTCTGGCTTTGTGGTCACAGTGCCAGTGGAGGGCCTGAGGAGCCAGCGCTGCTTTGACGAACTGCGGACCTCCTACATCAAGGAGCTGGACCGCTTAGCGAGCCACCACGGGGAGACCACCCGGACACAGAGGCTGTTTCAGCTCACGCAGCTACTGGACTACCTCCAGTCGGTAATACATGGGACTCTGTAACCCAACCCCTCCCCACCCCAACCCCCAAACCTCCCTCCTTCCTTCCACTCCTTACTTGTTGCTGATCTGTTACGTAAGTGTCATTTTGTCATTTTTGGCCTACATTAGATGAAAGTCATTTGGATTTCAGAACACAAACACTGTATTTGGCTCGTGGCAGTACAGTGTTGGTTTATTTTTACCGAACGCGTTCAGGTTGCATTAGCAGAATCACTTATTCTGTTTATGTAATTAAAAAAGAAAGAAAGGAATAAGTTCCTTGGCAGACAAAGGTTCAGTTCAGCTCTTCTCATCTCCTCTGCTCTGGCTCCACCTGCTGGCTGCGGAGTGTCACTGCTGAAATTCAAAAAATGCTGTTTGGTTTAAGTCAAGTGAAAGTTTATTCACATGGAGCATTTACAACAGCTTCAGCTTCACAACAGTTACAGCATTGCAGGTGAAAAAATGATAAAACAAAAATAAAATTAAGTTTGATAAATATAATAAAAAATAAAAACAAAAACAAAATTGGAGCAAAGTACCAAAAAGGCAACAATACGAATAAAAACCAAGACATATTTAATTTCCCCCCAAAATTCAAATTAATTACCCATTTTTCCCTGCTTTTTAATTGTGTATTTATTTATTTTTCACATTTCGTCACATCAAAAATGCTCAGACATATTGCCTGTTCCCAAAAAAGAAAAAAAATGACACTAATATTTTGCTTGGGTTGTGGCACCCATTCGCTGTGGCGTAGTTTCAATAAGCTTATTCAGTGTCACCTTGTTTACTTCTATAAAGATTTGTATTCGGCTTTCGCCAAGGTCGTGTAGAAACGATGGGAGAACGCGACCACAGTGGGATCAGTCTCCAGCACATCCCGGGTTCTGGACTCTGGTGGCGACAGTTGTGTTTCATGCTTCTTGAATTTCAGCTCGGTAAATTTCGCCGTTGCCATCTTGGTATACACCAATGCCGTCAGGTTAGGGGGAAACACGTCCGTTGATGGAACAACCTGGTCATTCGATATATTCAGGTTGTCAGCTGACCACAATCTTTGGGTACGTAATGTTGCTGAACCTGACCAACTGCAACAACCTCAGATCATAGCACTGCCCCTCACAGGCTTGATTGGCGGACTCCAGGGATGATGTCTGCATCAATTCATCTGCCTCTTTTCATCCCAGAACAGGATAAATCTGGACTCGTCAGACCACATGACCTCCCTACATTTCTCTAGAGTCCAGTCTTTAAGCTCCCTCTGCCTCACTGATCAGTGCTTTGCTTAAGGCTAGACAGCTGTTTAGGCTTAATCCCTTAAGTTCCCTTCGCATTGTGCATGCGGAAATGCTCTTACTTTAATCTCTGGCTAGAGCCGGGAGTTCTGCTGTTGTTTTTTTACGACGTGAATTCTCCAAATGTCTAAATGACCGCAGATCCAGATCGTTTCATATGTTTTCCCAACCACATTTCTTCTGCGAAGATGATGGTTCCCCATTGTCTGTCCAGTTTGTGTTGGACAGCTCTTAACCCATTTTTTTGTAGTTTCTGGCTGAGTTTCCAGCAGAAAGCTTATTAAGCCCGGCGGTAGGGGCCCTGGAGCAGTCAGTCAGCGCCCCACCATGTTTTTGTGTTAAAAAATGTCAAAAGTTCACAGGAAATTTAACAATATAACTAGGTAATTATATGTTATTGGAAGACATTGGTGACAATACTTAAGCACACCAAACCAACACAAAAAAATATAGATAATTATTAGCTTGGTCTTAAAACAAGTTACGTAATGCTGGTCACATTCAGAGCCAACCCAAGACATTGAGTGGACTAAGTAGTTACTCGGGGCCCCCGAAGCCTTCAGGGTCCCTCATTGTTGCTTATATTCTAACGCAGATAATTGTAACGTTTGTTTATCGAGAATGACAATTCAATTAAATCTGACCCAATGGTTTCAGCAGAGATAAATTAAAAGCCTTAAATTGTTTAATATTTAAATGTAAGATTTTAAAAAGTTGGCAAGTTACCTTTTTGAACGTGCAAAAAAAACAAAACATTTTCATAGTTTGTTGTGTTACCATAGCTATGAAACAATGCTCGGAGTTTAATCTTTGTGTTTGAGCGTAGTTTGTTCACAGACATGTCTCAGAAAATAATAACCTACTATGACTGATTGATTTTAAGCTTGGCCAATTAAGATTTTTGGGGATGAAAGTTACTTGACATCCTCTCCCTGATTTCACTATATCGCTAAATGTTGCTTGTGGTGCTGACGTTCTTAACAGGAAGCAGGGGGACCCTAATTTATATTCTGCTCAAGGCCCCATAAAATCATGGGCCAGCCCATGAACCAAAATGGACAATGTAAACTTATCTAAATATACTTAGGGTACAAAATTCAAGAATTAAATAATGTCTGCTGCTTGGTGTGGTATTTTGCTCTGCTGGTTGCGATTGGTTGGTATTTATCCAAGCAAACGCAGAATTTGCAAGGAACACCGGCTGAAAAAGATCCGCCTGTGATCCACTGTTGTGGTTCATCGACATTTAAAGCTTCTTCAAGTTGCAAGCGCCGACACAGAGCCAGGCACGTGCCGGAACATGTATTGAGGGAGCAAGTGTGAGGTTTCAAAGCACATGCCGCACACTTTTCTTTGTTCTCACTGCTGCTGTCAAAACAAACACCCGCGACTATTTGTTACTTTTACACTTGACGCTTACCTTGGTGTAGTAAGCGGCATCAAGGTGACGTTTAGCGACGCTTCTGCAATGAGGTTTTCTCATTGCAGAAGCGTCGCTAAACGGTTCATGCGAATGCGGGTACAGGTGAACCTCCTGCAGGAACACCTTCCAAATCACCCGGTTTGAGTGAGAGGCGGCGCGTGCGATCCGCCTCTCACTCAAAGAGAGGCAGATCTCTTTGAGTGAGATCCGCCTCTCACTCAAAGTTTTCCTGCTGGACTTTGAACGTTTTTGTCTGGTCAAAGAGCATGACCAGACAACGACAAACACACGGAGGCGGCCAACCCGGACGGTGCGATTAGTGCGCCCATTCAATGCATCACCTACCCATGGTTTCTATCACCGTTTCTGGTGTATGAAAACCTTCTCTAAAATGAATAAACAAGCGACACTTAGAGTAAAATAGCTTGTTGTCTGCTGAAAGATACTAATTTCCATAGTAATGATCCTGTTTTAGGCTCTGCCCTATTAGCTTTCATAATCAAGGTGGTGAATTTTTTGGACAGGCAGAGTATTTTATTGGGATTTTATGAGGATGGATGAATACAAAGTAGTGCATAATTGTGAAAAGGAAGGAAAGGAACACATAGTTTTCAACTTTTTTTACATATAAGACTTAAAGAAGGTGTGACATACATTTGGCTTCAGCCATCTTCATCAATATTTTGTTCTCTCAACTTTTACTCCAGTCATCTCTCTTCCAGCTCTGCACATTTCAACACTGAAGTCTTTAGCACAGGTTCAGTCACATTTGATGGAGAGCCCCTACGAATAGTTTCCAAGTCTTGCTGCATATTTTTGAGTGAATTTAAGTCTGGACTTTGAATAGGCCATTCCAACACATTAATAGGTTTCGATCTAAACCAGGGGTCTGCAAGCTGTGCCTCTGGAACCAAAGTTGGTTTTCCTGACCTTCTTTGGCTCTTAATGACGTTGGATAAAAATAAAAACATTGGCTGGGATGTATTTTTTAAATAATGATATGGCAAATATAGGGTTTAGGAATTTTTCAGGGTTTTTTTTTAATGGAATATTTGCATTGAATTTAAACAGAGTGGCACAAAAGTAACAAAAAAATTACAAAAGCACCAGTGATATGTTTAGCTTCATCAATCTTGTCAATGGGTTGGAAACTACACGCACGGACAAAATAGCTGCTCCCCCTCTGTTGATCATCACAATTGTCACAAAAAGTAATAGTATATAAAAATGTACTTAGAATTAACAAGTGAAAGTCAGACTTTGCTTTTAAACTGTGCTTCAACAGGATCATTTTGAAAAAACTAACTACTGAAACAGGCGTCGACAAAAACGACAGAACTTAATGTTTTGTTCTGTGACCTTTTGTCACAATCACTGCAATCAAATGACTTCTATAGCCGTCAGTGAGACCCCTGTCTTTCCACGGGTAATTTGGTCTGCTCCTCCTGGCCAAACTGCTCCAGTTCTCTCACGTTTGAAGGTTGCCTTCTCCATGTTTCAGCTCCCTCCACAGATTTCCAACAGGATTTAGTCAAGGGCTCATAGAAGGCCACTTCAGAACAGTCCAATGTTTTGCTTTTAGCCGTTTTTGGGTGTTTTTAGCTGTGTGCTTTGGGTCATTACCCTGCTGGAAGACTCACGACCTGCGATTGAGACCGAGCTTTGTGACACTAGGCAGTACATTTTTTTCCAGAATGCCTGGTCTTGAGTTTTCATAGTGCCCTGCACAGATTCAAGACGCCCTGTGCCAGACGCAACCTCAGAACATAACCCAGTCTCCTTAATGTTTCACAGTAGGGACAGTGTTCTTTTCTTGGTTTTCTTCATTCTTGGGTCTGTGAATATAGAACTGTCGTGCCAAAAAGCTCCAGTTCTGTCTCCTCTGTCCAAAGAACTTTCTCCCAGGAGCTTTGTGGTTTGTCACTATGCATTGTGGAAAATTCCAGTCTCGCTTTTTTTTCTCGCTTTGGTCTCTGCTTTGGTCGTCCACTTTGGCTCGAAGCAACGATGGATGGTGCAATCTAACACTGGCATACCTTGACCTTGGAGCTCACCTTTAATTTCTTTGGAGGTTGTTCCGGGCTCTTTGGTTACCATTCATGCTATCCTGCTCTTCAATTTGTCATCAATTTTCCTCCGGCAGCCAGGGAGGTTGGCTAGAGTCCTGCAGACCTCAGACGTCTGAATAATATGTGCAATTGTAATCACAGGAGCGCCAAGCTGCTTAGAGACAGTCTCTCTCGTAATGCTAATTAGAGGACACACCTTAAGCTTAACATACTGTATCTTTTTTCTTTTTTTTTTTTTTGAAATACCAGCATTTTTGTTCAGGTCTGTTTCTTTAGTTTTATTTTTATAAAAATGATTCAGTTTAACCACATTTCAAAAACAATGTCTGCTTCTTATAGCTTAATTTGTTTGTAAATGTTTAGTTTTCAAGTTATTTCAGTGACCATTGTGGATTTTCTTTTGTCTTTAATAGAGAAATACAAATTATTTTTGTCTACATATATGCTTTATATATTATTATTTTTCCATAAATGTAAATATCACATAGAAGTTCTTTCTCGTTTTGCAAAGGATTTGTTCTTTTTAAACTTTAAAAAAAATGCAATAGTAGATTATATTTAGCTGGACTCAGGAGGGAGGAAAAAAAATTCTCTTTGGCTTGTAAATGTTCCAAAATCCCCTGACCTAAACCATCCCAACACCAATTTAACTGTGTTTAGGGTAGTTTTCCTTCTGGAAGTTGAAACTCCACCCTTGTTTCAAATCTTTTGCAGCCTTTAGTGGTTTAATTTGGTCGCACTGGATTTTAATTGGGACATCAGCACAAAAAAAAGGGGCAAATAGAAATAAATACCACAGAAAAAAAAGGTTCAGAGGAATATGAATACTTTGAGGTTGACGTTTTTAAACATCTGTGCTATCAGGTTATGAACTACTGCAGCAATAAACCGTCTATGCCGTCTTTATTAGCAGTGTCAGCTCAGGATAGTTAACCACCCTCACAGGAATGCTTACTTTTCCCCCGGCAAACCAGACCAACTGAGAAAAATTAGCAGCAGACGTTTGACTTCTAAAAGTCGTAAATTACGCTGCGTATCTTTACATTCACAGCAGTCTGAGACGTCAGAAGGTATGGCTAGACGGGAACCTGAAAACTCACAGAACGCGTTGCCAAATTTAAAGGGGGTCACATAGTTTTTTTTTGGGGTGGGGGGGGGTTTGTCCATCCATCCTCTACCATCGTTTCTCTCTCTCTCTTTCTTTCTTTAAAACATCTGCGCACATTTGCCTCCAAGATAAATTCCATCAGTAAAAGCTGAAATAAATCACCGGCTGAGAGCTTGTTTATCATGCGGACATGTCAGGCAGGCTGTGAGCTTTCTGTCTGCCGAAATTTATCGCCCAAGTATTTGTCGTTATGACCCGAGGGAGCGCCTGAGAACAGACTTTTATTTACACAAAGTAAATGTTTTTACTCAAGAAAAAAAGGCTTACAAATCACTTACGCTTGGATGGATATCTTTTTATTTTTAACAAATTAATACATCAGCAGCTCCACGGGTCCCGCTGACATTTTAAAAATAACAAATGTTTCGCCACTAGGGGGAGCAGGTCGACCACTTTCCTCCTGAAGTGGCTCGAGTGAAAACAGTTAAGTGCCAGCAGACTAACTCCTGAGATCATTGATCGGGGCGTAACCCCAAGAGGATTGGATCTCTCCTACAGAGAGCAAGTTTTGTCCCTTAAATGCTCTGCTGTGTGTGTCACGAGTTGGAGAGCAGCCAGAGAAGAGGCAGAAGAGCAGAACTGATTAAAGTCTCGCAGTTCAGGCTTTTTTTCTCTCTCTCTCCTTTTTCCACCCATCTGTGGAGCGTAGAACGTCAGATGTCTTTTTCAGCACCAAACGCCTCGTGTACACTTACGTCCTAACCGCCGCTCTCTTTCTCTCTCTCTCCTCTCCACCTCGTTCTCTCCTCCATCTTAGGTCGTGAGAAAGCTGCACCAGTTCACCTATGACCTCTTCATCCAAGCTCAGTCCCTGCAGATGCGCGTCAACTTCCCGGAGATGATCTCCGAGATCGTCAGCGTTCACGTGCCCAAGATCCTCTCGGGCATGGTCAAGCCCATCCTGTTCCACAACACGGCCTGAGGGGTTTTTTCCTACGGCCACGTCCGGGCGGATACGCGCGTTGCGGTTTTCACGAGGTGACGGAGACTTTCAATCGGACCCTGACAGACGGAGGGGATGGTGCATTCTTCCAGTGTTTTGTAATCCAGTAAAAGTCCACTCTGCTCTTCTTTCTCGCTGCCTGCTCAGTGCATCACACACACACACACACAGCACATGGTTTTCTCTCTTTCTTTTTTTTTTTTTGGTTTCTCGGAGAGCTGATCACAACACTTGCATGCATTCCTGCACATCAGCCAACGAAGTTGGGCATGTAAAACCTCTTCAGCTCTTCTTACTGATTACTGTCAGCTGAAAGATAAAGCCAGTATCGTAGTGAGAAAAACATGTTTGCAGCGTTCTCATCCACAAAAAGCTTTTCTTCTGTGTGCTGCAGTATGACATTTGAACTAGCTTTTTTTTTCCACAATGAATGTGATTGTGTGCACCTGACAGAGAGAGAGAAAGAGAGAGAAACTGCTTGATTGGCAGTTAATAATAACGCAGTTGTGACTTGCATGCTAAGAGGAAAAGTTATCTCGCCCGAAGGCATATAAAAACATTTTTAAAAGCTGTTCTCATGTCTTAGAAAAAAAAAAAGCCTTACAAAAAAAAACAAACTTGACATAGTTTTATGTATTGTTCAGTGTGTTAAAATGAACACCTTTAAAGTGCAAGTGACTGCGGTAAAGCTGATTTTAAGTGTATATTTATGAAAAAAAAACAAAAAAAAACTTTGGATCCAAGTAGAAAATGATCAGACAGAAAAGTCTCAAAGACTTGTCAGTTAACACTGAGGGGAACTTTATAAAAAAGAAAAAAAAAAGAAAAAAAGAAGCTTTTTGGAGTGCCAAACACTGTTCAAGTACAATTTTTTCAAAGTGGATATTTCATAATGCTGTGGAACTTTTCTACCGTTTCTTAAAGGTGTTCTTTGCAAAATGCTTTCTTGTGTGTCGTCATGTGTTCATTGTAGCTTCGATAATAAATGTCCAGTAAAGACACTACGCGTTGGTTGCTGTGTTTCTTGCATAAGCTGTGTTGGATTTATGGGCCAAAGCAGAGACGGTATCAGTGAAGACGCAAAAATCCTAACAGGGTTTTAGCGTTTAGCATTTAGCTAAAACTTTGAATGTTTTTCTAACTTTTGGACATTTTTAAAGTATGAATGAGAAGACTTGCTTTTTGATAATTGGTACTGTTAATAAAGTTGAAACTGCTGAAATGTAAAAAAAAACAAAAACATTTGCAATCATTTTTGAAATGTAAATACAAAACAAAATGAGTTAAATTACTATTAACAAAATCAAGTGAGCTATAGTAATGTAAACCTCAGACAAAACAGGGAATATTTGTCAGTTTTTATCTTGTTAAACCAATGGAGTTATGAAAGACAGTCAACATTTCATAAACTCCAGGATAATAGCATGTAGTCTGAAAGTGCTAAGTTCAATACTCTCTAAAAACATTTAAAATCTACAATTTCAGAAAGACAAAAACCAAACATGAAGACGCAATCATCTGGTTGGTCTTCAGTGTTAAGAAAAGAGTTTGTATTTAAGGCATGAAATGCTTTTAAAATCATGATAAAATCTTTTAGGTCTATTGTAACAGGCTAAACGTAAACCTTTTCCCTGACAACCAAAGCTAGGGCGCGCCGTGGCAACAGTCAGATATGCTAGCTTACTGACAACTCTGATACTTAGCGTTAGCACCGTGGCTAAAGGAGATAAATCTGGAAACAAGCTTAAGTTTTTGCTCCAACAGAAAATCTCCTCTAACTATACATCTTGTGACTTGTTTCCAACAGCGTTGATATATTATTTCATAATAGAACGCATATGAATATCGCAGCTTTAGCATTTCCTGCTGGATACCAGCTAACTGAATTGACATATTTAGAGTCTCATCTTTAGCTTTAGTTGGGATTTATTACCAAAATAAAGGAGCTAATTTATGGACGTTACATCATGAAACTAATGTGCTTCATCATGACTTAAAGAAAAAGAAGAGTGGCTGACATTTAATACTCTTCAAAGTTCCTTTTTATAGCGTGGTGCTGTATTTACAGTTTCAAGCATAGATCTTTCTGCTTGTGTTTCATTGTCTGTCAAATTGATTTATTTCTGCCATGTTTTCCACTAGCTAGACAGGCTCTACAGGACACAACACAAACAGAAATAATTGGGTTGACAGCTAAATAAACTTAGCAAATTTAAACAAGAAGTTTTGGAAATTAGTAATTAGTGGATCAAACAAGGGATTAAGCCCGCTTTCTTCCTAATCCTTGTCAAAAAAAATATAATCTTTTTATTATTATTATTATTGATTTGGGTACATCTAGACTTATATTGATATTGTCCAATTGCCATTTCCATGTGGTTGTTTCTTGTATTTTCTGACTTGTCAAGACTAACACACTGCTGCCCCACTTGGCCTGCATCCTTGTGTTTCCCATTTTGAAGAGGGGCCAAGAGAAGACGCAAGGGTTTGTTAACTTCCCTAGAAATTATGATGAACTGTAACTAATACATAATGAAAATTAATAGTTAAATTGCTGACATATTCTTTCACTTATTATTGTGGCATTTAGCAAACAAGAATAATTTCAGTAATTTTAACTGACCTAGAACATGAGAAATTTGGTCTGAGTTAATTTTAAACAGTGAAAAAAAATATACATATATATGTGTATGTATGTGTGTGTGTTTTATGGTACAGCATAGGTTTTAGCCATCCAAGTCTGAATACATTATACCATCTAGTGACGCTTTAGCTAAATAAAATCGGAAATAAGCATAAGTGGGACATCTGTTGGATCTATTGACATTTGCCCCGCAACGTAATTGGACACAGATTCACCCCCGTGTTTCAGAGCAGTTTCCATTCAACGGTCACAAGCGTGGACCTCTGCGTACTGAAGGGCTGCGGTACATAAAATATACATAAAACAGACATGGAATGATTCGGGGGTCAATGCACTCAAAGGTCAGGGCGCTCTGACAATCAGACGAGGACGTCTTTGCTCTCGCTTCTGCCTGGAGCGGCAAAACCGACGACGATTCCTTAAAACGTAGCAACTCGGTGCCTGTCAAGTAATAGAAAATGGGATATTAATTTCTTACTGATGTTGAATGAGCTGATTTATGACAGATCAAATAAAACAAAGTGTACTTTAACGTGTCAAACTATGTAGGCTTTTCTTTTTAGATTAAATGCAATTGAATGCATTAATGTCGTAACTTATTAGTATCTATTTTGACTTTAAATAGAAAACTTTGCTGTAATTACATTCACATTCAGTAATGATGCTGTACATTGATGGTTTTGTTAAAGCCCAATAATGCTCTTCCTAGTTTATTTATTATTTAGCTAATTCGTTATAAAAATCCCACTAATTGGTTTTACTTAAACAAATCATTAACTCCCAAAAGCTCTTCTGAAAACATGTCAGATTTAAACCCATAAGTGGATCGGATTGATTCTGAAACAACCTACATTATGAAAATAACATTACATTATAATTTATTAGGATTATTATTAATTATCAGCCGTGTTTGCTGTCTCTTTAGCTGAGGGAACATGTTTAATTCCCACGTCAGCTCATCATTTTCTCCCTGACATGTCTTCAGTCTCTAACTGGTATTAAACATTTTATGAGTGGAAAAAGAAAATCCTGATCTGTTTAAATTTGAAAGGGTTTATGACTCCATAAACAAACTCAGTAAATTAGCAGTTTTGTGAATTGTGAAAGCGATAGTCCAGCTGTTTTTGATGTCTCACTTTAGACAGCACTCAGCACTCCTCCTAGACAGATGGACAGAGCAACGACACCACGACGATCCAGCCTTCAATCAGGAGGATAAACGTTTGTCGCAGTCCGCCCTGGCACGGCACAGCGGATTCTGACGAGGTTCCACGAAAGCCAAATACAAAAGTGTGGACCTAGGGTGGAACATTTACAGCTCTCCTCTCGGAGATTTGAAAGCGCTCCTCGCGTTTCTCTCGTGTCTCTGTCGAAGGAGGACAGCAGAGTTTTGCAGCTCTCAGAAGGAACTGTCAAAGTGCAGAGACAACCGGGCAATTATCGAGGAGTTTTTTATAGCAGCTGTCATGTGGCAACGTGGGCTGCTCTGCAGCTCCACGAGCATTTTATGCTTTCCTCATGTTTGAAATGTTATATGAGAGAAGGGGATTTTATTATATTAAAATCAAAAGATTTCAATTTGTTTAAGAACATCAGTTTCAAATTAATTACTGTGTATTTCTGATAAAATGTATTTTATATTTGTATTTATATTTTACTATATGTGTTTGTGTGTGTGTGTGCGTGCGTGTGTGTGCCTTTGTGTTAAAAAACACACACACACACGCACGCACGCACGCACGCACGCACACACACACACACACACACACACACACACACATTTGCATTTGTTGTAATCCTCTTTCCAACTCTGATTATTGTGGCCATTTCCATGTTTGGGAAAAAAATCATAAAATAAACAGCTTCCAATGAAAGCAACTGTGAGGCAATAAAAAAAGTTGCCCTCTGGAAATAATAACACTGAACATAAAATGATCCCCTGTAGTTTTAAAGCCCTTTTGTTGGAATGCTGAAATTGAGCTAATTTTGTCGAGTTAGAACATTTTTCAAAACGGTTGCAATTGATCTAATTTAATCAGCTGTTTGACTCTGATCGTTTCCATGGATTAAAAATCAACCCAGATGAAATGCGCATGTGTAAATTATTGCACTTATTTACTAGCTCTCTTGTACCTTTTAAACTTTTAAATCAGGCAAAGACTCTGTTTTTTTTCTGGATTTTTCTTTTGAGAAAAATAAAGTCAGCTGGCCTCTATATTAGAGTTAAAGATGGACTCAGTAGCTCCTGATGTTTTTTAATTACAAAAAAAAAAATTAAAAAATCTAAAATATTTGAGCTCAATCTTTTTTCTTTTTTTTTTACCTGTGTCTTTGACAAAATTTGATTTAATTTTGCAGTTTTTAAAAGTTTTAGTCAGGAAACTGATGCACATTGAGAGCTTAATGTTGTTGGAGTGCATTTGAAAGCCCAATCTATTTAACAAAAAAAAGGAAGAAGAAAGAAACAAGTCAGTCTGCGTAAGCTCCACCGCCATCTTAGGTCCCATTTCCTGAACAACTTCTTTCAACAAGTATTTGTCCTTCTCATAAATGAAGTGGAGCTGAACGGCACTGCGAACGCTGAAACATCACTTATTTCTAAAAATATATTCTGTGCCCGCCTGGCTCCCCCCCTCCGCCATCTTTTAAAACGTCTCGTAGGTTCTGCAGAGATCAAAAATGCATGTGTCGATGTCGACATTTGAACTTAGCTTGGATTCCATTTGATTTTCTGTTTCTCCGAGTCTGTTCTGCATCAATATTACATGTGTGCTCCAGCGCAAGAGGGGGATTTTTTTTTCATTCTTTTTCTTTCTTTCTTTCTTTTCAGTTGTTTGTTTCTGCTTGGGGTGAGGACGACCACAGAAAGTACAGTTATGCTGACCACAAACAACAAAAAAGTGGAAAGTGTTTCCTTATGTTTCAGAGGGTGGGAAGATTTGCACAAGCGTGGAGCGAGAGAGAAAACAATGAACAATTAACAGAGAGGACGGTTCGGTTACAATTTGGCACCGGAGTAACAGAACAGGTTGAGCACGCAACAAGGAAATACATTGGAGAAAGGGTGGAGCAGTTCATGCATTTAAAAAAAAAAGAAAAAACAGGTTAGAGCAAGCGCCACTGCTACAGTGACCGGAAACCAATTAGATTAAAAAGGTGGTAAATTGACACCTTGAATGGGGGGGTAGGGGAGTGTTGGTGTGGTCTATCTAATGGAGGGTGACTCCTGCCCAAGCACCAGTCCATTAACAACCAATTAACTTCCTATTAATATTTTACCAGACAGGGCCTCTCATCCTGACATGTTTTAAGGAGCTTTTCCCAGGAGGGTCTGAACATGAGCAGCTTTTAGCGCAGCATAAAGAGGCCTGTGTAATGGGCTGAAGGAGGAGTAGGGGCAACCCGATAGCACTGAGAGCTGAGGAGGGGAGACAGACTTCTGCAGCTGGTCCGGCCCCGAGCCCAGCCAAAAAGCCCGGGTTGGGCCAAGCGCGCACAACTGAGCGGGCAGTGTTGGGGAGGGGGAGAGGGGTGAGATCCGTCGGTTTTTCACCAAACCCCGACCCGACACCAGATCGGACGTGAGTAACGAGCTCGAGGGCCCGCCTTGAGCGTTTTGAGATGTGAGCGACGACTCCTGCTGTTTGCTCAATAAAACGAAAGCAGACAGCAGCAAATTGAGCCGGACGCTTAACGTTAGTTGAAACGTTGAAACGTTAATGACAAGACGCAAAGAATGCCTCTCTGAGCTTTTTTCACATTTTGCCTCCTTATCCCCTCCACCCCCAGGTCTTTAGCATATCTTACAAACAAAAGTTGTGCTGCTCTGTACAAATCCGGCCTACGTGAACGTCTGTCGAGGAGAAAGCTGGAAGTTGTCCTGTTGACAGATTGCCACTAGTCACGAACTGGACAGAGCAAAGGCCTTTTAGGTCAATGTACAAAACATTATTGGTGGGATAATGACGCCTTATATTAACTTCAAACACAATTCACATGTGCAAACTTGAAGGTGGCAGCATTACGCTGTTTAGACACTGGCTAGAGCCGATGGGAAGATGAACAGAGATCAATATGAGGTCATTTTGGGTGAGAACTTACAAAAACCGCAAAACGAGACTGTCGGAGCAATCTTAAACACATTACCAAAACTGCAATTGAGTGGTTCAAAACCGATGGATTAAAGTTGCCTAGTCAAAGTCTAGCAGTACAATTTGAACATGTCATGCCTTGGACATGTTTAGGTTTAACTTAATCTTTTAATTTTAGCAACACGTCTTATCCGACTGGATGTAATTTTAGCATTCTGATCAAGTCCAGTCAAAGTCTGATAGAGTCCTTAAAGATAAAGATGAGGGTGATGGAAAGGAGGCCTTCCAGCCTCCAAGTCTTAAAGCTCACAAGTCACTGAAGAAAAATCATCAAAATACCATCATGTAAAACATGTCCCCTTTGTAAAACATGTCGAATTTACAAAGGGTTTGACCTTGCAAAGTCAATAAAGACATTTTCACTGTCTATAGAGAATAATAATAATTGTGATGTCTCATGTTTAATAAAAAGTTTAAATGAAAACATTATTTTTTCTAAATTTATAGTCCTTTTACGGTTTTTTTTAGATTATTTGTGAATCTGTTGTATGTGTTTTAAAGGTGATATTCAAGGTTTTCCCCCAGAAAACTTGCTAAGCTTGGTGGCTGGGCGCTGGGGCAGTCATTCATCCAGCAGCTTGTCGAGATTTTGAGTTAAAAAATGTTCAAAGTTGACAGTAAATTTGAAAATATCACTTGATAATTATGCATTATTGAAAGATCGGAAGATTAACACCTGAACACCAGCTATAAAGTCTTAAAAATGCAAATACTTTAAAAAGACTTAAATGAATAAGCAATGCTTAGCCTGGTGGCCCGCCAGGCTTATAAAACACTGGGGGAAACCCTGATATTGCATAAAAATAATTTTACATGTAAAATCTACAAGGGGTATGAATACTTCTGAGCTTAACAAAGCTGGTGGAGGCGTCTCTCAGAAGACCTACTGCTTTAATTTGAATGAAAGCAAATATTGTTACACTTTTCAGATTTCTTGTTTAAAAAAAACAAACAAACAAACAAACAATAATAATTGTCAAAATTGTGTATCATAGTCACATAGAATCTCCAAAAACAAAACAACCAAATTTGTGATCGTAATGTGACAAAAACCCTAAAAAAAGGGTCCCGGCTGAACGACTACTTCTGCAACCCGCTTTAAGCTAAAGCACAGATAAGTATCTCTGCTGCTGATCTTCCCTGAACTGCAGCTTTCTGCTGCGTAAGGCCGGTTTGTGAAGATATTTAAAAACTAGTTCAGGGGAAACTCCCTGCCTGGAGAGGAAAAAGAAACAGAAAGAGGAAAGGAGGCTGAAAGAAAGAGAGGCCATTATGACTACAGCCTGCAGCTACTCCCAGCGGATGAGGCATTTGTCTTCACTTGAAAGTATGATTTATTTTTCCACCAGTCGGAAGGGTTATGTTTGTCACCGTGCAGTGAAAGGACTTTTAGAAATAGCAACAAAAAAAGCTGAAATGGAGAAAGAAAAGAGAGAGAGAGAGAGAGAGAGAGAGAGAAACGAAGTCTATTTTCTAATGAAGACGTAATGTTTTCCTCAAATACTTCCCTTCTACGGTTACCTTGTTTGGGATCACTTTCAGTGCTCATTAACTTTAGTTAATCATACTGAACCTTGTGTCTAATTTATCAGCGGAGGCATGCGTCTCTGTGTGTTGATGATTAGGAGAAAGAAAGAAAGAAAGAAAGAAAGAAAGAAAGAAAGAAAGAAAGAAAGAAAGAAAGAAAGAAAGAAAGAAAGAAAGAAAGAAAGAAAGAAAGAATAGAGAGTGAGAGGTGGAGTGAGGGAAGATGTGGTTGTATCAGGTTTCCTCCACTGGGTGTAGATGTGGTCTTAGATTTCTCTTTGGGCTGCTGATTAACCGTGTGTGTGCGTGTGTGTGTGTGTGTGTCAGAGCTGGGAGTGCACTGAGGAGGGGAAGAACCTCAGCTTTAATTTCCCCCAGCTCCAGATATTACACCCCCGCGCTGCTGCTCTGTTTTTATTGGAACAGAGACCAAAAAACAGCAAGTGTTTACGATGCATTAAAACATGCTGGGGAATTCGAGTGTGCAATTGTAAATCTATACATTTGGCTCCTTTTCTCTCTTTCCCCCTCTCTCTCTCTGGCAAAATTAATTCTTTTATAGACGAGGTTTAACTGTGTTTTACAAAAACCGTGTCGTGAAATCTTGTTTATCGTCTCGATATGGAGGGTGGCGATAATAAGACGGCGGGAGAGCAAACACAAGGCCGAGGGTTTTGGGAGAACGGAGGTGGAAGAAAAAAAAAGTGGAGGGTCACATGAAGAGGTAGGAGGAGCTGCTGAGTTTTTTGTTTTTTTTGGCTTTTGCTTTACTCTAATGACCATTTGGACAAAGGCATGGTTGAGGAAACCGCATTACATTCTATTAACTGGGCTTTTGTTGTCGCTGAACTGTTAATGATGTACAAAGGGAGCTCCGCGGCGCTCTCCTGGACAATGCGAGCTCTGTGTCTCTAATTATTCTCAGGGAAGCACGGTAACCTTTATACCTGGGGACACATTAGCCGTCTCTAATTAGAGTAAATATTCATTCTGGTACAACGGCGGCATTGCCTCGTCACTCCAGCGGCAATTAACTCTGCGTCTTTTTTCTTCTTCTTCTTCCTGCAGGCCTCTTCATATCTCTTGCCTAGTTTTCTCCCCCCCTCCTCACCATCCTCTTCTTGTCTTCTCCTCTTTCGGTTTCCCTCAGCGGCGTCAGAGGCACCACCAGCTGTGACAAGAACCGCAGCGTCCAGCCTACCTTCCAAGTTCATTATCTGTACACGCACAGACGGGTCCATCTCTCGCAGCCCCCTTTCGTGGTTCCCACGTCGCAGCCAAATGCAATGTGACAGCGCCGCCGCAGTCCTCGTTTGCAGACATCACAGGACAGATTTCCTCCTCTACACCCCCCCAAACCCTCCCTCCCCCGTTTTTTTCCCCCGTGTCCTGATAGATGGCACCCCCTCCTTTTTGCTTGTGCATGCATGCAAGCAGCCGGGTTGCTCCCTCTGCGTGTGCATGCGGTGCAGTTTACGTCGCTCCATTCATCTTGCGTGCAGGCAGAAGGCCTACTTTGAAACAATTGATGCAGGGGAGCTTCTCTTGTACTTGCTCACACGCCATTTCTTTTGTTTGTTTTTTTTACTTTTAATGTCCTCTACATACGTTTTCTACTTGACTTTTAGAATGCCTCTCACGTTTCTTTTTCTTCTTCCTCTCAGACCTTGCATTTTCTATGGCATACTTATTGACGCCCCCCTGGGGGTAGGCACATCTGACGCTGAGGGGAATGGCTGCCTCAGACTTCAGATATCTTTCCCACACACACACACACACACACACACACACACACACACACACACACGCGCACACACACAATTTCTCGTATCTCGTCTCTCCTCTTTACTCTCCTGCCTTCTAAACATTACACTTGTAGCTGTTGCCTAAGGCTTCAGCTCTGTCATACTGCGAAGGTCAAAACAGACACACACGCATACAAACGCAGTCATATATATATACACACACACACACCCCCACACACACACACACACACACTCTCTCTCTCTCTCATAGATTTCAAATATCAGCCCTCAGAGGATCAGATTGTTTTACGGGAAATCATGTCACGGGTCAAATGATTGAATTATTAATGCCGGTTCGGCGCAATAACAATCTGCCTTTGTCTGTTGTGGGTCCAACGTGATATTCGCAGGCTCTTCCCAGCCTTATTTGATCCTACAGTGTTACAATCCAAATCCAATAACGCAGACTCGGCATCTCCTCCCTTGCTATTGTTTCATCAGTCAAATAGCAATTGTAAGAATGCGTGGCCTCTGAAGTCGAGAGCGAGACTCCAGAAGCTTATTGACTTCTGTCCCATATTTCCAAGGACAAGACAATGCATTTCTTTCGAAGCTCACGGCGGTGATATCAATCCACAACGCTGGGGCTGAGTCTGCCACTGGTTCTGGGGGGAAAATAAAAGAAATAAGACATGCCTCCATGGGACGATGATACAACAGACGTCTTCAGTAAGTCAGATAGTCAAAAAATAATAATAGGAAAAAGTTGAGTTCCCAAGTTGGAGTTTGTGAACGCAGGGAAGGTTGAAGCAAGCTAAACCTTCCCTGCATGCTTTTTGTATTCCAAACCTCAGGCTTATTTCCAGGTATTCGTCCATTCTTCTCACTAAAATTCCCTTCAATTCTTTTGTTTTGCTCAAATTGACCTGACATTTAAAAATAGCTGACAATTTTCTAGTTTAGCTGAGGTCAAGGCGCCGGAAGGCTCATTATTTCCTCCTATTTCAATGTGTTTGGGATCATTATCCTTTTTGGAAAAACCCAACTGTGTCCTTAAGTACAAATACCTTACCATTGTCTCCGCCGCCAAGCCAGATAACTTTTGTAATATCTGACTGCGAAAATTCCCTCCAGAAGGTATTTTGCTTTTCCATGTGGGGAGCTGTAAATTTTAATCGAGCTTGAGAGTCTCGTTTTGGAGCAGAGGCTTCTTTTCCTGGCCCTTCATGCTCCCAGTTCAAAGCGACGGGAAGCTCGCTCGCGGTGGTGAGCACCCGACAGGCCTAATGATTCCTGGGTTGTTCTTAAACCAATTTCCTTTCATCTAAAGGTGGCCGCTTGGGTCAGAACGTTGAAATCTGAACACAGCTGGACGCTCCATCAGGAAATCGACCCCAGAAGCATATCAGAGCTGGTTTCGTAATGGATAAAGCAGGCTTGGGATTAAGCTTCTTGAAAAACCTGTGCTTCGAATCTGGGAGGGTGCCAGGAAAGCAACCCAGTTCTGCCAAGAAGACAAACATCCAGCCAGAGTTATGTCAGAAACGTGCTGACGGCTTCTAAAAGCAAGGGGGGTTCTCTGCAAGTTGCTTGCAAAAGCGACTGGGGGTGTATGTAAAAATTTGGTTCCGTGTTCATAATTTCAAACCTGTGCGGATATTTTTGAAAACTGTGGTTATAAATCACTTCAGTTGGACAATGCACTCTTAGAAAAAAATGCTAAAATAAAATATTTATTGCTGTAAGGGTATGTAAACCTTTGACCTTCACTGTCTACACATGTAATGCGGTTTTCCTGAAAAAAGAAAAAAAAAAAGCTTTTTATGCCTTGATGTGGAGCCAAGTATGGTTTTTGTTTCGAGACATAGCTCAAAATCAACCAAGCAAATCTGAGGCGTCTTCACGGCTCATATTATGGAAATGAGAGCAGACAATCCAGCGCTCCCTCATTTGCATATGTAAAGAACGGCACTCGGAGAGGTACAAGTATTTTAACCTAATTTGAAACATGAGAGATTAAAGCGAAAGCAATATGGTGCTTTATGATGGTCTTTGAATGGGGTCCGCCACAACCGGAGGCCGTTCCCGCTTCTCGCCGAGCCTGATATGGTAATGAATGTTATTGTGCGAACACCCGGTGATGGATTTGCGACCTATCAGCTCGAGGAGGATTTCGCAGCCCGTTTCTGAGCGTGACCGTGGGGGCAGCGCGCCGGAAGGAACCGCGATGGGGTCAAGTCTTCAGCGTTTATTATTATCCACCCGCACCAGAAAACGCCGGCTCTTTTAGGCGACCTAAACATAACCGGCCCGGACACATGGGCTGACAACTTCACTTAGGAACAGCAAATCAAACGGGCTTGTTAATGCAGCTGCTGAAAACAGTCCCATTAGGAGCAGTCACTCCTACTATTGGTTTGGGTTGTTTTTTTTTTTTTTTTCTTTTTCCGTTTCTGCATCACTTGTGCTTAGCTTGTCATCGTCCAATCCAAAGAATCCAAAGTGACGCAGAAATTAAAACGTGTTCCCCCTCCCTGAAGCGTTTTAGGGAAGACGCTGCTCTTCCGCTTACGGCTTGGGATGGATGCAAAGCGGGGGGAAAAGAAGGAAAGAGGCCTAATAGATTTTTCAGTTTCATATTTCTCTGAGAGGCTGCCGCGACGTCGGGTCCCATCAAGCTCGTTTGAGTCGTTATGCATTCATTACAGCTTTAGCAGAAGTTTCCCATCTGGAGAGATGCAATGTCCCTGTTTACAGTCTCTTCTCTCTCCCCCCCGCCCCCATTTCAAACCCCATAGACATCCTCCGAGGCCTAAATGAGCTTGAAGACAAAAAGAGCACTGTGTAGTGTTACACAATGCTGCGCAGAAATTAACTTTTTTTTTTTTCTTCTTCCCTCATTATGTTACCCCGCTTTATGGGAAATAGAAAACAAAAGACGACATATGTAATTACCGCATGAGTAAAGCGTAAACATGAGGCTGCGCTTTCGGCAGAAGGCTAATTGTAAGTATCCCCCCGACCCCCCATTCCCACCACCCTCTCTCCTCTTCTCTTCTCCTTCAGTGCCTCCTGAGTTATGCGATAGCTCACGGTGAGACCCGAGAATATGCATACGCACTTGCATGTAAGCACACACCCACACAGATGCTCCCATGCTGCGTGTGCGCTCAGGGCCATTTTACTTTCAATATTTCAACAAAAAAAAAAGGAGAGAGAGAGAGAAGGGGAAGCTCCTCGGTGTTGTTTACTTGTTTTATTGCTTCTGCTATGCCCCTTGCAGATTTCTTTTTCCTCCAGATTTTGAAATAACAAATCCAACAAGATAAAGTGGAGTAAATACAAAAACTCAGTTTTCAAATATCCAACCCAATCTGGTCCAATTAGCGGTTATGAATTAACTACATTTTAAGCTAACTATAAATCCCGTCGCCACACTCAGGCCCGGTTACTGCCAGACATGCAGAATCGAGAAATCACTTAAACAGAATCTGTCTGACAACATGAAGTAGGCATAAGGTTGTAAAAGAGCAACACGCCGTTGCTTTGACCTAAACAAAGTCATTGGCATCTACGTCTGGAAAGGGTTACCAAGTCTTTTCTAAGGTTTCGAGGTCTACATCAAACAACAGTGAGAGACATTGTCTACAAATGGAGAAAATATGCAACAATACTCAGCCTTCTCGGGTGTAGGTGGTCTACAAAAATGACTCCCAAAGCTAATCCACGACTGATCCAAGAGGTCACAGAAGAATGCAGCAAAAAGAAAGAGAGACTAAGGAAGGAACGCCATCGATGCGACTAAAATCACAGAGACCTGGCTTGCATTTGACAAAAAATATCATTTGACGGTTTCAGAAAATATTATTTGGATTGATAAAGCAAGGCAGGAATATTTTGGAAGGTGCGTCCTTTTTTTAAATTTTTTTTTTACATCTGCTGTAAAAGTAACTGCGTTTTAGGGAAAGAAAATTGTATCCACAGACAAACATGGTGGTGGTCGTGCGATGGCCTGAGGCGAGATTGTTGCGTCAGCGCTCGTACAACTCACTGTGATTTATGAAACCACAAATTCTTACACCGGAAAATTGTAAAAGAGAATATCCAGCCATCAGTTTGTGACGTTTAGCTGGAGCACAGTCGAGTTATGCAGCAGTATACCGAAAATTACACCTCTAAAAAAAAAAAAAAAAAATGTAAAAGTTTTGGAGTGGTCTAGTCCAAACTCAGACTTGAATTTAATTGCAACGCTGAAGTCTGACTTTAAAACATCCTATTAATAACTGAAAGTCCTCTATTATAAATGCATTACAACAATTTTCCAAAAAAACATTGGGAGTACATTCCTCTACAGCGAGAGTTATTGCTACGGTAGATAGCAAACGTCCTTGATGCTAAGGATTAATTTTGCCTGATGTTAAAATTTATTTGAAGATCTAAAGCATCAAAGTGACAAAAGAGGGAAAACTATGAGAAATCCACAAGGGAGTAAATACCAAAGTACCGTATAGCAAGGCGGTGCATGGTGGAGCCATCTTCTGAATCTAGCATGTGAGAGCCATATAGTTGTGTTCTTTGCACTTTGTTCGAATGAAGAAAATCACATTTTTTTCCCTTTTTAACAGCTCACGCTCGCCCGTCACAGCCTTAAAGCCTCCTTGGACAGTCGAAACCACAACACTACAACCATGAATGGCATCCCGGCCTTGGACTACACTCAGATCATTCCACACATTACTCCCCCCAGCTTCCCCCGTTTGATGTGTCGGCGGGAGAGCTAGCCACCGTTGTACAGGTTTTTTATTTTATTTTATTGCTCGCGCCGCAGAGTGAATGTACACAGACGTATGTGTGTTTGTGAGGGAGAGAGAGAGAGAGAGACCCTCTGGTGTTCAAAGGCAGCTGAGGGGCTGTGCTACTTAAGGCCTATTAAACCTGGAGCTCTGTTCCTCGCAGCCGGCAGAGGCCGAGCTGCATGCTGAGGCTGACAAAACGGCGAAGGAATACCTTTGAACTGGAATCATGTGGGAGCTCACATTTTCACAAGTGCTGCAGAACTGAAAACAATGTTTTGGTGAGTCCCTTGGTACGTGTTTCTCTTTTTTTTTCTCTCTCTCTCTGTTAAGGGCTGGCTAACAGAGAATCTGTTAGGACTTTGCCCTGATGGTGTGATATTACAAGCCCACGGTACATAATCCAACATAGTGCGAGTTATTAAAATATGACCATAGCAGCTCCCCAAGGCTATATAAGTTGCACATAAAGTGTCTCTCTCTTACACATTCACAGACACACAATATGATATGCATTCCTCTGGCACAAATGGAGGCTGTCTGTCTATCCTGCTATATTTGGCCACACAGAGTTTTATCCTGAACTAAAAACAAACTCATAGAGTGCTTTAAGAAAAAGTTTGCGTACGCTACAAACTTTAATGTTTTTTGTTGGGGGTTTTTTTTCCCGGATTTTATGTGTCAGACCACAGAAAAGTAATTATATTTTGGAGGAAGTATGACAGGATTACAGTGCTTATATTTTCAACCCCGTTTACTCTGATACCCCTAAAAAGTCCAATGCGATCAGTTCTATCAAGCAGAAGTTGAACTTTTCAGCCAAGATGCAAAGGTTATGACCCCAACGCTCCAAGTCTTCACCTTCTTTCTCATTTCTTCTTGCTGTCCATCTACAAGTAAAGAAAGGCCACAAAAACTTGTTTGAAAATAATCTTTTGATTTTACCAACACATTTATTCCAACTGGAAGTAATATTAACAATATGGATTGGCAAGTCAATGACAGTATGATGTCAACAAGTTTTTGAAAGAGTTGGAGTCATCAGTAAAGATAAATCACCAAAATACCAGTGTAGAAAAAAAAACACTATATTGTTAGTCATATCAAGGGTTTGGTTGCTGCAATACCAAGTAAGGTTTTTCCATTGTTGTGGAGTGCTTTTAAATTCAACCCCCTAAACTCTGATGCACCTAAATAAAGCCCAATGAAAAAACACTTATGTAGGCTATAAAGTGCATATATGTTTATATAACTGACAGTGAAATAGCTATTTTGAGTTGTTATTAAAAGTGGAATCTCAAAAAAAAACTTGATTTTTGAGAATCTTTTTTTTTAAATAAAATGTATACACCTTTTGCATTATTTTATCATATGGCAAAATATGCCCGTCTCATGTCCGATCAAAAAAAACTTAATAAAAAAATTGCTAGGAGATTAAAAGGAAAAATGATAAAAATAATAATGACGGACCAAGGAGTAGAAATTTCAGTACAAGTGAAAGGTGGGTTGATTTTCTTACTCTTTACATTTACCATAAGTTCTACTAACACTACAGCTGAAAAAATGTGAACATGTTCAAGGGGGTAGGAATAGTTTTGCAAGGCATTGCATTGGCCTGTAAATCAAATCTTTAAAGGCTCTGCATACCATTATTACAAACCTCTTTCCAGTCAGTTGCCCTTAAAGTTGAATCTTAAGAAAAGGATGGTGCCTTCAGGGTGGTCTCTGTGCAATGCCCAACTCATCCCCGAACCTCATTTCAAATAAAAAGAGGGCCTGATTTGACTGCAAGTCCTGCAGTAATGATGGATATGCCCATATTGGATTCATTTATAGACTGAGAGAGGAACACTATTGTTAGACCATAATTCAGACAACCTGCTTCTTTCAACTGTCGTAGATGAGACTCCCAGGAGGACACTGCTTCAGCTCCGTCGTCCACATTAAGAGTGCGCCTGCACGCGCGCACTTACACACTCTCGCGAGCTCAGGCAGTTTTGGTGCTCGCGCAGTCCCCACGGGGCGTAGGGCAGGACAGGAGATTTATGTTCTCTGTCGTCCGCGCGCTGCTCTCCTAGCTAGCTCGTCGCTCATTAGGGGCTCCTTTATGGTCATACGTGTTACTCTAACAAGCTGAATGGAGTCTTTCCTCTGAAGCCTGAAGGATTCACGAGCGGGCGTGTTTTCCCCTCACTGCGAGAACCCAACGGAGACGTCACCACGTATAAAGAATCGCAGGGGCAACTTATCTTCCAGGCAGGGAGAGAGAGGACCGTGAAGCTGTTCGACCATCCATCATGGTTACCTGCGTTTATTAGGCCTCGGCTTAATGATCCTCTCGCAGACACAATGTGCTTTAAAATTAAAATGTTTGCTCGCTCTGTGAGTGCGTGTCGTTTTGGAAAAGACCTAGAGTTATCGCTGCTGCAAGGGCAACCGAAGCGGGACGACTTGCTAATCTCCATAGTTACCCCGATATGAAATGAGTGTCATTCTTCGCTGGCTGCCGAGGCTGGAGCAAATATGAAAGGCAAATGAACACATAGCCGACTTGTTTGGGAACTGCTCTGATTACAGGGTTTATCAGTATTGTTTCTAATCCGCCTGATAATGAACCCCCGAGTCTATTTTGCAACTCACACCTGACTGATTAAAAGTACGGCGCTCAGAGGAGAGACACTGGCACATCTTTCTATTAGATCAGCACCTATTGGAGAAAGCCCCTTTTACTTGGTTAAAATATAATTTCTTGTGAAAGCCCAGGCAATAAGTGGTAATATCGCTGCCGATGAAGCTCATTTCATCCGAGTCCGCGCCTCGGGATTTAATCAAAAAATCCTCCAGCAGTTCACGCACAAGAGTTGCGATCAGGCTCCCTATTCCCGTGGAATACATTCTAATGATTTCTGTAATGAAGACATATTGCACGTTCCCCTGGACCGGCCATCGAAGCTTTAATCAGAAAAATAAATGAGCTAACAACAGCTAATAATCTCCCCGCGGACCGCTTTGTTTTCCCCGCGCGCCGGTGAGAACGACGAAGTACCATGCAGGTGAATGAAACGTTGCATTATTTACAGGCCCAGTTAAGTGCAGCGGAAAACACCGCGAGGGTTTGGACCCGGCCCCCCCGCTCGCCCTCAGACGAGCACAGCCGTCACGAAGTGACAAATAAAACGTCTGCAGTCAAATTTTACAGACCAGTAAAGTGGAGGCGGCAAAAATGCACTCGGAGTGTCGACTGCCTCTGCAGTAATGCGGTGATTCCAGGGTGATGGAGAACGCCATTAACAGTCCCATTAATGAGCCAATTCAGTGTCTCCGTAATCAAATGAATCGGCTCAGTCTGAACTCAGCTAAACAAACAGTTGGGGGAACTGAAAGCTGCGGCGAGAGAGAGAGAGCAGCGCCTTCCTTCCACGAGCCGCTCCTGATTAATCGCTCGGAGATTTTTGTGCACTAGGTCATTCACCTCAGCTCGCTTTGGCAGCAGCAAGTGCCTTGATGGCTCTTAGGAAGCGGTATTTATCATCTCACCAAATACGGCCTATTCAAATGCGGGACAGGTCAATTCATTGTACCTTCTAAAACTGTTTGAGTTGGCTCGTCCTACAGGTTTTTAAAAAGATATTCAGGCGATCCGGAGAGGGTTTTGCTTTTCAGGCTCGACGTCCAAAGTAAACCTTTTGCAGGTCCGGCGACGGGGAGAGTCAGAGCGCTGCCACTGGAAATGAATTAGCATTTTGGAGGGAGGAAATGTAGGGGAAAGAGGAGCATTCCTTGGAATTAAACAAACCCCAAAGCCCAGCTTGATGCCACTACGCCCTGGCTGTGATATGGCCGGTGTCCATGTTTCATGAAGAGCCAAGGCAAATTTGAGCTGATGGTGTTGGCTTGGGCTTGTTGCTGTTAACCTCCATGTTATCAGGGGCTCAGGCCAATTATCTTCCCACATGCAGCAAGTGGTGCATCATCTATCACAGCGACGCAAAGACAGGATGAAGGCAATTGACTGTGTGAGTAATTTCATTATGGGAAAGTCACATTGGTTTCCTCTTGGATCTTTTTTCTTTTTTTTTTTTCTTTTTGCTGTGTCACTGTCGGATTTGTGTTGTTTTCCCCAACCGAGGGAGACAAAGTGGGGGGGAGACTTTTATGTATGCGGTCTCAATTTAAGCTGCTCTGTCTGGGGAAGTGGAGGGCGGGGGGGAACCGAGCCAATCTGGCGGCCCTGGCCCTTTCACAGAGACAGTGCTGGGTTTAATTATCCCCAGCTGTGTCTCATCTCCCTCCCCAGCTGGGCTTGGTGCCCCAGTGTCCTCTACAAGTATGCCACATTCACAGAACAGTCAAGGTGAGACACGGATACGGGCACACACACACATACACACACACACACACACACACACACACACACACACACACACACACACACACACACACACACACACACACACACACACACACACACACATACACACACACACACCAAGGTGGCACAGACTGACATGCAGCCTCACAGAGAGACCATCCATGCAGAGATCAGTGGAAACAGACTGAAAAACAAGAACACCTGTGCAGTTTAATTCATTCATCCTGGACACATGGTAGGATTTAGGATTTATTTCGCTGCTATTTGGATGTTGCACACAAAAAGAAAAGTGTAAAAAGTAAAGTTAGCTTGTTTGAGGACATTTAGGAAAATATACGCAAAATAAAGCAGAGTCATCCGATTACATGGTTGTTACTCCCCGGCAGGGTGAGCATGCCCAATTAAGGGGCTGGCAAAGCTTAAAGCACGACTTTGGCATTTAATTTGATCACAGGAGGAGAATACTCGCTCATAGACTCAAACGACTGACGAACAATTTAGGTGGCGTTCAATTAGTTAAATTATAGCTGGTGGATTAAAACCCTTCATAGCTCTATGCACCTTGTAGTTGATTTACACTTGTAGATTTTCGTCCTGTTGGCGTTTCTGTTCCGATTTAGGCTATTTGTTTTTCCTGAGTTAATACCGACTGCACAGTTATTGAAGGTCAACTTAGCCTGTACACATGTGGAGCCTTTCAAAAGTATTCATTGCCAAATGGACTCTGTCAAATATTTTTAAATATCAGTCGCTCAGTAAAATTGAATGAAGAGCAGCTGGAACAGCAGATTCTCAGTTGGATTTAGGTTTGAAAGTCAGGGCACTCTTAACACATTAGTAGGATTTGATGCTGCTCGAAGACAAAACTCTGTCCAAATTGAAATCCTTTCTTCCAGGATTGTCTTGTTTATTCTTTTTTTTTTTTAGCTGAATCTATTTCCTTTTTTTTTTAGCTGAATCTATTTTCCCATCATCTCTGACCTTGTCTCAGCTGAAGAAAAGAATGCTATGAACACTATGTCTTCAAATTAGGTTGATGTATTCAGGGTGAGGTGTAGTTTTCGAAAGATTCATCTGGATGACACGCAGAAATTGGTTGCCGTCGCAGTTGCACGATGCAAATCACATCATTTTGTCTTTAGCACCTTGCCGTCCATCCCTTCTTATTACAACCCCCCCATGGCAAACTTTTTGGCCCCCTCTGCATACAAAACTATGGTGTGATTAGTCAGAGGTTTGTGACCTTGTTTCTATACGTAGAAATGATCTTGGACAGCAGTGTTGTGTATTCACTTTAATTACTCAACTCTTGGACGTGTTCGGTACACCGACATTGGCTTCCAATAACAGACATGTACATGACGCATACTGCAGCAGAAAGGGGTTTCACGAGCGTTCAGCATGTCGACTGTTCCACTTTGGTCTGGTCCTACTGTGCTAAGCCCTTAAATCTCTGCTGCTCTTCCAGAGCTACGATCGGCCTCTTGGGTGTTTCTTTGAATAATGATGTCCTTAGATATTTTGATGATTAAAGAGAACTGCCATATCAGTGGGTTTGCTGTTGGGTCGTATTCTTTTGATTTTCAGATGATGGGTTAAACAGTTCTCCTTGAGATGTTCACAGATGTTTTATAACCTAATTCTGCCTAAACCTCCTCCAAAACTTTTTTTTTTTCCATTCTGGTGCCTCCATTTCTCTGTTTGTTCACTAATGTTCCCTAACAAACCTCTAAGGTCTTCACACAACAGCTATATTCATATGGAGATAATACTCAGACAAATTTTATTCGCTAATTAGGTGTCTTCGGAAACCTATTGGTTGGCCCAGATTTTATTTATGGCTTTTTAGAGTGAACAGGGACAATCAAGAATGCACACAGCACATTTTAGATTGCTATCTAGAAAACAAAGGTAAATTTTAAAAGCCTTGTATCACTTTCCTTCCTTCTTTTGATAATTATACACCGCTTGTTTAAGTAGCAGGGCACTGACGAAAAAGTCAAAGGAAATGAATACGTCTATAAAGCTGTAATAATGTGTACGTTTTCTTTGTTGTGGTTTCAGCCAGGCTGTAATATTACCATAGATTCAATATAGACCGGTTGTGGGCAAACTAACAAAATCACAAGTTCTTTTCAACAGAAAGTAGAGTCCCGTCTGTTTGAGTCCACAGACCTTGACATCCTTTTTCTACGCCCCGTGGTTGTGTTTTCCCAGACCTTTCCCAGTCTGTTGCCACATTCATCTCTTTCCTTGCTTTGGGGACTCGTTTTTTTCCTCCCCTTTTATTCTCCTCCTCAGCGTGTGGTATGCGGTTAAATCCAGTCAGGTGATTGACTGAGCCAGTCCAGCACATTCCACGTCCTCCAGCGCTTTTTGGTTGTAGAGTTAAAACCTCTGTCCCGCTTAGAGATTATGTGTAACTGCTAATGCTTTTGGTTTAAAGTCACAAAGGAAATGCATCAATAAACACCACTTCCTCTCACAATCACGCTGAGTATATCAAAGCCATTAAAGAGGCCAACTTTGATTAAAGCTGCATCCCCCCCCCACCATCATCTGCTAGTTGAACTTAATGAAAAACAACCCCGTTTTGTTTTGTTTTTTCTTTCAGCCATTGGTTTTTGCTGTTGTTGGGGAATGGCTGCAGTTTACATTTGAGGTGAATCTTCTGAGGTTTGGTTAATGAGGTCCTTCTGTGATTGTTGACAGGGAAACACCTCCGCCTACATCCTGAAGAACATTCTTGAGCTGATGAGCTGCCACAAAGAGCTTTTAGTCCTGATTGTTCCTCCCACCTACAAGACTTCTGCACCTCAGTCCACCGACTCGTGTGCCTTTATCTAGCTTTCATGCACGTGTCTGCTTTAATGGAACGAACCTTAAGTGCCAGTTCTGAAAATAACCTTCGCTGCTTTGAATAATGCTTTTCTCATGGTTTACATACGTATCCTCCAATTAAACACGTATCTAATCCTCATTTTGACATTATTTTCCACAAGCTATACTCAATATAGTCACTTCTTGAAAGTGAGTCAGGTGTTAGATATGTAAAAGAAACAAAAGTTGCATCCGCATCATTTAATTGTACTGCACTCTTTGACTGTTTTGAAGCAGCACAAAGCAAAAATGACAGCAACTATTTAAAGAGGAATGTGCAATTTTAAAATGCTTTTAATGCAACACATCCGACTGCCTGGATGAAATGAAAATGTTTTTTTGTTGATGATGTTGTTTTCGTAAGCTGAATGAAGTTGTCGTGAATCATAAACTGTTTCAAAGAAGCTGCAATCAGTGGGAAATAATGTAGTCCAGGTGCAAGTCCGTGGATTGCTATTTCAGCGCTCGTCTCAATCTAAAGTGCAGAAAAGGGATTGAAAAGGTGAATTTTGTCACAGGGGTTTCTTAAAACTCAAACTGTGTTTTGAAGAATCTCTATTCTGTATGAAATTATCCCTATTTAACCAAAGTATTTTAGTTCTGATAAACAACCAAATGCAGTCAATATTTCTAAAAACAAAACTGTAGAACAACCTTTAGTATGCAGATTGTAACTTCAGAATTATTAGAAAATATGCTTTATTTTTGCAAATCCTACCTTTAGATCCTTTAAGTCTTGTTTGTCACTGTCATATTTTACTTCATAACACCATCTTATCTAGTAACATCACAATGGCTTGTACTTTTGATCAGAAATATTGTGACATTTTAAAATAACAAGCTGCTCTACTAATAATGCATTTTTACAAATTGCCACTTAGAGCTCTGGAAGTTATTGTTTACTCAGCCGAACGACACGTGTTACGTAAGAAACCACATTAGCGGTAACCCACTTTTGTGTAGCGTTGCCTTTGATTCATAATAACTGGAACATTGATCATTATATTTGATGTGTATTTGCTTGATGATTTTGCTAATGGCTTTTGATAAAAAGTAATATTTATTACTTGTTTATCTTGTAAAGAACTTCGAACTGCCTTGTTGCTGAAACGTGCTGTATACATAAACTCAACTTGACCATAGCAAAGGAAAGGCAACAACTATTACCCACCAAAGTTGTTAAAATGCATTAAGAAGTAAATTATGACAACATTAGAGATTTTTTGCTGCACAGCCTAGCTACACATCAGTCAACCACCTCTCCTTCGTCGCCGTGGTGATGTTGACCTGACAACCAGCAACAATCAGGCAGTGCCTGACAGGTAAGCGATGCTGAAATGATACCAAAGGGCCCAAAGTGTGGCAAGAAAATATTGGCCAAGCAATTAGAGCGCCATTAGCAGCCTAGAGGGTCGATACAAGGCTGGATGAATTCATGCTTTCATGTTGTTGGTGGCAAATTCTGACCCTGCCATCAGATTGTTGCGGCTGAATTAGAGACATGTCGGGCCGCAAACGTTATTGTCCAATTTCGATGACCCTCTGTGAATAGCAGCCTGTCCTCAGCTGACAGGAGTGGGATAGAATGTGGACTTTTGTTGCTGGTGTTCATCTGATTCAATGTGCTTTCAGTGATATTATTTTGCATTCCTCTGTTGTAACGAGCGGCTATTTCAGCTTCTGTAGCTACTGTATCATCTGAGACCAGTCTGCCCATGATCATCTGACCTCTGACATCAACAAGAGGCTTTTGTTTTGACGTTCTCTGGATATTTTTTTTTTATTTTTTCTTGGAACTTTTCATTGTAAACATGAAACATTGCTCTCTGTAAAAATCCCAGTAGATCAGCAGTTTGCAGATTACTCAAACCAGGCCGTCTGGCTGGTGTTCAGTTTGAGCTTCATAAATCTTCTTCACCTTGTCCAGATGCCGATATGCATCGAGTCGCTTCCCTGTGATTGGCTGAGTCACTATTAGTACTTTCAGGCAACTGAACAAGAGTAAAATCACCAGCGAACGTAAATAAATTTGGGAACAATTAGGAACGACGGTGGTTGAGAGAGTTTCCGTGTTGGTAGAAGAATGTAAATCTGTATCCAGCTTTCAGTAGGTTAGTTATAGTTCTAATGCTAAAATCAAACAGGCTACAAGATGAGCTTCTTCCCTACAGCTGCTGCTGAAAGAAAGATTTACATATCATCAGTAATATAGGTTCAAAAAGTGTGTCGCCATTTCGCATGTTTTATGTCTTAATCACAAACAGATACTAGTTTTTTTGTTTTGTTTTCTTAAACAGGCAAAACAGGTTATCTTGATCACTTGATTTGGACTAATTCAGATGAATAAGCATATTTTATAAGTCTTGAGAGTTTTTCTGCATGTTCTCGCATTTGCTATTTCCTGGTACTCTGGCTTCCTCCCATTATTCAAAATCATGACTGTTGGGTTAAATGGTCTCTCCAGATTGCCCTATGATACAAGTGTGTGTGTGTGCGTGTGTGTGTGTGTGGTTGCTTGTCCTACGTTTATCTGTTTTGACCTGTAATGTACTGGCAATCTCACAGGCTTCAGATGATTCAATTTCATAACACAAATGTTCTTTGGCAGGATGACAGAATCAACTGTCACATGCGATCGCATTAAAATACAGAAAAGAGTGTTCATATAGTCAAAAATTACCTTTGATATACATTTTTTAATATATGATGGAAATTGCTCTTAAATTTTCTAAATATCTTTTGGCTTGACTTCCTGCTGAGAAGTTACTCGTCGTTACATCACACAACTCACCTAAAAAACAAGAAATTAAAGGAAAAAAAAGATTTCATTTTTATTTTATGTCCGGTCCAGTTTGCAGACAGTCTAAAGGACAATATTTTCACCTGCCAAACCCAGTAACGCCGCTCCCAGACGGACAGCGGGTGAACCGGATAGAGCTGGGGATATTTAGCCAGGAAAGGCTCCATCTGAATGCCATTGAAGCAGATTTCCAGTGCATATCTTCATTAAGCGAAATCAGATTTAGCAGATTACGCAGAAATCACATCAGATGTGTATTTACATCTCGGCGGTAGAATTTGCTTACATTAAGGTCAGGAGCATTAACCGAGAACATCCCTGCTGCGGACCCTGTGTATAAAACACGGCGCTTACGAGCTCCGGGTTATACAGTTGTGAACACTACTTGCATTCATGCACCGCAGCACATTAATCATCCAGCACCTTTTGTTTTTAGCACAGACGTATTTGTTGAGATAACAGAGCGCTGCCGCTTCGTACCGTTTCCAGAAGGAGACCAATGCTTGTGAAAGCATTCCCCGGCGTGACGCTTTAGCATGACCGGCGCTCCGGCAGTTTTGATTGAATCCCAGTTTGACTGAGTTTGACTCGGTCCATCTGTGCAACCGTCCTTGGCCTTGGTGTAAGGTTTGGGGTAGAGGACGGGGAGAGAGGGGGACTGCAGGGTTATCATACTGAGAGGCTGTTAGGATCATTACAACCCTCTGCTTCAATATTTCCACTTTTTTTGGGGGATATATATATATATATTTTTTTTGATGGGAGCCAAATGTTGCGCTGGAATCCCCGTGTCTGTCTGTCTTTGTTCCCGTCTCTCACCATCCTGTCCAGGGCTGTGCCAGCACAGCTGTGAGCGGCAGCGTGTAATAAAAGTCTAATGCAAGCAGCTGCTGGGGGTTTAGACTGTAATGAGATGGTGTGTGAGATTACCACACTTCGATAGTCGCTGAGAGAAAGCTTGGCACCCCAACATCTCCCCCATCGCTCCCCTCTTCTCCCCCACCACCCCAGTGGTACAATTACACTTTAGATATGGCTAATAGAATACACACACGGCGCCCTGTAAGCAAGTGGCATAATGAGCTTCAACTTCGCCTCTTCCCTTTTCCTCTTCTCCCTCACATCCCCACAGCTGCACGGCGAGGCGTCCACCCGGAGGAGCGCGGCGCTGATGTGGAAAACAGAGACGGGAGTTTTTCTGAAATCAAAGGCGCGCCTCGTCAGAAAATTCCCACAGAGGGGGACCGTTTTTCACGGAGGCTTGGTAGCTGGAAACACGGTTTGCCTGCTTGCATCATCTCAACAAATAATTCAGGGCTCGAGTCATGAATAGTATGAAAGGCGCTGTGTCAACTTCATTAGTCATCAGGGGAGTTTGCTGTAGCGGATGTATGCACAGGCCATACATTCAGCAACCGCGATCACAATAGGAAGGAGTCTTGCCATGGCGTTGCCGTGGAGATTTTGTCATGCGTCACTTTATCATGCAAAAACCTCTTCTCCTAGTCTTTCTTTCCCCCCCTTCTGTCTCTCATTGTCTCGCCTACCTTCCATTGTCGTCTCCGTTATCCTCTCTCCAACTCTCTGCCTCGTCCCATTATAGGAGCCGCATCGTAGGCAAGATGGGACGAATGTAGCAACATAAAAGTGCTTGTTAAGATTTTGACACCTCTTCTGAGGTTTAATGAAAGTTCAGAGTTTCTTGGTGTGAGGCGTCTGTACCTGTCACAGCATTGCCAGGATAATGGGCCCAAAGGTGCCGGGGCCTCATCACGGTGGAGGAGGAGCTACTTTCTTTTTTAAACGCATGCTGCTCTTCATTACTTCATGCAGAGGGGCTAAACTCAGGATTCGCTGCTCTGCGAAGGAGACTGAATATGGCGAATGTGACCCCGGGGAGCAGAGCAGCGGAATTTCAATACGCAGCCGGGTCAGTATTATTCCACACCTGAACGCAGAGCCTTCCAGACAATTAGTGGAGAATTATAGAAAGGGAGCCTCTGGGTATTTTCGCCGTTTTCTCCCTCGCCTCGGCCCTGGCCTTGCCAGCCAGCCAGCCAGCAGGGATATTTTCAGATTTCCTCAGCGAGGGGAGGAAAGAAAATAGATAGTCGAGGAGAACTTCAAAAGGAGCCGGGTTCAATTTCGACAGGTATTTTTTGAAGGTGTCAAGTGAGGTTGCGGCAGTCATTCAGGATCTAAGTGTTTCTGTGTCGGGGAGATCTCTGCCTCAGCACATTCATTTTAAAGCTGCTCTCACTGCCGCCTCATCAGATGCTGATGCTGAAAGTTTTCCCAGTGTGCAGCGTAACAGTCGCGAGGCGCTTTGCCGTAGCTGTGCAGAAAATGTGGGCAGAGCCAGCGCTGGTAAATAATGAATTATAGTTGCCACATGAACATGAAACATAAATACAGAAGTTATAGGTACATTTTACTTGTTTTTAGGTTTTCTGCCCACAAAACGGGAGGATTGTTTGTACCTCATTCAACAACCAATAATCTGTTAGTAAACTGTAAGAATATGCGGCTAAATGATTCAAATATATTCATTATGATTTCCTTCATGAGTATTACTATGTGCATATATTTCAACAGAAAACTCTTTAAAAGGGATAAGACCAGAATAATTGGGTAAACTGTAATAAAAAGTTGTCAGATTATGAAAAGCAATTAGACTAATTACATATGAGATTATGGCATTATTTCCTTCCATTTATCTCCATGATTCTTTAATATATCTAATAAAAAAATAACCAATAATTTACATGGGAGCAAAACTGTTTATAAGTACAAAATGGAAGTAGAAAGGTGCAAAATGACAACGCGTAGCTACAAAGTAGAGTTTTTAATAAGCACAGTGTCAGATTAACTCTTAAAATGAACAAAATATATGAAACATTACAGAAAAAGAAGAAAAGGTAAATGTAATAAAACCACAGTAAGCTGCATACATTTTAACAAGAGCAAGAGGCTGTTTTAAGCACAATTTAAAAACTAAAGGGAACTTTAGGTTTTCAGAAAAAAGAGGACCAAGAATGGAGCCTTGTGGTACTCCTCAGAACAATGAACAGCAAGATGATTTAATCTGGCTCAAAAACGAAGAGGAAGAACCTACATCATCCTTTCAAAGAGCTGAACCAATTCATGTGTAATTCAACAGATCAATGGTTTTACAGAAATGTGCCATATTTTAAGTATTATGCAAGACCTCTGCTCACATTAGGTCAAAAACCAAAGAGCAAAAGTACGTTTTGATTTAAACACATTAAGAGAAAGTGGCTGTCTGACATGTAGTGGCACCGTTTCAGAACTCCATCACCACAGCGTCTGCCCTCCTGACCAATGAGGAATATTGGTCAGGAGGGCAGCAGATTACAGATAAGATGGAGCAAAAGACACTTAAACTCACAGAGTAGAAATTTTAGAGTGGCAATATTTGAAAAAATGTGGTTTTATTTTCTGAAAACACTAGTGAAGGTAATATGGAAGTTTGGCAAAGTGCTAAAATAAGCAATAATCAGAATGATTGCACTTTTATTTTTTTCCCCCACAGAATCGGTTTTTATCTTTGGCAAAACTCGGAAGAAGCCAAAGGGTCCCACCTAAAAATACCACTGAGGCAACAAATCTCTACTTTTAAATAAATTTAGCTGAAGTACAGTGCTTAAATATACTTTAACTCACATCTTTCCCTGAAGAAGAAAAAGAAGCAAAGAAAAGAGAGCAAAGCAATAATTAAAATAAAAAATGGTGCTGCACTGTATTGCTAGAAAGTGGTCTGTCTGTAACTGATTGGGCTCTACAGGAAGGCCGCAGCCTGTCAGAGCGGTGCTGCTCAGTGTAACTACGTCTGCTGCTTTCGTCCGGCAAGTCTTCACTCCGTGGCAGAACTCCAGAAACTTCTGCAGTGACTGATGGGTGAAGCGCGGTGTTGAAATTCCCTAAAAAAGATAAAGACGCAGACGCCGGAGGCTGCGGTGTTGACCCGCTTGACAGCCAAACCTTGTCAAACTTTGCCGTAGCTAAGGCAGAAAACCGGAGTGAGCTGCCGGCCATGATGAAGAACCCGCTCACGTAAAAGGAAAGCACCAGCTTCGTTATGCTACACAGAGGAACAGATGGAACATTCAGGTTGTTTAAGTAATTCTAGTACTGCTTCACTGGAAAACAACAAAACAATTTTAATCCTTTAGGACAGGGGTGTCAAACTCATTTTCATTTCGGGCCAGATCAAAAACCGGAATGTTCTTAAAGGGCCGGTTGGGACAGAATATATTGATAGAACTAATTCAATTGTTAAAATATTAATAAATAGCTGCTCCTCCAGGATTTTGTGATTGTTGTAGTGGGTTTTTTTCTGCAACCAAAATTGCATATTTTGTGGTGCCAATTTAGGATTTCGGAAGGAATTAGGAATTTTTATATTTGAGCTAATGTATGATGTGAAATGTGACTTCTTATTACTTGAAGTATCCATTATGGACTATAACTTGACATCAGATAAGGCTCCTGTCACTTAAACTCAATGTTTTTGACCAATTTTGAGAAAATTTCCAGTAAACATCTGAAAAAAACGTGGATTTTGTGTGAATTTTGCAAATTTGTGAAAAACTGGAAGAAAGTGTTGATGTAATTTGGAGTTTAAAGGGCCACAGAAAAAGATACGGCGGGCCAGATTTGGCCCCCGGGCCTTGAGTTTCATGTGCTTTGGGAAGACGTTTTGTTGCAAATACCAAAATTTGACATTCATTTAGCTTGTAATAGCTATTTCAACTAAAACCTATAAACATGATAGTGTTAACGATATATTTATTGAAGGTAAATTTATTCTAACTATAGTTTGCTCCATCAGCAGTCCACACACACCATTCGATTATTTGCTCTGCGCCACGTAATAAGTTTGTATCATTATTTTATTCTGCCCAATAAAAAAATTATTGCTCGCTAAAAGTAATTTGAATTAAAGCATAACTTTACAAAACAGTCTTATTAAATTAGCAAGCTGTAGTGGAAGTGGCTGTAATTTTAACAGGGGCTTTAAGAGGCACACTTGTTGGTCTAATTAGGTTTATTAACTGTATTAAAAATAACTCAAAAGCTTGCAGGATCAAAGCGTGGCAGCAGAAAGAGATACAATTATGCTGAAATGAAAGCACACACTCTCTCGGTTCAGTTAAATGATCCCACGTACTGAAATAGTTTGAATTTAAATTCAAGCATACAAAGACAGACACTACAGGATCCACATTGTCATCTCTTATGAGGTAAAGATTAATTTGCAATTAATTTTAGAGCAATTGGTGATGGGTGATTGTATCTGTCTCGCCCTCTCTTCGTGCATCGACTACAAACAAATTTGTTTATTGCTCCTCCTTGGGCTGCCACCTTATCGTGGTGGAGGGGTTTGAGTGTCCCAATGATCCTAGGAGCTATGCTGTCTGGGGCTTTATGCCCCTGGTAGGGTCACCCAAGGCAGACAGGTCCTAGGTGAGGAACCAGACAAAGTGCAGCCCGAAGACCCCTATGATGAATACGAACTTTGGACTGCGTTTTCCCTCGCCCGGACGCGGGTCACCGGGGCCCCACTCTGGAGCCAGGCCTGGAGGTGGGGCACGATGGCGAGCGCCTGGTGGCCGGGCTTTTACCCACGGAGCCCGGCCGGGCTCAGCCCGAAGAGGAGACGTGGGTCCCCCTTCCGATGGGCTCACCACCTGTCCGAGGGGCCAAAGGGGTCGGGTGCATTGTGCTATGGGCGGCAGCCAAGGGAGGGGACCCTGGCGGTCTGATCCTCGGCTGCAGAAGCTGGCTCTTGGGACGTGGAACGTCACCTCTCTGGTGGGGAAGGAGCCGGAGCTAGTGTGCGAGGCTGAGAGGTTCCGGCTAGAAATAGTCGGCCTCACCTCGACGCATGGCTCTGGTTCTGGAACCAGTCTCCTTGAGAGGGGCTGGACGTACTTCCACTCTGGAGTTGCCCACGGTGAGAGGCGCCGGGCTGGAGTGGGCATACTTGTTGCCCCCCATTTGGGCGCCTGTACGTTGGGGTTCACCCCGGTGAACGAGAGGGTAGCCTCCCTCCGCCTACGGGTGGGGGGACGGGTTCTGACTGTTGTTTGTGCTTACGGGCCGAACGGCAGTTCAGATTACCCACCCTTCTTGGAGTCCTTAGAGGGGGTACTGGAGAGTGCCCCTCCTGGGGACTCCCTTGTTCTACTGGGAGACTTCAACGCTCACGTGGGCAATGACAGTGAGACCTGGAGGGGCGTGGTTGGGAGGAACGGCCCCCCCGATCTGAACCCAAGCGGTGTTCTGTTGTTGGACTTCTGTGCTCGTCACGGATTGTCCATCACGAACACCATGTTCAGGCATAAGGGCGTCCATATGTGCACTTGGCACCAGGACGCCCTAGGCCGCAGTTCGATGATTGACTTTGTCATCGTCTCATCGGATTTGCGGCCGTATGTCTTGGACACTCGGGTGAAGAGAGGTGCGGAGCTGTCCACTGACCACTACCTGGTGACGAGTTGGCTCCGGTGGTGGGGGAGGAAGCCGGTCAGACCTGGCAGGCCCAAACGTGTAGTGAGGGTCTGCTGGGAACGTCTGGCGGAGTCCCCTGTGAGACGGAGCTTCAACTCTCATCTCCGGCAGAACTTCGAACACGTTCCGGGGGAGGTGGGGGACATTGAGTCTGAGTGGACCATGTTCCGTACCTCCATTGCCGAGGCGGCCTATCGGAGCTGCGGCCGCAAGGTTGTTGGTGCCTGTCGCGGCGGCAACCCTCGAACCCGTTGGTGGACACCTTCGGTGAGGGATGCTGTCAAGCTGAAGAAGGAGTCCTACCGGGCCTTTTTGGCCTGTGGGACTCCAGAAGCAGCTGATAGGTACCGGCAGGCGAAGCGGCATGCGGCTCGGGTTGTCGCTGAGGCAAAAACTCGGGCGTGGGAGGAGTTTGGAGAGGCCATGGAGACAGACTTCCGTACGGCTTCGAGGCGATTCTGGTCCACCATCCGGCGTCTCAGGAGGGGGAAGCAGTGCAGCACCAACACTGTTTATAGTGGGGATGGTGCGCTGCTGACCTCAACTCGGGACGTTGTGGGCAGGTGGGCGGAATACTTCGAAGACCTCCTCAATCCCACCAACATGCCTTCTGTTGAGGAAGCTGAGCATGGGGACTCTGGGCTGGGCTCTCCTATCTCTGGGGACGAGGTCGCCGAGGTGGTCAAAAAGCTCCTCGGTGGCAGGGCCCCGGGGGTGGATGAGATCCGCCCGGAGTTCCTTAAGGCTCTGGATGTTGCGGGGTTGTGTTGGCTAACGCGACTCTGCAATATCGCATGGACATCGGGGGCAGTTCCCCTGGACTGGCAGACTGGGGTGGTGGTCCCCCTGTTTAAAAAGGGGGACCGGAGGGTGTGCTCCAATTACAGGGGGATCACACTCTTAAGCCTCCCTGGTAAGGTCTATTCAGGGGTCCTGGAGAGGAGGGTCCGTCGGATAGTCGAACCTCGGATTCAGGAAGAGCAGTGTGGTTTTCGTCCTGGTCGTGGAACACTGGACCAGCTCTACACCCTCAGCGGGGTCCTGGAGGGTGCATGGGAGTTCGCCCAACCAGTCTACATGTGTTTTGTGGACTTGGAGAAGGCGTTCGACCGTGTCCCTCGGGGGGCCCTGTGGGGAGTACTCCGGGAGTATGGGGTACCGGGCCCTTTGATACGGGCTGTCAGGTCCCTGTATGACCGGTGTCAGAGTCTGGTCCGCATTGCCGGCAGTAAGTCGGGCTCGTTTCCGGTGAGAGTTGGACTCCGCCAAGGCTGCCCTTTGTCACCGATTCTGTTCATTACTTTTATGGACAGAATTTCTAGGCGCAGCCGAGGTGTTGAGGGAATCCGTTTTGGTGGCCTTAGGATCGCATCTCTGCTTTTTGCGGATGATGTGGTCCTGTTGGCTTCATCGGAACGTGATCTGCAGCTCTCACTGGAGCGGTTCGCAGCCGAGTGTGAAGCGGCCGGGATGAGGCTCAGTGCCTCCAAATCCGAGGCCATGGTCTTGAGCCGGAAAAGGGTAGAGTGCCTTCTCCGGGTCAGGGGGGTCGTCCTGCCTCAAGTGGAGGAGTTTAAGTATCTGGGGATCTTGTTCACGAATGAGGGAAGAAGGGAGCGGGAGATCGACAGGCGGATTGGGGCAGCGTCTGCCGTGAAGCGGGCGCTGTACCGGTCCGTCGTGGTGAAGAGAGAGCTGAGCTAAAAGCGAAGCTCTCGATTTACCGGTCGATCTACGTTCCCACCCTCATCTATGGTCATGAGCTTTGGGTCATGACCGAAAGAACGAGATCACGGGTACAAGCGGCCGAAATGGGTTTCCTCCGCAGGGTGGCTTGGCTCTCCCTTAGAGATATGGTGAGAAGCTCGGTCATCCGGGAGGGACTCAGAGTAGAGCCGCTGCTCCTCCACGTCGAGAGGAGCCAGTTGAGGTGGCTCGGGCATCTGGTAAGGATGCCTCCTGGACGCCTCCCTGGTGAGGTGTTCCGGGCACGTCCACCGGAGGAGGCCTCGGGAAGACCAGGACACGCTGGAGGGATTACGTCTCTCGGCTGGCCTGGGAACGCCTTGGGATTCCCCCGGAGGAGCTGGAAGAAGTGGCTGGGGAGAGGGAAGTCTGGGCCTCCCTTCTGAAGCTGCTGCCCCCGCGACCCGACCCCGGATAAGCGGAAGAAAGGATGGATGGATGGATGGATGGATGGATGGATGGATGGATGGATGGATGGATGGATGGACAGTTTAAGTGTTTGCTTAAACTGCAGGATCATAGCAGGGTCTTACTGTGAGATCCACGATTACCTTTGAATCCCTGAGAGCCAGAACAGCGAAGGGTCAGCTTCGACCCCGTTTTCCACCTGGAAACTTTCAGGAGAACTCTGCAGAAGACATCACAGATGGAAATTTTGACCTGAAGGGAGCTTCTGCGAGCAGCGACTGCAGAATCTCAGCCGCACTTCCAGCAAATCGAATTAATAAGAGCCTGCTAAAAAGAGTTTTTCAGCCAGCTGCCACGTGATTCAACTCAGTGTGTTTGGTTTCCGGACAAGCGAATAAAAAGATTATTTCCTTCTTCCACTGCTTTGAGGTTAATACGACCTCTTCTTTGAGGTTTATATGACCTCTAATTTCGACACGCAGAGAGATTATCTTTTCCCGTCAGTGAAAACGTTACCGGGTTGCTCGGGCGAGATCGTTTTTCGGGTTACACGCATTTACCGAGCGATGGCATTTTCTCAATTTCAGAATAAAATTTCTGGAAGCTCAAAACGTGCAGGAAGCTTCAAGAAAAAAAAAACCCCAAGGCTGCTGCCAGAGGAAGTTATACATGAGCTGACAACAGAAGGAACACACACAGAGAAGCTTTTTATTGGCGGCAATAGTAGTCACGCTGATTGCTACAATAAAAATGGTTTACGATATCAAAGTCCATATCGCGTTGTCCTTGTTTTGAAATATTAGCGAAAATGTGCTCAAGTGCAGAGCTGCATACTCTAACGCTCTAGTCTCAATGTAAATAAATAATGACCAATCATATCAGAAAGGCTTCATTGAATATTAACAATGAACGAATAAATGAACAGTCTTGCGTAACCGTGGATCAGAGCTTTTTTTCCCCCTTTCAAATATCAAGCTTGATTCAAGTTTTATTTACTTTAATGTCATATTTCTGAAAAGAACTGAAATATCTTTTATCTTCTACATTTCCTTTCATCTGGCTTTTATCTAAAGATACAGATACATTTACCCCTTAAACCAGAGAATATTACTCAGTAGATTTTCATTGCTGCCGCTGTGTAGTTAGAGAAACTATGCTTTTGTTTTATTGTAAACGTGTTACTGCTCAATTTATCACTCAATTTACCCAGAAAAGGCAGAAGGAATCCAAATCAGCAAAAATCTGTGATCGGAACTGAACCACAAAATCCCCAATTGGTGCATTTCTGGTCTTGTCCTAGAGATGCACGGTTCGGGTGAGGCCCTCCTGCGCATAATAACTCGGCCATGCCGGCTGCACAAATTGCTTCATTAACACGACATACTGAAACGTGTCAAAACAATGACAGAATTATTATTTTAACAAAAAGGAGGGGAAAACCTGAGCTTTGTAATTAAAATTCCTAACATCCCGTTCTTTCCCTGCACTCCCTTTTACGTGATCTGTGAGCACCGACGGTGTAATTGTTACACAGCAAACTCGTTATGCAGAGCAGCTCAAAAACCGACAGGAAGAGTCAATATGTTATGAGTTAGGGGTGCAAATGTGTTATTTCTCCCCCGCCTTCGTCTCATATCTGTTTGCCTTCCCCTGCAGGTATACAGAGGCTTCGAGAGGTTGTGCAAAGCAAATGGCCCATCAACCGCTCCAAACCACGTTACGGCTTTATCATCCCTCCACAGATGAGCCCTGTCCTATTATAAATTCAAAGGATCATCGAGTCATTAAAGCAGCATTTGAGTCTAGACTCTGAATAGGCAGCCTTATCAATGAACTCCCTCGTCCCCCTCTCTACTCATTTCATTAGCCCGCCTCATCTTGGTATCATCAGCAGCAGCAGATATCGTCTGCCGGAGATAACAGTTGTCATTTAACCACACTACAGCCCTTTGATTAGAGTGATCTATTAAGTAACACTCCGCTGTCACTTTACAGCGAATCCATCTCTTCATCTGAACACAGAAACGCGGGGTAATTACGAGATGACATGATTGTGACGGAAAGTTGTGCAGAGTTTTCAATCGACGCGAGATCCCAAAGCAAGCCGCCGCCACCAAAACAAATGGATCCGTTAATGGATCAGTCAGTCCACCTCCGCTCGCCCTGTCATCCGCGTGACATGCGATGCCGCAGCGCCGCCGCTAGCCGCTCACCGTGGAATGCCTATTGCCACATGAGATCTTCATAGTGTCTCGGCTCTCTCCTTCTGGAACGTGTGTTCCAGCTGTTACCACTCTGTGGAGTTGTGAGGTTATAATGAGCATGGAAGCAGCTGCTTCCTCCTACAGTAGAGGCCCCAGCCTCTCTAATCCTGATCATTAAGAAAGGAAAAGGGTGTGTGGAGTCGGTGGGGTGAAGGGGGGTTTGCACAGACAAGCGGGCCTCTGCGCTCCAGGACGGGGTGCAGAGACTTGAGTTACTCGACCATTTTATTGGCCGCACCAGCGGCAGGTATGGAGCCCTATTGATCTGCCCGAAGTGTTAAAATGAATTAACTTACGCAAAGACAGCTGGAGCAAACACTACAAAGATTTTCCGCCATTTTAGTTCCACCCTGTCTTTGCTCAGGCCCGCCATATATCAGTGTTGTACACTTTCTGTGGTCCAAACAAAAGCCACGGTTTTCTTCATTTGTCTGGAGAAGAATCACTTCCTTCACCTATTTCTGTTTGTTCACGCCTACAAGTTCACAAAATCACTGTGTAGACAAGAAAGATGTGGTGAACGTCACTCTTTGTATGGTAGCACTTATTTGAAAGTATATTTATAAAGCTAAAGACAAGCTAGCTACCAGAGCTAATAGTCTAAGTACATATACAAGAAAAGATTAGTTTGTTATACTCCTAGCGTTGCTCTATAAAGATCAAAAAGTATCGCATTTTGTGCTAATAAAGTCATCTTAAGGCAAGATATAAACCTCTTTTTAGGTTGTTTGTATGAGAATTCATCTCACTTGTTAAATGTTAGCCGCTAACGGATAACATTCACTTGAAATTTAACCTCATTACTTGTGACTGAAGTGGATCCTAAACCTTGATTTTAAGGATATTCTTATCTGAAAACTGATTTTGTTGGTTATTGTAATGCGTCCATGAACAAGGTGACTGATCTTAAGCAGGTGGTCAGAGTGATCACCTGTTCATTGTCACTCTCTGCATGTGTATCTACTTTGGGTCGGTGCGAGATCCTCTTGGTATGATAACCTTGGGAACAAATACCACAGTTTCACAGTATTCCCACACAGATCTAAAACAAAAATGTCTGACACGAGGAAATTGCTTTAGTTTAAAACAGCTTGTAGTTTGAGGAGTGACCTTTTCTTTCCCAACAGGAAGCGTTTCCAGAAAGCTTTTTTCTGTAACACATATGAGGAGAAAAAAAAAATAAAATAAATTCCTTCAGCTAGGCGACCAGGGTCATGAGGGAGGGGGCAGCAACATGTTACTGAATGCTACACACATTCAGAAACTGTACTACTTGACTACTGCAACACTTATGTAAATGTAATAAGTATCCATCCAAGAAATTACTCAAGAAAGACTAAAAAGGTATTAGGTGAAAATATTTGTCAAGTACTGAGTAACGGATCAAAACATCTGATTTAAGATTTAAAAAATAATGAAATACAGACCAAAAGTGTAAAGTTATGGGTAAAATCCAGTATCTTAAAGACTAAAATGAAACAAAAGAATACAAATCAATAACAAATTAAGGCAGGAAAACAGTTTTTTCAATATAAGTCTTATTAAACTAATACAGTAGGTAAGTATTTGCATATCAGAACACGGTAAAGTACTTCTAGTGACAATATGTAGTGTTTAATGTATCGTTTTGACCTTCAAATGTTTCAGCAAATAGAAACTAAGACTGTGTTTATCTTAAGCTGTAGATGTGGTTCTGTATCTGGTGTATTTTACTCAATAGTGTCGATACTTCATGGTAACGTTAATCAAGTAAAAGTAAGAGGTACAATGCAGTAAAATTACTGAACCGTGACCAGTGTTTTCTACACCGGGATGTGTTTTATCCCCAACAGGATTATCATTACCCCTTTAATCAGTGTTATTTTGTTTTAGCAGGCATGGAAGTAATTGTATTTTTACCCCTGCTCATAATAACGCCACGAGAATCGCACACTGACCCGTGCTCAACTGCGACCCCGGTCCGAGTTTAGCTATTCCGTCAAAGTGCGACCTTGCTCAGTCAAAATAAAGACGCAGAAGCCTGATGGATGTGCATTCCCACAGCCTGAACATCAGTCCGCATGAACCCAAACCCTTTACACAGAAAATATCAGATGATGAAATATTTATATTTTGACCTTTTGCCGTTATGATTCCGTGATTTAATTTTCTCCGGCTTTAAGTTAAAGCGTCGTAAGAATACAAAACAGTCTAAAGAACTCGGCGGGAGAGCAGCAGATGATCTACAGAGACTTTGACATTTGCATTCAGCTTGTAAATACCAACAACTCTCTGGTAGTTTATTCATAGGCCCAGCCTTGCCCGCGTGGCCTCTCAGGGAGCCCTAATTACAGAGCGATGCAAAAGTATTCGTTCACCTTTCACACATTTTTTTATTTTTATTTTTTACACATTACAACCACAAACTACTGAGTAAATTATCGGCTTCTTATACGACAGCAGAAGAAATCCCGTAATTAGAGCGGATAACACACCATCTCTGGCGTTACAGGGATGTTTTTCTTAAGCAGGGACAAGGAAGTTTCTCTGACATGATGGGAGGATGAATGGAGCGAAATACAGGGCGTGACTCTGATTGAGCTTGAGTTATTTTGCAACAAATGGCAAATAAAATAAAAAAATAAAAAAATTTGTCCAGACTGTAGATTTGTCAAGCTGAGAGAAACATGCTGCAAAATGTTAGTAGCTGCAGTAGCAGAAAAATGTGGTTCCATCAAGTACTTTGTTTCGGATTATCAGAGTAAACACGGCTTAATAACAGAAATCTTTTTTCCTCCCACTTTTTTTTTTTACACGATAAAAATTTAAAACATAAATAAATGAATAAATAAATAAAAACAGGACTTCCTGCTGTCTTCTGGTTTCACCCTGTAAGACTGGAGAGCTGAAACAGATGAGCGAGTAGTGAAGTTTACAACGGGGCGACATCTGATACAGGAGCTGTAAATCACAGCCCCCTGAACGCAGCGTCACTCAGCCAGAGCGTATGCATGCGCATACCATGGAATGTACCAGTGTAAAGTTAATAGTGTTACATTCAGAATAACAAGCCCACTCAGGCTTGTCACGGTTCAGGCGATGTGAAACTGCACCCAGAGCAGTGACACTAATAAGACTATGTCTTTGGAGCAGTTTTATGTAGATTAATAATATGCTAATTTGAAGCATGACCTCGCTGTTTGCTGGAGAAAAATCAGGCTCCTCTTTTCTTTTTTTTTTTTTTTTGATCTGCATATTAATGCCCAAAGAATAGATGGGAGCTGAGACATGAAAGGGTTTAATAAAATCAGCAGGTAAAATGCAGCCTCATAATTAATCCCACAAAGAGAAAGACGTCGGCAGACAATGGTCGCATCTCACATATATAATTGGGCTCTTTATTGATATTCCACAGCCCTCTCCTCTCACATCACCTGGAAAGGTGATTAATTTCTCACTCCGAGTTGATGTAGAGAATAAAAGAACGACGCTGAGCAGGTGCTTAACTTTCTACAGCGCCCGTTGCCCACAACAAGTAGCAAGAGCAAAAATCCTGAACAGTCTCCGAAACCCAACCGGGGCAAATTGACTAACCAAACTCGTTTTGTTTCAGCTGGAAAGCAGGTTCGGTTCGCGGCTCTGTGCTCACGGCGCTCCGTCAGTGCGTTTGCTCTTCCTAACCTCTCTTGACACCTGGAGTCAGAGACCCCCCTCGAAATGTGTAATATTCAATCTTCCTGACAGCTCCGCTAATGACCAGAAGGAACCAAAACAGAGGTAATAGGTGAGCCTCAAAATTGCTTTCAAATTATCCCTGATAATGATTCCCGTCCAAGTAATAAACTCTGCGGAGAGCGCGTGTGTGCGTGAGTGAGTGGCGGTGTGTTTATGTCAGGCGAATGTAGAATGGCAGGGCTAATTATCAGCACTATTAAAGGTAAGTACATCCAGCTGCATCCCGGACAAGTCCTAATGAAGGACAGCAGACAAGCTGGACTCTTTCATCTGTCTTCTGTTGTTGGTTCGTACCCAGCATGTGGATTGCTCTCTGGTTTTGTTTCCCTCCCCTCTAATTCGACTGTTAGGGGTAAAGTCTCACACCTCGCGAGGAGAGGACTGTTATTTCTTTTCTGTGTTTATGTCAATGAACTTAGAAAAACATTCCTTCCTTCATACATTTTCATTTTCTGCTTGTAAACAATGAAATTTGAGAGTTGGTGTCTGGAGAGCTGTGGAGTTTTTTGGGTTTTTTTAATAAATGAAAAAGACTTTGAAAAGTCATTCTTTCTATTATACGAGGCTGAATTGAATTTTATTTTATAGGGAATTTACACTACAAAATGACATTTTGGGGTGTATTAAATCTTAGCCATTAAAATTGATTTACATTGAACTGTTGTAGTTTGTCAAAGCAATGTTCAATAATTGTTAAATGCTAATAAACCAACTTGTTTGTAACAAAATTGTAAACACTTTAACTAGCATTAGCTAAATGTGCTGCTTTACTTCGCTATAAACTCATTTGTTGCTTCACATTGTGAGTGATTATATCAACTTAGTTAAAAACTTGTTTTATTTCTTGAGAAAGTTGGAGCAACAATTAAAGTTTGAGTCCAGCATAAGCTAGCTTACAGAGCTAATGCTAAAGTCTAGCAAGTTGCGCCTGGATATGAACATCACATTTAAACTGTGGATGTCAGGGTGAAAATTTACAGGTTTAGTCCAGTTGTATGTTTTATTATAAAACCAATTCTTAATTGAAAACAGATTAGCAAAATAATTTTGAAACTTACTTGAGAAAGTAAAGATTGGTTGGAATTTAGCAGATTTATTGTTACCTGTTTGAATTGTGAATTAAAATCAACTTGGTTAAAAACCTGTCTTATGGCTTATGGTTGTAGGTTGTTAAGTTAGCTTACAGTGCTAATGCTAACCCAGTTATGCGACAGAAAAACATGCAAATTCCACACTGAATGAGCCCAAGACAGACCGTAAGCAACCGCAAGACTCTGCCGGCCGGGTTTTAAAATATAAAATCTCAAATAATTCCACACCAACGATGTAGTATTTTGATCAGTCCATCATCTGTTCTGAAAAGTTATGGGGAAACAGAATAACAGGCTTCTGCCTCTGAGGCTTCCTCCTGTTAATGGTAGAAGGCAAAGTGCAGCTAACAAGCATGCAAGGAGTCCAGTCACAGTTGAAGTCGTTTAAGGATTTCATTTTATTCCCCATTCAATATTACTGGGCCATAAATCATCCATATTAATAGTCAATGAAGTTTTTTTTTTTTTTTCCACTTTTACTACCAGGTCACCTTTTTCCCTGCGTCGTGCGACGGCCTCCTGAGACTCAAGGCAGCTTGTTGTAGTAGCCTGTGAATGAAAGCCTGTGAGGCGAACATGTCAGATTTTAACAAATGGCTGATGCACACATTTCATTTTCTGAGTCTTTATTAAACAAAGGCATCCAACCCGTCACATCCGCAGAGAGATCGATAATTCCACAACAACAAGAGGGAAACGCCAGAACAGAAATGGCCTGCCAGATCTGGACAGATTCTGAGTTTTCTTTTTTTTTTTTTTTTACTTTATTTTGTGGCTCTGTGACATTCTGGGAACACTCCAAGTGGTTTTCATCTGTGTCATTTTTGCATCGCTTGGCATGGGGATATTTTTCTCTCCCTCTTTCACTTTATGGAGGCAGCAGATTCTGAAACATTTTTCATGCGCACAGAAAAAGAACTTTTGTAGCTCGCATGATAAAACACCACATTCTACTCTTTAATTGCTGTAACATAAGGAAGTCATGGTTTAACGCATGATGTTCCGCTGCATAAAGACTGCAGATCCTTGTCATACATCTTCTTGCCGGGCATGTTCGACGCCAGAGAAACGGAGAAACGGGCCCGCTCGTACGAAGGTCCTGGACCACAGCTCTGTGTATTTCAACACTCCGCTACAGCGCCGTATGCCAACGTGCAATACATCAGGCTCTATTTCTCCTCTAATGCATGTAACATAGCAGTTTGTACATTTCTAATCAGTGCTGCGTAAATACATCACTGTCAACATGCAGCACTCCGCTGACTTGTTTCTTCTCTCAAATTACAGTTGTTGGAAAGTGCTCTTAATTTCCCGCAGCTTGCGAGTTACGGATGATATAAAATATTTAAAAAGGAGCAAAGGAGCAACGGTAGACAGCGTCTCACAATCAAGCTAAGTATGCGGTGGTCTGTACTTAACTAAATGAGAACAGAGCTGTGCAGAGACCACGGTTTGACCTCCAACACTCCGCATTTATTTTCCCCAACATGTGTTGGCCATTTCGCCCGGCTCTGGACTGTGAAACTGAGACAGGAGGCAGAGAGGTCTGTGGTGCGTGTGAGCATGATCTAACTGGCTGTGAATACGGGGGAGATCGGCGCAGCGGTTAGCCGTCCGCGTGGAGCTTTTTGAAAACGTGAGTGACATGTTTGGGTGATCCGATGCAGATTTTTATATTTTTTTTTTGGAGGGTGTTGCGTGTGTGTGTGTGTGTGTGTGGGGTGGGGGGGGGAGGGAAGGTAACCTCAGAGTCTTTCGGGCTGCGAACCTCGAATCGTTCCTAAACGTTCGTGAGCACGTTTTGTGCACAGCTCTGCGTAATTACACCACCAATCCCCACTTGCATAAACACTGGTAAGACGCAGCTGTTCTACTGTGTCAGATATTAGCTGACAAGGTGACATGGTGGCCACCTGAGAGGTGAGGCCTCTGCAGTCTGCTCTCTCCAGCGCCAAGGGGAACTTTAGTCAAGCAGAGCAGCAGTCATTTCCCCACCCTGCCCTGCTCTGCTCTGCTCTCTTCCCATCGCCTCCCAGTTTGCCTTCGAGTCAGCACCAGTTAGTGGGTTAATCTGTCTGGGGTACAGTATTCAAGTATGTCCCCACTTTTGTATTCCCTCCGTTTTTGTGACTTTTTTTTGTCACATTTAAGTGTTACAGATCATCAAACTAATTTTAATGTCAGACAAAAATAACCTAACAAGTACAAAATGTATTTTTCAAAGAGTTTAATTTATTCAAGGTATTTTTCCAATCATTCCCAGTGAAAACTAGTCTGGACATTACCTTCCTCCGCAATCCTGCTCTATTCTAATCTCCCTCACTGCTCCGTCTGGGATTTCTCCCATTTACTTGGATTTCTCAGGTAGAATTTCAATCAACGAACAGAAGGAGAAGTTGTGAACAGTGATGTTGATTTCCTGTGGTTTTCTGCGCTGTTTTAGAATTGCAGTCTGCCTCTACTTTTACTAACGGTAGCAGAGAGAGTGAACGAAGCTGTTCAGTCTATAGGGGTAAAACTATTAATGGAATTAATCGATTATTGACGTAATAATTTGACTCTTGCTAAAAAAACAACATATTCAGAGCCATTATTAAGCCAAAACTATACAAAAAATATAGACATTTGCATTGAAAAAAAAAAAACTTTCACCAGACTTAAATTAAGTGAAAAATCCTCAATTTAGGCACCTTTTGCTATCTAATTATTAATCTGTTAATCTAAAAATAGTAAAAAAAAAAAAAAAACTTTTAAAAATAATCTAATATTGTATAACCAAAATCTCAAATGGAAAATCAGCATAATGTGGTAAATTTTTATCCGATTAATTGATTGTCAAAATGGTCAATAGTTTAATTGATAATTAAAATTAAAGCAATTGCAGCCCTAGTTCAGTCTGTGTTCGTCCAAATACTGAATTGACATTAACCTTGAATCGTCTCTAAACGTTCGAGCCATCTTGTTCGGATCGGTACTTCTCTCTTCGCAGTAGAGGATTTTTATTTTTATTTCCTTTATTTAACCAGGTAAAACCCCAATCAGGTCTGGATCTCATTTTCAAGAGGGACCTGAGTGATGCACCTCTTGGAAAAGGATAAATGTTTACAGCAAATTCAATTTCCAGTAAACGTCTTGGTATTGAACGGGTGCACTACACACGTCACAGAAATAAGTTAGTGGCTGGGTAAAAATTTAAAACCTCAACAGAGTCGACGCCTCCAGGATGAAATCGTTTCTCAATCGCTGACGGTCCAGACAGTTCTGGACGAAGCAGAGCGTAGAAAACGGGGGCTGGTTTAAACCAGGCGGGGTGAAAAAGTAATTACCCCCTACTGCCACAGAAGCATTTGCAATAACTGGCTACAAGTCTTCTACATCACTGTGGAGAAATTTTGCTTTACTCCACAGAAAAGCAAACATTTTTCTTTTTTTTTTTTGCAGAAATTCATTCTGTGTTTTCAATCACTCACAGAATCTCAATCTCACAACTTTGACTAAGCCACTCCGAAACCTTCACTTTTTTTTCATTCGGACTCTGACTGTGTGCTTTAGATCATTGTCCTCCTGCATAACCCATGTGTCTGAGCTTAAGGGTGATGAACTGACGTCCATATGTCAGGGTTTTCAGGCAGAGAGAAGAATTTATTTTTTTATTTTTTTACTACACTGTATGTCCCTGCTAGCCTGGGCAGTTTCCACTGCAGCGTGCTACGAGCGTTTTCCAGGATATTGATGTGCTGCATATTAGGCAGTGGACTGAATCGGCTCCATGTGCTGTAAATATTCTATTGTCACTTTAATGCCTCGGTCAATGGCTTTGTCCAGGGTAATTCAGTCTGCTGGTGTTTCTGTCCCCTGTAGCCTCCGCCGACAAATGGCCTCACACATGTGGACACACACACTGAAACGGAGAAAATGAGGGGTGGAGAGGAGAAGCCAGTGAGGGCGCTCACCTCTCAAACACACACACAAGCACACGCACGCACAAACCCACTTCGCCTCGGGTTTTGTCTTGCCGTCACAGATGATCAGGCCCAGTTTTGGCTTTGGCTCATCTCTGACCAACCCTTGGTCCTGGAGCCAAACTGTTAAAAGACATTAAGTCAGCACAGAGACGCGCCACTGCTTCCTCTCTCTGCTAACCACAGGACACTAAAAGTGTGTGTACGTGTGCACGCCTGTGTCTGTGTGTGCAGGATGGAAACAGGGTGGTTGCAGGGCCAAAACGAAAAAAAATAAAAATAATCTGCACACATGTGTATCCCAAATGAGCCTCTGCATGCATGCACGGCACTCTCCTTGGTGAGGTCAGATAAAGAGGTGGGGAGCAGAATATTTCGGAGCGAGCCTTTTCGGTCTCTCTTGGCACGCTGCATGCCTGTCGCAGCTCAGTGAGCAGACTGTGAAAAGCTTATGTAAATGACGAACCGCTCAGATGTGAAATCAGCTCTGTATTAAATTGTTTTGTTCCACTTGTCAGAGCTGATTAGTCTAAAAGCTCTCCAAAAAGCGGCGCAGGTATTGTGTTGATTGTGCCCGTATGCGAGCATGCACGAGGAGAAGTCTCCGGATCACCTCGGGAAAGTAGCATCTGCGCAGGTGGCGGGGTGCAATTGCTCCGTGAAGTGTGATCGGTTATCCTGTGGCAGATTAGCGTGGTGGGTTTTGAAGATGCTGGCCGGCCCTCGTAGATGCGCACTGATTGAAATCTGCCCCCGTGTGCAGCGAGAGCCACTCCACCTGTCGGTTTAATAAGAGGCCAAATCAGAGGTGCAATTAGTTTAATGTCAGCGCTCTATCTGAATGTCACAACCGGGGCCGAGTGTTAGATGAATGACACTATTTTTTCCACATCTGGTCACTTTACTACCACAAAGTTTAAAGCTGGGGTGTGTGACTTTTTACATATTTGTTAAAACTGTCACTGTGTCACTACTGTGTGGTATTGAAACAGATAATTTGTGAAAAACATTTGAGCTCTGCTGCCTTCTCCCAGTGCCAACTATAGAAATACACAGCTAGGTCAGAAACAACCAATCAGAGCCAGGAGGAGGGGCTCAGTGCTGTCAATCACTCTCATGCTTGTTCTTTGCTAAGCTATTGCTAGCTTACTGCAATGCAGCATGCTCAGGCTAATTAGAATGGCCAGTGGTGATGGCAGATACACAAGTTTGATTGACAGCGCTAAGACGTACCTCCTGGATCTGATTTGGTTGTTTTTGACCGGGAGCGATGCATTTCTCCAGACGGCAATAATAGCACTGGTTCAAGCATTTCCACTCGGTCACAGTTGAATTTAGGTCTGGACTTTGGCTAGGCTAGCAGTTCTCAACGTGGGCGGTACCGCCCCCCAGGGGGCGTTCAGAGGACGGCAGGGGGCGCTGGTGGACATTTTTACATAAGGGGGGCGCTAGGATGACTTTGGGGGGCGTTTAGTCGAAGGTAAACTTTACACCTTGAATGCTCAACAATACCAGTTTAGACTTTGAGCAACTTGGTAAAACTGTATTGTGTAACATTAAAACATGCTTGGCTGCAACTGTATCGATGGCAGCTCTCCTTATTCAGTGTTTGTTAGCTTCTTGGCGCAGCTGCGTTCTCCTGCTACTGGTAGCTAAAATCACGATACCCTCACTGTGTATCCCTCTGAAAAATGAACCCATTTAAATAAAGAAATCCCTCCATGGGTGATACCACAATAGAGAGCGTTCATTTTATAGCGTTAACACCGGAGCTGTAAGTGGTCCGGTATGAAACGGGGGTGATAGAACAACACAGCACTTTTAAATTTCAACAATCAGAATGCAGAAATTGTTTCCGTTGTTTTAAAAAGGTTTATGTCAGTCTGCCTTTTCCCCATCGATATGTTTCCCGAACGCTGCGCATCATAGGGAGTTAAAAAAAAAGACGCGCACATTGCGAAAAACTCTGAAACAGGAGAAGTGGGACATAAAACGGAACGACGAACTAGATGTGAATTATGGCATAAAAACAGAGAATCCGACGCTGAACAGTGAAAAATCAACACATGATGTGAAACACATGACGACTAGGCGGCGCAGCAGGTGATGAGTGAAAATTACTGATGGTCAATAAACAATAAAATAAATTTAGCAACAGGACAGAAACTAAAGTGGACATAGCAAGAAACCAAGAGAGGATGATACTAATCAAATGAAACTAAATGGAAATGATTGAAGAACAAAATGCAAGAATAAACTAAGAAACTAAAGTAAATACAGAGGAATAAACTGGTATGGCAAGACCTTTCGAGCAATACAGAGGACTGTATGGCAAGAATAAACAGACACTATTTCCACATAAAAGGTAAAATAATATTGCTGAAATGTCATGGGTTTGTTGAGACCATATCTAATACTGAGAATAAATATATCTTACAGAACATAACAGTAAAGAACTGATCACTTACTTATGTTTTTAATTAGATTTGATATATTTATTTCTTACCAGCACCCCTACCGACCCCACTGAGGGACAAGGGTGTAAGAAGATGGATGGATGGATGGATGGATGGATGGATGGATGGATGGATGGATGGATGGATGGATGGATGGATGGATGGATGGACTTCAATATTATTTTTCATGTCAGTGTTAATGTCATGAGGCTGAGACTCCATGACACTTTCAATTTGACTCATTAGGATTTGATTAAGAACCAGATTTGTTCTTTGTAATTTCTGTCCAGTAAAACTATTAATCTATAAATCAATAGACAGATCTATATAAAGATATAATCCATGTTTCTGTCTCATATTTGTATGGCATTAAAAGGACCTGGAACTTTTGTTTTTCCACTGAAAGCTCTGGTTTGCACAATAAATGCCATGTGGGTGAAGTTTTATGGATGATACTCTGATGTCCCATTCTCCTGAAGGCAGCACAGAGCTGCACCACCAGAAACCGACAGAAATACTGAAGAGTTATGATTAATGTAGTTACAGTTCTATCCATGTTTTAATGTTGCAGAGCTCAGTTATTTTGCAAATAGTTCAAAGTTTAAACTGGCATGTTGTTCATCTATTATCTGCTCATTTTGTGGAATATTTAACAACTAGAAAATGGCACAAAATTAGAATACAGATTTTAACTTGAATGTTCGTTGCATTTTTTGAAGACGCCTGTGAAAATAATTTCTATTCCTATGGCGTTTTTGTTCTCTGGGAAATTATTTTTGATGGTAAGTACAGAAACAAGCATAAAAGTCAAAACATCTACAATAGTGATAGTTATATTAATGATAAAATAATGGTCAGTGCAAAGTAGCCTGCAAATTCTTTGGTGGGGGCGGTGAGGGACCTGGATAAAGGCTGGGGGGGCGCTGGGCCGAAAAAGGTTGAGAAACACTGAATTAGAGTCTATTTCTTCTTCACCCCCTGTTGATACAATTAAAAAATTTGAAAGCACTTTTGCATTTGTTGTTACTTTTCTCCAAACTAAAATATTACAGGGTCTGTCACAAGTTTCCCAAGTCTTCTGTCTAGAATTGAAAGTAGACTATGAGATGTTCTAAATGTAAAGATTTATCAGAAATGTTTTATGTTTATCATTTATCAATTCCAATTCCCCCATTTTGTTTTCTTATGTAAATAGAAAACAAACATTTCTGACAACATTTCTATTGTTATCAGAAATATTTTTCAGAGACTCTTTTTCTGTACATATTTCTAAAATGTCCAACTGAAACTGTACTGCAAAGGACAAAAGTTTTATTATTCAGTTCAGATCCGAATTTGGATTGCTCTCCTAAAAGGCCATGTCAATGTTTATTTTGAACCAACAAAAGAAAAATGTATCAATTTAGGCAGAGGAGCAAAACATGTAGACAAAGATTATGCAGTACAGTAAGATGTCATTGGGTTTAAAATCAAATGTTTTGTTGGACTTTAATTTCTGTATCAATTCAATCAAAATTTAAGACACACAAATGTTGTGAGCCAGTTGTTGTCCAGTTTGTTTTTTACATAATCAATTACTATTATATCCATTTTAAAAGTTTCATCATGTCCAATTTGTGCCTTTCTACCAAGACACGCATGTGTTTCGAAAGCAGCAGTTAGTAAGTTAGTTTGTTTGTTATTAGAAAGAATAAAAACAACAATAATGTTAATAAAAATGAAAAGAAAATAAAACATGTCAAATTAAATGAAACAGTTTCGTAATAAATGCTAGCTGGTTTTAAACCAAAGCTGAAATGTGATTATTCCTCTTCTAACATACTTTGAAGTTAATGTAATGAACCGTAATTTAATCTGGAGCTGTTTCATAATCTCCCTTTAAATCAAACACAAACTCATATTTATTTACCAATTCTGTTCCCTCTTTAGACATTTAAGGTGACCAAGTTTCAAATAACAAGGAATCCTGCTTTGATAAGATAATAGAGAAAAATATTGATTAGTCCATGATAAAGTTCAAGTCTGTTGGCAGTACAGACAACGGCTGATAACTGAAATTTATACAGACCTGAGAAACAGTACTGAACTGGAAAAGCGCCAGAAAAAGACGGGCAGTCTTTTTACAAGACTTTTTTATATGGTGTATATTAAGGAACAAGTGTCCTTACCTTTCATGTGGGCCCTACACCAGAGTACTGTTTCGGAAAGTCTGCGCCTGAACGGCCAATCCAATATCCGCTCATGTGTCAACACAAAACCATCCTCTGCTACCAACTGTTGGGAATGGAAATCGCGATCGATGAATCATAATTTGTATTAACACACGGAGTCTGTGGCTCACTGGGACTGCACTAGCTGGAAGCCTAGTGCAGTCCCACTAGGCTTCCAGCCCTAATGGCTGGAAGCCTAAGGTCCCACTAAGGTCCCTTAGCAGAGGGTTAAAGGACCTTTTCACCCAGATTGGGATGAAGCACATGGAGGCTTCTTGGGACCAGGACCAACGGAGGCACAGAGAGGCGTCTCGATGAAAGAACTGATGGAGGCACAGAGAGGGTTCATGGAGCAAGGATCGACAGAGGTATGACAGTATTGGCCCTCATTTATTGAAATAGCTGGTGAAGATTTTAGCAGCACCAGAAAAAAATCTTGTAAAAAAAACTGCCCGTCTTTTTCTGGCGCTTTTCCAGTTCGCTTAAAAGACACAACGCAATTGTGTCGTCAGCTGCCTCATGCTCCATGAACGCCAGAGTCCATCCAGCAGAACAGTCCCAGGTCTTCATTAGGTCTTTCAAAACCTTTTTCGTCAGGCCTGGAATCCAGTTCTGCTGGATGGCGATCGGCTGGCCCTCGATTTTAACGCAGATGTTGTCAACAATGCGTTCCTGTGCCTCTTTCAGGTCCTCAAGACACCAAGATGTTTTTGATTTCTTGATGCCTTGACACATCAATGACTCAACAAAAAGTTGGATTGTCTCCTTTCTCTCCTTCTCAAAGGACTTCCTCAGTTCTTCCATTCTATGTCTTACTGGTATCAGTTGTTGGACGACACTGATCACAGGTCGAACCAACAAACTGAACCCTAACCTCCGCCTAAGGACCACGATGGGGTCTTTATCTATGGGGTCTTCATTCCAATCATTCATAGGAGGCTTCACTACTGATATAACATGCTTTAAGAAAAGCATGTTAAATACTTCAGCGCACTCTCCCTGAATGATCTCCTCGACCCCCATGGCCTGGGCAAAGGCCTGAGAAACCTGATTTCCAAATACGGATTTTATATCGCCATATTCGTATTTCAGGTTCCCAAGTAAGTTTCGAACGAAAGCAGAGAAAACCTCCGTCAGGTGATCCAAAAGGTCTTTGGTCCTCTCTGTGAGACTCTCATTCAAGTGCAACAAATTAAAATTCTCCTCCGGAATATTATAAATGTACTCCTCGATTGCAGGGACGGCAGTGTTGCTAACTAAATATTGCAAATCTCGTCTCAAAAAATCCATAACTGTAACCATAACTGTTGTATTAAATTGAACTGTCTACTCTAGAAATGTCTTGGAAGGTGGCAGAATTTTACCAACAGGAGTTATATACCCCGCCCCCGTATTACACAACAAAGCAGTACGTGACATCACAACCTATGATGCATCATCACAAGAATACACGCAGCGCTGTGATGTAATAGGCCTACAAATCAAGTGTTCTGACGATCTGTGCTACCTCGTCTAAATCTACCTCGTCAGATTTAGAATCATTAATTGTCTTTGAGACAAGAATATTTTGTAACAAATGTAATGAACCGTAATTTAATCTGGAGCTGTTTCATAATCACCCTTTGAATCAAACACAAACTCATATTTATTTACCAATTCTGTTCCCTCTTTAGACATTTAAGGTGACCAAGTTTCAAATGAAAAGAAATCCTGCTTTGATAAGATAATAAGAGAGAAAAATATTGATTAGTTCATGATAAAGTTCAAGTCTGCTATAAACCTCAATTTTCAAGTTTTATTAAGTTTAAATTTAACCCTGTCTACAGCTAAGCCGAGTTTCAAAAACTTCAACCCATTAAATATCACTTTATTTTTTTAAATAATTTTACCTGTTATGTAATTTCATTTATCCTTCATACAGTTAATTTTGCCACGTGTGAAAATAGTGAATTGTGCAGGATTAGTTTAGTTTCAATCAGTTTCCCCTTCGCGTCATTTATTCCTTCCAGCCAGTATCACCCTGAAGGCTGTCTGTTTAACAGGTCGCCTCCTTTCTTCTGCACCAGGTATTCTATCCCTTTATTTGTTTTTCTCTTTCTCCCTTATTTTGATATTTGTCATGCTCTGCCAAATAAGTTATTAATGCTTCTATTTGCTCACCGAGTGCAATCTATGACCCGATGCCCCACTTTGGATCGTATTTTTCCTTTTCAAGTTCACCTTCCATCTGTTTAGGCTCAAAATTTAGGCTCAAAAATCACCTCTTCTCTCTTTTTCTGTTTTTTTTTTTTTGCAGTTTCGCTCGCACTGTGGCGAGGAAATCAAACACAGCAGCAAATCAAACCCAGCAGACAAAATCAAAAACGCTCTTCAACATTTTATGCTGATGATAGGTATATTTACAGTATAACATGTTGATTATAGGTTTAATTTCTGTTTCATGTCCTAATCTTAATTAACGTTTGATATAATGGTACATCATGAGGTATATGTAGTGTGTACACAAAGTATTTTTTGGTTCTTGGATGGTTTATTTTTTTCTTGCTTTTACAAATCAATTGTAATTAAAATAAAAGAGATTCACTTTTGATAAAAGAAATACAAAAAAAAACTTAAATATCAATATCAAACTGATACGGAAGCGCATTGCTATCACGCAGGAAAAAAAAAATTCGAGCGCTATCACGTTATAACGTGATACGTATCTTGTTAAAACGTGATACATATCACGTTATAACGTGATACTATCTTGTTAAAACGTGATACATATCTTGTTAAAACGTGATAGTTATCTTGTTAAAACGTGATATGTATCTTGTTAAAACGTGATAGTTATCTTGTTAAAACGTGTTATGTATCTTGTTAAAACGTGATATGTATCTTGTTAAAACGTGATATTTATCTTGTTAAAACGTGATAGTTATCTTGTTAAAACGTGATAATTCTATGTCCAGGAAGTGGCGGTATTATGCTAGGCTAGTACAGTGGCTGACATGAATTGGTCATGAATTGAACATGAATTTCCCTTCATGTTTGGTCTACACGGATATGGATGCTGTGGTTAAAACCATTAATAGCATGCTACTCTGAGCAGGATCCTAAATAGAACGGGGCTGCACAGAAGGAAACGTCAGTTTGGTTCTCTAGCTGTGGCGGCGTTCCTGACTGTCTGGATCGAAGCTGAAGTTGGCTTCCGTTTGTAGCTTCTGATTCGGGAAATGGCTAAAGAGCGATTAGAACGGAGGCTCAGATGTATTTGCTGAACATTTTCTGTAAAACATTTTTATTGAACAGTACAATAGGTGCATAACGGCAACGGCTGTTCGTAACCAAGCAACCAAAATAAACAGAAGGCTAGATAGTGGCAAAAGACAAAAAATTAGATCCTGTTAAGCATACTTCAAAATAAAAGACTTCCTCTCTCTTCCCTTTTTGTCAAAATAAATCATAAATAAAGCTTTGAATTTAATTATTTTTCACATCACCTTTTTGTAATTATGTACAATCAAGTTACATTCAGTAAATAATAATAAGCATTTAAATTATTCTTAACATATGACTGTAATTAAGTAACTCCGTCCATTTTCTTTACACCCTTGTATGTTAGTGGGCTCGGGAGGGGTGTTGGTGCCTATCTCCAGCTGACATTCTGGGCGAGAGACGAGGTACACCCTGGACAGGTTGCCAGTCTGTCGCAGGGCAACAAAGAAATACACACACACACACACACACATAGGGACAATTTGGAGAGGCCATTTAACCTGACAGTCATGTTTTTGGACTGTGGGAGGAAACCGGAGTACCCGGAGAAAACCCACGCATGCACAGGGAGAACATGCAAACTCCATACAGAAAGACCCGTGCCAGGAATTGAACCCAGAACCTTCTTGCTGCAAGGCATCAGCTCTACCAACTACACCACTGTGCAGCCCTGTAAATAAGTAACTAATCATGGAATTAGATTTAACATGCAAGTGTTAACATGCAAGTTTAACATGCAAGAAATCACCTGATATGCTTTAAAAACAAACATACATCGACACTTCAAATCTGGAGTAGATTATTCTACGCCAATGGCAGAATATTTCAAACCTAGTTTGTGATTTGTGAAACCTTTATCTGAATTGTGAAACTTCAAACATGAGAGATTTAAAAACCTTTTTGTATCTGGAATGCATTATAAATGAACTATCACATTTACAATATTTGCTATTATTTTAGCTTTCTGTTTTCTTTCATTTTTTGTCCTAGAGCACCTGCCTTTCTGTTTGGCTGTTGTGGTTTACAGGGATGCATTTTAACTTGAGAGGAAGTCTTTTATTTTGAAGAATGCTTAACAGGATCTAGTTTTGTCTTTTGCCACTATCTAGCCTTCTGTTGATTTCGGTTGCTTGGTTACGAACAGCCGTTGCCGTTGTTCAGCAAGTGTACTGTTAAAAAAAATAAATCTGAACAGAAAATGTTCAGCAAATACATCTGAGCCTCCGTTCTATTCGCTCTTTAGCCATTTCCCGAATCAGAAGCTACAATCGAAAGCCGACTCAAGCTTCGATCCAGACAGTCAGGAACGCCGCCATAGCTAGAGAACCGAATTGACGTTTCCTTCTGTGCAGCCCCGTTCTATTTAGGATCCTGCTAAGAGTAGCATGCTATTAATGGTTTTAACCACAGTGCAAAGCAGCATCCATATCCCTGTAGACCAAACATGAAGGGAAACCTGACCAATTCATGTTAGCCACTGTAAAAGCCTAGCATAATATCGCCACTTCCTGGACATAAAATTATCAAGATACGTATCACGTTTTAACAAGATACATATCACGTTTTAACAAGATACTTATCACGTTTTAACAAGATACATATCACGTTTTAACAAGATACATATCACGTTTTAACAAGATACATATCACGTTTTAACAAGATACTTATCACGTTTTAACAAGATACATATCACGTTTTAACAAGATACATATCACGTTTTAACAAGATAAATATCACGTTTTAACAAGATACATATCACGTTTTAACAAGATAACTATCACGTTTTAACAAGATACGTATCACGTTTTAACAAGATACATATCACGTTTTAACAAGATACTTATCACGTTTTAACAAGATACATATCACGTTTTAACAAGATAACTATCACGTTTTAACAAGATATGTATCACGTTTTAACAAGATACGTATCACGTTATAACGTGATAGCGCTCGAATTTTTTTTTTCCTGCGTGATAGCAATGCGCTTCCGTAAACTGAAGCTTGATCTGTACAAAATAATGACAATGGCCTACATGTCACGAGTAGTGGTGACTGGGCTGAAACGATTCCTCAAATAATTCGAATACCTCGATTACTAAAATTCCTTGAAGAAAATTTATCTGTCTAGAAGCTTCGCTAAATTTATTGTAATAAATAATGCTGTTAAATATGAAGTGCACTGTGGTCTAGCTGGAAGGTTTTTGTGTTGCACATCGCTACCACTTCCGTTAGCGCCTGGAGCACATGTGCTAATTTTGTAGCTATGAAGGGAAACGCAGAATGCTCAGGAGAACCCCGAAAGCGACAAACAAAAAAAGTTTGGGAACACTTTAGGCTAAACTAGCGGTTCTCAACGTGGGCGGTACCGCCCCCCAGGGGGCGTTCAGAGGACGGCAGGGGGCGCTGGCGGACATTTTTACAAAAGGGGGGCGCTGGGATGCCTTTGGGGGGCGTTTAGTCGAAGGTAAACTTTACACCTTGAATGCTCAACAATACCAGTTTAGACTTTGAGCAACTTGGTCAAACTGTATTGTGTAACATTAAATCATGCTTGGCTGCAACTGTATCAATGGCAGCTCTTCTTCTATTCAGTGCTTGTTAGCTTCTGTTAGCTTCTTGGCGCAGCTCCGTTCTCCTGCTACTGGTAGCTAAAATCACGATACCCTCACTGTGTATCCCTCTGAAAAATGAACCAATTTAAATAAAGAAATAAAGAAATCCCTCCATGGGTGATACCTCGATAGAGGGCGTTCATTTTATAGCGTTAACACCGGAGCTGTAAGTGGTCCGGTATAAAACGGGGGTGATAGAACAACACAGGACTTTAAAATTTCAATAATCAGAATGAAGAAATTGTTTCCGTTGTTTTAAAAGGTTTATGTCTGTCTGCCTTTTCCCCGGTCGGTTCCCGACCGCCCTGCACCTTAGGGGTTAAAAAAAGACGCGCACATTGCGCAAAACTCTGAAACAGGAGAAGTGGGACATAAAACGGAGCGACGAACTAGATGTGAATTATGGCGTAAAAACAGAGAATCCGACACTGAACAGTGAAAAAATCAATACATGATGTGAAACATATGACGATTAGGCGGCGCAGCAGGTGATGAGATTACTGATGATGACCGTCAATAAACGATCAAATAAATCTAGCAACAGGAAACTGACAAACACTGAATAGAAGAAGAGTTATGATTAATGTAGTTACAGTTCTATCCATGTTTTAATGTTGCAGAGCTCAGTCATTTTGCAAATAGTTAAAAGTTTAAACTGGCATGTTGAACATCTTTTATTTGGTCATTTTGTGTAATATTTAACAACTAGAAAATGGCACAAAATTAAAATATTTTTTCCACTCTGATTTGCTGCTGTTAGGCCTACACATTTTAACTTGAATGTTCATTCCATTTTTCATAGACGCCTGTGAAAATAATTTCTATTCCCATGACTTTTTTGTTCTCTGGGAAATTATTTTTGATGATAAATACAGAAACAAGCATAAAAATCAAAACATCTACAATAGTGATAGTTATATTAATAACAAAATTATAGTCAGTGCAAAGTAGCCTGCAAATTATTTGGTGGCGGCGGTGAGGGACCTGGATAAAGGCTAGGGGGGCGCTGGCCCAAAAAAGGTTGAGAAACACTGGGCTAGGCCATTCTGACACATGAAAATTATTCGATCCAAGCTCTTCATTGTGTGAACGGCTGTTTGTTTGGGATAATAAACGTCGTCCCGGGGTCTGCCTTTATTTAGCTCCATCCATCCCATCAACTCTGTGTCTTCCCTGTTCCTGCAGAAGAAAAGCAACCCTGCAGCATGATGCAGCCACCACCATGTTTTACTGTGGGAATAATGTGTTCAGTGTTACTTTTCCCTACTTACAAATATTTTTTATGTCTCCTACATGGCTTTGTCAAACTAAAAACATGACTTTTAATAACTTTCTCTCACCAATGGATTTATTGGTGAGAGAATAATTCCCACTTATGTCTTGGATCCCTCTTCTACCTCCCAACTACGGACTAATTTGTGTAAGTTTACGATGTAAAATCCCACTTGATGTTTGCGGTTGCAACATTACAAAATGTTAAAAAGTTCAAGGGGTTGAAAGAAGTTTACGTTTAATTGAAAATGGTTCAAATCCAACATATGAACCATTAAATCCTCTGATCAAAGGGAGTAAAAGATTAGAAATATGTTGTTTTATCGCATCATTTTTGTGAAGCAGCGTGCGCGCAAGAAAATAATTTTTTTAGATTTAAGGGCAGGGTTTCAGATTTTAAAAGCAGAACGCACTTAAGGATCTGATCAACACAAAAACAGAACTCCAGCGTCTTTAAGTGCACTGGAAGGAAAATATTTGGAGACTTTTTTTTTCCCCTCCCCTCCCCTAAGTTTCAGTCTTATCTTCGCAGTTGGCCCACACACTTAACATGCTTTGACCAGTCACCGTGAAACGACTGCATTAGCAAATCGTGCCGCCAAAGCAAACATGCTTTTTGTTGCAGCTGACAGGCTGTGATTGTTATTACAAGCTTCTGAAAGCATTACAGGAAGTATCTCTGTTGAAATCTCTCCCGAGGAAAAACTCCTGCTCCGGGAACGTCTTGCCAGGACTACACATGTATGTGAGAAGTGTTTTTATTTTTGTTTCTAGGTGAAGGTGCTGAAGTTGGTCATGTTTCTGCCTGGTCAGAGCTGAGGAGACAAAATGTTCAGGCGCGCTTTGAAAAGATTTCACAGACCGATTCTCCTGAGTCTGGCACGTCGTCAAGCGCTAGATGAGCCACAAATGTAAACACTCCCTGACTTAAAGTGGACTTAATGACTGGAGAGAGAACCGTGGCAAGAAATCTTAAACCAAAGCATCCTCTTACTGGTAAAAAAAAAAATGTTACAGCAATTAAAGGGGGACTTGCTGTGATCTGTGATTATTCTGTTAACTGAAGCACATCCATCTCTGACTTTTGACGGGCTCATTCCTCATCCTCCTTTCAGCATTTTTCTTCAGTTCTCGTACTGCACTCGTAAAAAAAAAAAAAAAAAAGTGACAATTTCAAATAGTTAACTAAAGTAACATCATCTTTTTTATATTCAGTACAGAAAAATCCTATAATCCTAAAATAACGTGATTAGATGTATTACTGCAATTATAATATTATTAAATATTGCTAAATAATGTTGGTATATTTGGTGTCAGATTATAGAATGCAGGTTGAAACAGAATAAACTCAGCAGAAGATTTAAAATCCAAAACCTTGCTGCCGTTCTGCTCTTTCCAACGTTACACAAGTAGAACAAGTCAATATTAGCTGAGTATTTAGTTGGGCCATCTACTCAAACAGCCAGGCAGAGTTTGGTTGTTTAACATTCATGCTCACTGCTTGCCAAGTAAAGCTTTAAAACAGCATTACGTTGATAAGAGTGATGGGCGGCACCACCTTAGTTTCCAGACAATGACTGTCTGTCAAACTTGGAAATATTTCCAAACCGTCTAGTTTGTCTTCCTAAGCCAAATTAAAGCTTTAGAATTAAAGTAGTGCTTTAGAAATTTGCCAGAATCTCTATTTATTACATGTATTTTTTTGCAATATAAACCCCCTTCACAGACACTTTGTTATCCACATCGTATGAGTCGATGTGTTGAGATTATGGGCCGTCTGTGCCTCCAAAGCATGCAACAGTCAGACTCTGTCATTAATGCCCGGGGTTGTAGATAACAAAGTACGATTGTGTGACATCAATCAATTTTGAGGTAGCACAGTTAACCCTCCATTTCCACTGCCCTCTAGACGCAGCCACTGATGTTCGATCAAACGATCACCGAGGCTGGCAACAACAGTCTCCACGGCACACGTGCTGTGCCCTGTTTTCCCAAAAACACAAATCAAAATCGAACAAACAGATTCATTCTGAGAATTATCTAATCAACATGTGTGAAGGCAGTGTCGAGAGCTGCAAACAGAGTTGTCAGAACAGCATTTCAATACAACCGACGCCAAAACGCTCTTGTTCAGAAGGTACTCATTTCCATCAAAATTGTTTCAAATTTGAGTCATTTTCACATCCCTTCTTTGGGATCTTAAAGACTAGGACTCTGGTGTTAATGATGAATTTAAAAAGATTTCACAACACCAAAGGTTAACGTCAGCATTTACATATTAGCAACTTGCCAAAAGCCACGTCAGCGAACTTGGTGGGCTGACTTTTGGACACATGGTCGGAATGAAACGTCTGGCGGCAGAGAGCTACACACGCAGCAAAATCATCAAACGACGATGAAGCAGCTTTTATCTTCTCTTTACGAAAATCCAGGCTAAAAACCTGAAACTAGTCAGAAGGAATGGCAACTTGCCACCTGCTTCATTGTCATTTGATGATACTGAAACTGAAAATGCCTTTGTTTGAAAACATTTGCATGGATCACATTCTTGTTCACACTGTTGAAAAAGCTGAATAAATGCTACTAGCCATAAACCGTCACCCCGTGTAATAACAGCTGCTATGGTCCCTACTTCTTATTGGTTTTAAAATAATAAAGGCAATAAAATTCTGTCCTACTGTCACCAATTTTATTTAACGCACTTATTAATACTTCTTTACTAATCTAATAGAAAGAACACAATACCTTCAAAGGCATTCAAACTGGTGTTTTTTTTTTTTGCTTTGGTTTTAATATTTAACTTGATATTTTAGTATTGTGAAAATATGTCTGGTTTTTGGAGATCAAGATTTTGTCAGAGATACTCAAAGAAACTGAGACGCTATAATCACAGATTTGCACAAGCCCATCTATCTGGACCCCGGCAGCTACTCACCAACTAGCTTAACGTTGGATCATTTTTTTAAGCAGCGTATTTATTATATCTGCTTCCTATGTTTAATTTCACATTTGACTGGAACTGTTTGTAACTTGAAAAATACTGGATTTACGCTGTGAGGGAGCAATTACGACTAATGTCAGTAAACTCTCCCTCATGTAGAAACATCAGCGATTTATATTGTGTTACCCGGCAAAATGTTTGCCAAAAATTGGAGAGGTACAACAGGTAAAAAATAAAGTGATTCTATGAAGCCAGCTCCAGTGTTTCAGCTTTATTCCATCACAGAAGCCGCATTACTGCAGTGAGGATTTTTGTTTCACACTTAAACAGATTTCATTTGCCTAATCTACTGTTTACCTCAGACCACAGAGGAAAATGAGAAGAGCCAGTGGTGAAAAAAAAATCTGTAGCTCACTGGAAAAATCCCCCAGGACATTTGGGCTCTGTGTAGTTATGGTCGAAATGCTCCTAATATCCAATAACAATGCCTCTGTTTGGAAAGGGCAAAGGTTAAAAATGAAAATTTTCTGCACATCACTTTATCAGGCAGAACTAATTATAAATGCAAGAACTGAGAGGAAACAAATATTGCTTAAATGCAGAAGTAAAGAATATTTTAGGTTTATTTGACAGAAGTTTAGCAGTATCTTCTTCAGGGTCAACTACACAATTATATTTCCGATAAAGCAATGATTTTATTTTTCATCTGAATCAACGATGCGGTTTTCTCTTAACTGGTTGTACCGCAACACAACCAGTTAAGAACAGTTATGGTTATCTGGGTGCAACAATGCAAGACAATCCTCCATTCATAAAATGAAATGAAGGCTCACTTCTTTTCCCTCTCTCTCACACAGGGCATTTTGACCCATAATCAAATTTCAAGAATATGTGACCTCCAGGGGTCATGAGAATAACCGTGTGGGGAGCTGTCAGAATAGCGTCTGTTGTTACGGCCTGGCACAGCACAAAAGTTACACTTTTGCCCTGACTGTGACCTTTTTCTCACCCTCGGATTTGGTTTATATACACAACCTTCTGGCTTCGCTGAATCAACCAGGAAATGAGAAATATGTTTATGTTAAGTTGATTTAGACACAAAGCGAAGCACCTTTTTCCATACGTTTTCTGTTTCTGCTGCATGACATGTGGTAAACTCTGAACTCGCTCTGGGTTTTTATGGTTTTCTTTCAACGCAGGCTTGGATTGGATTTATGAACTGCATTGTTAATGGTTTTTGTGGCAGCAGACTCTCCAACCTGAGCTGTGGATCTTTGCACGTCCTCCAGAGTTGCCACCGGTATTCTCACGTTCTCCTTGAACAACATCCGTTTTTGATTCATGGATTGAACAGTACTCCATGCTAAAAGCTTTGGATATTGTTTTATTTAAAAAAAATCACTCTGCTTTAACACTTCTCCACAGCTACAGATGGATGGATTTTATTTACGTGTGAAGTGACTTCCTGGTTTGTACTGGTTGCAAGGCAATTCAATTGGCAGCATCAGAAGAATGAGGTCTAGTTCTCTCAACGATATAGGCTATCACATAACATCAATATAAAAATCATCAATTAGTATGAGAAAAAGAGGACAATTACACAGGGTGCGAATACTTTTGAGAGGTGCTTTAAATTTCCAAACACATTCTTTAAAAAAGCAAACCAAAAAAGCAGTTTATGTTCTATACTAAAGGGACTTTCCTGCAGCAGCTGTAGTTTACAGAGTGCTAGCATGTTTATATTCAAAGAAGTGAACAAACTATCATAAATGATGGTATTAAATTTGTTGATTATTCCATGTTAAGCAAAAAAAAAAAACGCATATCACAGATGAGCTTTTTTTCTCCAGGAAGGCCTTTGGAAGATGAGACAAAACAACATTCTGAAGGTATTACCGCAGCGTCAGGTGATAAAATAGCCCAGCTGACAGCAGCCCAGGGCTGCCATCGCCTGAATGAATTTCACCAGTTATTAAACAAAGAAATGCAACAGAGAAGCCCTTGAGTAGCTTACCTCCATATTAAGCAAAAGTGGGATAACATTTCACTTTCAAAATCACAGCAATTACTCTCGCTAGCTCCCAAACGCTTGTAGGGTGCCAACAGTGTGGTGATGCAACACAGTGGTAAACATCCACTCCATCACCAGCAGCGATTCTGGTGTTAAATGAAAAAGAGAAATTGTTGAGATTCTTATCAGAAATTTTGCACACAGCACTGTGAGTGAAAAGCACACACCTGACTGAATGTGTTAAGGAAATGTGTACAAGAAGAACTACACATTGTGACATCCTTGGAAGATTTGGAAGCAAATGTGGAAGAGCTGGGAGGGGGAAGAGTTACCAAATTATCAGAGTATTTCAGCCACAGCCATCCCTGTTGGAAGTCATTTGAAATGACATTTCCAACTGCAGTCAATTTTGCCTATATTCAAAAACAAAACCTTATTGGAAAGACATTAAGAAAAAAATGAGATATACTCTGGGATGTCATTTGTTTTTGATTGTGTCTGTTCGGACCATCTTTTTTCCAGCGAACGTATAAAGGAGAAATATAGAAATTGCTCGTAAGAATAAGTAACAAGGAAATGGAAGCAGGCAGAGGCCAAAACCAATGGTCTTATATTGTAGAGGTATTGATATTTCTCTGCGGTGTTAGGGGTGCCTCATTTATCATCTTCAAACTAATGCATTAAATAACAAAGGTCATTTGGACAAAATTGGAGACCTATTTGAAGGTGCTCAGTGATGAAGGATGAGCATAGTGACAAAAGTGGAGACATCCAGGCCTAGATCCCGGAGAGGGAATTCCCCCTGACCAGAAGAGGCTGATCTCTGATGGTTAGCAGATGGAGGACGGCAGAGCCCCTTTTAGACTACAACATCCAAAAAGGAGTGCAAAGTCTACCTGATCCTTCCGCTGAAGTACTGCATGTTGCAAGCCCTCACTTGAAAGACCGTCTTCGTAGAAGTGGAGCCAATTGGAGACGACAGAGACCGCGCAAGCCAAGACATTACCTCTGACCAGCAGAGGCTGATCTTTTCCTGTAAACAGCTATAAAAGGGCAGCATAATCTCCAAGTTCAGCTTCCAGAAGGAGTCCATTAACCCTTGTTTGAAGGGAAACAGGCAGATCTTTGTTAAGACCACCACCTTGGATGTGGAGCCATGCAGATCACAGAGAACATGTAGGCCTAGATCCAGTACAAAAAACACTTTTTGCCTGACCAGAAGAAACTGCTCCTTTTATGTCAAGAACTTAGAAGTATGTTGCATCATCCAGGAGCAGCGACCCTCCACGTGGTTCTTCGTCGCAGTTGGTAAATGTTTCCATTAATTTTCTCAAATAGCATAATAAATGCAACTAAAGCACAAAGTTCGAAGAAGACCGAAATGGAAGGCAAAGGGAAGAAATTAGCTAGATATGGAAAGTTGGTTTGTAGTACAGAGGACTGGAAGGCAATGTACTGTGACACTTAAATCAAACTTTCTGTCAATTGAGAAATACTTAAAACACTGCACAAAAAAAGCTTTTTATTGTCAATTTCCTTTATCATTCTGTTATTTGAGATATGGAAGTATCCTGAGGCCAGTTGTCTTTGTATATTAAATTCTGGTTTGGGATTGTGTGGGAATATTAGATTAGAACAAAGTTGGATGTATGAGGCTGTGCTTGGGGAGTGCGACAGAAAGTGAGAAAGTTAGTCCTGTGGATGTGTGGTCAGAAAGAAAGAGAGAGGGGGAAGGAAAGGAAAGAGGCAGTAAAGAGATTGCAGCACTACGTCTGGAGGGCTCCCAGCATAAAGCAGGTCTTTGAAAAGGGCAGACAAAGAGAAAAGGTCTCGGCCAAATACCTGAAAGAATGTTGAGAGGAAAGAGGAGCGCGGCCAGAAGGAGATAAGGCAGTTAGCCGCACACCGAGGCAGCTCCTGTATCATCGGATCAAGTTACCTTGGCGCTCATGAGTGTCTTTGCTTGTGCTCATCTGTGCGTTGGTCCATCTAAGGTCGGGACTGGCTCTGCCGACATTCCACAGTGGTCTACCTCTGTTCACGGTCCAGCGAGGCCGTTGACAAAGCCGCGATGGGTGAGGCGATGTGTGGCGCCTATCGGGCGAGCCCGGGTTGATGCAACAGGACGCCGACCGTCGACCTGAACCGCAAGCGTCAGGCCCCAGACTTCAGGGTAGAAGAAGGATAAACGCCAGGCCTTGCAGAATGTCAGTCCCCATGTACCTATTTTCCGAGCTCCTCTCCTGGGCTTCAAAGCATCCCCAGATGAGAGGCTGCTTTGAAAGTGATTTTGAGCCTCTGCTTTATCTCCATTTTGGGAAATCACCCTGGAGCTATTTTGTGAGCTCAGGTACCTTTCAATAGAGCAACAGAGCCTCGGGAAAAAGACTTCCTAAGAGCTGTTGTAGCAACAAAACCAAGACGAGGTTTCAAGCTGCTTCTTCCTGCGTCAGTATGGCAAAGCCAAGAAACCTTTTAGGATATTAAAAGTGGATCATATGAGCATCGAAACAAATCCAAGCAGTTATTAGTTGTGATTGAGGTCTGATAGCAATTAGTCTCACTCCGCCACACAGACTGACTCCTCTAATGATGTCATTGGCCTTGCCACCTCCCAGAGGTCAAAGTGTCCATGTTAAACCATGCGTAATGGTTCCGTGTTTAGACTACAAGGGCCTGTCCGGCTAAATGGAGATGGATCGCTTTTTTTTTTTTTTGCCGGCGGTGGTGTGTGTTGCATCAGATGATACGGCCCTCAACATGATATTCAGTTGATTAAATCAATACTCCAAGGAAATGTGCGGTGGGCTCAATTTCAGTTCAATAACGCGACAGGGTCCGGGTCTGCGCGCACACACCCACGATCCTGTCCATGCGCACCCCCTGAGGGCCGGTTGCACAAAATAAGGGACAAGGATGGTGGGGTTGTTTGCAATATGCTTCTAAAATGGGGTCATCAGGAGAAAATGCGTGCCTTCACAGAGGTTTCCCTGATCAAGTTAATGTCGTAAAAAAAAAAAAAAAAAGCAGAAATCTCTTCCCCTATCAGTGATGACAGACTGGATGATTGTGGTCATTTAGCACCCGCGGTTTCCAAATTATAAGGGAGGATCGAAAATCACAGACAGCTCGGTAGGCTCATGCAAAAACAGAGGGCATATGTTTCCATTTTCCTCGGCTCTCGCATCAAATTTGGTCAATGAAGAAGCACAAACAGCTGCTGTAATGTTGGCGGAGACATGACGCGAAAACAGCTCTAGGTGGAGGGAGGGAAATTATGAAATTATTGCAAAGCAAATGGACAAAGCTTCGTGTTGTATGTTAAATGTGTTAGCAGGACAGGTGCGCCCCTCAGGCGACATGCGTTAACAAATGCCCGTACCTCAGACATACACACGCACAAAAAAAAAAAAAAAAAGGGGCAGACCTTAGAACAAGGAGAATTTATGCTTTTTTATTACCTACCTGTTTTGTGTTTTTTTCCCTCTTCTTCCTGCTTTCGCTCCTTTCTTTCTTCTTTGTCTCACCCCTGCAGTGACCCATAGCAACCCCCAGTCTAATGACCGCCGCAGTTTGCCACTTATTAAAGGTGGTCAATTAGCCAGAGGAGCCGGAGTCACTTTCATTAGATGACTTGTAAAGGTCTATTTTAGTCTGGCTCTTAAACAGAAACACAAGGGAGGCAGACAGTGCGGGCGCTAAGTGCTGGACCCCAAAATGCTTTCAGAGCCTTGCAAAAGTATCCAACTTCTTTTTTTTTAATATATATATTTCATCACATCGCAGTTGTGTACTTTGATGTACTTCATCCTAATTTAAACACTCAAACACATTGGGGGATGCATAATCGTGAACTGGAAGGACAGTTTTCAAAATTATTTGTCGTGTGGCAGACACACCATCGTGTTCAGCTCCCTTTCACTCTGATGCAACCCATTAACTTCAGAAGTCTTGGAATAAGTAAAAAAAAAAACGACGCCACCTGCATTTCATTTAAAGTCAAAGAATAACATTCTTTGAAGGTTTCAGAGGTTTGTTGGAGGACATTAGTGAACAAAACAGAGTTGTGAATATTTACGGCAGCGTTGTAAAACAATGTGACATATCTACAAACTTAAGACGTTGCCTTCCACTTACACTGACTGGCTGCACAAGGAGAGAAACAGTAAGAGAAGCCGCCATGAGGCCTGTGGTAGCTCTAGAGGAGCTGCAAAGATCCAGAGCTCAGGTTGTAGCGTTAGCTGCCTTTATAACTTTTAGCTGACCAACAATTCTGGCTTTTATGGAAGAGTGGTAAGAATAAAAAAACAAACAAAAAAAAACATAATAAGACCCATTTATAATTTGATACAAGCCATCCAGGAAAATGTGGAAAAAAGGTTTGAGAGCAATTATGTGCAAAACGTGTGGTAGCAAACCAACACTGCACATCACCATGAATGCACCAGGGGTAGGAAAGCTGGTCAGAGCCGAACGGAAAGATGGATGGAGCGAAAACGTCAAACATGGAAGGAAAATTGTCGAAAGTTGCCAAAGTGTTTAGACTGGAGTGTAAAAGTTCACCCTCTAGCAGGACAACCCTAAACACAAAGCCTGAGCTGCAAAAGAATAGCTCAAACAAAAGCATACTGGATGATACAAACTCCAGAGAATAGGTGCCAAAACTTAAAAAAAACAAAAAAAAAAAGATGTTCGTGAGCTTACTTGGTGAGCTGCACAGTGGCATGGTTGTATAGCAATGTTGCAACAAGGAGATTTGGGTTCTGGTGTGAGGTCTGCCTGCATTGAGTTGCGTGTCTCTTTAAATTGTCGTTAGCGGGCATGCATATTTTTCAAAGAATGTAGGAAAAAAATGCGCAAAATGGATGGATGATCCCACAAAAGAACTGCAGCTGTAATTGCCGTAAAAGGTGGTTGTATAACATGTTGATTTAGTTGGGATTGACTACAAAATGGGGTAGCTTTACTATCAGTTTACAGCTGTGCATTATTTTGAGCTAGGTCCTTTACAGAATCCACTGAAATGAGTGGTTGCAATCTGAAGTGGAAGGAACAGGCACACGAATGCTTTCACAAGGCACGGCACATCCTGAGAGTGGAAGACGAACCTACAGAGACTTGTTTGTTTTGCTTATTTGTTTTGTTGAAAGGGAATCTGCTGGTATTTTATGGAGACAAACACAAACGGCTGAGGGGGGGAGGCAGAAAAAATGTTGAAATTGCTGAACAGAGCATAGAAAATGAGATCTCATGAGGGGAGAAGATGAAAAACAGAGCCATCTGCATGGAAGGGGTTGGCTCTCCAAAGACAGTCTGGTCCCGTTTCAGTCCTCTACATCACTCCCTCTTTACTGTAAATCAACCCAGAGAGTTCCTTCCCCCCCGCCTCCCCAACCCCCTTGTCTTTGGATTTTGTGCACGCGCACAAACACGGACAGTGAGTGCGCGGAAGAAGAAAAAGAAAAAGAAGGAGGAGGAGAAGAAGAAGAAGAAGAAGAAGAAGAAGGGGGGAATGTTTTTCCCATTTCTGTAATATATCAGCGTGTGTGCGTGTCTGGTTTTAAGCGGAAAGCGTCTGCCTGGTCCCAGGCCTCTGGAGTCATCAGCCTGTGAAGGTCAAGTCTGATTCAGAAAGAGACAAGGCAGATTGGCATGGAAATGGAATCCGCTGTCTCCGTGCCAAACGTCCAGACTGACTGACTGACTGCCTGCCCTCTCATCGCATCCAAGCCCTATCCTCTCATCACACCGTCCACTCCTCCTCCTCCTCCTCCGCCTTCCCGTGTGGGCTCCCTTTGCATACCAATATCGGAATAACACAGCAGAGGTGGGTGGGGGGGTGAAACAGCTCTGTTTGATGATCGTAATGTCAAACAATGTCTCTGTGAAGAGGAAGCATGAATCCAGCTGTTAGTTGCTACAAGGAACCATCTGCTTGAATCAGGGCTGTCTCTTCTCGTTGCTTCTCCGTGTGTGGCAGATTCTGCCTTGAGTCAATTTGAAGCAGCCATTTTACACCAGAAAAAAAAAATACAATAAAATAATGCACTCGCTGAACTAATTGATTCATAAACAGCTGCTTTTAAGAGATATTATTCTCATCTTCTGAAAATCTTTACGGGAGGAGTCATTAGTGGTGGTTAAAATACGGAGGATATGGCTCATTGCCCAGGGTGCCATTGTGCTAAAGGGCAGAATAAGCATTTGAAAAATACATATTTTATTGCCTATTATTAGATAGTCTAAGCACTGGTAATAAATAAATAATAAATCACTGCACGGATCGGCTGGCTAATGAAGTTGGTATCTGATACTTTTTCGGCTTTCAATTAAATCTCGACTGCGTTTGATCGGCTCTTGGTTACTATGAAGATTTTTGTGGTTCTGATTAGGAAATTACAAACAAAAGCTACATTTGCAATTAGTAATTACTAGAACACTCAAGTTTTTTTTTTCTGCTGATAATTTGTTTGTGGTCCAACTTTGTATAAAATGACAACAACCCAAACATTTGGTAAAAAAAAAAAAAAGAAAAAAAGAAATAACTTTGTGTTACATCGGGCAAATTCTGTACCGGCTTTTGAATTGTGGTCAAATCCGGCGGACCACACTTTGAAAACCCCTAACCCAGACTGATCCAATCTGGGGAGAAAAAAAAACATTCCTCCAGTGAACACTGAACTGTTTTAAATTTATGAAACTTTAATTCTGTTTGTGAAATCACAGAAGCAAAAAAATGTTGTTCTGGACGTGAAGAAAGAGAAGGAGGGGCTCGCCCCGGGCAGCAGTCTCACTAGATCTGCCACTGAGCCTAATGGCTGTGCTTGTGTGTGTGTGTGTGTGTATTGGCCATAATGAGCATGCGCTTTTGATGTGAATGAGAGCAGTGAAGCGTGAGATGAGTATGTGCTTGCTGGTATGGAACGAGTCCTTGCACTTCCTCGAGTGTTCGGGATTTTGTGGCAGGACGATGTGTGTGTGAGGTGGAGTAAGAAGGAGTGTTCACCACGCTCAAATGGTTCCCTGCCCTTCATGAATATTCATTCCCCCCCTCAAAGTCCCACTGACGTCCCACTGATGTTAGCTCGCGAATGAGAAAACGAGTTGTCCCAGTAACATTTATTATTCCCTCAAAGCTTTCCCTACTGTTGTTAAAAAAGAAAAAAAGAGGACTGTACTGGAGGTCATCCTTTAAATACAAAGCATTGTTGGTCTGGAGCCAGTTACAAAGTGCAGATGAGTGAAATGGTCTTGATCTCATGTGGCACTCTCAGAACTAGGGCAGCACTTAGGTCACATGTTTAGGTCAGTCACCCTTCACTAAGGGATTCTCTAATGCATCCTGTCAACCGCTGTGTAGCCACGGCGTCGCAGGGAGCAGGGGGAGCGGAGGAGGGGGGAGAGAAAGGGAAGGAAAAAAAAAGGGGGGAAAAAAATGAAAGAAAGCACTTGTGATGTTTCCCGGCTGCTCCTTCTTGGTTTTAATTTCTCAGCTGGGCATTCGCTGTGAATTTGTTCCCAATAAAATGCATTTAAAAAAAAAAAAAGCTTGAGTCGGGGTGACATTGAGAGATTCCTTCGCCGCACCACCGGCTGAGACGTTGTTATTCTGTCACTGCCGTTGTCAAGAAAAATTTCCAGGCCAATGTGATTTCATGAATACACACACGCACACACACGCATGATGCACAAACTCTGTGAGCATCGTTCTGCTCTTCTCCCCCCACCCCACAGATGTTACGCAGTATTTAGGTCAGTTGGTTTGCAGATGGGTGGTCAGCGACGCCTGCATCAGCTTGGGTTTCCACACACTGACACAATAGGCCAGTCAGCACGCAGCGGCCACCCTGGTGGGACCGGAAGGGCCGCTGTTGGTAATCAAACTGGACAGCGCTAACTCAAGGACACCAAACAGCATTAAGGTCCGGTTTCCGTATACAAACTGTAGCTGTGTGGGCCTGAGAGAATCCAGGATGAGTGAAATACCTCTGAGATAAGATTATTATGGTGCCCTCCATAATTGTTCATTTAACTTGCAATTTCTTCGTCACATTTTGGTGTGCCACAGCTACAAACTGCAGAAACATTTCATCTTGGATTTTATGCCACAGGCCAACAGAGAATTGTTCGGAGAAGTTCTGTGGAAGGAAGATAATTCTGTGTACTTTACAAATGTTTCTGCACATAGGTCTGATGGATGGAGAGTCTGTGGTTGTAATGTGAAAAAAAATGAAATGGTTGCCAACCCCCTGAATGTGTCAGACCCCAGACACTAGCTTGACAAAGATGACTAAATATGTTAACAGTTAACTCTCTGAGCCCCAAGTTTTAAGTCTCCCGCCTGGATATTTTTGCTTATTTTATTTGCCCATTTATCCAGAACAACTGAAACTTTCAATATCTAGCAAGTTATTTTCGCAATTTACCTACCATCTATTAAAAGAGCGTCCTTTAGATTAATTTCACTCTCTGCTACGGCGGGGGTTAAATTACCATAGTAACCTGATATTGGTTAGAAAGCACAACGTCTCCCTTTTCAAAAGCCGTTGGAATTTTTCAGATAGCGCAAAGTGTGGCGAAATTACAGTACTGCAAATTTGGCTGTCGTCGCCATCTAGAAGGGTTTAAAACACTTAATCTTAGTACGTGGATTAGGTCAGCTTTTATTTTTATTTAGTGTGCATAGTTTACTTTACCTTGACGACGTCAAAAATGGCTACATTTTACAACAAAAAGTGCCAAGCACATTTGAAAATCAATAGGAAAAAAGCACACAATAGTTTAGAAAACAAACACAGAAACAATGCTGCAAAAGACAAAAGAGCCTTCAGAAGCAAATTGTTTTATGTTTGGTCACCGTTTACGAACTTCATTGACTTTCAGGCTTCATGTGAATTTCAATTTTTACAAAATAATATTTTTTCTCCTCATGTAAATGGTTGCATTTTCTATTTTTCTTATTGACATTGCAGTTGCCTTTAGCAACTCAAGGCTGAACACACCTCTTTTCAGTCATTTTCCTAATGTACATCCATGTAAAATATTTCAAATGTTTTTGTTTAATTTTCATGTTATGTTTTTTTTTTCACTCCAGCTTTTGTTTCAAGAATGTCACCAAGTCGTGTTTGGTTTTAATTTACAATTTCAGTTTTCTTACAAAGTCTTGTAATCTGTATTTTGCTTGGAGTAAATGTTTTTTCTTTTATTATAAGGCAGCATTATTATTCGTTTGAGTTTTTCCTTTTCTGTTTTGTTATTTAGATGGTTTTTTTTTACTGTCACGATGCAGTCCCAAAAATGTTCAGCTTTTTGAGTCAATCTAATCCAATTTAATTCCAGCCTGAATTTCTTGTCCTTTTCACAAACCCGTCGCTCAAAAAGGTCGGAGCACAAACAGCGCACAGCCTCAAAACAATCAAGAACAAAGTTTCGTAAACACCAATAATCCCTAAGGGAACAAAGGACTATTACTTAAAAAGTATAAATGTGCGCCTCTATTTTTCTTTTATAGTGTTAAACATCAAGGGCATCTTGAGTGAAAGGGAGGAAATGAGAGAGACAGAGAGAACCAGAGCTTCAAGGCATAATACTGTAATTGGAAAATTGTGCAAATGCATTTTGGAGTCATGTTATATAAATGGCCCGTGCAGATAATGCCTGAGATTCGAGGCAACGGCCTAATTGAGAGTTGGAGACGGAGGGGCAGGAGAGTGGGGAAGCCGAAGGGGGCGAATCGGCTGCGGGTTTCTTGAAATTGGGTAAAGGAAATGTGGATGGAAATGGGATGTTTTCAAAGACGTGGGTGGGAGGGGGCCGTATCTCTTTAAAACGGAAGGAGGGGTTATAGGAGAGAGAGAGAAAAAAAAAAGTAGGGAAATAATTCCCACTTTCCTTCTAGATCTCTCCACACCTGTGACCCAGCAGCCAGCCGCCGTTTGCCGTTTCTCTGGCGTGTTCGTTCTTTCGTGTGTTTTTTTTTCCCCGTCTTCGTGTGTAAAAGACTCTCTGCTTCTTCTCTCTCAGACTCTGTATGATTGATGAGTTGCGGTTCGACCTGGATCCCTGCCACGGCCCGGGCCTGATCAGGCATGTTCTGGTCATAACAATACCATCAATATGTTCCTGATGGCTGGGAGCGATCATATATGTGGGTATATGTGTGTGTGTGTGTAATGGAAAAAAAAATTGAAAGACATGCAGCGGAGCAAGATGTAGGGTGGAATTTCCGCTTCCTGCTCCTCTTGAAGGAATTAAAGCAGAGTGCTGTTTAGATACGGTCCCCCCTTGCTGATTGGGATTTGAAACACATTAATTAGCCCTTTCAAGAATGATCTACAGTATATGTCGCTGCTTGACTGATGAACTCGCTTCTTGTGGTTTTTCCTGCACTCGGTTTCCATTTTCCTCGTGCCATCTCAGGTTTCCCCCCCCCCCAGCCTCCCCTTTCAAGCTCAGAGATTGACCAAAAATCTGCTTGATATTTGATGAGCAGCACTTGATGAAAGGCATTAGCAGGCCTGCAATATTTATGAACGGCCGAGTGATGCATTAACTCATTAAATATGTATGTGTACATTACATGAGAAAGAACATGCCCCCATCGCATGTCATATTGATTCTGGTGTGAGTTACGGGCCTCCTGGACAGACTTTATGAGGAAAGCACGGCAGGAGGTCGAACACTTGAGAGGCCGACCTGACAGACCTTCTCCCATGATGCTCAGGAGTTGCGCAGGTTTAAAGTTACTCACCTCTGCGGATCAGGAGCGGCGTCTGCGATGCGCAGGCAGATTTTTTTGAGCCGGGTGTGTGAAGTAACGTGACGGGGGTGAGACGGGGTGGGGTGGGGGGGGAGGCTGGAACCAGCGCCAGCTACCAGTGCTCTTAAATTCTTTTCCCTCATCTGGTTCGCTGTATCGCTTTCCTCCTCCAACTTTGTTTTCCATTTGTGGCTTCGCAAGCTGTGCCAGCCCTGTCAAAACAGAAAACGCAAGGCATGCAATGGGAGAAAATGGACAACCTGTTGGCGATCAAAGAAAATAAAATCAGCAAAAGAAGATGCTGTTATTTTTTTGCTTCCTGACCCCAAAAGTTCTGGCTTAAAAAGGGGACCTACTTTGCTTCCTTGAACAGGTTAGCATAAGTTCTTGGGGATTACAAAACATGTTTATTACATGTTTTGCACAAAATCAGTCTTAAATAATGAGATATCAGTTTGCTCAGATCTGTCTATTTGTGCTCCTTACAGAATGAGTCGCTTGTTTCTTTAAATCCAAATAAGCTGCTGCTCGCCACGTCGCCCCCAACTCGATGTTTACACTCGCGCATGAAAATGGCTGCAAACAGAAGCGAGATTATGCAATTGTAGATACTTGAAAAGCAGAAGTGGAGCCTTCTGAACAATCAATCATCAAGAATGCAGCAAGTGGTTTATGAATGGTAAGTCAACAACAAAACACTTGTCTTTTTCAGCAGCCATTATACAGCCCATACAACGGTAAAACCAGCTGAACAAATGTGATAGAGATGGCTTTGGTTGCTAGTGACAGTGCAGTGCCTGATGATTGTGACTTAACAATCGGAAGTTTTTTTAAATGGTTCCTTTTCCAGACATTAACTTATTGCTAAAAAAAATGGCTGGGTGAATACATTGCAGTACAAAAGCAATGTAAAAGTGTGTAAAACTTTGCATAAAAAGTCCCCTTTAAGCTCGCACACACTGGTTTTGAAAATTCAAAAGGAAAGTGCAAATTCTGCTCACAAATAAAAGAATGTAGCTTTGGTTGTTTTGGAGGCCCTAATGCCTGCAAAGGGAACCAATTTGTCTTTTTTCCTTAGAAGAAAAATGAAAAGGAAGATAGAAGAGCTTTCTTGGTTCTTAGATGGTTTTCACTATCATGGGAAAAAAAGTATTAAATTTTCTCCACAAAAACAGTGGCAGCTGTTGCTTTCCCAGCTGACTTTTTTCCTCTATGAAGACATGCGAGCCATCAAGTTGTGGGATAAACAAAAGCAACTAAAAAACAAAACATGTAGTGTTCATAATACAATGCTTTGCAAAAAAAATTATTGTTGCCCCTTCAATTATTCCCCATTTTTTCAACCAAAGTATTTTGCTGGGATTTTAATTGATAGACCAAAACAACAATAAATTCTGCAAATTAGCTGTTAGTCCTCTCTTTTTTCCCCCCATGTTTCTATCGGCTTTGTACATTTAGACACTAAAATATTCACTCATTTTATTCAGTAAAATCACTCCAGCTTCAACAGAGAGTGTCTATGAAAAGTCTAGCTACAGATTCTACGTTGGGAGCTCTGGATCTTTACTGAACCTTTTTATGAATGTGCTCCGATCCTAAGCAGGGGTCTCAAACTCCAGTCGTTGATGATCCGTATCATAGAGCTTTAAATGTCCGCTGCTCCAAATACACCTGAATCCAATGACAAGAACAGCCTCCTCAGCATGCGTTCAGGTTTTACACAGTCCTGCTTGTGGCACAATTCTTTGATTTCAGTCTGTTAAAGCTGAGAAAGTTAGATAAAAAAAAAAGGTCCCTCAGTTTTGAGATCCCTTATTTGAATCGTTCCGTTTTAGGTCTGTCTGTGTGTCCAGAAGTATTGTCCAGCTGCAAAGTAAACCTCCACTCCTATCTTACGTCTTTTGAAGCTGCAGCGATACTGTGCACCAAAACTGGTCTGACGTGTTCCACATTTTTACCATCTCCCATTAATTTTTTTTCTTAATTTTCTTCATGAAACACCTTACCTGTGGAATGCACAATCACAACTAACAGTTGTTTTAACAAGTGCGTCGCTCTGCAGCTCCTCCAGGGTTACCAAGGACCTCTTGTCTGCTTCTCTGATTAATGCTCATCTTACCGGGGGGTGTCCATGCATTTAAATCGCCATATCTTGGTAGGTAGACTTGTGCCATATTGTTTCTGTTTTTTGAATGTTGGGTTGTTTGCTACACATTCACTCTGTGCTGGTCTGTCACATAAAAACCAAAGGAAATAGGTTGTGGTTACAACACGGCAGGATGCAAAAAGGTTCAAGGGGAAGCAATGCTTTTGCTGTTATGTAGCGGCTCTAGGTTATGAGAATTATTAAATAATTTACAGAGTAATCTTGCGGATGCATTTTGCTGTTGCAACTCGTCTGTTATGTTTCCTCAAAAACACACTTGCAGTCTGAGATGTAAGTGAAAATAGCAAGCCGTCACACACAGAAGCCCAATAGGGGGGAGTGGGGAAGTGTTAATAAATCCACAGCAACGTAGGTCTGTGGGGGCGTCTCGGGACGGAGCCAGGAAACCAGATGAGCGTATACCTGCCCTGGGGCGCATACAGAAACAGCGAGGATGGAGGGGGCTTGGACAGAAGGAAGAGGGTGGGTGCGTGGGGAGGGGGTGTGGGGTTTGTGAAGCCACAGGCACATTATGTCTCTCATTGCCCTGACTTCTTCTCTCCCCTGCCATCAGTCTCTTCTCTCGCCCACTCTGTCTCTGCTCACATCATCATCAGCATGAAAGCCAGGCCCACAAACACTGATGTGTTTGTCAGAGGAAAAAAATGCCCCGTCACTTTAATAGCATTTCATGCCATCTCCGCTTTCACCGAGGACTTGGCGTTTGCTCTTCAGTCGCGCACAAAAAAAAAAATAATAAAAAAAAGAAACACAGACTGTAATTTCAGACAAACGCAATGGAAATGCCGAGTGCGGCCAATCAGATTTAATCGTGTATGGAGAAATGTAATTTTGGAGGACACCGGGGCAGAGAGTGGGGCTGATGCGGGTATTGGTTACGGCGCTAAAAAAGCCTTGTCCGCATTCCGCAAATATGGATGTATGGAAGCCTGCTTGTGATTTCAATCTGACTAATGTATCAGAACAAAGCCATCTGCGCTACACTGACCCCTGAGGTGAGGGTCTGGGGTGAGTGTTGGGGCAGTAGGGGGATTTCGAGTCTGGGCGTCCGGCATTTGCTCCGAGACAGCCAGGCAGACAGGAAGTACAGTCATGCCCCCGGAACTTTCTCCTAATTTTGTCAAGGTAGCAGATAACGTGAAGCAAAGTAAAAATATAGATACTCAGTTGAGTTCTGCCCTCTACACTCATGCTCCTTAATTCAATATATTATTAACTGCTGGAGAGACATATAGTGTAGAAAAACAAAACTAGGGCTGTGGTAAACTAACATTTTAGTAAACAAGTATTCTATCGATTATTCTTACAATTAAGAGTAATCAGATAAAAAATTATAAAATAAAACATTGGAAACATAACAGCAGTGTAATCGGATATCGACATCAGTCCAATTTTTCACATTTGAGCTTCCCTAGCAATAACTTTTATACAGTTTAGAAAATTAACCTGTAACAATAACAGGTCACTTTTTTAAAAACCTGAAGAAAAGTTATACAATGATCTGAAATTATATTCAATTTAATAATAAAGAGGCAGGATCACAAATACGCTTATAATAAAATGTCTATACTCCAGCTTTTAGTCAATTTAAATTCAATTTAATAGAGTAACTGTCACCTTGCCCTGCCATTTATAGCTTTTGTGTCCATATTAGCGACGGGATTTGACACCTTCGTTCGTCACACACATAAACACATCTATATACCGTCACGATGCACTCCGCCACCAATTTGTTGAGACCGGGATGATATGAAATTAATTTTCCGGTTCTTCCGTAAAGCTTAATCCTCCTGTTGTCCTCATTTTCTGTGTATAGGGAAAACACATACAAATCTCGGTCATTTTGACCCGAGGACAACAGGAGGGTTTTAAAGCACAGCTTCCCGAAGTGTTCAGTCTATCCGCTCACCTGTAGGAATACTCCCGCCGCTCGCTCTGAACACCGGCCACCAGGAAGCAGCTCCGGAAGGAAAAAGGCTGTCGTACTCCAGGCATCCTCCAGTCATTTTTAAAGAGGCTTATTGGTCCCCCGAAAAACGACAAAAACCAGGACATTATTATCAGCTAATTAAATCCAAATTTGAAAATTGGACGTTATGCTGCTAGCACTTAGCTTTCGTCAACAACTCTGTAGACCGGAAGTAAGAGCCCTGCGCAACGCAAATAACGACCCGGCCGGAACACATAATTTAACGAAGCTTCGAGGCAGATACATTTTCCTTGAGAAATGTTAATAATCGCGGTACTCGAATAATTCGAGTAATTGCTACAGCCCCAAAAAAATAAAATAATTTTTTCCCTGACTGGCATTATATAGAATTAAACATTTACTGTTTTAGGTCAATTGGGATCACTTCCATTTGAGAAAATTGGAAAACAATCAAAAGATATCAGCAGAAATATCAGGAAAAGAAACGTGGACTCCAAAAGTCTGGTTCATCCTTTTATACAATTTTCAGGTAAAGGATCATAAAGTTAAGGAATGGAGATGGACTCAGAAGTGAAGTTGTTTTGTTTTGAAATGTGTTGAAATATGTGATTCAGCTCCAGAATAATCTTGAGTGACCTTCTCAATATGTTCGCTAAAGCTAGCAAGCGAGTCATCATTATCCACAGGGAGTCCTGTACTGACGTCATCGGAAAGGTAAATCAGTGAAGAAGAAGCCATTACTCTGTAAGCGACAATCTACAAATGTTCTCAAGCAAGAAAATGAATGTTCAATTTCTGGTTTTCAGTAATCACCTTGACTACACTCGCTAAAGAGAGGAGAAGGCTTGCATCTAAAGCCTGAGGACACCATGCTAGCTGTGAAGTCCGGGGGAGGCCGCGTCATGTTGTGGGGGTGTCTGGCGGGACAACAGACTGATGCAGCTCTCAAAATAGATGGCATTATGAGAAGAGAACAATACTTTGTGTGGAAGTACCAAAGCCAAATCTCAAGTCATCAGCGAGGAAGTTCAAACTTGGACATAAATTGGTCCTCGAAATGGACAATGACTCAAGGCATGCCAAAAAAAATTCTCACAAAGTGACTTAAGGACAGAAGGACAGTTACTTCGAGTGGCCATTACAACGTCCTGATTTAGAAAATTTGGCAGCCTAGATGTAAGTGAAGCAAGGTGGCGTACGAAGGTGACTCATTTACACCAGTCCTGTCAGAAGGAATGGAATGAATATTCAATGTCACACAGTTTAAAATGCAGTTCTACTAAAGAGTAAGGGAATTTACACAAACCTTAGAATCTTGAGATTTTTTTTTTCTAAAAGAATGTTTCTTCTTATTCTAGCATAGAAATAATTTTAGTAATTGACCTAAGCACTCAGCACATTCAGCTAATTCTTCCTCTAAAGAACATTTGGACACTCCACCCAGAGCTGAGATCGAAATATCTTTGAATAATCTGAGAGAAACTTTAGGTGCAATAACACAAACCATCGTCCACCTCCTCAGTCTACAACTTTGTTGAACCTGGAACCAAAATTAAAAATACACAGCCATTTTCAACCATCTCATTCCACTCATAAAACAAACATCTACCTGTAAAACTTAGTGTTAATTAACATGCTTCACCTTTAGAACACCGGAGCTGCTTGTAAAGGTAAAACCAGAAGGCTTCCTGAACAAAGGATATTGAAACAACGAAGTGCCAAAAGTAATCACATAGCATCATGTAGCAGTCTCTTTGACCTACATTGGTTTTGAAGATTTGGATTTCAAACTGAGGTACATACATGAACACCTTCATTTTGAAATTTTTAACCTTAAGGACAGTCTCACAAGCATCTAAATAAACAAATACTTATTTAGCCTTTTATGCAAGGGCGGTCATAGGAAGTAATCTTTTCATTTGGGTCAAAAATGGTAACAATTTAAGATGATGTATGGAACTTCAGGTGTTGTTTTCAGTTGCTTGTTCTTTTCTTCTTTCTACTTCTAAGCACCTTCATTATTCAAACCAGCAACATTTTCAGAGTGTGCCAATGTCACCTGAAGATGACCTTTGTCTTCTTTTTACCTTTTACTCTCTAGATTTGCATTGTTTGCACATTTTGTGTGGTGAACCACAGTGCGTGTGACTAAGCTTATTCACTAATTGTTCATGTCATGTGTTTTTGCCACATGACTGTCACACATTCATTTAATTGTCCAATGAAGAGAGGAGTGGTGAAGACATCACCTCGGCCTTACAGAGGAGAATAGATGATCTAGAAATGAAAACAACGGTGTTAATCAGGATTACTCAGAGAAGCTGCAAAGAGTTACACTGTCACTCTGCAGGAGATGCCAAACCCCGCAACTCAGGTGGGAGAACAACAAGAAAGCCATTCTTGAGAGAAAGAAAATTGTTGGGGTTTGCTCACAAGCCATGTAGGGAAGTGAAAGTTGAGATGAAACCAAAAGTCAACGTTTTGGCCTACGTATGTGATGTCATGTGTGAAAGAAGGGAATCTGGTCAGAGTTTCATTTATCGAAGGGAGAACATCACGCCAGACCAAGTTCCATGGGAAAAATTTTATTTATCAATATGCTGTAGTTTCCAAACTGGTGGAACGTTGTTTCCATTGTAGCTGGTGCCGACAGGTTACGCTGAGAAGTGGTAAATAAGTGAATGACAAGAAGAAGAAAAAAAAAAGAGAAACATAAAATAACATTTGTGATTCGAACAAAAGGAAAGTAAATTCAACAGGTTTTTGCTTTCACATGCACATTGACAGAAAAATAAATCATAATACTGTGGCTTTGGAAAAAAAAACCCCCAGCAGAAACCACCTTACAGCATCCTTGTGCTAAATTAGGAAGGAGGGGACGACAAAAGAGAAGGGCAGCGGGAGAGCGGGAGGAGAGGGAGCATCTTTAAAACAAAAGACCGCCTGGGAGATAATGAGTGGTGTAAACCAGATGATTTATTGGCGAGCGCGCCACTGTCACGCTTTCATACGTGGCCTGGTTCTTTTCTCCGCTTCTCCTTCTCCCTCCTTCCCTGCGACCTTCCCCTTTCCGGCCCTCTTGACTTATAAAAACTGAAATCAGACTCTTTTTTTTTTGGACCAACATCTTTTCGCTTTTGGCGTCGCCATGGGTGAAGGAGGCTCAAATGGAGCGAAATAACACAGTCTTTATATGCAGAGTTAAGCCATGCCTCCAACATCATCATCATCATCATCATCATCATCATCATCATCATCATCATCGTTCCAGCAACCTATCCCGTTTCAAAGCCACTCGGTGACAAAGGTTCAGTCTGAAGACGTAAAAATTCCTGTTGAATGGCAACATAAAAAAAGCAAAACCCCCTCTCTGAATCCTAGTTTTATTTTATTATTATTAATATTAATATTTTTAAAACACGTGTGGTAACAAAGACTTTTTTGACAATACTGGATGCTGCGTAAAAGACAGCACATGTTGCAATATTCAGTTAAAGTCTAAAGGAAAAAGAACATGAAAACAAAAAGAAAAGAAATTGCAAGGATTCATACAAAACACACTTTAAAAAGACGGCTATTTACAAACATCCTCCATTACAAAAATCTAATCTTAAATTCTTCTTATGAGCAGTGTTCAGGTGGAAATTAAATCTTAAACTGGGCTCTATCCATATATTTACATTTCTCTGCTTACTTTTTTTTTTTTTTTTTTTTCATAATTCCTCCCAAAATTGAATAACACTAAGCGGCCGCTAGAATGAATGAAAATGAGATATGCTTTGTGGTAATTTGGTAATGACTCCCTAAGCTGGTGTAGATGAATAGAGGCGCGGTGATCCGAAACAAAAATATATGCTCTAGATGAGTTTTGCAGATGGGCGCATGCTGAGTTAAAACACAGGGACACACACACACACACACACCAAAAAAAAAAATCACCGGCAGCTGCTGAGGTTGTTAACTCAAGAGGTTAACGACACGCAAGAGCCACCGGAGTCCTCCCCGAGTCTTCAAGCCAGGGTCGCCTTTTAACTCTGCAGCGCCTGTCCGAGGGTGATGTCAGCGCTGGTTGATGACGGGCTGGACTCTGTCGCTGAGTAAACGTTACGCACCCTAACCCTGACCGGAAAAAAACCTGGGCCCGTCTGTCTGGATGTGTTTGCGTTGGCGTGTGGGCGCAAACAATAGCTTGTCGTCATGTATGGCCCTCCCTATTTCCTTTTTAATATGGCAAGTCATGAGTGCCAAGTATTGACAAAACCACAAAACCTTACCAAGTATTTTTGGTCTAGTTTCAAGTGCAAATATCTTAGTGCGCTTGAAAAAGGACAAAAACGGACTCGCAAGCATCGTTTAAGAAAGATGTACAGGCCTGTTTTATGTCAATAATTCCTTAATATTTATGAAAAAATACTAGTTATAAGCAAAATAATCAGCCAGTGAAGCTAGTAATTCTTCATCAATGATAAGGAGTTATGTATTAACCTAAATTAAGCCCATAATGCTCGCTGAAAAGCTACTTATGATTTAATCTTATTTCAAACATACCAAGACATTTGCCCTGGAAACTAGACCAAAAATGGTAAGATTTAATGTTTTTTCGGTACATGAAAATTGCTGCTTAAAAAGTCAGGATGATTAAAAATTGTCAGGGAAGCCACTGTTTAAGTCATGCCTGATGATGAGCAACTAAAAAAGTGGTGTTCCCAAGACATGGGTATTTTTTTTCCCGTGTTCATGTGGCATGAAAAATTTTGATGACTTGATCGAACGTGCTGAGAAGGAGACATTCAAAACACTGTGACTTGCTGGTGTAAAATATGCCCTTCTGTTAGGGGGGAGGAGTTTGCCTACTTTACAGCACGCTTCGTTTTTTACTTCATTCGTTCGTGTCATGCAATGTACAACGACTGTCTGTTTATGAAAAGGCAAAAACAAAAGTTATGTTCTATGATCTGATAGAAAATCTTTCTTGGTTTTTCATTAACAGGCAACGAGATCAATGAAGAAGGAGGTGGTCAAAATACGACTTGCTGATGTAAAATACAAAGATTTCACAGAGATTTTCCTGATTGACTAAACTTCACGTCTTTGCCGATATTTGGCACTAGTGGCTTGCCGTATCTCAGACATCATTAGCCTTGACTGCAGTGCTGTATGCTCCATTAGAGGATGTGCTCAGTCCCAAAAAAGAAAAAAAAACTGTCTGTCACAGCAGCAGACGAAACTTGCACACATCCACCGAGTGGAAACTGCAAATATAAGCACAAATAAGCACCTATGTGTACACACACAAAAACCTCCGCCCCCCCATCTACCTCCCCACCACTCCACACACGTGCAGCTGCAGTAAAATCCCGCCTTGATGCTGTCGCCCTGGGCTGTGTGATAGCTGGGCCGCAGTGTCCTCGCTGAATATTCCACGCAGCATTTTTATTCACAGCACAGCTGGTGGGAGAGGCCGGCGAAAACGAAAGCGCCTCGGCCAACCCTTCCTCACCCGTTCCCACCTCCGTTATCCTCTCAGGTTAAAGCCGAGTCACGGGAATAGTTTTCCCCCCTCGTCCCTCCCTCCCCTAATCAGTTAGTGAGAGTGGGCATGAAGATGGCACGTAGATTAGTCACAAGCTGACTCATCTACAGATGGCAGCCAATTGGAAAGTGATGATACTGTATTCCGGCTCTCCGTCCAAACCTATATGTGGGGCATCGTACCTCTGTAGGCCAGCCAATCAGGGAGAGCCATCTGACTGACGCCCCCTCAAACTAACATTTTTTTTTGATACTTCAACTGTGGCTTCAGGAGATAAAGTGAACAAATAGCAACCTGACTGCCTGTCTGAAAACCGATCCGACGGTAAGATCTCCGATCGGTGCCAACTGGAGCACTCAGGAGTGTTTGTTAGATCTTGTCTGTCTGTCTGTTGGCGCTTCACCCTCTATTTTTTTATTTGTCATGCTTAGGATACAGTCTCTCAACGTCAAATTCAATAAAGTCTCCCCACTTCTTAGAGAAACCGGTCTGGACATGTCCAACCGCACTCAACAAGGACACACCCTGAAATACACACACACACACACACTCAGTCGTACGCTACTATCCAACAGGGGACATTCCATTGACTTCCATTCATTTCTACAGCCTAACCCTAACCCTTTTCCTAACCCTAACCATCACATACCTAACCCTTTTCCTAACCCTAACCAAAAGTCAATTCACACCTTAGTCCTAACTGCAACCCCTGACCCTAAAACAGGGTCATTTCCAAGAGGGGACCTACAAAATGTCCCTCTTCAACGGTGAGTCCCTGTTGGTCAGTGTAAATGACACGCATGTCCCTGTTGGATAGTTACACATGAACACACACACACACACACACACACACACACACACACACACACACACACACACACGCACACGCACGCACACGCACACACACACACACATGCCAGAGCAACGCTGGAACTCATTTCAACCAAGCAGGAGGGGAGGAATTTCACATGCGCAGCACACACACACACGCGCAAACATACACACCTCGACAGCTAAGAGTCCAGGTTAAAGTCCGTCTTAACAGATTAAAAGCGGCGAGATGGCGTGGGCGGTGAGGGGATGGGAGTCGTTATGACAATGGGTTTAGCTCTATACATTGTGCACTCGTAGGAAAAGTCTAACAAAATACAACTGCTTTGTGAACTTAATCAGGGTTCGAGGAAATCTCCTCCATCAAAAATAGTAAGTAAGGCAAACATCAGAGGTGCGTAAGGGAGAGGAGCACGTTTTTCCACACACTGTGTAAAGATACCTGAGCTATCTGGAGAGTTTCCCTGGCCCGGCAACGGCGGGGTGGTGGGGCGGCAGGGCACCCCCCCCCCACACGAAACACGCACAGTGGCACACACGTACACACACGTTGATGTTTTTTTTTTTTTCTTTCTTACTTGATCACCAGCGGCACCCCCGCCCTGCCTGCCTGCTTCCCGGCCGGCTGTGTGCTGGGATGGTGTGTTTAATTGGGTGTAGCGCAGGCTGTGCATCGGGGAGCCGAGATAAGTTATATCCTGTCCGTTAGCAGGGACAGGGAAGCTAGAGGTCCATCTGTTGGTCCAGTCCAGACTCTCCGGGAGTGGTTGGGATCGGAGGGGAGACGCATAAGGGTGGGGAGGTGAGGGAGGTGAGGGAGTAGAGGGAGGACGGTCGGGGTCTCTCATCAGTCAGCTCCCAACCCCGCTGGTGACTGCTCAGTACGTGTTTCTCCAGATTTGTGCAGCAGGTGGTACAAATAACAAGGAGGTGGGGGGTGGCTTCAAGTCCCCACATCCCCCCCTCAAAAAAAATTCAAAGGAAAATGTTCTTCCCAAGAACGTAAATCAAGCGCTCCTCTCTCCTGGCTGTTGTCGCTGGCTCCCCCGGAGCGCGTCAGACCTTGTAGTAGATGTTGGCGGGGCTCTGCGGCGGCATCTCCTGGACGATGTAGACCGGGTGACCGTAGTCCCCGCTCACCTTCTCGTAGTGGGGGCAGTAGTTGTTCTCTGTCCGCAGGGGGATGATGATGTCGCTGGGCTCGGTGCCGGCCGTGCCACCGGGCAGCTTGGGGTTGGACAGCGTGCTGAGCGACAGCGCCGACGGGCGGGCCTGCGAGTGCGCGTTTTTCCTGGAGCGCTTGCGCATCTTGATGAGGAGGATGACGAGAAGCAGTATGAGCACGAGGAAGATGATGCATCCAATGGCGATGGAGGAGAACACGGCCACCTTGGAGCTCAAGAAGCCGTCGGTGCTGGAGGAGGCCCCGGGATCATCTTGGATCTTGGGGCCTGCAGAGAGAGAGAGAGAGACAGAGAGAGGGGGCTTAAGGAGAGGAAGGTCACCAAAAGGTGGAGATAATGTATTCCTTTTCTGAGCTGCACAGAGGAAAGATTTTTGATGAATGGCAAACTATCATTCAGTTGAGTTGTGTCCTGATGTACGTCTCTGCTTATTCCATGACTTGGACTTCACAGATTTATGTGAAAAACGCTTAAAAAATTTCATTAAATGAAAAAATCTATTTCACCACATGTTTGGCAATAGAACACAGAACCACGGCTGCAAGTAACAAGTAATTTAGTTACCTATCAATCTATCAATTCTTCTGACGATTAATCAATTAGTAAATTAGTCGATTTCAATAATCGATTCATTGTGATTAATTTGATTAATCGTCTCAGCAGTACAGATAACCTATCAAGTTTTCTACATTTTGTCACTTTACAGTTACAAACCTTTGAGTGATTTATTATAGAGGTTTTATACTAATAGTTATTTTAGTTATCGATTAATCTACTGATTAATCAGATAAAAAATAAGCGCTAATTTTTACTTTTATCCTTTTATACAATGTTAGAAATATATTTGTAGACTATTTTTGGATTAACCAATTAATATTTGGATAGCAAAAGGTGCCTAAAAGGAGATTTTGTTTTTACAGCGTTTGAACTGGGTGAAGGTGAAACCATGTCACATATTTAACAAAGGTTTTGTTTTTGTTTTAAATGCACAAATTATATATTTTTTTGTACAGTTTTGGCTTAATTATGACTCATAATATGCTGTTCTTTCAGTAGTTGACCCTTTTTATTGAGTCTGTATACTCTGCTTACGATTATGAAACAAGTGGACAATTATTTCAATAATCGATTCATAACGATTATTCCGATTAATCGTGTCAGCCCTACACAATACCCTATTATGTTTCCTGCATTTTGTCACATTAAACCTACAAGCTTTACAGTATTTTATAAAGATTTTATATGCTATGCTAACACAAGGCATTGAATAATCAGCAGGCAAATAGAAACCAAAGTAGATTCTGTTTAGGCTGAATATCTTCCAGGTTTGTAGATGCAGAAACAGAAAAATTCTCCAGTTCGTTTTTTTTTTTCTGTAGCTCCAGCTCAGCCAGACAGGATGGAGAGCATCTGTTGCCACAGATCCCTAAATGGATTCAGGTCTGGATTTTGACTGGGTCACTCAAGCACATGGGTATGCTTTGATCTAAACCATTCCAGTTTGCGGCGTCAAACAGTATTTACTGCCTGTATGTCTGACCAGCCTCACTATTTGCGCTGAAGACGAGCACCCCAATATGACGCTGCCACCACCATGTTTTGCAAACACTGTAGTTCATATAAAACTCAAAGTTAGCAGAGTTGTATTCATATTTAGGGATTTTTTTTCAAGAATATAGACAATATTCAAGTATGGGAACAATTATTAAGGTATATTCAATTTCATTCATCATCTTCTGCACCCTACTTTAGTTTTTTGCACGCTGCACAAAAAAACCATCTAATTGCTTTTTTCCACGAAGGCCAGATTTGTCGAGTGCACGACTAATTGTTGCATCAACAGATTTTCCCACCTGAGCGGTGCATCTTTCAAGCTCCTCCGGCATTACCTTTGACCTCTTGGCTGCTTGTCTGATCAACTCGTCAGTTTAGGTGTGCAATGGTGTCTTTGTAGGTTTGCCAAAATATTCAAAATCTTAGGATATTGTTGTATAATCTATCCATTCCATACCTCTTCACAATTATGCAAAACTCTAGTTTTGATCTAGAAGCCTGTGGTCGTAATGTGGAAAAACGTGAAAAGGCATCAAGGGGATGTGAAGACCTTTCGCAAGGCACTGAGGAGTCGCAGTAAAAAGAGCAGCACACATAAAAGCTATCTGTTCTTTGTTTCCTTAACGTTGCATTTTAGCGGAAATAGATGGAGCAACTGAAGAAAGAGGTCGCATCACCGTTTGCTCGTTTAATTTGAATATAAAGGAGGGTTGTTTTCTAACGTACCCAGAGAACTCTGATTGTTCGTTAGAGGAGACAATGCCTCTCTCCCCCCGCCCGTTCCTCGTTCTCCTTTATGAGTAACTTTCAAGAAGTCCCTTAGAGACAGCCTCGCATTCACGGTCCGTCTGTCCTGACATGTGCAGACCATACTAAATCAACTCTGAGTGCATCCCACTTTCTTGTTTGCTCAACATGACTAACGGCCCCCTTGATGTAATCTAATTGAATAAGCTCAATCAAAGCAGCCCCCCCGCACACACACCCCATTCCCTCGCCAATGAAATCTGAAGTCGACACTCAGCACCGCAAAGATTCCCGCTCTGATCTTGTTTCCCCTTTTCCTTTTTATTTCGGGGGAGCGATGCGAGCGAGGGGCAAGTTGTTCGACATGTTTTGCGTGTCAGAGGCCAGGCGAGCGATGGAAAAACCAAATGTGGAGGGCACATCTGAACATCTGATTTTATTTTATCCTTTTGTTCAGGGGGCGGAGGGTGTGGGGGGTTCAGGATGGGATGGGAAAGGATCGGCTGGCTCCGCCGGTGACTGAAATCCGAGAGGAACCAAATCTGTTTTCCATGTATGCGTGCAGCTGCTGCCAAAGACCAGCACTCACCCCCCGCACCAACCCCTCGCCTCAGCCATCACTCTTTTACTGTCCGTGACCCCTCCTCACCCCTGACACCCCCCACATCCCCCCTGTTACCTCCACAGGCACACAAAAGTCTCATACCTCAGGAGCCTGCCAGCCCCGTTAATGACTGTGTCTCCACACTCTGCCGGCCCCCGTTTGCACTTAACCATTTATTGATAAGGGGATAACCGCGCCTTGAGCCTCTATCGCTGCCGAACACCGTGATTGAAGGCTACCAATTCTGCTCTTATCGGGAGAAATCGGAGGCTGAGGGAAATTCGTACATTCTGAGCGAGCCGGGGAGAGAGGCTGTCAAGAAATTTCATTCCTGAAATATCAGCCCCCTCCACCCCGCCGCCACTCGTCCTTCATTCCACCCTCACTTGACATAATAACTGATCCAACAGTGGCAGGCAGGTGAAAAGCCCCAAGAATACAGGGAAAAGTGACATAGGAACATCTTTTTTTAGAGCAGCTAATGTCAAATAAGCAACTATTAAGAAAAGCACGGCTTATCACATTGGGACAGGCGGAACAGTGTAAACTTTTGAGGGCAGAGGGGGAGTTTGTGGTGCACAAAGTTGTGGAGTAAGTCAAAAAAGTTCCCTGCAAAGCAGCCACTCTTTGGAGAAAAGAAGAAGGAGAAGAAGTGGCTCCTGTGGAGAGAGGCAGTGGTGAAAAAGATGCAGATAAGAAATAAGAAACTGAGGCAGGTCAGATGAGATAAGCTCATCTTGATTTTGGGCCATACAGAGACAACAAGTGTTCTCAGACGGCCAGAGGTGCCTGGATGTGTAACGTAATTTAAAAAACTGTTAAAATATAAATAAATATCAGTGCCTGCATTCAATAAGTATTTCTTAGAGGGACAGTTTGATATTGGGTGGATTTCCGCAATCGCAAAAAAAGTGGAGTGACCGGTTGATGTAATTTGGGAGTAAACAGATTGCAACTGCTTTGATTAGACTGATTTAAGTGCATCTCTAATGAGATGTAAGGCAGGTAATGTAATAAAAAGGTCTGTCGTCAAGTCTCCCAGCATGCAGCACACTCCCTGTGTGACTCAGGGTGAGCTGTGTTTGTTTAGGGTGTGGTTTTATGTCTTTTCATCACAACCTGCATTTTGGAGAGTTTCACTCTATCCTGTCAGCAACTCTGGTTTTGCAAACACTCCAGCATGCTGAGTTAAGAGTCGCCTGAAGCGTGTCAGAGCCATATGAGGAATAGCATACTTTGAAAGGCTAAACTATTATTTTTAATTTTCTCCCTATAGACCGAATGTGATGAATTACTAGCGCAGCCTCGAGGATGTAGGTGTTCTGTTTGAAAAAGTCTTTTTTTTTACATTTGCTCTCTAAGCTGAATGACATCATATCATGTATTTATAACACAAGTGAACAGATGAAGGGGAAACATTTAAAAATGAGAGCGGCAGCCAAGATATCCATGGTAACAGTTGGGAGGACCTGCCGGGATCCGACGCTCAGGTGGAAGAATCCGTTGCCACAGCAACTGGATATGCACTTCATAAATCCAGCCTGCATAGAGGAGTGGCTAAATGAAGGCTAAAATATTCAGCGTGTGGTTTGCAACAATATGTAAATGAGTAGAAATAAGGGTGATGGCAGCATTATGATGCGGGGACATGTTAGCTGGGAAAAGGAAGCAGACATGTTTAAAGCTGCAAAAGGAAACCATGTCAAACTGGGTCAGAACAACAAACCCTGAAAAAAAAAAAAGCTTGCGCTGAAAACAATGTAAATCTAGTAGTAGACAGAATTTAGCCTTCTGGAGCCATATTAAGCCAAATTAAGTCTGGTCTTAGTTAAATCTTGTTGCATTTCTGACTCACCACTAATGAAGTCATAGAGCAATGCTTTATGGGCTCTTCTAACCCTTGGTTGAAATATTTATCTAAGGATAGAAGTGAATTAAAGTTTCATTTTGAAATGCACAAACACCGACTGCCTTTTGTTGCTTGAAAGAAAACCGTGAATAGGATGCTCATCGTTAGCGACGACAAAATGTTTTCAACTCGTCTTACGTCTCCAACTCAAAATTAGATCTGATTAGGGCTGAGATGATTAATCCGATTAATCGTCAATCAATTTAGCCACCGTCTAGTCATTCACTGGAGTATACAAACTCAAAAATATATATTTTCTGAAACAAGAACACCCTCAGAGCAGTAATGGATACAAAAAAATACAGAGAATTTACATATAAGATGAAGAAAAACACCTTCGTATGTAAATATGTTCTACCCAGAGCTCCTCATGTGGCATAGTTCTAACTTAACCTGGATTAAATTCGATAATTGTTGGATTAAGCGCCTTTTGCTTCACTGTACGGCTGTTAAATCAAGACAAAAGGATTGAGCTTTTCACATGGTGATGTGGACAAGTCTTTGTTTAGCCGCAGATGCATCTTTTGCTACAAAGAATCACGTGTACATGAATGCTATGTTATTGCATTTTGGGCAACGAAATGCTTATTTTCTTATTTAAAAGAATTGAGTTATTTGCATTTTTATGTATTTTGAATTTTGCATAAAAAGGCTTAAGTGGTTAAGTGAAAAAGGTGGAAAATGTTCACTTGTTCATTAATCGTCAGAATAACTGATAGAATAATTGACAGTCTACAGTAACGTTTACAATTTTCAGTAGCTTCAGTTCAGATCTGGAGGCAGAAGTTGGGTGACCAATACTGTGACACAGGATCAGGCGATTCCTGCGGTGAAACATGGTAGTGGCAGCATCATGTTGTGGGGACTGACAGGAGGACAGTCCCCAAAGACTTGATACAGGCAGAGCAACAATTGTATGGTTCAGATTAACACATCCTCATGTGTTAGTAAGGCCAAGTCAAAGACCAGCACCAAATCCAGCCAAGAATTCTTGAAAATGTGTCTCTGTGGACACTCTCCGTTCAATCTGACCGAGCTGGAGTTACTCAGCTCAGAAAAATGGGCAAATACTTCAATTCCTCGACAGTGAAAGCTAATGGCTGGGGCATGTGTGAATATGCTCACCAGGGATTCCTGGCATCACAGGCCCAGTCTTACTCGGGTCGGGCGGACCGGAACTGCTGGTCTCCGGTATTGAGTTGTCCTCCTGGGTTTCCGGCGCCTCCGGGTTCGCTGCGTCTGGGTCTGTGGGAAAACAGAGAAGAAAAGGAAAAAAAAAAGAGAGAGGGAAAGAGCACACAAAAAAAGTCAGCCTTGGAAAGCCGCATGCGATGAATTACAATGACTTGTTCCTCTGCTACAGCAAAGGATTATGCTTATTATCTTTTGATATATCTTTTATACACAGAGACGGTTATCTTCGCCTGTGTCGAAACTGTGTCAGAAGGGAAGATGAAAGCAGGAAAAAAAAGAGGAAGGAGTTGGTGGGTTGGTGGGGGGGAATTTGCAAACGGCTGTGAAACACGCCGATATCCCTGTCCTGTCGTAAAAAAAAAAAAAAAGTGAGCTCACATCTACATCAGCAGCTCCTTCAGCAAACACTCAGACAGGCATTTCCAACACTGACACACTTGTGAGAGCCTCCCACACACACACACACACACACACACACACACACACACACACACACACACACACACACACACACACACGCACACACGTACACACGTATACACACACCTTCAATATACTTACAATACACTCAAGCCTGGCAGAATGGGGGTAAAGTAGTTATATATTAACTTTTTATTGTTTTACATTATTCATCACGTTAAAAGGCCATAATATGCCTTATTTATTGCCCTGGCTTTAACTCTGCTAGAAGAGGCACACTTCGCAGGGGGTAGAGGAGGGTAGTGGGGGTTATAAGAGGACTGGAAAAAAGGACATTGTGGTAGACGAGGAGAGGAGAAGAAGGAGAAGATGGGGGGGGGCGTTGTATGAGCTCTGAGGGGAGCGCAGAGGAAACAGACAGTTTATCTGACTGTCTGTTGTGATTTCAGCACACACACTTTGAAGGCTTGGCTGCAGTAAACAGCGGAGGGTCTTCCAGCTGGTTTTTTTTTTTACAAGGGGCAGAAGACAGTCAGACACTATTAAAAGATGGATTCCACAGGAGTCCATCAGATATTTCTGCCACGCCGCAGACCTTATCTGCATCTGCCCCAAGGCCCGCTCAAAGGGTCTGTGAGGAGAGAGAGAGAAAGAGAGAGAGAGAGTGAGGAGGGGGCAGAAGAAGGGGCTCGTGGGGAGGCAATTTGTATTCGAGTCCCCCGTGGGAAGTGTGTGTGGCCAAGCACGGGCGGATGATAGGAAGGGGGCCAGTCATTCTGGCAGGAAATTTTCTATTTCCAAGCAATTATGGCTAAATCCTGAGCCGAAATGAGAAATGATTTGGGTGTGAATGGGAAGATAAAAAAAAGAAGAAGGAATTGGACTATGGTGTCTCTTTCTTCTTCTTCTTTTTTTATGTTGTTGTACGGGATGGTGGAGGCCCCTCTGCAGCTCCATCTTCTCCATGTCCCGACCGCAGCCTCGGCTCGGCGCTGATTGCAGCAGCGCCAAACTTAGCCGTGAGCTGTTGTGCCTTGTCAATAATTGATGAGAGAAAGACAGGAGTGAGAAGTGGGAACATTCACGCATGACAGAGGGGCGGAGGCGGTGGGGTGTGGAGGCTATGCGTGCGGACAACACTGATCTGACTCACTACAAAGCGCGCACGCGCCTGTGCACTGAGCATGTGCATGCCGCGGCCTAATGTTCTGACCCTTTTTTTTTTTCTTTCTTTTTCCTGTGCGTGCTGTTTGACATTTTCCTTAGCTAGGCAGACAAGCAACTAACTCAGAAGTGCCAAGCTACCAGAAGGAGGGGAGAGGCTGAGGGGGGGAGGGGAGACGATGATGATGGAGTGACAGAGCGGAGAGACAGTTATGTCGGGAGACGTAGATGGAGGGAAAAACACGAGCAGGGAGAGATGCATGCGTGGCAGTGAGTCAACATATTTCTAATGAGCAAGGTGACGTGGGAGAGAGACTGCTGAACAGCAGTGGATTTATAAATGATGAGCTTCCCATTCAGGCACTTTCTCTTCCTTTTTAGTGTTTTTTCTTTTCTTTTTTTTTGGCAGAAAAGAAAAAAAACAGCAACAAAAAAAGACGAAGACATTTAAATAAGTGACATAAAGTGCATGATTTTTACAATTTAATGCAATACACCAACGCATATTAGTGCGTAACGTTGAATTAGAACTAATTCAACGAGAGCCTCTGCCTCTCCGCGGCAGAGGCTCCGCCGAACCCCTGGTTTTCAGTCGTTTACAAAGAAATCTTTGAAGTGTGGTGTGCAGATTTTAGTCTGCCCCCCTCATCTGCTACAAAAAAATACCATCACACTTCAGCTTTCAAGTTGTTGTTTTTTTTTTTAAGGTTTTTCTAGGAACTGGTCACCGTTATTCAATGGTGACTGGACAGGAAACACAGCAAAAACACAAAATCTTAAAGTATTTTTACGCAGATTCTAGAGCAGTGGTTCTTAACCTTTTTTGAGGTACCGAACCCTGAAACTAGACCCAACTAGACCCAACTAGAGTCTAGTTGGGTCACCCCAAGATCACCAAGTCTTCTTAAAAGGTAGAGTCTCTGAGAACAGTTCTTCAAAATGTAATCATTGTTTTCAGCAGTTGAGCTGACTGTCCAGAAACGACCCAAGGTATTTAAAATCGAGAGAAACTAGAACCACTTTAAGGTCTTGTTTAGATCATTTAATTAGCTCTACATTCTTAAGAGAATGAAAAAATAATAATAAATAATAAAGACTTCACGGTATTCTGATTTAGTAGTTATTATATTAGTTGTGTTACCACCCCCACGCCACTAGAGGCAGTAGCAACCCCGAAAAGATGCGACTAAGGAGCAGATTTAGAAGTACACCGAAAGCTACAGAATTTGGTAAAAACTGTGAGCTTTGCTGAAGTAATTAAAGACACAAGTTCAAATCCATGCTGAGAGTGGAGCTCCTTCAATCAGTGCTCCTCCTCTGCACTGATTGGCTAAGCAATGTAAAGTGATGCTCTCCAGCAAGTGATGGCAACGCGGCGCGTCATCATGACTTTACACAAATGTGTATTTACCTCCACGGCAGAGGCTCCGCCGAACCCCTGAGACCGACTCATCGAACCCCTGGGGTTCGATCGAACCCAGGTAAAGAACCACTGTTGTAGAGTAAATATGTCAGTACTCTTATAAGACAAGGCTAGTCTACAAGTAATTTTTCAGCAAGATATTGGATGGTGCTTTAAGCCAATAATCCCTTCAAAATGGTAAAAAGTTTCAGTTCACCTGGCAGATTATTTCACTCATAAAGTGGGAAAAATGCCTTATTATAAGTGAAAAAAAAATCTGGAACCTGACCTAAAATCCGCTCATATATCTTACTGAAAAGTTACTTGTAAGTTAGTTTTCTTTCATTTCAAGAGTACTAAAGTATTTGCGCTGGAAACTAGACCAAATCTACTTGGCAAGATTTTGTGTTTTTGCAGTGTATGACCCAAAACCAGGAATAGGACCATGGAGAACCGGATTGAGGACTTTTTCCTCTACAAACTGAGCCACCCAACACGCTTCTTCCAGTTTCTTCTTTTTCTTTTTTTTTTTCCTAAGTTTTGAACAATCTGCATTTCTCTCACAATTATGCACTACTTTTAGTATTTTGTTCCCCCTGTAAAATCACCAAACACTGAAGCTTCTTTGACGTCAAAAGTGCTAAAAAGACAAATACTGGCAAACACACATGCATCATAAATGTGTCTCTAAAAGAATCTGTGCACATTTTATTCTGGAATCAATCTCCAAAGTACACAGCACAATGTGCAGAAAGATTGGAAGCGGACACGGGAGAGAGGGGTGGAGGGCTGCAGTGTGATCTTGGCGAGCAGAAGGCACGGAGCTGCAGAGACGGAGGATGTTTGAATCGAACACACAATAACATCTGGGGTCAGAACTGAGCGGGGCTTTAGTTTTTATTGTGTTTGCTAAGACAAAACACTGTGGCTGTAGAAGGAAGCGCCTCGGGGGGAGAGGAAGGAGGGGGGGGGGGGAGTGAATAATGTCTGTTTTCATTATTGATTAGTCTAGTGAGGATTTTTATGTTTAATTTTAGAGAAGAGACGAAATAAATATGCAGAAATATTGCCCTGAGGCACGACTTCTTTAAGTTTCATCAAAATAGCTAATAAAAGAGAGAAAAGCCTCAACTACCAGACGCCAGAACGGGTTCTTAAAATATGCATTTTATTTATATATATTATTTGTTAATCTTTTATCTGTACTAACACCGCATTAAAAGGAGAATGCTAGCAGAAAGGAAGTGCAGCCGCTCGTAAAGTGGAAATAGTGAGGAAAAGTCCCCTGAAATGCATAATGTCAAAGTACTTTCTTATATGCCACCTATTCGGTGTTAAAATAGGCCCTCATTCTTGGAATTATATTTGACATTTTCAGCACTTTCTGCACTCACAGCAACCAGCTGTAAGGCAAGAGCAGGAAAAAGAAAAATCCAAACTCTTAAGTGTGGAGGATGGCCATCCTCGAAACTTAATGGAGGAAAAAAAACAACAACAATCACTTAAAAGAAACCAAATCAACACCCTGCTTCAAATAGCCCAGTGGGCTGGACGGGCGCATTATGCATCCCAGCTCCAGAAACCGACTTTTTGAAAGCAGCGGCAGCTGGGCACGCTGCATCTTTCTGAAAAAGGGTTTTTAGGGCACATCGACTGTGAGTGACAGCTCCGCCGGGGGAGCGATTTTGGGAAATGAGCGCATGGCTCTGCCGAAGTTGAGGTACAGCCGGGAGCCACGGCAGCAGACCCCGACTGAGAGGAACTTTCCTGGAAGTTTCCTCGAAAACGAGCCCTCCGCCCCCCGCGACCCAATCTCGTTTTCAGCTCCCATTAGCCGGAGAATATGGAACTGTTTCTCCTTGATAGCTCTGTGTCGCCCCGCCTGCGCTCACGTGGCGTTGTTGTTGTCAGCCCCTGCCACGCAAGAGTCGCAATCCCAGGCCATCGGCTGCTCAAAATGACCTACATGGAGAGCAGACGCAGAGGCTGTCTGTCTCTGAGATGGCTGTGGGTATTTTTTTCACCGCATCTGCTGAATTTGTTCCCGCTCAAACCTTGCTAGCATCAGCAGCTTGTTAGTTTCTACTCCCCCACATTCTGCACAGGATACAATGTTGTCATCTCACTCTCTGGCACATCCACAGATTCCCACACATGCTCCATTTTCAATTTTTTATTTCTTTTTACAGTGTCTCTTCAGTTTATTTCTGATTCAGTGAGATCCAACTCTTAGTCTGGAATCGGATCACCGTGGTGGGCAGATGTTCCTCTTACTGTCTGTTTGGGTCAAAACAAACCGCTCTGAGGACGCAGGAACTGTTTACACAGCAACACATCTGTGTACTGTACTCTGTCAAAGCCAGGATGTAGAGGTCCGGATCGCGAAGCGGAGCGGCGTGGAAAAGAGAAATGCGTGATGCAAACCAAATGCCGCGTCCAAGGATATCTAAACAAAACTTGCCTGTTTACCTCCAGCGTTTTTTAAGATGACGTACACCCCGGGCCACGCACTTACATGGAAAATCTCAAACGCGCGTTCGCAGGGCGAGAATCACAGCCGAGGAACATCAGAGGGCGACTCCTGCAACGTGGAAGTGGAGTTATTCCACGCAAGTCATCAGTCATTTGTTTGTTATTTCTTTCGGATTTCTTTTCTATACAGCTTGCGCATGCTGTTCATTGGTATATGAGAGTCATTCAACATGTCTCGATTCCCCCCGCGGGGCCGGGCGGGCAACGTGGATACGCTCATCTGTCATAGTACGGGCCTATGTAATCGTATATCGCGGTGTACGCAGCGGCGGTCCGTTTTCCATCAGTGCAACTTGAAACTTTACATCCAAAATTCCTGGACAGGAATTCGATGGCGAGCTAATCGGACCACTTCATCACGCTGCAGAAATTACACGGCGCGGTGCATGCAGGGGTCCTGAGTCGCGGTCGCTTCCCACAAACAGAAACCCCCCACAAGTAAACAGATAATTATCGTCTCTCACTTTTAATTATGATCAAGCAGTTTTACTGCACTTGACATCAGTGAGTTACACTTTAAGCTGCTGTTGTTTTTGGTTAAAGTTTCTATTTTTCTTAGAAGTCTGGCTGTGTGGAGTTTCCATGTTGTCCTTGTTAAGGCATTAGTTCTCTCCAGGTACTCCAGCTTCCTCCTGCAGTCCAAAGACATTGCTGTTGGGTTAATTAACTCCAAATTGTCTTTAAAGTACATAATTTTTGATACAAGTGTGTAAAATGATGTTAAAATACATATTTTAATACAAAAGTGCAAAATTACACTGAAATATTTTGAAAAGGGTAATTTTAATTTAAAAACATTAAATAGGTGGGGGAACAATCTGCCATATTTTATTGTCCAAATTGGCACCTCTCACCAGGGAGAGACATTACTTTCACTTTTCTCTACCACTAAAAGATTTTAATTAACAGATCATGGAAAATACTGAATAACTACTGAAGTCAAGTTATCAAAAGATGTTCAAAATAGGAACATCTTGAAAACATTTAAGTAATGTGAAATGTGTGTTCCTAAGTCAGGAAATGGTTACATGAAAGTAACTACTTGTCTAAACTTATCTAGACTGTCAGTGCAATAATTAAAAGGCTTAAAGGCAACTGAGATAAACACGGCTGGACAAGGACCCATATTTATCTCACCGCCACACTCAGGAGGAAGAATATCTGCAAAGCAGGGATTTAGTTACATCCTAGAGCCATAAAGTCTCCGCAGTCAATTAAAGGTTTTTGAACACGTCTTTACCAAATATTGCCAATAATTGTAGAGGTTGCTGTGGTTATTGAGGGAAAAAAAATCTTATAAAGAATTCATGAAACCCAAAGTGGTCCTTGAACTTTATATGAAAGATGAATTACCTTGGTTTGAATTGTAATATCTGAGGTTCTGCTCATTTGTATAATATTTGATATGGATTTATTCATGAACACTTTCCCTATCTCCACTTCGGTGTAGATAAATCCAATTGACTGTGACACTATCATCAGATAATATGAGCAAAAAGCTCAGAAAGCAGTTAATTGTAAAAATATTGTAACCGAGACACATTTCAGCTGTCTCATTTATGAGCTAATTATAAAATCTCAGAATTAACAATGAATGAGAAAAAGAAAAAACATGTTTCTCCAATCGTCCTCCAGATTCTGGTACCTTGATTTTCCAAAAAAAAAAAAAAAAAAAAAAAAATGCACTTCTTTTTTTTCCTTTACTTTCATGTGAAAAAAGGAATTTGAACCACTAAGCAGCGGTTCTGTCCTTTCACTCCTTAGCCCATGGGTAATGGCATTTATGGTTGCTATTATATTTATGCATAACACTATATACTGTAAAAGGAACCAGCTAACTAATTAGATTACTTATGTAACCTTACAGAAGTTGGCTTTCTGCCCTCCTGCTGATATTATAGCTTATTATAGCATAAGCTATAATATCACTGTAATTGCCATGTAATGACTTCAATTTTAAAACTAAAACTTCTATTTTGACAGAAGGGCAACACAGTTTGACAGAAATCATCACACACACACGCGCACCCCCCCACACACACACATGCACCCCCCCCACACACACATGTACCCCCCCCCCCCACACACACACACACACCTGTTTTTTAAAACATTTTCAGGGTTAAAATGGAAATCAAACAAGAAAATTTGTTGAAAGTATTTCTTTAACATCAAAAGCATGTCAATTTCACTATTTTATTAACATTTAAACATGATATAGAGGTCGGTAACAATTCTGAAAGGAAAATTGGAGAAACCCTGCTGGCGAGTGTTTTACACAGAACAGCTCTACAGTTCCAGAGATCGCGTCTCGTCGGACGCTGCTGGCGGACAAAGTCACGGCAGGCACACACGGCGTTAAATGGAAATGTCACACCAAAGTGAAACATGGCTTCAAGGCAGCAGCGCTTTTCTTTGTGTTCTACATGTGAGGTGAGCGCACATTTACCTTGCCCGACTTTCATGATGACTTTCATGGCTCGGCTCTTGCACACGCCTCCCTCGCGGTTCTCCAGGCCCTCGATCGTGCCATTGGAGGTTGCTGGAGGGCGGAGGTGGGAGAGGAGGGAGGGAGGAAGCAGGACGAAGAGCAGGGTGGAGGGAAGAAAGAAGGCAGAAGAGAAAGGAGATGGTGACACATTGGTTAATGAGCACGTCCATAACGCACAGAACTAATCAATATTTACGACAAGCTCTGATTAGCTGTTCCAGTGATTAGCAGTTCTCACCCTCAATCAGTGGCCAGCGCCTCTCAACGCCAACTCTCATTAACATAAGATAGTGAAGTCAAACGAAAAGGAACAACATTACAGTCCACCGAGGTGGCGAAGAGGAACTCGGTTAGACCTCAAACAGTGTGTGCAAGTTTGTGTGTGTGTTTTCTGTTTGCGCATAGTTTAGCAGTGAGGCACGGCTACCAAAGCTCCAGCTGCCTGCCAAGTCCTTCGAGCAGCTAACTCCCTCTGGGCCACATGTGTCACCACTTGCTGGTAGTGCAGCGAGCTAAATACCTCGCTCAAAGTTCTTGCTGCATCCATTTCTAAATTAGTGCACGGACACGTGGAGTGTCTCCGCTCGTTTCAAAGCCCGGGTCTGATCCGGCTGAGGAAGGAGAGTTTAGGGGTCCGGAGTTGTTTATCCAATGTCATGGTCTCTTCACGCGCCGTGACACAATTGGCTGTCTATTTCCAGGCCCATGATAATGACCCGGGGAGACAGAGTGTGACTCCAACCTTAGCACTGAGCAGTTAAGCACGAGGTTGTATATGTGTGTGTGCGTTGGGACATGAGACGATGGCTCTAAGTTTGGAATTCCCCAAATGATCTCCATGACCGCTTACTCTGCTCTTTTCCTTCCTCTCAATTGCTTTTGTTTCTCTTCCTCGCCTTATCCATCTAGGTCTCAAATTATTCCACTTTTTATATATACATATCTAATGTCTGCCTCTCCTCCTCCCTTTCCGTCCCTCTTAACTCAATAACCATCTCCCAGGGTGATTGCTTCAGATGGCACCCTCATTACGATGACATTGTCTTGGAGAGGATTCTTATCTAATGACAGCACAAAGAGAAGCAAACTTGGCTACTGGGCAGAGGAAGGAGGGGAGGGGATGCGGGTCCAAACAATGCCCGACAAACACTGGAATTCTTACTGGCATAGCTGAATCAATGTTTCTACATGCGATTACTTGCTATAAACTCCTGTATCAAGCTGTTGAAATGTGGCTCCGCAGCTATGGAAAACAAAGGCTCATCTAGTTGATTCATGTCCTGTCATTTCTAAGTGTTATTAATGCTGACATTTTGTCACCTCCCCCCCATCCCGAGGGATTCCAGCTTTTTTACTTCAGAGAAATTGAACAAAACGAAATAATGAACAGCACTAATATTGTGTTACGCTATCAGATGGCGCTCGGCCTCTAAATTACGAGGGCAAGCACAACATTTTGCTAGCGTAGCTGGAGTGCGTGATAATTTGTGAGGCTCGCTGTGATAACATCTTGTCAGGAGCTCTTTGGCGAAATCAACCAAACCCTCATCGGCCCCCCTTAAATTCTGGTGTAGACTCAACACAGCTGAGCGAAGCGGACACTGAAATATACAGGAGGGGCCGGGACAACTAAGTGCCGTGCATGAACAGAACAACATTTCAAATTTACGTGCAGCATTAATGTGAACGAGCGCTCCAGGCTTAGGGAGCCTGGTGAGTTATCTACGTCCTGTAATCTATAAAAGCTGCAGCGTTATTTCTTTAAACTAAATGTTAAGTAGTTTTACCTAAACAATACATCAAACTAAATTTGTTGGATGAGATTTGGTATGTCGGTAAGATTTTAAACAGCTGTGACTCACTAAAGTGTTTTATCTGAATGAGCATTAAAAGACAGCTTCAGTTTTTTTATTTTATTTACAATAAAAATTTAACCTAAAGCGGGATGTTCATCACAAAAACTGACACAGTTTTCACGTTTTAACAGACATTACCAGGAAATTTAGCTTTACTGTGAAAAATTTGAGTCAAGTGAAAAGTGTTTCAAGAGTTTACTTGGAACCTGAACCCTTCAGGACCACAAAAACTCAAACATTTATTCTACATTTTCTTTTCTTCATACTTATTTAATTCTGGAAAATCACATTATCAAATCCCATACTTCCACAAACTTTGTAGGAACTTTTGTCAAATAAAACATACAGACAATCTGGATATATGTTTATTCAAATACAAATTCTAACAACAGTTTTGGCTTGATCCTAATAATGCCTAGACTTTTGAAAAGAAAACCATTATTAATTATATCAAAGAATTGTCCCTTTAAATGTAGCAAACAACTCCGCTCATACTACGACTTCTAGCCACTATTGTGAAGAATGAAATGTTATTAAAATGGAAACTTTTCTTTTAGGTTAAAAAGCATTTGTTTGTGTATCAAATCAGTTGTTTTTGTGTTTTTATTTCTTAAAAATATTAAACTATTAGGTTGGTTTAAAATTTTATAGAAATAGTAAATCAAAAACTTTTTCTTGGACAAAAAGTTTGATGTTGGTTGTAAATATGACATAAAGCAAGTAAATGAAAAACAACATGAGTGTGATAATGAGTGTGTTTACCATATGTTAATACTACCATCCACCACAGCAAAATAAAAAAAATAAAATAACCAACAGACTACCGGTAGCATCTATACTTCTTTTTCAGTAAAAGTCCTCAAAAGTCTACAAAAACTGTTCAAAAAAGTTAATACAAAATTAGTATGAAATTTGTTAATAAAAGTCTTAAGATGAAGATGTTGAAGATGTTTTTTTTATTTGATCCCTTTCAATGCCCAGTGTATACATAAAAATAATGTTGAGCCTCACGGTAGTAAAGTTGCTAGTTGTTCTACTAAAAAAGGTACGTTTTCTCCAGGTACTCCAACTTTCTGTCATCTTCCCTAAAACCCGGTCAGATACTCACTCCAAGTTGTAGGGGTGTGTGTGACTCACTGGCGTCCAGGGTTACCGCTCCATAGTATACACAAACTGCGTATATTCAACACAAATGTCGGACTATTAGAAATTACATAATTCGTTCTTTGTGTACAACTGTAATACCCACTCTGATGAACGTAGCACTCCTGCAATAAATCCACTCCACACAGACTACAGTGCCCAAAATGCTAAAAGTTACCATGTTGGAGGTACAGATGAGAAATACAGCCATCAGGGTTTTTACGAATATTGTTTGAATCACATAATTTTCAAATGACATGCAGCCCAAGTCCTGAATGTAACCACTGAAGCTGGGGTAACAGGTATAAGGCAAGAGTTGAAAATGGAGAGAAGGAAATTCTTCTTTAGTAATCTAAGTTATCAGTAAGTCTTCACATTTGTTTATTATTATTATTATTATTATTATTATTATTATTATTATTATTATTATTCTGGCCTGAATCTAGGTTGTTTTTATTCCAGCAGTTCTCAGAGTGTAACCAAGGAGCCGTGACTTGTTTAACACGATCGTCCAATGACGGAGAGGTGAACTGGCCTGCCCCCGGTTGTGATAGACCGGGTGCTGATACAAGCACTATAACCTGATCTGTGATTTTACACCCAGTTTCCTCTCCTCTTTCCATTTTTCCCCAGTTTCCAGGGGAAAGTTACACCAGAAAAAAAAAAAAGAAGTAGAACCTCTTTGAAGCTCAAGCTCAAAGGCGTTGAATAATCTCACTAAGAGTGAATTTTATATCCACTCAGGGAGAGCAAATCTTCTCAGTGTTAACTTACTCCTGTCGTCTAAATTAACCATTCCTTCAGGCTGGCTGAATGGGGCCTCTGCATCGCTGATGTGGCATAATGATAAGTTGGCCCTTTGAGGCTCCTGTTTAGCCCAGCGACTGAAAGGGAGCTGGATTTATAAAGATGATCGCTTCACATGTTGTTTGCATTCAGACCATGTACAACGTCACATAATTCAAGCCATTACTGTACCGCTGGAACTTCATAATCTGATTAACTGTGTCCGATCATAACCACATTTCCTTCTGCGAATCCATCTTTTAAGCACTGCTCAAGATGGAAATCAACTGCAGGAACCAACTGTTGCGCGCTCTCAAAAAATGCGCTGCAAATCTTCAAACAGACCTGGAGCCTCTGCCTCGGCTGATTTCGGTTTACTCACATCTATCGTGTCAAAAGATCACGCTACAACTGTGCCAGCTACGTTTGTCAAACTCCCTAACCCCACTAGACAACAAGGACGCACTGCCAGATTTTTTATTTATTTATTTTTTTGGTATTTTAATCTAAAAGCCTCTCACTCTATCTTCTCTTCCTCTCGTTCAATTTTTCCCTCGTCTCTTTCTCTCTCTTGCTCCCTCTCGTTTCATCCCCGAGCGCTGACGTTAATCCAAATCTGGATTTCCAGATATTAAAAGGCTAACAGTCATGTCGCGTTTTGGAGGGAGGAAAGTGGGGAATTGGGTCTTCCTGTGTGTCTCGGCAGAGATAAAAACACAAGGGAGGGATGAAGGAATGACAGGACGAAGAACAAAGACAGGACCGGTCCGCCGCTAATGATTGAGTGGAACAAACTCAGCGGTCCAGAATACCCAAAAGAAGTGGTCATTGCATGAAGGAATGCTGCGTTTTTGAAAGAAAGCGGCTGGCTCCATAAGAGGGGGTTTGTGTGATTTAAGACCCTCTTTGTGGGTGTGGATCGTTGGCCACAGAGTGACTAGTGGGAGAACAAAAGATCTACAGCTGCTGAAGTCATAAGAGAAACCAGGTGCCAAATGTTGATGTTGGGAAATATCTAAAGTACAACGACGTGAGCCAAGAGCAAAGCTCCTGTTCCAGCTCTACATATGTTCTTCTACTGTATTTTTGCCTACAAGAAAACATATTAAAGGAGGTTGTTTTAAAGTAAAGTTATGTTGAAACGTTGTAAGTAAATGATATCTTACCTGCAGTAGTTAACTCGAACAGAATAAATTCAGATTCATTGGTAGTGGAGCCTGAAGCCAGCGGCTTTAAACCCCGTGAGCAAAGTTTCAAAAGATGATGATGCCTTTCTTCTAATTAATGTGAAAAAGTGCAAGAAAAGCCAAAAGTGAAAATTCTGCTGCATAAAGACATCTACAGATGTCTAAATCTGGCTGAAAAGGGGGGTGGGGTTGCTCCACTGTGCAAACTGGTTTTAAACATCTTTGTTCAGGCTAAATTTAGACGTGTGGGCTAAAAAGAAGTGAAATTTTCAGCATAATTTTCAGGGTTAAATAAAGGCATCCTAAAAAAAAAAAACGCACCGATTTTAATGTTTGGTGGGAAGTCTGACAGGAGAAAAAAACAAACTTCCACACCCTTAAAGCAACTCCAGGCTTAAACGTAGCTGTTTATGCGAACTCTGTTCTGCTAGTTCTTTGGTCTACATCAGAGTTCATGCAAGAATTCACACCTCCCCAAATGAATCAGACTTTCCAGACAATCGAACTACAGTTTGAACAAAGTGGCCTAAGCAAGGGAAGTGCGAACGAACGGACCTTTTGTCTTGGTCCAATCCAAACTAGTAGTTAGCTTTAGTCTTTGCAACACACCAGTTTGAATTTATGATTAGTAACAATACAAAAAGAGTTGCCTCTTCAACAGAGGACGATGAAAATCCTAGAAATTTCCCTTTTAAAATTCATATACGAGTGGAGACCTAAACAATCGACTAAAAGAACCCAGATTTCACAAGGACATTTGGGGTGGAGAGCAAGGACTGCTCCCCAAGGTGCTCTGGGGAGAGGAGTGGGAGACGTGTTGCGGGATACCGGCGCTGAGTGGTCCAGACAACACATGCTAAGGCTAGAGTGTGGTGCAGCGGTCTATATTTATTCTCAGGTCTGCTAAATGAGGTCACTCAGGTGGTCCTGCTGAATACATCTCCCCCAACCCGCCCCATATCCATCATGAATCATCTACTGCTTATTATTCCTGTTTGGCCCAGGAGAAGTGGGGAGGAGGCGTGTGGGGAGGGGAAGCTTTCACACAGAGCAATAGGCTCAGTGTGGAGCTAGCCGCAGCGTGCACGTTTGCGTGCGCAACATCTGCCCAGAGCACAAGCGCAGGGATGGATACAGCCCATGTGACAGACAGAGAGCAGGTTGTTTAATGAGAATGTGGATGAGAGGTGACATTCATTGGCTGCCTCTCACCCACAGCATTCAGAGTCCCACTCAGACGAGCAAAGGCAGGGAAAACGGTAGGCGCGGTAACCACCACCAATAATGTCTACATTTCCCCCCCAAAAAGAGAAATGGGAGATAAATACATAAGCGGGCAACAACCACCATCGGATCACTCTCGGTTAGCGTCAAGACGGGAAGAAGAAAACACCGCCGCCGCGCAGAGCCGCTTCATCGCATTTTTCGAGCAAACCAGGGCACCAAAACGACACACTCCATTCCAGTTAGCGTGTTTACGTATCAAACAGAGCATTGCAATAAAAATGTCCATTTTTCAGAGCTGCGATTTCCCTATCTGGGTTTTTGTTTACATTAGTCGGGCAGAACTGAAGTGCTGAGAAGCAAAAGAGAGCCTATTTGCACAAAATATTTCACTCCTGAACGAGCACAGGGAGGGTTAGATTAGGTTTATGTGCCTGATTCCAGAGATAACCCTCCCCGGCAGACATGGCGCGCGAATAGGGGAAGCACGCACACGCACACACACACACACATGTGGACAAAAAAACACATACAGACCGGGGTTGACAGACTGGAATAATACTGGGGGGATCTGGATGTTTGCACTTTGAACCTTTTCTAATCCTGAGTATTAGGGCATGGCTAAAGCCTGATTATAGTGGAATGAAATGGATCTAAATAGATGTCCCAGCCCATCACACTTCCATTTCTTTTGTCCCAGAAATAGGAATGGAAATCAGTAATCAACCTTCCAGCCCTCCCGCTCGCCGTCTCTCTCCCACATAGCCTCGTCTGTAGGTTTGGCATCATCCAAGAAGATTCGCTTAGACTTTTTTCTTTTTTTATCATCTCAGTTGAGTCGAGCGCTCTCGGCTTGGCTGATGTTTTTTTTCCTCTCCTCTCTGCCTCATGCTTCTCTGTCGTAATAGAACCTGGCAGACAATATAAAATTGTCACAGCTTCAACGCTTGACAAGCAAATTTTTTATGCTATTTTGTGTATCCAATATTGAATTTGGGTCAGAACAAATGTGGTTTTGAGTAATGAGGGTGGACACAGCTGATTTTCTCATCTCTCTCTGCTGCCTTTTCTTTTGATGGGGGTCACTTAAAGCTTCGCCACGCGGTACCTCTGATGTTACCGCGTGCCGTCTGCTCCCAGGAGCCGCTTGGCCGCGGTGTAACAGTAAGCAGGGTAAGGGGTCAAGGTTTGTGGCGCTTAGCTGCCCGGCGTGAATGCAACTGTTGCTCTGCTCCCCTGCGTCTCTCCACAGCCAGAGGGGGAGCTCCTCTCCCACATCCCGATTAGTCTGCTCCCTCTCTCTCTCTCACGCGCATGCACGCACACACACACGCACGCACGTATGCACGCACACGCATGCACATACACACACACACACACACCGGCTCACATTTTGTCTCGTTACAAACGTCATTGCATTTCGAAAGGCATTTTTCAACGATAAAGAGGATAATTCCTACATGGATGTATGTTTGGGATTGGATTAATAGGTTATTTTAACATTTTTCTCTGCAGACACCCCCCCCCCTCTTTACTCTGATATCTCGAAATAAAAACAAGCATCAGCCCCAACTGTGTGTACTTTCATCTCATTGTAACCGCATCGCTTCTGTGGAAGGGATTTTGTTAGGGAATAGTAGTGAGCAAACGGCATCGTGAAGAACAAGGAACACAGCAAACAGCAAGGGGAGGATGTTTTAGAGGTCAGGTTAAAAAACAATATCCCAAAATATATTACACAGCACTGCTTACTCGATTAAGCAAAAAAAGAGAGTATGGAGCAGCTGTAGCCACCCAAACTGACAGGTTAGGACAGGGTGTCCAAACTTTTTGTCTCTTGGGCCAAAATTGTGGAGTCGAGAGGACAGGAGGGCCAGAAAAATGTCACAAATTTAATAAACACTTGTACGATGATGTTTTGTTTTTGTTTTGTTTTTTTAAACTGACCTGATGATGTAACAGTTTAATTAAACAAATGAAACAGTCTGATTTTTCTGTCATTGTTGGAAGGAAATGTGTAAACTATTATTGAGCCAAAACTTGAGGCTTTTCTTTATTTCATTTTTTTTCTCTTTTTTTTTTTGCAGATTTACCTTATTAAAAGAAACATTTGTCAGGTGTTTATTAAAATGTAGTCAGCTCGGAGCAGTATAAGCGGGACTTGGGGCTCTGTAATCTTTACAGAGGGCTACTAATCTTTTTGCATTCTTTTGCAAGGACAAAATGTATCCAGCCCCAAACACAGAGTCTATTTGAGTCTATTTCTAGGACCATCTTTCGTCTGCAGTCGCACCTGTAAGATAGCTTCAGTCAGAACAGATTCTCAGCTGGATCACTGAGGAAGGGGCCACACTTTGGACACCACTTTAAGCAAAGTAGTCAGGACCTTGCTGTCTGTCCTATACATCAAAAATAATAAATATGTAAGCCTGGAAACTAACGTTAGACATCAACCTGAACACTCCGTTCCGATGGTGATAGATGGTGGGGGGAAGCATCATGCTATGGGGATACTCTTACCAGAAGGCGATCCTGGAAGTCAGGCAGTCAGTGTGTAATGGGGTGGTTTAGATTTAATTATATTCACATTCAATAATGTCCCAGTCAAAGTCCACACATCAGTGATCCAGCTGAGAATCTGTTCTACCTGTAAGGTAGCTTCAGTCAGAACGAAAGATGATCCTAGAAATAGACTCAAAAAATGTGACTTCTGTTATTAAAGAAATTCTTTTAACAGCACAAATAATTATCCTCGTCCTAGCAATTACATTAAAGGATATTTTGTGTTGTTTTATCACATGAAGTCCTGGTAAATTGTAATGTGATTATAACATTAACAAATGTCAGGTATACTGGTTTTTCACACTTTTGCAAGAAACTCCAGTCCAGAGAAGTCAGCAGACACCAACATGAGCGTGCAGACAAACAAATACACGTTCACACACACGCATGCACACGCACACGCGAGGCTGCCTGCATCGCCAGAAGATCAGGCAGGACTTAAAAGCTCCTCCAGCAGCAAAATTACAGGGTACATCTAAATCCTCCCAGCAGAAAGCACTATGCTATAGCGCAGGGTGGGGTGAGGGGAGGGGGTGAGGTAAAATAGAGGTGTGTGTTTTTTTCTGCACGCGTGCATGCATGTGTGGATGTATGTTAGCGAGGTAAAAGTGGGGCTTGTGTGTGGGGCGCAGGGCGAGGGAGGCCAAAAGAAGATGCAGATGCATGAGATTATTTTTTTTTTTCTTCTCCAGAAAAAAGTGCAGGAATGGCAGATGAGTGAGACCTGATCTGTCTGATGTGTGCTGGCATAACTGCATGTGTGTGCGTGTGTGTATGCACATAGGACAGTCGTGCGTGCATATGCCTGCGAGGGGAATATGGAAGGAGGTGATGAAGTGAGGGGTTGAGGGGAGGAGGGACCGCCGAGCTGAGTTTGGAAAGAGGAGGTGGGAGGTGATCGCTCTCTGTTTAAGTGGAGGAAGCATATGTGCTTTGGATTGCATGCACGTGTGCGTGAGTGTGTGTGAGTGTGTGTGTATGCCAGCTTTCTTCTCTCACTTACACTCAGAATTTCTCTTAAACGCTCCATTAGACTCCTTTAAATGTGTGTACTTTGGATTCTGTGTACATCTGAATAACTCTGCTGAAAGTTGCGATGTGTGGGCATGTGCACTTATCGCGTGTGCATGGCCTGCAAAATGTGTGAGCGACTAAAAAACGATGTGTCTATATGCTCACAAATATTCATGAACAAATTCGTTCTCCTTTTGTTTTTGTTTTTTTTTTACTGTGGATTTGCTTGGATGTGTGTGGTCCATGGACATCAGTCAAGAAAGCAGCCCCGCATTGCCAAGCAAAAGGCTTGGGCATTAAGGCCCTGCACAGCCAGCACCACCACTGGGCTGGTGCTTCAAGTCTACTTATGACAGCTTTTAACCTCTGCAGAGGACCTGTCAGCAGCTCCCAAAGTGTCTTTGTGTGTAGCTCAAAGACAAGGAGTGTCTGTGCCAGCCTCCCAATCTGCAGTCAGAGAGAGAGAGTGATTTGGCATCTCTCTCTCTCTCTCTCTCTCTCTCTCTCTCTGTGGGTGTCTGTTGTGTCACCTCCACATTGGATCCAGCGGGGACAGAGCTTTTACCTTTCCACTCTCCATTTCCTTATCCCTCAACAGACCGCAAACCACGAGTCTCCCATGAGGAAGCACAAACGTTTTCCCCGCGCACTGGGTTTGGACGATATCTTCAAGAGACTTTTCTTTTTTTTTTTAAGATCTTGAGAGGTTACATATGTGTGCCGAATCTCACAAACCTCGATCAAAGCAGGAGCTGGAGCTGACTGTCTGAAATCTCCTGGAGGATACGTTTGACCACAGCCGCAAAGATTTCACGTTTAAGTTCCCTGTTGTTGTTGGATTGATGTCCAGAGATGTCCAACGTAGAGCAGACCCAATGACCCAGTGCCTGTTATTAGACTAGAGCTTCACTAGTTGAAACTGTGTGGTAATAATAACATCAAAAGCCACAGCTACACCCTATTATGCCGTCATAGTTTTGTTTAGCAACATCAGCTTATCTATCGCCTGACAGTTTTACGCTGATATGGACAAAAAGGGTCAAAGAGCGCTGTCTATGAGTAAAACGTGCCACTCTGACTTATAAGTGATGTCACTTTTTTTTCCATGTTGTTTTTGATTACCACCAACTGGGATAAATTTAACAATGAATAGTTGATTTTTTTTTTTTGCGTCATTTTTTGTTTTATCGCAAATATTAAGCGTTTGAGGTCTGGCCCCGCCCACTTCCTTTAAGCTGTTACATCAAATGTCAAAATGGCAGCTTTGACCCAAAAAAGCCGACTTCGTTTTGGGTTTAGGACAAACTTCTAACCTGCAGAACAACATCAAAGTTCAGATTCAGATTATGTCTCAATGTGCAACTAATTTTACAGCAAATCACCATAAAAACAACAAAATCACCAACATACCAACAATTAATATTTAGCTAGAAGTGGTTTGATGATTTGTTTTACACAAATAAGTGGTTGCCAGCCCCAATATGTGAGCAGAGTGTTTTTTGTTGTTGTGAATATTCAAGGTTTTAAAAATCAGTACATCTGACTTAGAAGAAACCTAACACTTTTAACTTTCTGCTGTCATCATCAGCTCCAGAGCACAAGTAATGGATGGAGGTTTAAAGCACGATTGCCCTCGAGTGTAAATGCTCTATTTAAGTGAAGAACAATGTCAAGCAAGCAATGGATCATGAAAATGCAAACCCTGAATCATTTAGTAAACTGCATCTGGAATATTGTGTATTCAGAGGAACAGAAATGGGGACAGAAAAAGTGGGAGGGAGAAAAAAAAAAGTCATTACCATACATAAAGTCAAAATGATGATTGTGGCCCGACATGGCCAACAATCTGTTGGGTTTAGGGCATACCTCCAATAATTACTTTGTCCGTCTTGATGAGTTCTGCATGTGTACCAAATTTTATAGCTTCATGTGCCACGTCCAAGGTGGTGAAGTTTATGGGCGAGCAATTAAAACCCTTCTTTTTTTTTTTTTTCTACCTGCATCAACACAAATAAATTTCTTACTCTTTGAGCAGTCAAAACTTTCTAGGAGTTTTTGAGAGAATAGCTAGGCTTAAAAAAAAACAAGTAACTTCATCTAACTTAGGAAGAGACCAAATAAATTACACCCGCAGTTCACAAGCCCCAAAACCGCTTTTGCTGCTCTCAACTAATTAAAGTTGCAAGAAACCTTGGCGGTACTTCGCCCTGCGTCGTTATGGGCAATACTACGTCAACAAGTTAGCACCCAGGTTCACTGGGGACGTTGTCAATCAGAGGCACATAAAAACACATACTCTTACAAGTGCCCGTTGACATTGCATCATTTGGTGAACAGAAGCTGACATGTTGTGTTGAGAGGAATAAGTTCAAGAGAAACTGGGTCAGACAGAGGGGGAAAAAAAATGCATTTCACTTCTCCGTTGCCGTGAGCTAAATACGGGTGTAAAATGTCAAAATGGTGGTTTCCAGCTTTCTGTTGGGTTTAGGGCGTACCTCCAAGAGACTTTCTTGTGCATCTTGAAGAGTTCTGCATGTGTACCGTTTTTCGCAACTCCACATGAAGTCAGTCCGAGACGCTCCAGTCCTAGCTGACGATGTGGAGCGATTTTTACGTCCAAAGTTGAGAGAATTTCTGGGTATGTTCCAGCCTCCTAACAGACGATTCATTTGACGTAGGAAGAAAAAAATTGAATAAAGAAAAAAAGCACTCCAATGCATTCACATCCTTGCTCACAATAAAGTGGAAGACAATGTCCTGCATGATGCAGTCAAAGCACACACACACGCACACTCCAGCACAGACAAGTAAACACGTACATACACACATGGCGTGGGCCGTGTGTCGGATCAGTTGGAGATAAAGGATGCAGAATAACAGGGGGACCTTGGGGAGCAGAGCAAGTCATCTGTCTCAAACATGAACAGACTGAGCGCGCTCCAACATGACATGATGTGGACAGACTCATTTTAAAGCACATCGCTTCCTGAGTCTCTCTCCAGTGACTCCTGCTCAGCCCTGCCTTTACCTAATCACTCACACATCCACTGAGCACTCACACACACACACACTCACACACACGCTCACACATACAAATGCAAGCGTGGCCTGCTCGAGGTGTGCAAGCGCTCCTCTCGGCTGAAACCCACACGACCTGACAGGTGTACACCGAGGGAGTGCAGAGTTTTGAAAGCAGTCGATTGGTGCATTAAAACTCTGTAACCTGTTGGGGGTGGCGGAGGGGTGTGAGGAGTTACCGCTGGTAATGCTTTAAGCTGATGCAAATAGTTTTCAAAAATATGCGACGCAACGCCAGCACCCAAAGCTATTCCAATATTAATTCCAGAACCATAACGACCGCCTGTAAAATTAAAGCCTGCGAAGACTGAACCGCTGCCGATGTGGAACGTTTTTAGAAGGCAGTTTCGAACTTTACCAGCTATTTTAGCTGTAACGTAGTCCGTTGTGTGGAGAGTTTTGCCAGTAGCCCACACAGTCCTCCCTAATGACAGAGTAGCTAATTGGCAGTAATGGCTCTTTTCACCGATATCATCGAGCTGCAGCCCCGGAAAAACCCCAACAGTTTAGTGCAAATCACTTGCAGGCTAAAAACTGGGAAAGAAGCCTGAGGAAGTGACAGCAGCAGGCTTCTTTTCCCTCACATCAGCCAGTAGTTTGGCTGAAAAGGAGGAAGCGCTGTTTTAATCATACAATAACTTCAGAAGCGCGTTGTTTTTCTTTGTTCGCTGTAAACGTCGCTCCTCATTTATTAGATCGTTATTGTTTTGCTTTTTTAAAAGCGGCGCTGCCGACTTCAGCGCACAAGCATTAACACCCCTTAAACGCACAAAACAAACAGGTGAACAAACACTTCTAGAGTGACACACACACACACATACAGAGTTACTCCTGTAGTCCCCCTCTCTAATACTGCATCATTTGACAAACAGCAGCTGAAATGTTGCGTGTTGAGAGGAGTAAGTCAAGGAGAAACTGGGTCAGAGAGAGAGAGTCGAAAAGAGAGAGAGAGAGGAAAAAAATGGCATTTCACCTTCTGATTGGTGCAAGTTAAAGGTTAGGGGAAGATGCAACACATGCTGAGGCGCAGACGCACCCACAAACACAAGCTCAAAAAGCTAAAGGTTAATATTGTTCATGTGGGAGTTGCTGCGTCGCTGTTTGTCTCGCTTACAACCATTATGTATGTGTGCACAAGGCTTGTTTTCGGCTAACAATGTGTGCAGTTAACCAGGAGCACACAGTTTCATCCTTGTTAAAACAAGGGGTGGGGAATCTCTGCATTAGTGTTTCATTAATCCCATCTTGCTTCTTTTTTTTTCTTCTTTCTTCTCTCTTGTCACAGCAACAGTGGGCAAGATGCCCACTATTCCCTTTATTTATTTTTTTCAAACAACCGCCCATTAATCTGCATCGACAATCAGTCAACATGACTTTTAAACCTGCACTCCAGCTTCGACTTTCATCCCCGCTCCAGCCGATCCATCCTCATTTGTTAGAAGGATCTTTGGATGAGTTGACTGATGGCCTTCTGTCGCTTATATCAAATTTAAAAAATCCATTCAGCAGGTTTTGTCGTACACGGTGTCCTGCGAGAGCATTTATAGCAGTTGAAGTTTTTCACAGGCTTCCCTGTGTTTCACTGGGATTGCAGTGTGACAAAGTAGTAAATCATTTTAAGGACGAGACAGATTATTGGGTTTTAAACCTTTTTTTTTTTTTTTTTGAAACACGTGCACTGAAAAGTGTCGTCTATTTGTATGCGATTTCAGTAATTGCAGCTTTATGTTTCTGCTGTGCACAGATACAGACTAGCCTTAGCCACTTAGCCTTTCTCTGCTAAACAGCTCCAAGGTCGATTGGTGTGGATGCAGATTGTCTGTGAATATCAATCTCAAGTCCCAGGCCAGGGCTTAATTAATTACACTTTAGCTAATGTTTATCCAATTGTCTCTTGCGAACACCAGCAGCTCTTGATTCTTCTGTATTTATGTCTGTCCATTTCTCTAGTTTTTCCTTGACAAGCTTACCAGTATCTATTGGAAGAAAAAACATCCCCACACCATGATGCCACCGACACCCTGCTTCGCTCTTGACATGGTATGCTGGGGTTAATATGTTTTGCAAGTTTTATGCTTATTGCATAAAATCTGCAAAAGTTCAATTTGGGTGTCATCTGCTTGCCTCAACACATCATGACCACAGAAAAGGGGGAAAAAAAAGTTAGCCCTGCTCTGGATTGGATAAAATGTGTGAAATGCCCCTATTGGAAAAAAATAAAAAGAACCACTTTGGAATCCCACTTTCATAAAAGTAAAATCGGTCTGCTCTCAGAAACTTTAAACATCATGAAAAACTTGCATCCATTTTCATTCTATTATACTAATTATATGTCCTTCAGAGGAAAGCTTGGGGCCGCTGAACAACTTCATGTTTCTGATGATCTGCAGAGAGAGGGCTTCGTCAAAATGCAGTTTAAAAAAAATAAATTTTTTATAGTATGCCATTATGGTAGGAGATAATTAGTAAGTCACTCATGTTCGACGGAAAACTACCGTTGTCCCTCTTGTTTGCACCACTATTAAGTAAATGAGGGGTGCAGGCACCATGTAGTTAGCCTAAAATGTCTATTTCAACTGACATTTAACCTTCACTGTAAAGCAAAGTGCCTGCTAACAAAGAGTACAGCTTCTATTATCCTATTACATTGCCCCCTTTGTGAATGCCTTTGTATGAAGCTTAGCAAATGATAAATCCCGGTAGCTATTTCCTAAGTATTGGTGGGTGGCACTGACATCGTCAGGTTACACATGTGCAAAAATCAGCTGACAGATGTACACAGAAGGCCTCTTTAGCGAGCTTGCTACTCAGCGGGAGGCTCATTGAAGTTTTCGTCTTGCTTCGTTTGCACTGATAATCGCGCGAGGTGAACCCCGGTTCACTCGCTAACTCCCAGCTGTTGATTAAAAAAAAAAATCAAAAACCGACCCACCTCCATCCATCCATCCTAACTCATCTTTTTTTTTTTCTTTTTTTTTTCTACCGGCCTTTCTTGTGGCTGTCGAGAGGAAAGGTGATTTGGAACTCTGGACTCCAGAGAGGAGTCGATCCACCTACAGAGCGGCGAGCCACAAATCAGCGCGATAAAAGAACCGCTGGGATGGATCGGAATGTGTTGAGATAGCGGTGGCATGTCAAAGGGCACGAGGGCTCTGAAAACCTCAGCTGACTGAGGAGGTAATTTGCGAGTGAACTCCCTCCTGAGGGAAACCAGAGCCGAGGAATTGGAACAAATCAACAAGCCTGAACGGTGGCAGACGAAGTATCTGGAGCTCCGCGCCTTTCCTGCCGCTACATGTAAAATATGATCAGAAAGGTGGGAGGGAGGCGGGTGGGGTTTTGCATTTGCGCAAATGTTTTAAGATGATTTAGTGCGCGCGCGCCGAGTCCATCCATCGTCCACAACGAGAGCGGCTTCATTTTCACTGACCTTTTCAATCCGGCCTCCAGAGGAGAGTTATGACAACTGAGCCGGCCTTGTGTTGCGCGGCACACAATAACACACATTAGCGACGGCGAAACAAACAAACAAACAAACAAACCAACAAACGATAACTCCTGCTGCAGACTCGCTGGGCTTCCCATCTCAAACAGGTGATGCAAAGCAAAATGGGACGAGCCGTTCGAAAAGGCGAGGGGAGAGGCTTGTGCGGTGGAGTGGATGCAATGCTCTCTGCTGAACTTTTTCAACCAAACACGTAAGTGAATGAGGGGGGAGAAAGGATATTAGCGAAATCCTGACAATCTGAGTGATGGAAAACAGTCGATGGCAATCAATGACATTTATGCCTGCAGTATCCCATGAACAAATAGCCGCCTAATTGCCTGAGCACTAGATTAGAGCAGAGAGCGCCTGTAAAGGGACAGAGGGTGTACTTGTTTACTTGTTATGGAGGAGAAAGAGTTGATGTCAGCCCATCTGTTGTCCACTGAATCAAAATCTGCAAAAAAAAAAGAAAAAAAGAAAAAAGAACGACAAACAAATAAAGGATAGGTGTGTGGGCGCACACGTGTCCCTTGCGCATGGTTTGATTATTTATTTTTGGACGTGGACGCCTGTGTGCGCCCAAACCCCCTTTGAGGGGAGTTTCTTTGGTACCTGCTAACATGTTAGGGTAGCTGACTGGAGCCAACATCGTTTCCGGTCAGAGCAGCCCTAATGCACAGTGACACACATGTACACAGACACATGTTGACACGGAGGCGGATATGAAAAAAAAAAAAAAGTTGTGGGGGATACGAGGGGAAAGTTGTGGGGGATACGAGGGGATCCAAAGGGAGGGGTGCAATGAAGCTAATGTGCAAAGCTCCAGAGATTCCCACACGGCGGTGAGGCTTCTCCAGTCCTGACACGCAGGAAGCAGGGAAAGAGAAGCTCTCCCTCCACTCTGGTACTCGCCAAAATCCCAATCAGAGAGCAGAAGTGGACCGCAGAGAAAAAGGGCCGCTGATTGCGTCCTAATGCGCACAAAGCCCGCACATCCACGCGTGTGCACTCGCACACTGATTGCGTCCCAACCAGCCCAGCCCGGGTGTTTTCGGGCCGCTCCTCTCTCCTCGCCTCTTATATCACTTACATGGTAAACCTGCGCTGATCGAGGATCAGTGTTTTTTTTGGCACAAGATGGTAAAAAAAAAAAAAAAAACGAGTTCAGGAGCTTAACCTCCCCTCTTGGAGAGAGAGAGAGGAGAGAGAGGATCCGGACGCTCTGTTCTCTAACCGACCCAACCCAAACACAAATAAACAGCTACAGGAGGAAAATGTCTGGCAGACTCGGAACAATTTCCTGAAGGATCCGTCACAGTGGAGCGAAGAGACGGGAGGAGGAGGCGGACGGAGACGGGAGGAGGAGAGGAAACTAGGTGGTAGGGAGTAGGTTGGTTTTTAGATCATGTCGTTGTTTTGTCTTCTACGGTTTGAAGTCGTCCTGTTGAGACACGAGGCCTATCCAACGCAACGCCATGCCTCCCCCATTCGATGCTGCGCACTGCTGCTCAGTCGGCTGAAGAACAACACTAAAGGAGTGCCGCTATTCCAAACGCCGTTTCAACACAATTGGCAAGCAACGGCGGGCAGCCGACTGCAGGCTCTGTTCAAGCGAGCTCCATCTGACAGACAAGAGAGCTGTGGTTTGAGCTCAGCTATTGGCCGGATAAGAAGTACGCTGAGAATATGTGTTTTTGGCAGAAACCGAAGGGGAACAACCTCAAGATGTCTCGGATTGAAATGGAAAACTGCATGAGTAGATTGTTTGAGATTATGGGCTGCATTGTTTAATTTTGTACTCTTGTGTTCTGGCATTCCTAGGAAACAATACAATCCTCAAAACTCCCTGGTTGGAGAGTTGAAGAGCCCAAGACTCACCCTCTCTCTCTCTCTCTCTTTCTGCTGAACACTGGCTGGTAATTGGCTGAAAGAAGGTTTCCTGCACTGATACGGGGCTGGGTGATCAGTCAACAACAATATATATTATGATAGAAACGTGATCAATGTAAACAGAAAGTACTTCAGGTACAATGTTCAAGAATTTCATTAAACTCAGATCCAGAACCGCACAGCATTCTGGGAGACATAGGAAGGGGAGGAAAGGCTTTAGCCGCTCAACTTCTCACAGCCAGCTACGTGAGGCTGGTGGCGTCAACTACCTCACTCACTCTTTGGTTACCTAGCAACAACCTGTTGAGTACCTTGTTTTGTGTGAATGAGTACAATGGCTCGAGAGGAAACTGTAGATAACACAGGAATCAGTTTGGCTGTATTTCAGCTAATTAATAATGATCAAAATCGACTGTTACATCAGCCACATCGTCCAGCCCTACACTCAATTCAGCTTTTTCACATTATTTCTCCACAGACCGCCATGGTGTGAAAAGACTCATTAACGTGTTATACTTGTGGTAATCTACAATAGGAGCTCAACTACAACTAAAGCAGGTATTTCGTCTATATTTTTTGCCAAAGTCCATATCTCAAGACCTCTCATTATGGAGTTTATGTGTTATAAATGAGTTCTCTTCGGGTGCTCTGGCATTCCCCACAGTCCAAAAATATGCAGGTTTGGCTAATTGGTCTCTCTAAATTGTCCGAAGGAGGGAGTGTGTGTATGCGTGGCTGCGTCTTGGTGTTGCTCTGTGAAGCACTGGCGGCCTGCCCGGGGTGTACCCGGCTTAGAATGACCCTGCAAGGGTAAATGAGTGTACAGAAAAGATGGATAGATGGACAGATGGGATAATTGTTGCTTTTTTTTTTATTTTGCTGCGTTATCCATTTTGGTTTTTGAGTTAACACCATGATGCTATAAAACCCTGGTGTCCTGGCTCTGGCCTAACGGGGAGGAAGACGAAGCTGCAGGAAGAAAAATTAGGCGAGACAGAGGAGTGGGAAAAGAGTTAGCAAAATGCAAGTCCTGAATACTGAACCGCGGCATCGCTGTGGGCCCGAACTACACGGCACATATTTATTTAAAGACGCGTTTCCTCCCCGCATCCATCCATCACGTGCGCGCAAGCTGCACCTGTGGGACTGCTGACTGAAAAGATCCCGTACTCAGCCCAGCCGTGCCTCTCTTAAAGGTGCGCTAACGAATGCACAGTGCTTACGGCAGCTCCTATTAATGCCAGCAATTCTGCGGAGCCAGGATGAGTGAGGCTAAATTATGTGTTGTTGTTTTTCTTTTTTTATGTGTGCATCTCTTTGCATGCTTCTGTGAGCATATGAGTGTGTGTGTGTGTGTGTATATATATATATATATATATATATATATATATATACATATATATATTTGAATTTGCTTATGTGGCTTTGTGCTTATTTATGCCTGTGTGTTTGCGCGCACACACACACGCCTCATTGTGTGTTTGTCGACTCCTGTTACTGTGTTTGTGCGCCTGTGGTCGCTGGAATGGAACACGGACATTTTGCCACCGAGCTGAATTCACAGAAACGGGCTCGGCCCTGGCCCTGCAGAGTAGTATTTAGACTCTGTATTTATGCGTCGGACAACCACAGTAATCTCTATTGCCGCCTCGTGATTCATGTTTGTTTGCTTAACTCGGAGCTGATTCGATCGCGTCGAAAAAGCGCCCTCTCCCCTTCCCCCCTTATTCCCCCCTCCGTCCTCTCCCACCCCCCGTCCTCTCCCACCCCATCTCTGAAACGCTCTCTGAAGAAAAGTTCTCGCCATTCTCGGTCAGAGTTTCATCAGCCACCCGTCATCGAAGCTGACCAAGCATGCGGTTGTTTTTTTTTTTTCTTCCCCCTTCAACTGAGAGGATGCAACATTAAAACTAACAACCTCTATAATTATATATCCATATTTCTCCGATGAGTTTGTGTAAACAGACCCGGGCTCCAGCTTGGTGGGGTGGGGGGAGGCAGACCTCTTTTTGGCAGGCCCTGGCTGAGAGTGCCACTGAATGGCTGTCGGAAAACAAAGCCATTTCAGAGCGTGCCTTGGAAAAGACAAAACCACGGTTCCAGGGCTGGGAGAGAGGGAGGGAGAGCGAGCTCCAATCTGACAGACGGAGAGCTTGTGTGATTGAGCTCAGCTATTGGCCAAAGAAGAAATGCGCCGAGATTATGTGTTGTCGGCAAAAGAGGAGGGAGAACAACCTAAAGACGTCTCTGATGGAAATGGAAAAATACATGTGCCGAGTGTTTTAGATTACAGCCTGCATTGTTTTGTTCTGTTCTTGTTGCTCTTTGTTTGTTTTTTTTTAAGTAGAAGAAGAACGACACACAATCGTCTCAGTCAGCTCCCATCATGCACTGGGCACAGAGTGCCTAATGATGTCAAGGTATACCAAGGTTTTATAAAGCTCCAGTTTTAAAATTTTCATTTTTGCTGTTCCTGTGATTTAATGTATGAAAGACCAACAAAATATTTGGAGTGATGGGAGTTTTGTCTGACTCTGTAGAGCGTTGAATAACGATTGTGCTCAATTAAGAGTAGCATTACAATAAATTCAAATATCACAACAAATATAGAAATAAAATGTATGGCTTTGCTCAAACTTATATCAAAATAAATAAATAAACACATAATAGCCATAAAAATCCATCTTGTGTTGGGAGCAGTATGAATTTTGTAGCTTTTCTGTTTCTAACGGATCACATTATACATTTCTGTTTAAAATTGTTGTGGATGTACTGAGATCCAGCAAAAACTGGTGTTTTTTTGGGGGGGGGTTTCACTTTGGGGTTATGACACTGAAAATCCCATCCTGGCCCGTCATGGAGACTCGTGCTCATTCTGCAGGCCTGCCTCTTAATCATCACTAACTCCAAACATGCCACCATCAAGCAGCCGTCTCTGCTGCTTTCGTTTGAAGCGGTGTTGGACTTGCTTAAGAACAGAGGCGGTTTCAGCTCAGCAGATGGATATAAAGAAAACCAGTACGAGACCCACATTCAACAACTGTGAGTCGCCTTGATGGAGAAGGAGGAGGAGGGTTAGTCAGCAAATAAGTTTGTGTTAGCGAAGAGCAGGAAACAAAAATCAACACTGTTGTTTCTCTCCGAGTTTGCTTTGCGGTCTCTCGTGGTCTGCGTGCTGAGAGGAGATCTGAGTAATCAACCAAAATGACTTGAACACAGACCTCCCACCGCACCTTCACACACACACACACGCACACACACACACACATGCACAAACTCAGAAACATAAGGGCAGAATAATGGAGGGTTTTTTTTGAAGAGTGGAAACAAGAGTTGACATGGTGTGCAAGAGAGTGAGGGAGGTCTTGCATGCAGGATCAAATATTCTAATAAGATAAGCACGGAGCACAGTCGAGGAAGGGATGAGTGTCTGCGTTTGGAGCCGACTAATTGAGATGAATACATGAATATATCAGCTTCATCTAGCAGCGGCGGGCTAAGCCGTAACCAATGGTTACCATTCACTTGCACAGCCATGCGAGTGGCCCACTCTCGGAGGCAGAGTCCTCGTACCCCGCCGCGCCCCTCCTCCCCCTCTAAACAAACTCCCCCCTGTAATAAACGAAAGGCAATAACCAGCGACAATAACGCTGTGCCTGCTAACCCTCAGCGAATGAAATATCCAAAGGAGAAGTAGCGGAGGCAGCTTGGATAGATTTGCAAAGCAAGCAGAAAGCCGTATATTACACTGGCACACTAATAAACACAGGGCTGCATTCACTCACGAGGGGGTTAAATCCCCTTATCCTCGGCCAGACTCCTCCACCGGCGCTAGCCTGACCTGTTGGCTGGGTGCGCTTTGAAAACCAAATCCGTTAAAGGTTGCTGATTAGCTGCTTTAAGCATAAACCAGCAACACAAATAACACCTATTGAGATCAGATCCTCAGCTACTACGGATTTTTTTTTTTTTTTAATGTGAACTTCCTTCGATGTTAAACATTGATCATAGAAAGCTCTGGGGGGAAAAAAGAGAAGAGACCACTGCACTGAACCCCATTTAAAACCTCCTGGTTATTCCACCAAATATTGATTTCTGAACTCTTCCTGAGTTAAAACATTAGTATTGTTGTTTCTAAATGAATATGAACTTGTTTACTTTGCATTATTTGAGGTCTGAAAGCGCTGCATCTTTTTAGTTATTCTGACCATTTCTCATTTTCTGCAAATAAATACTAAACTTTAGCTTGGAATTTCAGATACGTGTTGTCAGTAGTTCATAGAATAAAAGAACAATGTTTATTTTACTACAATGTAAAAGTAAAATCAGAGAAACTGATTATTTTAAGTGGTCTCTTAATTTTTTCCAGAGCTGTATTTAAACATGAACATGAAAAAGTAGCAGTGCCAGGCTAAGATAGCCATATTTTGTGAAAAGTTTCACACTTTGTCTCATTATACTCACATGTATTCTGTATGATAAATTACTGCAAACATGTGTGTTGTTTTAAAGTACAAGGGAAAGGTTAAATGTGCTTCAAAATGCTTTACAACTTAATATTTGTAAATGTGCCATGCATTTGTCTTCGGCCAACACCTAGTATAACCATCATGAATAAAACAAAGTCTTTTCCGACAGATTTGTGCAAATAAAGATGGACATTTATTGCTCCTGCTTTCTTTGCAAAATAGGTCAAGGACAAAGTCTATTTACAGATTCTCTACTTGATGGAGGATCTGTAAATAAGTGTAAGACTGGGCCGTTCTTACACACGCATAAGCTTGGACGTAAACCAAGCTGGAAGGCGACGATACTGCGCTCCAGTCTCAAATCTCTTTCTTCCACGATCGTAATGTTAACTCCATTCATCTTCTCATCAACTCTGACCAGCTTTCACGTTCCTGTCAAAGATAAACATCTGCACAGCATGCTGCCATTACAGTGTTTCAATATGGGGATGGTGAGCAAACATTCCAGGCCTCCACAGAACAGACATGTTTATACTGACATTAAAATTACACACTGAGGCTCTTTACAGCATTCAGTGTTTGAGATACTTCTTAAGGCAACTGGTTGCAATGGATTTTTTTTAAGGTGATTAAGATTAAATGGAGGCTGAGAGTAAAAGCACAACACACTTTCCATATTTATATATGTAAAACATTTTGAAAACCATTTATCATGCTCCTTCCACTCCATAATTACGTGCTACTTTCTGCTGGTCTATTAAACACTTGCATAGAAATTGAAGCGTCCACTAAAGTTTGTGGTTGCAACTCGAAATGGAAAAGTTTAAGGAGCTGCATGGCGTACAGGGATGTTTGTCCCGAGCACAAATAATAATCTCAAGGATGTTTATTATTATTTATATAGACTTTCAAAGTCTACTTTCCGAACATCACTCAATAAAGTAAAACGTCTTCGGCTCTCCACTCACATGACATCAAGCATGTGTAAGCCTCTCTTTCCTCTCGTCAAAATGTTTCAGAGCTCTTTCACAAAGACGGGTTAGCAGATGGTAGCTGTTAGCTCTTCACAACAAAGAATTTATGTAATTGCCAGTTAAAAAATGTGCGAGTTATTTGCATCCCTGTAATCTGAAAATCCACATGCCTTCAACCTGACAGTTGCATCCCCCACCCCCTAAATAGCTGTGATTTAATTATGGTAATCTGATGTTATCTCTAAAAGATGACATTTAACGCTTTTTCTAATGAAATTACTGGTATTGTGCTGCATCTCAGGCTAAATGCCTTTGCGGCGTTTAATTATTTATTTGCCTCAGACGAGCGCGTGTTAGTGTGCTTCTTAGCTTCTTTGTAACCTTAAAGCGAGGACCTGCATGGAAGACCGCGCGGGTACGATGGAGGGTCCCTGTAAATGGGAGGATCTGGTGGACGGCGGCAGCAAGAGGCAGAAGTTTTAAGCCCTGACCTTCAATTCCCTGCAGGGTGGACGAGGGGTGACTTGTACAGCCAGGCAACATAGCTGTTGCAGTCTGGATGCATATAGTGTAGCTTCAGGGGATGTTTAGATGGAAGAGGTGTGTCATGTGGGGCTGAGGAGATAATACCAATGATAAAACAGCACAACATATTCCACCAAACTCGTGTGTCTCTGTCAGCTTGTGTATGGTAAATTAAGCTATTATTATGAGTCTAAAATATGAACAGGGTGTTACGCTTAACACGCTTAAGCAGCAAGCTTAAGATAAAGAAGATTTGTAAATAATATCTTAATATATGTGAGCTGCTAATGAAGCAGCTAGCAGTTAGCATCTGCTTCAAAACTTTCTCAAGGTGCCAAACTAAAGATACAGAAAATTTGCAACAGTTTTAAAATAGCTAGCAAAGCTGAATTTTAGCATCTGTATTAATCCTTCCAACTAATGTGAAACTAAAGGACTATTTCACTACTTCTAATGAGTCCTAAAGTGAACATCTCTAGTTCAACTTCTAAAATAACTTGATCAAAACTATAGTTGTATATTGACCAGCGATTAACAATAACACAAAAAGCAGCTTTGGACTGATTTTTAGTCCAAACTAAACTTGTAGTCCCTCTAATTTATCTGTGGAAACAAAAAAATGGGGGATTTCTTAGAATTTTGCAAAAGAATTTATAAACAATCGTCTCTTCATTCTTGTGAACCAAAGATTGTCTCGTCCCATTAGCTGGCTGTGTCAGTACAACCCGAGACACTGATATCCAACATGGTTCCTAACCCCAATCTCAGGAGGTGAACACAGCAAAGAAGGTCACATCCAGTTAGTCAGATATCTTCTTCAGCTTTGTTTTTTAAAAGCTGGGTCAGCACCCAGTGACTCAGAAAAATGAGCACAGCTTTTTTTCATTACTGACTTATATGCAGATGTCAAAACACATAAACGGCAATGAAGGAAATTTCACAGCATTCGCCGGAAAGTCAACCGAGCTGAGCCCCAAGAACAAACTCGTCTTCAGCGTTTGCTGCGAGCCAGCGTTGTATTTACCGAGGTGAGACAGCGTCTGCTAGTCTGTCGCGGAACTGTGGCGAGGAAGTCGCCAACGTGTCAGAGTCCGGGACGGTGCGCCGCGATGCAGAGTGACAGCTGTCAGGAGGGATCAGGCCTACTCCTGCCCGATCCTCAGGAAAATCAAGACAGGGGAGAAGTGCATGTCGACAGGCAGCCTCTGTCTCGCGCTGCGCAGCCTCAACTTTTTATGTGGAACAGAGAGTCGGCTAGCCACTGCCGGCCAATCATGAAGCGAGTCATGCAACATTATGTCGATTGGTGGGCGACAGGGAAAGAAAATGGAGGCTCGGTGATGTATTGCGACTGTCTGTGTAGATATTCATTATATGTCCCTCTGCTCGTTTTTCCTCACTCCGTTGCTCATTTTCCCCATTATATTTTCCCTTCCTAAAAGCCTCCTGTCCGGAATCACCTCGGCACTCACTCCGAGCCCCAAACACACCCCGGCCATTTTCCACACAAACAGCTCATTCGATATCCTGTGTTTAGACAACGCTATGAAATATAACCAGTTTGTTCACTTAGGCAGCAGAAGGCTTAGAAGGTGTGTGTATATAAACATGTTGACGTTTATGTGTGTGTGTGTGTGTGTGTGTGTGTGTGTGTGTGTGTGTGTGTGTGTGTGTGTGTGTGCACAGGGGTATGGGGTGCTGATAGACAGCACAAGCTGGTGCTGGTCTGGACTTTAGATCAGTGCAAAGTTATCATAGCTGACCCTCCTGTGGTGTTTCCGTGACCCTCCCCAGACTTTGCATTGCAACCTTTGACCCCTCCCGAGACTCCTGTCAGAGTGGGGCCGGGATGGACGGGACCAAGTGAACGGGGATCCCCCACGGTGACACATACTCATACAAACACATGACACACACACATGCACCCCCACACGCACACACCCACCCACCCACACACACACACACACACACACACGCACACACACACACACACACACACACACACACACACCATTTGCTGTTTACATCAGCCCGCAACTTTTGTTACCTCTTCTAACCCGCGTAAAAGAACCGGATCACGGGTCAGAGGGAGCAGGGAGTCTGCTGGACAAAAAAAAAAAAAAACTTCTGGAGGGTTTAGAGGAATGTCCACTCCTTATGCATCTTCTTCTCGTCTCGGATGGTGTCTGCCATGCCGGGTCGTTAATCAGAGAAGATAAGCCAGTTCTTTATGGGCAGAGCAGATTTACGCCGCTCTGCTGGCTGACCGGACCTCATTCCCAGCAGAGGCGGTGGGATAACTCACTCACGTCCTCTACGAACGGATAAGCTGGGGTGGGGGGGGCCTCAACAAACACACATGACCTGGACAGGGTTTACTCCTGAAATAGGTTTACTCAGTTTATACCTCGATCTTGTCAAGGCTTATACAACACTAAAAACTTCAAGCCGTATCTTTAATTTGGTTTAAACTGTCCTTTTAATGAGAAGCCGGAGTAGTGCAGGGCGGCCTAAAGAAGGCTATTTTCCGTCACTTACAGGAAAAACAAATTAGCCTGTTTGACACTAAAAACACGGACCTCCCTGGTGTGGAAACTACAAGAGCACCACCCTCCACTGTTAAACATGTAATAGGCAGTGATTCTCCAGTCGGCAAACAACAAGCTGCTTGTTCAACAACCGACTGCAGCATCGCCTAGCTACTAGCTAACCAGCTAATTCTAGCTTGTGATATTTTAGTGACTCCACTACCAGCAGATTAATCAGAAGTTTATTCTGTGCTGATGTTTTAGTGTTTTAATCAAAAACAAAACAAGAACTGTATGGAATGAATAGCATTATTCATTAACAGCATTTGAAACAACTGGTTTTGACACACTCGTAATCTCACGCTTATCTCCTATGTAAAGCTGGAAAGGTGCTTAGCGGAGGTTCCTACAGCAGCCACACACGGCCATTAACTAAATGACAGTGTGTGTGCGCAGATCGCAGCAGTATAGATAAAACATGATCCTCCTGTTGCAAAGAACAACAACATTAATGTAACACCTAGACGGACGCCACATTCGATTATGGCTGACATGCAAACGTTAGTGTATGAGCTAATAATGATCCCCCCCCCATCAGCCGGGCTCCTGCGAGACGGAGCCGCCTCATGAAGGATTTACAGCTAGTTGTGAGCTCACGGTCTGAAACACAGTGGAGGAAGTGTAAAGTATTCCTCTAGTTTGCATAAAACAAACATCGGTTAGGCCGCCATTGCACAGAAGAGAAAAGAGAGCGCCGCATTAAAATTAGAAGCAGCCCAAGATAAAGCTGACATTTTTTTTTTTTTTTTTTTTGCTTTAATGTCAGAGTTAGCGGCTGTCAGAATGCCAGCCCACGCACATGTCAGGAATAAAGTTAGTTAAAATATTTATGATGTAATCAGCAGACAATATGCCGAGCAGCCCCGCGAAGGAGGGAAAGGCGAAGAAAGTGACAAGAATGCCCAAGGTGGGTTTTCGTTTCCTTTTTTTCTTTTTTTTTTTCGGTGAAAAACATGTGGGCGCATTAAAAGTTCAGAGAAATATTTCCTTGAAGCCCCCGTGACATGCTGCCAGAGGAGCGACCACGAAAATTGTCGCCTTGATAACATCTCAAGCTTCACGCTTCCCTGCGTTCTCCCTGCGAGGGAGACTTCACAAATATTGATTGAACTGCAACAGATGAAAAGAAAAATTTATGTGGGACTTAATTTATTTAATTTAAGCTGCACTTGTGTGTGTGTTTTTTTATTTTATTTTTTTCATTTCAGAGGAGGATGTAAAAGAGCCGCTTTAAAGCTGCAGTGGCGTTAATGTTTTTGAATACTTTACAGACTTAAAATGAGACGCGAGGAGATTAAATCTCTCAAGTGATTTATGGATATTCCCAAAATATTAGCTTAATTTGGCCACGTTTGATGGAGCAGTGTAATACGCCAAGCTTCATTAGCCGATACTGGCGGTGGGTTCATTTTTGTCTCGTGGCCTGCAGAGCATCTATTGATTTCTCACTGTGCCAGCCATTCTTTGGCATGACGCAGCTTGTTGCATATTAGTTCAGGCACTGCCTCTGTAATTTGAGGATCATCTCTAATAATTTTGCTGATTTTCTGAAGAATCAATTTGGAATGTGGATGTGTCATAGAGCGGCGGTGTCCTGGGACGAGCTTAACGACAGGCTGTAATTTAAAAAAAAGAAAAAGAAAAAACGAGTTCAGCTTGGAAGAAATAATTAAAATGAGCAAAAGTTAGATAAAGCCTTCGCAATATTGCAAAAACCTTGCAGTATAAATTAACAGCATGGTTCTCCATACTCATTTGCTTCCCTCTGAACATGGAAACTATAAATGTTTAGAAAGAGTACAGTTAAGCTTCGTTGGGGTCTAACGTGAGCCTCATGTTTGGAAACTCAAAAATACGACCTTTTTTGCAGTAAGTGAATGCGCCAAACTAAGTGCTAACAGGTCGCGCTGACAACAGCATTCTTGTGTGTGAAGAACATTCTTCGGTATCTGCAAGGTGTCTAAGCATTAAGTCAGAAGCTATTAAGGAGGGAGCGTGTCAAGGCATGTCGTGCTTGTTCAGACTGTGAGAGAGCAAGAACGCAAGACGTTCAACAGATAACAAGAAGGCTGATCGGAACAGAGCGTATCAAGTAGCAAGCTGGATTTCAAAGTGCTGGCAGCTTTTCAGGGAATCTTAGGGTTAAAGCAAGGTCTACACTAGGAAAATGACACTCCTAGTAATGCATAGATGTATACTTGAACCAAAACATCTCAATCAAACGCCTGAGTCACTTCATCAGTATGCAGTCAGGTTCTCCAGAGTACCGCCAGTGACCTTATTGTGACCGTATTGTCAAACCTAGAAAACATATTGCCAGGTTAAAACTAGAGTTTGGTAATCAGCTCCCAAACTCCCGCCAGGGCGTCTGTCTTTAAGAAACATTAATACCTACTTAAAATTTAAAAACTCGAAATGAGTTTTGTGGTTTGAACCTTCTTGAATCCGTCTTCTACAAAGTTGCAGCTTGTTGATTTAAGTGGCATGACAAGAGTTTTATTCAAACTCACTCTGTTCATTTATGCTGAAAGATCAACTGTGTTTTAACTCTGAGTCTATCTTAAAGAAAATCTGTTCCTTCAACAGCTTTTTTTTTTTTTACTTTGTTCTGTCAACCAGAGTAGTCTAGACTCCCAACGACGGTATGAGAGAGGTGGAATTTTAACTGCTGTTACACAATGGCATATTCTCATGTTTTCTCAAGTGCTGGTTCAAACTTATGACTCACATTTCCTCCTGTCAATCAGAACGGTTGTTTAACACAACCTCATGTGAGAGAGAGCTGCAGGTTAGCCGGAGTATCAACAAGTAGATGTCAGGTACGGCGACCCAAAGCAAACACCAGCGCACAGTTTGGGATCTTTCTTAATAAACTGTGACTTATGTGCACGGTTTTGCGTTGCTCTGCTCACGGAGCTCCTCAGACTTCAGTAACAACACCCAGATCCCATCGCGGGCGTCTGCTGGAGATACCATCAACCTTCTGCTTGAGCAGAGGAAAAATCTGATTGAGAAAAGAGGTTTACGCAGACAGCTCTGTATGCCTCAAACAAAGTCGGAAGTGAAAGCAGAGATAAAAATGTGCCTTTTTTTGTGTGTTTCCGATTTCAGCTTGCGGGAGTTTGAGCTAGAGGGCTTTGATGAGGAGAAAACCGAGGCTCCTGCCGATAAAGCCAGAATCCTTTGAAGGCTGAATTACTATGCAATGCTTGATTTTATTTCCTGTTTATGCGAGACGTTCACCATAAACTTGATGTCTTGTTTTAAGACGTGGACAGTCAACATGAGCACCGTGACGCCAGGGGGTCGTTGAGTGGGCTGATGGACAAACGGACGGATTACATTTTTGTCAAACAGCAGGAGCAAAAGCATAATTTCTCAAACATAATTTGGTACCTTTGTAGGTTGGATGGCGGGGCGGAGAGGATTACATTCCCAGGCATAGTCCAGGACAGAATTGCTTAGGGTTTTCATTATAGATAGCCAAAACTGAAATCAGAACATGTCTGTTCATTGCATATTTATCATCAGAAGTACTCATCTGTATGCTCTCGAGGTGCAAAGGTTTATCGATCGCATAAAATTGCATTATTGCATGTCTAGCTGCTCTCAAAAGAGCTACTATCAAGGTTGTATTTACAGCTCAGTGATCATAAATTTTATAAATTATTTATGCTCTTTAGTCCCACTGGATTGAACCAAGATACTGCTATCCTGGACTTTTAGGTTTATGTTCTCATTTTACAAAAAAAATACAAAACTAAAAACAAGGCCTTATCAATTATGCCTTAACAAAATAAGATAATTGTTGAGGCATCGCTAATTGTGATCACGTTCAATCTTTTTTTAAAGTGTAACATAAGATGAACAGGAAGTAAAACAGCTTGAAAACCCAAACAAAACGCTCAAGTTTCACCGTTAACGTCCTGCAATGATAGGGAATATTTAACACCGTAATCACTTCTGACCGCTCCGCCTTAAGCAAGGCACAGAAACTCCGGTCGTTGCTATGGGGCTGCCACGGCAGCCATTAAAATGCAATTTAACAAGGAAACTCCCGGGTGTGACTGTGTGTAACTGAGTGTGAAGCACAGAGATTATTACCCCTGTTGTTCAGTCAGGCTTTCTTCGGCTGAACGAAAGTGAAAACGACAAACGTCAACAAATCGACTCGTCTTTTTGTTTCCCCCCCGTCTCCTCCACGCTGGCAAACTTACAGGTGATGTAGTAGTTGACGTTCCTCTTGAACTCCAGGCCCATGTAGTTGGGGCTGAACTCCTGGAACTTGATGGTGAACTTGATGTTCTTCCCAGGCTTGTTGCAGTTCACCAGCACGTTGGGGTCGAGTACCGTGCTGCAGCTCTCCGCCTGCTCTCTCTTCACCAGATACAGCTTGTAGAACTCGTAGTCTCGGCCCTGGTCGGCGCTGGGACAGATGATATCCAGCTTGTCCCCGATGTCTGGGTAGATCACAAGACCCTTTCCAGGAAGAAACCTGGGGCGAGGCAAAAAAAAAAGACAAATTGTTACTTCCAGATAAAAGGGATGGCCTGTGCAAGCATCCACATATATCAAGCAAAGTTTATATAGTGTTAATACTTTTAGCCGAGGGAATTACGGGTTTAGATTTGTCTGAGAAGGCCTGCGAGGCAAAAACACTTGCGTGTTGCAGCTTGACATGGCCTCCGAACAAGTCAACAGAGTGTTTCACACAAATCGTCTGAAGATTTTTCTCATACTTGGATGTGACTCAAAGCATAGCGAAAGTTAGCAAGAAAGAAGAAAGAGAGAAGGAGAGAGAGAGAGAGAGGTGCCTTAACACAAAATGGCCGCTTCAGATCGGATTCTGCAGAAGGAATGCAACAGATTTCTTTTTCATACTCTCGGAGTTTGGGGTAAGACCCGTGCTTTAGCGTAATAACAACGATGCTGCTACTTCAGAAGGCTGTTTCTGGAGGAACAACAGCACGCAGTGGTCAGCTGAGAGGGTTAAGGCTTCTTGGTACATCCACCAACGCCCCGCCCCACCACCACCACCCGTCATGATCATCTACTGGAGGATTAAGATAATCCATCTGACCTTACAGTACCTCTCCGCGTCGATTCTGCTGCCAACTCAATCAGATCGGCTTTTGTTCTCTTTTTATTCACTGAAGGTGGGGGACAGGAGGAGGCCCGGTGTGTGTAAATGTGTGTGAAGACTGGGGGCAAAGGTACACGGGTTTGCAACGGCGGTGTGTTTGGCCAGTGCTGGAGTGTGTGTGAGTGCTGGAGCGTCAACAGAAAGGGGCTGAGGTTGCACTCCTATTGGGGGCGGGAGGTGGAAACGCACGGTGGGGGCAGATGGGCTGAATCATTGTTCTGGACTTGTTTGGGGCTTAAAACGTCAACATGGTTCAGCTCTGTTGTCCCAGTTAGCCAAGCATTAACCCAGACAGCCGGACTGACCACGGGTGTGTTTATGTATAAGCGCGTGCGAGCGTGCGCGCTTGTGTGTGTGTGTGCTGTGATCACAGACAGTGAGCCCAGCAGCGGGGCTATCTGCTAGATCTGCCCATGCCAGCGGATTTAAGGAGGATTTAGCAACGCGTGATGCATTTGTTGTTCTTTCTGATCCCTCACGGTATAACAAGACATCAGTGGCTAAAGGGGGCGTGGGGGGTCCCTCTCTCTGTCTGTGTCAGTGTCTCCCCTCTTTTTCCCTCTCAAGAGTATAATCTCACCTTATCTGCAGCCCCTCATTTCATCATCACACACATCGTTTCACCACTAAATAACCTGCTCTTCAGACAAGCAGAAGAAAAAGCCACGACCTCTCCCCGGAAGAGACTAATAGAGGAGTATGTGGAGGGTAGAAATGAGCAGACAAATCGTCCTGTGGCTGTGATGAGACAATTTTATGCTGGATCGATCCTGATCTGGGATTCAGAGGTCGGGAACTAAAGAACTAGAGATATGATCTTTTTTTTTTTTTTTTTTTCACCATACATATCCTACCACTACTGACAGCAACACTCTTCACTGTGGAAGTTGTTACAGAAGAAAGCTATTTTCACTGTAAGTGAGAAAGCTGCAAGCTCGTTCAGGTTGCTCGAAAAAGGAATTTAATGTCAGGGGATATGAGAAAGCTGAATGAATAAACAGCAAAGTTGTTTGGTTAGAATTAAGTTCTGTCACAGAACATCCTGAATTAGGATACATTTATAAATGTAACCTAAAGTTGGGTTCTATGTTCTCAAGAATGAATAGATTCAAAATTGCAAATGCTAATCCTGCTAGCACTGTCCTTAACATGCACAGTGGATGTTAAAGACACTTCATTTACGTAATTATTCTTCTTTGTTTTGAAATAAAACTGAAATGTATGGCTGTGTAAAGTCGACTGCTGTCCCTCACACAGTGCGACATCGCCTCTGGCCTTGATGTTAACGATTAATAATGTCAGAAAGGCTTCTTAAGACTCCTGTATAGATACAATAAATGAAAGGAATGAACAATCTAACACATTAGTGTTTTCCCAGAAAAAATATTAATTTGAAGTTTTTTTAAGTTTTGTTTTATACCTTCAACACATCTAAGTATTAAATGGACAAAATTTTAGTTCTATCATTGACCTGCAGTTTTTCAGTAATTACACCATCCATCTTTAAAACCAACCAGGAAGTTGGCAGATTGAGGTATAACAAGAATGTGGCATATTTTTTGTGAAGAGGCAAGTGCTCCATGGGGTCCTCTGCTGGCCTGGAGGCTCTAAGCAGCTGCCTCTGCAGCATGAAGCATGTTGTTAGCTACCCAAAAGTAATTGGACTATATTACTATTATTTACCATTAAGCATATAAAGAGCAAAATTAGAAAATAATATTTGTCCTGGTGGAAAAACTCAACAGATCAAATCTTTGAGGAATCTCCCACAAAATCTATGGTTGCTACAGCTCTAGAGGGACGTCAAGGTTTTCTCATCTAATGACGTTAAACGCTGGCAAGGAGTCAGGAATTGTTCTAAAAGATTCTCAAAGAGTCCTCTTTTTCCAAGGAAACCCCCCCCATGAAAACGAACATGACCGGATTAACATTCATGGCCATTCTTCAAGGAGGATAGGGGCATCACCAGCCAGATGATTTCATTCACAGACGATAGATGTGATAAGCAAACTACAGAAAACAGTCCTTCCCATCACCCGTATGATTATGATGCCATGATGACAGCATGTGTGGAAAGCAGGCCCTCCTCTCCCATCCCAGGATTTGGGTGAGACGTTATTTCCCCGGTATTGTCTGACGCTCGCGGGTTTTGAAGAGGAGTGGGAGTGAGGGGGTGTAGGGGGAGGGTTGAGGGGACTCGGGTTGCGTTAATTCAAGAGGCCGATAAGAGCGAGAACATGGGGTATCTCTTTGTCCTACTTCTAATAATTTGCTAGTGCTCAGCAGCAGCTCTCTGCTTATGCCTGCTTGTTTTTTTGTGTGTGTTTAAGCAGACATATGTTTTCGTGTGTGTGTGTGTGTGTGTGTGTGTGTGTGTGTGTGTGTGTGTGTGTGCGTGCGCACGTATCTAAACGCACACAGGGCCTGGACACACGTGCATATGTCTATGAAGACAGACACAATCAGTCTCTAATTGGATCTACAAGATGCATCAATGAGGCATAAACATGTTTCTATAGCAACTGCAGGCTTTGTTGCTGACCCCCCCACACCCCCTCCATCTCTCCATTCGTCCCCCGATCTCAGCCCCCCCCCTCTATTTCCACTCAGCAATCTCATTCTCCCCTCCTTTATCCTTTTTCTCTTATTCATCTCAACATTTCCCTCATTTGGTTTTTCTGTCTTCCCCACCCGTCTCCATCCTCCCCTCACTTTACAAACACGCATAAAAAAGAAAGAGAAAAAAAAACACCTACGGAAAACACAGGAAAGGGGAAAAAAACATCTAAAAATCAGATCTCTACTCGTCTCATTCAACAAGTAGGTTTTGTGTTATTTGCTTTGCAAATTTCTCCTTTTTGTCAAAAAAAAAAAAACCCTCGACAAAATTGCTTCAGCGTTAAAAAAGACTGGCTCTGGAATATAACAACGAGCCTCATGTCCCACTCGCTCCATTGTCAGAGTCACAATAATTTAGATTAACAATTATGATTCTCAAAATCTTAATATCCTAATATCCTTGAAGGATTTATCTCAAGCCGGCTCCTGTCATTGATTCAATTTTCCGAAGCAGGCCTCATGGTTGGCGGTTAGATAGCTATCCTAAGTGAATTCTCTGCTTCTGTTTCCCAGCCTTTGTTAACTGTCTGCTATAATGAGGCTCTGGCTGCTGTGGAGGTCTGGAAGCGCCATCGCAGATGGGAAAGAAGCGGCATAAAAGAAATAGGGCAGCAATTAGTGTTTAGCCCAGTTTAAAAGCCCTCCACTTGGCAAGCTGCAGCCCAGCTCCAGTCCAGGATGTGAAACTAAACTGGTGGGCAGGGACTTTGTCTCCTGTTTGTCTCTCTGTGGGCTTAATCAGCACCACTCCGGTGAAACACACAGCCACGCCATGGAGAGGAGGAGACGAGTGACTGAACGTTATTGTACTTCTGAAGAGGTCGAAAAGGGAAAAAGGGGGGTTTGGGGAGGGGGGGTGAATAAAAAAAGGGGAGGTTGAATTGCATCTTTCATTCTCGTTGTCTGGAGACCCATAAGACCTGTTAATGAAAGAAGTTGGAGCGCACAGAGGAAGAGCTGTGCAGATACAAATAATGTTTCTGGGAAATGACCCCGAACGTGAGAGAGAGCCTCTATTCCCCTCGTGTCAAACGAGGTGGATCTGCCGGCACCAAGCAAAATACAACGGAGTCATTTTCAAAACAACCAAACGAGGTTTGGTTTTGTTTCATCTGGACAGCTCCGCAGCATGCTCAATCCTGTAAAGAGCTTATCCAAACAGACCTACGCTGCAGCACAGTGGAGAGAGAACAGAAAACAACGGAGCAAAAAAGAGAGGAGAACTCCTCCAGCCCCCCCGGCCGCCCCTCTTCTTTCTTTTTACATTCCACTGGTGAATATGAGCACATGATCTCACATATGCTACACCCCACACACACACACTCACATTCACACACATATATACATGTAGAGGCACACAAAAGCACCGTGGGGTGCATCCTGGACCTTCCCAGCTCAACTTCCCAGCCACCCCCTATTCAAGCGTCCTGCCCTCGCCGACTTTCGGATAAAACGCCGCCTACACTCAGGCCCACTCAAAGCCCCTTACAGAGCCTCAATCCACCCCTTCCCCCTGTGTTCTCAACCCCCGTCCGGTCGACTCAAGCCCCTGCCCCGAGCCGCACTGGCAGGCAGCCTCTGCTGCCGGATGAATGAACCGGGGACCCGGGGAACCCGGGGAGAAAGAGGCTGGGATAGCTCATATCAACTGAATGGTCTTAAATTGATTTGTTCCTCCTGAGCACCATCAGCAGCATGCTGTACATTTTAATTAAAATATATTTTATCGTACTATGTAATCCGGCTCCACTAGAAGATCTACAGCCTCCGGTTCCTGCAACAGGCTGTGTTTCTGTTTTCCTCTTGCGTTTCATGTTAGAACAAGCTCCCATCCGTACATGATAGCCAGCACAACAGGTACTTTATCCCCTCGATATTACCATGGTAATTATCACACCAGGAGAAGTGTTGCAGCACCAATTATTATTTCTCTCCTACATTATCCACACAAAAAAATCACACTGGCTACTTCCCCCTGTTATTACAGATGACACTTTCCATAAGGCAGAGATATTTCTGGCCATTTCAATCAATACGCCATAGGCTACTACACCCACCAATCCACTGTAACCATGTGGCAAGGTTACAATGGAGTCAGAGAGGAACAAAGGATCATTTTATACAGAGGTTATGCCGCTAATACACAGCGTCTTACAAGAGCATTTACCTCTCAATCTTTTTTTTTTACATTTTGGCACACTACAACTACAAGCTGCAACATATTTTGTTGGAATTTTACAGGATGGAATAACACAAACTAGAGCAATTGGTAAGTCAAAAGAAAGTTCTATACAATTATCCATATTTTTACCAAGAAAAAAATAAAATAAAGTGTACCATGCACTGTTCTTACTACAACGCCACTAAATAATTCACCATCTTTACACACTTGCAAACTGACATTTTTGCACATTCAACAATCACTGAAACTCGGTCGAACTAGACAGAAAGTGTCAGCGAATAGCGATTTTGAAATCTTGCAACTCAATTTTCACTGGACCTCCCCTCGATCCTCAAGTCTTTTGAAGTCTTCCGGCTGTCCGCAAGCATTGGCCTGTATCCAGTTTTATTTACGGCGATGTGCTTTGATAATGTTCCATCACACATAATGTGTTTTACGTTTGACAAATTTGTAGAGTGCCTAGCTAGCAAAATTACACAATACAACACATTGACCTGTCAACAAAAATAACTCAAATTTGTGGTTACAACATGAGAAAGCTAATACTTTTGCTTCTACTTATCAGGACGCGTTTTTAAACCAGCGATTACAGACTTGCTTGATTGTCTCATGCCGGTCACAAATGCTTCCAGCGCTCAATCAAGTCTGTAAATGTTAAAACGTCTGTCTCCAAGCAGGAACTGCTTAAGCCCAGAACCGCTTTTTCAGATCCAGCAAGATATATCCACAAAGCCTCAGATTGGAAATGCTCAAACAGCAGCTTCTGAAATGGCTCTGCTCTCTAATATGTGGCTGAGATCCACTGAGCCCCGAAACAGTGTTTTCGTTTCATACGAGGGAGAAACACACATATCACTAAACTGTCATTGTTTGCACAGACCCAGCACCAGTCTGAACTGTCTCGCGAGAAGGTAGGCTGGTCAAAGGGTCTGTTCTCGTCGCCTACAGCTAAAACGCTATTGCTTGTATACATAGCTGGCTTCTGTCAGGCCGTTGCAAGGGCAGATGTTCTTAAGGAGGCCTGACTATAAACATACACACATAAACACACACCCCGCAGTGTACACACACTGATTTCCTCGCATGTCAAACACAGTAAACAAGTCGCCCCGGCGCGCGCACGGGCCACACACACATTAGCGAGGCGTACCAACAAACATAGGCATCCTGAAATTAAGCAAAACAAGATCCATCTGGCTCCTGAATTGTTTAGCAAAGCAGGAAGGATTTGACCCTTATTATAGAAATGGAGAAAAAACTGGTGGCGGTGGATAAACTAAGCTGGGGCCACATTGCATTTTAACTCCAGAAGGCCCCTGCGTTGCTGCAGCGACTTGCTGAAAAGCGAAGCGCTCGGAATTTCCCCCCTAGGGCCATCCTCGCTGGAGAGACACAAACGACGACTTCAGAAGCAAGAGGGGAAGACTGAGGATGCCGAGTTCCACCCCGCTGAGAGCCGCTTTTGTACGTGTGAACACAGACGCCCTCTCGCTCTCACAGGCTAATGCTCGCTAGCTCCCGACGGCTCAGTCGGCAGGCTGGCATGCAGAGCAGATCAGATTCAGTGTGACTCATAGCAGTTGCACACTGGCGAGCGAGTACACAGACGTGAGCACGGCTGACACACACCTCTCATGTTCACCAAACAAGCTCAGTATGCTCGCCCTCTATCACTGTCACATGAAGGGCTAGCATCGCACAATCAGAGGCTGTAACGAGCTAACGAGATGACGTCCAGATGGCCTTGTCACAAGGAGGACAGAAGTGGACCTTGTTACGAGGCGAACAAGCTGAAGAGGACTGTTGAGCGAGAGGGGTTGCGAGAAGTCATTAGGGAGGAGAAAGAGTATATAATCTGTTTCTTCTTATGGCCTCAGTGGTTTCTGTCAGTGCCGAGTCCGTCCCTTTTTAAGAGCAGGGGAGTTTAAGCGAGCGAGGGTGTGCGCGGTTGTGATTGAGTGTCATCCCTGGTATCAGTGACAGAGAGGAAGCCCAGACTGCTGCTCTTTGGGTCCCCAGTTATTCATCCAGGAGCCCAGGGACTGAGCTCTTCCAGCTGGGCTGCGAGGAGAGGAGGAAAGGAAAGGCGAGGAAAGGAAAGGAGAAGAGAAGGGGAGAGATGATTTTGGCTTGGCTTGAGACAAAACCATTTGGGTCAGTTTCAGCCTGAGTTTAGCCCTCGTTCTGGGACTGTTCCATGACCTAAAGACACACAAGCCTCTCTTCCCTCCTCCTCCTCCTCCTCCTCCTCGGTTTCTTCTCTGACAACTCGCACAAACACAAACACACGCATTCACATACACACGTAGCCAGCTGCCTCCCATCTCAGAGGAGCAGCCACAGATGGGCCCTGCTTGCTCCATAAAGATCTCTCCACAGGCCCAGTCTACAGTCACAGCCAAACCCGCCTGGCCTGAGCTCACTGTCTATGTGTGATGTGTGCGATGCATGTAGGCACACAAGCCTGAGTGGGTGAGCGTGAGTGTGTGTTGTCGTGCCAGCCACCCCGCTCCCCCAAGTCGAGCCAAATTTCGATGTCCAACAGTCGTAGAGAGAGGAGTCCCCGAGGACCGGGCACTGCTGAGCCCAGTCCTTCCTGAATATCTGTATTCAGGAGAACATTAACCAAAAGATTCCTCTAGCAATCAATACCCCCATCCACCCTTGTTCACCTGATATTACCCACAACCACCTGGAGGAGCGGATGGAGTAACTAAAGAGAAAAAGAATCATAATCATCATCAAACCCACACAGCTTGCACAGATTGCTACAGAGGACATTTTATGGTCTGTATCTCCAATTCCCTTAATAGGCTCGCAAAAGGCATTCAAAAGACCCTCTTTAATGCTGCATTCAATCAGACTCAGCAATAAACAGGGACAAAAGCTGAAATCACAGATATTTTATCCCAATTATTTTCATTCTTTCTGACACAGATAGAACCAGTCAGAGTTGAATTCGTTTTGAACAATTGTCCTTCTATCTCAGCATGTCGGAGCTGGAGGGATCGGGTTTTCTGATTGAACAGCAAAACAAAGGGAGAGAAAACTCATTGGGGGAACTTTAGAGCCACAATTCGATGATTTTTATTTATTTTTTATTTTTCAAAGTTTTCACAACTCTCAGAAGTGGGGTAGGGGAGTGGTTCAGGCTGACCTGCCCAGCAGTATATTTTGGCACTGACACATCTGGGAATTAAATCAGCCGGTGATCAGGAAGGGGCCGTGGGGCGGGGGGAACTCCAAAACAAACCTGACACCCATTGCTAATGAGGTTTTTCTTTGAGGAATTGGTTTGACATTTAGGGAAATATGTTTATTTGCTTTCTTCTCAGGAAAGAATATTGGTTCCAGTCACATGTTTGTGCAGTCAAAATTAGGCACTAGCTAGCAAGAAGATTGATTATTTAGATTGGTTTAGGCATTTTTACTTTAGTTTAGCTTAAAGCCTGCATAGAAACCATGTAAGGGAGTAAACGGCTAACACAAGTTACTAAATGTTAGCTTGTAACACCAAAATTCAAGATTTCTTCTCTAAGCTGGGATTTTTTTCCCAGAATTTAAAACATTTACAAATGCTAAAAACGACATTTTGTCCTCTTTTTCCAGGAAAAAATAAACCAATATTTTGATTAAAAAACAGCTAAATTATCAGGAATTTACAACTGAACTTTTGCAACACAATAAGCTATAAGCTAACATTAGCTGGCTAGTTCCTCAGGCAGTCATACAAATCTTAACTTACCAATTGAAATTTTAATTAAGTTCAGTCGTTTTCTTCAGTTAGTTGAGCCACTCTCTGTTTGCCATGATTACAAATATTTCTGTACAGTCGTTTGTTTTTTGTTATTTTAGCCGGAAGTGCCTTAGCAGCAGGTTAGCATTTCTTTGCCAACAGACACAGTTTGGAGCAACTCTGTCTGATTGGTTGCTTCAATGAGATACTATGATAAACTGAAGAAACTGCATGAAAAATGTAAGCGATTTTTACAACTAACCTTGTTGTACCCTCATACTTGATAATCGGAAGGTTTCCTAGCAAGAAGACATGAAGCAGAAACTCTACTACAAATACCTAAATGACGCCATAAAACAGGGACATTAACAGTAAATAATATTTGGCCCCTCCGAGCACATGTTTGCTCCGTCTCATAATATAGACATTAGCTACTTCCTGTTAGAACTTTATGTGAACCCTTTACGATTTAAGTGGAGCTGAGTGGGTATTTTATAAGGCTGCGTGTTGTTAACAGGTGTTAATATGACACAGCCAGACAATCTGGAGAGAAACCAAAGCCTTCCTGGAAGAACAAAGGGAAGACACGGTTACGCAGAAAGCAAATCAATCAATCTCTGCCAGAGCACGTCTGGCTCTGACAGCACAGCTCTGAACCCAGACATAAAAGATTGTACGCTGCAAAGTTCAAAATACTTCCATTGTTCATCTGTCAGAGTGAGAGACAATTGCAAGGGAGCGGGAGGGGAAAATACTAACACAATATTTATCTTGTGTCCCCTTCTCTCCTGACTAGTTCTTTTTTTAATATATTCCTGCTATTGTCAGGAGTGCCTCGAGATGGATGGGCAGAGGAGTCCGGTAGGTGATACGTGTCGGCTACAAGCACTGCGCAGACACCCGCGCCTTTTCCAGAGTCTATCTCAGACAACAGCAATAATTCAGTCACCAACAAACAGCAACCGTTGCCTTCTTGTTTTCCTTTGTGGCAGATCAGTTCGTCAGTGGTTGGCGGTTTGTCTTCTGCATTGTTCTTAAAACAGCTTCCCTGGGAAACGGGGAAAAGTCAAACAGCTGACGAGTCGTCGCCTCGTGAACCCTCTCCTCCTTTCACCCACTCAGCCACACTGGCAATGTGACACACGCTCTCCCTCTCACCCATTCTCTTATTTCTCCTTATCCACACAATTCTTAACATCCCTCATCAGGCGCTTGTCAGGCTTCACGCCACGCAACCCCTGTCTAAACAGGCTGCGAGCGCCTGCGTCTCGCGTACTCTGACTGCCGCCTTTCAAGGCCGTCGACTCTTGATCATTTCACGTCAAGACATCTGAGACCTGCGACGGCCGCCGGCCTTCACTCACTTCGCTCAAAAGTCGAAAGGAAAAAAAAAAAAAACTCTCTGAAAGTCTGACACATTTCTGCAGCGTGGACACATTCCTCCTAACTTAGTTTTCACTTAGCCCAAGGCAAATGAGAGCTAAAAAAGACCATGTGTGGCGCAATAAAATGAAGCTATAACAGTCTACTCCCTGTAGCAATACCTGTTCAGGATGCATGTCTGTACCTGGGCCTCACTTGAGCCTGTTGCGACTGGTCATGCGGTGCAATCTGAGGAGCATGTATGACCGAGGGGAATTATCAAGTGCTCGAACAGGGACATATGCATGCATGAGAGCTCGCGAAAACACACCCGCTCCCGCATAGCATGCACGTTATATACCCACACAGGCATTCTTTAAAAACCAACAGTAGCGAAACGAGAAGATGGGCCTCTCTGTGTGCAAGTGACAGAGTGAATTACACGCACAGCTAAAACACAGGCTTCCTGTCTAACACAAGCCGCGCTGGATGGCTTTCAGATGGATTCTGGCGAGTCTTGTGCAAACAGTGAGTCAATATCGGGATAATGGCCGATCGTCGAGGAAGAACAATTCGCAGGCGATTTGGGAAGAACATGTGTGTTTGCAGGGCACTTTGTACCGCGGGCTTGTCACCGAGCCATCACCAGCGTGGCTCCCGGCCAACGTGTTCCATTAACGGAGCCTGTCAGCGCAAACAGCGCCGAGATATTTGAGCGTTTCCAAGCGAGCTGTGACGGCGTAGTTCTTCTCCCCCTGCAATAATTTGCAATAATGACAAATTTGCGTTACGAGCAAACAACAAGATTTGAAACCGTCACCACTTTGACTGATATTTATGTCTGTCGCTGGCTCTTTCATTACCATAAAGCATGTTTAATGTTTCTCAGCTGCGTGAGAGGGCTGCCACACAACAGATGAGTGCACTAGATTTAGTGAGTCTCTCGCTCTCTCTCTCTCGCTGCTTCTCGGGCTCTTTTAACAGCTGTGTTCGCGCACTTCAGGACATACCCACACGACCGAGTGGACTGAGAGTGAGGGCAAAAGAGGGAAGAAAAGAGGGGAGCCGGAGAAAAGGAGAGGGGGAGCAAAGAACGTGGTGCCAACTAGAGAGGCCCACTGTGCCTCAGTCCCATCCCTCCAGCTGAGGGCTTTGATTCGCCTGATTGTCTCCAATATTGAGACACACAATAAACACAACACTTGGCCACCATTTGCAATTCTAATCAGTCCCTCTCAACCAGCCTGGACAACTCAGCCAGAGCCCTCTGGGATATCACTCATCTGACTGCAAAATAATGACACAATCATCGCCATGGCTACGCTCCGGCGACGTCCCATGAGCGGCCAGCACCGAGAGGATATTAAAACATAGGAGTACTTGGGAGAACTAAATGAATTAGCCAGGAGATTAGTTGGATACCAGGTTAATGAATGTGCCCGCCTTACATTGAGGGGGAGCGCTCAACACTCTCCTCCACCCCCAATCCCACAAATATTCAAGCTCCTACCTTCTTACAAAAAAATTATAAGCAGCCTGTAGGCAAGCTAACAGGTCTACACCTGCTTCTGTGGAGCGTGCTCCAACAGGATTTCAATAAACCATCTTCTTTCAACATAATAATTCAGACTGTGTAAACTTGGCTTGATGGTTCGACGATAAGTCAGTCAGTTGCAAACTTTAATTTTATCTGATGTAACATGCAGAGAAAGAGCTTCTGAACCAGCATGGAAAAAAAAGGAAAAAAAAAGCGATACCATCATCCCGCAAGCATGTTTGTGTTCATGTTTAAATTGAGCAAAAAGTTGATTTCCAGAGTCTTAGCATGAGCGTGAAGATAAAGGAGGTGTAGTGTTTAACAAACTTTCCCCAGAAATCAAACATATGTGAACCTGAAAAGCCCATCTGTTTGCTGGTTTCATTCACTTGACAGCCTGACGGTAATGGATGCACGCAGATAAACGAGAGCAAAAGCGACGCGCAATCATCCACGTTTTAGTAGCCTTGATGCACTCGCTTTTAGAAGTCACCCGGAAGATGAGCGCCTCAAATTTCTCCAGGAAAAATAACAGACACATCTTATAAAAAAAAAAAAAAAACACAAATTTGACTTGCAAATCACTCTGGTGATTCATAACGGTGAGCATGCTGCATGCTCGTCTGCCCTTGTTTTCGAGCTATAGCTTCACGTGGTTTAGTCGATCCGTGCGCACAAGCGTGCATGTACGCGTGGTGTGTGTGTGTGTGTCCATGCGTGTGCGTGGGTGTGTGTGTGCTGGTTGCTTGTGCAGGCATGTGAATGACAGCCTGTCAGTGAAAGGGATGTCATTATCTGGCTGATGTCTGTGCGTGAGCTATGACCGGGGGCAGGGTCACATCAGTGGTGCGGGCCCAACACTGTAAAGACAGGAAGCATTACTTTATGATTTCTCTCCAGGACAGAAGCACTCGTCACAATCTGCAACGCTGCAGCTCGACCTCATTTCTAGAGGTTATTGCAATACACACAACGGAGAAGTGCGGGTGCTCATGCTCATGTGGTACATTCATGACAATAGCATGATGGATGGCTATCTGCAAAGTCTTATTTCTGTACCAGGGCTATTACTTTAGAATAACAAAGTGGGGATTTTTTTTTTTTTTGCTTTGTTCTCAGGGCCTTGAAGAGAGGAGCTCTGGTAAACCTCTCCCCTCCCTGTCCTTACCCTTTGACTTTTTCTGTGTTGCAACAATGCAGGGGGGTTTAGTTCAGTGTCCTGCAGTCGATCTGTTAGGGCGCTGATAAGAGAGGCTGATGGATAGGTTTAATCAGCCAAGCCCAAGGATCAAGACCATGGGACAGATCAATCAAAAGCTGTGTGGCTTATAAAAGAAATGGCTTTTATCAGTGTCAAAGGGCTGTGGGTCTTTTTTTTTTTATTCCACAAAAGAATAAAACCAACATTAGCACCAAAAAAAAGTGAGGAGTTCAAACAAGGGATAGGCTGGTTACTGGCACAGTATACCATGGTTTTAAAAAGGTACAATTCCCAAGCCCTTAAAAATACCGTACTTTTAATAAGATTCCAGAGAAAGCACAGGGAGTGACCAGAGTATTCTCTAGCCATATGTGGGATATGGCAACACCATGGCTGCACCTTCATGTGCCAGATTTCTTCACAGTTATGTCCCTTTGTCCCTTTTATGCCTCAGTTTGAGGTGCACAGCATTGACAGTAGTTTCTACTTTAAACAGTATGTATAGCTGCAGATCAAGTCTGAGATACTTTATAGCAGAAGAGGAAGTAGACTCTTAGCAAACAACTACAAGGTTTGACCTTAAAATATTTTCCTCAGCCTGGTTAGGTAGCCGAAGAAATGCTACCACACGTTTCCCTCACTTATAAGAAAACTACATCCAGCTGTTTGACAATATTTCTGATAGCAAAAGACACGGACCGCCATGTTAAGGGAACCGCTACCTCTTACTACAGCTGTCGGTAAGCTACAAGTCTCTAGCCTTCAGACTAGCCATCTGAGCAGATAAACCGAATCATTAATGGTGTGTTTGATTTGTATCTGAAGTCAGAGTCTGAATCTGGAAAAGATGCTACACCTGAGCAGAGCGTGTTCTAGTTGTACGAGAGAAAACCAGTGGGATTTGTTAATCGTAGTACTACAAGAAAATGGCAGTGGATTTCTTTTAAACAGAAAAGGAAAACGCTACCACATATATAAATAGTACCGTGTCCCACTGATTGAATGTGATCCAAACCATCAAAAATACGTGTTAACAGATTTTACAGGCAACTTTCCCCACATTTTATAAATGAAAAGGCTGGATAATGAATTGAGAGTTGCTAGATGCGCTCCAAATTTAACTTCTCATATTTCTGGCTGAAAACACACACAAAGAAATAGATGTATGAAATAAATCACAAGAGCTGGTTGTTACCTTGTTACATTCACAATGGAGAAAATAGCAAAAATGTCCAACATTCTATAAACAAAGCACTTAACAACTACCAAATTTAGAGGATGGTTATCAAAATGTTGCTTTAGTTTATGTATTAAAATAAAAGCAACATTAAACGTTAACATCACTATGATAACTATCACAGAATAATTACTAGTTAAAACATTATGTTTTTTTAAGTTGTTGCATACATAGCATGATATTTTTGACTTAGTTATTAGGCTAAGAAAACCCTATATTAATCATTGCAGAAAAGCCAAATATATATATATATATATATATATAATTAGTCAGACATTGGTCAGAATTAGCCAAAATTCCCTTAATCTGCCAACTCATCATTGGCAGGTCAAATAGTAAACCCTACACATTAAAACAAGGAAATCCAAGCCAATATACTTTCAGGAACATTTTTCAGTAAATGAGAAATGGAAATGAATATCAGTCAGGAAATCCCCAATTGGTGCATCTCCAATCAAAACCCTTTGATGCTTGAACCGAAGCAAATTTCTGTAAGAAGTTCCAACAGTGGTCAAAACGTCAACACCAAATGCAAGAAAAACTAAAACACTATGAAGAATGAAGGAGACAGCAATGCATGTGGAACGAGATAACTCACTGCCATAAGTAGGGCACAGTGATTTTAATACACAGCTGCCTTCTGTGCCTTAAAAGCAGCTTCTTATCAGAAAATGTGACTGACAAGTCTATTCTCTGCTTACAATCCCAGCTCATGATTGTAAAAGACAGCTACACATGTCCCATCAAATCCAAGACAAATTAGTAGCTCTTTCTTTTCTTCCCCTCCCTCCTCCTCCCTGAACGGAAGATCTTATCCAGGCAGACATGCTTAAGTTGTCAGTGAATCTCTAAAACCCATACTGAACAACATATTGACTGATGCAATCAGAGGGACACACATCATTAGGCTCATTAACAGTGATCGTAGAAAGGGGAGGACGGCCTAACTGGTGCGGCGGGAGTCTCTGTCTGTTCCGATAACGGCCCGCCTTTAACAGGCGGGAGCCGGGTGAGACGCAGGCTGCATGAAGCGTGTGCTAATAAAAAGCTCGTCTGGCGCGATGCTGTTCTCTCTCTGGTCCGCTGTAACCGGGCCGGGCTGCGGCCTCGTAAAAGACGCTCCACGTGTTGTTTTAGGAAGCTATTACAAACTGGGCTATCTCCATTACGAGGGTTATCCGATCGTTATTACAGCCATCTGTAAACACACACTCAAACCATAATCGGCACAAGCAAACCACAGCTGACTCCTGAGTTGTTGCACAACACGCATCCACAATAACTTCTGCTTCCGTGAGTGTGTGTGCATATGGGTGTGTGTGTGTGTATGGACGTCCCAGCTGCTGCCCTCGTCACCATTGCCACTTTTGGTCCAACACGTTTACATCGGCTCACTTCGCTGACACTGATGCCATCCTGGCGTTGCCACCAAATGGTGAGGCCTTTTTTTTTTCTTTTTTTTTTGCAAGGCTCAATCCGTGCAATGCCACTGCAATCTCCCGGCCGGAGCAGCTCACACCCTTCAAAGGCTCATCACAGGACGCAGATCTAATGCGGAGAGATGGCGGGTTAAAGCCTCAGCTAGGCACGCTGCTTTGAAGAGACTGCCCACCCCCCCAAACCCCTCCAGTAGGAGCCAAATCATTTCCCTTCCATTGTGGGAGAGGCGCACTAGCAGCTCCATTTGATGGCAAGAATCGTGCCACTGCATTCCAGGACAGGAAAAAAGCAAAAATGAATGAGAGTCAACCCCGGATGTGAAAAAAAAAAAAAGAAAAAAAGGGGGCTCTTCTCCATGATAAATACGTTCATGTATATTTGAAATCTGAATCAGCCCTGCATAATGCACAGGCAGGGCTCAGACTTGAGATTCTTGACAGGCAAGAGGTGCTACAATCAGGGGTGTATAAATAAATCAGTAAAACGCAGCAAACAGAGCTCCTCAAGAGCGGGGACGCCTGGCCTGTGCTCGGCGAGCAGAAGGAAACGGATTCGCTGAGGTTTGTCTGCAAAGAAAGGCTTTCATCTTTGCAGACAGGAGAAGGAGAAGAGAGGAGTGATGTGTTGGAGGTTCGGGCCTGTCATGTTTCACAGTGGGGGGACTTGAAAGACAGATGAGAATAGCTAAAAGCAGTTGAAGTTTTTCAGCGCGCGGGTGAAAGCTGGAGATGAGATAGGAGAACGTGGAAGGAGCACCGCACATTACGATTAGCGGGCTAAAACATCACAGAGCGACAGATTACACTGCAGGGACCGGAGAGGAAGAAACCCACCCTCGGATACTCATTAAATCAAGCCGACGCGGGGCCCTCACTCTTATTCTCTCCATAGTTCATAAAGTGAGCTGAGAAGTACTTTTTTTTTTTTTTCCTTCGGATATTGTGTTTGCTTTAGCAGCCCCCTTTCGCCGCTTTTTCCAATATCGGGGAAGATGAGAGGCTTCCACGGCCGAGCACATCATGTGGGAGAATAAACACGCACCTAATGGGGAACATGTGTGCGAGGGAGATGAAACAGGGGGTTTTGGGGGGAAGGAGGGGAAGGCCTCCCTTCATATGAAAAAGGATGAAATATAGACCTGCGTCTCAGCGAGCTCCGATCCCGGCGGTAGGAACGCGGCGTGAAGGGGAAGCGGCGGACCCCCTGACGGGCTCCTGCACACACAAACCGTCAATGTGGGCCTTTCTGGAGCGGGCTCATGCAGAGGCAAGAGTCTGACAGTGACATCTCCATTCACTCTTGAATTCTTTTTCTCTTCCAAACATGCATGAACACACACACACACACGTATATAGCGCCAGAGGCCATGGGAGGAGGAGCAGCAGTAGGGGCATTTTAAAAAAAAAAAAAAAAAAAAAAACGCCTTTCTCCCTTACCATGGGTCTCTATGGGGTTTAGCATTGCATTATGGGAAGATTAGAATTAGGGGTGCCGTACTATCTGATGTCATTGTTGCTTTTGCATTGTCTGGACGGCTTGTGGAACTGAGACCTGATGGCGAGCAGATTTCTCTCCGGACGTGAAAAAAAAAAAGCTCAGGTTTGCAATTGTGATTGATTACAGGTTCCTATTGTATCTGTCTAATACGTCTATTGGAAGAAGAATCAGTCAGACAATAAAAGACAAAAAAGAAAAAAAAACTCACGGCAAACGCTCCACATATGACTCCATCCATCAAGTCAGCAATCAAAATAATTCAATTAAGAGACTTAAATCCCGCTGGCTTACGAGTCCCTGCTCCAATAGCCCAGAAACAAACTCAATTTGCAGACAATCTATACATGATAGCATTAACTCCACTTTAAAGCTCCAATCTTTTTCTCCCTTCCCCCTCCCCTCACACTTACATGTTCCAAATATCAGGGGAAATTCAAAGGAAATAGCAAAGTTATGTTGTTTACTTAGAGACGGGACGACTTGGAAGACATTAAATAAACAAGAGCAACTTCAGATGCATAATGGAATTCCAGACGGGCTGTCCAGACGACTAAGCTAATTTGCAAGTTGTTCGAAACACAAGAAACTTTGCAAATGGTTTTTTATAGCTCTGGTAAATGGCCATACATCAGAGTTGCAGGATTGTGGACATAAGACGGGGGGGCGGGAGGGTAGGGAGGTTGCTGAATATGTGTGTAATTGTCTCCCTCCCCCCCACCAACCCTCACTCACCCGTTTCCGAGGTGTGAAAGGGAATGCGGGGTTTGCGCCGGGACATCCCAGGGAGAGGCGATTGAAGCGTCAGTCACAGCTGCCACACGGGGCCCCGGCGCGGACCAAATCCCAGGCCCGGGCCTTTGCGGGGCGGAGTGGCCGTGGACCGGGCCTGGGAGCAGCGGGAGTCCCACAGGGCCTTTTATTCTGGCTTCTCTCAGCAGCACAAGGGGGGACCAGGATCACGCTGGGAGTTTGCTTAGAAAAGGCTGAGCTAAGGCTTGGCAGAATGGGTTAAAAAAGGCATGAATTTGCACATGCACACACACACACACACACACACACACACACACACGTATATATACCCTCACAAGCTGAAATGCTTTTCTTTGGGACTGTCTGTCTTGCCTTTGGGCATGGTGGGAAATAAGTGCAGTTTGGAGGGGGAAAAAAGAAAAAACAAAACTTCCAGTTAGCATCAGAAAATTTGGGACACACACACACACACTTGCGGAGACCGGAGCGAACAGACAGAGAACAAGAAAGTATTACCCGAGCGCCACGAGAAACATTCTATTATGGAGAAATGGATGATTTATATTTCATGCCTTGGAAGTCTAACAGTGGCAAAGACTCGAGGATTATACGCTGTGCCATTTCCACACTCTCCCTAATAGTCTCCATGTCCTGGCTCTGTATGCCATAGATGGATTATGATGCTTTATAATTAACGTGGGGGAAGTGGGGAGAGGGGAGGAGGGGTCCCTTGCAGACCGCCCATCTGCCATGCTGACACACTTACTGGGGGCATCCCTTGGGAAGAGCTGGCTGCTGCCACACTATTCCATTACTTTATCATTCTATCATTCTATTATCCTACCACTCGATTCAATTACCCCGTCACTCCATTAGTGTACTCATAACACTGAACAAAGGGCTCCATGATGATCATTAATGATATGTTCAGAGCTGCTTTGGTGTGGTCATACTTCATCCAGGCTCTTCTTGGAAAGAAAGAAAAAAATATCATTCATTGTGTAAGTAAGGCACACTTTGGTTTTAATTAGAAAGCCACAGGTAAAAAAAAAGGAATATGTAATGTTACTTAATAATATAACATAATAAAATATAATATGATGATAAAATAAGCTTTTAATTTATTCTTACGTTACCTATGTTTTTGTATAGCAAGTTAGTTAGTTAATAAGTTAGCTAGCTAACTAATTAGCTAGCTAGCTAAGATGGCAAACTAATTAGCTAGCTAGCTAATTAGTTAACTAGCTAATTAGTTGGCTAGTTAGCTTCGTTTTTTTGTTTTTAACTTTTTTTTTATTACTTTCATATCTACAGTTAAAATCAGCTGGTAAATGTCTTCTTAAAGCGATAAAATAGTTTCCTACATTTCTAATAATTCTGAAAATTAAATGTCAAGCCCAATACGTAAGTTTAGTTTTAACTTCTGCAAATATTGACACAAAACAGAAAATATGAATTATTCCGTTTTCATCTTATCCTTCTATTTTTTTAAAGCAGCTATATTAAACAGAGCTGTAAATTTTCACGTCTGCGTCGTGATTTATATTCCCACCTCAATGCTTTCTCCAATTTTATTTGTTAATAAACATGCACTTCCTGCCCCGTCCCACACATCTTTTTGCCATTAGTTGTTGGAATCCGTCAGTCCTTCCCACAAAGTCCTGGCACACTTAATTCAAACCTTTCCATGAAAGTCTTTGGAGTGCCACAAACTGGAGGGAAACAGATCCCAGGTTGCTTGTATACCAGTGACAACTCCTGACGTCTTGAAAGTTGCTGCAGTGCAGCTGGCCTTTAAAGTGGCCTGCCCGCTGTTTGGGACTGGCATCTGAGGAGGCCTGCCTCCTCCGCACACAGAGGGGTTCTGTGAGAAAGAGTTAAGTCTCCGAGGTCAGACTGGAGGAGGAGGTTACGAGTTCCCCGAGTCTGAGCTGTCGGGGTAATGGTTTTAGAGATGGCTGTCACACAGATCCGTTCCACTGTCCAACGCCACCGCTGATCTCCACCAATCCCGGTCTGCTCGCTTTTCAGTCGCTCAACTTCTCCCTGCCTGTCCTCCTTTCTTCTTTTCTCCCTCTCTGTCTCCCTCGCGCTGACACATGGAAGTAATCTAGGAGTTCCATGCTGGACTGAAAGGATGTGTGGTTGAGCCCAAGGCTGAGTTTCAACGCTCTACATTAGCTTCCTTTCCTCTTCGTTTTAATCCCCTTATTATGAACCGGTCTTATGTAAAAGACCTAAGACGGCAAACAAAAGGCAGACTTTGCCCATTCAACTTTTTTTTTCCTCCACTTCCTGTAACTCTGCATCCTTGATTTTTTTTTTTTCCTTTTCTTTTTTTTTTCTCGATTCAGCTAAATGCGCAGCCGAAGCGGCTAGGCAGGCAGCAGAAATCCCAAGGGAAGGTTTCCAGCCCTAGTGGCTGTCTCTCTCTGCTTGGCAGAGCCGGAGACGATGGGAACCTCCTGGCCGCTGCCAGCCGGGGCCCTCCGTCTAATAAAGCCGGGTCGCTAACTGCCTGCAAGTCGGCCACCGTTCAGCCACTCCACACTCATCCACCACTCAGGCCCTCAACACTTTCACAGGGGCACACTGGCACGCTCCTAGCACTTCCTTAATGCTCCGCTGTGGCTGGACGAAGAACAATGGGACAACCGCACACACTTAAAGCACTCACTCACTTCTATATGCTCAAACTTGCCCTTTCACACGAGCCAACAATTGCCGTGTGAAGAGCGAAACTAAGGCGAAAGCTCAACAATTTTCATGTTTATGTGCAATTTATTTAACATCCAATTAAACTTGCAGCAAACTGCAGAAGACGGAGACCGCAAATCCAATAATGTGCAACTGTTTTGGCACTCCTCCGTCGTAAATTAATGCAGATTTCACTCTTAAAGAATTGCGGCTGTGTAATAAGCTTGGCATCGCACTGTTTGTCATAGCTTTGGGTGACTCACCACGCACACAGGCTAATCTCATGAACTGTCACGCCTTAATGAGAGAGTACAGTGAGGTAATTCTAAAGACACTCAGAGTTTGGACAGCCAGAGTGTTTGTTCAAGGGCCACAATATATAATCATTTATCAGCGACAAAGTGACATGATTAGGGCTGGGCAATGTAAGGATAAACTATGCGGAAATATTATTTTTGTAAACAGTGATTTTTTTTGTGTGTGTGTGATCTTTACATCATTCCACCCACTGACAGCTTGGGTATTGCAACAATAGCTCTACTGGGATTACTTAGGCTTCGCTGACTTTGTAATAAATTGGTTGTTAAACAACTAAACTGGAAGGATCCGGCATGTGCTTAAAGAGAACTCAAGTATGAAGTTTTCGAGGTAAAGTTGTTTCTTTTCTCAAGGGTCAATTTCAGAACCAATTTCCTGTTTTTTCTAGTATAAAAATACTCTTCGCATATATCCAGAACCATCTACAGTTCACTTCTGTGTAGATGATAGATGTATTTGTACACTGGAAAATTTGTAAGTCTCTTTAAGACTAGCTAAAATTGCTACATAATGTTAAAAAGACGCATTGGGTATGTCTAGATTCAGGTAAAATTAACACCAAATGTGAAATGACTCTCCAGATAAGCCAGAGTTCACATCTTCACATCTTTGCAGACAACAGTTATTTATAGACTTGTATCCTCTTTACGCAACGTCCAAGTTTTTCAATCAAGATAAAGTACTGACTCAAAGTCACAGGAATGACCTGGATAAATCTAGATTCAGCTTTGGTTTACTTCCATGCAGATGACACAGAGATGAGCTTTACACTTTTTTTTTTTTACTTCTTAGGCCAAGTAAATTTTTATTATTTTTTTTTTTGCAATTATAGATCCAGATATTGCTCACTTCTATGCAGATGACACAAATATGAACACGACAACATCATGAAATACTGAGCAAGTTCTTTAGGCAAGATTGGTACTTCAACTGATTTTAAAATAACTTTTAAGAAATTAAGAAGAACTATTTTTTCAAACACATGCACCTTATAAATGGAATAATCTTCAGAACATACTTAATTTGTATTTATTAATTTCACTGGGTAATGTAAAATATTTAGAAACAATTTTAATAGAATAGTATCAAAAATATACATTTTACAATTTTGTTCTGTTTTTTGTCTTGTGTATTTCTTTAGTCTTTAGTCTTTTATTTTCCCAATCTATTTCCACATACATAACTTTTGTTGGCAAAAAAGACATATCTCAAATAAGTGCTGGTATTATATTGTCATTGTATAATACCAGCTGCATGATATCATTTAATCAAAAAGTTAAAATGAAAAATATGACATGTTCTAGCGGTTTGTATTTAAAACAGGAAAGCAACAATTGCTCCTACCTACGGTAAAATACTGTGTTGCTTCTTGTGGTTATGATGATGCTTTCTCTGCTATACTTTGTATTTATTGTTTAAATTTGAATCGTTGAGTTCTTAATGATTAGAAATATGTTGAAATTGTCAAATTTGTCATTCTAGAAGATTTGGGATAAGTGTGGTAGCCAGCTGACTGACAGTGTGCAGCAACAAAAGGGGTAGCTACTTTATGTCAAATGCAGAACACTCAAATTACTCTGGCATCTCGTTAAGAACAACATTGAACTACAGGAACGACAGAAAGTTTCAGAAGTTTTGAAATTGTCTAACTTTTTGCAACACCGGTAATGAGCTTGTGTCAAACCTCGACGAGACATTCCAGGTCGAATTAGAAAGTACCTCAAAGTATGTGAGAAGAACCGCGTCGTGAAAACGGGAACGTTTCATCAGTGCTGCAGATATTAATAGACCGAAATGAACTTGAGTCCTTACGTCCAACTGAAAGAACAATCCTGACAGAGCACGCCACATTTTTCCACATGATTCATTGCATTTAGGTGTTCTAGCTGTAATACGTCCCGAAAGAATAACAACTGCAACTGTGGTGAGTCATGAGAACCATTAGAGAGAAAAAAAAAAATCATACAAGCATGAAAGATAACCCCCACCTCTATTCCCCCCACCCACAGAAAAAAAAAATTTAAAATCAGCTGCCAATCCCACTCGACCCATTTCTGGGGAATGCAGCTTGGTTTCATGTGCACCACTGCTTGAATATAAAGAAATGAATGCATCAGCGACACACAAAAAACAGAATGATCAGCTTTCAGCGACCAGGCAGCCAAAACCACCAGTGGATAAAGTGAGTCCATCTGGTTGGAACCGAGAAAAAAAAAACGAAAAAAAAAAAAAAAAACATGCTGAATGAAAATGCTGCATTCCCCCCCTCTCCACTAAAATAACCCTAACACACACACACACACACACCCGGCACCCAGTGCTTTTCTGAGGGGCCAGGTGCCTCGTGTAGATAAACCAAATGAAGAATCTGTCGTTACACACCGCTGAAACAACAGTCACGTCGGCGGCGCAGGAGCGCAACACACACGAGGAGGGCAAACGCAGCTGTCCTCCCTTCCACCGAGACACAGGGCGCATTTACAGGGCCGAGGGCCAGTTGCTTTGCCGAGGTATTTCTTATTGGTCGGAGCGTCCCTGCTCCTCTCTGACTGGGGCTCGGGCTCTAAGTCCTCTCTGTGTGTAATGAGATCTCTATCAGAGGGGAAACATGATAGGAGTCTGAAGGAGGGTTGGGTAGAGGGGTGAGTGGGGGGGGAGGGCCACTCTGGGAGGCAGAGACAGGGAAGGTGAGTTTCGGCAAGAAGGAATCAGGGAGGGAAAAATGGAGTGCAGCGTCACCCCGGAAAAAAAAAAAAAATCCTGTTTTTCCATCCAGTCCCCAAAGTTTCGTCTCGGCTTTCTCGCTCAACAGGTTGCGTCGGTTTCTCGCTTTCCTACTGTTGTTTCAAGACCTGCTGCTGAAATCAGTGCTACAATAAAATGTTGTCACCAAAGAAACCTTTAAATATTTGCTTTAGACAACAAAGATAAGGCAGAAACTCATTCTGTTTTTATGCAAGAATAATGTCATAATGATAGCAATTATTCTATTTACGGGAAGGAAAAAACTAACAACGAAACAAAACTAACAGAGACTAATTATAGCTGAACTGCTCCAGAGCAGAACCAACAGTAAACTTGCAGCCACATCACCCCAGAAATGACACAATATTATTTTTTCTGGTCTGGGGGAGAAAAAAAAAAAAGTAAACGGGGCTTAATAAATATCAGAGCACTAATCAAGTTCAGCTTAATCTCCAAACCACTGGAGCAAAAGTTAAAAAAAAAATTTAAAAAAAAAAGCAACTGATGCAAAAGCACCAGATGAGGTCAACAGCAAACACACACACAGCGCAGAAGAGGAAGAAACCCACACCAAAACACATCCGTCTACTCGCTACTTTTCGTTCCTCTGCGGGGCCTCGAAACTGAAAAGTGCCTGCAAGCCGTTCCCGGGTTTTACAGAGGTGTGAGGAGGTCAAAGGTTGGAGGAGGTTTCTTTTTGTTAAAAAAAACTGGAGAGGTGTGTCGCCTCCTTGTTCACTGTCTGCTGATCTGCCGCCGACAGGCCGAGGCAGCCGAGGGGTCATGAGGTAAATATTAGCCGAGGAGGGTTAGAGGACTCTGCAGGAGACCCTCTCGGCGACCTTGTCAGATTATTGTTAAATTGGCATCACTGTGACATTCCTGAGGACGCAGAGAGAGAGAGAGAGTCTGTGCGTGTGAATGTGTGTGCGTGTGTGTGTGTTTAGGTCGTCGCTCACAGAGGGCTCCGACCCAAACGGATGGGACGTGATTAGTCATAACAAAGTGACATTTTCTGGGGTAATCCCACTCAGCTAAATGAGAGCTAATCCGATTTGTTCCGATCAAATGTTGGGGGCGCTTCTTTTACCGGCTTGGGAAAGTTGACACATCCAGTCTTCTTCTCGACGCCTGCTTGGCCCCCACCCCTTCCACTCTCCCTACTCCTCTAGTCACTCATCCAAAGTCAAATTAAATATGAAAAAGGTCTCATGCATCCTGCAGCCAAGCAAAAAAAAAAGTCCACAATGTTACTTCTTATTATGTTTTTCTTTCAAGTCAGCAGCGCCACGGCGAAGATATATGTTGCCTGTTCAAGCATGCTGGGGGGAAAATCAATTAAGCAAGCCCCAGTCATTGATAATGCTGCTGCTGCTGAAGCCGGAGTGATTGCATCCTCACATGAAAATCCATAAAGGAGATGCACATGTGAAAAAGAATCTCACACACACACACATATATATATATGTATATATATATATATATATGTATGCACACACCCCAGTGGCCCGAACCTGCTCCTGCTTCCCAATTCTTGGCCTCATAACTCAAGGCCTGCAGGGAAGCGCTGGTATTGTTAGACTGTGCATGCATGTGGCACAGCGCGCATGCAGAGGGGCTAAGTTAATTTATTAGCTGAGGCAGCAGAGCTCCCCAAAGCAGGAACAGGAAGTGAGGCGTCGTAAATCTGGATAAGTCGCCAGATAGCGTGGCGCACTGTACGTTTCTATAGGTGTTCTCCTCCTATTATCACCACAGTGCAACACAAGCAGAGGAGACGGGGGAGTTTGCAGCAGCAAAGCAGGGAAGACTGATGCTGATTGCGGCGCATGTATCCCGCTCCTTTATTGCCTTCTTGCAGCGTCTAGCTGATGGATACGTTTCACAAGGAAAACAGGTTTGTCTTTTTTTGTGTTGTTGTTATTGTAACGTATTCCAAGCAAACACACACACACGCGCGCGCACACACAGAGAGAGAGAGAAAGAGAGAGCAAGATAATTGTCTATTGTTTTCTGAGTGGAGAGCAGCAGGATAATTAGCTTGAGAGAACACTTTGCAGAGTGCATTATTGTTCCACTGTGAACTTTATGAAATATTCAGCCGGCGTTGGGGGATTTTTACAAGGAGCAGAGAGAGAAAGAACAGATGGAGAAATGATCTTCAATATCCTCCTCAAAAGCAGCATGGTAACCTTCGGAGACATTCTCTCCAGGTGACATCATCAATCAATAAATGTCTCCTCTCTTTCTTTTTTTTTTTTATTAAAAGTTTGTGGCAGTGTGTGTCTGTGTGTGTGTGTGTGTGTGTGTGTGTGTGTGTGTGTGTGTGTGTGTGTGTGTGTGTGTGTGTGTTACAGGCATGGACTACCCTGACATTTTCTGTCCTATAATTAGTTTTATTCCAAATACGCAACAATTCAAAAAAAAAAAAGATCAAAACGCTTTGATTTGAAACATAAAAGACAACAATTATTCATGCTGATGCAAATTAAGCATAAAGTCATACTGTTTAATGATTACTTTCATTTAGATGCATAGATTTATGAAAAACAGAAAGAAACACCCACTAAATTATGAGCAGTTTTCAAATAAAAGAGCTTAATGTGTAGAATTTTTCCCCTTTGAGTGATTTTCACAGAGCAGCGGTTCTTCATGTCTGAAGGTCCGGACCTGATTGGATCGGCTCGTGTTGTACACGTCCTTTGCTTTACATTTGACTGCAAACCTACAAAACAACCCAAAACTGCACTATTTTTAAACAACACTTGGTGACCCCAGGCTGCTCCATTTCCTGATAGAAAATTCCAATTTTAAATGAAATTTACTGAACTTAAATTAAGTTAAGCAACTTTTCATGCCTCAACAAATAAAGTGCCTTTTTTTTTGCAGACGATGTAATAATGAGAAAAGAAAAGAAATGAGCCACAAGACACTGTTGCAGCAAGAGTGAAAAATGGCTCCCTCAAAGCTGGCTGAGTAAACCTTGGCCCCAATGAAATCTTTTTTCTTCTTCTCCTCTTTAATTCCAGTTTCATTTTTCCACAAATCACATTTTACTTGTCACGCCATTATTTTCCGTAGTATGATTTTCAGGACCTTTCGTGACTAGAAGTACTTCCAGCGAGTCGAGTCTGTCTGTCTGTCTCCACGGGAGTCTCGTACCTTCCTATTGGCCAGCTGACCGGCAGTAGGTAGCAACAGGTGGGCTCCGTGCTCCTCACTGCCAGACTCTGTCCTCTCATTAAAAGGATTTTTAAACTGCATGCATCCAAACTGGTTTAGCTTCAGGCTCACAATGTAACAGAGTTAAGACTCGTCGTGACCCCAACTTAGCTGAGTATATTCCTAAATCGTTAACATCGCAGCACAAACAGACAATATATTGATTTTTTTTCCAGGTTTTTTTTTTTATCTGCAGATTGGTTAAATGTTAAGAACCTTTCCAAGAGAAGCATCAACACGGGGAAGTCAGGATTGAACCCACAACTTTCTAACTGCAAGATAACAACTCTTCCTACTGAAATCAAGCAGGATAAATATTTTGGATATCAGTTGAATTCCTGAAGCAAACCTTCAGCATTTCTTAAAGCCTCCGTCCGATACAAACTTGTTCCAAGTTGGCGCAAAAAATTTGGCGAACTGCTTCTTTCAACCACTTGGAAATCCCTTGAATTAACGCTGGACGGCTTTTAAAAGGTAAGCAAATTCTACAAATGCAGATTAAAGCTCAACTTATCTGTACAGCGCCAAATTCCACAAAAACGTTACCTTTGTTCGCTTTTCAAGTCACATCCAACTACACAGAATTCAGATCCAAATCCAGTTCACTCCGATGTGATCCAGAGCATGCCGTTAGATTGAGATCAGTTCACAAACGGTCCAGTTCAATCCTAATTGTAGTACGGATCACAAAATACCAATCGGCAAATAAATCGTCTAGGTAACCATCTGAACTCTGACGTTTTATCAAGAAGCGGGAAGAGCGCTGAGGGCCTGGTGCAACAACACAGCGCTTCTGGACACGAGGGAGAACTTCAGCTTATGAGAAAGCTCAAGTTGGAATCGGTGACGTCTTAAAACCTCAATACACCTCAGTACATCTAGTGTGTTATTTATATATATATATATATATATATATATATATATATATATATATATATATACTTGAGTGTGTGTATACGCGCCGCAGCCAAAGTCAAATAAAAGCTGATGGGCCGTAGTCTTGCCATTAGAGCGGTGGCCACACACACACACACATATATATACATACACAGCCCAGTGAACATGGCAGCAATATTCCTACTCGCTGGCTGCACAACGAGCCCCTATGACATCTGACATTTGGGGGATAAATCATGGATTCACTTGAATGACTAAGTTCCAGTTAGAAGCTGGCCAAAGCTACTCTCCGTCTCAACAGTCCCCTGGCCTGCTTTGAGCTCAGATGAAGGTCACATACATTTTTTTTTTTTTTTGCAGTTTACCCTCCCCTCCCGTCTCCCGTTCTCTTTATGAACGCTTTCCAACATCATGCAAAACGCAGGAGTCACATCTAAGTGGGTGATAATTGTTGCCAGAGCATAATGTGCTATCAGAAGTCTGGGCGCTCCGCTCTGCTTCTTTTTGCTGGGAATAATGGGAATTTTAAGGAGGAGGAGGTAAACTCGCCTTTTGCTTTCAGAAATTAAGCCTGGTACCCAGCCAGAGCAATTAAGAAAATTTGATTTATTTTTTTTTTTGTTTTTTTTTTTTTTAACCATTTGCCTCTGATAAATGAATCTCATCTTGGATTTTTTGTTGTGGGGAGTGGAGAACTCCGAGATCTAAAATACGAGGTGGCCCTCTTGTTTGAAGGCTTATAGAGTGGTTGAAAAAAGAAAGTGAAAAATATAAAAGAGAAAGAGAGAGAGAGATGACTACTGCACCTTGACACACTTAGAACAGTTTACATGACTCTCCCCCCACACCCCTCTTTCTAGCAAATAACACCAATTACAAGGCTGTGCGAGGAAATTAAGGATAAACTCCCCAACTTTTGGAGACTGGAGTCTGAAAATAAAAGCTGCATGTAATATTGTTATAAATTACTATAATCAACTATCCATTATTGTGATTAAAGTGAAGGCCTGCGTGCTGGATATTGTTTGAGCTGTGGTTGTTGGTGTTTGGGAAATTCCCCCCACTGTGGAGTAAATATATATAAACACACACCTCCCAGTGTGCAGGACTGGTAATTATAACCAAGCAAATTATGTATTAAAAAAAGAAAAGAAAAAAAATAAAGAAAAAAAATTAAAAAAATAAAAAATATATATATATATATAATTTACAACATTTAGCAGAACCTCGATGCAATTCCCCCCTCATCCCCCCAGCAAATGCAGCTCCCACCCGCGCTTGTACAAGGACTTGGGACTTACTTGGGATTCTGCGAGCTCCAAATTATAGTCTCCAGCGACTTAGCCGAGGGTAGCGCCGACCTGCACATTAGAATAAACATCCAGAGGTAATACTTCCAACATCCGAGCCCCGCCATGCTGAGGGAATTCACGCCGAGGAGAACGAGCCGAGAAGCCGGAGCGACCGGGGCGCTGCGTCGCGCCTGACGAGCCTGAGTGCGCGCTTCGGCCCGTGGGAAGGTGAGCTCGGGATCAGTCGGGAGCATGCGAGGTCGCTGTCAGATACATGTCCCCCTGTCCGACTTCTTCTTCAGATCGTCTTCAGATCTTCCCCTTATCTACCTATCAATATATCTATCAATTATCTCTCTTTCTCTTTCTCTCACTCTCGCTCTCCCCCCTCCGCCACCTACTTCTGCTTGTTTCGTCCTTGACTGATCTGAACCGATGTGTGCGCAGGATGATCTGGAGGAAGAGTGTCCTGTATGACCTGTGGCTGCTTTTCTCTTTAACCCTGTTGGGGAGGAGAGGAAAAAACAAAAAAACCCAAAACAAAACGAAAAAAAGAGAGAAAAACTCCAACGATTCGATCCGGTCGAGCCAATCGGTTAGAAGGTCCCCCGCTGGTGTCCGTACCTGTCGCCCGTTTTTAGCCTACAGATGACCACATTCATCCATCAGTCACAACTCCGCAGCACGCCAGGAATCTTGGAGGTCCTCCTCATTCCAGTGTTATCTTTCACTCCTCCTCCTCCTTTTTCTTTTCTTTTTTTTTTGCTATTCTTCTCCGCAAAGGAATCGGGAGTTTCTATTGTAAATATCCCTCCCGGCTCTCAGCGTGAGAGGATTGCGCTGCGAGCAGTCTCAGTCCGCCTTCCCGGAGCGATATGCCCAGTGCGTAAAAATGCACGCCGCTCTTTGGACCGAAAGTGTAGAGGAGGATGGATCCGACCTGCGTCTGTTGGGGGTCGAGGAGTAGATCTCAATCAGCTCGGCGACATTCCCATCTTTCCGCGTTCATTTTTTTTTTCCTTTCCTTTTCTGTTTTACCCCACCCCCAGAAAAAAAAAAAATCATCTCCTTGAAAACACTCCGGTGAACGCTTGTATGTATGTATGTGTGTGTGGAGTGTGTGTGTGTGTGTGTATATGCAACAGCCCGAGCTCGGCTTGGTAACTCGAGCCGAGCGGAGAGGCGCAGGCAGGCAAAGGCGGGCGGGGACGGCCCACAGCGTGCGTTGTGGCCAATCACGGCGCTCTGTCCGAAGTTGGAAGCAGGAAGCGAAGGCATTTATGGGGACGTGGAGGGTGGACTAGAGAAGGAGGAGGAGGAGGAAAATGGGTTAAGGAATGGTGGCGGTGGTGTGGGAGGGTGTTATTAGGTTGACCCCCCGCTTTTCACCCCCCAACCAGCCGCTTCGGCCGGAACCATCGACCCGAACCAAAACGGACTTTGGAGTTATTCGTCAAACTGAAAGCAGAAGCGAGTTGGGATAGGCAACTGGAGTAAAAAAAAAAAACTTTGGCCCCATTTATACGAGAGAGGAGAACTGATCATAAACGAGCTACTTATGTCATAAACGTCTCAATTATATTGTTTAATGGCGATGATTGTGCTGACCTTGATCATCATCATAATAAAAAAAAGGCAAATGTGTTTATGATTTTTTTTTTTTGGCCCATAAAACGCAACTTTACAGTTTGCAGTGCAGGGGTTACAGTACCTGTTAGTTTGATTGCCTCTTTTCTCCTCTCTGAAGGGAATGATGATTAATGGCCTCTTTGGATCTCTCGCTGTTTGTCCTCTTTGGGGGATAATGAACTGCATGAGAACTTCGTCTCCCAGCGTCAATAGACAATAGGCGGTCGGTAGCCCTGTAGTCACCGAGCCATTCATTCACTGACGAAGAAATGCTTGACACATAATTGATCATGTCCATGTCTTTGCCCCCTTTGTGTGTGCGATTCTTTCTGTTGCCTTGCATTTATGCAAACAATGCCGCCCCCTAACGGTGGCAACAAAAACGCGTCGGGGCTCCCACAGAGAGAGAGAGAGGAGAGAGAAGAGAAGAGAGGCGAAGGGAGGGGTGGGATTTTGTGTAATTGGGAGGAAAACAGACATTTTTAAGAGGTGCTCTATGCTTCCTAAAATTATGCTTTTTTTTTTCTTCTTCCAACATCCTGTTGTCTGCAGACAGCCCATAAATCTTTGTGAGACAATAAGCTCAACACATGCTTCACACTCCATACACTATAATTATCTGAGGGTATTTATATTTGTGTGTTTTTCCCGGTGTGGGAGACCTGTTGGATTCTGTTGTAGATTCAACAACTACCCCGTTACTTCGGGGTAGTTGTTGAATCCACAACACAATCGAACAGGTTGCTGGACAGTGTGACATTCCCTGGCCACGGGGATACGCGGTACGGCGCCTTGCCAAAGCAGTTGGATCCCAAACTTCAGTGAATTTCATCGGGGTTTCACCTGACTGACAGCAGCAGACCATTCCGAAGTGAAAGGAAAAGATCTGAAGGACTCTTTTTACCAAGTAAAAACACATAAAAGTGTATTCAGGAACACAGGAAGCGTGGAGAAGAAAATGGATGGAGCCAATGCTGCATTCCAGTTGCCTTGGAAGCTGGAAGCCGAAGTGGGTTTGACGTCAGACCCGAGGTAACAGCTTTCTAATTAAGATGTCAGGATTCCAACATGGTGACGCCCATAAACATTGTTTGCTGTATCTCTTACAAACATCATTTTAGGCTTTACTTTTCATACACAAACATCCCTTTAATTTGCTCCGTTTATTGTTGCAGGCGCTACATGCAACTCTGATTATAGACGCACTCTTACATGTGTGTCTTGTAAAATAAACACGTTTCCACCACATCATCTCGCCAGTGTTGATGGAAGGAACGGCAAAAGCTGAAACGCGAAGTCAACTCTAGTCGGAGTTGCTCCCAGTTTCCCAGTGGAAAATCCGACTTCGGAGGGCAATTCGGTTTATTCTTTTTCGACTGGGAAGTCGGAATTTCCCAACTGGAGTGCAGTGTTAAGTAAATGCCAATAATGGAAGAAAACCTGCTCAAGGCTGCAACAGACTAGAGACTCCTGTGACCAGAACTGCAAAAGAATTGCTTTGATGACATGGCCCAGTCAAAGCAGTGAAATTAATCAAGTTGAACATCTGAGGGCAGATTTGAAAATTTACTGTTTGGTTCATCGATGCTCTCCATCTTAATCTGATTGAGTTTGCAAGAAAAAAAAGGACACTCTAGATGTCTAAAGCCCTAAAGATTTGTAGCTGCAACCACAACAAAAGCTGGCTTTAGATAGCATTGACCTGGACTGAGAGGGGATTACAAATGTATGCCGCAGATTTTCAGATTACATTTATAAAAAAATAAATTGAAAATCTTGTGCCCTTATCCTTGCTCTTAGCAATCTTCTTTTGGTCTTTCACATTATACCCCAAACAACTACAATGGAAGTTAATGGATGAAATTGCCCAGGCGTATTTATATTTTTAGGTTTCACTTGCAGTGGAAACATCCACGGTTGGTGGCGGCGGTGACTGCTGTGTCATGACTGCATCCACAGCAGTGGCAAAACACAGTCCGGTTGCCACAGAGCGAGACGTCCACAGAACGTCTGGGATACCTGATAACTCATCGGCCAATCAGTTAGTCACAGTTGGACACCTGATCTGCCGCAGCCCAATGAAATACCTCCGGTTTTGTGGCTCTGATGTGATGCCACAGCTGCGGCCGAAGCTCCCCAACCGATTGGGACACGACTTCAACAGGGACGGTGATGTACGCGAGTTTCCGTTTGTACCAAACAACAGCTTCGAAGTCCAGAAACAGCTCAGCGGCAGTGTGCAATTTTACAGAGATTTGCCTCGGGAACAAGTGAGAGTAATCTGCAGCAGCAGTGTGGAAGTAGCACCGCGCACATCGAAGAACAAAATACCAGCACAGTCACTTACAAGAGGATATAGCAAGTGACAGATGGACTGTTCATGTATTTTTCAGAGCTGTATACTACAGGCTTTATTGAACAGGGGAAACAACACAGAAGATGTGAGGACAAGGGGCTATTGTCCACACTCAGTCCCATTAGGAAGCTTCTTTCCACCCTTCAGACTCTCTATAGAAGCCGGTGCATTTTCAAAGAGTGAGATCATCATGTTAATTTATCTTTATGCCCCTATAAATAGCCAGTTTGCACTTTAATATCGCTGCTGCCTGAAGAGCGCAGCTGTTTGGGTCCATCGGGGGGCGCGGGGGGGAGGGGAGAAGGTTCACGATGGAAAGTTTTGTGTGTTTCTGTCTAAATGATGAGAGAACATGCCTTCGGACGAGAAATCCAACAGCTAAAACATGCCGACTGTCAGAGGCCAGATGCTAAGCAGACCTGGTGTTTACTGACTTTTTGACCTTTGATTTAGAATTACAGAGTGCAGCTGAGGGTGATTAGAGTGTCACCATTTTGGGCATTATTTTTAATCCAAAGTGCACGGGGTTTGCTCCGTATATTGGATGAATGTTAGCACTGGTGGAAGCGATCATCCTGAGAGGGACATAAATATGCAGAGGCTATTATTATTATTATCATTTTTTCTTTTGTCTTGGCTCAAGGCAAATAGATAAATGGCCATTGAGAGTCACGAACGTCAAAAACCTAACAGTCTTGGCTGAACTCGGCGACGACTGTATCTGCTGCAGATTTTTGGGGCGCTTCATCCAAGACTTGTCAAGTCGCTTCGCTGTAAGCCAAAAAGAAAAAAACAGTGTTCTTTTTCCTCCGTAGAGAACAAGAGAGGCCGGGGGGAGAGGTGACGAGGGGGTTAGGATACACTTGTTTAAACAAGTTAAAGATTAAGATGCGTTAATGATGAACACACTGATGATGATACTGTGATGGGAAATGGTAAATCTTCTCTAGTAACTGTTATCTTAGTCGCTGATGTTTAACTTTTTGGATCCTTTTTTAATTCTCTTTAATGCCCCTCGCTCAAAATGTGAAGAGTCCTAATCACGCTCAGAACTCCATTTTAGACCAAATTAATTTATCCAAAACACTAGTTTTCTCATTCGTCTGTATTGTTCTAATGAGGCCACTGCCTCTTCCAAACAGCCCTAGCCTGAAATGTCCACTTTACCCAAGCTGGTCGCTCTGCAGGGTTAAAAATTGCTCAGAGCAGGCAGCTGCTAAGTCTTTGTTTGTGCATAAATGGTCACTGTGTGAGGATTACACTGAAGAGTTTCAGGATGATAAAGATGAGTTAAAGTAGAAAAGCCAAGAGCTTAGACAAGGGATTGCAATTCACGCTCTGGGCTTAGGGAGTTATTTTCGGCGAGGGCTTTGCAACTCTAAATGTTTTTCATGTTCACAAAAAGCAACGTAATACAAGTGGAGAGGAAATGCGTGATGCGTTTTGTACGTTTTCACAGTGACGACCCTACAAGGAAGAGGGTACAGACACTGTATGGATGGAGGCATAAGAAGCAGTTGATGATTTTTGTACATTTATGGTCACAAACTTCCCCTCCCTATAACTTTGTTTGCAGGGATCATATCCAGAAAGATTTTAAAGAGACATCCAAGTGGGAGGAACTAACAATCTCATAATTTTGAGGAGCTTTCACATCGTTATTATGATGAAGTAACACTTTAGTTTAAGAGTTTCGACACTTGCCAAACCAGGTTTTTGTGCCTTTTTTTTTCATAAGAAATTGGTTTGTTAAAATGTCTTCTTTGATATAAGTCTATCAGCATCCCACATCTCAGGTTGAGATATTTGTTCAACCTACTTACCCAAATCCTTCACATTGCGAGGACATCCCATGTCCGCACAACCCTCTTCAGGTAAACTCACAGATTTTGTCGGATGTAGTTCCGTTCTTGCCTGAAGCTTTCCACAGCCTGGTTGTCTTCAGGTTGCATTATGGATTTTGAGTCAAGCTCACTCTCACTGTGTGACGCTGCAAAAGAAAATTCACTATGTCAGATCTCTAGCAGACATATAAAATCCTGATGAGATACATTGAAGGTGAAGAAAGTCACGATCTTATTTTTTACACCACAAAAAGTGTGAATTTTGTCTCCCTTTGGGTGCCATCACTCTGTCTTGGGTGTAAATTATAAACTAAAATATGACAAGATGCTAAATAAATAAAGTTCTTTAGTAATTGTGGATTTCTACATAGTTTGCCTTCAAAGATCTAGCCTGTCTTGAATCAAGTAGTTTTGATCAATAATTAATAAGATTTTCCAAAGTTTCCAACCACATAATTAGCCAACTTGAACTTTTGCAGAGCCGCCAGTGCACTCCTATGCGGGGCCCCTGCGTTTGCATAAATCGCTTTAGTTCTGTATTTTAGTGCGTTTGTAGAAAAGCTTAGGAACCGTCCAGGTGTAAAATCCTAACAGCTTATTAGACAGAGTCCCTTTCATCACCACCACCTGTTGGTTTTAGCAGCTCAAAATAAGCGAAGCTGAAAATGCTTCAATCGGCAAGATAAAATGGAGCGTTAGTGGAAATCAGCACAGCATCTTGTGTGAAGCTACACAACAGGCTGTGTTCTCGAGTTCATTGCTGATTTTCTCAGTCAAGCTATTTCTATGTTCGTAACGTTACGTTGGCAGAGGCAGAAAGAAGTGCCAGTCTGTCGGGTCACCTGTCCCGTCTCTATTGGTTATCTGTCAAATGAGATCTGAAATAACGCTGCAATGAACAACTTTATTCCCTTGTTTCTTTAGTTAAATCTTTTAAAAATATACTACAGTGTGGCATCAATACCAGATGCTATCTATATGCTTTTTTTGGCCCAACACTGTCTTTTGTGCGACATTCGTCGACTTTCTTAGACTTGTAAGTGCACAATATGTCACTTGTCATGTTACTTGTCATGTTTTAAAAATTGATGTAGATCAAATACACAAAGAACAAAGTATAAACCAAAGTGAACGTTCAGAAAGATGTCCAGTCCACTGCCTTTAGTTTGCTTTAGCATGTTCAGAGATATGAGTCACTGACGTTCAATAAAAATGCAAAAAAGTACATCAGAGATTGCATTTCTTCCACAAATTCATTCAAGTTGGTGTGTGTAAAAAGTTCATGATTATCGTCCACAAATCTGTGATGGAATCTGTCCTTGCATTTACTTTTATCACCTGGTTTGGCAACATAAGAGCAGGAAGCAAAAGCAGGATGAAACAAATAGTGAAAAGGCAAACTTTTCTGAACCAAAGTACCTGATTTAACAAAAACATCTCTAATAAACGGAGCCACACGAAGGTGAATAACCATTTCACTCAATCACCCATTTCATGGCACATTTGAGCTTTTGCCATCTGGAAAGAGATTCAGACAGCCTAAATCAAGGACCAAACAGATGGAAAAACTCTTCTCTTACTCAGGCCGTTATTCAGATTACATCTAAAATGTGACTGGGTTGTCATTTTAGTCAGATCACTTTTTGAAAAGGGATATTTGTGCAGAAATTTTTCCGGCGCTTTATTTTGTGCTTTTGCCAATGTTGTAGAGTGATTGCGCTCATGATTTTCCCCCGACTGCAAGCAAAATTTCCCAACGGAACCAATAGTAAAGTCATTCTGATACTGATGAAGGTTGATTATGATGTGACAGGACAAGGGCTGACAGCTATGTATGGAAGATAAGTGGTGCATAAAGTTCCTCTTGCTTTGTTGGACATCAGCTTTCACAGATGGGATGGTTTCTTAAATTACAGCGAGTCAATTCAAGTATTGGTGCTTAATAAAAAAAACAAGGATGGAGCACGTTCTGGTGTGGATTTGCTACTTGTTGTAACTGGTAACAATACTTAATAACAACAACCCAGTGTGGATTGATAATGTGCCACTTCTTTATCAAGACTCAGAGTGTCTGCGTTCCCATTGACCTTAAAATTGCGCAATTTGACATTTCGAAAATAAATCTGCTTAATGGAAAAGGGGCAACTTTGTAAAAGCTCTTGTTTCTCTATATAAAGTTTTGGCACTGAGACAAGGTTGTTTTACAGCCATATCGAAATAAGTGTTTTACAAAACTGAAATGGAAACACTTCTTTCGTCTCGAATGAGTCAACCAACAACGGGATGTTACTACTGATGGAAATGGCTAAGAAGATGACAGAAAGTAATGTGAGGATGATGTAACAGCAAGTTTTTTGGTGACTTATATAAACAAGCGTATTCACATGTGAGTTTAATTGCATTTCTTTTTTAATAGAAAAACCCCAAATTCTCAATTGTGGTTTTTCAACAAGGTCTTATGCACATTTGTAGTGGAAACATAGCTACTGATGTGTCACACATTGCCAACAATACTGATCACTATTCCTGCGTTAGTTTTTATGGCATTTCCAATAATGAGCTCAGAATATCCGACTTCTGAATACAAGGAGAATGCGGTTTCACAACAAGATGAGCTGATTGTCACAATCGAGACAAAACAATAAGGCAACTGCAAGAGAGGAACACTGATCCTACAGACACCAGGCTGCTGAGCGGTGAATAACCTGCAGGTGTGACATCTCACAAGGAGTCAACCCCGCTGCTGTGAAAACGGGAAAACAGACTCAACCACCTCAGGATTATAACATCACAAGGCTTCAACAGAAAATGAATAAAAAGCCAAAGTCTAAAACTGAAAAAAAAGGCTTTGAAAGAACTTTAGAAAGCCTGAAAAAGTATTGATCAAAACAACTTTCAAAGATTCCCAGCATGCCTAACTCATTGGGAGCAAAATCTAAGGAAATGAGTCGTTTCAGCCATATTATGTTTGTAATAGAAACCTTCTCAGCCATATATATCCGACAGTTTCACAGACAGAGGGACACTAAAACTAAACTTGCCAGATGTTAGCCTCCCAGAAAAGTACTTAATAATAATATACAGCACTGAAACGGGAAATCCTCTCCATCTGGGTTTGATAACACAGATATTTCAAATTTTTTTGCAAGATCTGCAACTAGCTACCAAAAATATTCCGCAACAAATGTTTAGTTCGCTCAATAGTCTTTCGCCATAACTCCTAAAGCAACACAAGTCTGCTGTGTTCTCAACTTCAAGTCCAAATTGAACCCTGCTGAGGACACGGATGCTTCTCATTTTGATATTAACTCTGAAGCCATGACATCATTATTCCTGGATGAAGCCTCTGTTTGGCGTGTTGTTAGTCCAGCAACCACACAGTGAAAATAAATCACAGCCGAAGTGTTCCGCTCTTGTTCTTAATCTGCTCCTAATGAACTCTGGCCCGTTTCCTTCTGTGATCCTCGGGCCAGGCGCGGTAGGAGCCGCGGTAGGCCGTTACGCCGCCGAGGCCTTTACGGGGGCCTATCGACGGACCGTGGATTCAGGAGTGAGCGGGGACCATCCGGCATGCACGGGGTCAAGTGGTCAGCCATCGTTATCTGAAGAGCGATGGGAGGATCCGGATGCGATCGATACCCGGCAGCCATTAACCACAGAGACGACACAAACCCCACAGAACCGCACAAACAGATGACTCCCGTCCGGCTTCACGGCCGGCAAAATCTCGGGTGAAGGGAAACACGAGGAGCATAAAGACAAACAAGTCAGATCCATTCCAAACACCAGCGCCAGCTGAGGCAGTGGGAAGAGGTGGCTAATGTAAACGGGCTATTTTGGGAAGGGCTGACACTTGAAGGCTGCTGTATGAGCCGTTCATGCTGCTTTTAATTTAACAGCAACATCAGTGAGGCCAAGCACAACAGCCGGGGCATCCGCAGACTTACATTTCCTGTTTGCGGTTGGCTTGATTGCTGCCCAGACGTCTTCCTCCTCTCTCCCTCATCTCTTTTATTCGTCTCAGTCATCATGACTGACAGGAAAGCTCTGATTACAGACAAATAATGGTCTGTGCTAAACAAGTCCTGCCTGATTTAACAACCCAGCCTTCTTCTTCTTCTTCCCTCCTCTTCTCTCTCCCTTTAACGAGAAGAGATGTTTCATGTGGCAGTCCTTGTTGACACATAAACACAGGGGAATGTTGATAAGAATGCTGATTAGTGGAGGAATGAGTTCCTCCTATCTTAAACTGCCACATTATACCATCCCAGCTTATCAGATTAGATTTGATTTTAGGGAGAAATTGTGTTAGTCACTGAAGAATAAGGCAACTCTCTGTGGAAAAGAAAGTCAGAACACGGATAGCGTACATACAGTGCCAGGTAGTTTTCAGCATTTTGTCAAAACTTTAATATCTACTGAGGATTTTCTGTAAACATTGGAAAACGATTTTCAAAATGTCTTTCAAATTAAAATCTGAAAAGTGTGGCATGCATTTGCACTCAGCTGCTTTTACTCTGCTCTCTCCCTAAATGAAAATTAACAAACTACATTCAGAACTCAACTAATAAGTAAACTTCTATGCAATTTATTTTTATTATAGAAGTACGACTTAAGCCTTGGGTCAGGGTTCGGCCATAAACAAGCATCCCAAGCTTTGAACATCTCACAAAGAACTGTTCAATCCATCATCCGAAAATGGAACCTGCCAAGACATAGCTGTCCATCTGGACAGATTTACTGCTCAGGTGGGACATTCTCCCCATCCAACTATTAACTGTGCACTCTTAAAACATAATTTAAGACTGGAAAATATTAAATCAAGATTATTTTTTATTATTATTATTTTTATTCCAAGTTACAAGATGTCCAATTTGCTCCAAGTCACGTAAAGAAGACACGTGAAACAAGGTGCTCTAGTCAGACAAGAACAGAACATTACAAATAAATCTGAGCATATCGTTCGCATTGTGTAGACTTTTGCTCATCGTCTTTTTTTTTGTTGTTGAGGCGTTGCATGTTTAGATAATTGTTCCATCTGGTTGAGGATGCTGTGCAGCTGGAAGGATTTTTGCTCCTGCTTTTATATTTTCTGATGGTTGTTATGATGCATAATCGTGGCAACAAGGTATTTTTACAACTGGAAGCAGCTGATTAGCATCTCAAAAGCTCAAACAGTACCTGAAGTATGGCCCCAATCCCAGTGGATTTGACAGAAGAAGGCTTTATGGATACTGAGCAGGATCAAAGAGCAGAGAAAGAAGAAGTTCAAACCACCTCTTCCACTGATCATTATGGGGGAAACATTGTGTTCATAGCTACGACATCTCTCTGCCCGGCTTTTTAAACTATGGTGCATTCACACCAGCCCTGTTTAGTCGGATTCAACTGAACTCTAGTTTCTTTACCTAGAAAGACCGCTTCGTTTGTGGAGGCGTGAATCCGCAATCGAACTTTAGTTGCAGACCAAAAACGCAAACGCTGGTTCGCCTAAAACGTTTTTAGGTGTCGATTCGGTTGGAGTGAACTCTAGCTCAGCTGCATATGTGAATGCAAGAGGACCGGTGGCCTCCCTAAAAGCAGGAAGAGACTATAGCGCAGGGCATTCTGGGTAAATACAACCTAAACAAACAAACGACTCTAACGCTTGCGGTAGGTAGTAATGGCTGGCAGTGTTTTACCAAAGTCAAAAGAGAAATCCTGCAACCACCAAAATCTGATGCTACTCCATTTTTGTTTTCAATTTGCGAAGAAGGAAGTTGTTGTTCTTCAGAGCTTTTTGTGTCGTTTTTCTCAGTGGTTGCAGCGCCACCACAGGCAAGGAGGCGAACAAGTTTTTTTTTAAAGGATTAGGTTTTTTTGACAATGCAATATGCCGCACCAGATGAAAGTGTAACAAATGTAATTTTGGTGCCCAACTGAACTGAGTTTACTGGACTATCAGGTGTGATAGCACAAAAGAGAAGCAGCAAACGCAAATGAGGTGGAACAGCAGTACTTACCAACAACCGATGGAGTCATTCAGGACATGTTACTGCAGAATGTTGTTTCTGCTGAATGGATACTGAACTATTGAGCCATTAGGATGTCAGGTTATTGTCAGCAACAGTCTTCAGTCAGAGGCTTTTTCTTACTGCCCACAGCATCACCATCCACAAAGACTGTAAAGATGCTATAAGACATCAGTTACACTATTTAATATTTTTAAGTTGAATAAGAACTGAACTGACAGCGATGCGCAATGTTAGTAAGTAAGCAAATTTTTTTCCATATGGCATCTTTCAAAGATAAAAAAAAAACATGTTTCATTGTAAAATTAGACTTTAAAATAAAAACACTGAAACATAAAAGCTTAAAAGCAGAAATAAAACAGCATATAAAAAACCAGTTTGATGATATTAAAAAACTATTTAGCCAGTTAAGAACCTTGCAGAGATCTACAATCTCTTTCTCTGTAGGGACCTAGCAATACCGTTTACAACAAGTGTCATGCATTTGACTTGAACTGACAAGTTTTAAAAGCATCAAAGAATAAATCAAATTTAAAAAACTGCTAATAAAAAAAAATGCCTGTCTTTACAAAACAGCTGCTTTTTAAAAGAATAGACAGAATCAATATAGTACAAAGATGGAAGCAATGCGTCCACAGAGTTGGGTCCACTGCTCTAAAAGATTTAGACTTTGTCAGACCCGATGGGAAGACAGATGAAACTAAATCCAGTTGAATCTTTGAAGAAAGCCTGTAAGAGGCTGCAAAAGACTCAGTCAGACGTAATGTGGAATGATTTAAGTCAAACTATATTGATTTCTAAAAATGGCCCAGTCAAAATTTGGGACTAAAGCTAGGTGAGAATCTGTGGTAAGAGGTTGGCATTGCTGTTCGTAGAACCTCCCCATTCAGTCTCACTGAGATTACGGCCTTTTGCAAAGAAGAATGGGAAAACGTTTCATTCTGGTCGAATTTATGCCATTTTCCTCCCCAGAATGTTGAAAACCATAATTTTCCTTCCAAATTCCACCACATTGTCTCACCCAAAATCCCAATAAAAATACATAGAAGTTTGTGATTGTAAAAGTGTAAAACACAGACTTGTACTTCTGCCGGCCGCTGCATATGTTGTCAACTCACTTTGGTTATTTGTTGGTATTTTGTAGACCTACTGCCTGGAGGCTTAGAAGAAGAGCTAAACGGATAGAGATGATATGCCAAATGTTGGCCTGGAGGTGAGAGGGGGGTTTGTTCTGTCCATCCTAATAGAATTACAAGCCACTGATAGATGAGTTCTTTCTCTGGGGCTGCTTGTCTGTCAAACATTAGGTCACACTCGGCTTCCAGACTCAGAGGGACGGTTCGGTAGAAAGGAGGATGGCGGGGGAGGGGAGGGAGCTCATGGCATGTAGAAGAAAACGTCTGGAGAGGTGCCCCGCTCCCTGCCAAGAAAAGGAGGGCAACAAAAGTGGGAAAAGGGTCTAGAAAGCGAGAGGAAAGGGTGAAAAAGAGAGGGTGGGAGTTGGTGAAAGAGAGCGAAATGAGTGAGGGTGGGGGGTTAAAGAAAGAGAGGAGAGTGAGAAGGGTACAAAAGGGTGCATTTGAATCGGCTCTAATTAAGGCCTGTGTGATGGACAGGACCTGCGGACGTGCCTGCTTTTTCTTTTGCAGCGTGTGTGTGAGTGAGCAGGGAGACGGTGCGATGATGGGAGGGGCCCGGCCCCAAGTAGAGATGTCTACTGCCAGCAGCCTGAATGGGACAAAGACCTGAATAGAAACTTCAAAGCAACCTCTGTGAGCTCACCCTCCAACTCTCTCCCCTCCTCCCTCTCCTTCGCAGTCCCTTGGCTCGGCGATGGTCAACAAGCTCCCGTTGGAGCAGACGCCGCCTGTGTGATTCTGTTTGCCGGCCTGTTATTTTTCTTGACAGCTACAGGCGATCCCTGGCAGCTAGTTTAGATTTCAAAGCGTGTCTTATGTGGGGATGTGTGCGCCGGCTGGAGAAAGCAAACTGCAGGGATGCAGATATAATTGGAGCTGAGGATCTGACTCATTGCTCTCCCCTTTTTGAACCGAGCGCTGGCTCTCTTAAGGCAGCACTGGAACCGGAACAAGTAGCCCACAGCGCTGACACGCTGAAGAAATTATTGTTGCTAAATGATACAGAGGGGTTTAACGTCTAATTTCATCCCAGTGTCCTTACCGATTTCGCCCCGCGTTATGATCCCGCGGTGTGCGTCATCTCATTTGGCTCCGGCTCAGGGCTTGTAATGATCTCCCACTTATCACCTCTCTCGCTACAGTAGATCCTTCTTGAAGTGTTTAGTGGTGCATTTGCACCGGCCCTGTTTGGTCCGCTTTTATCAAACTCCAGTTTGATTGGCTGGAAAGTCCGGTTCGCTTGGGGAAGTGTGAATGCGCAATCAAACTCTGATGCGGACCAAAAAAGCAAACTCTGGTCTGCCCAAAAATCCAGGTCTTGATTTGGTCGAAGTGGACTTTGGTGCGATGAAAATGCACATGTGGATGGAAGCGGACAAGAGCCAGCTCCAAAAGCAGGAAGCAAAGGAATTTTGGGTAATTACAAATAAACAAACATGAGAGTTTAGCTCTATCAGGGAAAATGACTAGTAATCTTTTATCAAAGACAAAAGAGAAATCCTACAACCGCTAAAGTCTGACGCCACTCCATTTTTTATTTTATATTGTCAAGAAGGTAGTTTCAGTCATGTCTTCTTCATTGGTTTTCCTGGAGTTGCACCACAGGCAAGGGTTGAACAGATTTTTCAAAAAGTTTGCTTCGTTTGACACAATGCAGTGTGAAAGCAAATCGCAGCAAACCAGCTGAAAATGTAACAGATGTCATCATTTTGGTCCCCAATACACTGGATTATCAAGTGTGAAAAGACCCTAAGAGACAAGGGCCTACGCAAATCCAGGAATTTATCCTCCCTCAGAGAAGAAGCAACTCCCTGGGAATAAGCAGGAAGAGCTGAGGTTGAGGGCCGGGGCAGGGCTGAGATAAGATTTGCTTGTTTGTTTGGATATCCGTCCTGTCTGAACCCTCTTGTACCAGTCAAGCGTCAGGTCAACCGTCCAAAGCCCGTGGGATCAACATGTCATTGTTGCCGCCTGGTGTCCCTGACATGTCCTCAGTGGCGTCATCACAGAACACAGACCAGATTGCTCAGATCTCGGCTGAAGAGCCACCAGCATCCACCTCTAATCAGAGCACCGCCCCACCGAACAACCTCATCAGGGGACTTTTATCCCCCCCCCCCTCCTGCCGGCGGGTGCTTTGGGAAATTGTACAGGCTGCTGCAACTTTGATCACATATTTATATTCCAAGTGTAACCCCAGCAGGCAAGCCTCGTGCCCCTGCAAATGAAACGTCATCTGATTGCGCTTTCATTTCACGCGAAGCGGACGACAGCCTTTATTCTATGAAAATAAGCTTATATTTGGAGCTGTAGATAACTCTATCTGCAGACAGAATGTTATCTGTCAGCCTGATTATGTCATAGCTTTTTCAGCTGAGCGTGATTCTGTGCAGGCTATAAATAAAGAGGCTGTAAAAAATAAAAAAACCTGGAGGAGGCCCCCTCTGGCACATACACACACTGTCACAGTGGCATGGCCTTAGAAACAAAGAGATGAGCATTATAACGCCTAATGTACGCATGCCTGATTTCACACTCGGAGCAAAAAAGAAAAAAGAAAGAGGCATCAGATCTGAGCACGCATTGTTGCATAAACATGTCCACAGTGTAGGTCAGAGGTTAACCCACACTAATCATGGGCAGGAATTACACATTAAGTTTAGGCCTCCTTGTTGCCATCAGCGATCGTTAGACACAAATCTGGCTTGATCGTTCACTGCACTTCATGGAAAACTAGCAAATTAAAGTTTATTTAATGTAGCAGGGTTTAGTGCAACTCTATGCATTTTTTTTATTGGGTTTGAGGTCTAGTTATTCCAGAAGGTTAAAGAGTATGTAGTTGTGTGTAAAGTTCAGCCATCTGACCCTGAATTCAGAAGAGACAAGTTCAGAAAAAGCCGGTGGTAGAGCAGGTAGGTCCTGGGCTCGAATCCCAGGCCGGGTTCTTTCTGCACAGCGTTTTCATATAGATAGGTATGAGCTGCCCCTTTAATTCTGAAGGGGTAGGTGGGTGGGTATAGACGATGGATGCAGGCAGCAAAAGTACAAAACCATCACCGTTCACACACTGGAAACTGGTGATGTCCCTGGTCGGGTTTAAGCAAGTTTTACATTGCCTTGGACTGAGAGGGTCCAAGAAATAAGAACCTGCTCCAAAATGAACACCCTTATGGTCAGACAATCATCGTGCTGGGTGATGATTTGCACAAACTAGTTTAAACAAAGAGAAGACTGACAAGTTTCAACCATCGACATCTCGATGGTTGAAACTTGGACAGCTGGGACAACAATTATCTCAAACTTAAAGTAGACAAACATGAGGCCTTTACCATACTAAAATTTGTAGATCCATGTTTCAAATCTGAAAAAGCTTAACCAAATCTACCGAGAGGGGACAAACATCCATCTATAAGGATACCAGAGGCCCGTAGATGATGTGTGGTCAAGGTACATCTATGCACATATTTATGGGAGTGTATACATAAATCTGGGTCTGCATGAATACATTCATGATTAAATTCAGACTTTGTCCAGTTTTAGCTTTGGCAATTTTTTCATGTCCAAGAACAGTTCAAATTCATTACAAAACTCCCCAAATTTATGTGACATTCATGGACATGATGAGTGCATGTACACGTTTTCAGACTATTTCAAACCTGTAGGGACGAGGAGAAAAAAATCCTAAATATGAGGACTTCCTTGTTAGCAAGCAGAGCTTTCGGTCGGGCTCATCAAAGCCACAGCAATTACTCCCGTGCTCCCTAACTCGGGCATCAATCTGCTCTTATCTCAGCTCAATGCAGGATCAGGGAATATCAGCTCCAGCATCTGCTCCATCCGCAAACCGAGCCACTAAAAGCACAACAAAGTAGCTCTGCAGGCATAAATAGCGAAAGGAGGGGGCCCCCCGGAAGACGGACACATAACAAAAAGCAGGGTGATGAAAGATAGGACGGAGACACAGGTGTGTGTGTGTTCTTGTTTGTCTTATTTGCCTTGAGCATTTGGGTTCAATCAAACTGGAATCTGTCCATCAGCCAGAAGAGAGAGAAAAGAAAAAGCTTCATTCAGACGGATTTCCAAGCAGTTCGCCTCGGCTCAGGAGAGATTCTTCAAGGGAAATGAAGACATAGAGAGAGAAGGAAAGTCAACAGTGGGTCACGGAAAAAGGTCAAAGTTGAGCCACAACAGGCAGGAGCAGATATGAAGTTAAGACAGGCATGTCATATTTATTTGAGGGGTTAAGATATCCCCCGACTGTTTGTCTTATGAGCTTTGAGGGAACCCTCACATCAAAGCCCAGAGACACGTTTTTTACATTATGAAGCCAGTTTGCTTGGAAAAGTCAGGCGATCCTGATTCTGTTATGGGGAGCAAAGCTGCTCCAACACCTGGCTGGAGTGAGAGCTGGGCTGCATGAAGTGGACAGCAAACTATTTTTAGGGAGGATGTTTATTTTCCTCCCTGTCCCACCGAAGCAACATCTTTCATTCCGACCTCTTTATCGCAGCTGTGACCCTGACTTCCCTCCTCCTCCTCTTTCTCCTCTGACTGTTCTGTCTTCTGTACCTCCTTGTCCTCTTTTGATTCCCCTTTTTTTTTCTCTCTCTCTCACCTTGTCCTCATTTGAGCCGGAACAGTCGGCCGTGGCGCTTTCTCTGAATTCAAATGCTGAACCATCTAAAGACTTCTCAGTTCCGCACGTGCTTCGAGGCCTCGGCCCTTCTAGCTGCAAATCAATAATAAAGGAGTTAACGTTATGAGGAAATACCTCAGCTCCAGGTGCTGGCTGCGGGGGTCAGGGGTGAAAGGTGACTGGTCACACACAGAGCCTTGGGGCTCCCTGAACCCTGACCCCCACAAGACTGATGAACAGCATGCTAACGAGTACCAGCTCCCCTTCTCCGTGTCTGCACTCTCTCTTCTCGTCTTTGACCACCTCTGATTCCTCTCCCTCTTCTTCCTTCTCCCCCACTTTTCTGATTGGAGACAGCAAAGAAATGCAACGGTGCCCTGCGAAACGTCGCATACTCCTTATATTTGCTTAATCTAAACCTTGCAAAAGTGTTTGCAACAATTAAAAAATGTAATCAAAAAACACCAGGTACAGTCAGAAGACAGTCAGCGCCACCCTTAACAAGGAGGGTACAACAAAAAGATAATTGCTGAAGACGGTGGACAGGAACAAGAATGGTAGGAAAAGGTGCACCAGCAACAGGGAGAACTACATTCTTGAGAAGATAGTCAAGCAAAATCTATTGCAGACACAGATGAATACTAGATAGGAACTACAAATGTCGCATTCAGGCCATTTCTGAACCAGAGTCTTACCTGAACGAAGGAGAAAACAAACTGGACTTTCGCGCAACGGCCAAAAGTCCTGTTTTCAGATTTATGTAAATTCTGTATTTTATTTGGATATCAAGGTCTCAGGGTTTTGGAGGAAGAACAGGGAGGCACAGAATCCACTTTGCTCAAAGTCCAGTGTGACATTTTCACAGTCAGTGGTGGTTTGGGGTGCCATGTCATCTGTTGGTGTTGATCCACTGGGTTTTCTGAAGTAAACGGTCAATGCAGCTCTCTACCAAGAAATTTGACAGCGCCTCACACCTCCCTCTATTGAGAAGCTGTATGGAGATGCTGAATTTATTTTCCAGCAGGACTTGACACCTGCCCACACTTCCAAAGGCACCAAAAGCTGATTCAATGACCATGTTGTTCCTGTTCTTGATTGTCCAGTTAAACTCCCCCGACCCGAACCCCATAGGAAATCTACGAGCTGTTGTGAAGAGGAAGATGAGAGACACTACATCCAACAAGGCAGATGATCTGAAGGCCGCTATCAAAGCAATCTGGGCTTCCATTACACCTACACAGTGCCACACGCCAATCACCTGGATCATATGCCACGGCGCATTGATGCAGTAATTCATGCAAATAGGAAGCCCAGCCAAGCATTGAGTGATTAGAAATATAGATACTTTTCAGAACCATGGTTTCCTCACACTGCGCAGTGCTCTGTTATGGTCCATCAGACAGCATCTCAAATAAAACACAGCACATACAATTTTGAGGTTCAGACTCTGCACCTGATGAACTTTTAAAGTAGCTCACCATCTGCAGCTTCCTTAGATTTATAATCATCATACCACATTCAGACAAGGCACTGTTGCACCCTTACATAACCTAACCCCTATCTAGCAGTGCATGCAATACTTAAGAATAGATTGAATAAATTATGATTGGGTAAGGTGTTAAATCATGGCCAGCAGTGGAAGTGCTCTCCTACTAATGAGGCTGCTCATCCTCCGCTCTGGAGGAGGAAGGGAAGTGAGAAATCTAATAACGGGAACATTCATGAGCTTCCACCCACACGGGCACATTAAAGAAGCACATGCATGCACAAAACGGACCCGGTTCAAACGGGGTCGATGCGCACACACGCATTCGCCGCGCACACGGCCGCATGCTGGTGTCATTTGGGCAGCCGCACCATAAAGCCAATTAAAGAGATGAGTCTTATTAGCAGAGGTGTCCCGGGCCTCGTACATCACGGGGCTTTCCTGGCAGGGGCCGGTGACATGCAGGGGGCTCTCCGTCATCTTTATGAGACCTGTCTCATCACGCCCTTATGAGACACTCATCCAAACTTTTACAGAGACTCATGATTCAACTGGTGCTGGCTCGGCCCAGAAATCCATCCAGTCATCCGCAGGTCACCTCTGAATGGGCTCGGGAGGGGGGGGGCGAGGAGGAGTGTAGTGCAGCATACGACTTCAACAAATTTTCTAGTGTGCCTACAAGCATAAAAATCTACATGTTTACCCTTCAGATCATGTTTTTCATATTTCCCATTAGTCACTAGAATTTCAAGGTGGCGGCCATTTTTCAAGATGGCCACCATGACAACCAGGGTGACCATTTTATTATGGTCACTCTGGTTGTCAATGTAAATCATTGAACATGATTTCTGTGAATTCAATTATGTATGGTTTGACACAAAGTATTTATCCGTAATAAATATTACTAGTTTCAGTTTTTTAAAAAAAAACCTTTTCTTTGACCACCATCTTGAAAAATGGCCACCATGACAAATTTTGCTGAAATATTCAGCTCTCTGCTGCACCAGTGGAAGAGCAGAGATGCTGGCCTTGTTTGGAGCAGCGCTGCATGTTTTCAGTGCGAGTCCCTCTAATTGAAAAAACGTAATCTTGTTTTCTTTCTACCTGCAGGGAAAGGCATTATTACACTCGCTCCAAAGCTCTGGCCCCTTTGCGGGGGCGAGTGTGGGTCGGGTGGGGAGGAGTGGCGGCACAACCACGATCAGAGTAGAGGTGAGGAGCTAAGGTGTAAAGAATCGGATTCCAGGGCAACTCAGGGTAAACATTGCCCCGGTCCCAGCTGAAAACCCCACTTGTTTTCTTGCTCGAGCCCCCCTGCTCAGAGCCGTGGACCACCTGCAGCTCCGCTGATGACAGATTCCCTCCACACCGAGGACCGTCAGTGCCAAAAGGAGACTAATCCTCCTGCTCCTATCCTCCAACAACAATAGGCCTGTCACTCGTTCGCTCATTCAGCATACCTTTAGCCGCTCTGCCCGTGTGTCAATACGAAGAAAACCGACAGGAGGCAGACAGTAGGTTCCCACGGCGCTGTATTCATAGCGTTCCGCAGGAATCTGCAACCTGTTCGGGCCTGTTTTGGTGAAACCTGCTCCTTATAATGAAAGGCATTGATGCTTCTTCTCATTTCACATTCACCTTGACATCTCTGTTACAGCCCACACGGCGTCTCGTCTTAATCCAGGAGTGCTTATCTTTCGCTTTTTATTCAGTTACCAGATACTGCACTGGAAGCGGAGTACAGTGCTGGAATGACATGAGAAAAGAAAAAAAAAAACAAGAGTTTATATTTAGCTCAGGATGAGGATGAATTTTGGACATCTGACAGTTATTGGCCTGGAGGTTTGTCTGTCTGTGTGCTTAACTCCCTGTGCTTAATCTAATGAAGGGTCGGGTAAATGATTTAACAGGGTCAGCTGCCTTTTTCTTCTGCCTTTACAAGCCGAGCAGACTATAACCAATCCTTTCATTAATGATTTATTCATGGCATAAACATTGTTGCTTTATCTCATCTCAAGAGACTATTCAGGTTTGATTCTCTCTGTAAAGAGGTTCTTTTAAAATGCGTATAAAAAAAACTCCAGCTACAGAGCCTCGTGCTCATATTTCTTAAGCTTCAGCATATTTTGCTCGGATTTTATGTGGCAGGCAAACACAATGCAGTGCTTAAATGTGAGTCAGAAGAAAAATTATATGTTTATTTTTTAAAGCTTTTGAACAAATAAACATCTGAAACTAGTGGCTTGCAATTGCATACAGACTCCTTTTAACCTGATATTCCTAAACAAAACCTTTTGTGCCTTCATAAATTGGATAATTAGCAAACAGATGAACGTCCATCTTGACTATTTAGCTGTCAAGACGGCTAAAGAGGGAATGTGATAACTCTGGAGGAGCTACACAGAGGAACAACTCAGGAGGGAGAATAGTTGTTGGTTAGTACAAGCATAAGTTGTGTGCTCCATAAATCAGTCCTTTAAAGCAATTGTGTTTGTTGTGGTCTGAAATGACTGATTTTGCAACACTTTTTTCTCCAAAAGTTGTAATCAAAGTTGCACTTTTGTAAGCTCTATTTTTGCCGTAGCATTTCAACAAAAGTTGAAAGTGCCGCACATAACCTTCACAAAAACAACAGGATTTTAACACGGTTAATATTTCAAGAGAAAATAGCATTTTCAAGTACCTTCTTGAAATATCACCCTTAATACAAATAAAAAAATTCATCTCAGTTGTAGTGATTGGTCAGAAAAAAAGGGAAACACAGAAAACATTAAGGTGATTGGCCAGATTTTCAAAAAAGTTACAATGACTGGTGAAACTCACAAGTTCCCGCAAAATTTGCGAATGACGAGTGAATTTGAAGTGGCTTCTATTTTTTTTTCAGATCCTCTCCAGCAAAGCTGACTTTTCTTCAGCTATTTCACAACAAAAGTATGGACAAAGATTTCAGTTTTCTTTTGCAAATCCGGTAAAGAAAACCGGCAGCTCTAATCGCAGCAAAAGGAGGTCTATAATAAAAAGTATCAACTCAGGGGAGTTGAACAAAAACACATGCCACACTTCTCAGATTTTTTCTCGAAAGGTTCGAAAACTATATATAGTTTACCTTCCACTTCACAGCCATGAGCCACTTTGTGTTGGTGTATCCCATAAGACCTAAATGAAACACATCAAAGCTTTTGGCCGGAACATGCGAAGGGTGCTCAGTTTAAAGCAAGTACAGTAGTCATGTCACATGCTTCAACTTGAGCACCCTTGTGATAATTATCCATCGTGCATTTACATGCATGCGAGAATTTTGGAGGCCCAGTCCCTCCTGGAAGGTTTCAACACAAGCTGGGGACTGATGAAAATGGGAACGCGGAGGTTATCAGAGGTAAATGGAAGCTGGAAGCCCCAGCTGGGTCTGTGGTGGTGATTAAAATCCAGCAGCCCCTGACCTCAGCAACACAATTTAACCCAAGTCATCTAAACAAATGCACTGCAGTGGAAACAAAAGCAGGAGGGGGGGAAAAAAAGAGAGAGAAAGAAAAAAAAATCATTATTTTGGCACAGAAAGAAGACGCGTGGAATTAACTATGAGAGAAACTGGTTCAGGAGCGCATGCTAGGACCGACAGCTCAAAGGACAAATCAAACAGAGCAGCAGAGGGAAGTGCCTTTCTGCACCTCTTGTACGCCCCGACAGCCGACATGTGACAGGCAGCCTGACGCGGTGATGGACGAGCCTCTTCATGTGTTATGAGCTGCAACATGAAACATGAAGGGGAGCTCTCTGCCAGGCCCTATTCTGGTGCTCCTGCATTGATCTGAGGCCCCCTGTATTAATCATGCACTTAAAAAAAAAAAGAAGACTCTGCAGCTTTCATCCTTTCTTCTGCCACCTCGTAAGCCCACTTTTATCATATAACTAACAGCGCTGTGTGTCTGAGCACAACAAAGCATCGCTCCCGCTAAAAGGCCCCTTTGAGATGGAGACTGGGTGTCTGAAAGCACATTTTCACCAACTGGAAAAGATCCATGTAATAGAGAGTAACATCATCTATGGGAGTGTTGAATGGCAGCAAGTGGCAGTCTGGCTTGGAGTGCACTGCCTCCATGTGTCGAGAATGTAAATTACATCAGAGCGGTGTGGTACAGGTACCAAATCTGGGTTTGAAACAGGGAAGAAGAAAAAAACCCTGTTTATCCATGAGTAAAGCATACTAGGATAAAATATGTTTACCATTTGCGTGCTCTGGTTTTACTCGAGAGAAATCTTTAATATTTTGAAAAAATGAATAGAAAAGTCCCTGGAAGTCGTGAGATAAAAGCTAAAATCTAATATCGCTCCGGTGCATATAAAACTTAATGATAGGTGCACCAAAACATTTTTTGCATCCAATTAAATCTTTCAAATGACCAATTTAGCAAATAAAAAGTGCAAAATAAAGGGAGAAACCCATTGTTTTAAACTTGCAGTGCTAATTTTTATTTATTTTTTGCTAAATATTAGTGCGTTTAAATTTTTTTATTTGAGCAGCTTTGATTTCCACACACATTTTCAAATGCATTGGAAATGTTACATTCTATACGACTAAAGAGCTTTTTTTCCCCGTGTAGCATTCTATTGTTTGGCAACAGAAGCGAGCCGCTGGCAACCGGCGATAAATTTGCACTTACCCACGATGGACGCAAAAGCTAGCCAATTAGCAGCTAGTTAGCAATAGCCTCAACCGCCGTTAGTCACAGAACGAAGTCAAGATGTACGCGTGCGACTCAAGCTGTTGCCCGACAGGAAAGTCAAACTGGAGGTATACAAAACTATTTACACAAGATTAAATAGTCCTGCCACAACAAAATTTAAGACCCGTGATTAACACATCTAAGGTCAACAAATTTTTTTAAATGCAAGACATTTTAAGGCTTTAATTTCAGACATGAATTTCATGCTTTTTAAGACTTTTCAAGGATACAGCGGGCACTCTTGCACCACTGGAAATAGACGCCAGGCCCCACAACTCAGCAGATATTGATGGGGATACTTAATGAAAGCATAAATCTGAAAATGCGCAAAGCCGTTTCTGGGAACTACCTTTCACTTTCTGTTACCTGTAAACAGATATTTCAGCTCAGGAGTATGATAGGATGACATTTCAGTTCGTCTTGTTTTTTTAAAGATGTTTGCTTACTGGTGTCTTCAGAAAGTCCGTCTCGCTGAAATAGCCGTTTCAAAGGAACTTCCTCTTGAGCATAAGGTGACAAAGACCGAGTATCTTGATGTATTCAAACTGATAAGCATGTTTTAAATAGACCAGAAACCTCGTTATGAGGAAACCTCGACATACCACGATGCCTGCGTCACCATACTTCAGTGTTTGGCGGTGCCATCTGACATTTCTTTGTTTTCCTTCCTCAAACTTTTTTTTTTTTTTTTAAACTAAAGTTTGATGTTTTTACATGATATTTGGAACAAACCACATCACACTGATGAAATAAAACTGCCTTTTTAAATAAGAGCCACAAGTTTTTAACCAACTGGAGTCATTGTCAACACACTGCTTTCTGTTACAATTGATTAAATGAAATCAGTAGGATTAAGTCACGACTGAGTCTGATGGTTTACTTTAACTCTGCCACTCCTACTAGCAAATTAAATACCAAATACAGAAATATTTGTTACTTAAAATAGTGAATGATAAGGTTGATGTTGGATTGTGGTCATTATTGTTAACGTTATTCTAATTTACTGGAATGCTCTTGTATGTCAGTGAATTTGTTGGCCAACAGGCCAACCCGACAGCACTTACGAAAACGGAACGAGAACCGTTTAAAAAGTAAGATGTACCACAGAAGAAATGTGTTGATTTTTATTCAAAAGTTACTGTCTCCAGACAAGTACAAATCAGAAAAAAACAAAAACAAAAAAAAACAAGAGTGACTGAAACGAGGATGGGATAATAGACAAATAACTCAAGGCTGTAGGCAAGAGTGCAGGAGAATAAAACAGAAATGTCCAAAAAGGAAGGAGAGAAATTAAATTTTGTATATGTACACATGATCTAATAAGGATTTATACCGATGTAGTGGTAAGTAACAAACAATAAACAGTACTTTTTTTTTTTTTTTCCTTAAAAGAGTTTTGTTTTTTTACTTACATAAAATAATTAGGCAAAAACACGTATAGGCTGTTTATCTACTTTATCACATTACATCCGACCACCTCATAGTTCATGTTCTAAGAGCCAATTTATCCACCTCGGACATGGAAGATTACTGTGAGAGAAGGTGACCTCCACGAGCATGTTTTTTAAGGCTTAAGCATGGAATGACTACAAAATAAACGACCTCAGTAGACAAAACATTTCATTGAAACTCGTGTTGACAAACGCATGTCAAAATCTAAGCTTTTTGTCTAGCTGCCACAGCGCTGCTGAATAACATCGGAGTTCAGTACTGTCCGAGTGACTGCCTTACAGGTTGAGACATTTGAAATCTAGAAGCATCTTCTTTTTTTTTTTTTTTTTTTTTCCTCCATTACCATTATTATCATCATCATTTGTGACAGGACTCTTTTCAATGCTGAGAAAAAAACCTTGAAAGCTCAATTTCACAAGTTCTTTTTCATTAGTTATATCCAAACTAATTTACACGTAGGAAAAAAGGTAGAAATTCAAAGACGGTATCAAGACAAAGAAGAAGAAACAAAAAATATATAGGAACTTAAAAATACAAATTTAAAAATCTTCCTTGACGCATGGCTGCCCATGCTTTCTTTTCTTTTCTTTTTTTTTTTCCTTTTTTTTTTTTTGTTTTACTTATACATTTCTCAAACTTTCGGGCTTAAGATTGGAAAAAAATAAAAACAAAACAAACAAACAAAAGCACATATATAAAATCAGCACCGATTCATATATAACTTTTATTTAAAATGCGGAGATACCCATTTTAAACATTATGCTGTGGGAATTTAGTTAAGAAAAAAAAACAACAAAGAGGTTCGGGGTAGGGGGGTGTTTTCTTTGAGCTATATTCCATAGCGACACTACTCTTTGTTCAAGAGGGGAAGGGCAGATTTTTCCATTTTCCTAAGGAATGAGCGAAACCTCTGATTGTTTAACAGGGAGCCTGGAACTCTGAGTACGGGAATCTTCACAGCATGAAAGGGATCTAAACTGACTCTATGCGACATCTTTAACCACCAGTGGTTATCAGGACCTCAACTCAGACCCAACAACGGGGAGAGAGAAAAAAAACAAAAAAAAAAAGAAAAAAAAAAACTGAAGAGATAGAGGAAAATAAACTTATAAACAAAAAGAGGAGGAGGGGGGGGGGGGGGGGAGGGAAGGAAGAAAAGCACAAACAGAAAGACCTCCATCCACTTGGCTAACACAGTACAAGCAAGCTACTACAGTCTGTTTATAAATTACTACTTCACACCTGGTAACTTACTACAATTGTAAAAAGGGTTAGACATAAAAAAAAAAAAGGTTTCTTAAGTTAAAAACACACCAATTCATCCCCATGTTTAAAAAAAAAAAGAAAAGAAAAAAAGGAGGAAGAAGAAAAGCTATTGATTTTTTTTTCTCTTCAGACGAGTCTTGCTTTCTAATATGTTTTGGAAGAGGCCTGCTTAACACTAGCTTCAAACAGGAAGAGCTCACCCAAGGTTATAAAAGTAAAAGTTTCTGAAACAAAGTCCTCTCTGAGCAAGCAACACTGAGTGTGGGTTGTCATTGGTCCACGTGGAGTACAAGCCAGAATGTGTTTGTATTTTTTTTTTTTCTGTGTGTGTTTTGTTTTTTTGTTTTTTTCCGTTGTTTTTATTTCATTTTTTTTCTTACAGAAAACACTTCTGTTTTCGCATCTAATAATTCTCTTTAAATACAAAGCGTCTCTTCTGCAATCCCAGCGTCAGAATCCTCTGGAGTTTAGCTTAAAACATGGACACCCCGAGGACCTAGGAGAAAAACACACACACACACGGGTTACTTATTTCCAGATGCAAGTTTTTTTTTTTTAGGTTTTTTGTAACTATATTGTTGCAACCACAAATGTGATTGTGTTTTATGTGACATACCAACTCAAAGTAGATTACAATTAGAGGGAAGAGGAAACAAATGTTCCATTTTTCTTTCCAAAATAGATCAAATACATTAAAAAAAGAAAAAAAACACTGATATCAAATGTAACTTTTTTCAAATTGTTGTTGTAGATGCTGAAAACATCTCTCCTGTAGCCGTCTGTCTCACAGCGACTGAAGAAGCCTCAGACTGAAGACTGTGGTCTTATGAAGAGGATTCTCAGGGTTGTTCTTCATTGGAGAACATTCATCTGAACGTTTTTTTTTTTTTTTTTCCCGCGCCATGGATTCTCAATTTGATTGCAGCCTGAACTTTAACTAGGCCATTTTAACAGGCTTACAAAAAAATGTAGGATACAGACAGTCAGGATTTTTTTTTTTTTAAGATGCACAAAACCTGACATAAACTTAGCGAGAGATATGACGAAAATTATAGCACGAGTAAGAGAGAAATAAAAACTATTTAAAAATTAAACTGCAACCTCTGCCTCCATCGAGGCCCTGGATTCATCTTCTTCCCATCACTTCCAAAGAGCCTCTCTGACACAAAAGTCTATTTTGGTTGCTTCAGAAACTCCACTTGTTGGATTTTTATTTTGAGCCACCAGAGTAAAAGGGCCCTAAATATCAAAGCATATTAGCATCATCAAATGTTGGCAAATAAATTTTGAAAACCAGGCATCCTTGTGTTTCTATATGATGCCCCACTTTATGTTTGCAAGTCACATAAAACCTTGAGAAAACACAATGAAGTTCGTGGCCTGAAACAAACTTTTGCTAGACACTACATATTCAGCAGCTCTGCCACAAATAAGCAAAAAACAAGTTGTAGATACACGGTTAAATGCGATTTTCTCTGAACTTCTGATCAGACTGGCAAAAGTTGTCGGAGTCCTTCTAGGGTTAAAGCCGGCAACCCACCGTTAGTTTTTGAAAACCCAAAACTACACAAGAAAAAGTAGTAATGACTTTAGAGGAACGATACCGCAATGTTTTCATGATTGCAACCGGCAAAAAGTTTGTCTTAGTTAAAGTTTGTTTCTTTCTCTTTTGTGCCCCTCTAAACAGATTACATTCAATTTGTGCTTAAAAAAATAAAATATAACCTCCCCCTTTTCTTTTGGCAGCCACAACAGATGGAAAAACTGAAGCAAAGTGAACCCGTTTGCTGATTTGATTTTTAAAGCCCCAGTTTTAGTTGAAACAAACAGACAAACAAACAAAAACCTCTACATTAAGTCCCCATGTTCCCTTTCTGCCAGCTGAAAGGAGCATTTCAGGGGCCGGTCTTGCAGTCTGTAGGTTGTTTACACTAGCATTAATCGCAGCACCGAGAGGGCCCAATAATGTTACACTTGGCCACCAGCTGGTCAAATGAACCTTTCGCAAAGTTTCACAAGACATTGCTCAGCGCCGGGAGTGTGGCCAAAAAAAACGACTCCACTCCGCTGAACGTTGTCCAATCAAACTTCTCGTTTACAAGCCCCTAATTTCTGCTTCGCATAATGAAAATACTGGGATTTGTTTGCCAAGCGATAAATAAAACACAGTCTGGAGAGGATGGGAGGGGAACAAAAAACAAAAAAAAACAAAAAAAAAAAAAAACTTAAAAGTTTACCGATTCATCCATGATAGAAGCGGGGTCAAAGTAGTCCGGCTTGAGCTCAGACCTCTCACGGCGGTTCTTAGACGGCGGCTGAAAGAGGAGAAATGTCGAGTTTTAGAGTGGGGGGGGGTAAATCAAGGCATGCTCTGCGTCAAACCTCCTTACTCATGAGGAAAAAATGTTTCAATCAATTTAGACAATATTTGCAGCTGGAATGCACTTACCGCTTTATGCAACTCTTCCCAGCAAACAGAAATATTTACGCAGGGTGAAACTTAGATGTGGGTTTTAAAGTAAATCTACATGCTCTCTGTGGTTCTGCTATCAATCTTAATGTTGCACCAACAGCTGCTACTGCCAGCACACAACATAAATCAGTGCTTCTCTACAAGTCAGCCGCTTCTTGAAGGGGTTTCTGTTGGAAAACGTTGCAGTCGGCACACCGAACAAAAACATTCCCATCAGAGTAGCTGATGGAAATGAAGGAAGGACAAATGTCAGTTTTTAACACGCTAGGAATATTTTCATGCAATTTTTTTTTTTCCCCCACCGTTTCCGAGGATCTCTGACCTGCCAGTAGGTGGCAGTAACAACAGCAAAAGTACAAGAAGCCATTTGCGGCTGAGGTTTGAAGTTCAATATCAGGAAAGAGAAAAAAAATTATAAATTGAAAAACCTGACAGCAGCTTGTTGCTAAATGGCTTAGTCTCCAGAAATGTTCAGAAATATTTTATGCATTTTTTTTTTTTTTTTTTTACTTTTAAAGTTTCACAATAGACCAAGAAAAAGTGGATGATTAAAAGCTCTTGCTTTTAAGAATTTGCACTTCTTATTATAGACGAACTACATCTGTGTTCAGGTGAGTTTGGTGTCGGTGCATTCAAGTACCGGCTCCGACGAAGCAACGCTGAGGTGGTTTCCTCAATGTTTATGATTGGAGCTGCAGTAGTCAAACTTTTATGGCTCACTTTTGAGCTCTGGCTGCTTTTACCTCATTTGTCCTCAAGAAATATAGTGCAGGAGGATAGAAAAATGTTTTCTAAAGTCTTCCTGCCAAACATTTTGCAGACTAGACACCTCAAATTAGAGCTGAGCGATAAATCGACTTTAGTGATTAATTACATTTTTGGTTTATGGAGATTTAATTTTAGGAAAATCTGGATTATTTTTTTTCCCTCCCAGCAACAAACTCCTTGGGTTTCCACAGTTCAGAGTTATGTCAGAACACCCAGGGCGGCCATCTTCTTTGACAAACGATTTTTACAGCTTTTAATTATATGGATTTTGAACGCAGATCACGTCTGTGACAAAACACAAATTGGACTAAGATTTTTCTTCCTTTTTTTTTTTTTTAACAAAAATAAAGTCATAATGTTACAGCCGCAGTAACATGAGAATAAAGTCGCAATGTTAGAAGAATGAAGTACAAAAAAATGTAATCAAATGAACTTTTTTTCTCCTTAAAACAACTTTTTCTCACAATTAGAAAAAACAATACTGTAGTCTGGCTTTAATACTCTTCTACAACTCACAGGAGGGACAACTGAAATAAAGGCTCCTTTTTGAAGATATGTTCTCTCATTCGTATTTTTTTTTTTTTTTAAGAAAATAAACAAAAGGAGAAAACATCTAAATCACATCCAGTATGAATAAAAAATAAAAATTTGACTTTTTTTTTAAGCCATATCCCCCAGTCCTGGTCCAAAGACAGCACAGCTTTGTTGTACATGCCTTTAACCTTCCTGTTATCTGCTGAAAGTCTCGTTCTCTTGCACAACGGGAAACTGGTGGTAATTCTGAACAGAAACCCCATTTAAACGTTTTAAAATTCGTCTCCTCTTCCTGTATCTCACTGATACTGAAAACAGTCTTCAGTCTTTTTCTTTCAGGAAGCTCTTCTAGTTGGTGTGGTGAATTCATGGATCACAGGCTAAAAGTCAGATATTTTCTCATGGAATTTCTTTGAACAACAGTCTAATACAGATGTGGGTCACTTACTGAAGCGAATGGAAAAAAAAAAGCTACTTAGCAAGCAGCAACGAGACAAAAAAGTCGTGAAAATAAATCTCTCAAGTTCAGTTTATTTCTAAACTTTCCTTGCATCTTACCAGATCAATGTCCATGGTGTCAAAGTCCATGCCTTCGTTGAGGTCGTCCATCCGCCCCTCCGATGACATCATCACGTCCTCCACAATGGGCTCTTCATCCTCCTCCATGAGCCCGGTGCCGCGCCGACTGCTGGACAAAAAAAAAGAAAAAAAAAAGAACAAAAGGTCATATGGTTAGCAAACCACAGCGGCGATCTGTGCCTTTCCGCCTGGCAGTTGGCCTTCGGGGGTCTTACATGGCGTGCTGCAGATTGGTCCTGAGCTTCGCGTAGTTCATGGCTCTCTCTTGCTGCTGGCGCGCCTCTTCCTGCTGCCTCTGGGCCAGCATCCACGTCACCTGGGAACTGGAGGCACAAGGGCGGATGAGTTCCTCCTACCTCCGGCGTTTTAACTGGAGATGGCACTAAATGTGTCAGACGCAACTTCAATTTCCCGCTGGCCGGACGCCTGCGAGACGTTTGAGGCGAATAAATAAGCAGAGCGGGGACCGGCCGCTTGGCAGGCGGCGGAGTGCAAACATTTTTTTGCGACCGGTTTTGGCCTCCGAATTAAAAGGCGTGCGGACAGGGAATGACTCTGAGCGGCGTCCTAATACATCCTGGCTCCATCCGCTCGGCCAGCGAGCGAACCACCAAACTGAATCGCTGCCCTGGACGCGAGCCTAGGGTGAATTAATAAGGAAAACTTGCGGTATTGAAGGGTTGGGTTCCTGCACTGTGGATATGGTGAATTTTTTTTTTTTTGGTGAGCACAAACAAACCGCTGCTGAAAGGTGATGTTTGAGGCTGAACGTTTGGGACCGAGTCTTTTATTTGAACTGGAAGCAACAGCACAGATCAGACTACTCACCCCCGTACCTCCCCCACTCACCCCGACCTCGGAGTGAGCCTTTTATACTACAGACCGTTTCTGTTATCAACCCCGTTTGGACAGCGTCAAGCCATGGAAACGTCTGACAGTTTACCTGCAGGAATAACCTTCAACTGTGATTTTAGAAGGAACAGAACTACACGAGTAAAATAACTAAATACTCAAAGTCGGCTGGAAGGCGGCGTGGATCAGGGATCTAATAATAGATTTATGTGGACTAATTTTCTTCACTTTATTTAGAAAGATTGCATGATCTATGACAGCTTTATTCATTTTCCCACACCCAGGGGGATTTTTAGTTTCCTCTGATTCAATGAAACACACCCAAGTGATACAGGGTTCTAGATTTGTTAAAAGTGTTTGAGAACGTCTGATCCTACGTTGAGTTTTGTCCCACTATAGTCGGGGGTCTGTTTTTTTTATTTTTGTACCTTTCCTAGATCAAGATTTGCAATTTTACTTCAAATTCATGTGGGACTTTTACACAGTGAGCAGGCTTTAAACATGGAGCCTGAAAATGGTCAGGAGGAAAAGGAAGTGGAAGAAAGAAAGAAAGAAAGAAAGGAAGGAATAAAACAAGAATGGCAGGAAGGAAGACAAAAAACAAAGCAAGGATGGAAAGGAGGATACAAGGAAGAGAGGAGAAAAGGTGGAAACGAGTAAAGGAACGAGAAAGGACAGACAAAAGAGAAAGAAAGGAGAAAAGAGACTAGTAAGGAAAAGACGAGGAATAAAGAAAGCTACAAGGAAGGAAAGAAGAAAGAGTAGAAAGAAGGAAGGAGACAAGAAAAAAGGAGACGGGGAGAGAAAGGAGACAAAGAAGAATTTTCCTTTTCCCCCATCCAGGCCAGGAAACGCATCACATCCGTACTTTTCCACCCTCATAGATGCTTTGCATAACGTCATAACAGTTTATATTTTCCAAACTCGGAGCGACTCCTCCCATGTGGGACAGCAATCGCAGGGTGACTCGTGAAACTGAAAGCAAACCAACAGCAGGAGGTGGAGGAAGTGAGGCGTGTGTACTTGTAATCCATGGGAGTCTGGTGGTGCTGAGGCGTCTGCGGATGGTGCTGTTGGTGCGGGTGAGGATGGGGCGGCGGCTGCTGCTCGTGGGGGAGCGCGTAGACCCCCATGTAGCTGTCGTCCCGCCCCCTCTTGGGGTCCCGCATGGCAGTGGAGGTGAGATGAGGCGAAGGCAACATGACGGGGGTCTGAATGCTCTGCTGCCAGACGTCGCCGCTGCTGCTCTCCTCTGGAACGAGAAAACCGCCACATGCTCGATCCTGGATCAACATTTAGAGGTCAGCGAACGATAATCGATAAAAGGTGGCGTTCTCAAACCTTCTGGCAGCTTCCTCTTTGCCGCCGACGTTCCGGCCGTCACCGCCGGGGGCTTCACCTTCTTGGAGCGGACCGAGGAGCCCCGGCTGGAGTAGCCGCTCATCACCGACATGGTGTCGTCGTCGCCGCCCGCCTGCAGCGAGTTCCTGTAGGAGATCAGCGGAAGCCAGCAGTCCTCTCGCTGCAGAGCCATCTGGAACGTCATGAAGCGCTCTAGGTACATGTGGCTGACCAGAGGGAAAAACAAACAAACAAACAGGAAGGGCATGTCAGACGCGTCGAGAGCGACCAACTTGACACACAAGACCAGGTGCAGATTCCACCAACTGGGGCAACAGAACGCCAGTTGCTCCGTTTGTCAAAGACACCTGCTGCGCTCCGTATCTGGAGCTCCAGATCTGGAACGCAGCAGCAGACCTACGTTCATGCGGGAAAATAAGTACAGAGCTCTTACACAGTCCTCTTGTCTTGTCTCATCAGCTTGGAGGAGAACTCGCTGAGGATGTCCAAGAAGGCCAAATTGAGGGGAGGGCCTCCCTCTCCCTGAGGACTGGGCTCCTTGAACGCAAACTCTATACCGTCCCTGGAAAAACAAACACAGGCAGAGAGAAAAATACGACGCTGTGAGCAAGAAATATGACATAAAAAGAAACAAAAACAAATAAACAGTATCACCAAAGACACTGCTTTTCACTTAAGTGAAGATACTCACGGCTAACATTTTATAAACATCTAGAAATTACATTAAAATAACTCAAATTAAAAGTGATTATTCGACTACTGAAATGCTGGTCAACAAATTCAGCAGTCAATTGACCGTTAACTGGAGTAAACGGACAAAAAATGGCCAATTTGCTGAAAGAACAAACACCCTCAGAGAAGTAATTAAGTTGGGCTGAAACAATTAATCGCGATTAATCGATTGTTGAAATAATTGCCAACTAATTTAGTAATTGATTAATCATTAACTGGAGTACACAGACTCTAAAAATGGTCATTTGCTGAAGGACCACCACCCACAACAGTGATTACGCTGAAACTGTGCAAAAAAAAAAAAAAAAGAGATTAAAAATAACTTTCTGTAAATATGATCTACCCAGACTTCCTTAAATGGCATAGTTTTAGCTTTTAAAAAAATAAAATAAAAAAATAAAAATCCCTTAAGGCACCTTTTTTTGTTTAATGTTTAATCAAATAAACATTAGTTGACTAAAGGTATCCGATGCGTATAATAAAGGAACGCTGTTATTGCATTGTAGACAATAAAATTGTTATTTTTTTATTCAAAAATGTATTTTAATTATTTGCTTATTGGAATATTTTAATGCATTTCTAAAATTTTGCAAAAAAAAAAAAAAAAAAAAAGAAAAAAAAAGTCTCAAATAAAATAAAGTTGCAGAAAGAGCCAAAACAATTGTTCTGATTTATGAACTAATCGTAAGAATAATCCATAGAACAATTTATTACAAAATAATCTAAAAATGTCTGGTTCTTTTAATGCAAACCTTCTATGATAAATTCTGTTGGAATAAATAAAACACACAGTTCATCCTTCGCTATAAAGACCAGACTGTTTTTGAAAAGTGCATTTGAAAAGTCGGCCTCGGTTTACACGACACAAACGTCTCCAGTACTTTATAGGGAGCTTAATAAACCAGACGTGGATTCCCAGCTAGCGGTGCTCAGAACCGCTCATATTTTAGACACGTTTACAAGCTGCTTAAAACCAAAGCATTTTAAGCCGAGCATTCCTGCAAAAGAAAAATCTCCGTTTTATACTCTTAGTTTATAAACTCCAACTCCCTGTAATTTTATATTTATTGAAGAGGTCTGGGCATTTATCACTTTGGTTCGGATTACCGTGATTCCACTTTATAGGGCTCAGCTGTCCTATTATATTGTAAAATGAATTTTGTTATGTACTGCACTGCATTCTACTAGTCGCTGGGATTTCCTTTGAGTGTTGGTTTGAATGTTACACTGAGGAGCTTAATAAGCCACAGCAAAAGACAAGGTGCAGGAAACCTTTTTCTGATTCCAAGCACACCGCTAACCAAACAACACACTATCACACAATACAAGATTAATATGTGTGTTTCAAGGCAAAATGTCAAACTGTTTGAGGCTCAGATTTTCTTTTTTTCCCCCCCTTTCCAAGTTGACGATGAATCCGTAATAGTTATTTCTAGAGATATTTCTAGAGATTCAAATGTGGAATATGTAAAAACCAGAGAAATCAAAGACGGATGGAAGATGAGGCAAATTGATGGATGCAAGACCCGATGAAATTTCATTATTTTTCTAATTCCGTTGTATTTTTCTGAATTCAATTTAAACCATGTTTTTTTTTTTTGGCTTTTTAAATAAAAAGGTACGTAATTATGGTGTGACTGAAAAAACAAAAAACAAATCAATAGCTAGAGTTCATAGAGTTCACCATTTACCGTTTTTCTGTTTCACATCTATAATAGTCTAATGTGGTTCAACAAAACATTAGTTTTGCAAAACACTATGTGCAAAACTAAAATTGCTTTATAGTATATATAAAAAAAAGGCTTTAGAATCGACTTGAACACGAAAAATATTTGTCCCATAAAAAACCTATAATAGTGAAAATGCGTGGACACTTCCATGATGATCTGGACGTTTGTTCGTTTATTTATTCAATCCGTTACAGACATCTCCATTAGAAGTAATGTTTCTTACAGTGAGGAATTATTGAAATAATAGTCAACCAATGTAGCAATTGCGATTAATTAATTACTGATTAATTAATCGTAAACTACTGTGGCATTTCCCTGGTCCTCAAGGCGCACTGCCCTGCATGTTTTAGATGTTTCCCTGATTTAAGACGCCTGATTCAGATGATTGGAGTTCAGTGACAGTTAGTCAGCAATCAATGGAAATCATGTGTGCTTGAAGCAGAGAAACATCTAAAACAAGCAGATGCATGTTGGGAAACACTGATCTAAAGTATTAAAACCCCAAAAAAGAAATAAAAAAAGAAAAGAAAACTTGCGTTGGCAAAAGATAACGCAGCAGAAGACGACAATTGTTGAACTTTTAAATACAGAATCACAAAAGCTAGAACAATAGAGTGAAGCAGCAAGGACAGAACGAAGCCTTACTTGTGGAGCATGGCGATGGCGTCTCGGGTTTTCACTTGGTCGAGGCCGAAGGTCAGGGAGAACCGGCGCGCCAACTCTTTGATACCGCAGAATGCGGAGGAGGAGCGGTCGAACCCGTGACCGAGTTCAGACAGCATTTCGTTAAACAGCTGCAACCAGAACAAACGTTGAAAATGTCCAAGCATTAGATAAAACATTGAAAATGAGAAAAACGGACTCAACGTGTCGAATCGGCTAAATAAAAATCGCCGAGTCGAACCGAGCGTGTTCACCGACCTGCTGCAGACTCAGAATCAACGTCTTGGCACACTGGATCTTGTCGATTTGTCGAGTCTTACTCATGGTCTCCTTGATGATGTCACCATAATCGTTGTAATACTGAGAAACAGAACAACACTGATTAAGTTTTTGTTCCTGCAGATTCCCATTATTATTATTATTATTATTATTATTATTACGATGAAGGACAAAGTAAAACTTACTCTCATGTACTGCTTGAAGATGTCCGCTCCAGTCCTCATTTCTACCACGCAGTAGATGATGAGCTTACAATAGGCAGCCAGGAGGTTCCTCCTCTTGTGCAGAGCTTCGATCTTTACCGCCTCGTCGTCCTGCTGGCCATCTAAAAATAAAAAAATGAATAAATAAAAAACACCAGAAGATCAAAAATGAGGAGTCCAGCTGCAGGCGATCTTAGAAACTGGGCTCTTAATTCGTACCTGTGCTGTTGGTGTCGTCGTCCTGGTCGATGAAGACGTGGTTCAGGATGAAAGACAGCAGCTCCGACTGTAAGGAGTCCTCTGGCGAATAAACCAAAGGCTCCAGGTGTTCCCGGCCTCCCGAGACCATCTGATGGCTGAAGATGAGCAGAAGGTCACACAGGATGGTGAACGCCTGTTGGGAGCAGGATGAGAAAATGTTACGCGCAAGTTACATCTACAAGTCGAGCGGAGTTTATGTCGCAGGCTTTCCTCCCACCTGTTCTTTGACGGCCGTGTTGACGTTGGTGAGGTAGCGCTGGCACATCATGCAAAAAGCCCTCATCTGCTTCCTCAGGTTGACCATGTCGTCCTGACAGCAAAATAAACCCCATTTCATTAAAGGTGTTCAACTTCCACGCACGTTTTTCTCCTCAATTTAACTTCAAAACCAAGACTGAAAGTCCTCACCTTTCTTGAACTGCCCTCGGACAACTTAGCCAGCTGCCACAGAATGACATAGTGGGTACACTGCAGCGAATGGATGACTATCTGCTCAGACAAAAAGAAAGGCAATAAAAGACAAAGATGATCAATAGTATTGTATTTAGACTCCATAGCACCTTGTAAAAGTATTAAAACCTCTTAAATCTTTTCACATTTTGCTACATGAGCACAAACTTTAAGGAATGTCAGCAGAATGATCATCTTTGAGGATCTACAGACTCGTGTTTTTTCAAAGAGTTCAAGTAAAGTCAGAACAGATAAAGAGCGTCCTGGTGCCTTAGTTTTCAAGGCCTACCACACATGCTCAGTTGGATTTATACCCAGACTTTGACTGTGCAACTTGAAAACATGAGTTAGCTTTAGGTCCGACTCTATGATTAGAATCGTTGTCCTCCTAAAAACCGAACCTCCACCAAGTCTGTCGCAATTAATCGCTTGATAAATTAAAACGAGTTGATTATTTCCATTCTGATGATTAATATTTTTACAGGGAGACTTTGTTTACAATCCATTTTCATTTATGGTTTCGTTTGTGTGTCTTTGTTTCTTTTTTATTTATCATTTTCAGTTATTTTATTTTGAACATTTTAAATGTCTTCCAGTGTTGAGAGTTGTTTACAAAGTTAAAATTTGTTAGTCTTCGAGAGGGAAAACTTGCAATATTATGCCATTATCAACATATGACTTGAAAACGGCATCAAAACGACAATATTGTCGTTTATCAAAATAATTTCTGGGACTATTTATCGTCTAGCAAAATGTTTTGTCGTGAGATTAGAGTCATATTTCAGCCCTTAAGTGTTTTGGTTTTATCTGCCTTCTTGCCCGGGTTAACTGTAACTTAATAGCTTAATTTCTGAAAACCCATTTCACAATTATGCGCTGCTTTGTGTTGGACCATCACATAAAAACGCATTACAGCTCGATAAAACAGAAAAAAAGAGTGGAGTGTGAATACTTTTGAGACACGCTGCAAGCGGCTGTGGATGTTTCATTACCTGCTCAGGCATGTCTCCATTCTCTATACCCGTGTTGAGCAGCTTGAAGTTGCTTGTGAAGAGGTCCCACCCTGACAGGTCGTGTGCACTGCGACAAATAAAAACACCACCGCATGTTAGCGATGCTCTAAGAGGAAGGAAAGTCGCATCGGTACGGCGATGTGGTGATGGGTTCGTACTTGTGGAACGCAGTGATCCTCTTTAGAGTCGACAAAACCTGATAAGCATCATCTTCATCCGCGTCTTCACCCTGGAGAGAGATTTATTGTTAGAATTCAACTATGCAGAGAGAGGGAAAATAAAAAATACACAAAAAAAAAAACTAAATCGTGTGTCAAACTCGAGGCCTGGGGACCAAATCTGGGCCGCCACAGCTTTCAACCTCCAGAGGGATGCAAAATCAGATAATTGTTTGCTAAAATATTAGTTTCTTAATCAAATCAAAGCCATTTTTAACTACATTCTGCTGAACTACGTCAATCCATGATTGCAGAAATTCTCACAGAATGAACACATTTCCGCACTTCCTCGCGCAAAAGCATCATTGTGAGATTATTGCAAATTTTCTGCAAAAATGATCAAAAGCATTGTGTTTAAGTGACTGCCAACTCCAACCTGCAGGTGGCAGTATTACTTCTACAATGCTGCTCTGTTATACTTCATGTCAACTTATCATCCGCCATTGATACGGCGAGTAGCAAAGAGTCACATTTACCAACATGTATAAGTGCAAAAGTTCCTGTAAATATTTCTATTTTAGCTCCACAAAAATCAATGATTCTGACTGAAAAATAAAATAAATTCACAGAAACAATTTCAAAAGAGGAACTGATAAATGTGAAAGCAGTTTTTTAAAGGGGTTATAATCCATATGTTTGAGAACATTCATGATCTGGATGTGGTGCAAAATGAAAATGAAAGTTTGACTCCAAAGCTCTGGATTCTGATCAAAACCGCCTCCGGGTAGACGCGGCTCCCACCTCTTGTAGAAAGTCCTCCAGTAGCCGGCTGAACTTGTCCACCAGCTCGTCCAGGAGCTGCGAGCGAGCGATGTCGACCCTGTTGAAAATTGTGAACTCCTCGTTGCAGAGGGCGTGGTACGTCTTGGAGCACGACTCCAAAACTTCAGTGTCTGTGTGCTTCTCCACTATTTCCTTGATCTGACGCAGCAGGGCCTCCAGGTGCTGCGGAGAGCGGTAAACAGATCAATAGCCGACGCTAACCGCATTTTCTGGAGGAAGAATCTATTAGTAACAATAACAAGAGGGAAGCTGGAACAATTCGCCTCGGGCCCGGTGGTACAAAGCAGGATTATTGGATCGGTGAGATAACACGAGGCCCGCGTGTTTTCAGTGTCCCAAACCCATCGGCCTGATTGTTTATCCTGGAAAACAAACCCGCCCCGAAGGAGGCTGGGTTTTTATTAAAAAGGAAGGGATCGATACATGTAAAGCGGAGCCGCCCGGGCGTTTGTCTTGGAGTAATAAAAAGATACAAATGCTTCGATAAACAGGTTGGTCCGTTTTTTCCCCCTTCCAGGCTAATACGGTTAAATTTGACCTTTACGGGGAAAATCTGATGAGAAACGATTCAGCAGGAAGAGCTAAGAGAGATTCCCACACACTTGCTGCTGTTGAATTTTAATGCAGTAAAGTGGAGTGATGTAAAATATCAATAAAATGTTGTGTCTCGAGTTTTTATTTTGAAGCTCATGATAAAGATTACCAATAAAAGCACAACTGGGATGAATAAAATGGTTTTTTTGTAAACACTGGCTGTCAAATTAAACAATATACAGTTACAAACATAATTAAATAGAGTTGGATATTGTTGACATTTTCTAAAAATCATTTAGTGTTTTCCACATATTTTTTATACATAACATAAAAAAAATGAGCATCCTGGTTCTCACTGATTAATCATCTCATCGCTTGTGCATAAATGAACACATTAAACTTGTACAACTGATGACGCTGATGTTGTGACATCATTTTGTTAAAGTCACATGAGCCAGAAAGTCTAAGTAATTCTGCTCTGTAACCCGTCTTACCTTCTCCAGACGTCCTGTGGTGTAAATCTCCAGGTCAAAGTACTGAGGCAGCTGTAACAAGTTAGTCACCTTCTCTGCGTCGACAGCGTACTGCGAGGGCGGGGAGATACATTCCAGGATATGATTTTTTTTTTTTTTTTTGCAATGAAGTTTGTTGGAATTGTTTTTGATAGAAAAAAAAGTTGGATGCGGCGTTACCTTGGCCAGTAGAGGCGGCAAAGCCACGGCAAACAGCTCCGTTATTCGTGTCCGATCGTCCAGCTGGGTTTTCTTCTCTTTCGCCGTCATTACCTGATCAAGAATTGAAAACCAGTTAGAAGACTGTCCACGACACTGGTTTGCTTTTATACAGCGGTAAACACTCCTGAATGGAGAGTCAAAGCAACTAAAGATGGCGGCAAGCGTGAAGTGTTTTAAGTGTACAAAGATCCACTCTTTATGTCCATATGCCACTTTCCTAGACTCAGGTTAGCAGCATTTCTGGGACCATTACAAAAATATGAAAGAAAAAGAAAAGAAGACAGAAAATGGAGAGAAGGAAAAAGGGCAAAATGAGGAAATAGGGGAAGGAAGGAACGAAAGCAAGTAAAAGTGGAAGGAAGCGAAAAATGAAGTTAAAACAAAGGTAAAAATGAAAAGGGAAGGAAGTAAAAAATAAAAGGAAAGAGGAAGGTAGGAAGCCAAAGGAATAATGGCAACAAAAAGTGAAGTAAAAAGAGAAGGAAGAAAAGAAAGAGAAAAAGGGAAGGAAGTAAAAAGAAAGATCAAGGCAGAAAAAGGAGGTTAAGAAAAGGAAGAATGGTCAAAAAAAAAAAAAAAGTTTTAGAGCTTACGAAAAAAAGAAAAGAATGTCCAGAAAAAAAAATATTCCACACGCTATTATTTTCCCCCATGTGTAATTCATGTCTAGAAAATGCAGGAATCATAATCTGTTCTTCTCAGGAATATGACAGAAAGCATCCCTCCTACCCTCTTGCCTGTTCCTCTTCCAACAGGTGGATGGCATTCAGCAGCCTGACGCACAGTGCACAGCATGATTTCAATCAAAGCTGTTTCTTGTCTATCTGTAAGAGCTGCACGCACACGCACACACACACACACACACCTTCATTTAGACGACATTTCTGCTTTATAAATGCTTTAAGTACGGGAAGTTGTGAAAGAAAAGGAGGCGTACCTTCTTCTCCTGGCATGGGGTCGTCCAGCAGTAAGCTGATCATACACTCCCAGTCTTTCAGTAGCTCTGCACCACATTCCCAGAGGGAGTCCACCAGGTAAGCCGCGTGCTCATGGAGCTGAAAGGACGGAGAGAGTCAGCCCTGCACAAAGCGGACAAACATGCTGCAGCCGGAGAACAGGAAGTCAGAAGCCTACCTCGCTCTCCAGAAAGAAAAAGACAGTGGTCTTAATGAGGTTGGCGTTGGGGCTTTGCCGGCCTCTTCTTTTCGGGGCGCCCTCCTCCTCTGGTTCTCGCTGACTGAACAATCTGCGAGGAAAAGGCTTTGTTAGCAGCGGCGAGAAACATTGCTCTGTTTTTCTGTGTTTTTATAAATACAGAAAAACGAGCAACGGCTCAATCAGTTCTGACGTACTTCTTGTAGAGGAATTCTCCAGCTGCCACTGCAACCGGCCTGTGTGCCGAGTAGACCAGGTGGTAGACGCTCTCGCAGTCCTCGGGCGTCAAGACCTCATCCGTACTACTGCAAAGACGAACACGAGCAGCTTTACCAAACGGCTCACAGCTATCTGAAGTGGCAAGTTTTCCACAACCTTTTCACACAACTTTAAGTCCTTTTACTAACATGCCAGCACAACAGGAGTTTTTTTTTCCATGTGTACAATAATTTCTACTTAAACGCAAGACTTTTAAGACTGTTAAGAATGACATTTTGCGCCACAGACGCAGAACGTTTTGTGGCGATGTTCTGCGTCGCCGCAGAAACGAGCAAACTTCGTCCAGCCAACTGACAAATAAATTTGCACTTGCCCACGATAGACGCAAAAATGCTAACAAGCTGGCTGGCTAGCCAGGGAAGCCGACGCGAGCCACAGAACGCAATAATATCTTAAACTTTTGTCTGATAGAAACAATCCACAATTTCAAAATGAATAAAAACATAAACAGAATGTACAAGATGGTATAGCCTGTCATGGCAAAAATTTAGGGCCTGTTTGAATTTGTCTGATTAAATTTAAGACATTTTAAGGCCATAAAATAGCTCACTGCTTGAGTGGATTACCCAGAACTGCACCACAGTCAGATGTCAGAATCAGTCAAAACTCTCCTTGATTTACTCAGACAGGTTAAACACTGAAAAATCTGATTTTTCCCCTCTTCATTAAAAGCATCAAAACAAAGCCTGATTGCTGTGATTATTAATAACGAGCAAGATAACAAAAATATTCTCAGCAATAATAATTTGGAAATGACTAATAATCTGTCGGTATTTACTCTCTTTTCTTGCTTCAATCTTTACACCAAAATAAAAAAAAGAAATCAAAGTGCAATAATAATAACATTTAAACAGCTGCAAGAATAACTGTTGTTTTTCTGTTTTAAATAAAATATGACAGAATAACAGCACGACAGAATTTTCATTTGAAACTTCATCAGAAACCTACCTGCTCATCCCTACATGTTAAAACTAACAGACTTACTTTAAGACTAGTGTGAGCAGTTTAATCGCTTGTACTGCAACATCATATTCCTTATCAAGAGTCATGGAGACGATCCGATCCTAAAAAACAAAAAAATAATAAAGAGAAGAATCTGGTTTAATAAGTCATTCATCACAATAAAATCAGAGTAATAATCAATGTGCGACTTTCCCCATTCTTAGGAAAACTAAAATCATAGCTGCAGTTTTAAAGTCGTCCAGCAGGTGGTGCTGACCTTAAAGCGGCTGGTGAAGAGCTCCAGTCTTGCATTGAGCTCTCTGTTGTGGTAGAGGCCCTGCAGGGCTGTCAGACACTTCAGACGTACCTCCCCTTGCTGGAACCAAGTCAGAAACAGCGCGGGATATTCAAACACTTTTTTTTTTTATACACACGTGGAATATATATTTAAACCTACAGTCTACAAGTTTACCAATAACAGCAGCAAAGATGAATCTGAAGAGCACCGTACCTTATCATGCATCGTCCATCCCACGTACTTCAGATAGCTGTCGTTGAGGAAGGCATCGCTGTACAGTTTCATCCACACACCGATCTCCTCTATGCAGATGGCCCTGATTTCTGCTATCGAGTCTCTGTAGGCACGAGAGTCGGTTCAGAAAAGAGGCAGTCTAGATTTTGAGTTTCTCTTCTCTGCGACAAGAAGTTTTATTCTGAGACGTACCGATATCGATGAACGAACACGCCTTTGAAAATTGCATTCATCATGTTCTCGATTTCGTCCTGATTTTCTTGGAGCTGAAATAAAACAGAATTTGTTTTGTTGTTGTTTTTTTTATGTAAATAACAGCAAGTCAAATGGGAATCTTGAACAATGGTAACTAGAAGGATTGAAACAAACCAAGTGCGACGATTCGCAATGTCACACTGCTACAAACTGAGCTAACAGATGGATGCCTGGTTGTATGAATGCTGTTGCATAACAAACTGGAATTGCACGCTAAATAACCATGAAGAGCAGCTCTACCACCAACTGAGTTAAAGTTTTGATCTGGAACAAAAAAAAAAAAAAAAACTTCATCCAGTCAGCAACAGGCTTTTATAAATAGGATCACTCTCCTCTTCCTGGTTGATCAGAACAGTAGCTTTTTTTTCTCTCACGCCTCTAAACTGATTGCAGATGTAAACAGGCACTTCAGCACTAACTAAAGAGCTGCTGATGGAGATGGACGACCAATCAAACAGTTGAAGTCCTGAATTAGTTTTGTTCCTAATCTGCCTAGTTCATGGCCAAAAACATTTCCAAACTGGAAATTAATAACATAAACGATCCTCCAGCCTGTCTATCTGGCTGTGGAAAACCACACATCATCTTTTTAGCAGTGGGACTGAGTTGGTGGTGGGAAAACCTCACTAAGGATTTTTGCTTTTTAGAAGTCTTTATCAAACGTCCATCACCAAATGTCAGAAGAAATGTGATAAAAGTTTAACTGGTGAAACTCAACTCATGATTCACGAGCTGATCTATAGTTTCCACAGCAAGAGGGAAACCAGTAAATGCTGCATTAGCATTAACACATTGCTAGGAGAAGAGTAGTACACGACCGCACTTTATTATTCACCCACACACTTACTCTCAAATTACAGCTCCATATTAGGGCTGCAACAACTACTCAACATGAATGATGTCAACTGCGAAATATAACAGTGAATTCATCTTATAAGAGTATATAGAGTTTCTTAACAGCGAGGGAAATTAACTTCTTCAATAGCAGCACTGCACTACATTTCAACAACGTCACATGATCAAACAACTACTACATGACCACCAACCGCCCCACTCTCCCACAAAAAAAAGTATTTTTTTTTCTCCAATCAGACGATATATTTTAAAAAATGACTAGTATCGGTCGATATGGATGTTTGTGCCGATATATCACATGTCACATTTTTGTCTTTCTGGAAATGTTGCTGAATATTTTCTTTCGTGATCAACAGCAGGATAGGAGCCACATTAGCAAGCAATGCCATTACAACTAAATGGAGTGGTAATGTTTAGTAATGTTTAGCTTTTCTAGCAGCTCTACCACCGACTGAGTTACAGTTTTGATCTGGAACAAAAAAAAACCTTCATCCAGTCAGCAACAGGCTTTTATAAATAGGATCACTCTCTACTTCCTGGTTGATCAGAACACTAGCATTTTTTTTTTCTTACGCCTCTAAACTGATTGCAGATGTAAACAGGCACTTCAGCACCAACGAAAGAGCCGCTGATGGAGATGGACAACCAATCAAAACGTTGAACTCCTGAATTAGTTTTGTTCATAATCTGCCTAGTTCATGGCCAAAAACGTTTCCAAACTGGAAATTAAAAACATTTATCCAAGTGAATGCAGTATTTGAAAGAAATACTCCAGATGAAAAAGACCTGTCTGTAGTTTCCTGGCTGGTTTGTTATGTTGCTTCAGTATTTAGTAGCCGACTGAGTCGTCACGTAATTTACACCATTTTACGCGGTGAAGCTAATATGTACCCATACAGCATTAGCTTGTATCCTCCAGGTGATTTACTGCTTCACTGTGGCAGATGCAGGAGTATTACCGACCTTCTAAAGTTGCTGTTAAACATCAGTGTTGTAGCGTTATCTTGTAGCATTAGCGCAGCCTGCATGCGGCATCGTTTAGCATTTCATGCCCCGACCCACAATGAATCACACATGGAATCACCCAGAAAAGTTGCTGAGCCTGGTGGTAGGGGAGCTAAGGAAGTCCACCAGCGATCCGCCGAGTTTGTGTGGTAAAATTATTAAAAGCCAACAGGAAATTTAACGAGGTAATGATGTAGTATTGACGTTACTTAAATATTTATTGTATTAAGTCTTGTGTTTTCCCAAATCCTAATGATCCGTTTAGTAATGTTTTGCTTTTCTAGCGATGCTTGGTTATTTATCCAAGTGAATGGAGTATTTGGAAGAAATACTCTGCATGAAAAAAGACCTGTAACTTTACCAAATAGCAAAAGTGGCCACAGAGCCAGAACATGGCGCATATATCTCACTTCAGTGATATATATGCGCTCACTTCAGTCTCACGCTCTCAAAGCAAAACTCTAATGCGCGACTACAACTCAGCCGGTTTATGGATGCACTTTTGAAAGTTCTCGTTGAGCGTGCGCGAGCAAATCCCAAGGTGAGGTTTTTATACTTGACACGTACGTTGGCGCCCGAGCGCCCAGTTCAATATATCAATTATAAACCTAGCTGTGTGGCCACACTTTCGAGGTTCAGGTTGAGTGTACAAGAGCAGAGAAAGGGTAGAGGCTTTTATGGTTTACATTTACGTTGGTGCAGTATTTCCTGAAAAGACAACCTTCATACTTGCACACCTGCTCTGGACGAACACCTTCCAAATAGACATATTGAGTGAAAGGTGGCCAGCTGTAATCCACACCTAGGTCAGTGTGTCAACTATAAACCTAGCTTAATCAATCTTTACCATCACTGTTTGTGGTGTATTACAAAAGAATTGAATAAACAAACAAGTGACGTTTAGCGTGACAGGGCAAGTAAAGTCTCCCATGCTTAAAATGGAGGAAACCCAAGCACAAAATACATGCAAAACGAAACAAGGTGTAACATTAAAAAAACTGTTTACTATTCTATTGTTTTTCTATTCTGCTGGTTCCTCTTCACCAACAACTACTATTATTACTACTATTATTAATTATATGGTCTTATACAACATTCTAAACACCTTGTGAGTCTGCAGTGCTCACCTCTTTACGCTTTTGAAGGAGGAGCTCCAGCCTGTCGTTTGCTCTTTTAGCAACCATTTTATTCCTCTCTGCTTCATACTGGCGCTGGGTGTTGTCCATGTTAATGCTCAGGTTTAGAGCTACATTCACCAGGGCTGTCATCAGCTTCATGGCTGTCAGGAATGACAAAAATGACGAGACAAAAGTTGATGCAAAGCGATGCGTGTGAACCGATGCAAAAACACCAAAACTCTTTCTGTACCACGCCAACTGTGAACCATGAAACACCTCGTGTTTATGAAAGGACTTACAACTTACAGATGCACATAGAAAAAACTGGTGACTGAACTCAGGCCAATTTTCAGTTCAATTGGCTTGGGTCGGTCAGACACTCAAGAACGGCATCTTCCCCCCCAAATCACTACACTAAGCTCCACCAGGTTGTGCTGACAACACTTTTCAGTGTGGAAGTTTAAAGAAGTGATTTTTAAAAGAAGTTGGCTACTTTCAATGTCAACTAGTTGTTTAAAGGTTATGTTAGACATAACAGAGATGTAAGAAAAAAAAAAGGAAGTTGTAATTTGTACAAGAGTGAGAACATCAGCAGATAGCACTAAGGCTGAGTGTATTATAACAGTGTTTCCATGTTGTGTTTATGAGTGTCAGTCGTTGTCTCTAGAGGTAGAAGTTTAAACTTTTGGGATATCTATACCGTATTTTCCGCACTATAAGGCGCACCTAAAAATCTTCAATTTCCTCAAAAGCCGACAGTTCGCCTTATAATCCGGTGCGCCTTATATATGGACCAATATTGAGCCACAACAGGTCTAGCAACTATGGTAAGCAGCCGCTGACTTCATTTTCCCCTGTAGAAGAAGAAGTGCGCGGTGCATGCTGAGATAGTTGTCAGAACGCTGGTTTGTTAATAAAGTTTTATAACACATTTAAAGCCAGGGGGGCGGAGGGGCGGGGGAAGAGAGACAGAGGTTGCGATGGCAGCATGTCAGTTGGTCTGTGTTACCCAGAAAGCAGTTGGGCACAGTATCGCAACACCAATACCGTGAGTAAAACAACGACTGGGGCAGACTACTATATAAAGTACTCTGGGACTACTTCTTTACAAATGTGGATGTGTAATAATAGAGTACGGAACAAATTGGCAACCCAAACTGAAGCGTCTATTCTATGCGCCTTATAATGCGGTGCACCTTATATATGAAAAAAAGTTTTAAAATAGGAAAATACGGTACATTTAAATACATATACCACTGCTTTTGTTGCTAAACTGTACAAACAGCTAAAAGAAAAGAAGATGCTAAAGCAGGTTCAGAATGTGAACTCCATAATTATTTTTGTGTTAATCCAGTAGTGCCAACAGTTGGTCACCAACATGTTCTGCATATTTTAGACGTTTCTTTGGTTCTGCAAGTGTGAATCGAATGAATGGGTCATTAGCAGGCTCCAACAGAACTTGACGGTATGATGAGGAAGAGTTAATTAAGTTATTTTAATCAGCTGCAGCAGGGTCACGGTCTGTGTGACTGATGTTAAGACGCCCCGGCTTTAAATGTTAGTAAATCCCTGGTTTACAACATCTGCTTTCATACACCAGGTGAGACGTCTTCCCTATTCTTATGCAAATAAGAGTTGACTAATAGTGGGAGAAAGAAAATATTCTGAATGTTAATTTTATATGTTTTTCATATTCTACTCAATAAAAGAAATCAAAATTGTAAAGATTTTTACTCCATATTGACAAGTCAAACCTTTACAGAAACCAGAGGAAAAAAACTGTCAAAGACTTTGGTGCAAAATGTAAATAAATCAGTTCCTACAAAAGAAAAAAAAAGCTTAATGTAGGGAACTTGTTGCTTTGGTTTTCTTTTCTTTTTTTAAAATGGCTGTATAAGTATTGCAGTTTCAATCATTTCAATAATCAGGTCAACATAAACCAAGTAATACATTTAACCTATGTTTTAATGTTATGTGCAAATAGATTTCTCTCAGTATGATCAGAAATGTCAATCTGTTTATTTTCTCTTTGTTGACATTTCAAGTAATAAAAAAAAACTAACTAAAAACAAAAATAGTTAAAAGATTTTTCTACATTTTAAATCCAGTAAAGCAAAGTTGGTCGATCTTAAACAAACATCAACCAACATCATGTACTGTGATGCACTTTTAAGGTATAACAAAAAGGCTTGGGGACATACGAATTAATGCATTATGGGGATGATCTAAATTTTGCTTTATTTTTAGTCAGAAACTGGACTTCAAACTGCGTTTTACATCAAAGAAGCTGCAGCTCATTGTTTTTCCCATGCATTAACAGTCTTTAAAACAAAGGAAACAAAAATCACGAGACCAGACTATTTTAAACATCAACCAGAAAAAGCCTGACTGGTGCATCTCTGCTTCTGTTTCATCACTTCAGTTTTTAGAAGAAACTAATTTCACTGTAGCAAAAATCAAGCTTACTTGCAATAAAAAACAGAAATGAAAGCTTTTTTTTTTTTTTTTTTACTTACCTGCCAGCGTTGAGGTGTGTCTGAAGGCTCGGACTTGGGAATCTGATAGTCCAGTGAGGAGGGAGATGACCGTGTCCATCATGTACTCATCATAGATGATACTGTATTGACACTGACGCACTAGCACAGAAATGAATTCACAAAAGCTTGTTTTGAACTTTTTCCACTGGGGCCCGGCTATGGTGAGAGGATAGTCGCCGCTGTCCTACAAGGGAGATCAGGAAAATAAACACTTAAAAAGTACAACGGAAAATCTGTTTTCTGCTAATCTTGGGGGGAGGGAGGGTGCGGGGGGGGGGGGGAGAACTATAATAATGATATCTGAGATGCTTTACCTCATCAAATTCCTCTGTCATTCGTCGAATGATCTCAGAGTTCTGCATATTGCGAAACATTTCTCCAGTCACCACGCCTGACAGATAAAGACTAGTTAGAGCACATTTGACTACGCTGCCAAAGGGAGGAATAATTTAGGAAACGTTCATTTGGCATTTAATGAATTTGAACCAACGTACCTTTACATCCTGAGCACTGGATGAAGAAATTGATGAGATCTAGCAGTGCAACATCTCTGTCATGTTTGTAGGACTCAATCCACTCATCAACAACAGACTGGGGATGAAGAGGAATAAATACATTTAAAAACATTAAAATAAAGCCAGAAAACAATAACTATCATTGTTCTACTATTATATACGTTGTTGTTCTTTTACCTGCATTGCACTCCTGCCCACTTTCACCACCTCGAACAGCATCATGTTTTCCATGCCATTCTCCTGATGGTGGCCATTTATGCGGCCTGCTCCCTTTCCACCTTTGCCTTTCTCCCCTGCCGCCTTCTTCCCTTTCTTCCCACCCTGCAGAAAGCACAGAGCACCAAAATGAGGTACGTTTACAAATAAAACTCTACACTTTTGCTAATATCTACTGAAAAATGTCCTTATTTGAGCTTTCCGTACCTTTCCTTTAGCTGTAGTTCCACTTCTTCCATCAGGATCCTCAGAGAAGTCTGTGTCTGAGGAGAATCTGGTATCTGTGTCCCTGGCAGAGGCAGAAAAAGTAACAGATTAAACATTTATATCAACTTCAACATGGCCTGCAGGTTTGGGCTAGTCACCACTACAAAGACATACCAAGGTTTTAAAAAGTTAGTTTCAAAACCCACTAAAAACTCCCAATCAAATTGTTTCTAAAGTTGCATGCTGTGCATTAGCTCTTAAAACCAAATCACTTGCGATTCATCCCTGACAATAACCGAATGTAGCTTTAAAACTGAATTTGGTTACATGGTTGCTATTATACAGTGGAACTGTAGTGTACGTTATTATTTAGTGAACATCATACACCAGTGCAGTCAAATTGTGTGTGTGTATATATGACAAACAAGAAGTAGTTACTTACTGAGGGTAGGCGAACTCTGGTGGTATCTCTGGTGCTGCTATCATTTCTGTAACATCTTCTGGTTAACGTCAACTTTACAACTGACTTAAGATTATTCTCAAAAAATGAGACGGGGGAGGTTGCATGTGACCTAGAAAATAGTAAAAAGAAAAAAAATCTAGTTATGCAATATTAAGAAACACTTCAATAAAAAGCATCAAATTAATAGAAAACTATAATGTGATAACATTAATCGGTCTCTGTAGAGAGAATCCAATAGTTGGAGGGGAGAGAAAAAAAAAAGTTTCACATGGTAACAGGGGGCGGACACAAACTCTACTGTCATGCTTGCTGTCCTCCTATTGGCTGCTCTTTCCTCGGTTCCTGTGGTTTTCGGACAACGTCACGCAGGCAAGCAGAGAGTTTCGTCCTCAAAGACCAAATATGGTGCTGTCCATTCCGCCCCATACATATGTAAACCAATCAAAGGGCAGGCTCAACATCAACAGGCCACAGAGAAAGCACTGCACGGTTGTGAAGTAGACATCCATACATATCACCTTGAAAAGTAGGCAGAACTTTTTAGGTGTTTTATTTATTTTTTTCTAACAATGCAAAGAAATGTAAACGCTTCCTTTGCAATGAAGGGGCTGGAATTAAAACGCCAAGAGAGACAAAATGTTCTGTCCTGGGAACAAACTCCACCCGTGCAATTTGCCGCTCTGGGAGAAGGTCCAGTGCAACTTACATTAGGTATAGAAATTACGTAAACAGAATCTGAAAAATTTAATGAAACGATTGGAATTAACTCAATTAGAAGATCTCGATGTTCTGCATGCGCAAAGCGGCGCTTATGACAAGATATGTTCCTTAGAAAATACGAGTAAACATCCAAAGAAAAAAAAAAGGAAACGAAAGCGCAGGGCAAACTATTGAAAACATGCGTTTGGTAGCAACTTATCTTAAAACAGTATTTCTTCAGGTGTTACTATTAAGTGCGTTTCCCCGCTCGTGATGGGCTCGTACCTGACAAGTCGACACGGTTTTATGGGTGTAGACTGAAAAAGTGGCGCCAAATCGGGCTGCGCCGCTTATAAAGTTGTAACAGAGAAGCAACAGAGTATCATGTCGAGAGAGGCGAAGCCTTGAACCAGGTCCATGTGAATGGAGGCTAACAGCGATTTCAAAAAATCACCGTCTCAATTCCCTCCAACCACGCCGACGCAGCTGCGCTCTTCGTCGGCTCCTGTCAAAATTGACACCGGTGCGCCGCTGGTGCTAGCGCCACCAGCTAAGGAACCGAGGATCTCGGCGTCTTTTCCTCGACGTCAGCTAGTTGAGATCTGATGAACTAAGCATGCACGACTCGGCTAAAACTAGCTGCTTGTTGTCGAGCAAGCAAGGCGGCGAACATTTACGAAGTATTTCAGACAGATTTTCCACCTAAAACCTCGTTCGCTACGTCTGTAAGACCACATCATAACAACAAAACAACGTAAGCTCTACTGTACTAGCCTAAGCTAAAAGAAAATTAGCCAATACACAATGACGCTAATCAACCATTTGTACGTGAGAATACAGTCCGTTTTTTCCACATAGCACTTACAGACAAAATGTGTCCCAAAGTAAGCACATATTAATAGTTAAACTGCATTTAACAAGCGGATAACAAGCACCGCTAGTTAGCCATGTTAACAGCTAGCGCTAGCCTTACCTAAAAAAAACATCACGTCCTTGCGTCCTCCATCTTGCCTCGGGAGTTCCAGTACCGTATTGCATAAGCACCAAACACTTTGTTTACAAATAAATTGCGGGTAAATGTGCACATAAAAACAATAGAGCGCTTTTTTATGTCACAAATTGTGTAATTTCAGCAGTTGTGCCGAAAATTAACTCCGCTAGCCAGCTAGCGACCAAATTAGCTCTGTACCGCGAGCTAGCGCAGCGACTCGGTACAGGCAGACATCCGCGCTCTGGGCTCCTCCACAGCTAGCCTGGCTAGCAAAATACAAATCAACTAAGTTCCACATAGCTCTCCGCCATTTTACAGCTAACTTACCTTGTTGTAAAACGTAGTCGGGGCACAATCGTAACTTTTATTATTCTTAACCAGTCTCTCGCCCAATCCCGCTACAAATCTGTTAAAAAAAGAGTTTAAAAGTCGCGGTCAGAGGCAGTTTCGGACGTTCTCTCACCCCGCTCGCTCCGTAGTTCGGTTTGTTGTTTCGACGACCTAGGAGGAGGAAATCCTGGTGCAGAGCTACCACCTAGCGGCCACATCGACCTCTTTAGCAACAAAGCCGATGGCCTGACATCTAGTGGCCACCGATAGGTACTGCACCCGTATTTTAACGCGGGTAAGGAATAAGGAAATTTAAAGCGCACAATTGAACAGAATGGACAAATAGACAGGCTTTTAAAACTGATTACACCTATTTTAAATCAGTAAGACTGGGTATTTACTGGATCACCTGTATCACCCCCTTTAAAATAAGGAGTAACAAACCAGAATTTTAAAAGGTACACCACAATATTAAGAATATACAAAAATATCACAACTCGTCAATTTGCCATCAATTAATTTTGCTGACCTCACGTCTGCACTCCAGTCAGAGTAAAAGGTCAGTTTATGCCAATAAGCAGCTTTAATGAATTTGCTGCCCATATTATATTGAAGCATCTAAATTTCAAATCTCATGTGTGTTCAAATCAACATAATCTTTCCTATTTGAAATTGAAGCTATAAAAAAAACAAAAAACAAATGCAGCTCAAGTCAAATTATTAAAGATTTATTTAAGTTACAGAAAATATTGCATGATGAAAAATTGACATCTTCCAACATCAAGACATTATGATCAAATCCCATTTCAGGCTGTGCATTAGGAATGAAAGTGAATGAAACCCCTCAGACGCTTCACTTAGGATAAAGCAAAATTAGAGTCATCACACAAAACTAGAGAAAAGGAAGAAAACCATGTTTGCCCAAAATGTGTATTTACATTCATGTCACACAGATTAAAACAAAGACACAACAACACGCTATACATAAAATATACAGCTATTTACTATACAAGCGACTGAAAATATTGGTTTCTTAAAATATATATGTATAATTAAAAGGCATTTACAACATTAAGTATATTACAGGGCATCTAATATACATGTATTATGAAACTAGTACATTAATTTGTTTCACAACCCCTCATGCATACATACATATATATATATACACACACGCTCACACACACTTTTTTAGGCCAACAAGGTGCTGAAGCATAGTTTCCTTATGAGTGGGAAAAGAGGAAAACACAAAGCCATCTACAGGTAGTCAAACTGTCAGTTAAAAAAAAAAAAAAAAAAAAAAGTAATGACCACCTTTTTTGTTGCTATTCTTAGTGAAATCTAGAAATTCCCACCTAGAACAACTTACCTACCACACCTGCTTTAAATGATAACATTTAGAACATAAAGCAGCATCCATGATAGACAGCAGCTTGTATTTTCCCTTAACCGATGTAGGTTTTGATTTTTTGTGAAATAGCTCCGCAGCAGATCGGACACTTGACGAGTGACTCCGAGCACTGCTTGCAACTGACCAGATGACCGCAGGGGATGAAGACGATGCAAATATCTCTGTCCATGCAGATTTTGCACTGCTTTTCCCTCTGCAGCTTCATTAGTTTCTCCATTGGGTCCTCGTCTGAAAGAAACAGGTTAAAGAAATTATACGATGCCCAGCTGCTTGCATGTAATTCTACTACAAATCATTAAGTTCTCTGTTATACAAAAAGAGAAATGCACAGAATTGTAATAACAGGGTTTCTAAATAAATTTTTTAAAAAAGGATGGTAATTTTAGAGTATTTTCTACCAACAGTCATTATTGAAGAATCTAATTCATTTCATTGGATAGTACCAATCTAGTTTTTATGTTTTCAATTCATTTTCGGGCTTTCTAATTAAATTACAATATCCAAATAATTACCTTCTTCCCTGGTTGAAAATCCATTCTGATGACTTGAAGCCTAGGAGAAAAAACAGGGAGTCATTTTCAGCACATGACTGAATTAATGCAAAGAAACAACAATAGTGATGCTGATAATAATAATAATAAACATTCGCATACACAAACAGATGCAAGAATCAGTCATTCATTTTGTTTCAAAAAGAACACGCTAGAAGGCATCAATGTTATGCTAGTAAAACACGTAGCATAGTGTTCAGGAATGTTTTACAACAGCTCAAAGTTATGAATGACAGCGCGTTCCAAGTCACTCATAGTGCTAACCAATAGCATTAGATACGCATAAAAAAAAATGTACAAGGTTTACTAAAACCCAACTCCAGCAACAAAAGTTGCATTTAAAATTAATATTACAGTATTGTTAATATTTTCCAATCCAAAATTTCATTCTTTGCCCAACTCAAATTTCAAGGTCTTGGGACATCTAGGAACAAAACATGCATCTACTTGACTTTTATTATCTATATATTTCACAAATCCTGAACTAGCGTAATGCTTGTTAGCATCCACTGGACAATGTGGTAAAATTTAACCAAAATTTAATGGTGTTTGGACCAAATTTGAGCACCTTTAGTGAAAAATCTAGGCCCGAGTTATCCTAATCTCTAAAGCACAATTGTGATACCCGTTTTTAAATTTGTTTTTGCAAAAATATTTAAAAAAAAAATAGAAATCTGCTTCGTATTAAGAACCAAAGGTCCAGTTTAAAATCATGAACTAAGAAAACCTAGACAATAAAATTTAGTTACTGACTAGTTTATAAATTCTGACAGTAACTTAAAAACCTAAGTTGTGATGTGACAAATCGAAACTGAACATAATTTATAGATCTATTAACATGAAAAGCTTTATTCCTTAGAAATTCAAACCTAGTTTTTTTGACACCGTCATAGAATATAAGCTCTGGAAGTCAGACATTTGTCATCAATGAGTGTCTTTTTCCTCATAAATTTATCCAAACATGACAGGTAATCAAACATAAAATGGAAAAAAAAAATACTCACAGCACTACTTTGTTCAATTCCTTTGAGCTGAATGCTGTTGACAAAAGCAGCTCCCTTTTCTTCCAACAGGAAGCTGCATCTAATCAAAAGAGAGAGAGAAACAAAAACATTTAAGCATCAATAGAAAGACAGCAACAATAATATCCATGTGGATGGACTGTAGGTATACAACCAGAAAAAAATAAGCATTTAGCATTAGCATTTACCCTGGGTATTCTTTAGCATGTTCTTCCCAGGGGTCTTCATCAGGCTGCCAGCCTTTTAAGCCTCCATCACAACGGAAGCATAACACCTGGTCTTCCTGCCCTAAAAAAAAAAAAAGAAAAAAAAAAAAGACAATGCCAACATTTCTATGTTAAAGCCATAATAGCATTTAAACACTTTCTCTGTTCCCATTTCATATCTGTGCTCTACCTGTGCTGTAGAAACCAGCTCTCGCGAGCCTCTCGTGGTCGACGGGGTGCCGAACATGAGCGAAGCTACTGAGCCTCCCCTCGAAAGTCTCCATATTTCTCCCCCGGTTCACATTTTGATCTTCCCACATCGGCTCATCTGCGTTGTCCAGCAGCGGGTTGTTCCCTACGTCGTGGCCGAGGATGAAAAAGCAGTTGGGAAAGTGAGTGGCGTGTTCTTCCCAAGGGCGGTCTCCGTTTTCCCAGTTGTTCAGCTTGTTGCCGCAGCAGAAGCACTCCACCCGGTCGGCCTGTCCCAAGTAGTAGAAGCCGGCTTGAGCCAGGTCTCTGGGTCTTACGGGCGCAGTGGAGGGCCAAGAAGAAAAGGTGTCCAGGCGGGCCTGTTCACTCTTCATGTGAGGTATCCTGGGGTAGAGGGTCTCGTCGACCACTTCACCAGTGGAGACTCGGTACTGCATATCTTCTGCAACTTCGTCGTAGATGAGGGGGGTAGTGTAATTCGGCTTCATGCTGTTTGGGTGGGAGCACACGAGGAACCGGCATGATGGAGAAACCTACACAGGCAAGAAACATATGATTACAACATGAAAAATGAGACAAAAAAACAACAACAAAAAAACACAAGTTGTTCTTACTGTAACCAATAAATATATTTACCTCCTTGTGCCTTTGCACAGGCGTGTCTCCACTATGCCAGTTCTCCACAGTCTGATTGCAGCTGAAACACTGGACGCGGTCTGCGTCGCCGGTGAAGTAAAAACCCGCCCTCGCCAGCCGTTCGGGCGGGACTTGTCGAGCCAGGGTGGATCCCCGGAAAGAATGGAAGCGATTGTCAAACTTTGAGAAGTCAGGACAGTCTGACTCCAAATTGCTGTATTCGCCTTGCTCAGACATAATTGGGCGAGGAAATTGCTGGGTGGGTAAAAGTTTCAGAGGGGCAGGATATCTGAGGAGGAAAAACAGAAAGTGTTGGGTAATATGTAAGCTTTGAAATGGGTCCTTTAAGAGAGGCAGCCGAGCGTTTATCACATGCAGACGCTGAATAGACCATGTGCGGGATGGACATTCCAAAGGGAGTAACTCATGACTCCATTACAAGACAGTAATAATAACTTTTCTCAAAGGGCGACACTGAGCACTGAGGGGTAACTCAAAACACGTTTCGTTTCCAAGAACATAGATGCAATTAGTTACCATGATGAGCACACAACATATTTTATGGACAGAATGGTACACTGTGTTCTTGACACTCAGGAAGTGGGCAAACATGTTAGGAATTCATGGCAACAATTTAATTGCGTAATCAGGGTGGCTTTAATTGCAACTACCTTGTTGCCATACCGGTGTGGACATGCCTTTAAATCATGATGTGAAGGTCAAACCTATTAATTATACACAAGCATTGATCAGTTTGGGGATGGTGTGAAGCTGCTGTAAAAGGCGGCGTGTTTACTTTATTGATTGTGATCTTTGTACTGCATACGTGTCGAAATTCCTCCCAAGAAAACTGTGATCAGATCAGGAAGCTCGGTCGGCAACACGATTAAATTCTCACGGCTTTTTCTCCCGCTCCACCACCTACGCTTTATTAAAACTGAAAGTGGAAACTTTTAAAAGGTACTTTACCACCATGTGCCAGTAAACGCACGCCCACATTTATGAATGGACATTAGCTTTAAAACTGTTTTAATTTTAAAGTCGGAGAGGAAAGCAAACTTGATTACCGTCACCTTAATCCCGTTCCACGGGACATATTACACAAACTCTGAATCATGTGAAACAAAGCAGAGTATCCTCTTAAAAGTATTCACAACAATGTGTTCAGTTGAAGTTCTCAACTGAAGACTTTAACCTTGGCTCCCGTTTCTAATAGTGTCCTTTAAACCGGAGTGTCAACCAGCAGCTATGTTTGCTAGTTAGATTAGCACGATGCTACTTTATGCAAATACGCAGTTCCGCATCGGTAAGAAAATCTCAATATCTACCTTTTTCACGTCTTTGGGACGGGTCGGTAATTTCTTACTTCAATCAGTCTTAATGATATCACCACCCACAGCGAAGTACTATGACTGCTGGAGGCCGTTTATTTTATAACCCCTCTGTTCGTGTCGTGTGGAACAAGATATGCAGTTCCTCCCTTTCCAGAGCGCAGCAGCGTGATGACGTCACGAGACACGTTTGAATGGAATTTTTATGCTTTCACTATTTTAAGCGAGATGTGACCTCACTCAAAATATGAGAAAAATGTTTGGCAAAGTTTGCATATAATTGAAAATAAAAAAATATATATAAAGAAATTCAAACAGAAAAACGCATTATGTAGATTCACTATAAAGTGACATAAAATAGTGATGCACAGATCGCAATTTGGGTCGATATCGATAACCAATATTAATATTACAACTATGGCTGATAATCAATATTTACCAATATTGTTTACATATTTCACTACGCTTTTGAAAAAATTACCACACCACTGGCTTCACCACAGCGTCTCTGTTTCAGTTAAACAGTAACTGTATTTAATCATATTTTCAAATGTGATATTTATGAGATGTTTCAGAGTACACCTTTACTAAAATTGATCAAATTAACAATTTCAAAAATTTAGACTGTTTTGGGGGTGTTTAAACATCAGTTGAAATTTATCATGACAACAATCAATCTAAATCTTATTGTGACAAAAGAATATCATGATAAATGGTAAAGGACATGCTAAAATGTTCACCCCTATTACCCTACCCCTCCAGAAACAAACAGCAACAAGATGGAAGTAAATATTGGTTGATAATATCGGCCCAATATTATCCATTGGACCAATACCGATATGGTAAAAAATACAATGCAGGGGTGTATCACTGCAGAGTGTTGTAAAGTGAGTCTGTGAAATATTTAATAAGACAAAACATTAACAGTTTTTTTTCTGTTTCTGAATAAAATTATTTGAAAACAGCTTTTTGCATCGTTTAGGTCTGAAAATAAAACTTGTTTCATGATGTAAAATATTTAAGCATGATGACAAAGACACCGTTTTACACCAATGTATATTTCAGCCCTCTAACAGAATCTGAGTTTATTTAAATTTGACCATGCAACTTACACAGATTTAGTCCAGTTATATAATTTATAAAAAAGTATATAAGAAAGCTGTACTCTTTCCTCTCCTTTCAAATTCAAACAGTAGTTGTAGATTTGTCCGTGCGTGTGGGGGGGACGATTCTTGACATCTGTGTGAAACCAGCACTTGCTGTATACATTTCACTGAGATGACTTCATGAGTTATCTCAGAACAAATAGTTTCTGTTACAGGGAACATTCACAGCATACTTACAATTTTTTTTTCATCACCACACTTTCATGCAAATGACTGTAGAAACAGATTTGTGGTGGCCATGAGGTTGAAATCGATGAGGCAACACCCATTTTGTCACCGGCCAAAAATCATTCATGGCCGTTTCCCACTAACGCCTGTTTGGCATGGCCTGACTCAACTATACATGGTTATAAGGGTCTTCCACTTATTGCGATAACTGATTATGTTTGAAAAACCTTCATAGTTATTACTGGTACGACAGGTATCGAAACTCCCGCTGTTCAAATCACAATACGTCCATTGTCTACCAAAACTGCTCTTCAGGTACAGCCTTGATTAAAAATGTTTAGGTACCAGATTGTATTAAAACAAAAGTACAAAATAAAGAATTTTTTTTTATTCTAATGTTAAAACGATACATTGGTTAATAGTTATTACTGTAGTTTTACTTAGAACATCTTTGTTATTTTGATTCTAATGCAGATTTATGCAAAAATGTAGAAAGAAAAACTGCACACGGGTGGGAGCATTGGGACCATGGCAAAAAATATGACACTTTTTGACATTGTGTCCCTTACAGAGTAACACAAGTCTAACAAGCTGACATAGGCTAGTAAGTTAGTCATAGCTTGCCAGTTGTAGTTTCAGCTGAATTTTGTTTGTTTTTCTAAGCAAAAATCAATAAAAAAACAGAAAAAGTGTTAAGTCATCTTTTAGCCAGCTGGTCAACAGTGCACAGCAATAAGAGGGAGAGGGACAGCATTATCGGCCATTACTCTTTGCGTCTAAGGAAAATGGCATTCATGCTGGCATTTCTCTCTGAACGAAAGGGAACCACAGGGAACACTGACAGAAAATATGCGGTCCTGAAACCAAAACTTAGCAAAACCACAGGATGCTTGAACACTGGTGATGAATGAAACCTGCATTTACTTTTCAAATTGTAAAGTACGTTTTATTTTTAAGCTACGGCTGTGTTTGATAAGAGATTTAAAGACAGAAAGACAATAAATTTCGATAGTTTCCACTGCTGGGTGGTCAGAGATTGGATTAATTGAGTATGAATTTGGACCAAAATGGATCAAATTGAATAGATGTTTGTTGTAACTTCGAACTTACTGATGTGTTTAAGGTCAACCTTGACTTTAGAAGCTGTGCTGCAAGTCACTTGGAGTTAAATTATGACTTTGCTGAACAACAAACTTAAGACAATATCCTTTAGAAAAAACCCTTGAAGACGTTTAAAAAAGAATGGCACAGAGCCATGTGCGACTCCACTACAAAATAAAGTAATAAACACTGAGGACAAAAAACAGTCAACAAAGTCACTTTTTTTTTAATTTAGGTACAACAAATTTATTATAACCAGATTTCATCACCACTTGACATTTCGTTTTTGCCATTTCTACACTTTAACTTTCACAGAAAACACTCTGTGCTGCTGCAAAAACTGTGCTTAGACACGTCAGTCTCTAAGCCCCAACAGGAGGTACTGATCAGCCTCAAAAACAGTTCAACCGCTTTTCAACACCAATGCCCCTTTCACATGTCACCGGCCAGACCAAATAACAACGGGCCTGCTCAAGAAGGACTGAGTGAGATGATGGTTTTCATCGGGATGCGACGGTAGCGGTTTGAACCAAACCACGACCAGCAAGTCAGTGAAAGCATCACCCCTCCACAATCCGGCGGAGTATGTTCCCCAAGCTGCCCTTGGCCAACTGGAGGGGGGTCTTCTCCTCCTTGTTCTCGATATAAATGCTGGCACCGTGTTCTACCAGCAACTTGGCTGCTTCCAAACGCTCTTCATCACACGCAAGGTGGCTGTAAGAGGAAAAAATATATAAATTGGTGCCTTTATGTTTTCATAAAAGTCAGGTAAAAACTTCTGCTGATGACCTATTGGTCTGTCAACATGTTACGGCTTTCGTTCTACACATTTAAATTGTGACAATTTTGGACAAATGCGTTTGCACACGTACAGCGCCGTGTTGCCCTGCGAGTCCTGGATGTTTGTTGAGGCACTCTGCTTGAGAAGCAGCTGGATGAGACGGTAGTTGCCCTTGGCCGACGCTCTATGCAGGGGAGTGGAGGCCAACTTGTCCGTAGCATTGGGGTCCGCTCCATTTTCCAGCAGCATCAAGGCGATCTGCAAACAGGGGACAGAATTGTCTCGCACGCCAGTCATGGGTAACCCCGTTTTAAACTTTGCTTCCCCCTAAACGTGAAAAGCCCATTTCCTCAACTGATGTTTCGGCGCCCACAAGGGTTTCTTTCGATGGCCACTTCCTAGAGGAAATTTTAACCAGCAGCGTAGGATGTGAGAGCAGAACTATAAGGTGGCTTGGCCGAGACCAATGGGAAACTATACGAGAAGTTTTCCACTGGCACTAATGGAAAAAAGTACCTTTTGTAACGTCACTAATTTACTCAACTTACTTTCTAATGTTTGTTTGTTTAAGACGTCGGAAAATCGTTTGGAACTGGAAGGAAAACTTTACAATGTTTTGCTACAAAAATTATTCCAAGTCTTTTCGGGTGAACATCTGAACATCGATTTTCAAGTTCTGCAGATTTCTCACTGGATTTAGGACAGGACTTTGACTAGGTCAAACTCTAAACTATTTTAGTGTATTTATATGAATGTTTATAGAGTAATTCTCCTATTCCTGCTGCAGCAGGAGAATATTTTCCAGCCCTTCGCTAAAACCATACTATTTTTAGCTCTGCCTACCACATCACGATGCTGCCACCACTGACTCACTGCAGCATTGTGTCCTCAGGATGATGTGGAGTGTTGGTTTATTTTGGTCTCATTTGATCGGAGCACTTCCTTCCAGAGTAACTGCTGGTTCCTCTAAATCCCAGCAGGATGTCGTTTGGTTTGGCACACTTCCATATAGGCCAGATTCTCTTTAAATGAACAACTAACATGGCTGTGGATCTCAGCAACTCTCCCGGTTACCACAAGCTGCCTGTTCCTCTCCTGGCTTGTCATTTTGAGATTGTGGCAATGTATTGATAGGTTTTAACTTTTATTTCCGGACAAAGGATCAACGTCATCTCTTTACTGTGTGCATTTGTGGCATTTATTTGAACCAACACAATGCTATTTTTACTTGATTTTCTTTTCTTTTTTTTTTGTTTACCGATTGCTTTCTCTACACACTCATCAGTTCTATTAGTGAGGAAGGACAGGAGAATTAAATATTTCAGCTGATTCAAAACAAACAAAAGTGAATATATTTCAAATGTCTGAGTCCTCATTGTTCAATTTGGAACTGATTTTTACAATCATTCCCCATCACATTCAAGACTTTCAGACGGCACAGTGACCTGGTGGAACTGTAATCTGTTCTACACTGAACGTTTCAATCCCAGAGAGAACGCCTTCCATTTAAAACTGTGAGAGTTTTAAATTGTGTGTTTTTCTCTTGTGATTCTTTAAAATGCACCTAAGAGTAAAGGTTACGTGTCGTCTTCATTCCTGCATTACAAATTCCCACACAGTTCACATTACAAAGGTGTGGTTGGACTACCTGCATTCTTAACGCAAACATAATAAAGGCTGCTTTGTTCACTTCATACACTGCAGTGATGAATGGATACAGTTTCACACCTTACAATGTGAATTCAAAAAATTCATACTCATATCTAAAACATTTTATCAGTCTGTATCTCCTCTTTCAAGTGCTTCCTGATGTAGCAGAATGATTACAACATGATGAATGCTTACAGTCTCATTTTGTTCCTGTATAAAATAGCTCTGACAGGTTGGCGCTTATTTAAAAAAACAAACAAAAAAAAAACAACCAAGTAGGCAAAACAAAATGTTCAGAACTCGTGTTTATAATATGCAAAAAGAAGCTAAATAGATGTTTTTCTCACTCTTTCTTTTAAGTGTTGACTTTTGAGAACTTCACTATCCACAGTGACACTTTAACAATATTTGGATGATACGATTTACAACATTTAATTCTCAATTGGGACGAATAAAGTATTTGAATTATACTGAATTTCCCTCACATCCTGATTAATGGTTGTGGTTAATCATAAGAACTGGTGCAAGGAGATCTATATCAGACAAAGCTGTAAATTCACTTCAGCAGTAAAGTGATTAATAAGATTATTTTTGACTCCTGATGGGTGAGGATCCTGAATCATCAGGGACTTAACCCAGCCCAGCAGTAACTGGGCTGGGTTACATTTTCATACACAAATAGAATATCTTTCAAATTACTCCTAAATAAAATATTTTTACTCAAAACAAGAAAAAAAAAAACCCAACAGAATAAGGTTGTTATAATTACATCATTGCTGTATTTTTACCACAACAAAGTCGCTATGATTTAGGAAATGTACAGAGAATAAATGACACCTTTTACTCTAATAATCAATTTCTCTTTATACTTCAAGAATGTATTTCTATCCCATAAACTTTTTCCACCAACTTAATATACCTTATTAGCGTTGTATATGACAGATCAACAAAGTATCGTGTATTCGTGAAGTGGAAGAAAAATAAAATTTAAAAACAAAAACTGGAAAAGTAGCAAATATAAAACTTGTGGATCAATTGTAAATCTGTTAACGGGATCATTAACAGTCATGCACTCAACCAATCTTGCGTTTGTGGAGGTGTAGCAAAAAGAAAGTCTATAATGAAAGAAAACGATCAACTTCAAGCTGAACAACCATAAATGGACAGCCAGAGTTACAATACAACAATTTAGAGTAAAGCTTTTTCCATGTCTTGAGTCCAGATGTAAACCCAATTAAGAATATGTGGCCAAACTTTAAAAAAAAAAAAACAAATAAATACATGCTGGTAGTGATGCACCTCAAGTGGCAAGAGGCTTATATACAGCATTTGGCTCAAAATGCATGCCACACTTTTTGGACTTTTGTTGAGAACCACTTCAGTTATTACTCTACTTTATGTTGATCCGTCACACCCAACCCCAACAAAAACTGACCAAAGCTGCAGCTGCAGCAAGACTGCAGATGACCAAATGTGACAAGATGAAGAATGGAAAGTCATAAAATTACCCTCCCATACACATGGAGTCTTTCGCATACTTTTTTTTTTTTGCAACTGTTTTTACACAAACGACACTGTACCTCGTATCTGTCTTTAGAGGCGGCATAGTGCAGAGGGGTGCATCCATTTTGATTAACTGAATTCAGCTGGGCTCCACTGCCTATCAGAGACCTCACTATGTCCTCTCTTCCTGCAGATGCAGCAATGTGCAGAGGACTCCATAGGGCCTAGGGAGTGGATAACACATCACACTGAAATAACATCCATTTGCGTCAGCTTAACGGTAACACGTCACTTGGGAGGACGCGGAGAGAATGCATCACAATTTAAAGCTTAGCTCACATCATCCTGCAGGTTGACCTCAACCCCCAGGCTGAGTAGAAACTCCACGATGTTGGTGTGTCCAGCAGAACAAGACCAGTGGAGAGCGGTCCTACCGTCCTGAAACCACAGACAGCTGTCATTAGCTCCATTCCCTCTCGAGTCACAAATGATGCAGCCCGACAGAGCACATAAAGGCGGGGGACGCTGACCTGATCCGTTTTGTTGACAAGTGTTTTGTCGGACAGCATGGACTGTTTTAATTTGTCAAACTGCCCGCTGAAGGCTAAATTGCAAACCTCCACGTTAGACACGGAGCTCTCCATCACTCAAATGTGTTTGAATGTGACGGTAAAGTTGTTGAATCCTGTGCGGGTGACCGAAGATGTTGCGTTTAAAAGCTGGAGGATGACTCAGGAAATTATGAGCTTCACATCCGTTGTGGGTGCACGTCGGTCTCTTCAAAATAAAAGTCCGCAACTGCTCAAGCCTGATAAGACGCTGATCTTCTACACGCTTGTCGTTTTACTAGTCGTGTAGGTAAATTTAATTTGACAAACGTAGAATGCATCAGTTCTACATTTATAAATGTATAATTTCTTAGTCATAATTGTTAATTATTCCTCGTGAAACCTATTTATTCATAGAAACATTAGTAATTGGGTCAGGGAGGCCTCCAGGGTGGGGGGTGGGGGATTTAAGGAGTGACCAGATGGCAGCCACTGATAATTGGTCTGTAGCATCCAAACCAAGACACTATAATAAAAATATATACTTAAGTATATTCTTATAAAGAAAATTCAAAAATCTTTGCAAAACTAAACACAATTGATCAAAAAATAAATGAATAAATGAAGAGAATAAATAAATAAAATATCATTCCTCAAAGATTTTTTTTCTACATTTTTTAAAAACAATTGTCAATATGTTTAAAAGAGAATTTACCGGTACCCTCGAACCATCCCCCTCTAGGTGGCGCTATTGAATTTTGCTAAATCGACAGCACGCACATCTTATTTTGGTAGTCACGAGATTTACTAGGCGGAAGTAAAACATGTAAGATGGACGCACTGTTAGCTGAATAAATCAAACAGGGAAAAAGAAGAATATACAATTAATACGTATAAACTCTTACTTTTTCCCATTGTTATTTGTTTCGTTCCATATATGAGCAGACATGGCGAGCACGCTGGTAGGTTTATCAACATGTCTACAAGTTTATTTTAATTTCTTTTTAGCCAAACCGCTAACTAGCTAGCTGTTTTCCTGAGCGCGTGCTCCTATTTTAAAAAAAAAAAAAAATTTCTTTGACAAGTCAAAATTTTGTTTAAGTATTAAATTCATTGTGCTTATTTACTTCTTACTGTATTTACTCCGCCTCATTTCTGTAGGATTTCCGGACCCATGCTGACCAGTCTTGCAGATATGCCGAGGAGTTTGTTAACATTTACTACGACTGTGTGGACAAGAAAAGGAGGGTGAGCATTTTGTTCCCAGAATGATAAATTCAAGCATGTTCCCTCGAGTTACATTGCACCTTGCATGCTGACCTATGGGTATGTTTCAGGTGGGAAAACTGCAGTCTAGTAAAATCTGCTGTTACTTGGTTCCCTCAGTAGGGAGCAGTGGTATCCACTACACATCTTTGTTCCAGATCTGTTAACAGACAAACGGACAAAATCTTTGTGTAAAAAGAAAAAAAAAACCCCATTGAAATAAGTTAATCTTTTGTTGCTGTGTTGTTTCACACCAAAAAATGATAAAAGTTCCATTTACATAAGCTCTCATTTAACTCCTTTTTATCTTTTAGGATAGCTTTACAAGTTTACAGCAGGATGGATACATTTTTCCTCTTAGCACAATCTCGTAAAATTATTTTTTTAAACTGATTTAGGTCTGGGGAGTGAAATGGCAATGGTAGAAATTTTTTTTGTCTATGATTAACTATTTCTGTGTTTAAATTTGCCATATTTTGAATCATTTTCTGTTTAACATAGTCCAACAGATTTTTATTTGAAATCTCCTCAAATTTCAAAGAGTTGCTGATGGTACACCCTCTATTAATGTGATTTGCACACTTTTTATAGTCCCTTTTGAATCTCCAAAAAACTCACATTATGTATTATGTATGTATGCATTATGGTAGGGCAGGAATTTATATTTTCAGGCGTGGAAAATGCAGCTTCTGATAAACATGGCTCCTCACCTAGCCTAGTTGCTTAAAAGACTCTGTGCCCCACCAGATTTATGCTTATGAGGAAACAGGAAGTTATAAATTGCTAGTTAGATGTTCATAAAAATCGTAAAATTTAAAATGTGTCAATTATAAGTGTGCTACTGCTCAATTTGTTCAAAAAAATCTTTTTGCACTGAATAAGTGTGCTAATTTATTGGATGTGGAATATAAATGGCTATTATAGTCACATAAAAAATGTAATAAAATTCAATAGCAACACAGACAACCAGTGGTTCAGTCCTGTCTAATTTTTTTAGCGTTAGCTTGAGATTACCAACGCTTTCAGACCCAGTCCAGCAGAGGAGACCGATTTCTGTTTAAAGATGGTGGCTGCTGTTATTGACTGACCTGTGCGTTTCAGAACCTGACCCGGCTCTACCTGGACAAAGCCACGTTGGTGTGGAACGGCAATGCGGTCTCAGGACAGGACGCTCTGGGAGAGTTCTTCGAGTCGCTGCCATCCAGCGAGTTCCAGGTTCAAACTCTGGACTGCCAGCCGGTTCATGGTCAGCGAAGTTTAAATAATTTTAGGCAAAAAAAAAAAAAATGTAATCGCAACAAGATAACGTAACATCCTCATAACATTATCTTTTCACAGAACAAGCAACCCAAGGCCAGACCACGTTGCTGGTAGTGACTGGCGGGATCGTCAAGTTCGAAGGGAACAAACAGCGATTCTTCAACCAGAATTTCCTCCTCACAGCTCAGGCCTCACCAAACAGCGATCAGCCCGTCTGGAAGATCGCCAGTGACTGTTTCCGATTTCAAGACTGGAACAGCTGAGCCTCGTCTCCTGTGTTTATAAACTCGGACGCTCGGCAGAAGCTACGTTATCGTGAGGCTTTTGTACTTTCTGTAAAGTAAAAGTGTACAAATTGAGTGCCAATAACTTTATTTCGAAAAGTTATACGCGACAGCAAAGAACCTTGAAATGTTTTAATTTCAAACTTTTGAAAATTACTGCAAAAATTCAAGATGCATAGCAGCCTGAATTAGGATGATTTCTTTGAGTGTGATGATAATGCAGATTCGTTTTCCCACTGTGATCAGTGTTCTGTCAGAGTCTGTATTTCTCATCAAAAACTATCTGTACTTGGATTTACACTTTGACTATTAATATTGTGTTTGGAGAAAAAATGTGCACAAAATAAAGTGCAATTTTATATTATTATTTTTGCCGTCCTTAATTCTTCAACGTTTTCTACTTTGCAGGGCATTATAACTCCAGCTCACCTCAGCTGTCCTGGCATTTATTTTATTTTATTTTATTTTTTCAGTGTTCTAAGAAACTAAACACCAGTTTCCTCTGTAATGGATTGCACTGAAAATGCTGAGGAAACAAACCCAGACTTGTGAGAAAACCCACAATAGCAGTGCTTGTCCTTTGCCAGAAAATGCCAGGAACTTTTAGTAAAAAAAACAGATGGTTATATATATATATATATATATATATACTGCTCAAAAAAATAAAGGGAACAATTAAACAACACAATATAACTCCAAGTAAATCAAACTTCTGTGAAATCAAACTGTCCACTTAGGAAGCAACACTGATTGACCCGACGAGGGTCCCCGTTGTCAATCAGTGTTGCTTCCTAAGTGGACAGTTTGATTTCACAGAAGTTTGATTTACTTGGAGTTATATTGTGTTGTTTAAGTGTTCCCTTTATTTTTTTGAGCAGTATATATATATATATATATATATTATATATATATATATATATATATACACACAAAATAAAATAAGCTCTTTTTGGGTGTAAAAATTGTAACTTAAAAAGTTTAACAAACAAAATGTAAATTTTGTGTTATACACTTAAACGTTACTGACATTATCTGGAGTCGTTATTCACAGGGAAAGATTGAGTGATGTTAAAAATTATTTAAGAATTAATTTTAAGTAAGTATTTTTAGATTGTAGCTTACGTATCTTAGACTAATCAATTTGAAGAGACGCATCAAGTTTGAGTAATCCACAGTAGTCCTGAATTTTGTACTATGGTGATCTCTGATTTTAGCACCAACATTTCCTCATTTTATAGTCTCACTTTTTGTTGTAATATTTCAGATTGTTTACAGATAATTGTGTTGAATTTGTAAATAGATATTCAGTCCATCATGTGTTCTTAGCTTAAAACTTTACAAAAGCTCAGATTTTAGCCCACAACTATCAGCTAGCCTTACTTAAGTAAAATCACAACAGGATTGTGTTGCCACCAGTGAAGAGTTTGACTAATTAAGCAGCAGGATTTGTAACAAAGAAGCGGCTTCTGTTAAAAGAAAACAAAATTTTAAAGTTTCTTCTCAATGTCAGAATTATCCCTCTGATTTCACCGCAGACGCTCCATTCCAAGTCATGAGTCAATACCAACGCATCCTGTTGCATCGATGTTTACGGTAGCCTCTGATCCGAGGGAGTGGGCTTGTAAACATTTCCATGAATAATGGAACATCTCCCAAAAGCAACAATCCAGGCTTTATGTAGCGTCTGAGTATTTTCCATCATGAGGCAAAAGATCTAACAGACAACGCTCCAAAATCAGAGCATTAAAATTCGGTGACCATCTTAGGAAATTTCCTGAGTAATAACTTCTCTTGGAAGTCGGGCCCAGTTCTCAAAAATTTAAACGGAAGCCAGCGAATTACTGGAACCCACAGGCATTAGGAAAAGACTTGGGCCACCAGTGACATAGGAATTTCCACAAAAAAGAAACACAAACTATTCCAACTACTCTGGAGACATGTACAAAAGAAATCTACCAAAATAAAACGGCATCACTTCCAAAACACCTGATAACTGTACAGCTCAGCCTGTTTGTTCCTGCTCAACGCTCCTGCTTACCGTTCACCTTATCTGGTCCACACAGTTTGTTTAGACCAAAAGATAGAGCAAGTTGAGCTTTGCTTGGAAAAGTGTGCCAGCGGTTTCTCAACATTCAATTGATAGTACGCACACTCTGCGAATTCATCAACATTTTGCCCTTTTGCAACCAACGAGAACGACGCATTTAAATATGTCAGGTCGACACGACCTGACACGTGGTTGTGAGGTGGAAGCAAAATGCTATGTGGTTAATTATTTTTAATTTTATTCGGCAGCAATGCACATATTTTCAGTCTCCCTGCGTCAATGCTTTTGTAATGGAAAAACGTATAATGTGTGCCTCAACCCTCTTCTGCTTTAGTTATTTCTGCATAGTCTTATGAGATTGGTCAAGCTGCTCTCAAGACTTAGTGTCATATAACAGCAGCTCCTTGATCCTGGAGACCATCTAGTGTTACTTCCCCTAAGTAGAACTTTAGCATGAAAGAACAAGCCCCTATGCTCAACAATAGACAAATGGCAAGATCATCTGTGTTGGGCTCCACAGAGTCCCTGGCACATCACAATGTAGGTGATTCACACCTCTAGTCCGATCAAGTCTCTCTTCTGACCAGAACCTATAAAATGAAGCCAGATCCACTGTTAAGAGCAGACTTCTTTGACTCTGCATTTCTGTTCTCACCTTGCAAGGTTTTAATACATTTATTTTCTTCTCATCCATACTCTTGTTAAAGTAATTTTTTTCCACAACTTTGTAGAACAATGTTGCAATTTTTCTTTTCAGTACATCTCCTACAGCTTTGCTCATCTGTTCACCGACATTTTTTGTCTCTCCTTACAAAGCAGCTCAAGCTTAACAAAGAATTTATTAAAAAGGTTTTAAAAATATGAACGTTATAGCAAACCACCATACTGCCCTGGAATGAATATAGAGGGTCTAAGATGCAGAACTTCCTTGGATAAATTGCTTTGTCAGCATTGAAACTACTTAATGCATAGATACCAGTTGCTTTCTTCCTTGATGTAAAGTTAACTCATGGAATATTTCAACATTTTATGACTGCCTGGGAAAAAAAATAAAAAATCCTGCGTGAAAGAGTGGAAAAATACCAAACACCAAAACACAAATATGAAAAAAAGTGTTTATTTCTGAAATGCTGAACATACACAATGTGGTCATGGTTGGAGTAACAAATGCGAGTTGGTTCACCAAACGTCTGGAAAGGGGTTGCCATCGCCTCAAAGTCCCAACAACAAAAACCCGTCAGTACAACAATAACTGGAAAAATACGGAGAAAAACACTCCGATGATGATGATGAAGTGAAACAAGAGTTCTGATCCTCTTTATACCAAGAGTGTATATTAAACTGTTAACATACACAGACTATATTACAGTAGGCCAGTTGGGACTATTGCTAAAAAAGCGTTTTCATGTTAAGCGCATTAGCTCTTAAATAAATAAGGTGCCCAAGAGAATTTTGTCATTTTAATGTTCCTATCGAAGCAAAACACGCTCATTTGACAATTAATTTCACGCTTTTCATATATTTACTTGTCTTCCTGAGTGACCTCGTTTACATATTTTGGTCTTTACAAAAAAGAAGCAACAGTAGTTGACCAAAAAAAAAGAAAACAAAAGAGACAAGCGGGCATGATCATTTGCGTAAAAAAAACACACAAAAAAAAAACAATGATCATTTTCTGTTTATCTCTAACTGGGCTTAATATTCAATAAATATGTAAACTTAACACGGCAGTAAAGTTGTTTTTGAAACATTGGTTTGTTTGTTTTTTCATATTTGGCTCTTCCTACAGTTCTACCACACAAGTACTGCAGACTGAAGGCACAGTAACGGCAATACTCCAGTTGTACAAAAGCAGACACCAGGCCTCTTCGAGGATGACCTTAGTTCATATTTGTATTGGAAGTCACAGCGATTAATTAGAAATATTATGGACAAGAGTGTTTTTTTTTGTTTTTGCTTTTTTTTTTTTAAATCACCTAGACTCCAGACGGTGGTAAATTTAAGCAGATGGCAGTAGAGTGCTGTGAAAAGTCTCTGACCCTTTTGATGAAATTAGACCCGCTACTTCAGTGCATCTCTTAAGACAGTCGTAGATCCTACACTCATAAATAAAAAGCAGCACATACGGATCGACAGCAACGACTATGTACAGCTTCAGATTATTCCTTTCCTCTTAAGTCCTGTGGTACGCCAGCAGCTTGAAACTGGGTACCAGGGTTGAAAACCAAACCAAAGTGTATAGAACAGAGCCTTTCAGGCACTTTGGCAAACAACCAACATGGCTGCTTCCGACGTGGAAAAAAAAAACAAAAGAAAAAAAAACAACCTTGAATCTCCTAACGCGTCGGAAAGAGATGGACGGAAATCGTTTTGTAGCCTGCAGTAGCACACGTTTCTGTCAGATGTTTGGATCTGGGGATATTTCCTGAAAACTGAAAAGTGAATTCTTCTAGACTTGTTTCCCTTTGTGCATTGGTTTGGCAAAGCTAGGCTATTTACAGAAACAAATATTGACTATTGTGATATTTAAAACCTGTCTATTTTCCTCCGTACATTCTTTCTATATCGTTGAGATAGTGGTTCTTCAGCTCTTTCCTCTTCAGCTTGAACGCGTCTGTGACCAGGCCAGTCTCTGGGGTCCACGGCTCGGGACTCAAACGTACCTTTACTGGCACTTCAAACCGCTGGAGTTTAACTAAAGAAAACAAAAAACAAAATAATCATGTTTTAGCCACACTCCCAGCCATAAAACCACATTTTACACATTTTAAAAAGCCCATTTTGGTTTGCTGGCTTTAGAAACTACAGTATACTCAGATTACACATTTTGAACTCAGCTGAAAAGAGAGCAGCTGAAACACTAGTCATTAAATTTTATGACAATCAAGAGAACTTTTTTTTTCCTTGTCTGCACATAATGGCATAGAAATTATAAAGGAGTCATATCAAAACAGCAAGAAAACATGCTAATGTTACCCTAGCATTTCATGAAACTGCTAAACATTTAACTGTGTAGTTATAAACGTTGAATCACAAACATTTTAGATTCAGCAAATTTCTATTCTTATGAGTTGGATTTGTATCAAGAACCAGAAAAAATAAAATAAAATCCAGACTCAGACATCCTGTCAGCTAACTCTTACTTTTAGCTGCGGCCTCTGTGATCTCCCTCAGAACTTCTTTTTCCATTTCCGGATGGTTGCAGATTTCCTCCCATTTCTCCCCGATGCCTCTCTGCTTGGCCAGCTCCGTCAACTTTTTCTGGTTAGGAACCACAAAGCTGATCACGTAGTTCTGTTCACTGCAGGAACAAGGTTAACGTGAAGGTTTCCGTTTCATTTTCGTACAATAGCCGTCCAACGGCACAAACACTGAAAGATCAAGCCACTCAAAATTATAAACGTACAAACAAACTTCCATTTATTTTTCAAACACAACTCGGCTATAAAAAGTGCTTTACCCAATATTTTCACCGTACACTGTGTTTAAAGATATAGGCTATGTTTTCATTTGCTACCGGTTATCTCTGCATCTGTATTTGTATATGCAAACGTACCATGAGTGAAGCGGGATTTCTGTGTGCCGTTCTGGCAGCAAAGGGACGACTGTTCAAAGAGGACTTCACATCTCAGTGAGGTTAATGGCTCATTCAGCCATGTTGTTATGAATGAGGCTCTGTTTGAGCCAGGATAGATCAGCCAGACACAGAATCTGCTCTGGCAGGTTGTGCGTCAGTATTATACGAATAAACCGAAACCCTACAGTATAAAGTTAATGTCAACCTAAAACAACAAGCCTTTAACTTACTTATTTGACAAATGGGGCTGGATAATAAATCAATAATATATCACGACAGGTCACCATCGATAGATGCGTTTGATAGAATATTTAATAATTTCACTGAATTCTGATCCAGAACTGCATAGCATTCTGGGGGATGTAGGCAGAGGAAAGACTTGAGCTGCTCGACCTCTCACAGTCAGCTAAGCAAAGTTGGTGGCATCAACTAACTCACTCGCTCTTTGGTTACCTAGCAACAATCTGAATAAGTTGCAGCACCGGTTTAAGGTTTCTGCTTTAAGGGGAAAGGTCATGGCGACAGTTTGGCAGTATTTCAGAAATTTAAAACTAATCGATAATTATCGATATTGACTTATGAAATGCTTATATCGTGATGCATTTCTCAGCCACATCGTCCAGCCCCATTAACCAACTAACTATTTTTAAATTCCACTTAAAGTCCCAGTATTTCAGTGTTGCTGGTTAAATCTTCACCCATGACCTAGTTGAGCCATTTCCATGTTCTGCTCTGTTAAGCGGCTCTTTTCATGTGAACATACAAAGAGCCTGAAGCTTTTTCACGACAGATTACACAGGTCATCCCAGTTCAGTTAAACCTGTTTGTTGTAAACACAAAAAGTCCTAAAGGCATAAGACACTATGGGAACATACAAAAAAAAAAAAAAAAGTCTTGTTAGCAGCCCTCTGGTACATAATGTTTCATATCAGCACACATCAGATCTGTAGCTCACCTGTTGGCGTAAGCACAGATGTTGTCGATGAGAGCGCAGGTTTTCAGAGCAGATTCCACTTTACCGAGAGACACGTACTCCCCCGCCTGCAGCTTCACCAAATCTTTTTTGCGATCTTCATAAACAAAAATCAACAGAAGTTATAAGGTGCAAAAGTCCAGATTCTCTTTTTCCAAATCAATAAGCAGTGTGTGTGTGTGTGTGTGTGTGTTTTGCAAACAGAACCATTGAGTGAAGCTGACTGGGCAACATACACACCTACAATCATCAGACAGCCATCCGGGTAAACCTCTCCAATGTCTCCGGTGCAGAACCACCTCTGACCGTTCTCGTCCGTAAAGAAGTCCTGATCGTTGCCGTCTTGCCCGAAGTAACCCATGGTAACGTTGGGACCGCCAATCAGGATTTCCCCTCTTGGATGAGGCTCGTCTTTGCTGGTGTAGCCCCCTGAGAGGCAAAACAGAGCAGGCAGATTGTAACGCGTAATTATCCTGCATTAAAAAATAGTTTCTGTTGTGCCGACTACAGGATGCAGCAACATGCTTCAGGGTTCTACCTTCAGTCCAGTCTCTGAGCTTGATCTCGCAGCAAATCAGAGGAGCTCCAACACGGCCGGTGCTGATGTCTGCGACTGCAAAACAAGATAGTTACTGGGTTACTCATACATAGGCAACTATTTTATCTGTCAATTACTGCAAAAATATGAATCTCAATACAGATGGCAAATGAGTTTCAACTAATGGGATTTCTGAAGTTACTAGTCAATCATGCCTGTCTGCCAACTTTTCCACAATTATAACCCTGCTATCTTCCCTAGATGCCATGATCCTATTTAGTCACTGAACACTACTCAGATTACATTCCGCACAAGTGGGCTTCATTTATTTAAGAGTTCGCTGAGAAATTAGCCACAATTTTCTTAATTTTGGGAAATCGGACGATGCATGTGAAACAGATCTTATCCAACGATTTTTTCTAAGTGTGGAAAAGTCTGATAAATCAGTCACTGATTGACTGACTGACTGGTTCAGAAGGTCACGTCTGCATGTGTCTGATTAACAATAGACATCCCACTGACTATCATTGCACCCCTAGGGAACGTCATGACTTCTGAAAGTGAGTAGTTGCAGTTGGTTTTATTTAGAGCAGTCATAGTAGAAGGGGGCTAACATCAGCAGCATTCAGCTTCCATGCGCCACAAATCTGGAAGAAACTTGAAGAAAACTGCGAAAACAGCCAATCAGTTTTATCACCGTTGTTGATGACGACACTCGATAAAACGTCATGTTTGTTCTTAAATTGGTGACTGACTTTTGCGTTTGTCACATTTTGGTTTTGTGTTTTTATGATGTAGAGCACTTTGAAGTGCCTTGTTGCTGAAATATGCTATACAAATGAACTAACTGATAAAATTCAACTAAATGCCACTGTGGTTTGATGCTGAATACATGAAAAACACTTTTGTATGTTACTTTACATCTCTGATAATTTGTTTTTACTTGTAGTGAATTTTGTTACTGAACATATTCCTAACTTTTCCACGGTACATTTGGATGAAGGCTCCAAAGCTTGACTAGTACTTAATGCCGTGTTATGTTCTATTCCATTCCATTCCAGATGGTGCCCATGTATTTTTATTTTATTTTTTTAAATGACTTCTGGCCAAACACCAGCCTCCATCATAAAAAAAACAAAACCAACAAAAGAACAACAACATACCTTCAGTGATGGTACCGGCTCCACAGGTTTCGGTGAGGCCGTAGCCCTGGCCCACCGGACAACAGAAGCACACGTTCATGAACCTCTGAGTGGCCGAGGACAGGGGAGCTCCGCCGGACAACATCATCCTGACTCGCCCACCCAGTAGTTTCTTCACTTTCCGAAACAGCAACCTGCAGAGACACGTTACAGATTGTTTGGATTTGAGGCTAAACAACCACAACGTCATGTGCCTGGGAAATGCGCTCCGATGAGGGTGGAGGGGGAAAGAAGCACCGTTTAGGTTTCTTACTTGTTGCAGAGAGGTGCGTCATGGCCCCTCTTGACCTGCTCCAGTTTGTATTTGTAGCCCAGAGTAAACAGTGTCTTCTGAAGGTAGCTCATTTCCTGAACTTTGCTCATTACATTCTTGTTGATGCGATCCATGATTTCCTGTTTCAGCGGAAAAAATGAACGGATTTATTTTGTTGGAAAATGAAGTAAAAAAGAAAATAAAGTTGTATATTCTTACCGGCACTGCTGCCATCAGAGTGGGTTTGAGGACAGAGCAGTCTCCTTTACTTCCTTTCTTTATTCTGGTGGACTAAAGGCGACAGAGGCCAATGAACTGACAAAGATCAGCAATAATTTTCTGACTCAAAACAGCAATGACGGGTGAGACTACCCGTACGAATAACCTTTCACATGATTACGAGATAAAGCACACGGCTGCGTCACACTGCGAGCCATTTTTACCTGATCTGACAAAGTCTGGGGGGATGAGTAACCAATCCGGCAGCCGTATGTTACACAAGAGATTTCCGCCGTCATTTCCAGAACATGAGCCAGGGGCAGATATGCAATGTAAGTATCATCAGGTCTGTCAAAACACACACGCACACACACACAGAGATTAAATCCAGTCGTTACTGATCATCTTCTCTTCCACTTATTTATCTTAACAATGAGGAACTTTGACTACCAGTTCCCTAGCCAGTGGTTTGAAATGCACACTGTCACAATAATGCAACGTTTGAAATCAGCTGAGTGGTAGACAGGGGTCACTCTAGGGCAGTCCTCCAGATCTAACACTCTGAAACATCAACGTATTCGGAGGCCTAAAAATGAGTGATGATGAGAACTGGTGAAACTTACCCAAGTCCAGGGATGCGTTCACACTGGCCTGTCATCCCTGCGATCAGGTTGCTGTGGACTATCATGACCCCTTTGGGTCTGCCTGTGGAACCGCTGGTGTACATCACCACGGCCAGATCGGAGGGCTGCGGCGTCACAATTTCTCTCTTCGCTGCAGGAGAAATAAAGAAATCACTGTCTTTTACAGCAGAAATTTAAAAGGGACAAACAAAAAAAAAAGTGCAATGACTCGCGTAAGTTGAAGAAATGCACACCATTCTCCGGCAGGACGCCCAGGTCCAGCACCGCCTTCATGCTGTGGATGGAAAGTCCTTCTGGGTAGCCTTCTGTGTTCACCTTCTTCTCGTCCACGTAGATGATGTGCTTCAGTTTGGAGATCTGCGGTAGTACTTTCTGTAGAAATAAAAGTATAACAGTTGATGCGAGTCATTTTACATAAACGTTAGTCTATTTTCACTGGCACCACCCTAATAATCATCGGCTGATTCATGTCACCCGGTGATCTGATCAACCCGATTGACCCTCTGCACTGAAACTCCTGAGTTAGTCCCACTTTGAAGCACAACCCTCTTTGCAACCCAAGTCATTTGGTTTACTTTACAAATTGGACCTGTTTGGTCAGTCGCAACCAGTTCTTCTATGATCTATTGCCATCCTCACTTGGCACATTTCCAGACCACAAAAACAAACAACCATGCGTCGGCATTTCTCCTGGGGAAAGTACAGCGTGTCACAGGCGTCGGTGTCCAGTGCAGTTTGGAAAGTTCTGTGCTGCATCATTCAGCCATTGTGTACAAATCAGTATCCTGCATCTCTGATCCAGGCTTTCCACCAACTTAAAGTTTAAGAATTAATACTATAGTAGTGTACACTTAGAACATGAATTAGTTATGATAAATTACTTACTTTAATAACTTCTGTTTCATTCAATTGATGATTTAAGAAAATTGAAATCCAAGCAGTCCATTCTGTAGTACGGAGAAACCTTCATAAAAGTAATCAATAACAGGTTTTATCCAGTTACCGATTTCCCTGTATTAAAGCCAAATCTGGTAAGATCTGATATGACAATAATGTTTAGATTTTAATAATACAAACCCACAATAAGCCAGTTTCGGAAACACAATTTGCAGGTTGGAGATGAGGGTTGATTTTTATGAGGATGCCAAAAAAAATCATCCTCAAACAGTGTTTATTACTTATGGTATTATGGTTTAAATAGCAGTGTGGCAACACACCACTTTCTGTTAAATACTACAAATAATGCAACAAAATTAACTTCACCTGTGAAATTCCCCACCCCCAAAAAGCAACAAAATTTCTAAAATTCTTTGTGTATTTAAGACTTTTTATGGGCCAAAACTGAGCTAAATAAATGCAAGACTTTCTGAATTTGCCAAATCCGTAAAAAGTGAATAAAACAGCCGACATATTACAAATTATTTAGAAATGCCACTAAACATTAATTTTTGTGATGTCAGAAAGGAATGCAATATTGGTTCTCCCCAAATAAAATCAACCCAAACTCTTCCTAGACTGAAGATCCACTTGTTTTTGGAATATGGCTATAGAGTTGCTAAATCTCTTGTAGAATGATGTGAACATTGTGATACCATGCTTGGAGAAAAACTTTACAATCAAAAACAGTTTTAAGGTCACGCATAATCTCATTTCTGCACATACTAAAGTGTCTTCAATTCATTTATGCACAATAAACCACATTTTCCTGTTTTCCAGTTTTCTTTTAGGTCTCATGAAGATCTCCTGATAGCTTTTAAAACCACATAATTAGGACACACATATTTTCAAGCACGGCTTTAAACGGATCAACTCACTTTAAGTTTGCTTTCGAGCAGCTCCATGCTGGTGACCAAGTGAGTGACTCCAGTTTCGTTGAGTCCGTGCGCAATCGCATCTTCTCCCAGCGTAGCGTAGAACGTCACCACTGTAAACACGGCGAGTTAAATGCAGCTCGTTTTTTTTTCCCTATGCATTTGTAATGACATCAGCTTGCACTGGGCTTTCCTTACATGGGAAGTTGTGCCTGAAGCATGCCTGGGCAGTTATCATCCACTCCGCTCTGGTTTCGCAGAAAATGGCGATTGTGTTTTTGGGCTGCTGTCCCAGAGCTGCCAGTCCGTTGCCAAAATCACTCACTGTAGAGTCCAGCTCGTTGTACGACAGCCACCTGTACTCTCCCAGTATCAGCTACACGGAGAAACAATTAAATGAAGCTTTAGAGACGTCCCCAAACAGGTAACAGTGGAAAAACTAGACAGTCTTACCTTTTTAAACACTTTGCCGTTGGGCTGGATCTCGTTCTCTTCGCTCAGCACCTCTCTGGTGCCGAGACAATCGGCTAGTCCGAAGCGCTCCACTGCGTGCTTGAACAACTTGTCCAGCGTGTCCTTCCCTTGGAAGTCCTCTGTGGCCAGGGACTCAAAGTGGTCTACAGAGCGGTACGGCCCCTCTGGGGACCCTGTGGTGGAGCGGGCCTTCATTCTCGTAGACTGCGTCCTTTTTTGGCCGGCTCCGGTGATGAAGTACCAGGGCAAAAAGGATATGAGGGAGTACAGCCAGATCAGAAGGTGGACTGGAAAGAGGAGGATTGACTTGAGGGTTGAGTCTGACTGGGCGCCCATGATGCTCTCTGGGTGCGTTTAGAAGGGAACTGAAAAGCAGACCTTGGTTTATCAACCGCGACTGGACCTTTATCCTGGCACAGGAAAGGACCGCAGACAGATTTTTCCACAAGGTCTCACAGGCGCAGAATGAAGGTTTCTGGTCCAATGTCCCCACAGATTCAGCTAAAAGCAGAAACAAAAGGAAACAAGAACAAGAAAACACTTCAATATGAAAATAAAAATGTAATTTAAATGCTAAAAATTCTGATTAAGTTTGCATCATTACAAAGTGTTATCTTATTCGTCTTTACTGAGGCAGCAAAATTTAAAAACCCAGGCATGGGTAACTTATTCGTATCAAAATTGGTCAAATTTCTCCCCCACACATAGCTAGGCATTACTGATCAGCTATTTAAAAGAACGCTCCTAATTTCTCTTGTTTTTAAAAAGACTTTTTTTCCCCAAACTTCCAGAAACTATGTCTTTAATTAAAGCAACACCGTCATAAAATGAGAGTTCACAAACTCAAAGCAGCATGACCGCAGGCCAGCCGCTGGAACGAAAAGATAATCATCAGCTGATATCAGTTTATGACTTGTGTCACTTTATAAAAAATAGCAAAATGTCAAAAGGCCATCATATCCTGCAAAACACAAACTTGACAACTACTTCTAAATTTAACTGTTTTTATTCTTTTACTACAAGTCTGTGGATCAAAGTTTTAAAAAAACTGCTACTTCTACATTAAATTATTGTATAGTATTGAAGCCATGTTACTTTGTCAGTGCTTGGGATAGTCGGTTCATTTTAACATTTTGAGTAAATGCGGTAATACTGTGTTATTTTTACACAAGGTTATTTTATCGAGAGATTCTCGCACCGACTTAGTAAAGTGCAATAATTATTTAACGTTAAACTGATGAACACCGCATCAACCAGTAAAAAGGGAAGTTTTAAATGATGCCAGACTCACAAGTTACTAACAAACCTAACCAACACAACTAGAAGCAGAAAAGACATTTTTCACAACAACAATCAGTGTCATCACTTACCAGATTCTTCCCTCACTCTGTAAAAATCAGTCAGTCAACCTCTAGCTTTAAGTACAGCCTTCTTGAGTCACAATTGTTCCCTCCCTTTCACTCAAACACCTGTTGTCTTTCATGAACTAAAGAGGCGGGGGTCATCTGAGAGGTCACAGAGGGATGAAGCAGTGTGGACACGTCGTCCCCACTGGCCTGGCTGGCTGCCGTCCAATGACAACAGCCCTGCGAGCTATGCTGGAGGGGATAGAGCGACAGACAACCAATGACGATGCTCTTGAGGCTCACCCCACTCGGTGGTCAGTGGAAGGGCCACTATAGGTCAAGCTCAGCTCGACAATGACCTCACTAAAGCGGATGTAGAGGAGATAAAACCCAGTGAAAGCGTGATTTAAAAAAAAATAAATAAGTAAATAAAGGCTGAACACACAACCAGGATGGACAAACATGAAAATGTGTGCTGGAGTCTGTTTAAACAAAGGGTTAATTGTAACGCGTAGTATTCGTGTAGTTGCTAAGGGTGGAGTGGCGTGTGCTTCCAACCGCTTGGAAACGTTATCTTGAAATTTGCAAATTTCCAAACAGTTACTGCTTCGACGCAATATTTGGTAAGCTGTTATACGTTGGGTTCCCTGAAATCATAACCTGCTTTGGAATATTATCTTAAACCAGTTCTGCACAGACGCTCACTGTTCTTGATGCTCACTATTGTCACAGATTTCAGAGTTTGAGACAGAGCTCACACAGCGCGCTGCGGACATCAATGTGGAAGATGTGGCTTAGCTACAACCTGTGTCGTCATCATAACTCAAGTTTTTTTCTGAATTTTAAAAATAAATGTCGCCAACACACACTTTGAGACAGCAACCACATGTTGAAGATGTTTATTAGAGATTTGAATCAGCCAGTTTCCCCTTAAACAGATTTATTTTAAAATAAAATGTATTCAATAAATGTGTCAAAAACTAAGACTATTTCAAAGATTTTTACAGAACTAGAAGCCTCCGTTTTTCAGTGGCACGGGAAGTGAAGCTGGGGCAGCTGCTTTGCAGAATGTAGCCTCTCTCTCTATACATCACACACACACGCACACACGCACACACACACACACGCAATCACTGATTTCACACTGGCACAGATATCAAACAGCAAGCACTTTCGCTTATAGGTTTAGGTGTGAAAGGAGGAGAAAAATCTGAAAAATCTACAGACATAATCGTAGTTTGTAAATTAACTTGATAAAATGAAATCAGTTTCAATCAGAAATAACAAAACCGATTTAGCTTTAATGTTAAAATGATAAAAATTACCTCTAATATATTTTGTTCTTACAGTGAATAACAAAAAAAGTTGGGTCTTGCCACCATTTCAACCCCTTTCACCCCTGCTGTACCTTTAATAACGCGTGTCCTCTCCAATGTGGATCATCATTTCATAAGAAATTATATGGACCTGACCTGTTCTTGCAGCATCAGGCTGCACAAAATGTGATTCACATTTCAGTGAATCACACCTCTAATGTACGTCAAACAACTGTATGAATTCCTTAAAAAATGGCTGAGAGATAAATGTGGAAAAACTGCAACACTTCCAGAATTCAAGAATCGTATTTGTCTCTTTTTCTGACCCATATTATAGCACCTTTAAACCTGCTTACACTTAAATATATACAGCTTACTTTTTTTAACTCTAAAAAACAACAGGGAAGAGGGGCAGGTGGGAGAGGGGCCGGGAACATACGCAATGATGGGACGTGTTCATTTTTGGAGAATGACGCACCTGTGGAAACAGCATGTTGGTTAGCCTCAGTCTGGTTTCCTGGCGGCTGATACCGTAATATTCAAATAAGCTCATATACAACCCAAAATAATATTATAATGTTCTGTTACATCCGTCTCTTCGCTGACATAACACCTGAAGACTGGTCTAAAACTGTACACAAATGCAACACAACAGGAGCACGTGAATAAGCAATCACCATGGTAGTATCTGGTATCCGTGTTAGACTAATATAGCCAAGACATTTTATATATCATTTCTCTAAATGGTAGTTACGAGTTGCTGCGTTATTTCCGCCTAAACCCAATCTAGTTTAACATCCCCATACAGTTGCTAATATAATAAGGTCTATTAAAAGAAAAACTGTGGGAATTGGCAACATTTTAACAAGGATATTCTCTAGGGACTGACTGACTAACAATAGGGAAGCAGCAGACAAAACGTTGACAAAAAAGCCGCCTCATGTTACCCACACCATTGAGCAACCCAACTGCAAGTTTATACCCCGCCGAGGAAGTGGATTAAAGCTGTTCAGTATGGCCCTTATAAATCACCCCAAACACGATTCAACAAACGGATAAAGGCAATAATAAGCTTACGGTTTCAGTTTAAGAGACTGATATCCCGCTTAACCCGGCATGTTCGGCACGTTCTTACCTCCCCGGCGGCAGCTGTACACAAGGCGTCCAGTCGTGTCTGAACCAGAAATGACCGAAAGTTACCTTTTTCCTTTGACGCCTACGTCATCTGATTCCATATTTCTGAACCAATCAGAGACAGCGGCGGAATTTGCCCTGGTTCATGTCTGTTACGTCTGCAAGAAGAAACATATACAACAGGAAGTCAGTCATGCGTTAGTCAAGTGTTGATATTGAAGATGTTATTTCATGGCTGTTCTTATGAAGTCATCGTTATTTATATTAATGTACCAGCGAAACGGTGAGAGCCAGGTTTAACATATTTTACGTCTGTAAATTCAAGTCACAGCAATATTAGAAAATAACCCAAAATGTGTATATTTATGTTTCAGTAATTGTTTTATATTCTACATGTAGTCTAATTACATTTACAAATACGTTTATTACTCGCTATGAATTCTTATGTTACTCATTTCCTTTCTCACAACCTTATAGTCATACAATATACTTTCATTTTTCACTGTGAATAAAAAAATAAATTATTTAAATGCTTGGATTAATATGTGCTTTTGTGAAAGAACCTGACTTCAATTTAACATGTATGCATCTCGTCGTATCAGGGGAAAAACACGCAGCAGAAAATTAATATTAATAATTATAGAAGATAGGCCCCAAAATGTGGTCAGGACAACGTCGCCCCCCAGTGGTTGGCAAGTACGAGCTCTTCTTTCCTCGAAGCCAGGAAGGAAGTGTTTGAAAGCAACACCGAAGAGCATTTCCTAATCTCACTTTCAAGACTCAGAGCAAAACTAGACATTGAAATCAAATTCAGTGTCTAATATTTCCACACCAAACAACGTTTCACCTCCATTTTCTGTGTAGTTAATGTTTACAGTAACAATATTTGGTGTGTTTACACAGCTTTGAAAGCATTCAACTGTCCCTATGACGGATTTACAAAACAGATAAAGTCAAACAGAAAACTGCAGTTGAGTCTAAATAAAAGTGTTCTTATTTTTTTCCCCCAGTAACGTAGCAATTAAATATTTAAAAATGAATTTAAAAATGACTTAGATTCTTATGACACATCGTTGGTTGGTACACTAAACAAAGTGTGTTTGTGTCCCGTTTAGGTCAGTTCTGCACCTGCCATCGAGTCCTAGAGAAACACGTCACAGAGATATGACTCGTATATGATGCTGAGTTTAGAAACAACTGCGATGAGCGCTTCGTGAGAAACGTGCCCCCCCCCTTTAGTCCAGCAACATCACAGGTAGGGGGTAGTGTTACCACTTATGATTGAGAACATGACGAGGAGATGGGCTTCTTTTTATAACAGCAAAGCCCGGAGAGCAGCGGACCATGACCAGACAACTTCCTCACCCCGCCCTCAGACAGAAAGTATTATAATCCCTTTGTATAATAGATTTTATTATAAGGAATGTAAAATAATTCACACAAGGATTAAATTTTGTAATATCTGCAGATGGGGTGTCCAAATATTTTTGTCATGTTGGACAAAAATCAAAAGTGGTCTCAAGCCAACAAAGAAACAAAGACACACAAAAAAGCTGAACTTGTTTTGGGTGCTCACTTCTAGTCAAACTAGCCACCCACAATCCACCAAGGCATCATCAATATTTGATAACATCACAAAATCAGTTTTCTACACACTCACATTATTCACAACATTAACTCATGAAATAAAAACGAGTGAATACATTCAGGTAGATTCAGACAAACTTATTTCTGTGGCCTTATTTGGTTCAATGTAAAGCTTTCAAATGCAGTTTGAGTAAAGTGTTGAAGGAAGAAGTGATTACACTGGCTGCCATTTATTGAGATTACCATCGATAGTAAAACTGCATGTATGTTTATTTTCAAACAAAGTGATGAGCCCATTAATCTGGTTTATGTCCAAGACGCCTCCAGCATCGTTACACCGCCCTCACAGGCTGCCCTGTACAATGAAACGTTCGCACCTCATAACTCTAGCCCCCACGTGTCACAGAGTCGCTGCACAAAAACATCAAGTCTGGCTGCTGCAGCTGTGTGGGCTCCAAACGCAGCACATGGTAGCGTCCACCAGCTTCTTCTGGCGACGGAAACATATAGGCACTTAACTCTGAGCTTGTTTCATCGTTTGCTTTGCGACTTTTAAATTAACTTCGGCTCTAATAAGCTGCAATATTGACGGGTTCTTTTTCCTCTTTTTTTTTTTTTACCGTGCGGAAAGCTGAGAGGAGGTAAAGCTGCGACTCAAACTTAGCTGATACGTTTAAACCGAACATGTCGACTGGCACGAAACAAGTGAAGAGCTGCCCCATCCCGACCAGGGTCCTCACCCTGAAGGACTGGTCCCAGCTGCCCGACTGTTACAGCCAAACACCCGGGGGGACCCTCTTCTCTACCACGCCCGGAGGTAAAACTGCTTATAACTGCTGTGTTTTCTCATGTTGCTTTTATTTGTAACTATTACAAAGTGGCAAATGTGCCCCCCTTTAGATAAATATCACTTAACTTGAATAATTTAAGTATTAATCTCGCTAATTCGGTTTTTACTCAGTTTTTCCAGTGTGCTCTCGCGATAACACAATTAATGCCAAACACAAGTGGATTAAAAACACAGTCCTGACAAATGTACACGCATGTCGTAAGCAACACTGTCCTAAAATCTTTTCTCTGCACATTGACAGTTTTCGTTATCGCTTGTATCTTTTTTGCTAACGTCAACCAAACATTTTAATATAGTCTTTCTTTCTACTTCAAAATGTTTAATCTTAAGGTATACTTCTCAAACGCGTTTGCTTTCACGTATTTAAGCAACCAGATGCTTGATATGACTTGCTTCCTCCTGCACAGGTCCGTTTAAAACGGCTCAAAAACAATCCTCCCGTATGAAAACAAAAGGAAGTTTCAAACTCGTGACTTGCAGAGGGTGTACATTTGCGGCTCAGATCAGAGCCATTTGATTGGCTTTTGCGTCTATGGTGCAGATGGAGGCCGTCCAATCTTTTGAGTTAGAAGTGCATAAAGAACATGCTGTACGAACTGAAAAGAAGGGGAAGGGGAGTAAATGTTTAATGCGCAGGGGAGCCGTTTTTGCGTGGATGGCACAAGTTGTGCAAGAGATTCCACCACTGTGTTTTGACTTGCATTCCATCTCGTATTTCTTCTTCTTCTTCTATGCAGCCTTGTCATGAACTACACGCTGAACCGACTCCTCCTCTGCTTCCCTTTGTCCAGGATGAACTGTCCAAACCCCATTGCATAACATGTTTTCTCTCAGCCAGGCTGATACTTCGCAGAACGGTTCAAACTCCAGTTCAGAATAACACGAGCTGCAGACCGCTCCCAACGCCACATGGTACAAATTTTCAAAACAGGTCTTCTCTGACATAATCCATGGGTGTGTTTGAACCTGAATGTACAGCTCTCAGTCATAGGTTGTCAGCATGTTTGTTTTTTGCTTTATCATTAAGCTGGAGGGTTTTGGAAAAAAATGTAGTGGATTTGACTGCTTAGGGGGTTAAAAAAGGTAAGGGAAGCGAGCAGAAGCATGTTTTCCCACACCTAACTTGTTTTCTTTTTTGCCTCAAAGACGACATAAATCGACATCCCTGCTTGCAAAGATGTGGTGCAAGTCGACACTTCGCCAACGCAAACTTTCACCATAAGGTTGTTATTTACGCCAAATGTCCTCTCTCTCATACCCGCCGAACGCAGGCACCCGCATCATCTACGACAGGAAGTTCCTCCTGGACTGTCGGAACTCCCCTCTCGCCAGGACGCCGCCGTGCTGCCTGCCGCAGATCCCGGGAGTGACGGTACCGGCCACACACGCGCACCACACGGGGAAACTGCAGGACCTCAAAGAGGAGGCCGAGGAGGAAGAGAAGGATATCGGAGGTAAATATTTGCCCGTTCCGTTTAGCTTCTGTTTTCTGAATGCGTGTGTGCAAATGTGGCCGTTTTTTTTTTTTTTTTTTTTTTTTTTGGCTTTGGAGGAGAAGTGGCTCATAAAAACAGGTTTACTGGTCTGAGCTGTTGACTTTGAAGGTAAATACAGTGATGGTTTATCTAAAGAGACGTTGAGACACTTTCAGGTTAGATATAGTTCAGTGCTTTGAAGTTTTTCAAATGGTTAAAATGTCCCTGCCCAACTAAACTCAAAGATCAAAATTTACTTTTATTCTCTTCCCTTCTGTCTGTTGGTAAACACAGCATGCTGATAAGTTCTGCAGTGTCTCGTCTCTCTGTTGTCCGTTTGGGCGTGACCGCATGGGGTGATTTATCTGATGCAACCTTTTTTTTTTTTTAATGCAAATTATTATTTAAAAATTTTTTGTCCGTTTCTTTGCAGATGACAGCCAGTTTGAGATGGACATCTGAGTCAGCAGTACTACCTCCTGTGGAGTGTTGAGTTTAAATGCCTTATAAGTCGTAAAGGACTGTAAAGCATTACATACAAAGCTCTTGTTTTTCACTTTTATTTTTATTAAAAACTGAGGAACCTACAATGGAAAAAGTAACCAAATGTAAGGTGTTTTTCACTTTATAAAATTGGGTGCAAATTGTTTAACTTTGGATGGATTGGTTGGTCGCTTGTTTCAAAGAAACTATGGAATCAAGTATGATATCTGTTTTGATTTAAACTTTTTTTTATCTTTTGTAAATAAGAAACTTGTACTATGTTTTAAGTTTGAGGATTATTGTTATTTCATAAAAGCATGTATAAAAGAGGTGTTCGATACATGGATCAGTTTGCTTTTGTTGAATTCCCTCCAAAAAAGGAAGGGTGGGCTATCAGTACATGCCATGCGTCTCCCTTACATTTGGGGAAGGGGTTTGGGTTTCTACTGAAAAAAAAATCAGCTCTTACTTTGTTTTGTATGGACATGAGTTGTGAAAAATAAATAACCTGTCATCTTGTGTGTGTTTTCTGCTTGCAAGACTGATTTTTCCCAGTTATATTAAAAACTTTAATATAACTGTCTTTAATATGACTTTTTACTGTCATGGTGAAGCTGAACACCAGTGCACATAACTCTGTCCCGAACTTAGAAACTCAAACGCGTTTCTAAGGCCTTTATCAGAATATCTCACTGATTTGTCATGGCCTGATTTGGAACATGGTGACTTATCCAATATTTTCTGGGTTATTCACAGCTATTTGTGAAACCCAGGCTGGCTGAGTCAGTGTAACAATGTTGGTTTTACTATGAGGTAGATGCTTAAGGCAAGTATAAATATTGTTGCCAAATCTGATACAGTTCTTCAGAAAAGTTTTTGCATGCTTTGAACTCATTGACATCTAGTCAAGTCACAACAGCAAACTTTAATGTATTTTTCTTTTCCGCCTCGATTTTATGTGAACTTTCACATCTGATATGCGCGCACAGTTGTGCATAATTTTAAAGTGGAATACATAGGATTTTTTTTTTTTTTTGCTTTTTCCAGATTTCTTGCAACATCTCGTAGCTATTGCACAACACATATTTCCCTTCACATACTACTTTTAGTAGCTTACATGACCATCCTCACAAAGTGTCATGAAATATGAGCTACGGTGACATTGAACTTTCAGTCTTTGCTTCCACATATCAGATATGCATTGATTGGTCCAAGTGAACAGCTATTTGCCAGAGTATTGATTTACACAAATCTGGGTCAACGGTACATTATCTACAGTCACTCATTCCACTATGACATTTTTTTACACTTGGGCATGTTTCAACCACTCGCTCCAGTGTGTTCTATTGGGATTCAATGTGGTAGACCAACAGAAAGTAAAAGTGGAAGAAATCTAATGACTTCCCTGTATTTAATTGCCTTTCCATCATAATTAAACTGCATCTCCTTGGCTGTTAAAGAAAAGCATTCACACTGTGGTTCATCTGACCAGAGGAATGTTTTTTTGTACATGACTTTTTTTTTTTTAGCAATCCCTTTTCTATAAACACATCGACTTTGCCTGGTTAATGTTTAAAATCCCTTTTTAGCCTTTCATTAAGTATATGGTGGCAAAATACAAACGCACACCACACTTTTTCAGATTTCTATTTAAACAAATCTGTGTCGGTTTATCACATAAAATCCAAGTAAAAAGAAAAGTTCAAAAGGTAGGAATGTTAATGCAAATGAGCGCACGCTCTCTATCAGCTTCAAACTCCCCGTTATCAGACATATCTTAGAGATGAGACACAGCGTGGCGTCTGTGTGGCAGATGGACTGAGTTGAAAGAGCATTTTTAGACACATCGGACCCACCCAGGCCCGTCTGCGCCGCGGATTCTGCTGCTACCCTTGAATCGTCGACACGATCAAGGCCGGGTCTCCTCACTCGTCCCAGATCTGTAGATCATACGCACTGACAGAAAGGGGAAGGTCCGGCATTTAGGAATGTGAGCAGCTGCTGCCTGCGAGCCAGACATGACCATAATGCAATCTTTAGGCTGTTTCACCTATCAGCTGCCTCAGATTTGTAATTACACACCTCCTATTCTAGCATTAATGTTTAATTCAGCTCTGACGAGGCAGCTTTATGGATTTTGTTGAGGTCCATCTGTGGGCTAGTGGAAGCAGATAGGCGCTGTCCTGCGTCATGTGACTTGGTGATATATGTCAGGCTGCACAGCTGTTCCTGTCTCACCACTAAGCAAAATTAAAGCTAACAAGTGACTCGAGATTCAATATTTTCATGCTTCGTAACAAGATTTAAAAAATAAAAAAAAAAACTCAGAATTTTATCATCATGGGAATTATTTGGAGAGTTCAGAAGTAGCTTTATGTGTACTGTGCTGCTGTTTTGTTCAGTGAGAATGCAGAAATGAAGCAAAAGGGTCAAAATCCACTTTCATTAGCCAAAGTTTGAGTTGTTTGGCATCTGAAAAAAACATCCGATGCCAGCTGACTTCGATAAGCACCACGAGATGCTGATTTGTGCACTTCTTCATGCACAAATATGAAACTGCAAATGCAAGAAAAGCCCCATATGTTCTAGCAAGACTACGTCTGCAGTAATTATTGGCACAGATTGAAGAGATTTTTTATTTTTTGGCAGAACAAACCGTATCTCCTGATCTCCTGTAATGTAAAATGCACCAAAGTTGTAGTCTACATATAGACATGTAGATATGCTGACAGACAAAGAGACAGATGGAAGCTTGTAAATAGGATTTATCATCTAGATTCACACGCCTGGTTCAAATTCCCATGCATATGTTCCCCTATAGCAAGCTCAATGTTTGTGCTATTTCTGGCCACATACAGACACCTGAAGATTACTTTTTTTTTTTTTTACAATTTGGTTTTGAATTCTTTGGGCTGAAAGAGAGAAGATCGAAATCCAAATAATAAATAACATAAATAAATATACCTTGTTCCAGTATATTCATTCAGTTAAAACTGATGTGTCAATTTTCTCTGAGTATGCATATTCATCTAATTTGTTATCATAACATAAGGACTTACAGACTCTTAATTAAATAAAACAAGTTACCCTACAAGTTGATTATTGATAGATTTTAGCTTGGTAGGAAAGTTATAGATTTTGTCAAAGAGACTGATAAATGTTTTTAGTGCCCCTTTTGTGAGCCTTTCAAACATTCCTAAACTAGAATCATAGATTAGTATGATCTGCTTTGATGTTCGGAGAACGGTCCTTGAAAACCAGCTCCACATATGCTACAAAGGTCACCATCTATCAGACACGTGGCCAAATTTAAACTTCCAGACAGAAAAATGTTGCACTTTGCTTTGTGGATGTTCAAAGTACGACTAAATTTACACAAAAAACTAACTTGTCATAGCATTTCATAGCATAGCATAGCATTTCTTATCTAAGTTAACATTGTTTTTTGTTGTTGTTTTTTTTCTTTCATTGTAAAGTCATGCATGATATGCCCACATTTTTTCTGGAGCAGCTGTAAGGGGCTGCTGAAAGTAGGAGGGCCAAAGCCAGTATACGTTTCACTGACCCTATGATGGCGACACATGAGCTTATTAGTACTCACAGAAAGTAGAGCACCAAAGAAACGCTCAAGTTCCGACTTCATGTAGTTTAAGATGACGAGTTACATCACAAAGAACATAAAGTCAGCTCTACTTTTGGATTATTTTGGTCTTGGTCATGCAGCGTAACATTTCAATCCTGCACTTTCACAACATGTGTTGGAAAAATCTCTGCCCCGTACTACTGTAAACAACACTGGAGATGACCGTGTGTTTCTCTCCCTCCCCCCCATGATGAGTCTAAACCAACCCCTTAAACTCAGGTTCCTTTGGTTGGGTAAAGTACGGGTTAGTCAAGGAGGCTCTATTTTCGTCCGCCGCTCCGTGTTGAGGCTCAGGAAGTGGGGTCAGGCTGGATTGCCGGGGCAACATTACAAACAGGCACTGGAAATACACAGCCTGCTCCGTGATCCTCCACAGGGGGAGGGGATGGGGACTTGAAGCGAAGCACATGCTGGATTCTATAGACGAACACCTTCCACCTTACGTCCAGTGATCAAGGACGCTCCTGGGAACTCAGCCCGTGGGGCTGCACTCTGACTTTAGCTGCGAAAACATTTCAGAGAATAAAGCGATTCCTCGATTACCGCTGCACTTTGAAATCAAGCCCAAGAGAAAAGCTCACCACAGAAACTTGGATGACAGATTTGTTTTTGAACAGCAAAATGTTTTCACGTTTTTTTTTTTTTCTTCCCTAGCCTCCCCTCACACACAAGTTGATATCTACAATATCTAAAGAAAAAAATATGACACACACAACTTTTTCAGAAAATACTTTGCTAGCATTGCATCACTTTGGCATAGTTACTTGCTCGGTGAAACAGTCTCCATGGCCGTTGCACAATCTCTGTTTTGCTGCACAGGGTACAGTGAGACATGTCTCTGAAAGCCAGGTTATTGCTTAATGTGCAAAGAGCGCCTTTGACCATCATCTTCCCCTTTCATGAGATTTCCTATTGGACAGTCTAGTGTCATAACTTACAATTTAGGTACAAAACAGGTTCTATAAAATGCATGTTGCCCATGTTTATTGTGCAACTTTACCATGCATTGCAACATCGTCTGATGTTATTGCAGAACAGACGTTTTCCTGCCTGCACGCTCCTCTTTCAGCAGCTTCTGCCTGTTAGCAGCATGTTACACACATGGACGAAATTGTTGCTTCCCCTCTGACCAAAAAGCCCACAGCGATCTCTGAAATAACTTGAAATGGAGATAATAAATACAAATTTACAGAAAAGTAACTGAAGAAAATCAGTTAATTTTTAACAGAATCATTAAAAGAAAAAAAAAACCTAACGAAACAGGACTGGATAAAAATGACGGTAGGTGTAACTTGATATTTTCTCGCGCAACCTTTCGAGGAAATCGCAGATGACTTTTATAACTTCTCCAGCCCACAAGTATTTTGGCCCAACATTGGAGGGGAAACTGCTCCTCCATTAGTGTCAGGTTTGAACGATGTCTTCTCCAGATGTTTCAGTTCATTCCACAGATGTTCAACAGGATCTAGATCGGAGCTCAGATCAGAATAGTCCAAGTTATTCCGAGATGTTGTGTGTTTTTGGTCATTATCCTGTGGGAAGATCCACAATCTGTGTCTGTGATGTCCAGACATCACAGACGCATCACATTTTTCTCCTGAAGGCCTCGAAAGTCTTGAAATTTCATAGTGCCCTGCTCAGATTCAAGATACCCTGTGTCAGCCCGAAGCAGCAAAGCAGCCCCAGAACACAACCAAGCCTTTGCTTTGAGAAGTATCTGTTCTTGTCTTTCAATTTCACAATTACACACAACTTCTTGTTTGTCTATTACATAAAAACAATCCAGAAAAACACACTGAATTGTGTAGGTGTAACTGGACAAGCTAAAAAACACCTTCTCGAGAGACTAGTCATAAATCCATACCAGATTCTCGTTTATCACAATCAGGTAAATTTAACAGGTATCTATTTTCTCTATGTATTGCATCCACATCAGTGTCAAGATTCATTTTAGGAGAAATAACTCTTGTCTTTTAGGAGGTATTTCACTATGTACATATTTAAAAAAAAGAAAAATACCAGAGAACCTGATTTGTTCTACTTCCATTCCAACCAAATTAAAAGAACAAAATACAGTACAATATACTTTGATTTATTTCAGTAACATCTTTGTGGGATTTAAGTACATATTTTAAAGAAAAACAAACTTTAATGTCAACAACAATAATCTAATCTTACTCTTTCGCCATAATGTCTCTGAGTAACCTCCAACCACTAATGTATAGAACATAAAAATGGCAAAACATGTTTTCTTGCAAGCTGTAAATGTGCACCTTTGACACTTTGACTTCACAGTGTGCTGACAGTGCATCTTCACTATAGTTAGTGTAGGTCAACATAGTGTCAACACTCCGGTATTATTTCTCCCAGAACGGGTTGACATCCTGTATATGTGAAATCACATGAGTGTTTACTTTAGATGAGTCTCTGCAAATACGCACAGGTCTCCTTCACTCTAACTGTGAGCTGCCAGCTCCAAATAAAAGAGCACATACACACACACTGACAATAAATTTCAGCTCAGCACTGAGGCCCATGGGCTATAACTGCTGTCATAGCAAAAAATAAGAATGGCACGTAAACAGGCTGCTTCTTTCCAAGCAAAACATAGGAACCGTTGCAGAGACACTGGAGAATCAGGAGCCCAAATTTACGTAGAGACATTCTAGGTCTCTTTGTTGATGTCATAACATCTTACTTTATGTTTAATTATTTCCATGTTTGAAAAAGATTTTTCAGTTCTGTGTAATTTTTAGGAACACAATATTCAACTGAGAAACATGTTTTAGCTCTACAGAACATGCTCAGTATAAGCACAGAAAACCCTCGTCTGTCAAGTGTGAAACTCAAAAGTTAAACAGCAACTACAAGGCATATCCGACAACCTTACATGAGGAACGGCTGGTTCTTGTTCGCGATTCAATGGAAAGCTCACCTGGACAAGGCTGACCTCTGCTGGCAAAGAAACGGTAGTGCATGTCACTCAAGCAACTCCGCTGTGACGGTCCTCGTCCTGCGATTTGGGAAATAGTATTTTTATTCTCCCTAGTAGACATTACTCTGATACAAACTGAGTAAATTTAATTCAACTGAAGATGACTCTCTGAGATTGTGACGTTTAATATGTACTGAGTCCAAAATACTCCTGAATGTGTTGCAGAAATGGACACAATGGACAAGAATAGAAGTTGTCGTTTTCTTACAGTAAAAGTGTATAAACTGATATTTTGTTCGTCTTTTGCTTGTCAATGGTTTAGAAGATAGTGATAACGGAAAACAAATATTTCTTCCTTGCAATAGTTCCCCTGCGACAGACTGGCGACCTGTCCAGGGTGAACCCGCCTCTCGCCCGGAACGTTAACTGGAGATGGGCACCAGCAACCCTCCCGACCCCACTAGGGGACCAGGGTGTAAAGAAAATGGATGGATGGATGGATGGATGGATGGATGGATGGATGGCTGGATGCAATAGTTCCCAGGCCAGAGGAGATAATATTGTTCCTCTGGCGCCACCCCATGGAGGAAGCTAGGTTCACTCGCTTCTGTAACCTTCTATAGACAAACACAATCTTTCAAACCCGCCTAGACACAAGGCTCCAGCCTTTTACCTCACTGTCTCATAATGTCAGGACATAGTGACAGTTTTAACAAATATGTAAAAAAATAGTTATCTATTGCAACTTTATAGTCAAAAATAGAGACTAACTTCTGTCATTTTTAGTCACAATGTTTGCTTATCCCTTGAATGCATTTCTCTGCACCTACAAGGCCGGATTTTTAGCTAATCCACACAGTCAAAACTACATACAGCTACTATATGTATTAAAGTTGCACCTAATTTTATAGTCTATGAATTGCTAGGTATTTTGTAGGTATTGTCCAATAGTAACTGTTTCAGCTCCACCAAAACATTCAACCTAATTACAGGGAGTTCAGGTAGTCGGGGATTGGGGATCCTGTGTGTGTGTAATGCTTGAGAAAGTAAAGTTAAGTTCCTGATTGTTAGAATAATAAGTGAAACATAAAGCTCAAAGAGAACAGCTTTATAAAAGGAAGTGAGGTGTAATTGCGGATGCAATTAAGTCAAGATAAGCATTCACTGGTTGATCAGGCTTCTTGCTGTGAGACATTTAGATCAAGACAAGAGTTGTTATTGGTTTGACACTAATCAGATCTTTCCATCGTTATCAGAGCTGGTCTAGTTGATAAATATACGTTTAATCACACAAACAATGAAAGGCAGAGGCATTTATTCACGCCCTGTATCGGTCTCATTTTTTTCCTAGTTGTGAACATCTGCTAAACTAGCTAACATACTCCTCTAGTGCTTCTAATTAAAAATTATTGACTGGATGAGACGTAGAGCCTCTGCTGTGTACAGTATGTGAAGTAGAAGAAAGTTTTATTGTTTTTATTTTATTATATGCAGCCAGCCAACAATACAGCAGTACAAAAGGCCGTGGATATGTTCCTCCTATGAGGAACGTAATCAGAGAAAATCATATCAACCTTGATTAACCTTGAACTATCTGTTGGAGTCCTGACATAGTAATTCTCCAAAATTTCTCTAGTTTTCTGCAATTTTTGGAGAAGAAAAAAAAAATTCACTCTTTGCATTGTTGATTTCTTTTGCTCTTTGTCCTGTCTTCTCTAACTTTTCTAAATCTTTCCCTTGCAGTGGTTGTGGTGGCGGAAAATAAAGAGGACTCAGAAAAGAGATGGCTGAAGAAATTCTGTTGCTCCTGCTTCTTGGAATTCCTGTGTTCTGCATTGGATGAGCTTTAGTCTCCCACAAACCAAAAACTTAATCTATCTTTACCCCTTATCTGATTTAAACCGGGCTCTGTTCCCAAATTTCACCCAGACCCCGGCTGCTATTTAGCCACTGATGTCGATGTTTGGAAGCTTGAAATATATCAGTTTTATTTTTCATACGTTTATGTTTGTTTCACTGCTTTTGTCTCTTATTGAGTAAACATTCATAATAAACATAAATGTAAGTGGAGTGTGCAAGAAGCAAGATGGGCAGAGATTATAGATCAGTACTAGTTTTGGAAACCTCAATCTGTTGAACTTTCCTCCAGCAGTTCCTGGCCAAACTTCATATGTCTGGTAAAAATGTGTCAGAATCATTAAACACAAACAAATCTTTTATTGTAGAAGTGCTTGTCTCACACTGAGAATATGTAGAAAAATCTAATCTTTAATTTGAGGGTAGTGAGTAAAAAAAGCTCTTCAAAGGAGCGATTGCGAGCTCTAATGGAGCCAGTGAGGTACTGCAGGGTGGTAGTGAGAATTCAGATTAATTACACATTTTTTGTGTAAAGTTTTAAGTTATGTCTTTAAATACACATTAATATGAATGCAACAAATAAAACTTTGGTAAAAGAAGGGATAAAATCATAAATTTCAGAAATCCACACATTCACCCAGTGATCAAAAATGGGTTTAGTGTTCTGAGAAATGTTGACAGCCCCTGCTCTGCACATAGTACAAACTACTGGGTTAAAAATAACCCAATTCATAACCCAGCGCTGGGTCATATATGGACTGACCCAATGCTGGGTTGTTTTAACTCAACTGGGTTGGGTTGAGGGTTTGACCCAGCACATTGGGTCATGGCAACTAACCAAACGTTGGGTTAAATTGACCCAAAATTGGGCTGAAACTCATAACCCAACATAAGGGTTATTGTACCACTATAGTTGGGTTAAAATAAAAATAAAAAATTATTTTAAATTTCACTATATAAAAACAGGATTAAAAATCATAAGAATTTAAAGCTTCTTTTATTTCCACGTGATATATATATAGAGCCAGCAGATTTCACTTACAAAAGTTACAAAACATAAGTAAGTTGTTTCAAAAGTATATAGTTAAATCACTTTAACTCATTTGGCTACAACTCCAGAAGTATCTGTTACTACACATTAGAAAACATTTCTTGTAAAAAGTCTGTTTTAAAGCAAACTACAAGTAAAACTTCCATCCATTAAACAAGGAGCATTTTTAACGAGACTGTAGGATTTTTGCCTGTCTCCCTGCATGAGGACATATGGGTTCCATGTTGTCACATTTTGTAGATGCGCCACCAGGTTTGTCCCAACCTGATGGAGAGAGAAGACAGAAAAAACAGGCCATTAGTGATGCACTTATTTAAACAGTAAACAATTTGAGCATGATTCAGAGATGAAGGTTGACTTACAGGCTGGATATCAATGAAACCTTCTGAACGTCCAGGTTGATGGGTCTGAAACTCTTCTCCCAAATGTGTAAGGTGGAGCAGGGAGGAGTACTGGCAGCAGCTGCAGGACTACATCTTCTTCTGCATCAAACATAAGCCAGTTTTAAAATGTTTCAGTAACTAGAAAGCATGAAAACATTTTAGATAACATTTCTTCTGAGCTTCAATACCTTAAGGGAGCAGACTCATGTTCTTCTCCATACAGAAGGTCTTCGTTGAGAACGAAGAGTTTGGGTTTCGTTTAATTCTCCTGAAGATCCTGGATGTAAAATTACAAAATCTATCAGAAAAGACAAAATCACAAATCAAACTTCAAGAATGACTGAATTCAATCTTAAAGCTGTCTCCACTGCAAATAACTTGTAATTAGCCAGTAATTTCAAATGTTCAGAGTATTTTTTATGTTCGTAAAAATAAATATAGCACTTAATAAAATAAGATAACACATATAATTTAATTTAGAAGTAAATTTTAACTTAAACATACGTTAGTGCTGAATAACTTTCAGCACTAACTTTAAATAAATGTATTTGTAATTAATAGTAACAATAATAATAAAATTAGCAAACATTAACATTAGATAGTCTTATTTTTGCTTTTAACTCGTTGCCGAAAACCAGCGGGAGTTTGAAAGCAATGTGTCGGGAGACGGTCGTTCTCTCTCGGCTTAACGAGCCGCACCCGATGACCCGGTCAACTGACAGAGCGGGCGAGACGAGCCAGCGGCTGCAGGGGAGCGGATAAGTCCGAACACGTCCGAGCATGTTTATAATTAAGCTATATGTTAATAAACCGAGCACATAGTTATTATAAATGACACAACTAATTTATAGTAACTTTGCAAAAGTTATTTTATTTTCAAAAAGCATAATATACCCACTTTATTAATAGTTCTGCTCGCTCTCCTCCGCGATTACTGCTGGTGTCGCCTAAGCCCGCTGAGGATGCGCGCGCATATTGCACCCAGTGAAAATCGGGGGACAAACCGTCAACTATCATGCCTTTTAAAACTAAATCGATTTTTAAACATTTGAACATGTTTAGTCCAGTTACGAACAAATATGATTGAGGTTATATTAAACAACTGAATTTAATTTACTTGACAAATTGTGCCCTACCCCTTCATCCTTTTTTTTTCCCAACAGCAAGCTCTTTGTCAGAGTAAGCTACCGTAATAAACATTTAAAATAACCATAAAAATAAATATCCAACATGTTTGAAAAAAATTCAATTTATTTATAAAACCCTATTCACGTTGAAACGTTATCTTCTTTTTACTTACCATGTCTTATTTCAAAGGAGAGGAGAAGCCCGATATGCAACGTACACCTTCTTGTTGAAAATGGAGGCTTGTGAAGAGGGGCGTGGCTTCTTCCAAGTTTCGTCTTTAACCCAACCGATTGGGTAAAACTACCCCCGACACCTGACCCAACAGAAGTGTTCAAGCTGTAAACCTCCGGTAAATTTCTGACCCAAATCTTGCGTTATGAATTTTGACCCAATGTTTGGTCAAACTAACCCAACTTATGACCCAACAGCTTCAACCCAGAAATTGGGTTATGAAAATAACCCAGCATTTTTTACTGTGAATGTAGTGTTTACTTAATTTTTTTCTACAGCAGAAGTTTTGTCAAAAAAGCGTAACAGGCTTAATTTCAAAAGGTTGTAAAAACTTTTTTTAAAATAAAAATGTGTGGGGAAAAAAAACAGTCCATGTATCCTCATTCCAAACACATTCACTTAAATTTTCACTTTATGGTACATGTTCACATTATTTATTGACTGTATGTCAAATATATTTTAAATGTAACTGAAGATATGACATAATACAACACATAATATTCAATAAAATACAAAGACTTAAATCTTATTGTGTAGATTGGTCATCAAATCACTACGTTGCCTGTAGGAATTTTTAATGTCCAGCAGGTGTCAGTATTGAGTGACACAGTATCGACACAGTATCAATACAGTGTTGCTATGAGTCGAAACGCCTCATGACGCCTCATTTACCCATCACTATGTCCGTGTGTTCTCTACTGGTAGACAGTTTGCAAGCTGTTGACGAAGGGAAATAAAATTTAAAAACAGAACGAGCCGCATTAAGATTAACTAGTGACAGTCAAACAGGGTCCTCAACGCAGATGTTTGTAAAAAATTAGGTGGCGTTGTTGTTTCCTGATCAAAACGCGACAAACGTAAATAAACAGATATGAAAATGTCTCTACTTTCTCTAAGAGCTCTTCAAAACATAATGGTGTGAAGGAATATTGAAGAATACATTAAAAGATCACTAAAATATACCCCACTTCAAAAGTAGACTGTACTAAACAGTTAGAATTTGTACTACCACCCAGAATGACGATCATTTTAAGTCTTTTCAGTCTTATGTTGACTGACATGCTCTGCAAACATATCAATAAATATAAACAGTTATAATATCATGCAAACTAATTCATTGCTCATTTAATGGAAGCCACATTATTTCGTTTTCACTTTAAGACTTCACTCGGCTGCAGAAGCAAAGCTGTGCAACTTGGCTATCTGACAATATAGTTAAAGTTTGTCTGGCAACCTGTTAAACAATATTACCTCCAAAATGTTGGCAACAAGTGAATTATTTTATATTTGTAGACAATAAAATAAACTGGTCCAAAAAGGGAAACAGACGATGGTGCTGCTAACTAAACTCGTACCAGCGGTCGCTGAGTTCAGAGCGCGCCATTTTAACCACTAAACTATGACGACTGCTGAGAGTCCGATGTTCCTACCTGTCATTGATTGTCATCTAACGAACACCCCGCACTTTAGGAAGCAAACCTGGATTAACTGGTGACACTTTCAGATTCTCAGTTCGAGTGAAGATTTTAACCTGTTTCTGATGGAAAAGTATAGGCTATAAGACAATTGTTTTTTCAGCGATGTCTCCTATGGTTGAGAATTACAGTCACTTGATGAAAAGAATAAAGACGTTTTGTTAAATTACGAGAAAAAATATCAACAATAAGGCAGAAATTACATAGTTCTGCGGTAGCCATGTCTTCTGTAAATGAGCTATAAAATAAAGTGTAACATTACAGAAACAGTTAAAAAGATTTTGCTATAGTTTCTGTGGATACCTATTTGAAATATAACAATATTAGGAATGTGTGGAAAAACTACACGGCCAGTCGATCTTTTTAAACATTTCATTTTTAATCCCAAGGCTCTTTAACATTTATGTCGGCTTTCAGGGATTAATCTTTGCTTTGAGATCTGGTCATGCCAAATCGAGATCTATTTCAATCTTCCTTTGACGAGTTCCAACCTCTGACGCAACACATAAGTCAGAACAAGTTCTGCGTAATTTACATGTTTTGATGGTTTTGAAGATGAACTAAAAAAAAAGGCAACATACCATATTAGACCAATAAAGTCTATCTAATTAGTTATTCCCGAGATCTTAATGGCTGTTTTACGGAATCGGATAGTATTTTTGAAAAGATTTGTAGTTCTTCAAGCTTATCGCATTGTTTACTTCCTGGTTCGGTAAAGGGGTCCTAAAAAGCCACGCCCACAGAAACATCAGTCTTTTCCAGCTGCCACCACCAGTTGATTTAGTCACCCGTTGATCTATAACACCGGGTCTAGTATCATCTAAGGATGGTTGGTGTATTTGAAGACATCTACATTGGGAATTTATATTGACAGTATATTGTTTACTGCAGTCAGTGCATTAAGTCAAATGTTTTTGACTTAGTGCACTGACCGGCGTGACTGTCACATGTCACACAGAACCCATTTGCAAGTAGTATAGCTTTGCTTTATAAATAAATAAACAACAAAAAATGTCTGGGGTATTGGATACAGTTTATTTGTCAAAATGCCACAAAACACTGGTTTTAATTTCAACCAAGGAAAACATTGCGTCGAACAAGGACGATCAAGGAAATATTGCATTTTTAATTTTCCCATCTTCAGTCAGTGTCAGCAATCAGGTCGAAGCGTGATTCATGGTGCCAGTAGTCCTCCAGTGACGGGAAATTGAAAACACCCATAAAAAGAAGGATCGCTAGGAAATGCTCTATTTCTTCAGGGCTAGTCTTGATTGGATCCCCCAGCTCTTAAGCAGAGTACAAATTGGTGTGATGTGTGATATGTTCAATCATCTCATTAGTGAAGATCATTTTGAAATACTGAAAGGGTTAGGGTAGGGTTAGGGGTAGGGTAGGGTTAGGGCACAGCTTCATGGGGTTCAAATCTTGAATTAAGAACCTGGAACTCATCAATTTCTTCCTGCATCCAGATTCTTCTTGTGCTTTTGTTGGAGCCTGAGGTGTAACTTGGGTCGGCGTTGTCATTTGGCTGCTCCAAGGGAACTTCTTCTTGGTCATCATCGCTCAGATCACCATCAGATTCTTGAGGATTTTTTGGTACAAGGTCAAGAAGACTGCGTGGTCTTGCACCATAGAAGGATTTAGCGTAAATCTAGTGGTGGTTAAAAAGTTTAAATTATTTAGTAGTAGTGAAAATTATGATTTCCCCACATTTATTATAAAATTTTACCTTATTTGCTAATATCAACTCAGAAAGTCACAAAAATTATTTTGTAAGATAATGTTGTAATTATTCTTAGTGTATAACACTGTAATAACACTTGTTGTTTCATATTTGCACCAGTAGAGGAAAATGACTTTTGATTTTATACCAAAAAAATAAATGTCAACTACATTGGCTTAATTTGCTACTTTTACCATGAAGTGACATCTCAACCGTTTGGTTGAGCATGTTTTTAAAAAATTATTAGACCTTTAATTTAGCTTTTTAGGTGGTATCAAGTAACATAATTCTGTTTAATAAGGTCTATAACACTATCATATGCCAGAAAACTATTCCTACCTTTCAAAGTTTTACCACAACCAGTGGATATTTGTGACAGTTTTGTGTTTCTGACTTCCTGGTTGGAGAGGGGAAGAAGAAGAATACTATTTAAAGAAACAGTGCCCTCTAGTTAATTTCTTTAGCATATCGTACTTCAAGCAAGTGGCAGAGATGGCTCAATCAGGTTAAGCTAAGTTAGGCACTCCTCATATTGAGATATAGAGACCCAAAATGTGCTCAACCAAATGGTTGAGCGGGCAGTTAAAGGGTTAAAACAGTAGACCCCAACTGTAAGTTCTGCAAAGAGCATCCAGAAACAATAATTTATTCTGGGATTGTCGTACCACAAGAAAATTTTGGAAAGAGTGTAATAACTTTATAAATTGTTATATTGATGCTAAATGTCCCTGAGGTATGAGCATATTATATTGGGCTTTCATGGCAAGAATATATATGCAGACAGAAGACTGGCAATCAATCTAATTATTATATTTGGCAAATTTCATATTCACAAATGTAAATTTTGATCATCTTCACTTTTGTTTTTGTTATTTTTAAGGAAATCAAACTATATTTATCCACTATTTCCAAGAGTATTAACAAAAAAGCTGTAAACACATACGAATGTTGTAGATCTCTAAATATTTTTAATATGTCATGTCTGTAATATCTGCTCTCTATTTTTTTTTGTTTTTCATACCAATGTATATGTGACTTTGATAATAATAATTTAAAAAGTAGGTTAATTTCACTAACACACATTTAAACTCTTTACAAGGAGTTTATCATTTGGTGAAATTTTGCAACTTTATTCCCTACTCAAAGCAAAACTATCATTGAATGATTTATCTTTGAATAAATGAGGATTCAGACTTAGAGCTGTTAAGTGTGTTTCACCTGGCTGCATTTACTCAGAAAATAAATACACTACCATTTTTTTCACTTAAAATACACAGAATCAGAAATGACGTTTGATCACTGACTGGACATCTGAGGACGTAGACAAACACAATTGTTGGAACCCGCCTGGACACAAGGCTCCAGCCTTTTACCTCGCTTAGGCATGAAGAGAAAGGAGGACTGCTTGTTAGCTCCACGACGGCAAAGCTACTATCAGTGACCTCAAAGGAAATCTACTGTTATCTGGCGACGTCATAAACGAGCCCATTAAAATATAAGATCGATAAAGGATCCAATAGAACTTTAATAGGGGAATCAGTAAAGTAATCACAAAGTCCTTATCAATGATTAAGGCAAGTATTTATGAGAGTTTGTTTTTCTTAATTCCTGTAACCAACGTGTATTAGATGCTGTTTAGTAAAACTTGTACCATTGCACCACTGCTATATACTTACATAATTATACAATCATATTCAATAAATTTTGATATGCAGTCTGATGAGGCTCATTTGTCAAATAGAAAGTAACTTTTAAAAAAATAACCTTTACCAGATTTCAACCATACTTTTCACCGAGCCCACTTTTCTGTTTTTTTTTATTTATTGTATTTGTACAGATACATTTTCTATTTCTAAATGACATATTTTCATAAGCTGCAAGTGTAAAATTCTTATAATTAAGAGAAATAAAGGCTTGAAAATGTTAGTTGTTATGTAAGTAATGTGGAGTTGATATTTAACAGACCCTGTGATAAAGCACTGAGGTGAAATTACTCTCGTATTTCAATTTACAGGAACAAAAGCAACAAAGTCAGATTGACACAAATTAGTCAATCATTTAAGTGCTATATTTTTCTCCTTGCTCCATTATCTCCCGCATGATGTGGATATCTTTCTGATCCTTTTTTATTATGGATCTAGCTTTTAATTGGATGCTGTGTTTAAAATCTTTTCCAACCTCCAATCCCATGTGTCTTCCTCCTTTTGTAATTCAGAGATCTTTTTAACTGAAGTCGTGTGCAGCCACATCTATATGCACTAAACCTCACAAGACAGTCGCTCATTGCGGTAAAACTTGCAAAGGAAAACACAGAACACCACTTTATTCAAAGGTAAGAAGTTCATTGTTTCTATTAACTTTAATATTTATGTTATTAGCTTTTCAGTTTGAAACACTGGCTCAGAGGAGCTACATCTGTCAAGTGTTGCATATTTTCCATATTGACAGGCTGGCTTAATGTTGACTCGAGTGATGTTGGTCGATCAATCTCCTTCAAATCAAAGAAAACGTTTGTGCCAAATCACATTTTAACAAATCCACTGAGTTGGTGTTTTTTCTGTGACACATCTTCAGTCAACCATGCTGAGTCCACCTTTCAATTTGCATCATGCATTTTAAACCAACAGTTCTAAGTGTTAGGCCATGAGCCCACAGTTTGATGAAAACTTTTATTAATGTCTTTAAAATTATAGTGGCACAAACAAATGTTTGTGTTACATTTGTTGTAGGGAACAAATGTAACACAAACATTTCACAACAATTTAGTTTGATTTAAGGAAGGTGTGAGGTCAACTTCACTCAGGTGACATGAACATGAATATCAGTGTTTCTCGAGAAGAGGGACAAAACCTCGATAAAAGAACAGAATTTGAATAAAATATATACAAAATATAATTTATTTAAATAAGTGACTAAAATAACCTGGACAATGTCAGTTTTTATGGTGTTTGCGGAATATTTTTTATTTGTAGTAGGTGGACGGTGTCTGTAAAAGTCCTTGTCCTGGAGCAGAACTCAATACATTATAATAATTTAAAACAATTGAAGGAATACCAAAATAATATTATGTGACAACTAAGTATAAGTATTCAAATAAATAACTATGTAAGAATCAATAAATTTAATTAAAAACTAATTTATATAATTTCCAACTCAATTGAAATTGTGAGATTTTTGTTAACACCATCAGACATAAAAATAATGTAAAAAAATATCAGCACCTTAGCATCGTTACATTTCCAAAACATTATTTGTCATATTTGAATACATAAGCTTGAGGAATAATTACATTATTTTTTGGGAAAATTTTAATCCATTTTGTCCCTTATCCCAAGAATCACTGATATAATAGTTGAAAATAAAATCAAAGCAAACATGTAAATATGAAAGAAACACGTTTCAGCAATTTTCAGTCAAATTATTGTATGGCCATGAACAGATCAACAGCTAGAGGTCCTGCTTTTCTTCAGTGCCCTTCTGAAATCCTTTGTTCTTTTTGAATATATAATGTGTATTCTAATGTAGCATTTTTGGATTAAAAAATTTAAATGTTACCAGTGCCCACAATTTTGTAAGTTTGGCTGACAAAGACTCCCACACCACCACATTTCATGTTACTTTCGTGTGACTTTGACGCCTATACAGCATTTGAACAATACATAAAATACGTGAAGGTTACCTTTCAAATATGCATATTCCTTCCGACCAGTCCTATTATGCTCCGGCCCTGATAGTTTTGCATTGAGCAGAGTACGACTAGAAGGTGCATGGGGACCATCATGTCAATCAAATTCCTGCTAAATTCCTGCGATTTACCCAGAGACAACAGAACAGTTTGTTCTTGGTTAGCGAGGAGTGCATGTTCTTTTTTTCACTGCGGGAAAAAGCGACATACGTGATGGACTTTATGCGTGATGGACAATGTGGATCTTCCGTTCAGCTTGCTGAATATTATTTTAACCGGCAAAAAATGAAATGCAATTGACAAAGATTACGACGGAAATTTGTTGACACTGCATATTAAAATAACAGACATCAAGAAAGTTTAATGCTCCTCCCAGAGATCTAGAAGACGACTCATCTCTGTCTCGCCTCGCAGCCACTGCGCCAATCCATGGCTGACTCCAAACCAGCTCTGTCTGGCGGCCCAATTGGAACCACATCTCTCAGAGTTCCAGGGAATGGGGTGAGACTGGGCTGCAAATACTAATGGAAAAACTCTCAGCACAGCTTTGAAACCAGGCTGGCTCAGGTCAGGCCGAGTCCCACTATGCAGTGCAAAAGGGGCTAAACAAACTGAAAAGGTTTTTTTATTTTTCAGATCATGGTTCTTTATGTTTTGACTTAATTTTATTTCTATTTTATCATTTATCTACCTTTGATATTGTGTTTGTTGTGAAGCACTTTGGTCAGCTGCGGCTGTTGTAAATGTGCCATATAAATAAACTTTGACTTGTTTATAGCCCCTGCTTAGGGGCTATACGGACCCCTAAGCAGGGGCTATAAATCATTGTACCGTTTATTGTGCAATGATATAGTCTAAATACTGTAATACTGAAATAATGCGGGATTATTAATCATGATTGTCATACTGTGAGAATCTCATACCAGCAGATGGTTACTCCAAAACATCTTTGATGAAGGACCACCCAGTGAAACTTAGAGCTAGCGTGAACTCTTTTTTTGCCACCCATTTTCATCGGATCATGTTTCAAAGATTTATTGTGTTTAAGAGATAAGCATGTTAATAAGTTGTTAATAAGTAAGTTAATACCAATTAACTTACTCTTAGAGTATTCCCATCATCCACAATAAAACTAGTTCCAGACGTTAATATGTAACAAACGTATTAAATTGGCACATTTGGGAATCAGTAATTTTCTTTCCGTATCTCATATAACTCCTGGCGCAGAGAATAGGTGGATAAGATAACCAGAACGGTGTATTACTTACCAGCTCCACCCAGCTCCACTAACAATCCCCTCTCCCGTCCGGGGGCTGCTGTGGAACCGCGAACCAAGATGGCAGCTTAAAGTGGATGCTCTGTGTGGCCTGCATTAAAACTTAAAAAGAGAAAAACAGGATTAGAAACGTAAACTGGATCCGAAAATGTCAAAATCGACCACTCTCAAGGACTATGATATTTTCACACGAAAAAGCAGTTCCTAAAAACCAGCTAAAGCTGATATTTCGGTAACAGATCAAGACAAAGAGGGGACCGCTAGCACTTCTAGCATGTGTGACCTTGGCACGGTGCTAGCTGAACTTCGGTCGTTGCATTCAGAGTTCGGTGAATCTGGAAACAAACTGTTTCTGCCTTCTGGCATCAGGCTCAGACTCCCAAGTATAAAAAGCAACAGGTACAAGCACTCCTTTGTTCCTACAGCAATGTCTCTTTTTAATGCAGGACAAGGTAGGGGGACTAGAACCTGATTGGTCCGCCCTGATTTAGTGTTTGCAGCACCTGTCAATCGATATTGATGTACTGATGTACTCTTCCCATTATGCATTGATTAGTATTTCATGTCCTGGTATGTTTCGTTGTTTTTTAAAATATTTTTATTTTATTTTTTAATCCTTGTCTTTTTATTAGCACTTTGTCTTTTTTATTCTTGCTGTAAAATCAATTGCCCATTTGGGATACAAATAAATCTGAACTGAACTGGACAGCATAGATAACCGTATGGGTGAAATGACGAAGTCCATTGCCTCTTTGGAGAAAAACATAGCGGAGGTCAAGCAAAATGTTGCCGCTAATGTTACTAGACTGGAGGAAGCTGAAAACAGAATCATATCAGCGGAGAAACTTTTAGAAACTAGTACTGCTAATCTTACCAAAGCCCTGAAGCAAATATCCTACTTGGAAGCCAAGACCGACGACCTGGAGAATCAAGGCCGAAGGAAGAACCTACGCTTTTTGGCCTCCGGGAGAGCGTTGAAGGTCAGCAGCTGTTGCTGGAGTTTTTATAGAAGATGCTGCCACTCTGGCTGGAGACGAATAGATCCTTCACCATTGAGAGGGTCCACCTCACCCTGGCACCTCCAAAAGCGGACCAGCACAGAGCTGTAATTCATAATGATCAAAAAGGTTTTGTACCAAAACGTCAAGAGTTTCACAATATAAGAAGAGTCCTAAACATAATTCATGAGAAATTTGACGCTGAAGATACAACTTTATTATCACTTAATACTCGTCAGGCCTTTGATAGAACTGAATGGTCATCTTTATTTAATGTTCTCCTGAGATATGGTTTTGGATGCAATTTCCTCAAATGGTTTAAGCTTTTGTATACAATTCCTGAGCCAGTGTTTGGACGAACAACTTAACTTCCAAACCTTTCACATTAGAATGTTCCACTTGCCATGGTTGCCCGTTATCTCCAATGTTATTTATCTTAGCTATAGAACCCTTGGCAATGATGATACGAATGCAAACTGATTTATTTGGCATTCAGTTGGGAGACCAAGAGCATAGATTGGCATTGTATGCTGATGATCTGATAGTTTTGTTTTGACATGGCTGTCCATTGGTATCCCCAATTTAATGCAACAAATAGAGTTGTTTGGTTAATTTTCTGGCTACAAAATAAATGTATCCCTGTTCAAATTCTATTTTTGAATTTGAACAAACCCCATTTATCAATGCAAGAGAGGGATTTATGTCCCTTGGTGTTAAAATTACCCCAGACATTAAAGCAATTGTTTCAGCAAACTATGATCCTCTGATCAATGAAGTAAATGAGTCGCTAAATAAATGGATGCTAATGCCCATATCAGTGACTGGCTGAATAAACATGATCAAAATAAATATATTACCAAAATGTTTGTATCTATTTCAGTCAATTCCTTTGCCTCTTCCAAAACAATTTTTTGATGGATTAAACTGTATTTTTAATAGATGTATTTGGAATAATAAAAAACCTAGATTGAGACTTCGCCTGCCGTACCTGCCATATGAGAGAGGGAGGTCACAACTTCCTAATTTTAAATTATACTATTGGTCCGCCCAGCTGCGCTCAGCCATGTTCTACTTTTCAACTGAAACACCCCCAGCATGGATAGAAATTTAACAATAAGTAAAAAACCTTAGATTCAATTTGTATTTGTATTCTGCAAGGTCAAAACAATTGATAAAAATGACAAAAATCCACTTTTTAAAAAACACAATTGATGTTTGGCATAGGACCCGTTAATATATTGGAGATATCCCTTCCATTTCCTCTTTTTCCCCTATTTGGGGGAACAGATATTTTAAGGCAGGAAAAGCTGATGGAGGTCTCAAAATCTGGGCAAATAAAGGTGTACAGAAACTGGTAGATCTTTATAAGGGTGACAGGCTTCTTACATTTGAGCAGTTATGCTAAATATATAGCATTTCAAAGAAACACTTTTATAAGTATTCACAAATGAAACATCTCATTATACCAAAACACAAACAGATTGAATCCAAACTAACACGTTCATACCTACAGAATATTGTACTAGAAAGTCTAGAGAGGAGAGGTCATATTTCTTTATTTTATGCAGCCTTACTAATGCATAATGAAGAATCCACCGCAGACAGATTGAATGCATGGAGATCTGACATCCGAGAAGATATACAAGTGGCGGACTGGAAAATTGCATGCTTAAAAGCCCAAAAGCAGTCAATTGATACAAGGATGAAACTCCTTCAATACAAGTGGTTGATGAGAACTTGCAGTCAAACTGAATCACTGGGCGCCTAACATCCCAGGCGCTGGGATGTTAGGAGCCTGCAACATGTGTTGTATATATGCAACACATGTTAGATATATGTGCTGCATATATCTAACATAACTTACTGCAGTTATGTACTGCAGATAGTTGCAGTAAGTGTTTGGTTGGAAAGGGTACTCTTTTTCACTGTGTATGGGAGTTTCCAAAATTACAGCAATATTGGAACCCAGTTATTCAAACTTTGTCAAAGATTGTTGGAGTGAATGTACCTGCTGAGGCTAAAATGTGTGTTTTAGGTATTTAGCCAGAGGACTGTGTTTTTAGTTCCAGACAGTTGAAATTGATTGACTTTGGACTCCTGCAGGCCAGGAGATGAATATCTCTGCACTGGTAAAAAATGGACATACCGTCAAACCACATGTGGGGAAAGGAGATGGCATCATGTATGGCTCTGGAGCAACTCACTTATATTATCAGAGGGAAGGGAGCAAATTTTTAAGAAACATGGTCACCGTTGATCGAGTTTCACCACTTCACTACTAGAAACACTACAAAGGAAATTAAGAGAACAGTGCAGATTGCTGAGTCTTTTTGTGTTTGTTTTTTTTTGTTTTTTGTTTTTTATTTCTCTGTTTTTGTTTTCTAATATATGTACTGTTGAGTTGTTGTTTTTTATTGTTGTTTCTTTATTATTTATATTTGTTTACTTTGGGGACTAAGTTGTTTAATGTGAATCTTATGTCAAATGTATCACTACCACTTGTTAATTTATGTTATAAAATTCAATAAATATAATGTTTAAAAAAATCCCAAAAGCAATCTCCTCCCCACCCCCAAGCGGATCATGGTACTTAATAATTGCATGTATTAACAGTTAAAGGGGTACTATTATGTATTTTCCAGGCACATAGTGCTATTTCATAGCACAATCAAAACTATGTTACCGTTTGTTGTCATAAAAATGTTGCATATATCTAACATAACTTAGAGATTTGACTTCACTATTTAACACCTTGAAATTGGGTCTCTGTCCCTTTAGAATCACCTGATCTTTTGACACTCCACCCTTAGCATGTCATCAAAATCATATCATTTCTCCATTAAGCCATTTACAACCATCCTTAGGAGCTTTGCACTGAGAAGAAGTTCCTATTAGCGAATACACAGTTCCAACAGCTGTTTGCTAATTGCCGCTGCCACTAGTCTGAAGGAGCTGAGTGGAGGAGGACATTCTGAGACTACATCTCCGAGACTACAGCTCTGACGAAGAGGTGTGGGTAGCACCCCAGCACTGAGTACTTTACAAGTAAAATCTTGCAGAACTAAACAACTTTATGTGACAATGTCACTTTTGAACAGATACATGAAGATGGTACCTTAAATAACCTATTTAGACAGTTTGTCAACATAAAAAGTTGATTTGGGGACTAGATACACTTTTAAGTCTGCACTGAATGCACATGAGTCAACCAAGTGGTGTGGGTTTTACATTAGATGCATAGGTTGGTGCAGTATTTTCTGAAAATGAGCCCTCATACAGGGATCACATAAATACTGGTGGTTAAAATCCCTCACAATATAAAACAAAAACATTCACAACAAAGTCACAAATCAACAACGGCCTACATACACATCACATGGAAGATGTATAAGATCTATAAAGAACATTATCAGTTTTTTTCCCCTTAGAAATGTTCTGTTGAATATGTTTTCACATTCTAGACATGTTGAACTACCTCTTCAATAACAGTTAAATATATTTACTTTATATTATTGGCTGTTACATTAGTTCTGGCTATCAGTCATTCTACAGAGTGATTGCTCCAAGAAAAAATACTTACTCAGTGAAAAAAATTACTCGTCTGTTTGTCTTTGTCCCCTTCCCTCCCGCAGAAAACATGTACAGAAACCAAGCTTTTTCTGACGACCTTGTAGAGGCGGATCCAAGAGGTCCCTTTGCCATCTTCCAACCTGGCCAAAGACAGCCTCCATTCCAGGTTCCCCCTCCCATAATTATTCATAAGGAAGAGCAACAAGTTGGTGAGTTACAATCTTTTGTAATGGGAATATGGCATGGGTGTTCAGCTCCAGGCCATAAGGGCCAGTGTACTGCCAGTTTTAGTCATGTCTTCCAACACAGCTGATTCAAATGGTCCAACTACCTCCTCAGCATGTCAAAGTTATGCAGAGGCCTTCTAATGAACCATCATTTGATTCAGGTGTGATGAACAAAGGAAAGAACTAAACCATGATTCAGACTCTTAAGAACTTACTTTGGACACTCCTGGTATAAGGAATGTATAGTAATAATCAGTCATGGAATATCATGTTATCAATGGTATAGCACAGTGGCACAGCCCTGTTGTCTTGCAGCAAGAACGTCCTGGGTTCAAATCCCGGCCTGGGGTCTTTCTGCATGGAGTTTGCATGTTCTCTCTGGGTACTCCGGCTTCCTCCCACAGTCCAAAAACATGACTGTCAGGTTAAGTGGCGTGATTGTTTGTCCTATATGTCTCTGCGTTGAACTGGTGACCTGTCCATCTCGCCTGTTGACTGCTGGAGATAGGCACCAGCAGCACTGGTGACCCCACTAATGATAAGCATGTATGATATGGATGGAATGGTATAACATACCATTGATAACATGGGAAGCAGAGTGCTACGTATAGGAAATCATATCGGCCTTGGTTATCGTTGAACGCTCTGTTGGAGTCCTGACAGTAATTCTCTGAAACACTTCTGGCTTTCCACAATTTTTAGGGAGGAAAAAAAAAAGATTAATAAATTTGCACTGCTGATTTCCTTTGCCCTTTGTCTTATGTTTAACTTTTTAAATGTTTCCTTTTCAGTGATTTTGGTGGCAAAAGATAATGAGGAGACAGAAACCTGCTGTCTGCGCTTTCTGAAGAAAATCTGTTGCTGCTGTGTTTAGTTGGATGAACCTTAGTGTCATGTAAACCAGAAATCTCATCCGTCATGTTTTTGGCCCACATGCAAAACACTCTCAGGGCAGTTGGAAAAATAAATTAATAAAGTTTATTGAACAATAATGAAATGTGCGTCTTTGTCTGGGGTTCTGCAGATAGGAGCAAATAGGAACACTGGAAACAGAACGGGGAAAAGGTGAATAACTTGAGCAGGGAAGTTAAGTGCAATTATGAATGTTGATTTTACTGATGATGATGAAGGTAGTCTATCAGGGGGAGGTGAGTGGAATCTTAGGGTTGGGTCTTTATGTGAGAAAATTCTGGAGCTGGGAGCGAAAAAGGTTTCTTGGAGCGATCAGATAAGAGCTGCTGGATGGTGGAATCGCTGGAAGACGGACAGGTTACACAGAGCCAACGGGGAGCAAGAGGAGCGGAGCGTTGCCAGCCTTGGGAATAAATCATCACAGAAATCTTGAAGGCATGGGGAGGCCCCAAGGCAGCACAAGGAGTTGTCACTAGAAAGCTGGTGAGAAAACCACAGAAGGCATTGGAGGACTTGCAACAGGATCCTCTTATACTCAGGCAGATGAGGCTGATTGATTGCAGGTGCATTTAAACACACAGCAAATCCACCCTCTACCTTGAGAGTTGCTGATCCAGAGATCCAGAGTGATAGGTATTTTCCTAGAACCTACATAAAAGAACCACAGACAACGTATATGAATTTTATGAC